>NW_027507758.1:144420166-145721666 GCF_037356315.1 Lithobates pipiens | reverse complement strand
ATACATGTAACCCCATAGGCAATTGTTGTGAATTACATTTTTAAGTGGGTTGTAAATGCTGTCAAAATCAATATTTTCAGTTTGTTGGAGAAAGATAACAAACCATTGCATGTAAATTCGTACCTGACCATTGGATCTTTATTTAAGATCTGCATAACTGAAGTATCACTACTTATAGACTCAGGGCTGGCCCCAGAAATGATGCTGCCTGGATCCAAGCATGAAATGGCAAAAATAAAAAAAAATCATGACCACCAAAATTTGGCTAGGTTCACATCAGTGTGGACGCGGGAGTCAGTGCATGTAAATTACACACGCTTCCACACCCGCATAGAAAAACATGATGCTTTAAGAAAACACATAAGGGTTCCATTAACTCTGTCAGAAACCATGAAATCAGACCGAGAAAGAAGTACAGTTAAATCACACTTGTTTAATAATAAAGGTAAAAAGAACAAACGTGGTCAAAACATAGCCAAAGTTCAGTAACCGGAACGGATAGTCAGCCAAGCCAGAAGTTAGGGATCAAAGTAGTGAAACAGCAAGCAGGATCTGAAGCCAGAAGGGATGTCAGCAAAGCCAGTCTTTAAACAGGAACGCAGGAGATATTTTCTTGTGATGTGACCAAGGCGAAGGCAGAGCTCTTCTGGACTGGATGACTTAAGCAGGCAGAACTGACGAGCAGGATCATAAACAGCTGAGTGAGAGCGGGAGCTGGCAATTAGCCGACATCTGAGCAGCCAGCTCAGAGAAGGAAGGACTGAGCCCATCCCTGAAAAACTCTTAATGGCACCCTCATGCACTGAAACACACGTGGTGCAGACATGTGTGCCCTGTGCAGGGCTCTCTTTTTTATCAGCTTGGGGATGCACAGGCATTGTGTGTATTCCTGTACCAGCGTCCCATTAATTTCTATTAGATCCTGCACCTGAATGTAATATTAGAATACAGTGGCTGAGTCCATGCAGCCTCATGTCCCAGTAGATATGAATGAGGTGTTGGCATGGGGGTGCACACAACACCTATGTACCCCTTGCTGATAAAAGACAGCCCTGCATCGGAGACACATTGTTTGCACCTCTTGTGAATGTGCATGTACTAAAAATAGAATTTGAAATAACAGTTGTCTCCACTCTCCACAGCTATATCAGTGATATCAAGCCTGAAAGTGTGTTACCTGTTAGTTGATAAGTTAGGGCTAGCCTCAGCATCACAGACAGAAGAGAGAGCAGCAGTCAGTTTAGCAGTAGGGCTGAAGAGGAGGGGGTCTGAGGGAAAGGGCACAGGAGGAGGTGTCACTACACAGACATGGAATGGGCTCTGAGATCGCCCAGAACAGGGAGAGGGAAAAAAACAGGAGGCTAGGGTGTGGGCCTGGTGATGTCACAAGAGCATTGAGACACTGAAAGAGAAGAAGGGCGCGGTGGAGGGAGAAGGCAAGAGAGGAGCAGGAAAGTTGTGTGCATCAAGATTAGAATCACTCAAGAAAGCGCTAATAGCCAATTTCTATTTTTGCTGAGGGACCTAGTAGTGGAGTGCACGGTGCAGGCAGGGGGCGGGTGTAGTGCTACAATCTCGCCTACACGCAGGAACAAAGCCGCTTTCTGTCTACTTTGCTGTATTCAGCAGCATATTCTGTGCTGGGTATGGTTGTACCCAGCAAACTGCACCCTCTTCCCGCATTACCCTCCTGTCCACCCTACTCCGCTCCCCAGCAGGACAACACGCAAGGTTGACACTACACTAAAGGGAGGGAATTGTCCAATAACGATGTGCCCCCCCAACACAGGCGGCAGTTTAGTGATCCTGCATTCTCCAGGACAAAGCAATTGTCCGCCCCTGTTGCTGCAGCCGCCCCTCCCAGAAGGCAGCTTGGGACCAATGGACCCATCGGGATCCATGGTAGGGCCGGCCCTGTATAAACTGCACTATTTTGCAGTGCTCCCCAGGCAGGCGTCCCAGGGTGGGGGAATGGTTGGTAGGTTGGGACACATGTTAGGATATACAATCAGTACTGGCAAGTTGTGGATTTTGTGCCCAGAAGTGTCCTAAATTGAATGGTAATCTAGGAATGCAGTAAGATATGTAATTATAGTTCAGTAGTCAAGTGCTAATTAGCATGCAATGCTGAGGGATTCCTACAGAAGGAACACTGTTGAGTTTACTAGCATTTGATGAATCTATGCCTGTGAATATTCTGAACAATGCAATACTCTGTCTACTAAGTGGTGTGTTTCCATGCAATACTTGGAAACACACCACTTAGAAGACGGAGTAGATGAATCTTATACAACATCTCAATAAAGGTTTTACTTATGATTAAGCATTCATGCTATGGTGCAATATACTGTAAATTGTGACTCAGCTAACTTTTAAGGTGAGTACTTTTTAATTTGGGCTTACTGAATATACACTGATTAAAGGTGATACATTTAAATGTAATCTCCTGTTATTTACTTCACTGTTTTATGCTTGTACCACAAAACGCCATGTGGGAGAGGGCCCAATATAAATCTGTGGGGATCTTCTGTGCAGGCATGGCCAGATCATATTTTTGCAGAGGAATAGAGGTACTGCAGGAAGCTAGGGTCAGAGATGGAGGTATGACGGAGTAGAAGGAAGGGGTACTATAAAAAAAAAATAAGTGCATTTGTACATGCTCTTAGTTTTAAAATACACTTTTTTTTTAAAGTGTAGTCAAAAATGTTTTTTTAGTTATCTGTAGGGGCCCTGTCCTAAGCAGTGATATCCCTAGCCTAAATATAGTACTGCTGGGCTGCGGTTGGCCTGTGCATGAATTGTTATAGTTCTGCTGTTTGGTTTGCTCTAAGCTCAATTTTATTGTTTACTTCTGCCCACTGTTGTGAGTTGGCTGGCATTAGTGTGGGAAGATACAATAATCATCATAACCACTATGAGATTATTATTATTGCCAGCAGTGCATGCTGTGGGAGGGCATAAATATTTTTGAGGGACCTTTTGGAAGCTGCTGCCAAAAAAGGGGGATGTATAAATGAGGTCTGAGCCTATGTCAGAGGAGAGGCCTGGGTCAGAGGCCTAAGAATTATGGATTACCAGAACTGGAACACCAGGGGAGAAAACGTAGCTGCTGCATAGTGTCCCTGAAAGCTAGGTACAGTAGAACCTACTTTCAGGGTACATTGCAGGAAGTTCTGGTGGGTCATCTAGAGGGTACATGTGCTACCTAAAAGTGACTCGACATTTTGCAAAGTACAGAGTGTCAGTTTTGGAAAATTTCCTTTCTTCTGGATAGACTGTAAGTAGAGGCCTGGAGTTTGCATTTTTGGTCACTTTTCAGGATATGTTTAGGAGTTTAGGAAGATGTTTGAAATGCTTCCTAAGTTTAGGAAGAGGTTTGAAATGCTTGCCTTTAAGGGTGATGGGTAAGGTGATGCTACATATGGATATAATGGGGAAGTGTTGTCAGGTTTTTTTGTTGCCTTTTTGATGAGAAATAAATACAGCTGTTGCCAGAATAAGAATAAAGGGGACTACTTCTGATGACAAATGTCTTAGCCCCTGTACACACGGTCGGAGATTCCAACGGAATGTGTCCTATTGGACCGGTTTGTCAGATAATCCGACTGTGTGTGGTATGCATCGGACTGTTTCCGTCGGAATATCCGTCGGACCCAATTTTCCAACTTGTTGGAAATATTTTCCAACAAACTGGTCCGATAGGACATACTCCGATCATGTGTAGAGAATTTTGATCGGACAAAGTGCCACGCATGCTCAGATCAAATTCCTACATCAAAGCTATTGGCTACTAGCCTGAACGTAGTCCCAGTGTAACGAAATTACGTCATCACGTTCTGAATGATCGGATTTTTCGACAACTTTGTCCGATCGTGTGTATGCAACAATTTCGGACAAGATCCGACGGACAAAATCCGATGGACAAAATCCGACGGATTTGGTTGTCGAAATCTCTGACCGTGTGTACAGGGGCTAAGATGGAATTTCCCCTAACTTTCCAAACATTTCCCCTTACTATTGTATCTCAGGGTCAGAAAGTAAAGAGAAATCTCCCCAATGTGAAAGCTTACAATAAATACCTATTTTATGAAAAAAGCATTGCAGATGTGTAGGCAGAATTATCACATAGCAACTAAATGTGTCGATGATAAAATTATAATATGAGATAACGAGCACTTCTATAATTACTCAGTTTAGTGAAAGGACCCTATATTCTGAACAGCACCACCAAAACTGGGGTTACAAAAGACAACCAATTATATCAGAAATTCAGCTTTATCCCTGTATAGAATGTCACAAGATCTATTTGTAGTACCCTCCTAGAATAGGTTGCTAGAGAGGTTCAGGTAAATTTAGTCTGTTTGGCAACTTTGGAGCAGTGTGTGATTCATGTTGACTGCTATGGGTTTCCCAGGCTGCAGGCTCGACTACTTCTCCTGCATTTTTGTAGGTTCTAGAATGTAGTGGGCTGGAAGAAGCAGACCCTGGGCCTGAATATTTATGTGGTCTTGTTCAATCCCTGGGGAGAAGTGCCCAGTAGGTGGATGAGAAGCAGTTAAATAGTCTGAGGCCTAGAGCAGCAGGGTTCTTATCCTGGAGGAGGAGACTCCAGCCTGAAGGGCTGCTTCCCTTCTGTGAAGACTAGCTGCAGCTTTAAGAGAACTCATCTAGATTCCAATTCAGTGGGAGCTGGGGGGGGGGGGGGGTATAGGACAGAATTTATTGGGGCCCCAGCCTAAAGGGAACTGGGAAGCCTATTTTTCCTGAAAGCAGTTTTGAGCCTAGCCAAGGGGATGCACTTAGGATCTGGCCTGGAGATTCATTGTAGAGTGTCTAGCCAATATTGGACAAGAGTATAACCAAGTATCTAGAGACACAGTAAGTGGAGGCCTTGTAGTGGGATCCTAGTGACTGCTGTTTAACGCCTTTGTGTGACTTCTTCAGTGTTGCTAAAGTGGGATTTGCCCTGCTGGGAGTCCCAGACATGTTTGTGTTTCTATTCTCTGCCAAGAGGAGGGATATTCCTCAAGAGAGTAGACCGAATACATAGAGTCCTCCAAATACTTTGTGCACTAAATTCTGGAGTATCCGAAAGCTTCCCCGCACCCATCCAAGTTTAACAAGCAATAAAGCCTAAAAAGGCATCCACTGCCTGGCTATTGTGAGAGAAATTGTTCAAGTGTTGTGTGCCTGGTGCCTAGGGACCCAGATGGGAAGAAAACTTGGGAAAAAAACAAAGGTCTGTGCATTACACATGTAACAGAATGCCTGATTGAGATTTTTCTTATAAATTCAAGATTTTGTAACACGCTGCTTCCCTTTGACTAAAGGCCTTATTTAATCAAATGGAGAACTTGCAAAGGAAATTAAAATTATTTCACAGACAATGTTGGTATGTAATGCAGTGTTTTCTTGCAGAAGAGGAAAATCATTGATCCTTGCCACAATTACTGGGCACTTTACTGCTTCTTTTGCTGACGGCAGCAATACAAATTAAAAATGGCTTGAGGAGAAATTAAAAGTCTACAGGTCAGTAACCACTGTCTGTCACAAACAAGTGAGTGAAACACCAACAAGTACAATTTATTCAGTCATTGCATTCTGTAGTAATCACTTTCTGTAAAGTAGTTTGATATTGTTGATTTATCCCTGATGAATCCAGAATTATAGGGCTGTGCAGTCACCACAGTATATGAAGTGTAAGCTTACTTTAATGGGTTCTGTCATACACATAAGAGAAGATAAAAAAAAAAGATAAACAGCCTTTTGACCACCACTTTTCCTCCTCGGCATTTTATCTATGTTTTTTTTTTTTTTTCAGATTAAAAGGAATACAAAAAACAATTGAGATCTGGATAGACTAAGGTAAAAGTGTAATTATCAAACCGTTTTTGTATAAAATATACCTGCATTAAAATCACAAATAGCATCACATTTTTTTATTTTACGTTGTGGTGCTCCAAAGTTCTTCTCAAAGTGCAACTCTGAGAAATCTAAAAATGCTCCCCTGCAGCGTGCCACACTTAAAACACAAACTAGTGTTTTATTATTTGGAGTATAAGCATATAAGCATCCATAATGTTTGCAGAAAGTATCAAGTGCACATTTACTGTATATAAATAATAATAATAATAATAAAAAAATACAGTAACTCACAAAAGTGAGTACACCCCTCACATTTTTTGTAATTATTTTAATATATCTTTTCATGTAACAACACTGAAGAAATTACACTTTGCTTGCTACAATGTAAAGTAGTGAGTGTACAGCTTGTATAACAGTGTAAAAACTCAACACACAATTAATGCCTAAACCGCTGGCAACAAAAGTGACTACATTCCTAAGTGAAAATGTCCAAATTGGGCCCAAAGTGTCAATATCTTGTGTGGCCACCATTATTTTCCAGCTCTTCCTTAACCTTCCTGGACATGGAGTTCACCAGAGCTTCACAGGTTGCCAATGGAATCCTCTTCCACTCCTCCACGACGACATTATGGAGCTGGTGGATGTTAGAGACCTTGCGCTCCGCCACCTTCTATTTGAGGATGCCCCGCAAATGCTCAATAGGCTTTAGGTCTGGAGACATGCTTGGCCAGTCCATCACTTTTACCCTCAGCTTCTTTAGCAGGGCAGTGGTCAGCTTGGAGGTGTGTTTGGGGTCATTATTATGTTCAAATACTGCCCTGCGACCCCTACTCTGAAGGGAGGGGATCATGTTCTGCTTCAGTATGTCAGAATAGATGTTGGAATT
Source organism: Lithobates pipiens (assembly GCF_037356315.1). NCBI lineage: Eukaryota > Metazoa > Chordata > Amphibia > Anura > Ranidae > Lithobates > Lithobates pipiens. Next base: position 145,714,915 of record NW_027507758.1, on the reverse strand, counting down.
CATGGTTCCTTCAATGGACTGTAGCTCCCCAGTGCCAGCAGCACTCATGCAGCCCCAGACCATGACACTCCCACTACCGTGCTTGACTGTAGGCAAGACGCAATTGTCTTTGTACTCCTCACCTGGTTGCCGGCACACACACTTGACACAATCTAGACCAAATAAGTTTATCTATGTCTCATCAGACCACAGGACATGGTTACAGTAACCCATGTCCTTAGTCTTCTTGTCTTCAGCAAACTGTGGGCTTTCTTGTGCTATATCTTTAGAAGAGGCTTCCTTCTGGGATGCTAGCCATGCAGACCAATTTGATACAGTGTGATGCATATGGTCTGAGCACTGATAGGCTGACCCCCCCACCCCACCCCTTCAACCTCTGCAGCAATGCTGGCAGCACTCATACGTCTATTTCCCAAAGACAGCCTCTGGATATGACACTGAGCACATGCATTCAACTCCTTTGGATGACCATGGTGAGGCCTGTTCTGAGTGGAACTGTCACAGATCAGCTGCGGAGCTGATCTGTGTCTCACCTTTACTGCAGTGGGTCGGCTGGCATCTGTTGTCCACTGTCTGGTGTTCAGCTCTGTGCACTCTCCAGCTATGGGCGTCGACGCCCTTCACCTGTTGCCTAATATATGTTTCCTCCTGCTACTTCCTGTCCAGCCCCTCATGTTCTTCTCTATTTAAATCCCTTCCTAACTAGCTACCATTGCTTGAGCAATGTTTGTTTCTGAAGCTCCCCTGTGTAACCTGCTTTACCTGACTTCTCCTGAACTGATCTTCCGTGTACCGACCCGGCTTGTTCTGATTACGTTGTCTGCAGCCCGCCCTGACCTTGGCTCACTATCTGGCTTTCCTTGCTTCATCCATCCATCCCTGTCTACAGTGTCTTCTGGTACTTCCCTAGCGAGCAGGGTGAACCCGGGGGTTGTGACCTGGGGTCAGCACGCAGCTAAGTCCAAACCTTCGTGAGAGGGTCCCTGGCGGAACACCGACTGACTCTTAGATTCCACGCCCTGGGGGATCCCCTGTCACCTGCTCGCCTGTGGGTTCGCTGTAAGTAGTACCGTGACAGGAACCTGTCCTGTTAAACCGCTGTATGGTCTTAGCCACTGTGTTGCAGCTTGGTTTCAGAGTCTTGGCAATCTTCTTGTAGCCTAGGCCATCTTTATTTATCGTCACAATTCTTTTTTCAGATCCTCAAAGAGTTCTTTCCCATGAGGTACCATGTTGAACCTCCAGTGACCAGTATGAGAGACTGAGAGCAATAACACCAAACTTAACACACCTGCTCCCCATTCACACCTGTGTGTCATTTTTTTGTGTCAAATTACCACCACACCATTATTATCTTGTATTTTTTAACCTCAAAAAAGGTTGATTGGTGTTGGTGTCCCTTGTTAATTTGACATTGTATTTTTTAAATGTACCTCCCTACTCACAAACTGTCCTTTTTGAAGTAAAACACATAGCCAAGTACTTGTCAAAACAAAAATAAAAAAAATATTAGGGGGCATAACAAAATAAAGAGGAAGGCAACGCTGGAGAAACAGTTGCAATTGGTGAAGCCTTTGCACCCCAGGGCAGACATCAATTATTTGACAGGCAAAATTAGTAACCTGAGGAGTCAATTTAATTGGGAGCACATCAATTATTTGACAGGCAAAATAAGTAACCTGAGGAGTCAATTTAATTGGGAGCACAATATGGTCCAGGACTCCAAGAGATTGGGAGCAGCAGCAGATGACATATATGTCCTGAGACTGTGGTCTTACAACAGCCTGCGTCTTTTGCCTGTGAGACCAGGAAGTGATAGAAGTGAAGAGCTGCAGATGTGCACAGTGCTGGTAAGGTAAGTAAAAAGTGAGGGGGGGGGGGGGGGGGTGAGGTGGCGATACTGATGCCTAAACATTTTTTTACCTTAATGCAAGGAATGAATGCATTAAGGTGAAAATTGTTTAGGCGTTATAACCATTTTAAGACTTAGAAGCCCTCTTCTACCTTAAAATTACACACACTTCTTTCAGACCAAAAACCTAATTTTATCCTCACCAAGTTAAAGGTTACTTTATTCATTTTTAAATATCTACAAGTCCACCAATAAAACCTAAAAGAGTGATTGTTAGAAAAGTTTTAAATGTTTATTGTGTGACTATTAGAAAAACAATATTCCTGAGACTGATTTTTAAAAACTTACTTCTGAGCACATTATTGTATTAACTTGTTGTATTGTTTTGTCTTAATTAACTCCATAGTAAGTAGGATGATTCGATTTAACTTAATATGATAGCCTAAGAATGTACGGGAACATGAATAGTAAATAAAGTGCCATCCTGTGCCATGACAACGTTATTTATGTTCCCTCAGCCAATAGAAGCATAGAGGTGTACGTCAGTCCCTATACCAATGAAGGACTGCTGCAGTATAGGGCAGCGGTCAGTCAGCAGTAGTGCACCTCAACCCTATCTATTGTGGACCGATAGTGGTCCTTACAGAACAGCAGACTGTACCGCACTCAACCCTATGTACTGTAGCACCCTAGACCAAGTTACCAGTCCTTATAGGAACTTTTGTGGACCAAGCAGGTTGTGTGTTAGTGATTAGCAGACTGTACGTCAGTCCCTATACCAATGAAGGACTGCTGCAGTATAGGGCAGCGGTCAGCAGTGGTGCACCTCAACCCTATCTATTGTGGACCGATAGCGGTCCTTACAAAACAGCAGACTGTACCGCACTCAACCCTATGTACTGTAGCACCCTAGACCAAGTTACCAGTCCTTATAAGAACTTTTGTGGACCAAGCAGGTTGTGTGTTAGTGATTAGCAGACTGTACGTCAGTCCCTATACCAATGAAGGACTGCTGCAGTATAGGGCAGCGGTCAGCAGTGGTGCACCTCAACCCTATCTATTGTGGACCGATAGCGGTCCTTACAGAACAGCAGACTGTACCGCACTCAACCCTATGTACTGTAGCACCCTAGACCAAGTTACCAGTCCTTATAAGAACTTTTGTGGACCAAGCAGGTTGTGTGTTAGTGATTAGCAGACTGTACGTCAGTCCCTATACCAATGAAGGACTGCTGCAGTATAGGGCAGTGGTCAGCAGTGGTGCACCTCAACCCTATCTATTGTGGACCGATAGCGGTCCTTACAGAACAGCAGACTGTACCTCACTCAACCCTATGTACTGTAGCACCCTACACAGACCAAGTTACCAGTCCTGATAAAGAGCTTTGTGGAACAAGTGAGTTGTGAATGATTAGCAGACTGCAGCAGAAGGGCAGCAGTCAAGTATAATATTCTTTCTATATTTGGAAGAAAGAATATTATACGTGTACAAGCCTATTACCATACCACTGATACCAGTCCTGAAAAGAACCTTTGTGGAACTAATAGTAACAGCAAGTCTTTAAACTGACCCTCACTGCCTGACACACTGCTTCCTTCCTGTCCCTATACAAAGTGGGAAAAAAGAGGAGCCTGGAACAATTAGTGGTTACTGGAATAGATCTTTTGTGGACCTGATAGTAACAGCTAATGATGATGATGATGATGATGATGATGACTAAACTGACTCTCCCTGTAGCTCACACCGTCCTTTCCCTTTCTCTAAACTGACAAAAGACACTCAGGCTGCTGCAAGAATCAGTAGCACAGCAAACCTATATACACCTAACACCTATACCAGTTCTGAAAATAACTTTTGTGTACCAAATAGCTAGCGATTTATCTCTCCCTACTCCACACAGCAACCTTTCCCTATAGTGACAGAAGAAAGAATGTAAAATGGCCACCGGATCGGGTGTATTTATAGGTTAGGGGGAATGTCAAAGTGTCCATGTGCTGTCATGTCTCAATTGGCTGTCCTGTACCCCATGATAGACGTGTCATCATAGGTCAAAGTTCTTTTACACATTAAACACGTAAGTCCGCCGGGGCGAACGACGGAAAAAGGCGAGCGAACGAGCGGGCCGCGAACGACCGAAATTCGCCGCGAAACGACCGCCCGGGCGAACCGTTCGGCCATCACTAATCAGAAATAAATTGCCTGCTTCTCAACACATCTGGAGTTTTGACTGATCACAAGGGAAGATTCCTAACAGTGATCATCTCAGTGATTATCTCAGTAGAGGTGAAAAAATCCCTGAAGTATCTCAAATAGTGTAATAAGCATGTGATTACACAAGCAGACAAGGTGGTGGAATTTAATTCAGGATAATCAAAGAAAGAATAATGAACAAAAAAGAATGCTACATTTTATACATTTTATACAAAGATTTTTTTCTAAAACCATTATTTTCACTATTTCCCAAAATCCATAAAGCCAACAAATCACCCCCAGGTAGATCAATAATTGCGTGTATGGATAGTCTGACAATTGGCCTATAATACATAGATTTTCTTGAACCTGGTAAACCCCTACTATCCTACATAAAGGATTATAATCAACTCTTGGAAGTCCTTTAGAATTCTAAATAGGAACTAGGGATGAGCTTCGTGTTCGAGTCGAACGTATGTTCGACTCGAACATTGGCTGTTTGTCCGTTCGGCGAAATCCGAACATTTTGGTCCGTTCGCGTCAAATTCGCGTGGCGCTCACGGCCCACAATGCACTGCGATGGCGCAGTGCATTGCTGGCTCATGATTGGCCAAGCATGCACTGTGACCCCGCATGCTTGGCCAATCGCAGCGCCAGCAGCGAGGAGAGCCATGATTGGCCACAGGCAGGATGCCTGTGGCCAATCATAGCTCAGGCTGTGTAGTGCACGCCCCACACTATATAAGGCCGCCATCGCGGCGGCCTCGTGTAGTGTGTTGGCGTCTGAAGCAGTGGGTGTTCTGTGTACCTTCAACACAGTACACACCGATCGTTTTCGGCCGATTTTCTATCTTGCTGTTGTGTAGTGGTTATTGTCTGCGTGCCCTGACCGCAGTATACACCGCTATATTCACCTCACCTATATAGCTAGTGATCTATCTTTAATAATAGAGCTTGCAGTCAGTAGTGTTAGGAGATGTGCTGTCTGCGTGCTCTGTACCCAGTACATACCGCTATATCCACCTACATAGCTCTTCTCTATTTGAGCCCACTTGCCATCTGCAGGAGTTATTGGAAGTTGTGTGTGCCTCCAGCACAGCACAGTATACATCTGTATATACCCCTTTATCTCTGGTGTTCTCTGGTTATTGTCTGCGTGCCCTGACCACAGTATACACCGCTATATTCACCTCACCTATATAGCTAGTGATCTATCTTTAATAATAGAGCTTGCAGTCAGTAGTGTTAGGAGATAGTGCGTGCTGTCTGCGTGCTCTGTACCCAGTACATACCGCTATATCCACCTACATAGCTCTTCTCTATTTGAGCCCACTTGCCATCTGCAGGAGTTATTGGAAGTTGTGTGTGCCTCCAGCACAGCACAGTATACATCTGTATATACCCCTTTATCTCTGGTGTTCTCTGGTTATTGTCTGCGTGCCCTGACCGCAGTATACACCGCTATATTCACCTCACCTATATAGCTAGTGATCTATCTTTAATAATAGAGCTTGCAGTCAGTAGTGTTAGGAGATAGTGCGTGCTGTCTGCGTGCTCTGTACCCAGTACATACCGCTATATCCACCTACATAGCTCTTCTCTATTTGAGCCCACTTGCCATCTGCAGGAGTTATTGGAAGTTGTGTGTGCCTCCAGCACAGCACAGTATACATCTGTATATACCCCTTTATCTCTGGTGTTCTATAATAAAGGCATCTGCAGGAGTTAGTGGGTGTTGTGTGCCTCCAGCACAATATACACTACCCAACTGCTGTTTTACCCAACTCCCTTCAGGCCATTACCATGTCTGGAAGGCCAGCAAGGAGAGGCAGACAGGCGCGAGCCGATAAAAGAGGGCAAGCAGGCTCTGTGTCTAGAGACAACAGTGCTGGTCGTGGACGCGGTGCATTGTCATCAGCACGTGGCCATGGGACATGCTTGTCCTTCTTTTCGGCAGCTGGACATGTTGAACCGCAACATGCCAACGACTTGGTAGAGTGAATGACCAAGCCCTCTTCATCCTCCTCATCCTCTCTCACCCAGTCTCAGGGTAGTAGCAAAGCAGCTGCCAACGCATCGTCTTCCCTCCTCTCAATGTCATCATCAGTGACTCCTTCCCTAGACCCACCACGTCCTCCTGAGGAGTCTCCTGAACTCTTTGAGCACAGTGTTGGGTACATGCTCCAGGAGGATGCCCAGTGTTTTGTGGGCTCTGATGATGACACTCAGCTAGAGGAAGGCAGTAGCGTGAGCGCAGACAGAGGGGATGCTCAAGAAGGACAGCAATCTGGCAGTCATGTTCCACAAGCTGCAGCATACTGCCAGGTTTGCTACAGTGATGAAGAGGGAGGGGATGATGAGGGCACTGACTCCACGTGGGTGCCTGGAAGGAGGGAGGAGGAGGAGGCACATGTCCAACGAGGCAGGATGCCCTCCGGGGCCAGCTTAGGGGCAGCACACTGACTGAATCACACCGCAGAGCTCCGCCTGTGCAGAGCGCTGCCTCTGCGCGTTATTCTAAAAGTTCTTTGGTGTGGGCCTTTTTTGAGACGAGTGCATCAGATCGCACCGCTGCTATTTGCAACATATGTCTCAAGCGTATCTCACGTGGCCAAAATATCAGCCGCTTGGGCACCACATGCTTGACCAGACATATGTTGACCTGCCATGCAGCTCATTGGCAAGCGTACCTCAAAGACCCACACCAAAGAACAAAGCGGACCTCTCCTTGCTCCTCATCAGCTGGCATCTCCAACCCCACTAGACCTTCAGTCCTCTCTGAAACCTGCTCTGAGAGGAATGAAGGTGTAGAATTAGGTGTGTCACAGCCAAGTGCTTCCGGGAACTCTGCTAGCGGTACACCCACGTCCGATTATAGCAGGCAAATGTCCCTGCCCCAGCTGCTGGACCGGCGGAAGAAGTTCACTCCCAGCCATCCACATGCCCAGCGGTTGAATGCTAGCTTGGCTAAATTGCTAGCACTTCAACTGCTGCCTTTTCAGTTGGTAGACTCGGCCCCCTTCCGTGAGTTTGTACAATGTGCGGTTCCTCAGTGGCAGGTCCCCAAACGCCACTTTTTCTCACGGAAGGCGATTCCGGCTCTCTACCGGCATGTGGAAGGCAATGTCCTTGCCTCGCTGGACAGGGCGGTCAGTGGTAAGGTGCATATTACCGCTGACTCATGGTCCAGCAGGCATGGACAGGGACGTTACCTGTCTTTCACGGCCCATTGGGTCACTCTTCTGGCAGCTGGGAAGGATGCAGGACAAGGTGCAGTAGTGTTGGAGGTTGTTCCGCCACCACGCCTCCAAAATGCTACTATTGGTTGTGACACACCTCTCTCCTCCACCCCCTCCTCTTCTTCTTCCTCCATGGCCTTTTCCAGTGCTCTGTCCTCAGAACCAGCGGTGCTCCGTAGGCGTTCCAGGGGCTACGCAAGTACGCAGGCAAAACTATGCCATGCCGTGCTTGCGCTGGTTTGTTTGGGGGACAGGAGCCACACTGGGGCGGATGTTTTGTCAGCTCTGCAGGGGCAGGCCGAGAGGTGGTTGACGCCACGCCAGCTTAAGCCAGGAATGGTGGTTTGCGACAATGGCACCAACCTCCTCCCCGTCCTCCGACAGGGACAAATGACCCATGTGCCCTGTGTAGCTCACGTCCTTAACCTGGTGGTGCAGAGGTTCTTGGGCGTGTCCCCTGGCTTACAGGATGTCCTGAAGCAGGCCAGGAAAGTCTGTGTGCATTTCCGCCGATCATTTAATGCCTGTGCTCGGCTGGCTGAGCTCCAAAAGGAGTTGAACCTGCCCAAGAACCGCCTTATATGTGACATGCCCACCAGATGGAACTCAACATTGGCCTTGCTGCAGCGGCTGCACACGCAGCAGAGGGCCATCAATGAGTACCTGTGCGACTACGGCACCAGGACAGGGTCAGGGGAGCTTGGTTTTTTCTCACCACGCCAGTGGGGCATGATCAGGGATGCATGCACTGTCCTGTCACTGTTTGAGGAGGCCACAAGGATGGTGAGCAGTGACAGTGCATGCATCAGTGACACTGTACCTCTTGTCCACCTCTCGGAGCATACGCTGCGTGGAATAATGGACAGGGCACTTGAGGCAGAACAGAGGCAGGAAGAGGAGGACTTCCTTGCCTCTCAAGGCCCCCTTTATCCAGACAGTGTTCCTGCTGTGCCACCCATCACACAGGAAGAGGATGAGGAGAAGGAAGAGGAGGAGGAGGATGATTGTGTCAGCATGGAGGTGGAGGCTGGCACTCAGCATCAGCAGCAGCAGCAGCATTCCTGTAGGGATGATTTACAGTCCCAAGAAACACGTGGACTTGTACGTGGCTGGGAGGAGGTAGCTGCGGATCATGTTGTCCTTAGCGACCCAGAGGACTCCGGACCGAATGCCTCAGCTAACCTACGCTGCATGGCCTCCCTGATCCTGCAAAGCCTGCGGAAGGATCCTCGTATTCTTCGGATCAAGGAGAGGGACCATTACTGGCTGGCCACTTTCCTTGATCCACGGTACAAGGGTAAGGTTGCCGACCTTATCTTGCCATCGCAGAGGGAGCAGAGGATGAGACATCTCCGGGAGGCCTTGCAGAAAGATCTGTGCAACGCGTTCCCAGAGACTGGGAGGTTACAAACTCCTGGTCCTGGACAGTGTGTTGCTGAGGCATCGGTCAGAAGGAGCAGTGGAGAAGGTGGCCGTCTGACTGATGCTTTCAGACAATTTTTTAGTCCGCAGCCCCAAGGTATGATCGGTTCCAGCACCCATCGCCAGCGTCTGATTTACATGGTGCAGGAATACCTAGGGGCAAGGTCAGACTTGGACACCTTTCCCACCGAAAATCCTCTGGCTTACTGGGTCTTGAGGATGGATCACTGGCCAGAGCTTGCACAGTATGCAATTGAGCTACTGGCCTGTCCTGCATCCAGCGTTCTTTCGGAACGCACCTTCAGTGCTGCTGGTGGCTTTGTTACCGATCACAGGGTGCGCCTGTCCACCGAATCAGTTGATCGACTGACCTTCATCAAGATGAATCAGTCTTGGATCACCCACAGCTACCAAGCACCTGAAGCTGATGTAACCGAATAATTTTTTTTGAAATACCACATCCCTTCAAGACTGCCTATGCTGATGCTGAGTGACTGTCCTGTTATGTTGATTGTCTATCCTCTTCCTCCTCCGCTGATATGTTGGAAGAACATTTCTGGTTCTGGTTGATGCCATAAGCCCAATTTTTCTGCCCCTGTTTAACAGGGGCGTTTAAGTACAATTTTTGATGCAATGCTTTGCAGCAGGGCTAATTCCTGCAATCAAACAAGAGTATATGGGAGAGGTTGCAGTGTGGTGGCACCAGCACCAGTGCCTAAGGCCCAATTTTTCTGCCCCTGTTTAACAGGGGCGTTTAATTACAATTTTTGATGCAATGCTTTGCAGCAGGGCTAATTCCTGCAATAAAACTAGAGTATATGGCAGAGGTTGCAGTGTGGTGGCACCAGCACCAGTTCCTAAGGCCCAATTTTTCTGCCCCTGTTTAACAGGGGCGTTTAAGTACAATTTTTGATGCAATGCTTTGCAGCAGGGCTAATTCCTGCAATAAAACTAGAGTATATGGCAGAGGTTGCAGTGTGGTGGCACCAGCACCAGTGCCTAAGGCCCAATTTTTCTGTCCCTGTTTAACAGGGGCGTTTAAGTACAATTTTTGATGCAATGCTTTGCAGCAGGGCTAATTCCTGCAATAAAACTAGAGTATATGGAAGAGGTTGCAGTGTGGTGGCACCAGCAGCAGTGCCTAAGGCCAAATTTTTCTGCCCCTGTTTAACAAACATTACAATTCTTGATATAATATTTCACAGGAGGGCCCCTTCCTGTGCCCACCAAGAGTAACGGTGAGGACTTATAGTGTTGTGGCACCAGCACCACAACCACCAAAGGTCAATTTTTCTACCACTGTTCAACAATGGCATGTAATTACAATTCTTGATATAATCGTTCACAGCAGGGCGCTCCAGCGCCCACCAAGAGTCACTTTGAGGGCTTACAATGTTGTGGCAAAACCAACACCTTGTTCCGCCATTTCTGCAGAGCATATAGGGCAGGCCCCTACTTTCACACATCCAATTTACAAACATCTCCTACTTGCAAACGGAAGGAGACAACAGCAAGTGAGATGAAAAAAGATGGACGACAAAACAAATTATACAGGGGTGATAACCCTTCCCTATGTTTTCCAAAAAGCTTTAAAATAGTTTTTTTGACTGGAGCTACACTTTAAAAATGTACCAGTTGAAAATTACAAACAGATTCAACTTAACACAACAAACCTACACAGTCCCTGTCTTGTTTGCACCGCCTGTATACTGCTGTTCTGAGTATATAGGGCCTGGGGGCCACACGCATTTCCTTTTTTTAATATGGGTACGGGGTTCCCCTTAATATGCGTACAAGACCCAAGTAGGCTGGTAATGGGCAGGGAGGGCTACCCATGCCATTTTTCTCAATGATTTTCAACCATATTGCAGGAACCAGATATAACATTAAAACCGCAAGCAGTTTTAAATGGTGTTATTTCCGTTTAATGTCATTTTGTGCAGGGACTGTTCTAAACACGGGAAACACGTGGCACTTCACAGGCATACTACAGACACCCCCCAGGCACCATATTTAAAGGAATATTTCACTTTTTTTTTTCACTTTAATCGTCATTAAAATCAGTGCTCCCGCCAAAACGGCCATTTTTAAAAACATTTTAGGCATTGACCCATGTCCCCTGGGGCAGGAGCCAGGTCCCCAAACCCTTTTTAGGACAGTATCTTGCATATTAGCCGTTAAAATTAGCACTTTTAATTTCGAACGTTCGAGTCCCATAGACTTCAATGGGGTTCTAACGTTCGTTCGAATTTGGGATCCGTTCGAAAGTTCTGGTGCGAACCGAACCGGGGGGTGTTCGGCTCATCCCTAATAGGAACCCACATACATGTGATTTTCCCTAGATGTGTGTTCACTGTGATCATCTATTTCCCTTATAGCATTAAGTTAACAGCATAACAAACAAATGAATGTTAAACCTACAGCTACATTTTTACTAGAAAGCACCCATTGTTCTCTGGAGCACAATTATACATTTCTGGATTAATAGTTTTTGCAATCCAAGGGACTGCTATGGGAGCAAACTATGCTCATAGCTATGTGAGTGTGACCATGGACCATTGGGTGGCTTTTAAAGTTGAAGCTTAGTTTATATATTTTTTTGGTATACAGCACTAAAGGCATTAGCTATTTGTAATTGTGTTAATGCCATTACCTACAGACAGTTACTTCTGCTACAAATCATCTATGCGTTGTATTCTCCACAGCCATTGAATACTGCCCAAAACTTCTGTCCTCCTGGAATTTTTAGCTGGTACAGAGGAAAATTGCAACACCCTCATTCTCCCTCTCCTCCATTCACAAAACCTGAATTACTACACTCCCACAATGCAACCTATTCAGGGCCGTCTTTAATATTGATTGGACCCTGGGCAAAAATTTTCTTGGGGCCCTCCCATGCAATTTCAATCTCCAGACATACATTAAACTGATTTTAAGTCTAACTGCTAATTATTGTATCAGATCAAGCAGCGATTGTGATTGGTTGCCAGCAGTTACAGCATATCATTACTGTTTACTGATTGGTTGCTAGACGTTATAGCACACATTACGGCTCACTGATTAGTTGCTAGAGGTTACAGCAAATGATTTCTGCTTGTTAATTGGTTGCTAGAGATTACTGTATAGTAATACTGCTCACTGGTTGGTTGCTAGAGGTTACAGCACATCATCTCCTCACTGCAGGGGGGCATGATATACATATAAATGCGGCCTTTATTTACATATCAATGCCGCTGGCCTCAGGTATTTACTTATGAATGACGGTTATTTACATGTAAACACTGGCTCTGCAGGTAAGTCATCTGTACACAACAATAGGGCAGACCTGGGCAGCATTAGTACCAGCAGTTCACACTGAGATATCGGGACACAGCACAGGACTAAAAATTCAAGGGACAAGGGGATTTAAACTGGGGTAGTTGGCAAGTATGAGGCAGTTGCTTTGGGCCCCACAACAATGACAGGGCCCAGGGCAGCTGCCCCTTTTGCCCTGCCTTAAAGACGGCCCTGATTCTATTCTGTGGTTGGAGGAGATCCTGTTATTTAACTGTTCCTCCTTCATTCGCATAACATAATGCATTGTGGGTATGTAGTAATATGAGTTTTGTGAGGGTGGTGAGCACTATTAAGCTTCACAGCACCAGAAGAGAGCCACTCAGGGCAGTATCAAGTGGCTGTAAAGGAGACACTGAGATATATTTTAACAGAAGCAGCCACCTGCAGGTAATGAGAGACACACCATTACATATACCTATTGTGTTTGGTGCTGAAAACATAAGTTAAGCTCTATAGAAAAATAATACATGTACAGTGGTGTGAAAAAGTGTTTGCCCCCTTCCTCATTTCCTGTTCCTTTGCATGTTTGTCACACTTAAGTGTTTCGGAACATCAAACCAATTTAAACAATAGTCAAGGACAACACAAGTAAACACAAAATGCAATTTGTAAATGAAGGTGTTTATTATTAAAGGTGAAAAAAAATCCAAACCATCATGGCCCTGTGTAAAAAAGTGATTGCCCCCTAAACCTAATGACTGGTTGGGCCACCCATAGCAGCAACAACTGCAACCAAGCGTTTGCGATAACGTGCAATGAGGCTTTTATAGCGTCCTGGAGGAATTTTGGCCCACTCATCTTTGCAAAATTGTCCTAATTCAGTTACATTAGAGGGTTTTCGAGCATGAACGGCCTTTTTAAGGTCATACCACAACATCTCAATAGGATTCAGGTCAGGACTTTGGCTAGGCCACTCCAAAGTCTTCATTTTGTTTTTCTTCAGCCATTCGGTGGTAGACTTACTGGTTTGTTTAGGATCATTGTCCTGCTGCAGAACCCAAGTTCGTTTCAGCTTGAGTACACGAACAGATGGTCGGACATTCTCCTTCAGGATCTCTTGGTAGACAGCAGAATTCATAGTTCCTTTTATCACGGCAAGTCTTCCAGGTCCTGAAGCAGCAAAACAGCCCCAGACCATCACACTACCACCACCATATTTTACTGTTGGTATAATGTTCTTTTTATGAAATGCAGTGTTCCTTCTACGCCAGATATACTTGGACACACACCTTCCAAAGAGTTCCACTTTTGTCTCATCGGTCCACAGAATGTTGTCCCAAAAGTCTTGGGGATCATCAAGATGTGTTGTGGAGAAATTGAGACGAGCTTTGATGTTCTTTTTGCTCAGCAGTGGTTTTCTCCTTGGAACTCTGCCATGCAGGCCATTTTTGCCCAGTCTTTTCCTGATGGTGGAGGCATGAACACTGACCTTAACTGAGGCAAGTGAGGCCTGCAGTTCCTTGGACGTTGTTGTGGGGTCTTTTGTGACCTCTTGGATGAGTCGTCGCTGCGCTCTTGGGGTAATTTTGGGCGGCCGGCCACTCCTGGGAAGGTTCACCACTGTTCCATGTCTTCGCCATTTGTGGATAATGGCTCTCACTGTGGTTCGCTGGATTCCCAAAGCTTTGGAAATGGCTTTATAACCCTTTCCAGACTGATAGATCTCAATTACTTTCTTTCTCAATTGTTCCTGAATTTCTTTGGGTCTCGGCATGATGTGTAGCTTTTAAGGATCTTCTGGTGGACCTTACTGTGTCAAGCAGCTCCTATTTAAGTGATGCCTTGATTGTGAATAGGTGTGGCAATAATCAGGCCTGGGTGTGGCTAGAGAAATTGAACTCAGGTGTGGACAACCACAGTTATAGTATGTTTTAACAAGGGGGCAATCACTTTTTCACACAGGGCCATGATGGTTTGGATTTTTTTTCACCTTTAATAATAAACACCTTCATTTACAAATTGCATTTTGTGTTTACTTGTGTTGTCCTTGACTATTGTTTAAATTGGTTTGATGTTCCGAAACACTTAAGTGTGACAAACATGCAAAGGAACAGGAAATGAGGAAGGGGGCAAACACTTTTTCACACCACTGTACATATTTGTTCAGCAAAAAAATGTGTATGTATTATTTTTTCCTGCAGGAGCCTGGAAAGCATTGCACCTGTGATCTTTGATTTGGGGGTGCAGTGTACAAGCTGTCAGTTTGAAAGCTGCAGGTGAATAAACTACAAGGGAGCACATTGAAAAATACAAGCCGTCTGCCGCAGTGGCAGGTGGAAATTGTAGTTATTTGATTCACAGAAAACTATATGGGCAGAGCCTGGCATGGTTGCGCTTTTTTCAAAAAGTGACAGCCGGTACAGGGAGAAGAACCCTACCCACTGTCACGGGGGATCAGGGGGAAGAGGCAGCAGGAGCTGGAACACGTTAAATGTTCCACCCTAACTATGGTAACATGTTCCAAAAGTGAATTTATCCTTTCAACTTTAACAAATGGAAACATAACCCTGACTATGGTAATATTGTATGCTATATAACATTATCATTTGGAATTGTGCTCAACATTCAGTATATCGATTGCTAAATATAGCAATAGCATTATTTTTGATTTTACCTTTACACACAACTTAGAAAAGATTGCATATTGGCCAAAAGATTATATTATGCAAAGCATAACCCTTTAAAAGAAATTTCTTTAAGGCCAATACTGCAAAAATGTTTTTGAGGATGTCTATGAGATATTTTTAACCTGCCAGAACACTCTAAAAACTGTCAGAATCAGATGCAACAGGAATTAATTTCATTACCAAACACAATACAAAGCACCACTTGATAGAGAAAGCCATTAGGAAGAATGGGCATATTTAAAAAAAAAATCCAAAGCTAGGCTCCCATTTTACCTGCAAGCCCCAAAATAATTTTCCAAAAATGTCCTTAATCTAGCAAGCAGCCAACAAAATAACGAGTGGAAGGACAACAGTTTCTCTTATAGAATTTCTGAAGGGTATCAAATGAGTTTTACAGTGTAGAAAACTCAAATATAAAACTTGTTTTTATATCACATATGGTCAAACAATATTTTATCATGGTGCTATTAGAGCCTATCCTATCACACAATTTATCAACTGCTCCACAGACCATGTAGTAATGGGCTTACTTGCCCCTCTGGGTCACTTCATATATGCTGAATCCTTTTTGCAGAACATTGCCTCAACATTTTACAAGCTGTCACTTCCTTTTCAAGCATAAGTAAACCTAAGAAAGATTATAGAACAAATTCCTGATAATATAACTTCAGATGAATGGTTCAAAAGTTGTGCAATTAGGAAACTTATGGATCTGTATGTTAAATTCACTACACTCCATTGGATTAATAAGGAATTGGATGTATTGGAATATTCTATAGCCTTATATTTATCCATTTGTATTACTTCATTGTTCATATAGTATAATGGTATTGGCACCAAATATTTGTATTATTTTTATTGTCCCTATAGAATTTTACATAACATTCTTGACATAATAATATTTTACTATTTTATGTTTTTTAACTTGTTTTTTTTTTGACAGTTTTTAGTTTTTTGGTTTATTGAAACCGTTACACATTATTTGGTACAACACTTTGATAACATTTGTATCCATTATTAGAATTACTACATTGCAAGTTAATTACCTTTCACAATAACACCTTGACCATTGGTGACTTTCATTTCACTTATTTTGTTTCAGACGGATTTATATATTTTATATCCTATCGAACCTATATACTTTTTACACACACATTTTATATATTGTTGCATTATAGGGCATTTCTACTGTTATATACTTGTTCTAGCTAGGTAAATAAATATACACTGGCCATGTGCACCAACTCCTAGTGAATTCAGGGCCAGGGGGAGAGTTAAAAGTGTATGAGCGCATACAATCTACCCATACTATCTACCCATACTCATCTCCACTCATATAAAAATAAGCACATGTACATTATCTTGTCAAAAGTATTGGGACACCTGCCTTTACACACACATGAACTTTAAATGACTCTTGTGCAGGCCAGTCAAGGTCCTAAACCCCAAACTTGCTCATCCATGTCTTTTTTTGACCCTGCTTTGTGCACTGGTGCTCAGTCATGTTTGAACAGGAAGGGGCCATCCCCAAACTGTTTCCACAAAGTGGGAGAGGAGAAGAGAAGAGAAGAGAAGAAAAGTGCTGGGGAAAGGACACTGAAGGGGGAAGTGAGGTAGGTGCTCATGGCACAAAAAAAAAAAAGTACTTGGAGGGGACATTGAAGGGGGATGTGAGGTATGGTACAGGGGGGTGTTGGAGGCAGAAGAGAGGAGAAGTGCTGTGCGAGAGGGGTGTTACTAAAGGGGCAGCTGAGGTACGGTACAAGGTGTGGCTGGAGCCAAAAGGGTGGATGAGCACTGAGGGAACACTGAAGGGGGAGGTGAGGTATGGTACAGGATGGTGCTGGAGGCAGAAGAGACCAGTACTGGGTGGAAACTGAGGAGGGGGGAGGCAGAGGGTAGGATATAGGAGGAACACTGAAGGCAGAAGTGAATAGAGGCTGGGAGAACAATGGAAGAAGTGGTACAATACAAGGGCGCACTGGAGGATGAGAAGAGGAGCAGATCTGGGGGAATATTGGATAAGTGAGGAATGGTTCAGAGAGGTCCTGGAGGCAAGGGAAAGGAGAAGTGCTAGGTGGACATAAGAAGCTCATGTGAAATACAGGAAAGCACTGGATCAGAGCAGCAGTACATAATGGAGGCCCAACATGTTTCAGTTATACCAAATTCATAGGCATAGAATCATATCTATAATCATCCCACTTTCTCTGATTCCAGGCTGTAATGAGTAAGCCCCCAAGCTTTGACTGGAAAGTTAAAGTGATTGTAAATGCTGAAGGTTTTTTTCACCTTAATGCATTCTATACATGAAGGTAAAAAACCTTCTGCATGCGCTCTGCACCATATCACGTACCTAGAACAGGCCCTGGCACTTCCGGGTCTGGGGTGCGTGCCGCTGGAGACCCACGGAGCTGTGATCACACACAGCGGGAGCCCAGCGATGGGTTCCCACAGACTCAATGTCCACCAATTGTTTAGTAGACAGGCAGAATGGTGATCTGCCTATGTAAACAAGGCAGGCCGCCGTTCTTCAGTAGGGAAGACATTGATCCTGTGTTTCTGCTAAGCAGCAACACGGATCTATGCCTTCCTTTCATAGAAGCACCTCCCACACAGTGAGTAAGCACTTGCACTTGCTAGGAACACATTAAACCCCCCTTTTGGCCCTGTTATTAGTATAGTGACAGTACATTTTTTTTAGCACTAATGACTGTATTAGTGTCAATGGTGCCCAAAAGGTGTCAAAAGTGTCAGTTAAATATCCGATTTGTCCGCCGCAATATTGCAGTCCCACTATAAGTTGCTAATTGCAGCTATTACTAGTAAAAATAAAAAATAAAAATATCCCATAGTTTGTAGACGTTATAAATTTTGTGCAAGCCAATTAATATATGCTTATTGGGATTGTTTACCAAAAATATGTAGCAGAATACATATTGGCCTAAATTGATGAAGAAATTCGATTTTTTTTTTATTTATTATAATTGGATGTGTTATATGGCAGAAAGTAGAAAATATTGATTTTTTTTTCGAAATTCACGGTCTTTTTTTGTATAGCGAAAAAAAAACAAAAACGCAGAGATGGTCAAATACTACCAAAAGAAAGCTCTATTTGTGGGGGAAAAAAAGAGAATAAATTGTATTTGCGTACAGTGTCAGGTAAAGTAGCGCAATGCCGTATCGCAAAAAATGGCCTGGTCACGAAGGGGGGGTTAAAGCATGAACCTTTACTATCACTTTAAGCCCTTGTACACACGGTCGGAGAATCCGTCGGAATGTGTCCTATCGGACCGCGTGTGGTATGCATCGGACTGATTCCATCAGAATATCCGTCGGACCTAATTTTCCAACTTGTTGGAAATATTTTCCGACAAACTGGTCCGATCAGACATACTCCGATCATGTGTAGAGAATTCCGATCGGACAAAGTGCCACGCATGCTCAGATCAAATTCCTACACCAAAGCTATTGGCTACTATTCAGGTACTTACACTGTTTCCCCGAAAATAAGACCTAGCGTGATTGTCGGTGATGGCTGCAATATAAGCCCTACCCCCCAAATAAGCCCTAGTTAAAGTCCTTGTAGGTGTTATTTTCAGGGTAGGGCTTATTTGGGGGTAGGGCTTATATTGCAGCCATCACCGACAATCACGCTATGTCTTATTTTGAGGGAAACAGGGTACACTGCATAAAAAAAAATTAATAATCTACAATCTATGAACACAAAGCTGCATTAATTTGTGTATTTATATCTGCCCAGATATCAGCTTTAAAGAACAACATTCAGAAAGCATAGGTAACACAGATATTGTCATGCAGTATTAATCAGCTAGGCTGGATTCTGTCTCTGCTAATGGACTTGCTGTATCCCTTTAAAAAATATATTCTGTTTATCTTCCATTAAATGTAATCTATGTAAATGACATGGCACTAATGTCAAAACCAGAAGAAACAACTGTTATGATAAGCGAGAAACTGTGAATTCAAACCCAGAATGGACATTTCTCAGCATGAGAAGCATTTTATGCAAATAATCTGCAATGTTAGAGAAAACAAAGATACAAAGAAATTATATTATATCCCTACCAACGTTGGTCCCAGCTTGAGTCCTTTCTCCTAACATTAACAAGATGACCAAACCCAGCAGAGCAGACATGTCTGTCGTCGTGTTCATGGAGAAGATAATGGTGAAAATGTTGTAGTGATCAGACCTGATAAAAATTTGTACAGGAAGAAGAGCTAGCTATCAGTGAGCGAGAACTTCTTGGTTACTGAAATGTCTTTTTTTTTGCACTCTTCCTGTTTGCTGCCACTCAATGCATTACTAACAAAGACCACAATTTCACAGTCATAAATTGTATATTACTCATCAATACACTTACATTAACTGCTTCAGCCCTGGAAGATTTGGCTGCTGAATGACCGGGCCATTTTTTGCGATTCGGCACTGCGTCGCTTTAACTGACGATTGCGCGGTGGTGCAAAGGTGCACCCAAACAAATTTGTTGTCCTTTTTTTTCCCCCACAAATATAGCTTTCTTTTTTTGGTATTTGGTCATCTCTGTGGTTTTTATTTTTTGCGCTATTAACAAAAAAAAAAAAGTGACAATTTTGAAAAGGAAACACAATATTTTGTACTTTTTACTACAATAAATATCCCCATTTAAAAAAAAATAAAAAATGTTTTTTTTCTCAGTTTAGGCCGATACGTATTCTTCTACATATTTTTGGTAATAAAAATCGCAATAAGTGGATACTGATTGGTTTGTGCAAAAGTTATAGCGTCTACAAAATAGGGGATATGTTTATAGCATTTTTATTATTATTTTTTTTTTACTAGTAATGGCGGTGATCTGCAATTTTTATTGGGACTGCGACATTATGGCGGACACTTTTGACACATTTTTGGGACCATTGGCATTTATACAGCGATCAGTGCTATAAAAATGCACTGATTACTGTAAAAATGCCACTGGCAGGGAAGGGGTTAACACTAGGGGCGATCAAGGGGTTAACTGTGTTCCCTATGTGTGTGTTCTAACTGAAGGGGGAATGGGACTGTCTAGGGGAGATGACAGATCGCTGTTCATACTTTATATGAACAGACAATCTTCTTCCCTCAGAGAACCGAGATGTCTGTGTTTACACACACAGATCCTGGTTCTCGCGGTGTCATGAGCGATCGCAGGCACTCGTATCGGCTCCGGGGGGGAGGGGGGGGCGGGCGAGCAGTGGTGCGTGCGCCCCTAGTGGCCACGGGGCAAAGCGATGTAAGGTAACATTGTTTCACCAAGCCGTGCCATTCTGCTGCAGTAAAACTGCGGCGGCTGATCGGCAAGTGGTTAAAGTGGAAAAAAAAAACTAAATCTATTCTTAAAAATGCACCCTCCCCCTCCTCCTATCTATCCTGCCTAATCTGTCTAAAAAATATCTATATACTTACCTATTTTTAATCTGCTCTGGTCCAGTCTGTGATCCTGCAGCACTAGCTCAGGGAGCACTCGACAGCAGCTGGGAATTCGCAACATCCCTCATAGGCTCCCATGGCCCAACAAGCAAGAAATTCTGGTAATATGATTGCTTCGTCTTACAAATCTGTATTTGGCACTAACAGCAGTGCTACATCTATAGTGCTAATGGGTTTTGGACAGAGCCTTCCTCATAGCATATATATGTTGCTATGAGGAAGGCTCCGGCCGAAACGTGTTAGCACTATAGCTGTAGCACTGCTGTTAGTGCCATATAAAGAGTTGTAAACAGAAGGAATCATGTTGCCGGCATTTTCTATTTTGATCTTCATGGGACACAACAAGCCTGAGCACAGATATTCAGCTCATTACTTTACAATTGTGTGGTAGAGCTTGGGTTAGTCTTTGTCTACATCCCATGGCTCAACTGTTGTTGGCACTAACTCCTCTCCCCTGCAGCAGCTTTTCATTGACAGAGGGAAGCCAGAGCTGTGGGATGACAACAGCGGACCAGAGCAAAAAAAAAAAAAAAGGTAAGTACAGGTTAGGCAGGATATCAGGGAGGAGGGGGGAGGGAACATCTTTAAGAATAGATAGTGTTAGGCTTTTCTTCCACTTTAAATTATATGCACAAAAAGCTTTTGTAATAATGTACAATTGGTTTCCTACATAAATCCTTAAGGCTTAGTTTACACCACTGCGTTACGAGAGCTCACCAAGAATTAAATGCTTGTTAACTCATAATTTCGTCTGTGGAAAAGGGATATTGTAAACCAATTTTCAAGCTTATTATATTTTTTGAGATCTGAATAGGCTCCCCAGGGAATATACAGAATCTCAGATAGAAAAATCTCTTAAGAATGCACACAAGCATGAAACGTGTCAGAAGGGGGCCTACGTGCTGACGCTATTACCACCATGTCCTCGTGGCAGGAGCGATGGCTTATTATGCGAGTTCTTGGCCTATTTGTTTTATGCTGCAGCTTCTATCGACTAGTTTTTAAGTTTAACCATCTCCCGCCGGCGCTACAGCCTGAGTGACGGCTACAGCGCAGCCCTTAATTCCTGGAAGGGCATCAATAGATGTCCTCCCATGCATGAGCTGCCAGCATGCCCCCTGCAGGGCAGGCGCCGCATGCTCTGTGATCACCAAGTCAATGAGACTCGGCTGATCACAGATCAGAGTAAGGGGCTAATTCCGGCCATTTACCACGTGATCAGCTTTCAGCCATTGACAGCCGATCACTTGATGTAAACAGAAAATTGGTAATCAGATTTTTTTTCCCCCTCATGCTGACAGTGTGAGTAAAAATAAAAGCCAATCACTGTATTCTGACAGAGGGACATCGGTCCCGAACAGGGAGATGCACTGCTTCTATGCAGTGCCCTCCAGTGCCACCTGCCAGTGTCCACCAGTGCCACCTACAGGTGCATATCAGTGCCGCCTACCAGTGCCCATCAGTGCCTCATTATCAGTGACACCTATCAGTGCTGCCTAACAGTGTAGCCTACCAGTGCCCATCAGTGCTACCTATTAGTGCCCTTCAGTGCCGCCCATCAGTGCCACCCATCAGTACCACCTATCAGTGCCTATCTGTGCAGCCTATCAGTGCCAATCAGTGCAGCCTATCAATGCCCATCAGTTCCCATCAGTCCTGCCTCATCAGTGCCACCTCTCAGTGCTCATCAGTGCCTATTTGTGCAGCCTATCAGTGCAGCCTATCAATGACCATCAGTGCCCATCAGTCCTACCTCATCAGCACACATCAATGAAGAAGAAAAATTACCTGTTTTCAAAAAATGTAAACAAACTATGAAATGTTTTTTTTATTTTTTTTTTTTTTATTTTTTTTTAGCAAAAAAAAAAAACAGCAGTGATTAAATACCACCAAAAGAAATCTCTATTTGTGTAGAATAAAATAATAATAAAAATGTAATTTGGGTACAGTGTTGCATGACCTCGCAATTGTCATTCAAAATGTGAGCGCTGAAAGCTAAAAATTGGCCTGGGCAGGAAGGGGGTTTAAAGCGGTTGTATACCCTCTGAATTTTTTTTTTTAACTCACCTGCAAAGGAAAAGGTATAATGAGCTAGTATGCACCGCATACTAGCTCATTATTAAATACTTACCTTAGAACGAGGTCCCAACATCTGGCCCGACCCACGCCGAGGGAGTTGACATGTTCCCTCAGCGTTTCCTCCGGGTATCGCGGCTCCGGCGCTGTGAATGGCGGGAGGCGCGATATCGCACTCCCACGCATGCGAGCGGGAGATTTCTTCCCAGCAGGGTCTGGCGTCTGCTGGACTTTTAGCCAAGAATGCCTTGTGAGCATGCGCCGCTGCAGTCAGCGGCGCATTGCGAGGGGAATATCTCCTAAACCGTACAGGTTTAGAAGATTTTTTTTTTACCTACAGGTAAGCCTTATTATAGGCTTTCCTGTAGGTAAAAGTACCAAAATTGAGTATACAACCACTTTAAGTGCCCAGTAAGCAAGTGTTTAATAAACTACTACACTTTATGATCATCTTTTGGGCTCCCACGGGTGAGCTTTTTTTTTGCATAGTGCCTAATCCTTTTGAGGACCACCATCCTACCAATATACCAGGGCAAGATGTCTCTCTACTTCAGAGTTATAACCTAAGGCGCATTATCATTTGGTGAGTGCACAGATTGGTGGGGGTGACATATATCTTATGCTGGATTTTTTCCACTTTCTGGTGAATGGTTAAACTTATCAAGCATATTGTTGGCATTATTTCGGGTTACACTGAAAATTTGGCGAAGTCAAGTCACGAATTCAATTTTTTGGTACTTTAATTACATTATATGATTGGTATTTATTGAGTTACAATATCATAGGAAGCGCTGCACATCTTTGGGTATTTACAGAATCTTTTTGCCTTTATAGAAATTTGATGTCATATGGTTATTTTAATGAAGTTAAGAAAGTTTTTAGTATGAAACATTCTGTATGTGCAGAACATCCATGTAACACCTGAAAAGTTTTGGTATATCTTTAAATTAATTCCAATTCAGTGATTAGCTGATGTGGTGTGTGCACTGCTGACCTACCAAGTCAGCTCAAAGACTTATGCCGCGTACACACGGCTGGACTTTTGGACGGACTAGGTCTGATGGAATGAATCCGTTAAATATAACGATCGTGTATGGGCTCCAGCAAACTTTTCTTCCCCAAAAGTCAGACGGACCTAGAAATAAAACATGCTTCAAATCTTTCCGACGGACCCGAGTCCGGTCAAAAAATCTGTTAGTCTGTATGCTAGTCCGACGGATGAAAACCAACGCTGGGGCAGCTACTGGCTATGAACTTCCTAATCCGTCAGACTTTGGAGTCCTTGTGTGTGGCCAAGTCCGTTCGTTCTGAAAGTCCGTCAGGAAGACCGTTGGACCTAGCCCGTCAAAAAGTCTGGTTGTGTGTATGCGGCATTAAAGTATAACCAAACCCATCAATTTAACTGTTTAATGAAATTATTTAGCTTATTTTCTGTTTACATTTGGAATCATATGCTGAAATCCCATTGCCTTCTCAAGCAACATGAAAAAATAAAGCCCCATACACACTATCAGATTTTCTGCTGATTTTTGTCTTCAGATTTACCAAAACCCTGTAGTACAAGGGCCTGCCTGATTGCATACATATTGAAACTCCTAAGGTTTGACCTCATATTATATGTTTTTGGTAAATCTGATGCCGCATACACACAATCTAATTGTCCGGCGGACTTAGTCAAGACCGCCGGACCACATTATGCCGGACAATTAGATCGTGTGTGGGCTCCAGCAGACTTTTTCATTGTAAAGTCCGGCGGCCTTAGAAAGTAGTTTTGACTCAAAATTTGTCCGCCGGACTTGGCTTTCAGCAGACAATCCATTCGTCAGTGTGCTAGTGACTAAGAATGACGCATGCTCTGAAGCAAGTACGAGACAGAGGCTATTGGCTACTGGCTATTGAACTTCCTTTTTCTAGTCCCGTCGTACTTGCTGTACTTCATCGCGTTAGAAATCGCCGTACTTTCGGAGCGTCCGTGTGTGGCCAAGTCCGTTCGCTATAAAGTCCGGCGGATTGTTTGCCGGATTGTTTGCTGGACCAATTCCGCCGGACAATTCGATCATGTGTATGCGGCATTAAGGAAAAAATCAGCAGGAAATCTGAAAGTGTGTATGGGCCTTAATCTGTATGAGTTTTAAACAGTATTTTAGACAGAACATAACCTTGGCACATGCCTCTTTCTACTATTATCTCATGTTCTCTTTTGGTATCCATCTTCATAAACCCTTGTTCATTATAGACAGTATTTTTAGAAGACAGAAGATAGTGTAGATAGAAGATGTTTCTATGAGGATGCCATGCTTGACTCTTGGCATGCCTTGACAAAGTCAACGAAGCATAAATATGTTTTCCTGTCGTTTGTTGATCTGGTTTTCTAAAACGGTTTTCGGTGTGGTAATGCTCTTGGTGGTGCCAACTTTTGGCCACAAGCCATATAGCAGTAGGTTGATTTTGTCCTGGAGCTTTCAGCTTATGCGACTGAAGATTACCTTTGACAAAACCTTCATTGCATGTATCAGGGCTAATATCTGACAAGCTGCACATTTTGTGGTTTTTCCATTTTTTTACAGGATTACTACGAAAATGGGTTTCAGCCATTTTAAAAGGAATTTGCTCATTTTGGTAAATGCCTCTTTTGACCTGAACAAACTTTTCTTTTACACTATTTTCGGTTCTTTTAACATTGTCAGTTGGTAATTTCATCAATGCCTGTGACCTCGTTGTTACTCAATCTTTCACTGTCTGATTAATTGGTTATCTCTGCAGCCTCACATTATGGGACATATTTCTTTGGTCTACAACTTCAATATAGTCTTCCATGTGTTCTTTCTGTCTGCTGTGTATCTTACTCTCTGTAATTAATATCTTCCCTAGTGTATTTTGAAATTCATTACTATCTGGGGCCCAAACACATTGTGCTACGTAGCACAGCACTAAAAAACAGAGTATATCACCATGAGCCTTTGCCAGATGCTGCTTCATCATTTGCTGCTGAAAAACAATCTTAAAGTGTTACTAAACCCACAACCTTAAAATCAGTCTGTATATGCCGTATAGCATGCTTGATATACTAACTATAGAACCTAAAGGGTTAATCCTCTGCATTATGTAAATATACTGTTTGATCCTGTATGCACATATACTCTTCTTGCATTGTCTCCAAAACATGTCCAGATAAAACAGAGTTACTGGAGTCAGGCTGCACATGCTCAGTTTGGCGTGTATTGCTAGAGAGTTTTTTTTTTCTTGGGGGAGTGCATGTGATCAGCACAGGACCAATCAGCACTGTCCAGACAGAAGGTCAGAGGTCCTACATCCTGGTAGGGCAGCCAGTGCAGTATGAAAATTCCTCCTACAACCTTTAACCAGACACTGATAGAAGTCACAAGACTGCTATATACTGCTTATGATAAAATATGTTTAGCAGTTTATATTTACTAAAATGATTGCATTTTTATGTTCTGTGTACTGTGGAGACCAGATATAGTGAATAAACTGGAACACTAGTTGACAGGGACTTTAAAGGTGCAATATTCAATGTCAGATATAATGTATAAAAAATATGTTTTTTTTTTTTAAACAACAAAAACAAGGATTTTTATTGTTAAAATATACAGAAACAAGGAAATGCATAATAGTTAGTACAATACATTCTGTGTTATAAATGATGCAGCATGGTGATATTTCCCAACGTTTCGCCCCTATATCGGGCTTCCTTAGGGGATGCTGTCCGTTTGTACATTATAATGCTTTCACTATTTCCTGAAAAAAGACCAGAACTGCCAGGATGGTGAGATAATCAGCCGCACCAAAAACCCACCTCAGTGTCACAGGTAGCCACAGATGGTAGATAATGGCCAGTTAGTTAAATTTTGCAGCTGACTTAATACCAAGGACCACACACACATTTCCTTGTTCCTGTATATTTTAACGATAAAAATCCTTGTTCTTGTTTAAAAATAAAAGAATATATTTTTTATACATTATACCTGACTTTGAATATTGCACCTTTAAAGTCCCTATCAACTAGTGTTCCAATTTATACAACATTTGGGATGTGGTGCATATAATAAATGGATGAGCCCGTGTTCATATAAATATCAGATAGTGAATGCAGAGTCCTGGGTTTAGTAACACTTTAAAGCAGAGCTAAGTAATTTTAGCTTTTGCAATTGCAATAGAGCTTAATAGCTTGACAGTTTGGTTGAGAATACATGCCTTAAATGTAACTGTTTTGGGAAACAGTTAACTCGATAGGTTTAATTCCGTTTGAAATTTGTAGCTGATTATATTGTGTACAGTACTGAGCTAACATTATTTAACCTTCATCAATTGCATGCTTGGCCTCCTGCTTGTTCTAAAGTAATTTTTTTTTTGTTTGCTGACCTTCTCATTGTGACTTTAAGGAATAAAGGATTTCACTTTTAACTTGTAAGGTGCATTGGATTTGTCAAAGACCCTTCACTATTTTTATCCTCTTGTGAAATGAATACTGTCATAAAGTGTAATTTCCAATTTAGGACTGTAATCCAGACACATCATAGGTCAAATCAAGCCTTTGCAAGATCTAATGACCCATATATTGAATTGTTAATGAAATGCCTGCTGGGCTCTAATGCCAACAGCAGTAATTGAGTTATCAAATGAATACTTAACTAGTGAGAACAGTGTGCATGCAAAAGCCTCCGGCTGCTTTACATATTTAAAGTCATTTTTGATCTTCTGAAGAGACAAAGATTACTTGCTATAAACTGCACGACAGTACTTCTGTATTTAAAGATTAACCGAGCATGTGTTATTAACCACTTCAGCCCCGGAAGGATTTTCCCCCTTCCTGACCAGGCCATTTTTTGCGATACAACACTGCGCCACTTCAACTGATAATTGCGCGGACGTGCAACGTTGTACCCAAACAAAATTTATGTAATTTTTTTCCTCACAAATAAAGCTTTCTTTTGGTGGTATTTGATCACCTTTGCGGTTTTTATTTTTTACGCTATAAACAAAAACAACTGACAATTTTGAAAAAAAACACAATATTTTGTACTTTTTGCTATAATAAATATCCCCCCCCCCAAAAAAAAAACGATTTCTTCATCAGTTTAGGTCGATATATATTCTTCTACATATTTTTGATTAAAAAAATCGCAATAAGAGTATATTGATTGGTTTGTGCAAAAGTTATAGCGTCTACAAAATAGGGGACAGATTTTTGGCATTTTTATTATTATTTTTTACTAGTCTGCGATTTTTATCAGGACTGCGACATTGCAGTGGCAGATTGGACACTTTTTACACTATTTTGGGACCATTTACATTTATACATAGCTAAAATAGCCAATGATTACTGTATAAATGTCACTGGAAGGAAAAGGGTTAACACTAGGGGGTGATCAAGGGCTTAACTGTGTTCCCTAGGTGTGTTCTAACTGTAGGGGGAATGGGACTGACTAGGGGAGGAGACCGATCAGTGTGCATACTTAGTAGAAGCACACAATCTGTCTCCTCTCCCTGAAAGAATCGGGATTTGTGTGTTTACACACACAGATCCCTGTTCTCGTTCTGTCACGAGTGTTTGCCGGTGCCCAGCGGTCATTGCACCCACCGGGCAAGTGCATCAGCTCTGGAGACTGCTATGGCATCTTAAAGGAGCGACGTACGGCTACAGCTGTGCCAACCTGGTTGGTTAGCGGTTAAAGATAAACTCCAGGCTTATTACACAGATTTTTAATATATATATATATATATATATATATATATATATATATATATATTACAGTATATATATATCTGTATATCGAAGTTTTAATTCACGATAGTTCTATATTGCCCAACCTGCACTTTGATGTTTCTTAAACTGGCTTCTATAAGTTAAACAGTTAGATGTTTTTGTTTTTTTATTTTTTTTAATTATGCAATTAATGTACAACAAAATATTACACATTTAGCAGAATGTATGTATTGCTTCACCCAACAAGGTCAGCACACATCAAAACCAGACAACATAAAAGGTGTTTATATTAATTCTCTCTGCTGTCCATCCATTCCTCTTCCTCTGTTTATTTATTTATTTTTTTATTCTGATCTTATATATCAAATGTGACACAAGTAGTTCTTCTAGGGGGTTAGCACAACTGTTGAGTTGTAAAAGATTTGCGACAGCAGTGATCTCTAGCAGTCTCATGTAACATGTCTTCAGTCTATGGCTGCAGCCTTCTCTCAAGATGGGAGTTCTGTTACATATTAGTTAGGACCACACTTCAAAGAGGGCTTGACAGGGCTGGACTGGGACAAACATTTGGCCCTGGACTTCATCCAGACTGTCCCAGGGCACGGTACAGAGCCCAGCACATCAGGGTACAGCATATTAGCACACATCAGGGTACAGCACATCATGGTACAGCACACCAGGCCACATCAGGGTACGGGGCACAGCACACAAGGGCACAGCACATCAGGGTACAGAGACCAGAACATCAGGGCACAGCACATCAGGGTACAGGGCACAGCACATCAAGGCACTTTAGGGCACAGTACATCAGGGTACAGGACACAGTACATCAGGGTATAGCACATCAGGACACAGCACATCAGGGTACAGGACATCAGGGCACAACACATCAGGGTACAGGGCACAGCACATCATGGGATAACACATCAGAACACAGCACATCAGGGTACAGGGCACAGCACATCAGGGTATAGCACATCAGGACACAGCACATCAGGGTACAGGACATCAGGGTACAGGACATCAGGGTACAGCACATCAGGGTACAGAGCCCAGCACATCAGTGTACAGGGCATATAAGGGCACAACACATCAGAGGGCAGTGCACAGCACATCAGGGTACAGGGCACAGCACATCAGGGTATAGCACATCAGGACACAACACATCAGGGTACAGGACATCAGGGTAGAGCACATCAGAGTACAGCATATCAGGGTACAGGACATCAGGGCACAGGCCACAGTACATCAGGGCACAGCACACCAGGGTACAGAGCCCAGCACATCAGGGTATAGCACATCAGGGTATAGCACATCAGGACACAGTACATCAGGGTACAGGACATCAGGGCACAGGTCACAGTACATCAGGGCACACAACATTGAGGCACAGCACACCGGGGCACAGCACACTGGGGCACAGGACAGCGGAGCACAGCACATTGGGGCACATCAGGGCACAGAATATCGGGGCACAGGACATCGGGGGACAGCACATAGGGGCATGGGGCACATCAGGGCATAGGACTTTGGGTCACAGTACATCAGGGCACACAACATTGAGGCACAGCACACCGGGCCACAGGACACTGGGGCACAGGACATCGGGGGAACAGCACATCGGGGCACATCAGGGCACAGGACATCAGGGCACAGGACATCGGGGGACAGCACATCAGGGCACGGAGCACATCAGGTCACATAGCACATCAGGGCACAGGCACATCAGGGCACATAGCACATCAGGGCACATCAGGGCACATAGCACATCAGGGCACGGGGCACATCAGGGGACATGGCACATCAGGGCACATCAGGGCTCGAGGCACATCAGGGCACATGGGGCACATGGCACATCAGGGCACATGATGGGGTACATGGCCCTTTATGGGGCACATTATGGGCCACATCAGGGAACATAGCATATCAGGGCACGAGGCACATCAGGGCACGGGGCACATCAGGGCATGGGGCACATCAGGGCATGGGGCACATCAGGGCATATGACTTTGGGGCACAGCACATCAGGGCACGGGGCACATCAGGGCACGGGGCACATTAGGGCACATAGCACATTAGGGCACGGGGCGCATCAGGGCACATAGCACATCAGGGCACATCGGGGCACATCAGGGCTCGGGGCACATGGCACATTATGGGGCACATTATGGGGCACATCAGGGCACATAGCACATCAGGACATGGGGAACATCAGGGCACGGGGCACATCAGGCCACATGGCACATCAGGGCACGGGACACATGATGGGGCACATGGTACATTATGTGGCCCATCAGGGCACATTATGGGGCACATCAGGGCACATTATGGGGCAATTAGGGCACATGACACATTATGGGGCACATCAGTGCACATTATGGGGCAATCAGGGCACATTATGGGGCATATCAGGGCACATGGCACATTATGGGATCGTTTACTAGCCAGCATGGCGAGTAGTGCAGGAAGCATCTGTAGTAAGTTCTCTCTCATGTCATGCTGTTCCCCGGCAGCCCCTCCTCTCTTCTCATCCATCCCAGATGATGTCACAAGTCAATGGGGATAGATGAGAAGAGAGGAGGGGCTGCTGGCGAGCAGCATGACATGAAAAAGAACATACTACAGACGCTTCCTGCACTACTCTGCATGCTGGCTAAATCTCGATCAAACCGTCAGGCGCAGGCTGTTGGCAATTGACGGGTAGATCGCCAGGCATTTCAGACAATTTCATGCACTCAACTTTGTGGGAACAGTTTGGGGATGGCCCCTTCCTATTCCAACATGACTGCGCATCGGTGCACAAAGCAAGGTCCATAAAGACAATACTTTTGGTAATATAGTTGCAAATTTATGCAATCAAAACTTGTGTTTCTATTGCAAATTGCTGAAACAGTAAAGTATTTGCTTTTTTTCTGACAAGGTAGTAAGTGTGCTGGGAAAGGAAAGTTTTCTTTTGCTTTGTAAAATGTTCAATATTCTCCTTGCTACGTAACAAAAGTGGTTTGAGCGGTTAACGTTTTTGTTTTTTTCTCTGTCTACGTCAGCCTCCTGCAGCATGTCCCCCGTCTCCAACAACATTATACATATAATTTACCTAATATTATGTTCAAACTTTGGATTTCAGTGGCCACACTAAAGACCACCACTGCTTTAGCCACTCCGATTCAGGCACCCCTGTCAGACTGCACAATCAGTATGGTAATATTAACGTCGTCCACTGTATTTAATAGTCCCGACATCCAATATAAATTTTTTTCCAGGTAATGCATGCATGCTAAGTAAGATGTCATTTTGACACATATATTTACTACCTCTCACAGAGATCACAGTTCACTCTGACAAAGTCTTTATCTGCTTTTGCGCCAGAAGGATGAAGGCATTTTTATTTAGGCATCATTGAGGGTCAGCATCTACTTCCTGCATTGAGATGCTGGTTTATCCACGTGAATCCTGGCACCTGTGCAGTTCTTGGCTGTTTTAAAAAATATCTGAAATATATCAGCCACTGGGTGCCGCCTCTTGCCTTTTTAAAAAATGTTTTAAATAAAAGTGTAGTCAGAGTGATCATTGAGGGAGAGGAGACCGGACTTTTGAAATGCTTTCTCCTGATGTCAGCAGACAGATGATATTATCTCACAGTCATTTGAGCAGTTTAAATACTAAGTAAATTGGAAAAAAAAGTGCAACAGTTTTCTTAGTTTCTGTTACACTATGCACTATACACTATAACACTTTGCAAAAAAAAAAAAAATGTCTTTATACAATTAGGCCAAAATGTATTATTCTTTTACATTTCTTTGATGAAGAAAAAACAAAAACAAATCAGTGTATATTATTTAGTTTGTGTGAAAGTCTACAAATCATAGTATACAGTATATATTTGGAAATTGATCAATCCTGATGTTCTGACTGCCTCTCATTTTGTGAGGCCATAAAATGTCAGGAAAATAAAAAATACCCCCAAAATGATTCCCTTTTGGAAAATAGACCAACCAGGGTACTTAGCAAGAAGCATAGAGTTTTTTTTAAGTTGTCTTATTTTATGGAAAAAAATAATAAAATCTATTTATTTTTTAACACAAAATTGTCAAAAAATAAGATATTTATAACGTACAGCATAGGCATACCTAGAATTGCACCCCAAAACATGTTCTACTCCTCCCAAGTACAGTATGAAGATACCATGTGTGAGACTTTATCGCAGCCTTACTACATCAAGAGGCCCAAAATCCAAGAAGCACCTCTTGTCGTTCTATGGGCATAAAATATGCACCTAATTTCCTGAATACCTTTCATATTTTTGAAGACCGTGGATTGCCAGGACAGAAGAAACCCAGAAAATAGCCACATTTCGGAGTGTAAATACCCAAAGGTATTTCTAAGAGGGACTAGTGTGGCAGTGATCAGGAAAACTGTTGCTGGCTGCTTTGGTCTGGTGTAGTGGGGAACTTGAACACTGTTTATACAGTAGATACATTGGTCTTTCGCCAATGTGACTGGTGCCGGGGTGATCAGAGATATTATGACTGGTGTGGTACCGTTCCCCCCAACCGCTACCCTCTTAACCGATTCAGCCCCGGAAGATTTTACCCCCTTCCTGACAGAGCACTTTTTGCGATTCGGCACTGCGTCGCTTTAACTGACAATTGCTTGGTCGTGCGACATGGCTCCCAAACAAAATTGACGTCCTTTTTTCCCCACAAATAGAGCTTTCCTTTGGTGGTATTTGATCACCCCTGCGTTTTTTATTTTTTGCGCTATAAACAAAAAAAGAGTGACAATTTTGAAAAAAATGCATTCTTTATTTACATTTTGCTATAATAAATATCCCCCAAAAATATATAAAAAATCAATTTTTTTCCTCAGTTTAGGCATTACATTTTCTTCTACATACTTTTGGTAAAAAAAAATCTCAATAAGCATTTAGTGATTGGTTTGCGCAAAAGTTATAGCGTTTAAAAAATAGGGGATAGTTTTATGGCATTTTTATTAATAATTTTTTTTTTACTAGTAATGGCGGCAATCAGCAATTTTTATTGTGACTGCGACATTATGGCGGATACATCGGACATTTTTGACACATTTTTAGGACCATTGTCATTTATACAGCAATCAGTGCTATACAAATGTACTGATTCCTGTGTAAATGAAACTGGCAGTGAAGGGGTAATCCACTAGGGGGCAGGGTAAGGGTTAAGTGTGTCCTGGGGCGTGGTTCTAACTGTGGGGGGGGTGTGGCTACGTGTGACATGTTACTGATCTCTGCTCCCAATCACAGGGAGCAGAGATCAGTGACACTGTCACTAGGCAGAACATGGAGATGTTTGTTTACATTAGAATCTTCCTGTTCTACCTCCCCATGAGACGATTGCGGGTATCCCCACAGCGATCGAGTCCGCGGGACCCGCGACCTCATTCACGGAGGTCCCAGCCAGCCCCGACGGCGCGCACTCAATGGCACGGCAGCAAATTTAAAGGAACGTACAGGTACGCCCATTTGCCCAGCCGTGCCATTCTGCCGATGTACATTGGCGTGCGCTGGTCGGAAACCAGTTAAGCTGCTGAGGCATTGGCCAGCGGTGTGATGCTTAGCTTCACAGCCAAGGCAGGAATTATACCCCCTGTCACTTTCAGCATATTACTCAACAATCATTACCCATTCAAGTGAATGGGGCACTTGTGTGGGGTCCAAGGGGGTTAAAGCAGCATTGCACTGCTCTGGCTAGTCATCAGAGACACTGGCTGACACTCCTAGCATACAGTGTCATCAGTGCAGCCAGTTAGTGTCTCTTTACATTAACCACAGCAGTACATCTTTTTTTTCACACTCTTAGTGCTTACTACAGTGCCATGTGAGATGAAATGGTTCAAAGGCTCTTCGTTTTACAAATGTGATTGCTGTGATTGAACACAGTGGCCACATGGTTCAGAGCCCTGTACCCCCAAGCTGCGAACCACTGTGTCCAAAGAACATAGCAATCACAAGGCACGCCACTGCACTCCCTAGAGGGCGCATACAATCGGTGGGATGACGTATGGGTATGTCCTCCCAAATCTAGGAAGCCACCGCCTGACCGTTTATATGCAGTGGCTGGGCAGAAGATGGTTAAAGTGTATGTACTGCCAAATTTTTTCTTGTTTCGTTTAGGAAAGTGTGGGGAAGAATTTGATTACTTACTAGTTGGAGATTTTGTTGAGAGATTTCCACTAGCTTGTTTTCTTGGTGACAACTCTTTGACCAAAAAAAGGTATGCTATCCTACACTTCCAAAACAATTTTGTTGATAAAATAAAAATTGTGTTTTCTTTGACGTAAAATCTCATAACTAATTGAAGAACTTTGGCTGGAACACTTTACGCCAATTCAGTTAGATTTTTATCAATTTTTAAATTTAAATTACATTTTTTAAACTGTTTGTTAAATAAAGATGTAAAGATGTAAAACGTTCTTATTATTATTAACATTCTGTTGTGCCACTTAAATCGGAGTTCCACCTAAAAGTAGAAGCTCCACTTGTTCGTACCCTCTGCTGCCACATTTGTCTTATATACTGCTTTTATTTTAGTTTAATTTCAGTGCTTACTATGATTCAAAATATTAACAGCCATTAACATTTTAAAATTCTGATTTTTTTATATTAGTTGTCATTTAGTGCATACTTTGTTTCCTCTTGCTTGATTTCAGGCCCAAAATTTAGGTCTCCTCTTTTTTTTTTTTTTTTTCCACAAAAATTTTATTGAAAGTTTTTTATAAACAGTAAATAATACAATTAGCACCATAAAACATATAGGAAAGATACAAGTGCATGGTTCCAACTTCGGGAGGCCTTGGGTTCAACGTACCTGTAAATAGAAAGCAAAATGTACTGCTTCTAAGCGCCATTGGTAGGAAGGCAACACATGACAACCTCTATTGGTAAGAAACATACTGTTAAAGAAGATATATTGTGGTGTGCCGCCGGCCTGCTTGAAGCTTGTTGGAATGGAATATTCCAAGTCAGGATAGAGGTACTTTAGGGCATACAGGGAGTTGGAGTAGCATCCGAAAACCATGCCGGCCTACGACTCTACTCCCTGTTTTGAGAGATTAAGCAAAAAGAAGAGGAAGGACAGGGAAAAGAGATAAAAGCAAGAAAGAGAACAGATTAAGGTAGTGGGGGAAGGGGGGATAAGGGTGGCACCATAGGGGGAGTATGTGAGGAGTGGGTGGGATCACCACCAACTACCCTCCCGAGTAAACCCCCAGTGTTGTGAGATGTATAGCGCTCTTAGTTATTTATACCTTTCAAGGGCTATCCCAGGATAAATCCAAAAAGCGCTGTGAGTTTCAGTATTCAAGCCAAGGGGCCCATGTTGCTGAAAAGTAAGCTATTCTGTCACGGGCGGTGCAGAACTCCTCCATCGTAGCTATCTGGTTGACTTCCTTTATGGAAGGGGGGTGATTTGGACCTCCAGTGAACTGGCAGGCATAGCCTAGCGGCATTAATCAAATGCATAGCTATTGATTTATAGTATTTCTTGCAGGAGATTTTGGAAAGGTGAAGGAGGTACTGAGCTGGTGTGAACTCCAAATCAAATGAGGATATCTCAGTCACCACTTTGTGTACTTTGCGCCACATAATGAACATTTTACTCCTGCAGCTGTTGAATGCTGGCGGGAGGGAGAGGAGGAAAAGCCAGATTTCAGCGGCTGCAGGAGTAAAATGAAGAGGGTTGGTTATGTATGTATATTCTATATAAGCAGAATGTGACAGGGAGGCCATACGCCTCACTATTGCGACCACTGACACTACACCAGTAGTTGAAGGTTTGTGGTAAAAAAAATCTCAACTATGGAGTTTTACTGCCCCCCAAACCACAAATGTAAATGAGCCCCCTGTAAGGCTGCTTCACACTGATGCTCTGTGGTTTTCCAGCATTATGGGTACAGCACAGTGCACCTGTAGCTTTCCTTTCCTATTATATCTTACAGGTGTGGTGCACTTTCTGAAAGCGCAACAAAACTCCTGTATTTAGGATATTTGTTTTCAGAAAATGCACCAAACCTGCAGGATACAATAGAAGTCTATGTTCCGCAGGAGCACTGCACTGTACCCACGAATCACTGTGAAAGCAGTCTTAGCAGTCATAGTTGTTAACTCTTTTAAAGGTGCTAATATGCCTATTGCAAAAGTGTAGTGTATGTGATGTTTAATACACTAACCTTTTTTCCTCTTCCAGCTTCTGCTGGTATCGCTTTCTGTCTCCAGATGCTAGAAAAGTCCCACTCGAAGTGCATTTGGTATCACTCCGCCTGGGACAGGAGCCGACACTACAGAGGAAGCATCGTCCTATATGGCTACCTGCTTCCTCTGCTGCCTTTGCCAGCTTATGGCACTCTGATGCTCTGGCATGGTCGCTCGGCAAGCCCAGATTGGGGTACTTGTGTACCTCTTGTAGGGTCCTTATCTAACAGATTGTGATCAATGACTTTCCTGGTTTAAGGTCGAGGGCCACATCAGAGGTCCACGAGTTGAGCACCCCTGACTTAAAGATCACATTGTATTTTTGATGCCATGCTGCAGAAAAACAGAATTTTTCTCAAAACTGTATGATGCATGTTTTTTCCAAAAAAGAGGTGCAAATACCAATGTCATTTTTTTTTTACATTACTTACTTTGCAATAAGACCAAATTTCTATGTTATATTGTCAACCTGCAGGGCACTGCTATGTCAGATGAACCATTCTGTTCTTATGCTTAATACCATTCAACATTGTTCTGTGAAAAAAATAAATGTGCTAGCAAAGTGCCTAATTAAATAAGATGTCTGTCTACTTTCATTGTATATCTGTGACACAAGTATTAATGAAGTAAAAAAAAAAAAGAGGTGTGTGTGTGATACAGAAGCTGAAAGAAGATGGAACCTGAAAACCTCAGTGTTTCAAGCTTTATTTTATTTGTTATTTTAACCACTTTCAGACCGGACCAATTTGCTGGTCAAAGACCAGACCACTTTTTGCGATTCGGCACTGCGTCGCTTTAACTGACAATTGCGCGGTCGTGCGACGTGGCTCCCAAACAAAATTAACGTCCTTTTTTTCCCACAAATAGAGCTTTCTTTTGGTGGTATTTGATCACCCCTGCGGTTTTTATTTTTTGCGCTATAAACAAAAATAGAGCGATAATTTTGAAAAAAAACGCATTATTTTTTACTTTTTGTAATAATAAATATCCCCCAAAAATATATAAAAAAACATTTTTTTCCCTCAGTTTAGGCCGATACGTATTCTTCTACATATTTTTGGTAAAAAAAAATCGCAATAAGCGATTATTGATTGGTTTGCGCAAAAGTTATAGCGTTTACAAAATAGGGATAGTTTTATAGCATTTTTATTAATAATTTTTTTTTTTTTTTTTTTACTAGTAATGGCGGCGATCTGCGATTTTTATTGTGACTGCGACATTGTGGGGGACCCATCGGACATTTTTGACACATTTTTGGGACCATTGTCATTTATACAGTAATCACTGCTATATAAATGCAGTGATTCCTGTGTAAATGACACTGGCAGTGAAAGGGTTAACCAGTGGGTGGCAGTGTAGGGGTTAAGTGTACCTAGGGGTGTGTTACTAACTGTGGGGGGGTTGGGCTTTCATTTAGTGTACACTGATCTCTGCTCCAATCACATGGAGCAGAGATCAGCGTCACTAGTTGCTAGGCAGAATGGAAAAATTTTGTTTATACAGCATTTCCTCCATTCGGCCGCTCCGTGAGACGATCGCGGGGATGCCCGCGGCGATCGAGTCCGCGGGTCCCGCGACCGGACTCACGGGGGTCCCGACCAGTGCGGGAGCGCGGCGCCGGCGGCGCGCTCCCGATGGCACGGCGGCAACGAATATTGGACGTACATGTACGCCAATATGCCTGCCCGTGCCATTCTGTCGACGTACATCGTCGTGCGCTGGTCGGGAAGTGGTTAATATAGTTGTATAGTTTCACTGCTGCAATGCTATAATGTAATTTACTACTGTACTGAAAAAAAAAAAAAGTGTCATATGCAAACACATAGCAAAGCTTCCTGTGCCATGACAGAAATGCTCAATAGCTTTCTGATCAAACTGAACTTGTAGCAAACTATTTTTCCATATATCTCATTGTAGAGTAAAAGGCCTTTAGGCCTCATGCACACTGGACATTTTTGGACGTTTTTACAGATGCTGTTTTTGGCTTCAGACATTTTTTCTACAGCCAATAAACTCTCCAGCATGTTATCCTATGTGTTGAAAAAAAACAAAAAAACTTTCAGCTGTAAAAACGCTCTAATGCCTACAAACGCAAATAAAAGCTCAAAAACGCTATTGCAAAAATGTTGAAAAACTCACTGCACAGTTACTTCCATTTTTATAACGTTAATATAACGTCCAGTGTGCATGAGGCCTAAAAGTGACACTAATCTCTGATTTTAAAGAATAATGATGCTATTTAAAGTGGTTGTAAACCCTTACAGACCACTTTGACCTACAGGTAAGCCTAGATTAAGGCTTACCTGTAGGTCCATGAAATGTCTCCTAAACCTACACGGTTTAGGAGTAGTGATGGCCGAACGGTTCGCCCGGCGGTCGTTTCGCGGCGAATTTCCGACTTTCGCCGTCCGCGGGTTCGAACGCCTTTTTCCGTCGTTCGCCCCGGCGGACTTACGTGTTTAATGTATACAAGAACTTTAACCTTTCGTGACACGTTTATCATGTGTTACAGGACAACCAATTGAGACATGACAGCTCATGGACACTTGGACATTCCCCCTAACCTATAAATACACCCGATCCGGTGGCCATTTTACATTCTTTCTTCTGTCACTGTAGGGAAAGGATCCTGTGTGGAGTAGGGACAGAGAAAACGCTAGCTATTTGGTACACAAAAGTTCTTTTCAGGACTGGTATAGGTGTTAGGTCAGCAGCCTGAGTTTCTTTTGTCAGTTTAGATAAAGGGACAGAGCGCTGTATGCTGCTATTTTAGGGACAGCTCAGCCAGATTAGTCTTTCTTCATCATCATCATCATCATCATCATTAGCTGTTACTATCAGGTCCACAAAAGAGCTGTTCCAGCTAATCGTTCCAGCCTACTCTTTTTTGCCAATTTGTATAGGGACAGGCAGGAAGCAGTGTGTCAGGCAGTGAGGATAATTTTAAAGACTTGCTGTTACTATTAGTTCCACAAAGGTTCTTTTCAGGACTGGTATCAGTGGTACGGTAATAGGCTTGTACACGTATAATATTCTTTCTTCCAAATATAGAAAGAATATTATACTTGACTGCTGCCCTTCTGCTGCAGTCTGCTAATCATTCACAACTCACTTGTTCCACAAAGCTCTTTATCAGGACTGGTAACTTGGTCTGTCTAGGGTGCTACGGTACATAGGCTTGGGTGCGGTACAGTCTGCTGTTCTGTAAGGACCGCTATCGGTCCACAATACATAGGGTTGCCGTGCACTACTGCTGACCGCTGCCCTATACTGCAGCAGTCCTTCATTGGTATAGGGACTGACGTACAGTCTGCTAATCACTAACACACAACCTGCTTGGTCCACAAAAGTTCTTATAAGGACTGGTAACTTGGTATAGGGTGCTACGGTACATAGGCCTGAGTGCGTTACAGTCTGCTGTTCTGTAAGGACCGCTATCGGTCCACAATACATAGGGTTGCCGTGCACTACTGCTGACCGCTGCCCTATACTGCAGCAGTCCTTCAGCGGTATAGGGACTGACGCACAGTCTGCTAAACACTAACACACAACCTGCTTGGTCCACAAAAGTTTTTATAAGGACTGGTAACTTGGTATAGGGTGCTACGGTACATAGGCCTGAGTGCAGTACAGTCTGCTGTTCTGTAAGGACCGCTATCGGTCCACAATACATAGGGTTGCCGTGCACTACTGCTGACCGCTGCCCTATACTGCAGCAGTCCTTCATTGGTATAGGGACTGACGTACAGTCTGCTAATCACTAACACACAACCTGCTTGGTCCACAAAAGTTCTTATAAGGACTGGTAACTTGGTATAGGGTGCTACGGTACATAGGCCTGAGTGCGTTACAGTCTGCTGTTCTGTAAGGACCGCTATCGGTCCACAATACATAGGGTTGCCGTGCACTACTGCTGACCGCTGCCCTATACTGCAGCAGTCCTTCATTGGTATAGGGACTGACGTACAGTCTGCTAATCACTAACACACAACCTGCTTGTTCCACAAAAGTTCTTATAAGGACTGGTAACTTGGTATAGGGTGCTACGGTACATAGGCCTGAGTGCGTTACAGTCTGCTGTTCTGTAAGGACCGCTATCGGTCCACAATACATA
This sequence comes from Lithobates pipiens, assembly GCF_037356315.1. Taxonomy (NCBI): domain Eukaryota; kingdom Metazoa; phylum Chordata; class Amphibia; order Anura; family Ranidae; genus Lithobates; species Lithobates pipiens. The sequence goes on along the minus strand of NW_027507758.1, from coordinate 145,674,636 downwards.
GGGTTGCCGTGCACTACTGCTGACCGCTGCCCTATACTGCAGCAGTCCTTCATTGGTATAGGGACTGACGTACAGTCTGCTAATCACTAACACACAACCTGCTTGGTCCACAAAAGTTCTTATAAGGACTGGTAACTTGGTATAGGGTGCTACGGTACATAGGCCTGAGTGCGTTACAGTCTGCTGTTCTGTAAGGACCGCTATCGGTCCACAATACATAGGGTTGCCGTGCACTACTGCTGACCGCTGCCCTATACTGCAGCAGTCCTTCAGCGGTATAGGGACTGACGCACAGTCTGCTAAACACTAACACACAACCTGCTTGGTCCACAAAAGTTTTTATAAGGACTGGTAACTTGGTATAGGGTGCTACGGTACATAGGCCTGAGTGCGTTACAGTCTGCTGTTCTGTAAGGACCGCTATCGGTCCACAATACATAGGGTTGCCGTGCACTACTGCTGACCGCTGCCCTATACTGCAGCAGTCCTTCATTGGTATAGGGACTGACGTACAGTCTGCTAATCACTAACACACAACCTGCTTGGTCCACAAAAGTTCTTATAAGGACTGGTAACTTGGTATAGGGTGCTACGGTACATAGGCCTGAGTGCAGTACAGTCTGCTGTTCTGTAAGGACCGCTATCGGTCCACAATACATAGGGTTGCCGTGCACTACTGCTGACCGCTGCCCTATACTGCAGCAGTCCTTCAGCGGTATAGGGACTGACGCACAGTCTGCTAAACACTAACACACAACCTGCTTGGTCCACAAAAGTTTTTATAAGGACTGGTAACTTGGTATAGGGTGCTACGGTACATAGGCCTGAGTGCAGTACAGTCTGCTGTTCTGTAAGGACCGCTATCGGTCCACAATACATAGGGTTGCCGTGCACTACTGCTGACCGCTGCCCTATACTGCAGCAGTCCTTCATTGGTATAGGGACTGACGTACAGTCTGCTAATCACTAACACACAACCTGCTTGTTCCACAAAAGTTCTTATAAGGACTGGTAACTTGGTATAGGGTGCTACGGTACATAGGCTTGAGTGCGGTACAGTCTGCTGTTCTGTAAGGACCGCTATCGGTCCACAATAGATAGGGTTGACGTGCACCACTGCTGACCGCTGCCCTATACTGCAGCAGTCCTTCAGCGGTATAGGGACTGACGCACAGTCTGCTAAACACTAACACACAACCTGCTTGGTCCACAAAAGTTTTTATAAGGACTGGTAACTTGGTATAGGGTGCTACGGTACATAGGCCTGAGTGCGTTACAGTCTGCTGTTCTGTAAGGACCGCTATCGGTCCACAATACATAGGGTTGCCGTGCACTACTGCTGACCGCTGCCCTATACTGCAGCAGTCCTTCATTGGTATAGGGACTGACGTACAGTCTGCTAATCACTAACACACAACCTGCTTGGTCCACAAAAGTTCTTATAAGGACTGGTAACTTGGTATAGGGTGCTACGGTACATAGGCCTGAGTGCGTTACAGTCTGCTGTTCTGTAAGGACCGCTATCGGTCCACAATACATAGGGTTGCCGTGCACTACTGCTGACCGCTGCCCTATACTGCAGCAGTCCTTCAGCGGTATAGGGACTGACGCACAGTCTGCTAAACACTAACACACAACCTGCTTGGTCCACAAAAGTTCTTATAAGGACTGGTAACTTGGTATAGGGTGCTACGGTACATAGGCTTGAGTGCGGTACAGTCTGCTGTTCTGTAAGGACCGCTATCGGTCCACAATAGATAGGGTTGACGTGCACCACTGCTGACCGCTGCCCTATACTGCAGCAGTCCTTCAGCGGTATAGGGACTGACGTACAGTCTGCTAAACACTAATACACAACCTGCTTGGTCCACAAAAGTTCTTATAAGGACTGGTAACTTGGTATAGGGTGCTACGGTACATAGGCTTGAGTGCGGTACAGTCTGCTGTTCTGTAAGGACCGCTATAGGTCCACAATAGATAGGGTTGACGTGCACCACTGCTGACCGCTCACCTATACTGCAGCAGTCCTTCAGCGGTATAGGGACTAAGAGTTTTGTCACAGGGTCATTTAAAAAATGACATGCAGAGGAAGAGGCAGGCCCTTCCGCAGGGGTGGTAGGGGTAGGGCAGGAGCAACAGGCTTGAGCCAAAGTGGGAAGTTGCAGAAGGTGCGTTCAATTACTTTAAAGGATGCACCAGACTTGGTTGAGTGGCTCGCTCAGCCTTACTCTTCTGCACCCTCCTCATCCTCTCGATCTGCACCCTCTTCTTCACTCTCTGCTATGTGCACCCCCAAAGACACTACCACCAACAACACGACCACCACCACCACCACCACATACCTTCCGCTTGAGTCACTGGAATTATTTTCCGATCCATATCAAGAGGACATTTCTGATGCGCAGCCACTCTTGGTATTGGATCAGGAAGAGGAGGTAGCAACAAGCGCTACTCAGCAGTCTGACGCCAGTACCCAGATCAGCCCAAGGAGGAGGTTGGTCCCCGGTGTTGCTGCCTACTCTACTTATAGCGGTGGGGAAGGTGACGTTGATGATGACGTGTCTAGTGATGTCACGTGGGTGCCCACAAGAGAGGAAGAGGAGGGGAGTTCAGAGGGAGATATGGACCAGCAGATAGGGAGGAGAAGCAGCAATGACTTACATTGCACAGCAGGGACAAAGCAGACTGCAAATGTATCAGGAGCGAGTCATCGACCATGTACGGTCACATCTGGCGCTCCCAGGACACCGGCACATGGCTCCGCAGTGTGGGCTTTTTTTAACGTGTCCGCTGCTGACAATAGCGTTGCCATCTGCAATCTTTGCAGTCAACGCGTTAGTCGCGGTAAGCCCAATACTCACCTAGGGACGACCGCCTTAAGAAGGCACATGAGCAGCCATCACCGAGCCCAGTGGGAGCAACGGAACACACAAAGCCACACTGCAGGCTCTCACCGTCCAGCCTCGTCTTCTACTTCTCCTTCTCCTCTCTCCTCACAATTGTCCTCCACTCCACCTTCCATCACGCCAAGCTCACATTTTTCTGCAAAAAGGCAGGCTTCCGTGGGCCTAATGTTTGAGCGTAAAAAAATGATGACGCCGGATAACCCTCTTGCCCAACGGTTGGCGGCTGGCTTGTCAGAACTCATAGCCCGCCAACTACTGCCATATAAACTGGTGGACTCGGAGGCCTTTCGCAAATTTGTGGCCATTGGAACACCACAATGGAAGGTCCCAGGAAGGAAGTATTTCTCAGAGAAGGGCATCCCAGAGCTATATGGCCATGTTCAGCGGCAAGTGAATGTATCTCTGGCACACAGTGTCGGTGCCAAGATACATCTGACCACAGACACGTGGTCTAGCAAACACGGGCAGGGAAGGTATATCAGTTTTACTGCCCACTGGGTGAACCTTCTGACGGCCGTCAAGCATGTAACCCGTGGCACCCGTGTAGATTTGGTTTTACCGCCACGGATTGCATGCAGGCCTGACTCTTCTTCTCCTCCTCCTACTCCATCCTCCTCCCTCTCCTCCTCAGCTGCCTCCTCCTTTTCCGCTGCTAGCGTCTCTTCCACTGCACCGCCCAAGCTCCCCAGAACCTATTCCACATGCCAGGTGAGACGTTGCCATGCCGTGCTGCGTCTGTTGTGCCTGGAAGCAAAGAGCCACACTGGCCCGGCACTCCTTTCAGCTTTGCGTTCACAGGCAGATGAGTGGCTAACACCGCTCAATTTGACAGTTGGTAAAGTGGTGTGTGACAACGGTGCCAATCTGCTTAGCGCATTGAAACAGGGCAAAATCACGCACGTGCCGTGCATGGCACACGTCTTAAACTTGGTCGTGCAGCGATTCCTTGTCAAATACCCTGGGGTCCAGGACATCTTGCGGCAGGCAAGGAAAATCTCGGCCCATTTCAGAAGATCTTACACGGCCATGGCTCGCCTTGCTGACATTCAGCGGCGACACCATCTGCCGGTCAGACGTCTTATTTGCGATTGCCCGACGCGATGGAACTCAACCTTCTATATGCTTGATAGGCTGCTCCAGCAGAAACGTGCAGTTAACGTCTACCTGTATGAACTCTGCGAAAGAAACGGTTCTGGGGAGCTGGGTTTTTTTTCACCGCGCCAGTGGCTGCTCATGCGCGACACATGCAGACTTCTGCGGCCATTTGAGGAGATCACCAAACTGGTCAGTCGCAGCCATGGCGCCATCAGTGACATGGTACCTTATGCCTTCTTTCTGGAGCGTGCATTGCGTCGTGTCATTGATCAGGCTGTGGAGGAGCAGGAGCGGGAAGATGAGGAAGTCGCAATGCTGGATGAATTCCCAGGGGGGGCTACTCTATCTGAGACAAGTCAACAACAGGAGTCTGATGAGGAGTCAGAGGAGGATGGTGCCGGGGCGGATGAGCAGGAGCAAGAAGAGCATGCTTTAAACCTTTCTGGGATCCCTGTTGTGCGAGGATGGGGAGAGGAGAATGAAGAGGACGACATTATCCTGGATGATGAGCAGGAGCCAGGCCACCACACCGCTTCCACTTTAGTGCAAATGGGGGCCTTCATGCTCCAGTGTTTTAATAGGGACCCCCGTATAAAAAGCATGAGGGTCAAGGACCAGTACTGGGTGGCAACGTACTTAGACCCCCGGTACAAACACAAAATGGCGGAAATGTTACCGCCGTCGCAGAGGGCTGTCAGAATGCAGCACTTCCAGGCCTTGCTTCGAGAAATGCTGCATTCTGCTTTTGCGTGCGCTGGCAGAGGAGCAATTCCCACTCCCAGAGAAGGATTTGCGGGTACCAATCCAACAGCGCCTGCAAGAAGAGGCCGGTTTGAAGATGTGTTGGTGACTTCGGATATGAGGTCATTCTTTCAGCCGACCCATCGACAGGTGTCATCCGGATCCAGCATCAGGGAACGCCTAGACCGTCAGGTGTCCGACTACATTGGGTTAACGGCCGATGTGGACGCTCTGAGGAGTGATGAACCCCTAGACTACTGGGTGGGCAGGCTTGACCTCTGGCCAGAGCTTGCCCAATTTGCAATCGAACTGTTGGCTTGCCCCTCATCCAGTGTCCTGTCCGAAAGGACGTTCAGCGCAGCAGGGGGGATTGTGACCGATAAGCGTACTCGCCTAGCTCACCACAGTGTTAACTACCTCACATTTCTAAAAATGAATGAGGCATGGATCTCGGAGGAATTCAACACATGTGATCAGTAGACCATGTATATGTCTATAAACAATTTTTGGAATCAAGCACACAGACCTTCTTAATTCATTTGGCTCACTTCCCTGACCCAAAAAAGCACACCGTACTATATGCCCCTACCCTCCTCTTTGAAGAGGTTGAGCGGTGTCATATTTCTACTGGGGCTGCTTATTATGAGGGGTTCCCACCATCCCTGTGCTGTGCTGACTTCCTCCTGGGTGTTCTTATTATGAGGGGCTCCCACCATCCCTGTGCTGTGCTGACTTCCTCCTGGGGGTTCTTATTATGAGGGGATCACACCATCCCTGTGCTGTGCTGACTTCCTCCTGGGGCTGCTTACGGTGCTGCTGTCAGCGCTGTATGTCACGGAGCTGCTGTCAGCGCTGTATGTCACGGAGCTGCTGTCAGCGCTGTATGTCACGGAGCTGCTGTCAGCGCTGTATGTCACGGAGCTGCTGTCAGCGCTGTATGTCACGGAGCTGCTGTCAGCGCTGTATGTCACGGAGCTGCTGTCAGCGCTGTATGTCACGGAGCTGCTGTCAGCGCTGTATGTCACGGAGCTGCTGTCAGCGCTGTATGTCACGGAGCTGCTGTCAGCGCTGTATGTCACGGTGCTGCTGTCAGCGCTGTATGTCACGGAGCTGCTGTCAGCGCTGTATGTCACGGAGCTGCTGTCAGTGCTGTATGTCACGGAGCTGCTGTCAGCGCTGTATGTCACGGAGCTGCTGTCAGCGCTGTATGTCACGGAGCTGCTGTCAGCGCTGTATGTCACGGTGCTGCTGTCAGCGCTGTATGTCACGGAGCTGCTGTCAGCGCTGTATGTCACGGAGCTGCTGTCAGCGCTGTATGTCACGGAGCTGCTGTCAGCGCTGTATGTCACGGAGCTGCTGTCAGCGCTGTATGTCACGGAGCTGCTGTCAGCGCTGTATGTCACGGTGCTGATGTCAGTGCTCTGTATTACGGTGCTGCTGTCAGTGCTCTGTATCTCCTGCACCCTCTTGTTTGCCTACCCTGGTCCCTGACCTTCCCTCTCCTCCATTGCCTTCATTAGCTCCATAGTCCTGAATTGTCAGAACAATTTCCCAAATAAAAAAAAAATGCTTGTAGTTATCGATCCCAAATTCACCTCATACATGTATTATGCTATTGTCCAGGTGGTGGGACTACGTGCTACCCCCTAATAATTACCCCGTGGCCGCAAATTCGACCTAAAGGTTTGCGAAATTCGCCTCCCATTGAAGTCAATGGAGCCCGCGGCGAACGGTCGTTTTCGCGAACGTTTGTGTCCGTTCGCGTTTCGCGTTCGCGAAACGTCCCGTCGGAAGTTCGTCCATCACTATTTAGGAGATATTTTCAAAAAGACAGGCACCGCTGTCTACGCACTGAGCATGCCCCTGCTAACGGCAATATGCCATTAGTAGCGGCTCCCGTGCGCATGCACGGGAGTGATGTCATCGCTGCTCCAGCCACTCACAGCGCCGGAGCAGCGATACCTGGAAGAAGATGGATACTCCATGCTACAGGGGACAGTGGTGACATCGGTGGCTCCTGTGTCAAGTAAGTGACACATAATGGGCTACTATGCGATGCATAGTAGCCCAGTATGCTTTACCTTTGCAGGGAGACAAAGAGGAAGTAAACCCATGGTCGACCTGTCATTGGCAGAATAAAGTGAAGGTTCTGGAGTGGCCATCTCAGTCTTCTGACCTCAATATCATTGATCCACTCTGGGGAGATCTCAAATGTGCAATTCATGCAAAACAGCCCAAGAATTTACAGGAACTGGAGGCTTTTTGCCTGGAAGAACGGACAACTTTACCATCTGAGAAGATAAAGAGCCTCATCCACAAATACCACAAAAGACTTCAAGCTGTCATTGATGTTAAAGAGGGCAATATATGGTATTAAGAACTGGGGTATGTAAACTTTTGATCAGGGTCATTTGAATAGTTTCTTTTGCCATTATGATTTAAAAAGAGTAAACATAGTTGATTAAAAATAAATGGCTTCAGCCGAACACTAACCATGAGTGAAAGAAAAGTTTTTGTGCTATTATTCATATTCTCTGAAAAATGGCCAAGAAATCATAAATTCTGCCAGGGTATGTAGACTTATGAGCACAACTGTATGTCTGCCATCTATGACTACCTCCTGTACTATGTCTGTAGTCTCTGACCATCTCCTGTAACATGTCTGCAATCTCCGACCGTGATAATGTAATAATGACATTGTCGAAAAAGGGCGGAGTATGGGTGATGTTAAAATGATGCCCCCCCCAAAAAAAGTTCTGAGGACGTCCATGCTTATAGGTAAGCCTTATTATAGGGCTTAACTATAAGTAGAAGCATTAGAGGGAAGTTTACTTCCTCTTTAAACAACAGAGTAAGTGCAACCACCATAAACAACAAACATATCAGCAGTAACAAAAAGCTGATATATCACCTTGATTGCAAATGTTTTCTAGCATACTGAAATATGCGTGCTGTGAGAGTATAATTATTCCCCTTCTGTTGTGTTAGTTAAAGCTGAACTCCAGAAATTCAGCCACTTTTATAATTGTGCAGTTATACTGTGCTGGCATACTACGAGTTAAGTCCAAGGGGTGCATGCCACCTGTTAGACTTATCTTATTAACCACTTGACCTCCATAAAGTTCTACGCCCTTTGTGACCAGTACATTTTTTGCTATTCATCACTGTGCAAATTTAACTTGCAATTCCTCAGTCATACAACACTGTACGCAAAAAAATTTTGTTTTATTTTTTTCACACAAGTAGAGCTTTGTTTTGGTGGTATTTAACCACTTGCTGATTGCTAACAGTAGATTTACTGATAGCAGGTGGCAGCTGCCGGTACATCAATGTACTGATGCATTGTGATGCATATGTGCACTCGCATATCCATTGGGGCGTGCAATTTGGTTTGTTGCAGACTGGCTAGTAATTGAGCTGTGAATTTCTCTTTGTTGTTTTTTGACATGTGTCACCCTTCCATGTGCTCCTTGCTGCAAAGGCCAGTTATAGGTCGGGGTGGTTGCCATTTGTTTGTACTGTTGGTGCATTGGCGGGGGTGGGGGGGGACGCACTGGTGACCTTCCTTGCCATTGTGCTATCGCTGGGTGTCCAGTGGGTTCCTACACTTTTAAGAGGGGTAAGTTCCCTCAAACATACCTGTCCTTAATCTATCCATTATTATATGTGCTCCAACTTTGGAGGCTCTCATCATTTAGAGAGTTAGGACTGCAGTAAACTAAGGTGCTGTGAAGTGACCCTGCAGCTTGCACATATATTTGCAAATGTGTGCAAAGTAAACCCCAAGGTCCTTAGCTAGTTCCCACCCGGCCAATGTACATAAACGGCTGGGTGGGCGCTCTCTCCTTCTGAGTGGACATTCAGGAACGTCCCTCAGAAGGAGGGGATTGTGCCCACGCAGTGGCGCAATCCCGATGCACTCATGTCACCCGGACATGGCGCATATCCGATCGGCAGGAGGGCTCTGTAATTGGCCCTCCTGATCACATGACGGCTGTGTCCAATCACAGCAGTCATGTGATGTAAACACAGAGCCGGTTGCTAGGCCATCGGCTCTCCTTTCCTCACATGGAAGTTGTCGGAGAGGAGAGGGGATCACTGCAGCAGGCTGGTGATTAGTGAGTATGAGCTGTTTTTTACAGCTTTTTACTCACTGATCACCAACCTAGTCTCACCACACAATGTAAAACACACATGTCCTCACACAATGTCCCCAAAACACATATCCCCAAAACACATGTCCCCAAATAATAAAAACACATTTCCCCCACATATGTCCCACTAAAATCACATTTCCCAATGACTATCTGCACACATATGTCCGTGATCACCCGCGCACATCTGTACATGATCATTTGCGTGCATCTGTCCATGATCACACAAACCAATTATTATACACTTAACAGAATTTTTTTTACCAAAAACTTGTAGCAGAATACATTTTGGCTTAAATTTATGACAACAATTCCATTTATTTGGATTTCTTTTAAAATAGAAAGAAGAAAATATCATTTTTTTCCAAATTTCATCTCTTTTTTCGCTTATATCGCAAAAAATAAAAAACGGAGTCGTGAATAAATACCACCAAAAGAAAGCTCTATTTGTGCGAACAAAATGATAAAAATTGAATTTGAGTACAGCGTAGCATGACCGCAGAGGCGGCTCTCCAGTTAGGCAAATAAGGTGATCGCCTTAGGCCTCGCGATCACAGGGGTCTCTCCATAGCCGAATTTGCCTGGATCCCCATTCCGCATCCTCTCCCTGCCGGCTACCGGCAAATGACAGGAGCGGGTCCGAGAAGGAGATCTCCTTCAGCCCCCTGCTCGAGCTGCCACTAAAAGACTGGAGGGCTCTCTCTCTCTCTGCTTTCTGCCCATTCCCCCTCCTTCCTCCTGTCAAATTGAGCAGAGCAGCAGAAGATCGGAGTGGCTGTGTCTGTGTTGAGAGAGAGAAGCTGCTGCGAGCTCTCCTCCTTCTCCCCCCCCCCCCCCTTCTCCTCCTCCCTCTCCCTCTCCTCCTCTCACCACTATACTCCTGTTTCTTTCCCCTCCTTCTTATTGGACAGGGGAAAAAAAAAAACACAAAAATTAAGCAGAGAGGAGGATTGTGGGAGATGTAGTCCCGAAAGCTGGACACTGCAACACTAAAGGAAGAAACTGCAGTCCCCAGCATACCCAGCTGAAGAGGAGGCAGAGAGAGCCAGAAGCCTGGGAGAATTTTGGGGAAGTGCACCCAGGACTCCAGAGAGAGAGAGTCCCACTGCACCACCAGAGAAATCCACACAGCCTAGCACCATCCCTTCTGAAGATAGGCATGAAGCTATTTCCAGAATACAGATCTGGGCACTACCCAGTGGAGTCGCCACAGGCAACCCAGAATGAGCTAACTCCTGATCAGAGGAACCATTTTTGCTGTATCCCTGAGTCTGGTAAGAGGGCCGGCCGGCCATTATCTACTACCATCTATAGGAACTGCCCACCCTGTTATTCTAATACTGCTCACAGGCCCTATTCACACCTGCAACATGCACCTGCGATTGGAGATGAAGATTTAGGACTTAGTGCTAGTTCACACTGCAGCAATGTTCAACATTGGATGTGATTTGTACCACTTTGTGCGATGCGATTTCAGCCATACAGATCGCATTCAGACCAAACTCTCACAGGACATCTTTTCCGATCTGCAGCAGAATCGCACGCATAGGTGTTCACACCCATGCAATCTGATTCCTGTCCAAATTTGCAGTCCACACTGCGATATGCAAACTGATTTGGAGTTGTCATTAACTTTGTATTGACAATCCCAGCAGTTCTCATAGGGCAGTGTGAACTGCCACCGGGAGACATGCGTTGCAGGAACCCGCAGTGGATTTGTACTGCAAATCACATATGAGGTTGCACAGCACACTGGTGTGAACCAAGGCTAAAGACTGCCCTATAATTGTAGCGGCCCCAGGGCTATGGCCGGCACTACCATATGGCGACTCAAGCAGCCTCAGGGTGCCAGGATAGGGGGGCAGTAAAATCCTAATCCCCAGCCACTTGCTGGGGATTCTGATTTTTACAGTGCTGAATGTTTTTTTTTTTACATACTCCCAGCCCCTATAGCAGCTGGGAGTGTGTGTACCTTAGTAAAGCTGACTGTCGCCTATCATCTGGAAGTGTTACAAGTGGCTGGGAAGCCGCCTATCACTTCCATCGCTGACACGATGTGCAACCCCCTTCTAAATGTTCACTGGGCACCACTGTCCCACCTGCAGGCCTGGTGCTGTCATGGTGGGTGGCACTGGGAAGGGCAGTGGTAACTTAGCAGACCTTTGTCCACTCAGCCACCCTCCTGTACACAGACCGGGAAGTGTCATGTATGAAGTCAGGGGCGGGCTGGGCAGGGGGGCAGAGGGGCAATTGCCCCCTAGGCCACTCTAACCTATGTTGAAAACAGCCGGCAGCCGCTACCTTTTTTTTCTTCTGTAGGAACTTGGGCCTACAGCCCAGCTGGACGCTGTTGCATTCCGGGAGTTGTAGTGCACGCTCAAGCTCCCAAGCAGGGCAGAGGAAACTACAACTCTGGTGAGCCTGCTTTTATGGACACTGGTGAGTCTGCATTGATGGGCACTGAAGAGGCTGCACTGCTGAGGCGTGCATTGAAAAACCAGGTAGGCATGGAAGAGCTTATTCGGTGGTTTAATGGGCCACTTGACTGGACAGGCTGCCAGCCCTCCCCTGTATGATGTCACTTCTTGGACCAGGGACCAAGTAAACTTTATCTCTTTATTAATTTCTTTTCAATTTAAACAAAGCATACATCATTTCCTTACAATAAAAAAGGAAAGCAGAAAAAGGGTAAGAACATGAAGAAAAACCATAAAACTCTTTTACACCTTTCTGTCCCTGACATTCACCCCCTCCCCCTCTCACACTCACACCATCTTTCTCATCTCACTACAGTGGGGATTGAAAGTTTGGGCACCCCAAGTAAAAATGTGTATTAATGTGCATAATGAAGCCAAGGAAAGATGGAAAAATCTCTAAATGGCATCAAATTACAGATTCGACATTTTATAATATGTCGAAAAAAAATTAGGTTTTATTTCCATCATTTACACTTTCAAAATGACAGAAAACAAAAAAATGGCATCTGCAAAAGTTTGGGCACCCTGCAGAGTTAATATTTTGTTCTGCCCCCTTTGGCTTGTAAACTGCCCCCAGCTTGTAAACGCTTTTTGTAGCCAGCCAAGAGTCTTTCAATTCTTGTTTGAGGTATCTTTGCCCATTCTTCCTTCCAAAAGTGTTCCAGTTCTTTGAGATTTCTGGGCTGTCTGTCACGCACTGCTCTTTTAAGGTCTATCCATAGATTTTCAATAATGTTGAGGTCAGGAGATTGTCAAGGCCATGGCAAAACCTTCAGTTTACGCCTCTTGATGTAATCCACCATGGATTTTGAGGTGTGTTTAGGATCATTATCCATTTGTAGAAGCCATCCTCTCTTTAACTTCAGCTTTTTCACAGATTGCATCAAGTTACCATCCAAAATTTGCTGAAATTTTATTGAATCCATTTTTCCTTCTACTCGTGAAATGTTCCCTGTGCCACTGGCTGCAATACAACCCCAAAGCATGATTGATCCACCCCCATGCTTAACAGTTGGACAGAGGTTCTTTTCATTAAATTCTGTGCCCTTTCTTCTCCAAACGTACCTTTGCTCATTCCGGCCAAAAAGTTCTATTTTAACCTCATCGGTCCACAGAACTTGTTTTCAAAATGCCTCAGGCTTGTCTATATGTTCATTTGCAAAGTACAAACGCTGATTTTTGTGGTGAGGACGTAGAAGAGGTTTTCTTCTGATGAATCTTCCATGAAGACCATATTTGTACAAGTATCTCTTTATAGTGGAATAGTGTACCACAACTCCAGTGTCTGCCAGATCTTTCTGGAGGGATCATGCAGTCAAACGTGGGTTTTGAATTGCTTTTCTCAATCATGCGAGCTGTCCTGTCTGATATTTTTCTTGGTCTTCCAGATCTTGCTTTAACTTCCACTGTTCCTGATGACTGCCATTTCTTAATTACATTCCGAACAGAGAATATTGACATCTGAAAGTGCTTTGCTATCTTCTTATAGCCTTCTCCAGCTTTGTGAGCGTCAACTATTTTCAGTTTCAGTTTTCTAGACAACTGCTTAGAAGAACCCATGGTGCTGATTGTTGGGGCAAGGTCAGATGAGTCTAGCCATTTAAAACCTTTGAGATTGACATCACCTGGTCTTCCCAGATGATGATTGAGAACAATCTATGACACTGGCAGGTCTCAGCTTTGCAAAGGGGGCAGTGCATGCTATAAATTCTCCAGGATGCCCAAACTTTTGCAGACATAATTTTTTTGTTTTCTGTCATTTTGAAAGTGTAAAGGATGGAAATAAAATCTAACTTTTTTTGACATATTATAAGAATGTCTAATCTGTAATTTGATGCAATTTGGAGATTTTTCCATCTTTCCTTGGCTTCGTTATGCACATTAATACTCATTTTTACCTGGGGTGCCCAAACTTTCGATCCCCACTGTATTTACCTACCTAATAACCCTTCCACTTTTAGGTATAAATACTTTTATTCATTTTCTCACACCACAACTTCCAAATCTTATCAAATTTTTTTTATACCTCCCTGTCTTGTATATGCTACCCTTTCCTTAAAGATTACATCATTCATATTCTGCACCCACTCCCCACTGGTAGGGGGTTCAGAGGACTGCCATTTCTGGGCTATAAGCTTCCTGGCTTGAAAAAGGCATCTTAATTTTGCTAATTTAGTATCTTTGGGCTCACTACCTCCATCTATCCATCCCAATACACATCCCAGGGGTTCCATCTCTACTGTCATCTCAAATACCTGAGCTATTATTTCCATCACCTCCCTCCAGTAGCGATGTCGTTTGGGACATCTCCAGAACATGTGTATCATATCCCCCTCCTTCCTTCCACATCTAGGGCAGGAGGCGTCTTGCCTTCGGCCAAACATGAAGAGTTTCTTTGGGGTGTAGTATACCCTATACAATAAGAATAGATGGGCCAGTTTTTGAGGTGGAGAGAGGGACACCCAAGGTGCCAGCACGAGTATCCTCTCCCATTGGGCTTCCGATATACTTCCCACATCCGTTTCCCATTTCTTTCTATACGGTTGTCCTTGTGTTCTTACCCTAGTCCTCTTATTTAGACTTGCATAGATTTTAGATATTAAACCTTTCCCTAGTTTTGCTTGCAGAACTTCCTTAATTGCAGTCGCCCCATACTGTTCTCCAGGGAGCTTCTGACCTGGGGGTATCTAAAAAAAGACTTGTTCGGGATTGCATACTGCTCCCTTAATTCCTGGAATGATTTCAAGTTGCCATTCTGGTAGATCTGATGGATAAAGTTAATACCGCTACTTTCCCATTCCTTAATTTGCCCTATTTTTTGTATCTCGCCCAGCTTGCTATTGGCCCATAGAGGAGAGTATTTAGTAAACCCCCTGTATCCCAATATTCCTTTAGTTGATTCCCACACCTTTATCATCAAGCCTAGGGTAGGAATACCTCGCATAGCGATCCCTGCCTCCAAAGCCTCTACCACTGGCCTACCCAAAAGTTGCTTGAGGAGTGTTTTCTTTTCTCGTCCATTGCCTTCGATATCCCCTCCACCCAAATGTTGTAACTGTGCTGCTAAAAAGTAGCTGAATGGGTGTGGGAGTGCTACTCCCCCTTCATTGTTTGGAGATTGCAAAGTCCTTAAGCTGATACGTGCTTGTCCCCCCTTCCAGACCAGTTCTCTAAATATAGAATAAATCTTGTAGAACCATTTTCTATAAATCCATATTGGAGAGTTGTGTAAGATATACAGAAGTTGCAGCAAGAATATCTTTTTAATTAAGTTACATCGGCCTGCTGCCGATAAGGGAAGTTTCTTCCATATTTTAATTTTATCCTTAAATTTAGTTAGCAATGGAACTAAATGATTTACTATATACTGTTTAGGGTCTTTGGTGACACAAATACCCAGGTATTTCATTTGGCTCACTATTTGTATACGTGCAGATTCTTGGGGTAGAGGACTATCCAGGGTATCAAGTGGTAGTATACAAGATTTCTCCCAGTTTATCTTTAGTCCAGAAAGGTCCCCAAACTTTTTAATTCTGGACATTACTTCCCCTATTGAGTTCTGTACATCTCCAAGAAGCAAGAGAAGGTCATCTGCGAATAGTATTATTTTTTCTTCCTTCACCCCTCTCCTAAATCCCCCTATCTCCCCGTTTGATCTAAAGGACACGGCAAGGGGCTCAATTGCCAGGGCAAAGAGGAGGGGAGACAGAGGACACCCCTGCCTCTTCCCCCTTCTCAATCGGATCCCAGCAGAGCTCTCATTATTTATCCTTACCTTTGCTTCCGGTGAACTATACAACAATTTTACCCATTTTACAAAAACCGGTCCCACCTGGAATTCCTTCAAAACTCTCCACAAATAGCCCCACTCTAGAGTATCAAAGGCCTTGGTGGCATCCAAAGAGAGAATAGCTAACTGTCCATCCCCGTCAACTGTTATTTGCAGATTTAGATAAACCTGTCTTATATTTATGCTCGTAGATCTACCAGGAATGAAACCCGATTGATCGGGATGAATGAGTTTTTCCATCATTGTGTTTAGTCTAGCCGCCTAGACCTTTGCTAAAATCTTCACATCTAGATTCAATAAGAAGATGGGTCTATATGAAGCGGGATTGAGAGGGTCCTTATTTTCTTTCGGTATCACTATTATAGTAGATTCCATCATAGAGAGCAGGGGTCAAGTGCTGGGGAAAAAAGTGTGGGAACTCTCACCCAAGATCCACTCCCCCACCAAAAAAAATAAAAATAAATAAAGGTACGCTCATATGCATATATATTTCACAGAAAATACAGCACATTTATTGTAAAGTGCCAGTTTACAAATACAAAATAAGTTAACTTGTCAAACAGAATAATCAACACAATGGGTGATGATCTTTCCCTCGCAGGGAATTTCTAACACAAATACACCCTGTTCCAAATTCAAATACAGCAAATTAGAAAATATCCCACAAACTGGAATAACGTTGCCCTTGCCGTGCAAGATTATCGGCAACGGATCAAAAAACTCACAGATCGGATCATTCCTTGGATCTGAGTCACAGATCGGATCTTTTTTGGGATCAGCAAATAATAATTGAATTTGCAAAAACCTGTGAAAAATGTCACCACCATATAGTCCCCACTGCAATATACATCTCCCCTACTGTAATATCCACGTTATCTCCCCCAATAATATTTTGGCTGAGCATGGATGGGTATGGCTGGGTATTAGCAGAATATGTATTGGCAGGGTAAGTATTGGCAGGGTATTGCAAAATATTGGCAGGATAAGTATTGGCAGGGTATTGCAGAGTATTGGCAGGGTATGGCAGATTATTGCTGGGTATTGCAGATTATTGGCAGGGCATTGCAGGGTAAGTATTGCAGAGTCTTGGCAGGGTAAGTATTGCAGAGTAAGTATCGGCAGGGTATGTATGGCAGGGTATAGCAGAGTATTGGTGGAGTAATGCAGAGTATTGGTGGAGTAATGCAGAGTATTGGTTGGGTATTACAGAGTATTGGCGGAGTATTGGTGGAGTAATGCAGAGTATTGGTGGAGTAATGTGGAGTAATGCAGAGTATTGGTGGAGTAATGCAGAGTATTGGCGGAGTATTGGTGGAGTAATGCAGAGTATTGGTGGAGTAATGTGGAGTAATGCAGAGTATTGGTGGAGTAATGCAGAGTATTGGCGGAGTATTGGTGGAGTAATGCAGAGTATTGGTGGAGTAATGCAGAGTATTGGTGGAGTAATGCAGAGTATTGGTGGAGTATTGTTGGAGTAATGCAGAGTATTGGTGGAGTAATGCAGAGTATTGGCGGAGTAATGCAGAGTATTGGCGGAGTAATGCAGAGTATTGGCGGAGTAATGCGGAGTAATGCAGAGTATTGGTGGAGTAATGCAGAGTATTGGTGGAGTAATGCAGAGTATTGGTGGAGTAATGCAGAGTACTGGCGGAGTATTGGTGGAGTAATGCAGAGTATTGGTGGAGTAATGCAGAGTATTGGTGGAGTAATGCAGAGTATTGGTGGAGTAATGCAGAGTATTGGCGGAGTATTGGTGGAGTAATGCAGAGTATTGGTGGAGTAATGCAGAGTATTGGCGGAGTATTGGTGGAGTAATGCAGAGTATTGGTGGAGTAATGCAGAGTATTGGTGGAGTATTGTTGGAGTAATGCAGAGTATTGGTGGAGTAATGCAGAGTATTGGCGGAGTAATGCAGAGTATTGGCGGAGTAATGCAGAGTATTGGCGGAGTAATGCAGAGTATTGGCGGAGTAATGCAGAGTATTGGCGGAGTAATGCGGAGTATTGGTGGAGTAATGCAGAGTATTGGTGGAGTAATGCAGAGTATTGGTGGAGTAATGCAGAGTATTGGTGGAGTAATGCAGAGTATTGGTGGAGTATTGGTGGAGTAATGCAGAGTATTGTTGGAGTAATGCAGAGTATTGGTGGAGTAATGCAGAGTATTGGTGGAGTAATGCAGAGTATTGGCGGAGTATTGGTGGAGTAATGCAGAGTATTGGTGGAGTAATGCAGAGTATTGGTGGAGTAATGCAGAGTATTGGCGGAGTATTGGTGGAGTAATGCAGAGTATTGGTGGAGTAATGCAGAGTATTGGCGGAGTATTGGTGGAGTAATGCAGAGTATTGGCAGAGTAATTCAGAGTATTGGCAGAGTAATGCAGAGTATTGGCAGAGTAATGCAGAGTATTGGCAGAGTAATGCAGAGTATTGGCAGAGTAATTCAGAGTATTGGCAGAGTAATTCAGAGTATTGGCGGAGGGGTAATGCAGAGTATTGGCGGAGGGGTAATGCAGAGTATTTGCAGGGTAATGCAGAGTATTGAGTAATGCAGAGTATTGGCAGGGTAATGCAGAGTGCTAGTGACTAACCTGGTTTACTTCTCAGGAGAGCACTGGGTAGAGGGGAGGGAGGAGACAGTCCGTATGCCAGCGGCGTGTGTCTGCCGCTGGCTGCGCTGGAGGCCGCATGCGCACTGCCCACTGACTCCAGTGCGTGCCCACGTGTACGTCCGATGTCATGTGACCGGTTACTAGACGCGGAGCGGCCCTAGCCTAGCAACCAGTCACTGACTCGGGCGGCAGAAGAGCGGCGGGCTACGCACGAGCGGCGGGCTACTCGGGCTGCTAATGGGAACGGCGTTCCCGTTGTGGAAATAGTACGGGAACGCCGTTCCCATGCGTTCCCGCAGGACTCGAGCCCTGATAGAGAGGGGAAGCTCCCCCTTTGTTATCGACCAGTTAAAAACGTTAACAATTCCGGGATTAACACCTCGCCAAAGTGACGGTAGATCTCTACCGGCAGACCATCAGGGCCTGGGGATTTTTGTCCTGCCATTGCCTGAACAGTATATTGTATCTCCTCCAGCGATATAGGGCCATCAAGGACGTCTCTATCTTCCTTGGAGAGGCTAGACATTGTCAATGTCCTAAAGAACTCTTCCATTCCATCCCTTTCCACCTCCTGGTTGGATTGATATAGATCCTCATAATAGGAACTAAACCTCTCCAGTATGGCCGCCCTGTCTGTGGATATCTCGCCCTCTGCTATACTAATCCTTGGCACTGTAGATGATGGTGAATTTGTTCTCACTAAATGTGCCAACATCCGTCCTACCCGTTCGCCTTCCTCAAATGCTATTTGTTTCTGAAAAATATATTTATTTTCAGCTTTTCCTAACATTATAAGGTGATATTCCTGCTCGGCCTTTAACCATAGCCCAAAATTATCAGGGGTTGGATTTTTGATGTATTGATCTTCCAGGTGTACCACCCTTGTTGAGGCATGTTCTTCAACATAAACAAAAATTCATAATTCAGCATAAACAGTAAACAAAAATTCTTGCACCGGCCCTGCACAGTTTGTTGCTGCTATTTAAAGGGGGACCCCACCTTCTCTCATTTTTTCGAGTGCACTTGAAAACCACTAGGAAACTGCTATTCCTTTAGACACGTTTAGATTACAGTTGTATTGCTAAATATTGATTTACCTATTCTCTTATTGATTTTTTTGCTATTGATATAGAGCTGCTTTTATAGATATATTTGTTTACCTTTATTACCTGAGGGCAGTTCTACACTGCTTTATGAACTGTACTTTTTGTCATTTATGACAGTGTCTACCACTGAGCATGTGTGTAATTGTTTATTGCCTATATCCTACAGTAAGGTGAAAGGTACTATACGCTATGTCTGTCTGTAGTGATTCAATCAACCAGATGTTTTAGAGGGGCTGAGGGTGTTCTTGGAGTTGAGGCGCAGAACAGGGAACCCAAATTTTCCAAGCGGATCCCTCAGGGTTAGTGCGACACACATTACCCCAGCTTTAATTGACAGGGTGCCTTAACCTCCCTGGCGGTACGATTATTTCGGATTTTAGGTGCTAAAAGCGGTACCATTATTTTGCATGAAAATTTGGCGTTTTATATTGTAGTCCTGTAATTCTTAGGAATAACTCTCTTAAATCTGTCCAAACCAGAGTCTAGCAGACATCCTGGGTATGATAAAGTTTGAAAAATTTAATCATAAATTATAATATAATAAATAACTATAAATAATTGTACCAAATAATAATATAACAATAATAAAAATTATTCAATAATGTAATCAAATCAAAAACACTGAAATTTGCTCAGTTGCAGAATTGTCACTGTCATTACTTTTCAGTATTTGATGACGGATCTCCCCACAAATCGCTATCGCTCAATTCTGCGAGTGATTACAATTTATTATCGCTGTTTTCTAGCTGGTCTAAAACCATTTTTGATGTAAAGTGACAGTTTGGTTGCTATGGACAATTTCCAGTTTCCAGGCATAAAGAACAGTTTTTATCATATAAAACTGCATGCAGGACACTGGACAGAACACTAGGGACAAAGGGGATGTGAAATATTTACATACAGCAATGTAATCTGTTAGATTACATTATACTGTATGTATACTGTGTGTTTCACTTTTTGAATTTGGCGCCGATCTCCGTCCCCGTGCGTCGCAACGCTCGCAGGGAATGGAGATCGGCTCCGTGATAGATCGAGCGAGACACGGCTCGCTCGTACAGCGGGGAGACATCGCTGGATCCAAGGGAGAAGGTAAGTAAACCTCCTCCTGGATCCAGCGTTGCAGTCCCGAATCTGGCTTGGGGTTACCGATCTTGGTATAAAAATTCCACCCCGAGCCAGACTCGGGAATACCATCAGGGGGGTTAACACTGCTGTGCTCAGGCAGCATTAAGAGCCCTCTCTCACTTAAGCATGCAGAACATCTGATCTGCAGCACTTTATTTTAGAGGTGACAGGACATCTTAATGCCGCTGTGTGCAGGCAACGTTAAGAGCCCTGTTACACTCATTTTTCGCGTAACCTAAGACTCCTGATGTTCTGCCTGCCAGCCAATGAGGAGTGATGTTGCGTCCATGCACATCACTTTTCCCATCCACCGCATGAGGCTCTCAATCTGGGAAGGCCTGCTGAGTATTTCAAGGGCATCAGTGGGGTCTCATGTCTAAGTTTTGCCTAAGGCCTCACAAAGCCTAGAGCTGCCTCTGCATGACTGCGCAATTGTCATTGAAAGTGAAAGACTGGGTTGCCATAAAATTCATGTGCGTGTAAAGGCAGGTGTCCCAATACTTTTTCTAATATAATGTATTTATAACATGTTAAATCATAAAAACAGATATTTTATATTGTTTCTGAAAATAGGCAACCGATACAGGTTAATCTACTATATACCAGCTCCTTTTACATGAATGTTTTCAAAGTTAATCCAGTTGATGATTATAGAGAATACAATTCTTAATTAAAATCGGAATACTTT
The DNA here is from genome assembly GCF_037356315.1 of Lithobates pipiens. Taxonomy (NCBI): domain Eukaryota; kingdom Metazoa; phylum Chordata; class Amphibia; order Anura; family Ranidae; genus Lithobates; species Lithobates pipiens. The sequence continues at coordinate 145,653,947 of NW_027507758.1, read as the reverse complement.
CATGCGGCATAAAAAGACGCGTTAATATGTGAATTGAAAACCTGCAGGGGGCAAGCTTGCTGCTTTGGAATAGTTTCTTCATGGAGCTCTTATTCTTTATTTAATGCTACATTTATGCAATGTTGTAGAATCTTCAGTGCTCTGAACTGTCTCGTTCCTTCGAGTGTGGGAGGTGACGTGACGTTTCCATAGCTTTTAGAAGTTCAATAAAAGTGAGGAAAAGAAACTGTAGATAAGCTCAACCTTGTTTTGAAGTCGCTGTTCAAGTTTCCTGACATTAATCAGCAGTAGGGAATAAGGAACAGAATGCATTACTTGAAAAACAATCATTCAAGCTTTTTTTTCTTTCTAAGGTAATATATGCAACTAGGCTTATCACCTAATGTAAATCAAACATCGAAAAATAAAGTTAAAGCGGTTGTATAGTCTTTTTTTTTACTTTTACCTACAGGTAAGCCTATAATAAGTCTTACCTGTAGGTAAAATTAATATTTCCTAAACCTTTACGGTTTAGGAGATATTTACACTTAATGCAGCCACTGACGTCATGTGGTGCATGTGCATTTAAGACCCAGCTGAAGGTCCGGCAGAATTGCCAGACCTTGCCGGGGAAAAAGAGGTCAGTATTTCATAATGAGCTAGTATGTGCTGCATACTAGCTCATTATGCCTTTGCCTTGCAGGTTTTTTTGTTTAAAAAAAAAAGGCGCTGGTTTACTCCCGCTTTAAGCCCCATACACACTATTTTTACTTGAGAGGGTGCATGTGATCAGCACAGGGCCAATCCACACTTTCCAGACAGAGGGTCAGAGGTCATGCAGTCTAATAGGACAGTCAAAGGAGAATGAAAATACCTCCTACAAGCTTTAACCAGCTACAGAGCGTACATTTGAAACAGAGAAAACTGCTCTGGATCTTGCCATTTCTGGAAGGGGTTCTGTAGTTTGGAGATCCTTCATAGTCTTGGGTGGGGCGGGATCTCCAACCCTGTCTCCAGGTCTTATGGATAGCCAGCAGGTTGTGTGCCCAAGTGCATACAGCCCATATAATGAGGGGCTGGTGAGAGCAGAGAGTGGAGGAAGGTGGAATGTGTGCAGTTTATTACTGCTGCTGCTGTATCAAAACAGACCTGTGTCTGGAAAGCTGTCCACCCTGTGTGAGACTACATCCCTGGTAAGGGGGGACTTTGTGTCTCAATGACTGGGAAGGTTGGGGTGGCTACAAGGGCCTGTGAGACCAGAGAAGGGTCTGGGAGGCTGGGAGAGCCGAGGCGACTAGCAAGTCCAAGGGGGACTGAAGGAAGTCTTGAAGTCTGGGGGACAGACAGTAAGCAAACCCAGGGGACTGGAGAATCCTGTTGAGGCCAGGAGTAGGCCGGTTCAGAAGGCGAACTGCAAGGCAAAGTAAGCCTAGGAGCCAGGAGGCTTGGCATTTTCTGTTGTATGAATTTACTGGAGAAGAATCCTTGTGTGGGAAATCCTGTGTATAAACTTTTATTTTATTCCTGTTAATAAAAATGGGCTGCCATGCCCTCAAAGCTGATAACTGACTGCTGTGGACTCACTACGTGAAGACGCATCTACCACTGAGCTAAACACCCCAATATCTCACCCCCTTTTGGGTAATGTGCTCCATGTTGGGTGGTTGTCTGGCCTAGTTTTCATCATCTGTCAGAAATGACTTCACCCCCCCCCCCCGCACACATCCTTTTATATCACTGCTAGACACAAGGAACCATGCTACTGCTCTTGGCTTTACAAGTTTACCGTGACTTGAAAAAGGGTGGTAAGAAGTTAAGAATAATAACATCTTCATCTAAAGATCGGACGCATACAGGAACATGGTCTCCTGCAGTCACTAGGTAGAGCACACATTTCAAAGCAACATCTTCACAACTCAGTCTTTACAGTTGCGCATTGTTTAGCAATCCCTGGTGGAAAACAGTTCCTGGTCCATGTTCCCTACTAAGGTGGAAACTCAGCACTCACATGGCTGAACTAGTTGTCTCTTAGCTCCAGAGAACAGGTTCTTTTTCTCTCACGATGCAAGGAAAAAGGACAAATGCTGTAAGCACCCCTTACAAAGAGATAGGAGTTTATGTATTGTGTGAAAATATCAGCGAACAGTGGATTTTTTTGAGAACTTGAGAAAAGAAAAAAAAATATATATATATATACTGTACATGGAGGGCCAACAGTGAGCCTAACTTAAAGTGTAAAAAAAGCCTGACTATATCCATGGTTAAAAATGGCCCGCACCTCCCCCTACCTATCCTTCCTACCCTGTATAAAAAAATATCTGTATAATCTTAAGTCTGCCCGAGCCAGTTATGTGATTCCACCACTGTGTAAGGGAGCGGGATTCTTGAATCTATAACAATAGTGCCCAGAGAGGGGGGACAATACTGCCCAGTGAGGAGCAGGGGGGAAAATAGTGCCCAGAGAGGGTAGAGGAAATAATGATTGCCAGTGGACATTGGAAACAAAGCAATAGCGCCCAGTGGGGAACGGAGGGAAGGAACATTGGTATCAGTGAACAAAACTAACATGTAGGCAGAAGTTAAAGTATTGCCTCTTTAAAAAAGGATTCCCCTTAAAATCCTCTCAAGAAAGGGAATTATTTAATTTCTTCCTGGTGGTATCATATACAAGCTTAGGGTGGAGCTTATCTCAAAGAGATGCTGTTGGCATGAAAAGAGAAGAGTCAAGGGAGAGAGAGATGGAGTAAGAACCAAACTCTTTAACTGCTACCCCTTGGGATGGGTATCCCTACTACTGGACACCGAAGGCACACTTTTAAAAAGGAAGGAGGTGCTCATGTTTGACTGGCAGAAAATTCACGATTCGATTCTTATGTAAACTGCCTCAATATAATTGAGTTGGACCAAGCATTTGGCTGTTTCAAGTGTCTGGAGTAGATCCTTTTTTTTTTTTTTATCAGATACAGTTTATTGAAACGTGTGCAACATTATATATGTAGAATGGCAGTACAGTCAAACAAAATAGTATGAGCTTGATCAAGTGATCAGTTACAATTTGTAGACAAACACCAAATTAAGTCACAAAAAACAGTTGTACACTATATACAGTATAACTTCAACGGCAAAGGTAGAACAGTATACAGTTGTATACTACAGTGCCTTGCAAAAGTATTCGGCCCCCTTGAACTTTTCAACCTTTTGCCACATTTCAGGCTTCAAACATAAAGATATAAAATTTGAATTTTTTTGCGAAGAATCACCAACAAGTGGGACACAGTTGTGAAGTGGAACGAAATCTATTGGATAATTTACACTTTTTTAGCAAATAAAAAACTGAAAAGTGGTGCGTGCAAAATTATTCGGCCCCTTTACTTTCAGTGCAGCAAACTCACTCCAGAAGTTCAGCTAGGATCTCTGAATGATCCAATGTTGTCCTAAATGACTGATGGTGATAAATAGAATCCACCTGTGTGTAATCAAGTCTCTGTGATAGTCTCAGGGTTCTGTTGAAAGCGCAGAGAGCATCATGAAGACCAAGGAACACACATGGCAGGTCCGTAATACTGTTGTGGAGAAGTTTAAAGCCGGATTTGGATACCAAAAGATTTCCCAAGCTTTAAACATCCCAAGGAGCACTGTGCAAGTGATCATTTTGAAATGGAAGAAGTATCAGACCACTGCAAATCTACCAAGACCTGGCCGTCCCTCTAAACTTTCAGCTCAGACAAGGAGAAGACTGATCAGAGATGCAGCCAAGAGGCCCATGATCACTCTGGATGAACTGCAGAGAACTACAGCTGAGGTGGGAGAATCTGTCCATAGGACAACAATCAGTCGTACACTGCACAAATCTGGCCTTTATGGAAGAGTGGCAAGAAGAAAGCCATTTCTCAAAGATATCCATAAAAAAGTCTCGTCTAAAGTTTGCCACAAGCCACCTGGGAGACACACCAATCATGTGGAAGAAGGTGCTCTGGTGTCAGACCCACGTACCTGACAGGTGAGCCCGAAATAGCAGGGGAAGGTCTCCCTTACGGGTCTGGTTCATGGCCCCTGGTAGGATGGACAGGTGGCATGGGAGCGCAGACGGGTATGAGAGCCTGGCGGGTTAGATGCTGGAGATGAGATCCGACGGCTGGGTTCGGACAGGTAGACAGACTCTCACAGCTGGATGCAGGAGCAGATGCGAACAGGAGATGTTGAGCAGGTCCAGCCACAGGCACAGATGACAGCAGGCAGACGGTGCAGAATTGGGATGAGCAAGTTCAAGTCCGGATCACAAGCAGGGTAGGCAACAGGCGGGCAGCGTGGTACAAAGGAGCAGGCAGATGCGAGGTCAGAGACAGGCCGAGGTCAAAGGCAGGCAGCAGACAGGATAATCCAAGGAACGAGCCGGGTAAACAGGAGGTCAGGAACACAAGCAAAGTCACAGGTAACAGGGCACAGGAAGCTGCAGGTCGGACAGCACTGAGCACACCGCGGGGGAACACTTAAGTAGGCCGATTGGCGCCAACACGCAACAGCACACATCGACTCCCCGCAGCGCGCCCAGTGACACGTCCCCTACGGGCAACTCTCTGACATCTGGTCAGATGAAACCAAAATCGAACTCTTTGCCCACAATGCAAAACGATATGTTTGGCGTAAAAGCAACACAGCTCATCACTCTCAACACACCATCCCCACTGTCAAACATGGTGGGGGCAGCATCATGGTTTGGGCCTGCTTTTCTTCAGCAGGGACAGGGAAGATGGTTAAATTGAGGGGAACATGGATGCAGCCAAATACAGGACCATTCTGGATGAAAACCTGTTGGAGTCTGCAAAAGACCTGAAACTGGGACGGAGATTTATCTTCCAACAAGACAATGATCCCAAACATACAGCAAAATCTACAAAGGAATGGTTCACAAATAAACGTATCCAGGTGTTAGAATGGCCAAGTCAAAGTCCAGACCTGAATCCAATCGAGAATCTGTGGAAAGAGCTGAAAACTGCTGTTCACAAACGCTCTCCATCCAACCTCACTGAGCTCGAGCTGTTTTGCAAGGAAGAATGGGCAAGAATTTCAGTCTCTCGATGTGCAAAACTGATAGAGACATACCCCAAGCGACTTGCAGCTGTAATCGCAGCAAAAGGTGGCTCTACAAAGTATTAACGCAAGGGGGCCAAATAATTTTGCATGCCCCACTTTTCATTTTTTTATTAGTTAAAAAAGTTTCAAAAATCCAATAGATTTCGTTCCACTTCACAATTGTGTCCCACTTATTGGTGATTCTTCACAAAAAATAAAAATTTTATATCTTTATGTTTGAAGCCTGAAATGTGGCAAAAGGTTAAAAAGTTCAAGGGGGCCGAATACTTTCGCAAGGCACTGTATATACAGTATAGCTTCAACGGCAAAGGTAGAACAGTATACTGTTGTGACGTGCTGGACCAGTTTGTTTGAGTGGCTTTGTTCCATCCTGCCCCTCCGTCCGGTCCTCTCCAGTTCCGCAGCGCCTTATCCCCCATTGCGTACAGTGCTATTCCTAAGATCCAAATGTGCAGGCGCTAAGTGCGGTGGCGGGCGAATGCGCAACTGGAGGCTTGGCCGGTCTGAATGATGCCATACTGGCAACACGCCGATTGGACGGGACACACGCATTTAAGGCACGCCTTCTTCAGCGTGTCTGAACGTGATACTATTTTGTAGACAACAATACTGGCAGACAGACCGGCAGTTTCTGGAAAGATCTTATTATTCAGGTATGATGCTTAATCTCTACTGGGCTGCTATTTTTGCTGCCTTCGACAGCTCATTTCTTCATTATCTTTCAACCCCATGATCTTTATCATTCCAGGTTGGTCGATTTCATTGCCGCTACCTTCCCCTTTTCTTTTCCCTTTTTAATGGCACAAAGGTTTTGCTATTAATATTTGGCTATCGCTCTTCGGAGGATGTTTTAAACTGTGGGGTTTCCTGTTTACTTAGACCTTTGGCGGTGAGTGTATGCTGGCTTCTGAGCAAAATAAAAAAATGGAACCTTTATATATATTGAAAAACTAAAAATGTGTGCTTCAAGCCTATTTTATGGTTTCTTTTCTCTTCTTTCAGGGAACTTTATTCAATCTTTGGTTTCCTGGCTTCAACCTGTTACAAACATATTTGGGTCTTATCATACCAAACGCCTCTCTCTTTTTGTGAACTTCTCCTGTCTGGGTGGAGGAACAAAACAGACACATGGTCCCTGGCGTCTTGCTAGGAGTCTACAGACTTATATCCTCAAAAGGGTAACAATATAATATATAGTATAATTAAGATGTAAAACAATAAAAAATACAATTATTTTTTTATTTTTTTTATTATATTACGTGTGCCCCCCTAGTGCCCCTTTATAAGCTATTCCAATTTGTGTGCCCCTACGTCATCACTAGTTCAGATTTTCCAGACTTTTTTCTAGAAAAAATGTGATATTGTAATAGAAAAAATATTGTTGTGTTCTATTTATAAATAAATAATTTTTGTTATTTGTCCTAAAGAATTAGTCATAATTTGGCCCCAGAGAAAGCGTCTAAGGTACGCGAAACATGTCGGGCATGAATTCAGCATCAGCATTTTGCCATCTTCGATGTTCTGCCATTTTGTCATCTATACATAAATCTGAGATTATCTACTATTGAAGTTACCATCTTTTTACTTCTCAGTAACTATATTGCGAATACGATATTAATGGTGGTAACATCGTTTGTTGATGAACTCTTGAGTGTATATGACTTTCTTTTTTTAATATTTATTTATGTAAACATGTTCTTTTGTAAATAAAATTATATCTTTTTAACAATGAAATCTTTTGTAATAGTGCCTAGAAAGTCCATAGCCCCTTTCTTTACTTCTCTTCTTTGAGTATACAATCACCGTCATATCTAACATTATCGTGGTACCAAGTACCTAAAAAGTGACCAAATTGGGAATGTAAGGAAGGAAAGGAAAGAGAAGAAGAAAGTAAGGGGGTGGGGATGGGTAGAGGAGGAATAGACAAGGAATAGACAAGGATCAGGAAAAGGGGAGGGTGGGGGAAGATGGGATGTAAGGGGGGATTGGGAGGGAAGAGTGTCCAGTAAGAGTGCAAGAGACCACAGATCAGTGCACCCTGAAGTTCCAGAGGACAATGCCTAAATTCCAGTAAATCAAAGAGTAGTATTCCTAGCTACCACCCAAGCCAACCAGACCTTGTTAAATTTTTGGGGGCAGTTACAGCCAATATACCTGAGTCGGTAGAGGGGGAGGACTGCATCGATCATAGACCTCCAAGCAGATACTGATGGAGGCTTTACAGTTTCCATTTAGACAAAATCGTTTTCCTGGCATAAAATATAAACAGTTTTTGGTGGGTGGTGATATTAAGATTATCAGTTATACCAAGCAAGAGAATTAAGGGATCCATGCCAATAGTTACGTCACTAATTACTATTATATCAGCAACCACAGCCAGATAAAAGTTTTGGATATAGTACAGGACCAGACCATATGAATAAAATTTCAAACTTTGTGAAATTTAGGGCAATATGTGTGAGCAGTATGGTAGATAGTCAATCATCTCTGTGGGGTGAAGTGGGATAATGCCCTACTAAGCTTATGCTAGATTGTGCATCTCATGAGGAACACACATGTGGAAGTAAGATGCTGGTGGAACCAACTGTGGCAAACTTGGTTGGGCTAGGGCAGGGGTGCCCAACTAGTGGCCCGGGGGCCATACATGGCCCGCAAAGCCCTCTGATGTGGCCTGCGACCTCCTTCTGTGGGATGGCAGATTGGCAAGTCCAGATCATAGGTTGCAGACCCACCACCCCAGAGCATCTGTTTTGTTAATGAAGCCGGCAAAGCAAGCAGCTGTGGAGCAGAGCTGTAGTAGCTGATGCTTCTTGTATAGCGCCGTCTCTTCCCACAGGCGGAGTAATACCAAATGCACTCTGCCTTGGACAGCAACAGCAGGTGATACCTGAATGGAAGACTGTTATTAAAGGTCAGTTTATTACTAAAATTGCAGTGTATATACGGGCATATCTGCACAGTGGTTACTGGGCTGTTTTCCAACTGATCCTCAGGTGCAGTGCACCTTCAGGTTACCTGCACTGAGGAATAGACTTCTGTTATTACCTGTGGGTTTGGCAAGCTTTCAGAAAGTGCACCACACCTGCAGGATATAATAGAAGTCTATGGCAAAGTGTATCTAACCCACAGGAAAGCCACAGGTATACTGCGCTGCATTTGTGTGAAAGGCCCCTTTCACACAAGCGGTCCAACTAAATTGAACCCTCCATTCACCTCTATGAAATGGCAGATGTAAACAGATTTGTGTCCTTTTACACCCGCCTACCTCCAATCTGATTCGCTAAAAAATAAAAAAATAAAACAGAAGGGGATCAATCCCCTTTTGTCAGGGCGGATCGGATCGGAGGACCCATAGAGTAGAGTGGGCTGCGTCCACTCTGCACGGACCTGTCATCCACCTGCTCTGCTCATTGTGGCCCGCAACCGATTACCAAGTCGCTTAAGTGGCCCTCGCTCTTCAAAATGTTGGGCACCCCTGGGCTAGGTGGTGTTGGTGTATAGGGGAGTAGGAGACCTATCCTGTAACCATGTGAAGACATTGGGCCTGATACAATAAGTATCCCTAGCTGGAAGAATGTCATTGGTATAGGTGGCCAGGAGTATGGTGAATGGACATGCAGGGCATTCATTATTTCAGGCACACCATATGAAGCACTGTGAGGGCTGTGAATTGTGTGTGGCATGTGAGTAAGGCCTTAACCTGCACTGATTCAGGTGGGTACTGTAGAAGAGATTGTGGGTGACTCAGTCATGCATCCAAGGCTCACCACATGCAGCCACATGCTGGAACAAACTCAGACTCAGCCCAGATGCACAGGATGTTGGGATAATGTTAAAATCCTTTACAGTTCAGTAAAACCTGGGGTACGACATAGGGTACTGGAGTGGGAAAACAGAGTCCATTTACACTAATGCCGCGTACACACGATCAGACTTTCCGTCAGACTTGGTCCGGCGGACCAGAGTCCATCGGATAATTAGATCGTGTGGGGGCTCCAGCGGACTTTTTCTTCCCAAAAGTCCGGCGGACCTAGAAATAAGGCTGGTTTCAAATTTGTCCACCGGACTCGGCTTTTAGCGGACAATCCATTCGTCTGTGTGCTATTACGGCAGACTAAAACTGACATTAAGGCAGCTATTGGCTACTGGCTATGAACTTATTCTACATCATCACGCTCGAATCTGTCAGACTTTTGGAGTGCTCGTGTGTGGCCAAGTCCGTTTGTTTGAAAGTCCGGCACACCAATCTTTCCGGCGGACTCGCATTTCGGCGAACAATCCGGCCGTGTGTATGCCAGTCCGCCGTACTTTTGAAATGAGCGGACTTTTCCCGCCCGGAGCGCCCCCCCCCCTCCTGAGCCGTACCAGGCCGCGTGCCCTCAATATGGGGGGTGCCTTGGGGAAGGGGGGCCGCGCAGGGCCCACCCACCCCAAAGCACCTTGTCCCCATGTTGATGAGGACAAGGGCCTCTTCCCGACAACCCTGGCCGTTGGTTGTCGGGGTCTGCGCGTGGGGGGCTTATCGGAATCCGGGAGCCCCCTTTAATAAGGGGGCCCCCGGATACCGGCCCCCCCACCCTATGTGAATGAGTATGGGGTACAATGTACCCCTACCCATTCACCTGTAAAATAAAAGTACAAAAAAAAACACAACACACGAGATAAAATACTTTATTGCACAGCTCCGGGGGTCTTCCGTCTTCGGGGTCTTCTCGCCGGACTCCTCCTCTATCTTCTTGTAGCTCTTTTACTAGCGGAGGAGTCCGGCTTTCTTCCTCGCCGCCGGCCTCTTCTTCCGACTTCGGGGGTCTTGTCCCCCTCTTCGGTTCTTCTGCCGGGCCACCGAAGAGGGGGACAAGACCCCCGAAGTCGGAAGAAGAGGCTGGCGGCGAGGAAGAAAGCCGGACTCCTCCGCTAGCAAAAGAGCTACAAGAAGATAGCGGAGGAGTCCGGCGAGAAGACCCCCCCGAAGACGGAAGACCCCCGGAGCTGTGCAATAAAGTATTTTATCTCGTGTGTTGTGTTTTTTTTTGTACTTTTATTTTACAGGTGAATGGGTAGGGGTACATTGTACCCCATACTCATTCACATAGGGTGGGGGGCCGGTATCCGAGGGCCCCCTTATTAAAGGGGGCTCCCGGATTCCGATAAGCCCCCCGCCCGCAGACCCCGACAACCAACGGCCAGGGTTGTCGGGAAGAGGCCCTTGTCCTCATCAACATGGGGACAAGGTGCTTTGGGGTGGGGGTGCCGCACGGCCCCCCCTTCCCTAAGGCACCCCCATGTTGAGGGCACGCGGCCTGGTAAGGCTCAGGAGGGGGGGGGGGCGCTCGCTCGCCCCCCTTTCCTGGCCGGCCGGGTAGCGTGCTCGGACAAGGGTCTGTTGTGGACTTGGGGGGGACCCCCACGCCGATTTTTTTCGGCGTTGGGGTTCCCCTTTAAGGCCATACCAAGCGGCGGGGACAGCGATGTCTCCTTCGCGGGCCCCGCCTACCTGGAGACGCGCTCGAAATGAGCGGACTTTCCTCTGCGTGTGTGGGCGAGTCCGTTCATTTCAAAAGTAGGGCGGATAGTACGGCGGACTTAGTACGCCGTATTAGTCCGCTCAAAAAGTGCCGTGTGTGGGCAAGTAGCCCGTTCGGAAAGTCCGACGGACAGTCTGGCGGGAAGTCCGCCAGACTAAGTACGTCGGACATACCGCTACGTGTGTACGCGGCTTAAGACTTCAATTAAGCTTTAAAGTTACACAGTAGAATTTATTACATAGCAGAAGAATGTATTTTTTTTTACAAAACTAATTTTACAAAGGATGTGTTTTGTTGTGTAAACTTCAACTCATAAAATGCTCACTCTCTTACGCAAATACTTTTATTGTAATTTTCTTTCGGGCAAAAATAGTGAATCCATATTTTCTTTTTTGTTCTCTACTCTGATTAAGATTCAAGGGGAAAAAAATTCATTACAGATTATCTGTTGAATAAATGAGCAGAATTTAAATACTCTCCCTGATGTATTTTGCATTGGGAAGAGATAATAGTGAATATGTATTAAAATGTCACAGTGCCTAATTTGAGAACTTGACATTTTGCTGCGTTCATTTGATTGTGAAGTAACAAGGACAGCCACTTCTCTCTTAGAAATACCAACCTTTTATCTGCACCTTCTTTTAAATCATCAGTTGCATTGGAAATTTCAAACGTCTGCTTTTGAAAAGTGTGATTACCATTTAAAGTAAAAATCGTTAACTAAGGATAGTTAGAATTATTCAGTATTCTTTATCAATCTGAAAAAATGCAAAAATAGAGTATACTTTCTATAGTCACTGTAAAACTCTGTTTCATTATCATTTTGGTTCATTACCTATTCTTGCTAAATCCATAGCACTGAAGAGGTTCATTTACCACAAAGCTGAACTCCCAGCAGATAAAAACACTCATATTAATGCGGCTTTGTATTCGTGGTTATTCTTCCATAAATGTATTTTTTAATTGTAAGCGGTGTAAATATTTGAATTTATGCTGACACGATGATGACATCTTGTAATCCATGTTACAGCAGAGCTTAGAGTAGAGGACGTAAACCAGCAAAAGAAGCCAGTAAGTTGTACTACAGTATAAGGAGCAAGCTGATAGGAGAGAGCAGAGTGACGAAGAGAAGAGATCATTACTTCACTGCCCTGCCAGATAGAACTGTCTGGAATGGCAGAGATGTGCTAACCTGGATGGCTTAGATGACACCTGGATGACCAGAAATTAAAAAACCTTTGATAGGTAAAACAGTTACACTGTGTGTTATTTTTGCATTAAGCTGTTTGCCTGGAGTTGAGCTTTACTACAGTCTTCCACTGCTAATACATGGATCCTTTGTATCTTTCATGTCCCATGCTGAGTGGATGCCCTGCTGCATACTAACCACAGAGGGTCATCTGCTTGACATGGGCACCATAAGCAGAACTCCTTGCATTTTTCTCAAGAAATACAAGATATTCTCCAATTGGACAAGGTGGATCTTGTAACATCCCCCCCCCCCCCCGTCTCCAGTCCCCCCCCCCCCGCCTCATCCAATCAGTAGGTTGGAGTTTGGCCAGGTCTGCTGTAAACCCAAGTTGAAGGGAACTTGAATATATTCTTAATCAGTAAGGAAGAAGATAATTTTTAATATTTTTAACGTGATTAGGGATACACTTAAATGATGATGTGAATATATGGGAGTGGGCAAAAAGTGTATAGCTTAGAGCACCTAAATGCTGTAAAAGGGCCATGACTACATTTATGAGAGGTGGAAAACAGACATGAATAAGGATTTTCTAAAGTTTTCATTCTATTAGTAAAAAAAAAAATACTTTTTTGTGTGGTTTTATATCTTTATGTCACCATTGATAAATAAGCTGGTGGTGACAGAAATACCACTTCACTGAACAATCATGGTACAGCTATTGTGTATGGCTCAGTAATTCAGTCAGGCTTACTCAGAGAACAAGTAGAATGAATCAGAATTTTAATCAGAAAATCAGCTCAGATCAATCACTTATTTTGCCTGGAAGGTACATTGGCAAAACAACGTGCATCTCGTGTTTTTCTATCTACCTGGTAGCAGATATATTGTTTGTTCCAAACAATCCTTTATTTGCTAGATACACGGCTAAAATCTTATTTTCTATCTAAAAAGGCTTCACAACATGGCAAAATTAACTCTTAACAAACAAACACTACCATTCTCAGTTCTGTAGTGATAATCCCGTAACAATTTACAAAAAATTTTAAGAAAATGTTCCTTCCAGCACTCTGGACTAAATTGTTTTATTTTTGGTTTCTAATGATCAAGCTATTCAGTCTATATAAAATAATGAAAGACAGGCTTTCACTGTTGCCTGAAAGTAGTATTGTGTTGGAGGGGGCACACTGCAGGGAAAAAAATGTTCACCTAACGTCAGTGAATCAGATTTGGGCTCATGGTGGCATAGACCAGTGGTCCTCAACCATTTTGAGACCAGTGCCAGGGGAATTTATCCAAAGTCTTCCATGCCCAGTGTGCTTACGCTCAGAACAAAAGTTTAGGAATTCAAAACATATATTGAAAGAAGGCTCTGGATGGAGCTGGGTGTCCCTGTAGTGGGGATAGGGTTCAGGAGTGAATTAGGGGACTCTACAGGAGACTTGGTGGCTCTGTAGGGGATAAAGTTTGTGGAGGAAGATGGGGAGCACTGTGCTACACTTTTGGAGGTTTGGGGCACTATGAATTGCTTGAGGTTCTACAACAAGGTGGAGGGAACTGTGGGGGGTTGGGGGGCACTGTGGAGGCTGAGGGCTTTCAAGGGGCCTGTCGGCACTATGGTTCACTATAGGTGGTTGGAAGGCACTATGGCAGCTGGGAGGTATTGTGGATGGTTAGGGGATCTGCAGCTTGCTAGAAGTCCAGTTGCAAGGGAGCTACGCCCTGGTGGATGAGAACCACTGGCATAGACAACAACAGGATAGGTATGACCTACAAAGGGCCACCAGTGATGATAAATATGATTGAGGAAAGCTGGCCAGGACTGAAGAACAGAAACAGATGAGGAGAATGATAATACAGAAGAGTAGAAGGGTGAAAGAAAGTTATGAACCTTCCTGCTTTTCCTCTTGGATCCCATTGGCCAAAAAAGGATGTAGTTCATTATAATCCTGTTTGACGCACAAAACTGCTTTCAGGATTGTGTCTATCAATACCTCCTGTAGGTGATAAAAAAAGAAATAGACTCCATTGTTTATAACCTCCAAAGCTGCATGAAGACCGTCACCACCACCTGAAGCTGCTGTGTGAACTAGCCATCTCCAGCTTGCCATCTGGCTGCATGATTGATTTGGCAAATTGCTAATTGTGCTTGCTGAAAAATTCTATTTAAGTATACTTCTAAATATCTCTGCAACAGATAAAGTGTATATATAGTATGAGGAAGCATGCTGATACCCTAAACTGTTGCTTTGATTGCTGTATTGTAAATTCACTCAGAAGTATCTATCTTATCAATTAAAATCATTTTTTTAACTTAAAAATAAAAACCTTCTCTTCTCTCCTTGGACTCTAGAATGCTATTTTGTTACAGATTTAATTTTCCCCAATCAAACACTGCGGTGACAAAAAGTATACCTCACCCAAAAAAACACTTAAAACTAAAGGGGTTGTGATATGGGTATGTCCAGTGATACAGGCCTACTGGACCCATGTCATAAAGTTCTTTCATGACGAGATGGGTTCACCTCTGACATTATGCCCTAAAGAATGCCTGCTAGGAATATTTCCCGACCCTGACTTGGACAAATTTCATAAAATATTCCTTCAGGAATCACTCTACATGGCTAGAGTACTTATAGCGAGACAATGGCTTCAGGCCCTACCGCCAACACTGCAGGAATGGATAGCTGCAATAAATAAGGTCCTCCGCTACAAGAAGGAGATATATGCCCACAGAGGATGTGAAGCCAAGTATGGGAGGATTTGGGATACCTGGTTGTGCAATGCTGCCACGTGTAATGAGCTGCCAGAGTAAAACTATGTTGTGCGATTGTTCACCCCCCCCCCCCCCCCCGTGCAGAATCTGAATTTGATACCCAGTAAGCAACACACCCAAATACCAGTATTAGCTAAATCTTTCTTTGTTTTTCTTTATTACATATATTCATGTAGCTGCTCTCTGTATTCCACTGCAATAAGTTACAATGTCATATGATTGCATCTTATCCTATCTTGCTGAAACCTACTCTGCCAAATGTATACTGTTCACTGCTGTATTGCCATATCCATTGTGTAATGTATGCTTACTGCTTTTAATAAAACACATTGTTAATTTTAAAATAACATAGCATACTTACTTTCACTGTGCAGTTCGTTTTGCACAGTGTGGCCTTGATCATCATCTTCTGGGATCCTCCAATGGCACTCACAGCTCCTTGTCGCTCTCCCTGGGGGTTACTTGTAGGCACGCTCCCGAGTCCAGCATTTGCGTCCATAGACAAAGAATGCCAGACTCAGCCCCACCCCCCCGGCGCCCGCATCATTGGATTTGATTGACAGCAGCGGGAGCCAGTGGCAAAATGGTCGGTCCTCACCCATTTTCACTTCATCAAATCTGGCCCTCTTTGAAAAAAGTTTGGACACCCCTGACATAGGGCATGGAGTCACAATATAACAGGTGGAAGTCTTAGCCTTTGTACACACAGTCGGACATTCCGACAACAAAATCCGTCGGATTTTGTTCCGACGGATTTTGTCCGAAACTGGTGTTGCATACACATGGTCGGACAAAGTTGTCGGAAAATCCGATAGTTCATAACGTGATGACGTAATTTAGTTACGACGGGACTACATTCAGGCTAGTAGCCAATAGCTTTGGTCTCGGAATTTGATCTGAGCATGCGTGGCACTTTGTCTGATCAGAATTCTCTACAAACGGTCGGCCAAAGTCCGATCGGATCATGTTGTCAGAAAATTTTATAGCCAAGCTCTCAAACTTTGTCCGTCGGATATTCCGACGGAAACAGTCTGATGGAGCCCACACATGGTCGGATTATGCGTCAACACGGTCCGATCGGACATTGTCCGTCAGAATATCCGACCGTGTGTACAATGGCTTACAGTTATGTGAAACTGTATGTCTGCTCTTGTGCTGCTTTGTGGGTGTGGGCACACATATATAAAAATGTTGGGGTTCAATCACATGTGCATTCTAGCAGTCAATCTAATTCCTGTATGCAATGCCAGGCAGATATTGGGAAGTAGAGGTGGCAATGTACACCTTTTATGAAGTACTGGCATTCAGTTGTTAGAGGTGCTGATAAAATATATTATTTGGTCCACTTTAAAATTTAGCCCTTTACATCTCATTCTCATGTGCGCCGCACTTTCCTCTTAGGCCGCGTACACACGCGGGGACTGTTCGCTCAACTTTGTCCGCTGAACAGTGTTTCGGCGGACAGTCCGCTCGTGTGTGGGCTTTCAGCGGACAGTTTCAGCGGACAGTCTGCTGAACAAAGTTTTTCGGAAATTCCGAAAAACTGTCCGCTGAAACTTTGTTTCAGCGAACAGTCCCCTCGTGTGTAGGCTTGTTCGTCAAACTAAGTTCCGCGCATGCTCAGAAAGGATTTACACGCTGAAGTTTGCATTGCAGTGTATAGGGCGTCGTTTTGTAGTCCCATCGTACGTGCCGTTCACGTCATCGCGCACGGTTTCAGCGGACTGTTCATTCGTCGTGTGTGGGCAAGTCCGTCCATGCTAATTTTGAGCGGACTGTCCGCTGAAACTGTTTGACGGACAAAGTTGGGTGAACAGTCCCCGCGTGTGTACGCGGCCTAAGTCTTATGGAGAACTCTTTTGGAGCACCCTTTAAAATTATGGACAGTCTCAAGGTATCCCTATCTAAAACATAAAAAATGATTCTAAGCCCTGTACACACGGTCGGAGATTCCGTCGGAATGTTTCCTATCGGACCGTTTTGTCGGACATTCCGACTGTGTGTGGTCTGCATCGGACTGTTTCCGTCGGAATATCTGACGGACCAATTTTTCCAACTTGCCGGTAAAATGTTCCGACAAAATGCTCCGATCGGACATACTCCGATCATGTGTAGCCTACTCCGACGGACAAAGTGCCACGCATGCTCAGATCAAATTCCTAGACCAAAGCTATTGGCTACTAGCCTGAACGTAGTCCCGCCCTAATGAAATAACGTCATCACGTTATGTACAATCGGATTTTTCGACAACTTAGTCCGACCATGTGTATGCAACATCACTTCCGGACCTCTTCCGGAATTAATCCGTCGGAATTACTTCGATGGATTTGGTTGTCGGAATCTCCGACTGTGTGTACAAGGGCAAATCGTTTTACATAATGCGGCACCATCAACACACGTAGGACACCGAACATTAGAGGTGATTTATTCTTACAAAGCAATTACACTTTTGCGTACTAGTACCAACTAGTATTCCAATTTTTCTCTTCTCCCTCAGTTAGAGCCGGTTCACACAGGGGCAACACGACTTCCACCAACTTGGATACGACTTGAGTATGAATAACAGTGTGACTTGGCGTGACTTCAACATGACTTGGGGCGACTTACAACACGACATGAAGTCGACCCAGGTCGACTTTGGCTGTGGCCAATCAGAGAACAATAAGCTCTCAAGGGGGAACTCCACGCCAAATTTTAAATAAAAAACCGGCATAGGTTCCCCCTCCGGGAGCATACCAGGCCCTTAGGTCTGGTATGGATTTTAAGGGGAAGACCCCCTATGCCGAAAAAACGGCATGGTGGTCCCCCAAAATCCATACCAGACCTTTATCCAAGCATGCAGCGGAGGAGCCTGAGAGAAGACACCAGAGAGCTGGAGATGATGCCGGTGAGCGGGAGAAGAGGCCGAACAGAGCAGAGAAGTCAGAAGAAGACCCCCGACGTCGGAAGAAGGCCCCCGGAGCTGATTAATAAATTACTTTAAAGACCTGTGTTGTGCTATTTTTTTTAATTGACACTTTTTTTTCCCCAGGTGAATGGGTAGGGGTACAATGTGCCCCTTACTCATTCACATTGGGTGAGGGGCCGGGGGGCCCCCTTATTAACCACCTCAATACAGGACACTTAAACCCCCTTCCTTCCCAGACCAATTTTCAGCTTTCAGTGCTCTCTTACTTTGAATGACAATTACTCAGTCATGCTACACTGTAACCAAATGAATTTTTTATCATTTTGTTCACACAAATAGAGCTTTCTTTTGGTGGTATTTATTCACCACTTCATTTATTATTTTTTGTAATATAAGCGAAAAAAGAGCGAATTTTTTGAAAAAAAACAAAATTTTCTACTTTCTCTTTTAAAAGAAACCAAAAAAATCTAATTTTGGCGAAAATTTAGGCCAAAATGTATTCTACTACATGTCTTTGGTAAAAAAAAATCCTGATAAGTGTATGATCATTGGTTTGTGTGAAAGTTATAGAGCCTACAAGCCATGCTATGCATAATTGAAAATGTATCAATCCTAATGCACTGATGGCCTATCTCATACAAAAGGATATATATATGACAAGGCTCAGGTTTATATTAATCTAAATGGTGAAAAGAGTGCCACATCCCTATTGAGAATCATTAAAGAAGAGAGGGGACAAATTGTGAACAAAGGGACTGGAGGGTAACCAACCCCCGGGACTTTATCAACGGCACTAAGTATGATCAATCAAGATTTAAAATCAATTGTAAGTTTTATTCAATGTACAAAAAACATTATTTGAAACAAGTGACTTTCGTCTGTTTTACATGTATAATACAAAATGCGGATGTACAGAAATAGGTATATGAGCCTTGAAGACTACATAGGTTACCACATTAGTGTAAAATTCAAACTGCATTGTTTCTTTCTACATGTTTTGCTCAGATAGAGCTTCCTCAGGACAATTGCAGCGTATAATATTCTACAAAAGAACAAAATTGTATAAACAAATTAATTGATGTTGAAAAAAATGAAGTAAAATATGCATAAATAAGTTTTGTTTTGTACATAACCAAATCACAAAGGGTACAGAAGGCATTGAACAATATGGGTCAACACATTCTGATCAGATAAATTTAGTGGCAGAGCTCCCCTCAAGACATCTTTGATGGCCGGAAAGGAGCATAACCACCACCCTCTACGTAATATAAGGACATAAATTTGCAAGTCAGTATAAAATACCATATTAATTATTCAAGCCGGGGGACACATTAACCCTTTATCTGGGTGGCGTCCCACATAATCATAATCATAATATATAAGCAAATATCATTCTCCTCTAAAGAGAATGATAACAGGATTGAACTGTGAACTGTGAACTAAAAAAAAAAAAAAAAAAAAAAAAAAGGACAAAAGGATGACATTCTGAGCATACAAATATTATGCATGAAAAAGGTTATACAAAAGAAAGAAATATCCAAAAACATTATATATAATAATGTAAACTAGGAAAACAAGGCAAAACACAGCCTCTTACCCCATAGGTCTGATAGATTAAAATGCTTTGGAGTCGTGGCAGTTTGTCTGATTATTAAAATACAGACCAGTTGTCTTATTGTATTCTGTCATCAAATGAGCGGATCACGGTGAGGGCATCATTAGGGATCTCCCAATCAACCCCTCTAGGGATCTGCAGAAGCACAAGACATAAATATGTAATGGGCCAGTTCGAATAAAATATCAAATTGGCCCAATCAATGCTCCGAACATACCTGGTGGAAACCTGATGGTATTTATAAATAGAGTAGAACCAGTTCAACAAGCCCAATCTCAGCAATCAGCCTGTATTGTCAGACATGGATTGAATAGAGTGTAGTTCAGGCACAGAAGTTTTCACAGTGCTGATCTCTAAAGAAACAGTAAAAAGAGAGAGAACATACGTGTTCCCATTACTGTTGTAAGAATATCCCCAAGCGATCATCAAAAGTGATCTCCACAGTGATCTCCTCAAAGCCTTTCCTTTCTTACCTATTAAATTAAGTAGTGTGTAGTCCAAGAGGTTAAAATGCTCCTCCACTCGTTCAGCGGCTCCCCACGTCAGCTTCCATCGCTAGTTAAGATGGTAGTGACAGGGACCCGCATAAATACCTTGTGCTTCCAGCCCGGCGGCGTCTGACGTCACCGCCGGGCTGCGGGCACACCTGTTGAGAGGATCGCCGTCCCGCGCATGACGATGTCAATTGCGCATGCGCGAAGGACGTAGGTCACGTCCATACCGGGCTGGCGGCCATTTTGGATTCTGGCAATAAAACGATTTTGCCAGGAAATGATATATCAACCCCTGTACTCTGACGATGACCTATTATAAAGTCAGAGACATGCAGCCATGATGGCTGAAGGCCAAATGCCAAGATCTTGTAATGGGATACATCAAGGATAGCGAGTATCCAGGAGTAAAAGTGAATCGACACTCTAGGTCAATCACCATGCAGTCCTGATTTCAACAAGGTGGAAAAATGAAGGATACTCGCAGCCCAACGGCCGAAAACGAGGAGGGGGAAAGAACTCCCAATTAAAAATGGGGCGGGCTGACTGTACCCCTAACCAGTTAGGAAGGGTGAAGAGTCAAAGCCCGCCCCGGGGTGCCCGTACAGACCCCATAAGGGAAGTCCCCTGGGAGAAATCCCTTTCAAATATGACATCCACCACCGTGATCTACAAAAAAAAAAAAAAAAAAAAAAAAAACCCCTTGCTAATCTTTATTACAAAAAAGGTTTGAAACTATAAGCATCATTAAGTCCCGGAGATCGAGTAGCTTTCAAATTAAATATCCATCTAGTTTCTCGTTGTAGGAGAATTTGATTGTAATCACCCCCTCTTTCTCCTGGGGGGATATGTTCTAAAGGAAAGAAATGCATGAAATTATCATTGAATTGATGATATAAGCCAAAATGTCGGCTGATTGGGGTCTCCATTTTCTTCCCACGCACCAGGGACACATGGTCCCTGATGCGGTGGAAGAAGGGGCGTTTTGTCTTTCCAACATAGAAAGCATTGCACTGGCAAACCATAATGTACACAACCCCTACTGACTGGCAGGTCACAGCAAATTTGGGCTTAAACAAATGGCCGTTGGGTAGACGTATGGATTTAGATGCATGTAGGTATCTGCAAAAGCCACATTTGTGGCAAGGGGTACAACCTGATTGTCTGGAACCCAACCTTACAGAGGAGGAAAAGTGGCTTTGTACTAAAGAGTCCCTCAGAGATCGCGACCTTCTATATGTGACACCCGGATAATCCGGGAGATGTTTGGCTAAAAGGGGGTCACCCTTCAAAAGGTACCAATATCTCTGAAGAACTCCTTTGATTTGCATATGTTGTTCATTATATGTAGTAATGAATCTGACCTCTAGATTAGTCTTTGGTGGTCTATGATTATGTATTAAAGAGGCCCTATTCTGTTTCTTGGCTTGTGCATAGGCCCTTTTGAGGCATTTGTTACTGTAGCCTCTTTGACGGAGGCGCAACCTCAGCTGTCTTGCCTCTAGAACAAAATCCTCATGACTGCTGCAATTTCGTCTTAGACGAAGATATTGTCCGTATGGGATACTCGCCACCAGAGGGGACGGGTGTGAGCTAGATGCATGTAAGAGTGAGTTTGCCGCAGTTATTTTTCGGTGGAGAGTGGACTGAACAGCCCCATCTCCATCCGTGAAGATTTGCACGTCCAGGAAGGTTATCCTGGAAAGACTCATTTCCATAGTGAAATTGAGGTTAAAGGAATTTGTTCCCAACAAATCCACAAACATCCTCAATTCATCCTCACTCCCTGTCCACACAAAGAAGATGTCATCTATGAATCTTCGCCACATCGGTATAAAATCGAAGAATCGCTGTAAATTCTCCTGGCGAAAGATCTGGCGCTCCCAGCCCCCCAGGTACAGGTTGGCATATGAGGGAGCACATTTCGTCCCCATAGCCACCCCCTGCACCTGGAGGTAGTGGGAGCGCCCGAACATGAATATGTTATTGGTGAGGATGAAGTGTAGAAGATCAAGGATGAAGTTTCTATAGTTGGGAGGAATACGTATATCCTCCACTATAAAGCTTTCCACTGTCCGTACCCCCTGTTCATGGGGGATTGAATTATACAAGGCCTCTACATCTAGGGTCACTAGCCAGGTCCCCTCTGATAGCGAGATCCCATCCAGAGCTCGCAGCAAGTCCGAGGTGTCTCGTAAGTATGATGTTAAGTCCTCCACAAAGGGACGTAAAAAATCATCGACCATGGCACTCGCATGCTCAGTCAAACAGCCTCTTCCTGATACAATGGGGCGGCCAGGAGGTTTCAAAGGATCCTTATGCACCTTCGGAAGGGCATACATTGTCGGAGTTTTGGGATTGGGGACATTTAGATATTCCCACGTTTTCTTCGTAATAGTACCTTCTCTGTAAGCTTTGGCAATTAATTTACCAAATTGGGTATTGATGTAACCAACGTGGCTTGCTGGAACTTTGCGATACCATTGTTTGTTTCGCAAAAGGTCCAACACCATATTCTCGTATTGAATCAAATTCATTATTACAAGGTTTCCCCCTTTATCGGCCGGTTTTATTACAATGTCTGTGTTTGATTTCAACATTAGGAGGGCCTCTTTTTGTTGCTCTGTAAGGTTGGGTTGTTGTGTACTTTCCCACTTGGTCTTTATTATTTCTTGGGTCACTTGTTGTACAAATGCCCATATGTTGGAATTGTTTTGTAAGGTAGGGAACCTATTGGATCGTGGTTTGTATTCTTTTAATGCATGCGAGAAGTGCGATTTTGAGGTTGCAGCCGGACGCTCCGTATCAGTATCCTGATCAGCGAGCAATACAGATGCTTCCTCCAGATCAGTGGAATCAATGCCTCCCTCCTCCCATAATTCCATAAGTTCCTCTATGGCCTTAATTTCTGAGAGACTAAGGGCATCAAGTGATGTGCTAGAAAATGGTGAGTCCTGTTTTCGGTTTAATGATTTATCAAAAATTACCTTATAAAAAAGTTTCCGTGCAAAAAGATATGTGTCCTTGACCAATTCAAAAGTGTCAATGGGTTGTGTAGGACAGAAAGAAAGACCCAATTTCAACAAGGAAATTTGGGCTTCTGTAAGTGAGCTCGAGGAAAGATTGATTATTTCAAAGGGATTTTGTTGTGTCTCAGGTGAATTTGGTCTAGTGCTTTGGGAACAGGTTGATTGAAAATTGGGGCTGTGCGAAAACCCGAATCAGAGGCACCCATGGTCCGCCCCCCATCCATTAGGGGCGAGGCCATGGGTGCCTGTGGGTCGGGCATCAGGCTCGGATGTGAAAGGGGTGAAGTGTTTGTTTTGGTCGCAGAAGCCACTTTGGCTGCTGAGGCTCTTGTGTGAATAGAGGTATTTGATATGTGAGAAATCGGTTTAGTTTGAGAAATACCTTCCTTCTCATTAGTACGTTTGGCATGACGTGTTTTCTTACTCGATGTGATATTTGCTGTGACCTGTGAGGAGGAAAGAGAGGAGGAGGAAACAGAAGAATTAGAAGACATATCTGAATCTGTTTGTTCTACATTATGACTTCGTGTTTTGCCTTGTTTGGGCAAAAATTTTGTTTTATAGTTTCGACTGGAAGTCCAGTTATAGGCCTGATTATTGTCATAGGCCAGTTTATCTCGCATGTACTTTTTTTCCTTGTTGGAAATCAATGTAGCCACATATTGTTCTAGATTGGATTTTAAATTGTGTTCCCGGTCCAAAAAAGATTCATGCGAGATTACTGATGTATTCTTGTCATATAGTTTCTGGATTTCATTGTCAGCAATGTTCAACTCATTAGTATAATGAGAACAAAGTATCTGCATCATGGTAGTAGAACATTGCTGAAGATTAGCCTCCCATTGGTGTTTGAAGGAGGGTTCTATTTTGTAGATGGTGGGAAAAATCTGTATTCTTAGGCCCCAAGGGGACATCTCATCTTCAATATATTCTATATTCTATATATATTCTATATATATTCTCTTTTTTTTTTTTTTTTTTTTTTTTTAGTTCACAGTTCACAGTTCAATCCTGTTATCATTCTCTTTAGAGGACAATGATATTTGCTTATATATTATGATTATGATTATGTGGGACGCCACCCAGATAAAGGGTTAATGTGTCCCCCGGCTTGAATAATTAATATGGTATTTTATACTGACTTGCAAATTTATGTCCTTATATTACGTAGAGGGTGGTGGTTATGCTCCTTTCCGGCCATCAAAGATGTCTTGAGGGGAGCTCTGCCACTAAATTTATCTGATCAGAATGTGTTGACCCATATTGTTCAATGCCTTCTGTACCCTTTGTGATTTGGTTATGTACAAAACAAAACTTATTTATGCATATTTTACTTCATTTTTTTCAACATCAATTAATTTGTTTATACAATTTTGTTCTTTTGTAGAATATTATACGCTGCAATTGTCCTGAGGAAGCTCTATCTGAGCGAAACATGTAGAAAGAAACAATGCAGTTTGAATTTTACACTAATGTGGTAACCTATGTAGTCTTCAAGGCTCATATACCTATTTCTGTACATCCGCATTTTGTATTATACATGTAAAACAGACGAAAGTCACTTGTTTCAAATAATGTTTTTTTGTACATTGAATAAAACTTACAATTGATTTTAAATCTTGATTGATCATACTTAGTGCCGTTGATAAAGTCCCGGGGGTTGGTTACCCTCCAGTCCCTTTGTTCACAATTTGTCCCCTCTCTTCTTTAATGATGGCCTATCTCAGTTCTTGAGGCCCTAAAATGTCAGGACAGTACAATAACCCCCCAAATGACCCCTTTTTGGAAAGAAGACAGTCTGCGGTAATTGGTAAGAGGCGTAGTGAATTTTTTGAAGTTGCAATTTTTTCCCCACAATGCTTTGGAAAATTAAGAAATATATATATATATTTTTTTTTTTCACGAAATTATCATATTTACAAGTTATTTCTCACACATGGTGCAGGCATAATTGCAATTACACCCCAAAATACATTCTGCTATTCGTCCTGAGTATGGAGATACCCCATGTGTCAGACTTTTCCACAGCCTGGCCACATACAGAGGCCCAACATCCATGTAGCACCATCAGGCGTTCTAAAGGCATAAATTAACACATTTCAACACATAAAACACATTTCATTTCCTGAGTACCTATTACATTTTTGAAGGCCCTGGAGCACCAGGACAATGGAATTACCCACAAAGTGACCCCATTTTGGAAAGAAAAAAACCCAATGTATATTCTGTGAGGCATAATGAGTCTTTTGAACATATAATTTCTTTCCACAAGTTTTTGGAAAACGTGGAAGGAAAATGAAAACCTATTTTTTTTTCACAAAGTTGTCAATTTAGAAGATCTTTCTAACACATAACATGTACATAGCCAAAATGACACCCCAAAATTCATTCTGCTACTCGTCCTGAGTATGGCGATACCCCATGTGTCAGACTTTTCCACAGCCTAGCAACATACAGAGGCCCAACATCCATATAGCACCATCAGGCATTCTAAAGGCATAAATTACACATTTCATTTCCTGAGTACCTATTACATTTTTGAAGGCCCTGGAGCACCAGGACAATGGAATTACCCACAAAGTGACCCCATTTTGGAAAGAAAACAACCTAATGTATATTCTATGAGGCATAATGAGTCTTTTGAACATGTAATTTCTTTCCACAATTTTTTGGAAAATGTGGAAAGAAAATAAAAACCTATTTTTTTTTCACAAAGTTGTCAATTTAGAAGATCTTTCTAACACATAACATGTACATAGCCAAAATGACACCCCAAAATACATTCTGCTACTCGTCCTGAGTATGACGATACCCCATGTGTCAGACTTTTCCACAGCCTAGCAACATACAGAGGCCCAACATCCATATAGCACCATCAGGCGTTCTAAAGGCATAAATTACACATTTCATTTCCTGAGTACCTATTACATTTTTGAAGGCCCTGGAGCACCAGGACAATGGAATTACCCACAAAGTGACCCCATTTTGGAAAGAAAACAACCCAATGTATATTCTGTGAGGCATAATGAGTCTTTTGAACATATAATTTCTTTCCACAAGTTTTTGGAAAATGTGGAAAGAAAATAAAAACCTATTTTTTTTTCACAAAGTTGTCAATTTAGAAGATCTTTCTAACACATAACATGTACATAGCCAAAATGACACCCCAAAATACATTCTGCTACTCGTCCTGAGTATGGCGATACCCCATGTGTCAGACTTTTCCACAGCCTGGCCGCATACAGAAGCCCAACATACAAGTACCACCTTCAGGCTTCTAACATATAGCATGTACACACCAAGAATTACACACCAAAATACATTCTGCTGAGCAAAGGGTAAAAAAAAGGCTCACCTGTGGTTTTAGCAGACAGGGACACCGTTCCAGAGCAGTCAAAGCATTTTCTAGACAGCCAAAGGAAATGTCCAGGAATTGTCCAGGCAGCAGACAGATATGGAAAATTATGAACATGGTTCAGTACAGTCCAAGGTTTAGCAGGCAGTTCAGGCATAGGCATGTCCAGTTCAGGTGGCAGGCACAGGCATGGCCAGTTTAGGTGGCAGGCAAAGGTAGGGCCAGTTCAGATGGCAGCAGGCGGCACTTTGTACATTGGGCCTTGGTCAGGTAAGACCCGAGGACAGGGGTAGAGGCTTCTTCCCACCCAAATCTCTACGAAGCCTCCGAGTCTCCAGACCCTAATCCGAGAAAACGAAAAACCTGGAGAAAAAGGTTTTCTCCACTCGGAAAACTTTTTCTGGAGCCCCTCACATGTGAGACCCCTGTGCTGTACAGTGGCAGGGCAAATGATCAGTTCAGGAGGCAGGCAAAAAGCATGGTCATTTAACAGGCCGAGGTCAATTCACGTTGAAGGCAGAAATATGTTTGGCAGAGGCATAGTCATTTAACAGTCCGGGTCATACACAGAAATGGCAGAAAGTGGATACTGGAAAGAAATCATCTTCACTTTACTAATAGTTTAGTGAAGTATGATAGCTTCGATAGCAAGTTCCAATGCAGAGGCCTGGCTGGGAGGGACAGTCTGGACAGTAGTATCGGGTGTCACGGCGAATTCCTCTACTTGTACACACACGGCATCTTTTTTGGGGTTTGCGACCTGTTTGGGTAGGAGGGAGGATGTCGGGAAAGTGCCTTTCATGGAGTCTGGCTACTGCATCAGACCGAATTAGTTGAGTGGGTTGGCCATGGGGATAGACAAGGGCTGTGATGACATCTTCTTGGAATCTTAGATAGGTCAGGGAACTTTGGGTGCTCTTAGAAAAAATAATATAAGAATTGAACATGGCCAATTGCATCAAATAAACGGCGACTTTCTTGTACCAAAACAGTGATCTCCTGGTGGCCAAGTAGGGCTGCATCATCTGGTCATTCATATCCACCCCCCCCCATGTATAAGTTATACTCGTGGATACATTTTGGCTTCTGGATGGGGCCTTTTCTTCTTTGCAGTTCCACCAAGGTGTCATTGTGTATTGTGGAAAGGATGTAGACATCTCTTTTTTTATCTCTCCACTTCACCGCTAGTACCTCGTCAGTCCGCATACTGGCCATTTCACCCTGTTTTAATTTCTTGGTGATCAATATCTGTGGGAAACCTTTGCGGTTGGTCCGTGCTGTCCCACAGGCCACAGTCTGCTTTAGGTATAGATGGCGGAAAAGTGGGAGACTTGTGTAGAAATTGTCTACATATAGGTGGTAACCTTTCCCAAGCAATGGTTGGATCAGCTGCCAGACAATTTTGCCACTTGTTCCCATGTAGGTAGGGCATCCAGGGGGGTTTAGCTGTCTGTCTTTTCCCTCATAAATTATGAAGTCATATGTGTAACCCGTGGCCCTGTCACACGCCTTATAAAATTTTACCCCACGTCTGGCTCTTTTACTGGGCATGTATTGTTGTATTGCAAGTCGCCCAGTGAAGTGTAATAGGGATTCATCCACACAAATATTTTTATCAGGGGTAAACATCTGTTTGAAACTGGCGGAAAAAAAATTGATTAGGGGCCGAATTTTGAATAATTTATCATAACTGGGATGATTTCGAGGGAGGCATTGGGCATTGTTATTGAAATGTAAAAATCTCATGATCATCTCATAACGGTTTCTGGGCATAATTGATGAATAGACCGGCATGTGGTGGATAGGTTGGGTAGACCAGTAGGAATGGACTTCATTTTTTTTTGTTAGCCCCACGTTGAGGGTTAGGCCAAGGAAAATTTTAAATTCTTCCACGGTGAGGGGTTTCCAAAAAAAAGAACGGGCATAGGAGGAACTGGGATTGTTGGCTATATGTTGGCTGGCATATAGATTACATTGCTCCACAATGACAGTTAGGAGATCATTGGTAAAAAATAAATGAAAATAATAAAGTGGGGTTACATTTTCCGTCTGTATCTGAGGGCCTGGCTGGGATGTAAAAAGGGGAATAACAGGTTCTACTGACGTATCGGGCAGCCATGTTGGATACAGCAGAACATCTGGAAGGCTAGTATGGGCACTGCCTCGTTGATGGGATGCTCCGTTGCTAGTATCTGGCCTATCTTCAAGGAAGGTTGCAGAACTGCTGGTGGATGCCTGCCTATCCCGGAGTGCTGCGCTGCTGGTGGATGCCTGCATATCATCCTGGAGTGGTGCGCTGCTGTTTGATGTCTGCGCCTGCTCATTTCTCCCGTTTCTCCTTGTTAGGATTCTATCTTCCTCGGTTTCCATCTCAGAGCCACTGCTTTCCACTGGCTCATAATCGCTATCCGAGTCTGACGGAGAGAGTTCCCCGCTACTCTCGTCCGACATACTCTGGAGCATCTGGAAAACCTCCTCTGCGCTGTACGACCTTTTAGTCATGTTGACGGGCAGATGTCAGATGGCGGGCGGAAGATGTCAGATGGCGGGCGTCAGATGTGCCTGATGGCGGGCGTCAGATGGGCCTGATGGCGGGCGTCAGATTGGCCTGATGGCGGGCGTCAGATTGGCCTGATGGCGGGCGTCAGATAGGCCTGATGGCGGGCGTCAGATGGGCCTGATGATGGCGGGCGTCAGATGAGCCTGATGATGGCGGGCGTCAGATGAGCCTGATGATGGCGGGCGTCAGATGGGCCTGATGATGGCAGGCGTCAGATGGGCCTGATGATGGCGGGTGTCAGATGGGCCTGATGATGGCGGGCGTCAGATGCGCCTGGTGATGGCGGGCGTCAGATGCGCCTGGTGATGGCGGGCGTCAGATGCGCCTGGTGATGGCGGGCGTCAGATGCGCCTGGTGATGGCGGGCGTCAGATGCGCCTGGTGATGGCGGGCGTCAGATGCGCCTGGTGATGGCGGGGCAGATGCGCCTGGTGATGGCGGGTCAGATGCGCCTGGTGATGGCGGGCAGATGCGCCTGGTGATGGCCGGGCAGATGCGCCTGGTGATGGCGGGGCAGATGCGCCTGGTGATGGCGGGCAGATGCGCCTGGTGATGGCGGGCAGATGCACCTGGTGATGGCGGGGCAGATGCGCCTGGTGATGGCGGGGCAGATGCGCCTGGTGATGGCGGGTCAGATGCGCCTGGTGATGGCGGGTCAGATGCGCCTGGTGATGGCGGGTCAGATGCGCCTGGTGATGGCGGGCAGGTGCGCCTGGTGATGGCGGGTGGCTGATGTGTCAGATGGCGGGCCGATGTGCCAGGTGTTTTTGGGGACACTGTGTTTTTGGGGACACTGTGTTTTGGGGGACACTGGGTTTTGGGGGACACTAGCTGGGAGATCAGTGGGTAAACAGCAGACAAACAGCTAGAAAACTCACTGATCTTCCCGGCTGAAGCAAAGATTTCTCTTCCTCTCCTCACTGACAGCTTCTGTGTGAGGAGAGGAAGAGATGAGAGCAGTTACAACTGCTCTCTATTTACATTACATGACGACTGTGATTGGACACAGTCGTCATGTAATCAGGAGGGCCAATCACATGGCCCTCCTGTTGTATTTTTCTCTCCGGTCTCAGGGGGTCTCAGGCAGATCGGGATCGCGCCGCTGCGCGGGCACGTGGCGGCGCAATCACCGGTTATCTGCCGCCCATCCCCCTTTGTTTACTTACGATGGCTGTGATTAGACACAGCCATCGTGCGGATCAGGAGGGCAAATGACATTGCTCTCCTGCCGATCCGAGATGCGGCGTGTGCGGGGGACACGCGCGCACCGGGATCGCGCAGCTGCGCGGGAGCGCGCCCGCGCGATCCCGCTTCTTTGACATGACGTTCAGGAACGTCCTGTCAGGAGTAGAGAGCTCCCACCTGGCCGTTTATATGCAGTGGCCGGGTGGGAAGTGGTTAAAGGGGGCTCCCGGATTCCGATAAGCCCCCCGCCCGCAGATCCCGACAACCAACGGCCAGGGTTGTCGGGAAGAGGCCATTGTCCTCATCAGCATGGGGACAAGGTTCTTTGGGGTGGGGGGGCCGCAGGGCGCCCCCTTCCCCAAAGCACCAACACCCCCCATGTTGAGGGCATGCAGCCTGGTACGGTTCAGGAGGGGGGCGCTCACTCGTCCCCACCCCTTTCCTGACCGGCCAGGCTGCGTGCTCGGATAAGGGTCTGGTGTGGATTTTGGGGGGACCCCCACACTGTTTTTTCGGCGTAGGGGGGCTTCCGCTTAAAATCCATACCAGACCTAAGGGCCTGATATGCTCCCTGAAGGGGGAACCCATGCCGTTTTTTTTATTTAAAATTTGGCGTGGAGTTCCCCCTTGAGAGCTCATTATTGTCTGATTGGCCACGGCCAAAGTCACCTGGCCTGGGGCGACTTCAAGTCGCGTTGTAAGTCGCCCCAAGTCGCGTTGAAGTCACGCCAAGTCACGCTGTTATTCATACTCAAGTCGTGTCCAAGTTGCCTCCAAAAGTCGCGCTGGAAGTCATGTTGCCCCTGTGTGAACCGGCTCCTACTCTCCATCACTCAGCCAATGTGACCTCAGTGCTGATGGAGAGGGGCAGGGGAGGGTAAAACAAGGATCCTGTGCAGGCCATCAACACCCTTCTTATCAACACGAATGACAGCACTGGTTGTTAGGATGCTGGTGGCTGAAAGGTTGAACTGGTCACAATAAAAACCGGTGGCTTTGTGTAACTAAAAGGCAGGCTTGAGACAATTTTTGGGCAATTTTTTTAGGCATTTTGCCAAGGAAAGACAAAACAAGAGGAAAATCCCAGCTCAACTCACCAACCAGTCTGCTTGCCAACCAAATTAACCTGTTCAACAGTATGCGTTAAAAACAGGGGTTTCGTTAGCACACATTTGCAAACACATGTGTAAGCTGCAAGACCTCTTCACTGCACCCTGTATCGCTTGCAGTCCTTATGAGAGTCTCCACAATGGAAGCACAGCATTCTTATGGATAGGGGCACATTGGACAAGGGGCAAGTTGGCCTAGAGGTAGCCCAATCCTCCTTAAAGGCACATGGGCACTTTGGACACCCAGCACATAGCACAATGTTAGAATATTTACACCAGTAACAAAGAGATGGCCCCTGTCCCCACCTATAACTGGCCTTCACAGCAAGGAGCACATGGAAGGGCAAACACATGAAAGACAAAACCAGAGAAAATTCCCAACTCAACTCACCAACCAGTCTGCTTACCAACCGAATTAACCTGTCCAACAGTATGCTTTAAAAACAGGGTTATAGTTAACACATATTTGCAAAGGCCTCTTCACGGCACCCTGTATTGCTTGCAGTCCTAACCCTACAAAATGTATGAGCGTCTCGACAATAGAAGCACATGCCCCTTATCTATCTATTAGAATGCATGTGCTTCCATTGTGGAGACATTCATAAATTTAGTAGGGTTGCAGGGTGAAACAAAAGGTTTAGTCATCTCCCACAGATAGTAACCAATACTTACCTCCCCTTTACTCCTCTGCTGCTCTTTTCGCCGCTGGAAGTAAGCAGAGGAAACCTTTTTGTAAGTTTCAAGTCAATGCCACTCAAAGGTTACACCTTTAGTTTTAGATGTGTGGCAGACTTTGCTGCTCCTCTAAAAAGCAATCTGCAATGGATTGCTTTTTAGAGGTATATGAATATCAGTAAGGGGGAGATATGTCACCTCCTTGCCACCTGTTTTAACCCTGACAATGCAGCACCTCTGCACCGCAACTGTGCACAATATCAATATATGTGATTGCAGGGAGGTTGCGGGATAGTCCCATTTAGTTGAAGGGTTAATGTTTGGTGGTGGTACTTCCTGCCGAATGAGGCAGGCGGTAGGATTTTTGCTGCTGCCTGGCTGAATTTGCAGCTTAAAGATGAATTCCAGG
Organism: Lithobates pipiens; assembly: GCF_037356315.1. Classification (NCBI taxonomy): domain Eukaryota; kingdom Metazoa; phylum Chordata; class Amphibia; order Anura; family Ranidae; genus Lithobates; species Lithobates pipiens. Next base: position 145,622,049 of record NW_027507758.1, on the reverse strand, counting down.
TATGCTTATTTTATACATGGTTTGACCAATGTAATTATGCATATATCATACCTGGCAAATCATTCTTTGAATGGCATTCGTGCTGAGTGCCTGATCCCCTGTGTTCAGAATGCAGCAGGGCAGCCGCTCGGTGCGGAACCCAGAAGCAACTGGAGATTTCTGGAGTAGCAGTGTCTACATCATTGATTTCCAGCTTCCAGGGGCAAGCTTTGTATATGCCATGGGGTCACCACCCTACCTCTCCACTTTGTCCAATCAGAGAATGCTTTATATTGTTTCAGAGAATACAAAGCACTCTCTTAACCTCTTCCCACCTGTGCTATAGCCAAAGGACGGCTACAGCGTAGGCCTAAATTGCCGGCAGGGTGTCCATGTACGTCCTCCCATGCATGTGCTGCTTCAGACTTGGCTGATCCCAGATCGGAGTAAGGGGCCGATCCCGACCCTTTATCATGTGATAAGCTGTCAGCCAATGACAGCTGATCATGTGATGTAAACAGAAGCCGGTAACCGGCTTTTTTTTTCCTGAGGAGGAGAAAAAAAAGCAGATTACCGGCAAGTGTAAATGGGACATCGGTCCCACACACAGACACCCACTGGTGCTTAGCAGTGTCCACCAGTGCAACCTTCCAGTGCCCACCAGTGCCACCTATCAATGCCCACCAGTGTCATCTATCAGTGCCCACCAGTGTCACCTATCAGTGCCACCTATCAGTGCTGCCCATCAGCGCCTCCTTATCAGTGCCCATCAGTGCCTCCTCATCAGCACACATCAGTGAAGGATAAAAATTACCTGTTTGCAAATTTTTATAACAAACTATGAAAACAGTTTTTTCATTCATTCATTCATTTTAATTTGTTTTTGTTTGTTTAGCAAAAAATGAAAACCCCAGTAGTAATTAACTACCACCAAAAGAAAGCTCTATTTGCGTAAAAAAATAAAAAAAGGCTAAACATTTTTTTGGGTACAGTGTAGCATGACCACGCAAATGTCATTCAAAGTGTGACAGGGCTGAAAGCTGAAAATTGGCCTGGGCAGGAAGGGGGTGAAAGTGGCCAGTAAGCAAGTGGTTAATGGTGCCTTTGCTGAACAGTCAACCTTCTGTGTTCAGAATGCTGCAGGCCACCAGCTTGGCACAGAATCCAGAAGCAAGTGGATATGTAGCTGTCTACAGCAGTGATTTGCATCTTCCAGGGGCAACCACTCTGTCTCTCCACTTTGTTCAATCAGAAAATGCTTTACATTCATTCAGAGAATACAAAGCACTCTCTTAACCTCTTCCCATTGGCACTTTAACTGAAAGACGGCTACAGCAGGGAACTAAATATCCAGGGGGCATCCATGTACTTCCTCCCATGCATGTGCTGCCTGCACGCTCCTAGCATGGTGCGGGTGGTGTGCTCTGTAATCAGCGAATCCATGAGACTTGGCTGATCACAGATCGGAGTAAGGGGTCGATCCTGTCCCTTTTCCACGCGATCAGCTGTCAGCCAATTTCAGCTGATCATGTGATGTAAACAGAAGCCGGTAATCTTTTTTTTTTCAGAAGGAGGGGGAAAAAAGCTGATTACAGGCTTGTGTAAATGGGACATCGCTCCCGCACATGGACACCCACTGCTGCTAAGCAGTGCCCCCCAGTGCCACCTATCAATGCCCACCAGTGTCGCCTATCAGTGCTGTCTATCAGTGCCAAATATCAGTGCCATCTATCAATGCCCTTCAGTGCTGCCTATCAGCACCCATCAGTGCTCATCAGTGCAGCCTATCAGCACCCCCTCATCAGTGCACATCAATGAAGAAGAAAAATTACCTGTTTGCAAAATTGTATAACAAACTACAAAACTATCTCAAAATTTTTAGTCTTTTTTTGTTTGTTTAGAAAAAAACTAAAAAAAAAACTATAGAGATTAAATACCACCAAAAGAAAGCTCAGTATAGCATGACCGCACAATTGCCATTTAAAGCGTGACAGCGCTGAAAGCTGAAAATTGGAAGGGAGTGAAAGTGCCCAGTAAGCAAGTGGTTAATGGTGCCTTTGCTGAGCAGTCAACCTTCTGTGTTCAGAATGCTGCAGGCCACCAGCTTGGCACAGAACCCATAAGCAAGTGGATATGTAGCTGTGTGTACTTCAGTGGTTTCAAGCTTCCGGGGGCATCGTCTAGATGATATATAAAATGTTCAGTTGGTCCACGCTAGACCAATATAACTATGTAAAAAAAATTAAAAATCAATGCCTGGAATTCTTCTTTAAAAGGGGAAGTTGGGGGTGCAGTAGTACAAATGCTGCTCAACTGCCCATTTTACCGCCCACCTAACTGCAAGTGTAAATGAGCCCTTAGAATGTCTCTGAACCTCCACATGTTAGTACTGGTGGCTGAGCATCCAATTTTCAAACACCAATGCTGCCAAGTGGGAAGAAGGGGAGTGAGTCACAGGCTCCTCTATTTCTAGCAATAAGTATCTCTCTTCCATAGGTGTGTGCAGCCTATTGCATTAGGGTGTGCACACTAAAGCTAAAACAACACATGCACGTATACTGTATACACTCACTCTACACATACATTCTTCCTTGTGGCACTCTGCCCCACTGGCACATTATATACTTTCCTGCAGATTCAGAGTGAAGGAGAAATGATTCCACACTTCTCTTATAAGCAGAGCCGCTCAGTGGGAGATCTTTCTAATCTCCCCACCACCATACAGAGCAATGCTAATGCAAACGGGGTGATTGGGGTGTGCCCAAGCACACCCAGCACACCCTGTGTGCAAGCCTATGCTCTCTTCCTTTCCAGCTACAAACACAGCAGCAGAAAAGTGAAGGAAAATGAATCACCCTAAAGTGACCTGTTGCTTTGCCATGCAAAGCCAATGCACAAATTTACTTTAGTAACCATTACACGTAACAAAATGTATGCTACTCAAATGAAAAAGAAAAAACACAATAATATATTTGTGTTTTTCACCCACTTGTTTTTCTACTGCTCTTTTTCCATCTTTATGAGAATGTTTCACAAGGAGAAAATGACTAGTTGTGAAAGAACAAATAATTAATTTGGACTTCTAAGTAATTGACTTTACTTTATAATTATAGATGGCAATGACTGAGGAGTTCATTTAAATGTATTTCATATTATTACATCAATGGAAAGAGCTGCTAATCTCTTCAAACAACATGCTGCAGCAGACAATGCATACGATTGCTTAAAAGGCAATGTTTTTCCTTCTACCATGAAAATATACAGTTTATAGTTTTAACTTGCAGATGCTTTGTTTTCAGTTTTTGACATATCAGGTCGTTACCATTTTCCAAGTCAAGCAAGGTTATTCAAAGAAAACAGTTCCGTGTCATCTGAATGAAAACTGTCACTGCATGCAAGCTTCAGAGGTCATGTTATCCAAAGCTGGAGTCTATGGAGCAGATGCAGGCTCATAAGTAGATGCTTAGTATACTGTGAAAGAGTGTTAGCAATCCACACTGCCTGAACATCATTTACTGAGAATGATCACTGACAATCTAACCTTCAATAATGAAAATCACATCTAAACTAGAGATCTTGCAATTGGCAGAATACTGCTAAAAGCTAGCTACACATATTAAGGTCTGGTTGTACAACCAGACTGTCAAATACATAACCCCCCAAATTTTTGAGATGAGCGCGAGAGACACCTATCACCAAAAGTATGTAGTCAAAGGATACACCACCTGCCATGCCTCCTTAAAGCAGAAATATACAAAAAAATATTAGTTAAACCCATAAGTGCTTTTTTTTTACCACTAATATTCCTTTATACTGGCTTTTAACATTTGCAAATGTAGCAATTTAGTAAATGATGTTCAGGCAATGTTGAGACATACCGTATATAGAGACTGTCACTTTAAGAACATATAATATGCTTGTTTCCTTCTTTCCTTAGGTGTGTTTTGTGTTCATTTTTCCTGAGGAATTAAACTAACTTCTGAGCCTGTAACGACATACATTGCTCATAAGCTCCAAGAATAGGTTTCCGTATTAAACCAGTTTGAACTGACCAAATATTGCTGAAATTTCTATTTTTGCTGGTCATATAATGTTAGCACCCATTTAACTGTTTGCTTGCTATTAAGAAGAAATAGACTCTGATTGGACTAACTATACGATAACACCTAGATTATAGCCTAAAACACGCCTAGACCTCATGCATATTTATTACTATATGTTGTTTAGCTTGATGTTTTTGTAGAACAGAGACACTTCCACTCTTTGCTCGGCTCACGTGAGCTGAGTTTCTGTTTGTGTTGTATCTTTCCACTGCAATTAATAAAATGCACCTTTTCTTTAAATTTGGACTACAATCACATCTAGAATGTCTTGTTTTAAGACTCCCTAACCTGATTAAACACTGGTGCCGTGACTCGGATCCAGGCCAGTAGACCCCTGACCAGGGGTGGACTGACAACTCATGGGGCCCCCGGGCAATAGGAGATTATGGGGCCCCCAGGCAATCAGACATTATGGGGCCACACAGTATACACAAACACACACACACAGTATACAATCACACAGTATGCACAGACATGTTTCTATTGGCTGAGAAGGTACTGGAGAGGTGGGGTAGCTATAATCAAAGGATTTTTAGACCAAAAGGATGTTGGTAAGGGACATTTTAGATACAAATGTAAAAAAAAAACAGATTTTTACATACTTTCCCTGGTTTTAATGAGGCTGGCAACCCTGATGGGGCCCCCTAGTGGCACAGGGCCCTCGGGCAGTGCCCGAGTGGCCCAATGGTCAGTCCGCCCCTGCCCCTGACCAGAGAGACACAAAACCTGCGAACGTGCAGACCAGTGACCACGGCTAGAAACCTTTGTTCTTACTTATTCTGGCAATCCCGGCAAATAGCAGTTGGTGTCTGAGATCCACTGGCTGAAGGGGTCTTTATTTTTCATCAGATGGTAAGATAAAAGGAAATGTATGTCAGAATAAGGTTAATGCTACACAGTTTGACCCAAATAACTCCTTTACTTTACCTGTTGCAGAAATAATAGAGCTGATAATAATTATTATTTTTGGTGGATTGTTGAGGTTTTGTTTCTATGCTTGGGGTGTCACTAGATTTATGAGACTTGTGAGAAGGTCTGACCAGAGGACTGTAGTGGTATATTAGCCTGTGTGGCTACATGACAGCCTGTGTGGCAATTGTAATAAAGTGCCATTTGACGGCTACTGTGTGTGACCTGGGGAAAAAATTGTGTGACGACCCAAAATTGTAATTTGAGACTCGAGAGTGAGGACTCTAGGAATGGGAGAATGGCAATCCCATGGATTTCTTAATGGCGGGAGAGGTAAAAATGGCACAAGTAAACTAAGTCCTTTGACAGAAATTACAGACAGATATAGACAGTCGTTAAGAAATGACACCAAAACTATTCTAGGCTGGACTAAAAATAGACCAGATCCAATTCCAGCAGAAGGAGTTTATGATGTATCAACTTGAGTCTCTGTGTATGTTAACTTTCATGGCAGACTGACAGAGTTGGACAAGGGCATTAAAAGTGTGCAGTATTGGATTTTTGTGTATGCAATCTGTTGAAACTTGGACTAGTCATGAGCCTGTTAAGATATTTCTAACGCATATCACTGATGGGCCTAGCAAAAAAGAATTAGACCAGGCATACCCTGCACCTAATATTGCAGGACAAGGACCTATATGGGGGCCATACGGAACCTAGAGGTTATAGCTGCTTGGGAAGAAAATTAAGCTCAATTAGGCTTAAGATACTGTACAGTGCATATCATCTGAGCATAATTACTAATACAAGACAAGGACAGGATGGCATACAATCACCGATAGATACAAGTACTAGTTACCAGCCCTTTTCTCCAGGAGAGATGCATGATCTTACAAGGGACATTCCACGTCCCTCTAAGGACAAAGCTGCCTTTATGCAGGAAATTAACAAATTAAAAGAAACTCAAGATTTATGCTGGGCAGATATGACTCAATTGCTGAGATTAGTACTTGGGTCCACTGACTTAAACAAGGTCGCACAGAAATGTGCTGATGACAATGCTAATGTCACTGATTGCCCCACGAGCAGGGGAAACTTCCATTTCAGGAGGAAGATAAGACAACAGATGTATTAGATAGGAAGTGGGCAGAATGTTCTAGAATTATTAATGAGTGGCCCTCGCAGAACAAATCAGGTGGCTTGATGGATGTGAGAAAAGAAAAGGCTGAGGATGTTTTTGATTACCTTAAACATGTCCAATCCGTGGCAGAGACAGTAGGAGTGGATCTGACTGATCGCACAAACATTACTGCCATAGGTTGTAAGAATGCTGTTCTGATGGGACTTAAAGCATCAATAAGGAAATGGTTAATGGCAACAAACCCAGAATGGAGGAGATTTGAATGGGCTTTGCTAAGAGAAGTGTGCAGTAGCATTGAAGCTCAGGAAGAAGAAAGAAAATACTTAATGCTTTTACAGCTCAGGATGATGTTCAAGGAGTAAATGTTCTCCAAAGAGAAACCAGGAGATGCTTCGATTGTAGTAAGATTGGCCATCTTGCCATAAAAGGCAGACTGCCTGACAGACGTAGGCAGAAGAAAGAAGGAGATGATGATAAATGACTAGTAAAGCAGTGTGAACTTTCTGAGCACACAGAGGTTAACTTGTACATCTCTGAGATAGGGTGACCACATGTCCCGGATTGCCCGGGATTGTCCCTTATTTCAGATTTTTGTCCCGTGTCCCGGGCACCTTCATTCCGGGACAATACAGTGTCCCAGAATGAAAAAAAAAACACACCGCCAGCCAGATGAGCCAGTCATTTACACAGCGCCACGCCAGTAATCTGCCCTCGCCCGCCACTGCCACCCTTATCATTACACACTAGTACAGCACTACAGAGTAAGACATCACACATCTGGTTGCTAGGCTAGGGCCACCCCACTTCTAGCAACCACTGACGTCAGCTGAGGGCCGGCTGACACGTGGGCACTGCAGTCAGTGTGGGCACCCGGTAGAAGGCTGAGCAGTGCACCTCTGAGAGAGAGAGCAGCCAGCCACAGACAGACAGACAACACACCACCAGACCAGACAGAGCACATTTCCTTATTGCTGGTAAGGATCATCCAGCCCAGCCTGTGCCATCGGCGCGGCTGTTTCTGGTCCCGAGTCCCGCTCGCAGTACATTGCAGCAGCCAGCGATATCCCCGATTGCCTGAGGTGAGCCCCCCACACTGACCCACTGATAAACAGGTAGCTGCTGGGCAGCATCTAATGGGGCACAGTAGTGGCAATTGACGGGCACACTGGCAGCATCTGATGATGGGCACACTGACAGCATCTGATGGGGCACAGTGGTGACAATTGATCGGCACACTGGCAGCATCTATGACATCATGACAGTAATGAAGGAGAAGGTGATACAAACGAGGGACAGTAAAGAAGCTGACAAGTGAGGGTATATGAAAGTAACACAATGGAACAACTGAGAGAAATGGTAATGAAGGTGATGCTAATAAAGGTGACACACGGGGAACTAAGAGGACATTGATGAAGTGAATTGAACTAAGTGACTTAGTTAAAAAAAAAAAAATCATCTTTTTTTTGGGCGGGCGTGGGTGGTTGTGGGGGGGGGGGGGGGTGTTCCTGAATGGCAGACTGAATGGCAACTAACAGACCAGGAAATTTCTTGCTTAGTTGATTCTGGCTCCACCCGGACTATAATGCAAAAGTCCTGCCTACCAAAAGATATCCCCTTACATCAGGGCCTCTAGCAGTTGGAATGCAAGCACAGTCTACCCCTCTCAAGAAAACGCACCCCATACAAATGGGGATTGGAAGCCACAACATGTTTCATAAGCTGCTTGTCTCTGATACTGTACCATGGAACCCTTTTGGGAAGAGACCTACTGAGTAGCCTACAAGCCTGTATACAGTATACACCCAACAGGGTAGAAGTACATGTTGGAGAATTACATGAGGAAATGGTATGTGGATTGACAGCAATGGAATTAGAGGAAAAGATCGAAGGCAATACTCCACCTGAAATTGTTGCTTAAATACCTGATACTCTCTGGGCCAAGGGAAAACATGATGTTGGGCTTCTAAAAGTCCCTCCAGTAAAAGTCAAAATAGAAAAAGGCAGGAGCTCAAATCCCATATTTGCCACAATACCCATTGTCAGCAGATCAACTTGTCCGTGTACGAGTACAAATAAAATAATTATTTGGAGCAGGTGTCATAAATAAAACAGCGTAGAGCACAGACGCCATAGTTTCCTGTAAAGAAAAAGGTCAAAAAGGGAGAAATGTATATCGAATGGTACATGATTTAAGGGCCATCAATCAAATCATCGAGGAAGACACTCCTGTTGTCCCAAATCCCAGTTCTTTGCTCAATGATATACCTACAGGAACCAGGGTGTGCACTTTAACAGACCTGGCAAATGCTTTCTTTAGTGTCGCCCTGGATTAAGAAAGCCAAAAAGCCTTTGCTTTCCGGTTTGAGGGAGAAATGTACACCTGGACAAGAATTCCATAAGGAATGGTTTCCTCTCCAAATGAATTCTCAAAGGCCATAATGACAATCCTAAATGGGTGGCAACCAGCCCATGAAGTCACAGTGATCAAGATGTACATTGATGACATCTTACTATGTGCAGACACAATAGAACATTGTGAACAAGACTCTCTTTCTCTGTTGAAATATCTCAGTGAACAAAATTGCAGCATGTCAAAGGAAAAGGTACAATGGTGTGGGCTTAATGTGAAATTCATTGGTCACTGTCTAGGCCCTGGAACCAAACACATTGACATTGAAAGAAAACAGACAATAACTAAAATGCCGAAAAATCACATCCAGCTCAGAGAATTCATTGGGATGGTGTTATATGTGAGACAGTGGACACCAGATGCTAACACTAAGTTGAAAACCTTGTATACTGCCCTGAGTACACCTTTTAAATGGACAAGAACTGTATAGCTCTGTCAAGGGTGCCATAGACAACGGAGTCCTTACTTAGAAGTCACCATCAGGAACACACATAGTAGCCTATGAAAGCATACAACTGAACCCAATGCTCCAAGGAATGCCATCATGTGTAAATGCAGTTGCAGCTGCTGCATTACTAGTTGAGAAGGTTGCCATTTTAAGGATGAATCAGCCTCTGACAGTCTACATAACACATGCAGCAGATGGCTTTTGATAAGAGCAAGGACCAAACACTTGTCATAAGCAAGGCTGAGCAAGTATGAAGCAATCCTGCTTGAATCAGGAGAAATAGAAGTGAAAAGATGCACCTTAATCAATCCTGCCAGCTTTCTCCCAGAGAGAGAAGAAAACCTTGAAGAGGAGGGTGACCATTGCTTGGAACTCATGGAAGAAGAAATGCAGCAAATCTCCCCAGTAAAGGACACCCCTCTTGAAAATCCTGATCTGTTCCTGTTTGTAGATGGTTCACGCCTGAACAAAGATGGAGTACCAAGAATGGCATATGCGGTGACAACATTGAAAAAAGTGATTGAGACCCAACTGCTCCCTGTCAGGTCACCTTGAGCTAGGTGACAGATGCACACTGTTGGGATCAGGAGTGCACCGCAAGGTAGTGGACCCTACGGCTGACTGCTGCGGAAGGGAGTCAAGGTGGTAAAGAAGGCAGGGCTGCTGTAACACCAAGACGGATCCCCCGGGGTTAGAGCATAAGATTCCCTAGGGCGCGGAGTCTAAGAGCCAGCAGGTGTTCACCTGAGCCTCTAGTGGTGAGGATGGACTGGGCTGCAACTGGCTCCAGGTCGCGACCCCCAGGGTCCCCCAGCTCACGCCCACAGTAGGCAACAGGAGGATAGGGATAGCAAGGGGATAAACCAAGGTCTGGGCCACAAGCAGACAAGGACAACGGAGTTCATGCCAAAGGTCCAGGGTCACAGGCAAACAGGGATAGTCGGGGACACGCCAAGGTCAGGGTCACGAGCAGACAAGAATAGTTGAGGCCAAGGTCGGTAACAGAAACAAACATAGAGCACACGGCAAGCAGGAAAGCCAAAGACACAAAGGTTGATCAGCAGGGTTGGCCTGCAGTGCACATGTTAATATAGAGTTCTCTGATAGGAGCTAGGGTGGAACCATGCTAGAGGAGGGATTATAAAAGCAGTCAGGTGAGAGTCGGCTGGTCTCTAGAGATGAACACATGGAGACAGGTAGGCTGACAGACAAACTCTATTACATAACCATCACAGTACCCCCCCTCTTACGAGGCCTCCCCCTTCCCCGCCAGGGACCAAGTTTAGAGGGGAACTTCAAATGAAACTTCCTCAACAGACGAGGTGCAAAGACCTCGGAAGCCGTGATCCATGACCTCTCCTCAGGACCAAACCCTTTCCAATGTATGAGGTACTGAAGAGCCGGGAATCAAAAATTTGGCTAACCTCATTCTTCTGATAATCTTCAGAGACTGGCGCTGCGGTAGAGAGAGGACGAGAGAACTTACTGGGAACTAAAGGCTTCAGAAGGGCAACATGGAAAGAGTTAGAGATTTTGAGGCTTTTGGGAATCTGGAGCTTGAAACAAACCGGATTCAGTTTAGAAGTTATAGTGTACGGACCAATGAATCTTGGGGCAAATTTGAGAGAAGGAACCCGGAGTCCGATGTTCCTGGTGGAGAGCCAGACTTTGTCTCGCGGCTGAAGAGAAGGCGGCTAACGCCTGCGACGGTCAGCAAAACTCTTGAATTTGTTGGCAGCTTTCTGGAGGGAATCATGAACGTCAGCCCATATGGAATTAAATGATTCCTGAACAGTAGCGAAAGCTGGAATGTCAGAAAGAACAAGTCATAGGAAGAGGGAGTTAAGGATGTCTTCCATAAACAGTGACAAATGGTGTTTTCTGAAAACTGACGTTGACATGATTATTGTGGGAGAACTCAGCCCATGGGAATAGTAATGCCCAATCATTGTGATGGGCCGAGACCAAGGTGAGGAGAAAGACCTCCAACTCCCGATTAACCCTCTCAGTCTGGCCATTGGATTGGGGATGGTAAGAAGAGGTAAAATCCAAGGTCATGTAGAGGGATTTACAAAAGACTCTCCAAAATAGAGAAGTAAACTGTACACCCCTGTCCGAAACGACATGGGAAGGAACACCATGAAGGCAGAAAATCTCTCGTACAAAAATGGGAACAAAGGCAGGGGCAGAAGGGAGACCAGGAAGAGGAACAAAATGACCCATCTTGGAGAACCGATCGATTACCACCCAAATGGCCATATTATTCTCCGACAGTGGAAGATCAGTGATAAAATCCATGACAATGTGAGACCAGGGCTCCTTAGGAATGGGCAAGGGCATGAGAAGACCAGCAGGGGCTTGTGTGGAAGATTTAGACTGAGCACAGACGTGACAAGCCTTAATGTAATCTTTAACATCTGAGTGGAGATTAGGCCACCAGTAGTGACAACTGATGAGCAGGAAGGATCGGAGGAACCCAGCATGACCTGCCACCTTGGAATCATGTCCCCAACAAAGGATCTTAGCTCTTAGCTCCGTGGGAACAAAGGTCTTGCCAGGAGGAATTTTTGATTCCAGGGTGGTAGAATGGGCAACAATGCATGAGGTCGGAATGATCGGCTCAGGATCAGGGGTGGACTTCTCGTCCAAAGTGTCAAATGACCTAGAGAGCGCATCAGCCTGACCATTGCAGGAACCAGGTTTGTACATAATTGTGAATTGAAAACGGGAAAAGAAGAGACTCCACCTGGCCTGTCTGGGGTTCAGATGTTTAGCATTCTGTAGGTATTGTAGATTTTTGTGATCAGTAAAGATCATTATGGAGTGAGGGAAACCTTCCAAGAGATGGCACCACTTCTTCAACACCAATTTATTTGTGAGAAGTTCCCAAACACCAATGGCATAATTTCTCTCTGCCTGAACTGAAGAAGCACAGCTCCCACCTCCATTGAAGAAGCATCTACTTCAATAAAAAAATGGGTCCCCAGGATTTGGTCTCCTCAAGAGAGGTCCAGAGACAAAGGCCTGTTTCAGATCGTGAAACTCAGAGACAGCCTCAGGAGGCCAGTCTTTGGCATTAGCACCCTTCTTGGTCAAAGCGATAATAGGTCCGGCAATGGAAGAGTAGTTCCTTATGAATGGCCTATAATAATTTGTGAAGCCAAGAAAGCGCTGTGTGGCCTTGAGGCTAGCAGGAAGGGGCCAGTTGGTAATAGCCAAGACCTTTCTGGGATCTATGCGAAGACCCAAGCTAGAAAAAAAACATCCCAGAAACAGGACCTCAGAACATTCAAAGAAACATTTCTCCAGCTTGGCATAGAGATTATTCTCTCTAAGGCGCTGAAGTACAGTGCGGACATGGTTTCTGTGAGCAAGCAGATTTTCGGAAAAGATGAGAATGTCATCCAGATAGATGACAACAAACTGGTACAGTAGATCCCTGAAGATTTAATTGACAAAGTTCTGGAACACAGCTGGAGCATTACACAAACCAAAAGGCATAACCAGATATTTGTAATGCCCGTCCCTAGTGTTAAACGCAATCTTCCATTCATCACCTTCCCATATTCGAATGAGATTGTATGCACCTCTGAGATCCAACTTGGTGAAAATGGAAGCCCCCTTCAACCTGTCGAATAGCTCAGAAATAGAGGTAAGGGGTATCGGTTTTTGATATTCACTGCATTTAACCCTCTTTAGTCAATGCAGGGTCTGAGGGCACCATCCTTTTTGGCAACGAAAAAGAACCCTGCTCCTGCAGGCGATGAGGATTTCTGGATGACAGAGGGTAGGTACGACCCCTGGGCAGGTCAATAGCACAGTCAAAAGATCTGTGGGGAGGAAGCACCTCAGCAGACTTCTTACAGAACACATCCCGGTAATCGCTGTATGCCGTGGGGGCCGTGACGATACGGATGTGGTAGCAATGGGAAGTCTCCCCTTAGGGACCACCTTGAGAATACAGGAGGAAAAACACGAAGGACCCCAAGCCAGGATCTGCCCAGAGACCCTGTCAAGAAGGACGTTCTGATCACCCGGCCGTCTTACCTGCGGAATTCCCTGCAAAGGAGCCAACCGGCGCACGCAGGTGCGTGCTAACGCTGTCGGGCGCACGCGGGTGCCTGCTAACGCTGGTGGGTGCACGTGGGTGCGCGCTAATGCTGGTGGCCGCACGCGGGTGTGCGCTGATGCTGCCGGGTGCATGCGGGTGCGCGCCAATGCTGGTGGGCGCACGCGGGTGCGCAGTAAAGTTAGTGTATGCGCGCGAACACGCGCGAATACTCGCGTGTGCGCAGGTGCGTGTGTGGATACGCGTGAACGCGCGCAGACGCGCAGTATGACAGATCTTCGCGCCAAAGGGGTTATTTAAAGGGACCTGTCACCTTGCCTCCTTGCTGTCCGGTCTACAGTGTTCCTGAGAGACACCCTGTCTCTCATGGCGGTCTTTACATAGTTAATATATTTAGTTTATTGATTTATAAAAAAAAAAAAACTTAGCTACTTATTAATAAACTAATTGTGTTGTAATGTTAATAAAATGTGGGTTACAATTGTTTCTAGTGTTTCTTGTATTTTCTACTAGCCAGTTATCAATAATATGTCCATCTATCTCATTATTTCTGCCATCCTTCCAGCTGACACCTCTCATTTAAATACTTGGCACTGACCCGTTTTCATGTGCTGTCTTCTAGGCTCCCTGAAAATAGGATATGACATATTGCACTAAATAAGACTGCTAGAAATGTTTGATCCATCTGTTTTGCAGGCTACTGCTAGTGAAGGTCTCTGTACAAGGGTCCCCTGATTGTGTTCATCTTAGTTTAATGCATCACCCAGTCCCCAGTCATCACCTTCTGCTGATTAGCTGTCATTACCATAGATGTGTATAGGGAATGGTAGATAGTGCTATGAATAGATAATTTAGTCTGCTGTCCTTTATTTTAATATATAATGCAAATATATGATGTCTAGCAGTCATCTCTAGCCTACAGCTGTTTGCATATTTATGTGCAGATATTAAAGTGATGTGACTTTGCTGTAATTTTCATCACTTTGGGAGAACTTCACAGTTTTTTTTCCCAGTTCAACAAAAAAATTAGCAGGTGCTTCGCTTTACCCACAGCACACTTGGGCCATGATTTACTTTATTTTCTGATATCTACAAAAAGTAGGTGCTCTAGCTGTGCTCCTTTCAGTCCCTTTGTTGCATTTTTAAAGGTTTAAAGCTGAACTCTGGGATAAGCAAATATTGTCTAAATACAAGAGACATAGGTATTCTTACTTGAATTTTAACCACTTGCCTACTGGGCACTTATACCCCCTTCCTGCTCAGGCCAATTTTCAGCTTTCAGTACTGTCACATTTTGAATGACAATTGTGCGGTCATGCAACACTGCACCCAAACAAAATTTTTATTATTTTTTTCCACACAAATAGAGCTTTATTTTGGTGGTATTTAATCACCACTGGGTTTTTAATTTTTTTTTGCTAGAGAAACAAAAAAAGACTGATAATTTTGAAAAAAATAGTTTTTCCATAGTTTGTTATAACATTTTGCAAATAGGTAATTTTTCTCCTTCACTGATGTGCGCTGATGAGGCTACACTGATAGGCTGCACTGATAGGCACTGATGAGGTGGCAATGATGAGGCTGAACTGATGGGCACTGATGAGGTGGCACTATGGTGGGCACTGATGAGAAGGCACTGATGGGAACTGATAGGCGGCACTGATGGACACTGATAGGCGGCACTGAAGGGCATTGAGAGGTGGCACTGATAGGCGGCACTGATGAGCAGTGAAAGGCACTGATAGGTGGCATTGATGGGCACTCATATGTGCCCACTGATAGGCACTGGTACGTGACACTGATGATGAGACACTGATGGGCACTGATTGGCAGCACTGATAGGTGGCATTGGTGGGTAGTGATGGACGAACCTCCGATGGGACGGTTCGCGAATGCGAACCGCGAGCACGGCCAAAAGTTTGCGAACCGCAAAGTTTGCGGCGGACCCCATTGACTTTAATGGCAGATGAACCTTAAAAACCCCCAGGTCATATTTTCAGCCACAAAATACTTACTAGCTGTGCACACATAGTCCCACAACATGGACACTGACATAACAAAAGTATTAAGTGAATCTGGGATTGACAACGACAAGCATTCTTTTTTATCTGTGAAATTTTGACAATTCAGGAGCGCATGAAGGCCATGGAGGAGAGGCAAGGTCAGGGCAGGCTATGAAGGGGGTGCAGGAGATGATAAGTGCCACAGTCAGGGCAGCGCAGTCCTGTGCCAGTGTCCCAGTGTGCCAACCTGTGCTTGAGCCCCTCCCTCTGCCTGGCCCTTACCCCCACCTATGCAGGGCTCCACTGCGGTGGTCCGGAGGTGCCAGTCCAGTGCTGATCCTCAGCCATGGTGCTGGCACTGCTTGCTGATTCACTTCTCCGCTTCTATCTCCCTCACTGACACCAGCACTGAGATAGAACACTGACACCAGCACCGCGATAGAGACTGAGCACTGACGCCAGTACCGTGATAGAGAGCACTGACAGAAGCACCGAGATAGAGAGAACTGACACCAGCACTGTGATAGAGAACACTGACACCAGCACCGCTTCTATCTCCCTCACTGACACCAGCACTGAGATAGAACACTGACACCAGCATGGATATAGAGATCACTGACACCACACCAGCACCGTGATAGAGAGCACTGACACCAGCACCGAGATAGAGAGCACTGACACCAGCACCATGATAGAGAGCACTGAGATAGAGAGCATTGAGACCAGCACCGTGATATAGAGCACTGACACCAGCACCGAGATAGAGAGCACTGACACCACACCAGCACCGTGATAGAGAACACTGACACCAGCACTGTGATAGAGAGCACTAAGACCACACCAGCACCGAGATAGAGAGCACTGACACCACACCAGCACTGAGATAGAGAGCACTGACACCCCACCAGCACCGTGATAGAGAGCACTGACACCAGCACCGCTTCTATCTCCCTCACTGACACCAGCACTGAGATAGAACACTGACACCAGCACTGCGATAGAGACTGAGCACTGACACCAGCACCATGATAGAGAGCACTGACAACAGCACAGAGATAGAGAGCACTGACACCACACCAGCACTGCGATAGAGAGCACTGAAACCAGCACCGAGATAGAGAGCACTGACACAAGCAACGTGATAGAGAGCACTGACACCAGCATTGTGATAGAGAGCACTGACACCAGCACCGATATAGAGAGCACTGACACCACACCAGCACCGTGATAGAGAGCACTGACACTAGCACCGAGATAGAGAGCACTGACACCAGCACCGTGATATAGAGCACTGACACCAGCACCAAGATAGAGAGCACTGACACCATACCAGCACCGTGATAGAGAGCACTGACACCAGCACTGTGATAGAGAGCACTGAGACCACTCCAGCACCAAGATAGAGAGCACTGACACCACACCAGCACCGAGATAGAGAGCACTGACAC
Organism: Lithobates pipiens; assembly: GCF_037356315.1. NCBI lineage: Eukaryota > Metazoa > Chordata > Amphibia > Anura > Ranidae > Lithobates > Lithobates pipiens. Next base: position 145,605,539 of record NW_027507758.1, on the reverse strand, counting down.
CACACCAGCACCATGATAGAGAGCACTGACACCAGCACCGTGATAGAGAGCACTGACACCCCACCAGCACCGAGATAGAGAGCACTGACACCTCACCAGCACCGTGATAGAGAGCACTGACACCAGCACCATGATAGAGAGCACTGAGACCACACCAGCACCGAGATAGAGAGCACTGACACCACACCAGCACCGAGATAGAGGGCACTGACACCACACCAGCACCATGATAGAGAGCACTGACACCAGCACCATGATAGAGAGCACTGACACCACACCAGCACAGATAGAGAGCACTGAGACCACACCAGCACCGGGATAGAGAGCACTGAGACCACACCAGCACCGAGATAGAGAGCACTGACACCACACCAGCACCGTGATAGAGAGCACTGACACCAGCACCATGATAGAGAGCACTGACACCAGCACTGAGATAGAGAGCACTGACACCAGCACTGAGATAGAGAGCACTGACACCACACCGGCACCTTGATAGAGAGCACTGACACCAGCACCATGATAGAGAGCACTGAGACCACACCAGCACCGAGATAGAGGGCACTGAGACCACACCAGCACTGAGATAGAGAGCACTGACACCAGCACCTAGATAGAGAGCACTGACAGCAGCACTGATACCAGCAACTCGCTGCGGGACCCAAAAATATGACATCGCTTAACCTCTTCAAACAGGAGGGTATGGGCATATAGTACAGTGTGCTTTTTTTGTACAAGGAAGTGAACCAAAGGTACAAAAAAGGTCTGTGTGCTCGATTAAATAAATCGTTTATAGAGTTATGCATATACATGGTCTACTGGTCCCATGTGTTGAATTCCTCCGAGATCCATGCCTCATTCATTTTTATAAATGTCAGGTAGTCAGCACTGTCATGAGCTAGGCGAGTGCGCTTATCGGTCACGAAAAATGACAGACAGAGGAAGAGACAGGCCCTTCCGCAGGGGTGGTAGGGGTAGGGCAGGAGCAACAGACTTGAGCCAAAGTGGCCTCCAGTTTATATGGCAGTAGTTGGCGGGCTATCAGTTCTGACAAGCCAGCCGTCAACCGTTGGGCAAGAGGGTTATCCGGCATCATCATTTTTTTACGCTCAAACATTTGGCCCACGGAAGCCTGCCTTTTTTCAGAAAAATGTGAGGATGGCATGATGGAAGGTGGAGTGGAGGACAATTGTGAGGAGAGAGGAGAAGGAGGAGTAGAAGACGAGGCTGGACGGTGAGAGCCTGGAGTGTGGCTTTGTGTGTTCTGTTGCTCCCACTGGGCTCAGTGATGGCAGCTCATGTGCCTTCTGAAGGCGGTCGTCCCTAGGTGAGTGTTGGGCTTACTGCGACTTATGTGTTGACTGCAAAGGCTGCAGATTGCAACACTATTGTCAGCAGCGGACACGTTAAAAAAAGCCCACACTGCAGAGCCATGTGCCGGCGTCCTGGGAGCGCCAGATGTGACCGTACATGGTTGATGCCTCGCTCCTGATACATTAGCAGTCTGCTTTGTCCCTCCTGTGCAATCTAAGTTCTGCCTGCTTCTCCTCCCTATCTGCTGGTCCATATCTCCCTCTGAACTACCCTCCTCTTCCTCTCTTGTGGGCACCCATGTGACATCACTAGACACGTCATCATCGACGTCACCTTCCCCACCGCAAAAATTAGAGATCTCGGAGTAGGCAGCAACACCGGGGACCAACCTCCTCCTTGGGCTGATCTGGGTACTTTCGTCATATTGCTGAGTGGTGGTTGTTGCTACCTCCTCTTCCTGATCCAATGCCAAGAGTGGCTGCGCATCAGCAATGTCTTGTGATGGATCGGAAAATAATTCCTGTGACTCAAGCGGAAGGTATATGGTGGTGGTGGTGTTGGTGGTAGTGTCTTTGGGGGTGCACACAGCAGAGAGTGAAGAAGAGGGTGCAGATCGAGAGGATGAGGAGGGTGCAGAAGAGTAAGGCTGAGTGAGCCACTCAACCAATTCTGGTGCGTCCTTTGACGTAATCGCACGCCTTCTGCAATTTGCCACTTTGGCTCAAGTCTGTTGCTCCTGCCCTACCCCTACCACCCCTGCGGAAGGGCCTGTCTCTTCCTCTGTCTGTCATTTTTTAAATGACCCTGTGACAAAAGTCTCTAGAGAAGTGCAGTATGTATGTGTAAAGTATATTATACGTGTACAAGCCTATATACTGTACACCTATAAAAGGACCTTTGTGGATCTAGTAGCAAGTGATTGGCAGACTGTCCCTGCTCAGAACACCAAACTGTCCCTCAGTCCCTACACTGATAAAATACAGCTGCAGAATCGGGCAGCAATCAGCTCAGCAGCACAGCAGTCAAGTATAATATGCTGTTTATATTTGAAAGAATGTATATTATACGTGTACAACCCTATATACTGTACACCTATAAAAGGACCTTTGTGGACCTAGTAGCTAGTGATTTGCAGACTGTCCCTGCTCAGAACACCAAACTTTCCCTTAGTCCCTACACTGATAAAAGACAGCTACAGAATCGGGCAGCACTCAGCAGCACAGCAGTCAGCAGTGCACCATAATATACTTTGTATATTTGAAAGAAAGTATATTATACTGTACAACCCTATATACTGTACACCTATAAAAGGACCTTTGTGGACCTAGTAGCAAGTAATTTGCAGACTGCCCCTGCTCAGAACACCAAACTGTCCCTCAGTCCCTACACTGATAAAAGACAGCTGCAGAATCGGCAGCACTCAGAAGCACAGCAGTCAGCAGTCCACCATAATATACTTTCTATATTTGAAAGAAAGTATATTATTCGTGTACAACCCTATATGCTGTACACCTATACCAGTCCTTAAAAGGACCTTTGTGGACCTAATAGTAATAGCTAGTGATTAAACTGACTGTCCCTGCTCCACACAGCGTCCTGTCCCTACAATGACAAAAGACAGCTGCAGAATCGGTCAGCAGTGCACTCAGCAATCACTAGCACAGCAGTCAGCAGCAGTGCACCAGAACCCTATATACTGTATACCTATATATGCACCTATATACTGTACAGTCCTAAAAGGACTTTTGTGGACCTAATAGCTAGCGAATTGTGTCACTACAGTCTGTCCCTGCTCCACACAGCAACCTCTCCCTACACTGACAAAAGACAGAATGTAAAATGGCCGCCAGATCAGGTCTATTTATAAGGTAGGGGGAATGTCCAATTGTCCATGTGCTGAAATGTCTCAATTGGCTGTCCTGTACCCCATGATGGATGTGTCATGGGTCAAAGTTCTTCACAATGTAAACAAATATGGCCGCCGCGAACAGCGGCAGAAGTCCACCGGTTTGGCGAATCGCAAACGAGCAAAATTCCCAGCGAACAGACCGCCGGACGAACCCGCAAGGCCATCTCTACTGGTGGGCACTGATTGGCACTGAAAGGTGGCACTTGTGGGCACTGATAAATATCACTCGTCTGCACTGACTAGCAGCACTTGTGGGCACTGATAGTTGGCACAGATTGGGACCAATGTCCCTGTAACAGAAGCCGGTTACCTCCTTTATACTTTTTTAACTGGCTTCTGTTTACTTCCTGATCATCTGCCATTGTCTGACAGCTGATCACATGGTAAAGGGCCTGCTATGATTGGCCCTTTACGCTGTGCTGTGATCAGCCGAGTTCGAAGGATATCCAGAGGTTGTCTTTGTGAAATAGACGTATGAGTGCTGCCAGCATTGCTGCAGAGGTTGAAGGGGTGGGGGGTCAGCCTGTCAGTGCTCAGACCATATGCCACATGCTGCATCAAATTGGTCTGCATGGCTGTCGTCCCAGAAGGAAGCCTCTTCTAAAGATGATGCACAAGAAAGCCTGCAAACAGTTTGCTGAAGACAAGCAGACTAAGGCCGCGTACACACGGGCGGACTGTCCGCCCAACTAGGTTTGTCAAACAGTTTGACAAACAGTCCGTTCAAAATGAGCATGAACGGACTTGACCACACACGACGAACGAACAGTCCGCTGAAAACTTGCGCGATGACGTGAACGGCACGTACGACGGGACGAGAGATTCGAAGTCCAATACACTGCAATGCAACCTTCGCCGTGTAAATTCTTTCTGAGCATGCGCGAGACTTAGTTTGTCGAACAAGCCTACACACGAGCGGACTGTCCGCTCAAACCAAGTTTCAGCGGACAGTCTTACGGAAATTCCGAAAAACTTTGTTCGTCAGACTGTCCGCTGAAACTGTCCGCTGAAGCCCACACACGAGCGGACTGTCCGCTGAAACACTGTTCAGTGGACAAAGTTGGGCGAACAGTCCGCCCGTGTGTATGCGGCCTAAGGCCGCGTACACACGGGCGGACTGTTCGCCCAACTTAGTCCGCTGAACAGTGTTTCAGCGGACAATCCGCTCGTGTGTGGGCTTCAGCGGACAGTTTCAGCGGACAGTCTGACGAACAAAGTCTTACGGAATTTCCGTAAGACAGTCCGTCCAAACTTGGTTTCAGCGGACAGTCCGCTCGTGTGCAGGCTAGTTCGACAGACTAAGTTTGGCGCATGCTCAGAAAGGATTTACACGGCGAAGGTTGCATTGCAGTGTATTGGACGTCAAATTTCTCGTCCCGTCGTACGTGCCGTTCACGTCATCGAGCACGCTTTCAGCGGACTGTCTGCTCATCGTGTGTGGTCAAGTCCGTTCATGCAAATTTTGAACGGACTGTTTGTCGGATTGTCTGACGAACTTAGTTGGGCGAACAGTCCGCCCGTGTGTACGCGGCCTTAGGAAACATGGATTACTGGAACCATGTCATGTGGTCTGATGAGACCAAGATAAACTTATTTGGTTCAGATAGTGTCAAGCGTGTGTGGTGGCAACCAGGTGAGAAGTACAAAGGTAAGTGTGTCTTGACTACATTCAAGCATGGTGGTGGGAGTGTCATGGTCTGGGGCTGCATGAGTGCTGACGGGACTGGGGATCTACAGTTCATTGAGGGAACCATGAATGCCAACATGTTCTGTGGCATACTGAAGCAGAGCATGATCCCCTCCCTTCATAGACTGGGCCGCAGGGCAGTATTCCAACATGATAACAACCCTAAACACACCTCCAAGACGACCACTGCCTTGCTTAAGAATCTGAGGGTAAAGTTGATGGACTGGCCAAGCATGTCTCCAGGCCTAAACCCTATGGAGCATCTGTAGGGCATCCTCAAACGGAAGGTGGAGGAGCGCAAGGTCTCTAACATCCACCAGCTCTGTGATATCATCATGGAGGAGTGGAAGAGGACTCTAGTGGCAACCTGTGAAGCTTTGCTGAACTCCATGCTCAAGAGGGTTAAGGCAGTGCTGGAAAATAATGATGGCCACAAAAAAATATTGACACTTTGGGCCCAATTTGGACATTTTCACGTAGGGGTGTACTCACTTTTGTTGCCAGCGGTCGTGTCGTCATAAGTGTTGTCACAAGAAAAGATATCATAAAATATTTACAAAAATGTAAGGGGTGTACTCACTTCTGTGAGATAATATGTGGGTAGCCACAGCACTTTATCTTTGAAGTAAAGTGCTCACCCACAAAGAAATCTATTCAAATCCAAAACTGGTTTAGAGGCACTCACAGGTCTTGCAGATGAGAAAGATCAAAAACAGTAGTATTTTTATTGTGAACATTTCGATGTAGCTCAGTCTTGGTAAAAATGGACTGAGTCTCATCAAAACTTTGACAACTTTGCTGTTTTTTATTTTCCTCCACTGAAGTCCTGTAAGTGTCTCTAAACCAGTTTTAAATATATATAAATACAGTATATAATAATTACAGTGGGTAAAATAAGTATTGAACATGTCACCATTTTTCTAGGTAAATATATTTCTAAAGGTACTATTGACATGACATTTTCACCACATATCGGTAATAACCCATGCAATCCATACACACATGCTAACTGAAATGTATTTAATACTTCATACAAAATCCTTTCTTGGTAATGACAGCTTCAAGATGCCTCCTGTATGGAGAAACTAGTCACATGCATTGCTCAGGTGTCATTTTGGCCCATTCTTCCACACAAACAGTCTTCAAATGTTGAAGGTTCCGTGCGCTTCTTCTATGAACTCTGATCTTTTTTCTTTCCATAGATTTTCTATTGGATTCAAGTCAGGTGATTGGCTGGGCCATTCTAGCAGCTTTATTTTCTTTCTTTGAAACCAGTTGAGATTTTCCTTGGCTTTGTGTTTGGGATCATTGTCTAGTGTTGTCCAAACTCATTTCATCTTCATCATCCTGGTTGATGGCAGCAGATTTTTATTAAGAATGTCTTCGTACATTTCTCCATTCATCCTTCTTTCAATGATATAACATTTGCCAGTACCATAAGCTGAAAAACAGCCCCACATTATGATGTTCCCACCTCCAAACTTCACTGTTGGTATGGGGGTGTTTTTGGGGTGATGTGCAGTGCCATTTGACCTCCAAACATGGTGTGTAATGTATTATGACATCCAAAGAGTTAAATTTTGGTCTCATCTGACCAGATATATATATATAATATTTTCCCAGTATTTCTCACAGACTTGTCTAAATGTTGTGCAGCAAACTTAAAACAAGCGTTAACATGCTTTTTCTTCAGCAATGGAGTCTTGCATAGTGAGCGTGCATACAGGCCATGACAGTTGAGTGCATTACTTGTTTTCTTTGAAACAATTGTACCTGCTAATTCCAGGTCTTTCTGAAGATCTCCACAAGTGGTCCTTGGCTCTTGGGCAACTCTTTTGATAATTCTTTTCACTCCTCTGTCAGAAATTTTGCAAGGAGCACCTGGTCTTGGCCAGTTTATGGTGGAATGATGTTCTTTCCACTTCTATATTATGGCCCTAACAATGCTCACGGGAACTTTCAGAAGTTTAGAAATCTTTCTGTAACCAATGCCATCAGTATGTTTTGCAACAAAAAGGTTGCAAAGGTCTTGAGAGAGCTCTTTGCTTTTACCCATCATGAGATGTTTCTTGTGTAACACTTTTGTACTGAGACACCTTTTTATAGGCCACCAGTTGAGACTGAACCAGCTGATATTAATTTGCACTGACATAGGGCAGGATTGCTTTCTATTTACTGATAGATTTCAGCTGGCGTCTTGGCTTTCCATGCCTTTTTGCACTTCCCTTTCTTCTGATCAATACCTTTTCTCTGTGTCATTCCATTTTATTACATATAACTTAAATTCTGAACATATTTATTTGTTTTTTGTATGTATGGATTACATGGATTGTTACCGAAATGTGGTGAAAATTTCATGTCAATAGTACCTTTAGAAATATATTTACCTAGAAAAATGCAGATGTGTTCAATACTTATTTTACCTGCTGTATATACAACAATGGTATTACCAAAGAGGGAAAATGGCAGTGTTTCTGATCTGTTTAAGGGCTGCCCTCTGAAGAGCAATTTGAATCTAGCAGTGGATCATTTTCCAAAGGGCATTTGACAGGTGGTGAGGAGGTGGTATGAGACAAACAAATGGTCGCACTCCGAGACTCCAAAATTTGCTTGACGTTGCCTTTATTGTCACAAATTTGTCAGACAGACAGGAAAAGCAGTTGACGCGTTTCACAAGTGATAGCTTGCTTGTATACAACCAGGAGGTGGTAATGTTTACACTTGTTTTTGCCCTCTGAAAAATAATTTAGCAGTGGATCTTTTTCAAAGGGCATTCGACAGGTGGTGAGGAGGTGTTAGGGGATGCTTGCGGCATGGCCCCATTCAACTTGAATGGGCTGCTCTAGGGGGGCAGTATTGGCCTCCAAACATGACAGGGGGGTCATTTTTTCCCCCGGCATTTGAATACCCCTGCCTTTGCAGCTTAGGAAGATGGTAAAAATGATGCATGACCACCTGTTTTTATTGCTCCCCCCACAAACCACAAGTGTAAACTAGGCTTAGGGTCAGAGTACAGACACTCGGGGGACTGGGTGCATATGTGGATTCCTGCAAGAAGAGTCAGCAACTCATGTGGTTGGAATCACAAGTATATGCAAACAGGAAGCTGATAAGCCTGTACAAAGTAATGACAGGCTGTGGTTGTTCATACATACCCTCAATGGTTTCTGCACCCTTCATTGGTTACTGCACTTGGGGATGGATGTCTGAAGCAGAAAGACTACATCAAGGGTCCTTTTTTACAAAAGTGAAGTATAAGGCATGTCTTGATTTAAAAACTAAAGTCAATTAAAACAGTTTGACTAGAAGTTGCATATGGATATACACTATGAGAACTGTCTTGGGTAAATACAGTTTAGTCAGGTTGATGAGGTCATCCCTCTGTTGGCCATCTCCGCTGGTGGCATGATCAGGGAGGGAGACTGTCTGTACTGTGCAATGCAGCACCCTGATTGCCTGTGAATGCAGCCTCCCCTTGTCCCATTGTAAGCACAACAATGCAAAGCATCACAAAATGCTAACTTCTTTAAAATTCTATGGACACATTTAATTCATTTTTTTTTTAAGAATTCATACTTAAATATTGTTTTTATATCTGCCTAGGGTCAGCTATCATGCAAATTTCATTTGAATCTAGCATGAAAGCATTACTGCTTAATACCACTTAAAATGTTTTTTGATACTTCAGGTTAGGCTGTACTTTATTGGATGATAAATTTAATGTGACATCTATCCTTATAACCCCATTATTTCTGGCATTTACAAAACCTTGAGTTGTGAATAGGAGTGTATAATCAATTTCCTGCAGAAAATAGCTATATTAAATAAACTGAAGATTTGTTATGCAAGCTAAAACCAGCTCATAAAACAAAAAAAAAAGGGTATTGTGTGGCTGTAGAGCTTTGATTTTTGGCATCAACTTATCAGTTCAAGCCTCTAGATGGTGCTGCGTCATTCATATTCTCATCCTTGTGAGAGGACTATACTAAAAATGAACAATTTGCATGATTACCAAGAAATAATTATCTTCTATCGCTGACTCTTTTTAAATAACGAAAACATGTATCTGTTCTCTAATTCAGAAGATGAAAATTAATGTAAAGTGGACCAGCTCACTAAAGATGCAACACTTAATGTATTACAATGATGATCATGCATTCACACACACTGTTCAACTTGTTTGGCATTTAAATGAAAACTTCAGGCAAATAAAGGACTCCATTTACATTGATGCATGAACATTTTTAAGCATATTTAGTGGTAGGCATGGTAAGTAATTTAAATGTGAAACTCCTGCATCAAACACTACAATATTAACAAAGTAATTGGCACGTTTGCATTATGATTGTCAAAAGCTGGCCATAGATGGATCAAAATTTGGTTGGATCAACAGGGCCCGGCTGAATTTTAATTCATCAATTACTTAGTGATCAACTCCTCTTGAACATGACTGCTAGAAAATTTGTGTTTGATCAGTGCAGCAGCCAATCGATTGTAGTGCTGATCAACGTATTCTGGCAGTGGAGTAATCCCGCTGTCAGAATACAATAGTGCAGCAGGTAGGATTCCTTTTTTCACCTCAAATATGTAGCTGGAATCTATTTGTCTTTGATCAGCCAGCTGGCGGAGTGCTCTACATACAGCATGCAGGGTTCAGGAGTGCGCTATGTATGGAGTACAGAGTTCAGGTGTATGCTAGTTACAGAGTGCAGGGTTTTGGAGTGCGTTATGTATGGAGTACAGTGTTCAGGAGTATGGAAAAGACATGGATGAGGATTGGTGCTGGCGAGCCCGCAAACTGAAGGGAGACACATGACCACATGATCATGGCAACAGGAAGGAAAGAAGGAGACTGACGTGCACGTCCATGGACTCTGCTTGATATACAGACGATAAGTCTCCATACACGGCAGCTCTGTTTGGCTTACAACACAGTGCCTCCCCAAGCGACCTCCCGCTGGGAATGAGGACCTTATGCAAGAAGAGCACGTGAGATGGAATATATCACGGCTACAGCCCTAGTCGGCGCCTGTATACAACCGGGAGTGGTAATGTATGGCATTAGCTCTCTTGACTGAATCTTGTTAGTATACTGGCTTATTTATGCCTCCATTGACAAGAAACGACTGTCCTACTAAGGACACTTTAGCAGCAGGAAATTTCGGACTCTTTGAAGCCCACAGCCATTTTGACTTATAGTGATACTTATGCACTTATGGACTGTGCTGCAACTTATATCATACTGGCTGACTAGTATCTATTTGCTCAGTGTGCTAGATTGACAATAAATATGTGCAATCCCGTGCAGGTCATTTGTAGGTCTTATCAACGATATCTACTACTCCATTCCTGCCCTGTTCCTTCTTCTCCTTCACTGGCTCGAGCCCCTAGGGGGATTGGTGCTAGCAACTTTACCATATTCGTCAATTGCTGGATACTTTACATACGCGAATAATAACGCTGACACCAATTTCCTTTGCGTCCAGACGCTTTTGTTTGTATTTTGTTATATGTTGTCCTGTTCCCCCTTGTCTGTGGTTGCCATAGACTAGCCCATTTGGGCCAATCGGCAAGTTTTACCAGGATTAGTCTAATACTTGGTTTTTATCCAATTACCTACATGCTTTGTATACATCAATTAAATTTCTATTTTTTGATAAAGTGAATCACGCTGTGTATTGCTCTTCAATAAGCCCCATTTTTTCTGTCCCTATCTGTTTGGGATACTTTTTTACATAACTTGGGGACTGCCTGTATATGGGCAAAACCCAGGTTCACTATAAGGAGTGGCACAAAAATATTATTGTAACTATAATTGTTGCTGCCATTGCTATTTAGCCCTTATCAAATATCATGGCTAGTTTTTAGCTCTGTATCTCCCCAGACCACAATTGCTGATCGAATACTATAATAATTTGACTGTAACATTTTTACTGCAGTTCATTTTTTTTTAATAATCCTTACATATAACAAAGAAATGTGATAATATATTAATTAGAGGCATCCTGGCCCTCTTAGGAAATTTTGATGGTACTGGGTTTTGGACTGTGCAGTTTTACAGACACAAGTCTTATAAATATGTCATGAATCTTCTCAATAATGTTCTTCTCAGTCAGTTTATTTGTAGCCTTTCCACACCAACATTTAAGACTAGAAATTGTGTTGATCCTTCTGCGAATTGCCCAGTGCCATTTGGCAGAGTCAGAAACACCTGTCTGTTTAATTTAAGGTAATGGAATAAGTGAAATATAGTGAGAGGCTGAAAATAGATTAAACTTGGCAAAGATTTGTGAAACAGCCTAAAGAAAAACTGTTACAAGGTCACACAAATCAAAGTGACTCTGTAACTGAACACAAGGTATTCTCTGGTGTCACAAATTCATTTAGTGCAACAGAACTACTGGTCTTCTGGTTAGTGGCAAGTATACCTTCATCTCTTTATAAGCAAGCTTTTGCCAGACCTATGTGCTGTTGTATAGAGGTAGTGTGGTTATGTGTCTAGCAATTAGGGATGAGCCGAAAAAAAAACCCTGGTTCGGTTCGCACCAGAACTTTCGAACGGACCGAAAATTTGTGTGAACTTTAGAACCCCATTGAAGTCTATGGGGCTCGAACGTTTGAAATAAAAAGTGCTAATTTTAATGGCTAATATGCAAGATATTGTCCTAAAAAGGGTTTGGGGACCTGGCTCCTGCCCCAGGGGACATGGGTCAATGCCTAAAATCCTTTTAAAAATGACAGTTTTTTCGGGAGCACTGATTTTAATGACGATTAAAGTGAAAAAAAAAGTTAAATATTCCTTTAACTATCGTGTCTATAGTATGCCTGTGAAGTGGCCCGTGTTTCCCGTGTTTAGAAGAGTCCCTGCACAAAATGACATTTAACAGAAAAAAAGTCATTTAAAACTGCTTGCGGTTTTAATGTAATATCTGGTTCCGGCAATACGGATGAAAATCATTGAGAAAAATGGCATAGGTAGCCCCCCCTGCCCATTACTAGCCCCTTTGGGTCTTGTACGGATATTAAGGGGAACCTCGTACCCATATTAAAAAAAGTAAAGGCGTGGGGCCCCCAGGCCCTATATACTCAGAACAGGAGTATACAGGCGGTGCAAACAAGACAGGGACTGCGTAGGTTTGTTGTGTTAAGTAGAATCTGTTTGTAATTTTCAACTGGTACATTTTTAAAGTGTAGCTCCAGGCAAAAAATCTATTTTTAAGCTTTTAGGAAAACATAGGGAAGGGTTATCACCCCTGTATAATTTGTTTTGCCGTCCGCCTTTTTTCCTCTCACTTCCTGTTGTCTCCTTCCGTTTGCAAGTAGGAGACGTTTGTAAGTTGGATGTTTGAAAGTAGGGGACTGCCCTATATGCTCTGCAGAAATGGGGGCCTAAGGTGTTGGTGTTGCCACAACACTGTAAGCCCTCAAAGTGACTCTTGCTGGAGCGCCCTGCTGTGAAAGATTATATCAAGAATTGTAATTACATGCCATTGTTGAACAGTGGTAGAAAAATTGGGCCTTTGGTGGTGGTGGTGCTGGTGCCACAACACTATAGGTCCTCACAGTTACTCTCGGTGGGCACAGGAACGGGCCCTGCTGTGAAATATTATATCAAGAATTGTAATTACATACCCCTGTTAAACAGGGGCTGAAAAAATGGGCCTTAGGCACTGCTTGCTGGTGCCACAACACTGCAACCTCTCCCAGATACTCTAGTTGGAGTGCAGGAATGAGCCCTGCTGCAAAGCATTGCATCAAAAATTGTATTACATGCCCCTGTTAAACAGGGGCTGCAAAATTGGGCCTATACACCGCAACCTCTACCATATACTCTAGTTGGATTGCAGGAATGAGCCCTGCTGCAAAACATTGCATCAAAAATTGTAATTACACGCCCCTGTTAAACAGGGGCTGAAAAATTGGGCCTTAGGCACTGGTGCTGGTGCCACGACACTGCAACCTCTCCCATATACTCTATTTGGAGTGCAGGAATGAGCCCCGCTGCAAAGCATTGCATCACAAATTGTAATTACACGCCCCTGTTAAACAGCGGCTGAAAAATTGGGCTGGTGGCATCACCCAGAACCAAAAATGTTCTTCCAAGATATCAGCGGAGGAGGAAGAGGATAGACAGTCAACATAACAGGACAGTCACTCAGCATCAGCATAGGCAGTCTTGAAGTGATATGATATTTCAAAACAAATTATTTGGTTACATCAGCTTCAGCTGCTTGGTAACTGGTGGTGATCCAAGACTGATTCATCTTTATGAAGGTCAGTCGATCAACCGAGTCAGTGGGCAGGCGCACCCTGTGATCGGTTACAAAGCCACCAGCAGCACCGAAGGTGCGTTCCCAAAGAACGCTGGATGCAGGACAGGCCAGTAGCTCAATTGCATACTGTGCAAGCTCTGACCAGTGATCCATCCTCAAGACCCAGTAAGCCAGAGGATTTTCGGTGGGAAAAGTGTCCAAGTCTGACCTTGCCCCTAGGTATTCCTGCACCATGTAAATCAGACGCTGGGGATGATTGCTGGAACCGATCATATATTAGGGCTGCGGACTAAAAAATTGTCTGAACGCATCGGTCAGACGGCCACCTTCTCCACCGCTCCTTCTGACCAAAGCCTCAGCAACACGTTGTCCAGGACCAGGAGTTTGTAACCTTCCAGTATCTGGGATCATGTTGCACAGACCTTTCTGCAAGGCCTTCCGGAGATGTCTCATCCTCTGCTCCCTCTGTGGCGGCAAGATAAGGTCAGCAGCCTTACCCTTGTACCGTGGATCAAGGAGAGTGGCCAGCCAGTAATGGTCCCTCTCCTTGATCCGAAGAATACGAGGATCCTTCCGCAGGCTTTGCAGGATCAGGGAGGCCATGCAGAGTAAGTTAGCTGAGGCATTCGGTTCGGAGTCCTCTGGGTCACTAAGGGCAACATGATCCGCAGCTACCTCCTCCCAGCCACGTACAAGTCCATGGGTTTCTTGGGACTGTAAATCATCCCTACAAGACTGCTGCTGCTGATGCTGAGTGCCAGGCTCCACCTCCATGCTGACACAATCCTCCTCCTCCTCCTCTTCCTGTGTGATGGGTGGGACAGCAGGAACACTGTCTGGATAAAGGGGGCCTTGAGAGACAAGGAAGTCCTCCTCTTCCTGCCTCTGTTCTGCCTCAAGTGCCCTGTCCATTATTCCAGGCAGCGTATGCTCCAACAGGGGGACAAGAAGTACAGTGTCACTTATGCATGCACTGTCACTGCTAACCATCCTTGTGACCTCCTCAAACGGTGACAGGACAGTGCATACATCCCTGATCATGCCCCACTGGCGTGATGAGAAAAAACCGAGCTCCCCTGACCCTGTCCTGGTGCCGTAGTCACACAGGTACTCATTGATGGCCCTCTGCTGCGTGTGCAGCCGCTGCAGCATGGTCAACGTTGAGTTCCACCTGGTGGGCATGCCACATATAAGGCAGTTCTTGGGCAGGTTCAACTCCTTTTGGAGCTCAGCCAGCCGAGCACTGGCATTAAATTGATTGGCAGAAATGCACACAGACTTTCCTGGCCTGCTTCAGGACATCCTATAAGCCCGAGTACCTGCCCAAGAACCACTGCACCACCAGGATAAGGACATGACCCACACAGGGCACATGGGTCAGTTGTCCCTGTTGGAGGGCGGAGAGGAGGTTGGTGCCATTGTTGCAAACCACCAATCCTGGCTTAAGTTGGCGTGGTGTCAACCACCTATCGGCCTGCCTCTGCAGAGCTGACAAAAAATCTGCCCCAGTGTGGCTCCTGTCCCCCAAACAAACCAGCGCAAGCATGGCATGGCATAATTTTACCTGCGTACTTGCGTAGCCCCTTGAACGCCTACGGAGCACCGCTGGTTTCCGAGGACAGAGTACTGGAAGAGGCCATGGAGGAAGAAGAAGAGGAGGGGGTGGAGGAGAGAGGTGTGTCACAACCAGTAGTAGCATTTTGGAGGCGTGGTAGCGCAACAACCTCCAACACTACTGCACCTTGTCCTGCATCCTTCCCAGCTGCCAGAAGAGTGACTCAAGGGGCCATGAAAGACAGGTAACGTCCCTGTCCATGCCTGCTGGACCATGAGTCAGCAGTAATATGCACCTTACCACTGACCGCCTTGTCCAGCGAGGCAAGGACATTGCCTTCCACAGGCCGGTAGAGAGCCGGAATCGCCTTCTGTGAGAAAAACTGGCGTTTGGGGACCTGCCACTGAGGAACCGCACATTGCACAAACTCACGGAAGGGGGCCGAGTCTACCAACTGAAAAGGCAGCAGTTGAAGTGCTAGCAATTTAGTCAAGCTAGCATTCAACCGCTGGGCATGTGGATGGCTGGGAGTGAACTTCTTTCTACAGTCCAGCAGCTGGAGCAGGGACATTTGCCTGCTACAATCCGATGTGGGTGTACGGCTAGCAGAGTGCCTGCAAGCACTTGGCTGTGACACACCTAATTCTACACCTTCATTCCTCTCAGTGCAGGTTTCAGAGAGGACTGAAGGTCTAGTGGGGTTGGAGATCCCAGCTGATGAGGAGCAAGGAGAGGCCCGCTTTGTTCTTTGGTGTAAGTCTTTGAGGTAAGCTTGCCAACGAACTGCATGGCAGGTCAACATATGTCTGGTCAAACATGTGGTGCCCAAGCGGCTGATGATTTGGCCATGCGAGATACGCTTGAGACATATGTTGCAAATAGCAGAGGTGCGATGTGCTGCCCCTAAGCTGGCCCCCGGAGGGCATTCTGCCTCTTTGGAGATGTGCCTCCTCCTCCTCCTCTCTCCTACCAGGCACCCACGTGGAGTCAGTGCCCTCATCATCCCCTACTCCTTCAACACTGGAGCAAACCTGGCAGTATGCTGCAGCTTGTGGAACATGACTGCTAGATTGCTGTCCTGCTTGAGCATCACCTCTCTCTGCACTCATGCTACTGCCTTCCTCTAGCTGAGTATCATCATCAGAGCCTACAAAACATTGGGCATCCTCCTGGAGCATGTACCCAACACTGTGCTCAAACAGTTCAGGGGACTCCTCAGGAGGACGTGGTGTGTCTAGGGAAGGAGTGATTGATGATGACATTGAGACGAGGGAAGAGGATGCTTTGGCAGCTGCTTTGCTAGTACCCTGAGCCTGGGTGAGAGAGGATGAGGAGGATGAAGAGGGCTTGGTCATCCACTCTACCAAGTCTTCGGCATGATGCGGCTCAACACATCCAGCTGCCGAAAATAAGGACAAGCGTGTCCCATGGCCACGTGCTGATGACGATGCACCTGCACCATGTCCACGACCAGCACTGTTTTCTCTAGACACAGAGCCTGCTTGCCCTCTTTTAATGGCTTGTGCCTCTCTGCCTCTCCTTGTTGGCCTTCCAGACATGGTAATGGCCTGCAGGGAGATGGCCTTTATTATAGAACACCAGCAATAAAGGGTAGATACAAGTGTATACTGTGCTGGAGGCACACAACACCCACTAACTCCTGCAGATGGCTGTATAGAGAACACCAGCAATAAAGGGTAGATACTGGTGTATACTGTGCTGGGCTGGAGGCACACAACACCAACTAACTCCTGCAGATGGCTCAATTAGAGAAGAGCAATATTGGTAGCTACAGGTGTATACTGCGCTGGAGGAACAACAACACCCACTAACTCCTGCAGATGGCAGATGGCTCAATTAGAGAACAGCAATAAAGGGGAGTTACAGGTGTATTCTGCGGTGAAGGCACACAGACAACACCCAGTCACCCACTAACTCCTGCAGATGGCAGATGGCTCAATTAGAGAACAGCAATAAAGGGTAGATACAGGTGTATTCTGCGGTGAAGGCACACAGACAACACCCAGTCACCCACTAACTCCTGCAGATGGCAGATGGCTCAATTAGAGAACAGCAATAAAGGGTAGATACAGGTGTATTCTGCGGTGAGGCACACAGACAACACCCAATCACCCACTAACTTCTGCAGATGGCAGATGGCTCAATTAGAGAACAGCAATAAAGGGTAGATACAGGTGTATTCTGCGGTGAAGGCACACAGACAACACCCAGTCACCCACTAACTCCTGCAGATGGCAGATGGCTCAATTAGAGAACAGCAATAAAGGGTAGATACAGATGTATTCTGCGGTGAAGGCACACAGACAACACCCACTAACTCCTGCAAACGCCGGAACACTACACAAGGCTACCGCACTGGCGTGGGCCGTGTAATACCCAGCCTGAGCTATAATTGGCCACAGGCATCCTACCTGTGGCCAATCATGGCTCTCCTTGCTGCCAGCGCTGTGATTGCAATGAGCCAGCAATGCACTGCGATGGCGCAGTGCATTGTGGGCCGTGAGGGCCATGCTAATTTGGCGCAAACGGCCCACAGAGTTCTGGCTTCGCCAAACGGGTGAACAGCCGGTGTTCGAGCACCAAGCTCATCCCTACTAGCAATAGGCAAATGTAGACTTTATAAAAGTTAATATTTGCAAAGCATTTACAGTACGGGGGCTTCATTGGCTGAATTGGGTTTCAGGGCTAAGTCCCACCAGTTGCCATCCTCCTTGTATGGTAAAAGTGGATGAGTGGCCAGAATGAGCACTCTGTTTGAATGGGATGGCTGATAGTTAGCAGCCCTCATAGTTACACAGTTGGTAAAGCTGAATAAAGACACCAGTCCATCCAGTTCAACAGGTGTTAGTATGCGTGTGTATGTGATTAAGTCACTATCATTTCCCATATCCCCGTTTGATGTGTTTGTTATGATGTCCATCTAAAAGTTTTTTTGGAAATATCAACGTGCCTCCCTGATACCACAATCCTCATGTCAGAGTCAGTTCCTTAGCAAAAGTTAAACTTTAGAAGGATGCACATTTGTTAGAATTTTAGTCCTAACAAAGCAAGTAGCAGAAGTTGATATCTGCTGACCTTAACTATAAAGACCCTGTGAACTTGTGGTGCTTTATTTTTTGGAGCTTGCAGGAAAATGAGAAAGCGTTATTCTACTGGAAATAAGGGACATTCCCTGCTTACAAAGGGATAGCTGGCAAACTTAGCTGGAGGGGCCATTGCTACCATCACTGCAGCCAAGGCTCCACGAGCTCCTTTTACACATTAGCTTTGAAACATTTTAAGTACACTTACAATTTATTGTTTTTTTTTTTTGCCCTCCTCTGGATCAACTGTGGGTAGAGGATTGTATAATTTTTCCCCCTTTCTATTAGTTGAACTGGATGGACTTGTATCTTTTTTCAACCAGACTATGTAACTATGTAACAATGTAAACCAGGCATGTCCAAAGTCCGGCCCCTGGGCCAATCGCGGCCCGTGACCCGGTTTTGAGCGGCCCGCCTGGCTATCAGGGCTGTCAGATGAGCGATCCCCTGCCGAGCTGTACATCGGCACTGTGAGAAGCTCGTCAGCCCCAAAAGTGAAAGTAAAATGAAGAGGAGTGTGCTGTGCTCTCTGCTTCCCCCTACAGTGCAGTACCCAGCTGAATGAGGAAGCTGGAAAGGTACTGTACTATGCTAGCAGTTACATTTGTTTGTACTTTAGTCACGTCTGTGTGTGTCTGTCTGTGTGTGTCTGTCTGTATGTGTCTGTCTGTGTGTCTGTCTGTATGTATGTTACTTTTAATCCAGACCCCCCCCCCCATTCCTGAACTGCTTTTGTAGGGCTTGTGTGTGATAGCAGCCAGGACTGCTGCTCCTCTGCAAAGTAATCCAAAAGGAAGAAAGACGATAAAGAGGCATTATGTTGCCTCCTCACCACCTGTTTTAAGCCCGTAAATGCCGCATCACTATACCGCAACTGTGCAATGCACACAGTTGTGGGGTAGTTGCAGTGCAGGCCCATTCACCCTGGGTATACCTCCAGCTGCAGCCATATCATGTGTACACCCCCAGCTGTTCCCTCTGCAGCTAAAGGGGGAGAAGTTGGGGGTGGTAAAAACAGCTTAACCATGTAGTTTTACTGCCCCTCCAACCTGACATGTCAACAAGCCCTTGGTTCACATCTGTGTGGCTGCGTGCTGCATGTAGGGAAGCCCATTCATTGCAATGGACTTCCCTACTCACAAAAATGCAGGGAAAGAAGTCCCCAATCTTTTTTTTCTTTTTTTATTGAACTGCACCAAAAGAACCCCATGTGTGGGGTACCAGAATTAATGGTAACCCCTAAAGAGCAGAGGCAAGATAATTCTTGCTGGGCAGTGTATTAGTGCTCGAACGAACACGCAGACAGAATTTTAATGGTTCAATGGTCGGCCCTCGTGCATGTTCACTTCATCAAATCTGGCCCTCTTTGAAAAAAGTTTGGACACCCCTGATGTAAAACCTAGCCTAGACCTTCAAATAAGAAAAAGTGTTGAAGATGGTACCACTAGCAAAAGAAAAGTAAAATATTTTTATGATAGCTGATTGGCCAAGGGCAGTATAAGGGAATACTTATTAAGGTTACCAAAAGATGTACTAAGTCAAAGGTCTAAGATAATATGCTTAGGCGTGCATTTCAATAGGTTCAGAATTAAGATGCAAGATGTTGACATATCAGGAAGCATCTGTCTGCGGTGAGAGGCACAAAGCTAAGATAGGACTGGTTACGCAAGAATATGGTCAGTCAGCAGATGCTGAAATGGCGAAATAACTATCAGAAGATTGTATTTCACCTTTGACTTAGATAATGTCATGAGTTTAAGAAAATTGTTGATGTATGTATGAATTACCTTATTGGCCCCCCCCACAGGGCTGTGCTTTAGCTCAAACTGCATAAAACTACTGTGTGTGCTCCAATATACCCACAGTCATTATTCACGTACAATCGTGTATGTGTGGTGTCTGTCCACCGGTGATCGGGACCTCCGCTCTTCCATCCTAGCCTAGGCTACCAGGGGTATTATTAAGGAGACGAAGACCTAACAGGCAGCATCTTTCAGTTTGTAGAGGAGACTCATAAATTATAACACAAAGTAAATGGAACATCAATTGTATTATTAGAATAGAACATTCTATAACAGCAACATGCAGCAGGTGATAACTGGTATATTGAAAGGCTTATTAGTATCAGTATTCTTTAACTGTAGAAATAGTTCTTTATATGCGTTTGAGCTTTATATGAAAGATTTTACAGCTAAACCATATCATTACAAATTAGAGAAAATTAATGTGGCTCCTAGTGTGATATTTTAGTCATTAAGGGTTATATTGATTTTGGTACAAATTACCCGATTTATCAAAAATGTATTAGAAAGCAAACATTGTTTCCTAGAGATTGAGCTGCTAATAGATGCAGACCCAATTTAATGACTAAGTGACCTATGAGCAGATAACATTTAAGAAGAAACAAGAACAGCAATATTGCGCTTATGGAGGCAGGATACAATTTCACCAGTATAAGATGACAGGCACAATCAATACAATATCTAAGTGCTCTGCAAAGGGATAGTTGGGAACAATTAGAGTGTATAAATCTAGACGGTAGCAAACAATTATTGCATGTTATACTATATACATTACTGTATGAGAAACACATCAGTGCACATCTGCTAAAATGAAGGCTCAGAAAAAAAACATGTTTTTATTGCCAAGTGTTTTCTAAGAGATCCGATTGATTTAAATAATGTTAGCAGTATGTGTTAATTTTTGTTTCTATGTAGGGATGAGCAAAATTTCCCAGGAATCCTGTTTGACAGTAGGAAAGGTATTGTCAAAAATGACCATGGGGAGCTGTGTATTGCCATTGGGAACACTTAAAAAAGTGATGGGAAGAGGGTCCTTTTAATGTGACTTCGAGAACACGATGAGAACCTTATTCTACTCTCAACTGAAACCTCACCAGATTCTCAAATCTTCCAAATTGAAATCCAGCATATACTGTATATGCACCCAAGAGAATAAAACAAACTCACAATAGCGAAAGTCACTGAATCAAGTGAAAAAACAGGGACATGTCTTAGTGATGTCACCACATCCTTGAGCATTGAGGGACTTTGCCTGTTGGCATTCTTGCATCTTCTTGATTTGGTGTTCGTATGCCCGATGTTTTTCTTGTTATTCTTCAATAAACCATTTAAGCCATACTTTCTGTTTTGAGTTTGTCTTATTCCCTTGGGTTTAAATGTGCTGGATTTCCATCTGACGTCATATGATGTCTTTTTAGAAGGCAATGCTGGGGTGGCCACAGAGCCACACAGTGGCACGATCTGTCACCGGCTCTGTCCACAGTCAATGACTGATCGGCTTGCTGTCGGTACCATGTGACCCCTGTGACGAATCAGTAGTAAACAATAGATGGATTCCTTTCATGCCATCTATTGTGTACAATTGTGTTGCTAGCTGTGATTGGTCAATGTGATTACATGATACAGACATGGCCATTCACAGCCAATCAAAGCTAATCACAACAAAACAAACAGAATGAATCAGTTCCATTCCGTAAAATGCTTGCTTATAGCAATGAAATTCACTGCTATAAACAATCATGATGTGTAAAAGAAAAAAAAATCTGATCACTTCCCCAGAGTAGTACAATGTTACTATGGTAACATTATATTGCTCTAGTCCAAGGGTCTCAAACTGGGGGCCCTCCAGCTGTTGCAAAACTACAAGTCCCACGAGGCATAGCAAGGCTGACAGTTACAAGCACCTACCTCAGGCAGAAGCATGATGGGACATGTAGTTCTGCAACAGCTGAAGGGCCACGAGTTTGAGACCCCTGCTCTAGTCACAGTGTGTTAAAAAAATCATAAAAAAATTAATAAAATAAAAAAAAGTGCTGCATTGGTGACAGTATTTAAAAAAAATGCAAATTTTTTAAAATTTCTTTTTTTCCAAAAGATTATGACAAAAAAATTACAATGTCACAAAACCTCTATTCCCTCTTACTAAATACATTGGACGGTCTACTTTCCAAAAAGGGGTAATTTGGGGGATATTTGTACTGTTCTGGTGTTTTTGGGCCTTATGAAATTAGATAGTACATTAGGATTGATCAATTTTCCGATGGTTTTTGACTGTATAAATGTCCTACAAACTAGATAATATACACTGATTTGTTATTTTCACCAAAGAAATGTAGCAGAATACATTTTGGCTGGAATTTATGAAAAACTATTATTTATTTGCTGAATTTTATAAACACAGTGGTGATTAAATACCACCAATAGAAAGCTCTAGTTGTGTGAACAAAATTATAAAAATGTAGTTTGGGTACAGTGTTGCATGACTGCGCAATTGTCATTCAAAATGTGACAGTGCTAAAAGCTGAAAATTGGACTGGACAGGAAGTGGGTAAAAGTGCCTGGTGCTGAAGTGATTAAAAAAGTCCCACATGGCAGAGCACTGTGGAACTGCCTGGGGATAGCAGTTGGCTGTACCTGTGGGGCAGTGCCACCGGAACAATGCAAATGACTACAGTCCTCTGCAAGCTGCCCCTAATCTTGGACAAAATCATCCCTTGGTGCTGTTCTGCTTCTCTTCATAACTTTCTCCCTCCTCCAATCATTGGCACCAACGACTGGTCTTCCACCTCCTCATCCACCCCCTTCTCATTGCTGGGGCCCATTCCACATTAATCTCCAGCTGCTGGAACATCACTGTCTCTTGCTGCTACCTGCCTTATATTCCCACTCTCTATGGTCCGGGCACTATCTTCTTCATCCTTGCTCAATATCTGAAAAGAATAACGCTTGCACATGACCAACATCATCCTCCTGCAGCAAGTCAGAGATCATGTGATTAAACATTTCTACCTTATTACTAGTTTGTTGGGCTATTACAGGATTATCAGATGTGGTGGAGGAGGAATAATGCCATGTACACACTATCAGACTGTCCGACAACAAAACTGTGGCTTTTTGTTCGAAAGGTGTTGGCTCAAACTTGTCTTGCATACACACAGTCACACAAATTTTGGCGGACAATTACAAACGTAGTGATGTACAAGACGTACGGCGAGCCGATAAAAAGGAAGTTCAATAATCATGCGCCACCCTTTGGGCTTATTTTGCTAATGTTGTGTTTGGTGAGCATTGATTCCAAGTATGCATGGACTTTTGTGCGATAGACTTGTGTACACACAATCGGAATGTCCGACAACAAAATTTATTGGCGGAAAATTTGAGAACCTGCTAACCAACATTTGTTAGGGGAAAATCCGACAACTAATTTTTCGATGGAGCATACACACGGTTGGACTTTCCGCCAATAGGCTCACATCCAACATTTGTTGTTGAAAAATCCGATCGTGTGTACGGTGAATAAGGGTGGAGACAACTCACTGATTTGCCTCTAAGAGGAGAAAAAAAGAGAATGTTTTTGTCTGTCCCTCATCTATATCCTGTGCATGCTGTGAGTGTACTGGCCACCCTAATACATTATACAATTTTCTTGTACAATTTTCCTTTACCAAAACCATATAATATGAGGTTAAACCTAAAATTTTTTAATTTGTATGCAATCAGGCAGGCCCTTGCACTATATAGTTGAAAGTAAATCTAAAGGAAATTGAACAAGAAAATTGTAAAATGTATGGCCAGCTTAAGAATTAAAAGGTGGATGTACCTTGTCACTGGATTATTTAGCCCGACCACCACTTTATCCTACAGAACCTGCTCATCACCTACTACTTCTATGTACAGAATCCCTGCCTTTGCCTTTAGGCATGCCTATTCCCTTTTTAACCTAGCAGAAAAATAATATGCATTATCAGGACGTTGGTGCTGCAAGACAGTTTTGTCTGATTACTACAGGAAAAAAGTAGCTCTCTGGATTTCTGGCAGGATCAATGAATATTGTTCAATGACATTTATAGTAAGACAAAACATAGAGGATGGTGCATGTCTTACAGAGATGTAAGGAATATGCCTTATTTTGGTGTTTGGTTCCTGCAAAGATAGCTACATTTGCTCCCAACTATTCCCCTGTGTGTTTTCACAGGTGCGGCTGCCCCCCGGTATGCATCTAAACATCTGGTGGCAATGCCCCATGGTGCAACAATTTTGGTCTGACATATTCCAGATGCTCATTAAATTATTAGCCCTTGGATGACGTAATTTTGTTACGAAACGCATAGGGAGGAGCAACGCACTGACGTCACCTCATGTGGAGTATTGTGTATCCAGGAAGGATGGGTATGTCCGTGTGTGTCCGGCCGGTGCGCCAGACTTAAGGCTGATGTTTTTCCTGTACATTGTAAGTGCAAATCTTATATTTTTTTGGAGTCAAATAAAAAAAAAGTTTTTTACACTATTGGAACTTTTACCTTTTTTCCATGATGTGCATCCACGAGTTATAAATATATGAGAGATACACCGAAGAGGCCCGGTCTAATAATCTATCTGGTGGAGAGGGTGGCCTAAGGAGAGCAGCAGGATCTGCTCCAGATTGGGGGATATAATTAAAATCTACACTTTTTTCATGACCCTCTGTAGTGGGGGGTCATGAACTTCTGGTAAGAAGTGAATCTTTACACTTTGGTGGCCAATTGTGCACTGTCCAAAAGCGGAAGAAACTGCTCTTCAATTCACATTCCCATTCGAAAAGACTTTTTTCATTTATTTATATATTTATATTTGAAAGACTTTTTTCATTTATTTTTATATTTATATTTGTTTGTATTAATTGTGCACTTGGGTGTCAATCACACTGATGTATTCTGGATTATAATTTGATGAATATTGTTTAATCTGTATTTACATATTATATATGTGTAAGGGGTATTTAGAAAGCATATGTGACATTCACATCACTGTTTATTCATTTGAGCTAAGTTTCGTAAATACCGTATTTATCGGGGTATTACACGCACACCGGCGTATAACACGCACCCCAAGATTTGGAGGGCTTTTTAAGGAAAAAAGTTTTAGGAGGGAAATTTAAGGAAAAAAAAACTTACATTTAAATGCCCGTCAATGTAGCCTTATCATTGTCCATCTGCAGCCTTGTCCATCATTGCAGAATGATCAGTATCATTTGCAGCTTGCCCGGCATCATTTTCAGCTTTGCCGTGTCATTTGCAGCTTGGCCAGCGCCGTTTGCAGCCTTACCCATGTTTAAATTTCCCGCCGCCGAGACAGACCGAGCGAGCGCCGCCGAAAAAGACAGAGCGCGCCGAACAAGACAGAGCCGACTTGCTCGGCTCCTCTCGTAGTCCCGCCTCCCTGCTGTTTCTCTAGCGAGCACTGCCAAAAAAGACCGAGCTGTCTGTACTGTGTATTCGGCAGGGCTCCGCTCGCAGTCCCGCCCAGTATGGGTGGGACTGCAAGCCGAGCCGAGCCGAGCCGAGTACACAGTACAGTCGGCCCGGTCTTTTTCGGCAGCGCTCGCTCCAGAAACAGCAGGGAGGCGGGACTACGAGCGGAGCCGAGCAATCGGCTCTGTCTTTTTCGGCGGCGCTCTGTATTTTTCGGCGGCGCTCTGTATTTTTCGCCGGTGCTCGGTATTTTAGACTCAGAAAGTGGGGATCGGCATATAACACGCACCCACGACTTTCCACCGATTTTAAGGGGGAAAAAGTGCGTGTTATACGCCGATAAATGCGGTATATACACGCAAGTGATTTTTCACGGTGTGGTTTGGGTATAGCACAGCTTATTTATTTTTCTTTTTGATTTTCCTGTAATTATGTGATACAGTCAAGCTGCAGCTGAAATAGGTCCCCCTAGTGACCACCTATTATATACTTTGAGTTGTGACGAGAAAAAGGGGAAGGACAGGATTGGTGGGACTTTATATGAGGTAACAAGTGGATAAATTCATCTACCTCCATCCCTATTATATGTGGAAAGTTTGCAACAGCGGCAAATATAAAATTGGGACTTTATATGAAGCATAGCTAAGAACAAAAAGGTTTGAAATCATGTGATCAAGGGCTCCAAAAAATAAAATAAAAAGTAAATCAGAAAGATAACATGATAATATAATTCAATAAGATCTCAGCAATTTATTGTTACATGATAATGACATGATTGAAATAATGAATAAAATAAAATAATTATCTTGATACATAGTAATAAAGTAATAATAATTCATAAATGACATGATTCAGTTGATATTAAAAAGTATAAAACCAATCTATGGGTAATAGAAATATTGGTACATGGTAATGTAATTATACTGCTTCATAAGTAACAGTCATGTAATCAATAAAAGAAAACAAAAAAGAAATAAATAAAGTATAAGATTAAACAAATAAATAGAATAAATAAATAAAGATATAAATGATAAATTAATATCACTAATTCGGAGTCTCAAGATCACATGATGTTGAAGGTGTAGCATAAGGCTAAGGCTCTACGCGTTTCGTGGGGACTCCCACTCTTCAGGAGCAATAAGATGGGTACAATAATCTATGATAAGAAGTAGAAAATTACCAGATGAACAGTTGCTGGACAAAAACGGAAAAAAGGGGCAAGAATATACTAGACGTTCTTACCTATAATTACATAAAAATATAGAAGTAAAATTGTTCAGGGTAGAGGATGCCAAGGGGGAAACAAAGCCCCCCCCGGAGCTGAGGCCGCACAAATGGGGACACATCGAGGCGCAGGGTAACAGCATGAGGAACACCAATGATGACTATTTGATAATGAAGTGTGGTTGCCAATGGCTGTGAATGTTCTGTGGAGAGAATGAATAGTAATGAGTGTATGAAAACTATTGCGGGTGACGGTGCAAAAAAAAAAAAAAAAAAAAAACACGCAAAAGGAACGACATAAAAACCATCAAGTAAAAAACTGGTGAATAAAAGATGTGATTTCCTGAAAGTGAAGTGTTGTGTACCTTACCATCTAAGTAGGACATCATGGGGTCCCGTGTGGAGTGAACAGGATGGGGAATAGTGCGATGTGTGCTCCCAAACATGCTGTCTCATTGCCAAGAATTAGCCACAAAGTGCCGCCAACACCACGCAGCGTTATAAAGCAGAGGGAGGAGGAGCAGGGCCAACCCCCGGACGTCTAGCGTCACTAAGGAGTCGGCGCTCAGCGTTCTCCCTCGTGTCTAATGTAGTTGGAGGAATCAAAACACAACAGAGTGCATGCGCCCAACAGAGCCGCACATAGGTGTGCGGCGTCACGTGGCGCCGCACATAGGGTGTATGAGGCGTGGTGTCGATGCGTGGGTAGCGACACCCAACACCTCCAACTCATAAGAGGAAGGTGGAGGGAGGGGCCAAGGCACGCATCGCAGCTCCCGGGGATGCAGTCCCAGGCGTACCCATCCACCCTGTAATGTTAATAATACATAATATTAGTAGAACTATTAAGCTCCTTAATGTCAAGCAAGGATCAATCTGTAGTAGACCAGTATGGATATATTGCAACATTATGCTATCTTAAGTGCTATGCTTCCATCCCTATATTATGACGAGAAAAAGGGGAAGGACGGGATTGGTGGGACTTTATATGAGGTAACGAGTGGATAAATTCATCTACCTCCATCCCTATTATATGTGGAAAGTTTGCAACAGCGGCAAATATAAAATTGGGACTTTATATGAAGCATAGCTAAGAACAAAAAGGTTTGAAATCATGTGATCAAGGGCTCCAAAAAATAAAATAAAAAGTAAATCAGAAAGATAACATGATAATATAATTCAATAAGATCTCAGCAATTTATTGTTACATGATAATGACATGATTGAAATAATGAATAAAATAAAATAAGTACCGTATATACTCGAGTATAAGCCGAGATTTTCAGCCTCTTTTTTGAGGCTGAAAGTGCCCCCCTCGGCTTATACTCGAGTCATCGCTGTCTGCCCGCTCGATCAGCGTGTCGAGCAGACAGACAGCGGCCATTCTATAATTCAAAAGCCGCGCCTCCGGCTCCGCCTTCGCCTGTGATAGGCGGAACACTGAATTTCCCAGCAGCCTGTGTTCCGCCTATCACGGACATCGTATCATCCTCGTACTACGGACGAGGATGATACGATGTCCGTGATAGGCGGAACACAGGCTGCTGGGAAATTCAGTGTTCCGCCTATCACAGGCGAAGGCGGAGGCGCGGCTTTTGAATTTTACAATGGCCGCCGAGGCGCCGACGAAGAGGGCACGGGACGGAGGCAAGGCAAGGCACGGCACGGGACGGGACGGGACGGAGGCAAGGCAAGGCACGACACGGGACGGAGGCAAGGCACGGCACGGGACGGAGGCAAGGAGGCAAGGCACGGGACGGAGGCTCGGGACACAGGTAGGCTGGACACACACACACACACACACACACACACACACACACACACACACACACACACACGGATGGATGGAGACACACACACAGGGATGGATGGATACACACACACACAGGGATGGATGGATGGATGGAGACACACACACACAGGGATGGATGGATGGAGACACACACACACAGGGATGGATGGATGGATGGATGGAGACACACACACACAGGGATGGATGGATGGATGGACACACACACACACAGGGATGGATGGACGGACACACAGGGATGGACGGACACACAGGGATGGACGGACACACAGGGATGGACGGACACACACACAGGGATGGACAGGCATGTCTCACCCTCGGCTTATACACGAGTCAATAAGTTTGCCAGTTTTTTTGGGGGTAAATTGGGGGCCTCGGCTTATATTCGGGTCGGCCTATACTCGAGTATATACGGTATCTTGATACATAGTAATAAAGTAATAATAATTCATAAATGACATGATTCAGTTGATATTAAAAAGTATAAAACCAATCTATGGGTAATAGAAATATTGGTACATGGTAATGTAATTATACTGCTTCATAAGCAACAGTCATGTAATCAATAAAAGAAAACAAAAAAGAAATAAATAAAGTATAAGATTAAACAAATAAATAGAATAAATAAATAAAGATATAAATGATAAATTAATATCACTAATTCGGAGTCTCAAGATCACATTATGTTGAAGGTGTTTCGTGGGGACTCCCACTCTTCAGGAGCAATAAGATGGGTACAATAATCTATGATAAGAAGTAGAAAATTACCAGATGAACAGTTGCTGGACAAAAACGGAAAAAAGGGGCAAGAATATACTAGACGTTCTTACCTATAATTACATAAAAATATAGAAGTAAAATTGTTCAGGGTAGAGGATGCCAAGGGGGAAACAAAGCCCCCCCCGGAGCTGAGGCCGCACAAATGGGGACACATCGAGGCGCAGGGTAACAGCATGAGGAACACCAATGGTGACTATTTGATAATGAAGTGTGGTTGCCAATGGCTGTGAATGTTCTGTGGAGAGAATGAATAGTAATGAGTGTATGAAAACTATTGCGGGTGACGGTGCAAAAAAAAAAAAAAAAAAAACACGCAAAAGGAACGCCATAAAAACCATCAAGTAAAAAACTGGTGAATAAAAGATGTGATTTCCTGAAAGTGAAGTGTTGTGTACCTTACCATCTAAGTAGGACATCATGGGGTCCCGTGTGGAGTGAACAGGATGGGGAATAGTGCGATGTGTGCTCCCAAACATGCTGTCTCATTGCCAAGAATTAGCCACAAAGTGCCGCCAACACCACGCAGCGTTATAAAGCAGAGATTATTTCAATCATGTCATTATCATGTAACAATAAATTGCTGAGATCTTAATGAATTATATTATCATGTTATCTTTCTGATTTACTTTTTATTTTATTTTTTGGAGCCCTTGATCACATGATTTCAAACCTTTTTGTTCTTAGCTATGCTTCATATAAAGTCCCAATTTTATATTTGCCGCTGTTGCAAACTTTCCACATACTTTGAGTTGTACCGTAGCGCAGTTTCTCTTCCTATTTTTCATTAAGTTATTGTCAGCTACCATTTCTCCTGACCCCCTCACGGGTGCTGGACACAGAAGGTTTTTCATATTAATGCATAGAATACATTAAGATAAAAAATCTTCTGCCTTTACAATTCTTTAACTCGGCTACTAAGCAAACTACTGCAAAGGCCTGGTACTCTCCCTTCATACTTACAATGGAGACTCAAAAACAGGATCACTCAATTCATAATCTATGCCAAAAATTCAGACCCCCTCCCGCTGGATGCGGCGGTCCTTTTCGCTTCAGGAGCGATCCGGGATGAGGGGATGGTCGTTGGTTTCTGGCCATCCCCTCTCGATCGCTCCTGGCGAATGAGAAGCTTCCTCCGCTGTGTATAGTAAACACAGGCAGGGAGGAAGTGATGTCATTCTCCTTGGGGTGGTCTTTTTGACCGGACTACGAGGAGAAGAGTGAAAGTAAGTGTGCACCAACACTACACTAACATGTAGGCACACATAGGCACACAAACCCCCCCCCCCTCGCCCCCCTGATCCCCCCCGCCCCCCCTCCCAGTCACAGTGTCACTGATTGCAGTGATCATTTATTTTCTGATCACTGCATTCAGTGTCAGTTGTAAAAGTAAAAACTGTCAGGGAAGTTAGTGTTAGGTCCAGGGCAGCCCCCTACCACCCCCCAATAAAGATTTAACCTCCTGATTGCCCCTAGAGTTAACCCTTTCACCCCCTTTTGCCAGTGTCACTAAGCGATCATTTTTCTGATCGCTGCATTAGTGTCACTGGTGTCGCTAGGTAGCTAGTTATTTTTTTAGGTTCACCGCCAGGTTTTTATAGCGCTAGGTACCCCGATATACTACCCAATAATGGTTTTAACCCCCTGATTGCCCCTAGTTAACCCTTTCACCCCCTTTTGCCAGTGTCACTAAGCGATAATTTTTCTGATCGCTGCATTAGTGTCACTGGTGCCGCTAAGTAGCTAGTTATTTTTTTAGGTTCACCGCCAGGTTTTTATAGTGCTAGGTACCCCGATATACTACCCAATAATGGCTTTAACCCCCTGATTGCCCCTAGTTAACCCTTTCACTTCCTTTTGCCAGTGTCACTAAGCGATCATTTTTCTGATCACTGCATTAGTGTCACTAGTGCTGCTAGGTAGCTAGTTATTTTTTTTAGGTTCACCGCCAGGTTTTTATAGCGCTAGGTACCCCCATATACTACCTAATAATGGTTTTAACTCCCCGATTGCCCCTAGTTAACCCTTTCACCAGCGATCACCGTATAAGTGCCACTGGTGACGCTGGTTAGCCAGTTAGTTATTTAGGTTCCCCGTCAGGTTTTTATATAGCGCCAGGGACCCCCATTCACTACCTAATAAAGATTTTAACCCCCTGATTGCCCCTAGTTAACCCTTTCACCAGTGATCACCATATAAGTGTTACGGGTGACTCTGGTTAGTTTGCTTTTTATAGCATCAGGGCACCCACCATTTATTACCCAATAAAGGTTTAACCCCCTGATCACCCGGCGGGTGATATCAATTAGGTTTTAGGGTCAAGGGCTGCGTCGCCCCAGGCAGTGCTAGGTTAGTGCCAGTACCGCTAACACCCACGCACAAAGCATACACCTCCCGTAGTGGTATAGAATCTGAACAGATCAATATCTGATCTGATCAGATCTATACTAGCGTCCCCAGCAGTTTAGGGTTCCAAAAAAATGCATTGTTAGCGGGGATCAGCCCAGATACCTGCTAGCACCTGCGTTTTGCCCCTCCCCCCAGCCCACCCAAGTGCAGTATCGATCGATCACTGTCACTTACAAAACACTAAACACATAACTGCAGCGTTCGCAGAGTCAGGCCTGATCCCTGTGATCGCTAACAGTTTTTTTTTGTAGCGTTTTATATTTAAATCCGGAAGGCAGTGCTTGGTTTTCGGGGTCCCGTACATGGCTAAACTCCCAAAAAGTCCCCCACATGTGGTATCCCCGTACTCTGGAGAAGCAGCAAAATTTATTTTGGTGTGTAATTTCACTTATGCCCTTAGCATGTGTGAGCAATATATCATTTAGTGACAACTTGTGCAAAAAAAATTTTTTTAATATTCCCGCAACTTGTGGCAAAATATAAAATATTTCATGGACTCAACATGCCTCTCAGTAAATAGCTTGGGGTGTCTACTTTCCAAAATGGGGTCATTGGGGGGGGGGGGGGGTTGTGCTATTTTGGCATTTTATGGCCTTCGAAACTGTGATAGGTAGTGAGGAGTGAAATCAAAAATTTGCACCCTTAGAAATCCTGAAGGCAGTGATTGGTTTTCGGGGTGCCGTACGCGGCTAGACTCCCAAAAAGTCCCACATATGTGGTATCCCCGTACTCAGGAGAAGCAGCAGAATATATTTTGGGGTGCAATTCCACATATAACTATGGCATGTGTGAGCAATATATCATTTAGTGACAACTTTTTGTAAACTTTTTTTTTTGTGTCATTATTCAATCACTTGGGACAAAAAAAATATTCAATGGGCTCAAAATGCCCCTCAGCAATTTCCTTGGGGTATCTACTTTCCAAAATGGGGTCATTTGGGGGGGGGGTTTTGTTATTTTGGCATTTTATGGCCTTCGAAACTGTGATAGGTAGTGAGGAGTGAAATCAAAAATTTGCACCCTTAGAAATCCTGAAGGCAGTGATTGGTTTTCGGGGTGCCATACGCGACTAGACTCCCAAAAAGTTCCACATATGTAGTATCCCCGTACTCAGGAGAAGCAGCAGAATATATTTTGGGGTGCAATTTCACATATAACTATGGCATGTGTGAGCAATATATAATTTAGTGACAACTTTTTGTAAACTTTTTTTTTTTGTGTCATTATTCAATCACTTGGGACAAAAAAAAAATATTCAATGGGCTCAAAATGCCCCTCAGCAATTTCCTTGGGGTATCTACTTTCCAAAATGGGGTCATTTGGGGAGGTTTGTGTTATTTTAGCATTTTATGGCCTTCGAAACTGTGATAGGTAGTGAGGAGTGAAATCAAAAATTTGCACCCTTAGAAATCCTGAAGGCAGTGATTGGTTTTTGGGGTGCCGTACGCGACTAGACTCCCAAAAAGTTCCACATATGTGGTATCCCCGTACTCAGGAGAAGTAGCAGAATATATTTTGGGGTGCAATTCCACATATAACTATGGCATGTGTGAGCAATATATCATTTAGTGACAACTTTTTGTAAACTTTTTTTTTTTGTGTCATTATTCAATCACTTGGGACAAAAAAAAATATTCAATGGGCTCAAAATGCCCCTCAGCAATTTCCTTGGGGTATCTACTTTCCAAAATGGGGTCATTTGGGGAGGTTTTGTGTTATTTTGGCATTTTATGGCCTTCGAAACTGTGATAGGTAGTGAGGAGTGAAATCAAAAATTTGCACCCTTAGAAATACTGAAGGCAGTGATTGGTTTTCGGGGTGCCGTACACGACTAGACTCCCAAAAAGTTCCACATATGTGGTATCCCCGTACTCAGGAGAAGCAGCAGAATATATTTTGGGGTGCAATTCCATATATAACTATGGCATGTGTGAGCAATACGTCATTTAGTGACAACTTTTTGTAAACTTTTTTTTTGTGTCATTATTCAATCACTTGGGACAAAAAAAAAATATTCAATGGGCTCAAAATGCCCCTCAGAAATTTCCTTGGGGTATCTACTTTCCAAAATGGGGTCATTGGGGGGGGGGGTTGTGTTATTTTGGCATTTTATGGCCTTCGAAACTGTGATAGGTAGTGAGGAGTGAAATCAAAAATTTGCACCCTTAGAAATCCTGAAGGCACTGATTGGTTTTTGGGGTGCCGTACGCGGCTAGACTCCCAAAAAGTCCCACATATGTGGTATCCCCGTACTCAGGAGAAGCAGCAGAATATATTTTGGGGTGCAATTCCGCATATAACTATGGCATGTGTGAGCAATATATCATTTAGTGACAACTTTTTGTAAACTTTATTTTTTTTTGTGTCATTATTCAATCACTTGGGACAAAAAAAAAATATTCAATGGGCTCAACATGCCCCTCAGCAATTTCCTTGGGGTGTCTACTTTCCAAAATGGGGTCATTTGGGGGGGTTTTGTGTTATTTTGGCATTTTATGGCCTTCGAAACTGTGATAGGTAGTGAGGAGTGAAATCAAAAATTTGCACCCTTAGAAATCCTGAAGGCAGTGATTGGTTTTCGGGGTGCCGTACGCGGCTAGACTCCCAAAAAGTCCCACATATGTGGTATCCCCGTACTCAGGAGAAGCAGCCGAATATATTTTGGGGTGCAATTCCACATATAACTATGGCATGTGTGAGCAATATATCATTTAGTGACAACTTTTTGTAAACTTTTCTTTTTGTGTCATTATTCAATCACTTGGGACAAAAAAATAAATATTCAATGGGCTCAACATGCCCCTCAGCAATTTACTTGGGGTGTCTACTTTCCAAAATTCCATTTGGGGGGGTTTGTACTGCCCTGCCATTTTAACACCTCAAGAAATGAGATAGGCAGTCATAAATTAAAAGCTGTGTAAATTCCAGAAAATGTACTCTAGTTTGTAGACGCTATAACTTTTGCGCAAACCAATAAATATACGCTTATTGACATTTTTTTTACTAAAGACATGTGGCTGAATAAATTTTGCCCTAAATGTATGACTAAAATTGAGTTTATTCGATTTTTCTTATAACAAAAAGTAGAAAATATATTTTTTTCTTGAAATTTTCGGTCTTTTTCCATTTATATCGCAAAAAGTAAAAATTGCAGAGGCAATCAAATACCATCAAAAGAAAGCTCTATTTGTGGGAAGAAAAGGACGCAAATTTCGTTTGGATA
The DNA here is from genome assembly GCF_037356315.1 of Lithobates pipiens. Taxonomy (NCBI): domain Eukaryota; kingdom Metazoa; phylum Chordata; class Amphibia; order Anura; family Ranidae; genus Lithobates; species Lithobates pipiens. The sequence continues at coordinate 145,571,002 of NW_027507758.1, read as the reverse complement.
CAACATTGCATGACCGCGCAATTACCAGTTAAAGCAGTGCAGTGCGAAATTGTAAAAAGACCTCTGGTCCTTAGGCTGTCAATTGGTCCGGGGCTGAAGTGGTTAATAACAAACATGTTATACTTACCTCCTCTGTGCAGTTGGTTTCGTACAGAGTAGCCTGGATCCTCCTCTTCTCATGTCTCTCTTCGCTGCTCCTGGCCCCTCCCTTCTATCGAGTGCCCCTACAGCAAGGAGCTTAATATGGGGGCACCCGAGCCGAGTCACAGCTCCGTGTATCCATTCAGACATGGAGCCCCAACCTGGCCCGTCCCTCTCTCCCCTGATTGGCTAACTGACTTTAATTGACATCCACAGGAGCCAGTGGTGCCGTTGCTGTGTCTCAGCCAATCATGAGGAGAGTCCCGGATGGGTAAGACACTCATGAACGTTGTTGGAGAAAGCTGAGCTCAGGAAAGTGTTAGGGGGGCTCAGGGGGGCTGATACACACAAAGGGGTTTTAATCTTAATGCATAGAATGCATTAAGATAAAAAAAAATATTGTGCCTTTACAACTCCTTTAATATTTTAGGTTATAAACATTTTTCTTTTTATTTCACCTAGTGATCCTGCCAATAACACAATTCCTAGTCTAGGTTTACAGCGCTCACTCAATGCGCTTTATCTGAGTAGGAGTAGTGTTGTCACTCTAGGCTGCTCTGCTGATTTGGACTACAAAAACCTATCACTCTCCCTCTCCTAATTTCTATTACATGTGGGGTAAGTGTGTGTAGTTCACAGAAGAACTGGAAAGGCAGATAATATTGTTGGCAATTTAGTTAATTGCACAGAAATTTACAAGGAAACAATATTTCCGGCAGGATAAACAGGTATTCTTTGTAGGTGTTTAAATGTGAAATCTCTGCACTGGTCTAAATAATGAAACAACTGCTACTCAAGACCAGGAATAAAGTAAAAAAAAATGTGTTCATATATATGGAGCGCTATTTTCTGTGTTAAACCATATAAAATATGACAATATATAATTTATAAAGTGATGCATAAACCACAATATAAAAACAGGGCTAAAAAAAGTGCAAAATGAATAAACATTCAATTAACAATATTAAGTGCCTTTTGTGACTCTTATTTGTAACACACAAAGTTCATATAGTGAATAGATGGCAGCATATGTAGAATCTTAATCGGGCAATCTCCGGCATATGTCTCTTTTGCTTTCAATCACTGAGCATTGCAAGATGTCTGATATGTTCCACTTAAAAACAGTCACATATACAGTATTTGAAGATATGATGTCTCATAAGGTAAAAGTTGGCCTCTTACCAGATATGGTTGACCCCTGTTACAGAGATCAAACTCATTGTAGGAGTATATTCGCCTGTCTGGATATCACCCCCCTGGTTGTTCTGCTTCCAAGCAACTCAGGTGATTCAAATGCCCCATACACACGGTCAGACATTCCAACCACAAAATCTGTCGCATTTTTTCTGATGGATTTTGGCCGAAACTTGTTTTGCATATACATGGTCGTACAAAGTTGTCGGAAAATCCGATCATTCGGAACGATGTGACGTACAAAACTTACAGTGGGACTACGTAGAGGCCAGTAGCCAATAGCTTTCGTCTCCAAATTTTTTCTGAGCATGCGTGGCACTTTGTGCGTCAGGATTCTCTACACATTATTGGAAAACATCCGATCGGATTTTGTTGTCAGAAAGTTTCAGATCCAGCTCTCAAACTTTTTCCGTGGGAAATTCCGACAGAAAAAGTCCGATAGAGCCGACACATGATTGGATTTTCCGACAACATAATCCGATCTGACTTTTTCCATCTGAATTTCCGACCGCGTGTATGGGGCAAAAGACCAAGGAATTCGATTGCGTTCATGGGTGTTCAGCTTATTAACTGGCTTGGAAATCTCAAGTGTATTGATACCAGATCTTTATATCCATAACAATGTAAAGGAACTCCAAATATCAGGAAATCATATAGATAAGGAAAGAAAAATCCTCATAGTGTAAAACTGCATGGATTTATTAAATGGCTTTACACTTACAACAATGTAGACATTTCAGGCATGAAAAAATTGTAGTATCTGGTGGCGACATTCATCTAACCAGTTGGGTGGCATTACAGGGATTCTCCGAACTGACGCGTTTCCACAAAAATGTCATCTACTGGGAATGGAGGATCCATTCCCAGTAGACAAGATTTTTTGGGAAACGCCAACTAGTTAGACGAATGATATCGCCGCCAGATACTACAATTTTTTCATGCCTGAAATTGCTGCCTTGTACTTGGCATTAAAACTAATTAAGCCAGTACATCAAAGGACTAGTAAGCGGAAGTATAATACATTTTTGTTGTTTGGTTTAGATATTCATCTGAGTTAATATACTGTATTTTCACTTACATAGTTTTAGGAGTCGAAAGATAACTGAAATTTTTTTTTACTACCCAATCAGATGCACATTTTGTCAGTCTTGCCTCTAATCTGCTGTCAAAGTTGATCTGTTGTTGTTTGTAATTGGCAATAGCATACCACTGCTATTTGTGCTACATAAATAGGCTCATGCGTATAAAAGTAATGACCCCGGGGCAGTGAAATGTGGGTATTCTACCAAGGATAAAAACTGGTTCTTCTGCTTTCAGTGATTAATAGGGTTTATATTTGATATGCCATAATGTACTGGTGAGAATTTTAATGAGACAGTATGAGATTATGATGGATCACTGGAATGTGATTACAGTAATTAAATATGGTTATCATCTTCTCGCTGCTTAATGATATTTGCATCTTTATTTAACACAGCACTTAACACATGACTTTGTTGAAGAAAATTTACACAAACCATAAGCTAAGATATACAATAAAGTACTTTTACAGTTTATAATACAAATGAGCCCCAATAAAGGAAGAAAAGGCTTCTGGGTAAATGTCGTTTTTATGTGTTAGCAATTGTCTTAGCTCATGTAACTTTATAAGGAAGGGACTAGTGGGTTTAGTAAAGCACCAGAGAGATGCCTGAATATGACAACTACATATGGAAATGAAGACTGGATTCACATATGTGCCAATTTGGTGCGGACTTCCCTGCATCCAATTCGCATGACAGGCAAGTGTGGTAGACTCTCAATGGAGCCGGTTCACACATGTCCGGGGCAAGCACAGTCTGCATTACAAAAGGGTCCTGTGCGTGTTCGGGCCTGATTTGCACCTGAACCGGTGAACAGAAATGCATCGGACCCCATGCTGGGAACCACAGCTGGACATATGTGAGCCCAGCCTCAAGTGTTACTAAACTCACAACAGTAAAACCACTCTGTAAAATGCAGTAAAGCAGGCTTGCTATATTCACTGTGGAACCCAAGGAGTTAATTCTGCGCATGTAAAAAGGCTGTTTGATCCTGTCTTATCTGATCCTTCCCTTCTTCCACTGTCCCCAATCCATCTCCTGATGAGACAGAGCCTTTGGAGCCACTCTGCACATGCTCAGTTTGGTGTGTTTTGCTAGAGAGGGCCAATCAGCACTGGCCAGACAGAGGGAAAGTGGTCCTGCATCCTCATAGGACAGTCAGGGGAGAATGAAAATTTCTTCTACAAGCTTAAACTAGACATTGATAGATGTCACAGGACTGCTCTAACTGCTTATGAGAAAAGGTATTTAGCCATTTATATTTACTAAAATAATTGCATTTCCGTGTCCTATGCACTGCGGAAGACCAGATGTAGTAAATGCAGGGTCCTGGGTTTAGTAACACTTTAACACTTTGACCAAATACACCAGCTCTGTGATAACAAGATTAGGAGGGGGGTTAGGTTGCGCTATGGACCACTTAATTTAAGAAGTATTGAATTAATAATGTAAAATATAAGACATAAAATATGGGTAAGAGCGGCCTCTATTTGTTTCCACCTTGGCGGGTGGAAAGATACTGAAAAAAGGGGGGGAAGGGAAAATAGACCTGGCGCTATACCCTATATAACTGGAAGTCTATACGTTTAAACTCAATAACATATAATTTCCAGCGTGCTGGCAATCAAATAAAAATAGTGCAAATAATGAAAGAAATAAATGAATATGAAAACCTTGGAATAGCAAATAATTGTCCAAATACCATAGGTAGTTGAACCTATGTGCTGCTGCTATTAATTAAAGTGCAAGTGTCAGTGAATTACATGTGCCAAAATCTAATGTACATAAAAACAATTAGAACAAATAAAATATAAAATATAAAATACCAAGTGATGGCTTGATCTTGCCCGTGAGTATAGTGACTGTGCTTACTCCATTAAATATTGTCATGCAAGGTATAAGCAAAGAGAAATAACGTGATGATTGACACACTAAGAATGCATGAACGTGTGCGGTGAAACTTGAAACACAAAATGAAATTAACGGTCACATTCAACCATATGCATTGGGATTGTGAATAGTCTCTAGTGAGTGACGGGATGTTCCGTGCGTGGGGGAGGGGGAAGGGGGTGATGATTTCCGATCTTTCCAAAATTGTTCCCCGTGTTCAGTGGTTACTGCTATCTTATGCTCTCACCGGAAAAAGGACCCCGTCCGGGGTGGATCAACCTTCACAATATCAGCTATTGTGTCGCTCTCTGGCTTGCTTCAGGTGTAATGCTGGGGACCCCTCGTTTTTCCGTGAGTGTAGTGTACCACGTTGTATATGTTAAGAGAGAGGCATATCCATAGCGTGATAACGTTTAAAAATCGTATTTATTAAAAAATGGATTAAAACTACTTACAAACATAGATGATTCAATTGCGGTTGTTTTACAGCTTTTAAACAGGTTTGAAAGTCCCGCTCGGCTTCCTGGTATGTGCTAGAGGTGTACGTCGTTAGGCCACGCCCTACGCGTTTCGTCATTCAGACGTCATCTGGAGCGGCCATCTTCATACACCTTTAGCTCTATATAGGGTGTATTGTTCGCATCGCGCATGCGCGGTCAAACGGCGCCATTTCTAGTGAGGGAATGCCCTCATACTTTAATATTGCGCTATGTAATGTGCTTACTGCGCATGTGCGTACATTCGTCACCATTCCTAGTGAGGGAATGCCCTCATACTTGGTTACTGTGCGATGGACATTACACCCTGTAATTAAACCTTGCAACTTAACCCACCGCAGAAACTTTACCAAACTCGGTTTTATTATACATACACATTAATGTTGTATTATGTTGAAATTATCACAGAAACGTTAAACGAAGACAGAAAACGAATGTGGGACAGCTCTGATAGAAGATCTTAGTAGAAAGGCTGAATATAAATGAATGAATATAAAAGTAGATGAATGTGGTTTAATATGAACCGAGGGCCCAATGGATACTTGTTTATCAATATGGCTAGAACTAGAGAGTAAATTTAAACCGATCAGTTATCATTATTTATTATTAATTATTTTATAGGAAGGAGTCCAATTAGTATTTAGAAATACTTAAAATTACTGAAAGTACTAAAAATTGTTTAGATAAGGGGAAGGTTTTTAGAAAAAAATGTATGAACCAAATAATGAAGGAATATATATTATATTATTAGAGTATACATAAAAACGCATACAGAAATATATATATGTATAAGTGAAAAATTTGTATAAGTAAAAAATCTATATATGTATAAGTAAAAAATTTTTTTGTGTCCTAATATTGTATGAGGAAATCTGTTCTGTATATCCTTAAAGAAAAGTGTGAAATTGGTGTAGGCAGAGTAGAAAAAACCTCTGAAAAATATGTAAAAGTACAGAAGTATATATAGAAAGAGAATAAAAAATTCTTAAAAATATTGAAACATATAAAAATATATATATGAATACATAAAAAATATACATATAAAAAGGGGGGTGGAAATATAATAAATTGTAGTTGGGAGACAAGATTATATTAAGAAAGGATCAAATTAGAAGTGTTTTGCTTGTTGCCCTAAGTTTGCCAGAATATCACTTATATTTATTTTTGATTTTATTGAATAGATAACATTCGACCTAATATCATATGCTTATTAGGACTTATTAGAAGTAAAATCCAATGATTTAATTGCACCCTAGTTGGTTATGTGATTTAACATCCTATGTCGCTCCCTGTACATCTTGTTCATGGGTAGGGGGAATTTACCCCGTTGTTGTGTCATCTTTAGACATTCGACCCAGTATCATATGCTTAACTTATTAGGAGTGGCGTCCAGCATTTATACCCTAGTTAATAGTATGATTATGCACCCTATGTGACTCCTTACATATTTTGTGCGTGGATAGGGGGTATTTGACCCCATTATTATGTTAGAATCTTACAGTAAAACATTTGCATGAATATGCACAGGATAGGTCTGAGGTCAATTATTGCATGAATATGCACAGGATAGGTCTGAGGTCAGCTATTGTGACATTATTTAGAACATATATCTGTGAGTACATGTGAGGGGGGGGAAGGGGGGGGAGAATAAGATGGCTAATCTGCCAAGATAATGTCCCCCATCTGTGGTGGGTAAGGGAATATCTACATCCCTTCTTCTTTGCAGGTATGAAAATCTGAATATATTGAATTTATTACATTCGACCTGGATATATTCTTAAAAAGTATTAAATGCATTGATAGCAGATTAAAAATTGGTTAGAAAGCAATTAAGATCTAGGTCTATGTTCATTCCTGCGGGATGTAAAGTTTCCAAGTTAAAAATCCACTTTGTTTCATTTTGTGAAATTTTGATAGTCATGTCCTCTCCCCTCCAATGTCCCTTAATTTTGTCGATAGCGTAAAAAGTCATTTGTTTAGGATCTTGATTATGGAAATCTTTAAAATGTCTTGAGACACTATGTTTGTCATATCCCTTCCTGATGTTTTTAATGTGTTCCCCGATTCTTATATGTAGTTCCCGCGTGGTTCTTCCCACATATTGTTTGTGACAGGGGCATTCTATGACATATGTCACATGGGTGCTTTTACAGGAGATCAACTCCTTTATAGGAAATTCTCTTCCATTAGTGGTTGAAGAGAATTTGGTAATTTTCTTAGGGGTTTTCTTACTCCTACGGCAAGGGAGACATTGTCCACATTTGAAAAAGCCTCTTAAGTGTTTATTGATCTTGATGTCTCGTGGGGGGTCGATTGAATTCTTGACCAATTTGTTTCTCAAATTGGGAGCTTTCTTGTAAATGAAGGCAGGATTATTGGGCAATATTTGTTTCAACACTTCATCGGTCTTCAGAATGGGCCAATGTTTCTTTATGATCTTTTCTATATCCTTATGTTGTCTATTGAAGCCGGTGAAGAAAGCAGTCTCTATGTTTTTCTTATTCCTAGGTGCTGCTTTGTTTTCTATTAGTTGTTTCCTTTCCGTTTTTATTATGGTTTCTTTGAGGGCCCGTAGGTAGGTTTCTTTGTACCCTTTGTGCATAAACCTTTTAATAATGACTTCTGCTTGTATGTCGAAGTCCTCTTTCTTGGTACAATTCCTGTAAATTCTCAAAAGTTGCCCTTTAGGTATGTTGCCGATCCATCTTGGATGGTGGCAACTGGAGGTAGGTATGTAGCCATTTCGGTCCGTGGTTTTGAAGAAGGTTCTAGTACCCAGGGTTCCCTCTATTTTAAATATCTGTAAATCTAAATAATCTATGCTTTGGTCATCCCATTTGCCTGTGAAGGTGATACCATAAATGTTATGATTTATTTCGTCAAGAAAAGATTGTAGTTCTGCTTGGGATCCACCCCAGAGGATTAAGATATCATCTATATATCTTCTATACATTTTCAAGTTCCTTCTGAGTATTCCGTAAATTTGTTCTTCCTCCCAATGGTCCAGGAAGAGGTTTGCCACGCTGGGTGCGTATTTTGCCCCCATAGCTACTCCCTTCGTTTGGACATAATGTTTCCCCTTATACCAGAAGTGGTTATGCCTCATTGCTAGATCCAATCCTTCCAATATGTAATCTATTTGTTCCTGTTTTAGGTCGGACTTGTTATGGAGGGCCCATTCTACTGCGTTAAGACCATCCTTCTGTCTGATGTTTGTGTATAAGGAGTTAACATCTATCGTAACTAGTAGGTCTTTATCCCCCACCTTGGCGTTTTGTAATTCCTTCAGTAGTTGTCTACTGTCTTTTAAATAGGATTTTCCTTTGGTTACTAATGGTTGTAGGAATCCATCAACGTAAGCGCCTAATCTTGAAAACAGGGAATCTATTCCGCTTACTATGGGTCTTCCTGGAGGTTGTGTTTGGTTTTTTTGAATTTTTGGAGCATAATAGATTACTGGAGTTTTTGGTGCGTTAGGTGTTAAGTACCTTGCTTCCTTTTTGTTGAGTATCCCTTTCAGTAGGCCCTTCTCGACATAATTATTGAGTTTTTTGTTATATTCTTCTTTTGGGTTTTTCTTTAATTGTTTATAGGTGTCTGGGATGTTAAGGAGGTTGGCCATCTCCTGTTCATAGTCTGACTTCTTAAGTATGACCAGACCACCTCCATTGTCCGCTGGTCTGATGACTATGTCTTTTTTCTTCTCTAGTTGTTTGATGGTCTTCCAGATGCCTTTCTTCTTGGTTGGTTTTATTACCAAGTCTCTAATGTCTTTTTCCACCATTTTTTTTAAAAACCTTAATTCCCTCATTCTGCTGTTGATTTGGATTAAAAATAGAATTGTTTCTCAGTTGAGAATGTTTATAATTGGACTCTTCCTTCTTCCTCTCCGTGCTTTTTGTGTTGGCATAATATTTTTTAATGTTTAGCTTCCTGACAAATTTTTGTAAATCAATGAAAGTTTCAAATTTGTCCAACTTTTTGTCTGGGGCAAATTTTAAGCCTAGATCCAGTATTTTTAATTCTTCCTCACTGAAGGTTGCTTCACTAAGGTTATAAATGCCCTCTCCTAGTATTCTCGCCTTCTTTTTCTTGAGGCCTCCTCTCTTTCCCCTCTTTCGTTTTCTTCTACCCATCTTGGGGGCCTGTACTCCCTCCTTTGGTTCTCTCGATGGGTCTGGTATTCCGTATATTCTCCTCTCGTGTTCCCTTGGCCTGTCCACCTGGGGTTCCAACCTCCATTTCTTCTGGGTTGTCCCTGGTGTTGATTCCTCGTTGGGTACCGAAACGGTCTCCATCCTCCCCTTGGTCCAAAAGGGGGGTTTCCCGGTGGTCTGTGTCTTTGTTCCCTGTGAAAAAAATCACTCTGGTACCTAACGTGGGATGGGGTGTTTTGAGGGTATCTTCTAAGGGGGGAGTACCTATTCTGATGTCTCGGGATATTGTATACGTCCGGGCCTTGTTGTTGTGTTCCTCTGGGAGTGTCCCGTTCTCTTCTGCTCTGGTTTCTATTATTGCTTAATTCAGATCTTCTATGGTTTGGTGTGTAAGGTTCTCCTATTCTTTCTAACCTATTTGGTGTTGGGGTGGGTTGTTGCCATATTTCTTCTATCCCATTTGTTTGGTCCTCATCTGAGTCATCACCCATGGATACGTTATTGTCCTCCTCGTTATAGGTGGTGTCCATTTGCCACTTGTAAATTTGTTGATTTTTGTAATCCAGTACATCCCTTCGGAACTTTTTCTGTTTCTTCTGTTGGATATCTTTATCATATTTCTTGATCATTTCCTGCAAATTGTTTTCTTTCTCTTTATATTCATTTGTGTCCCTATGTGGTAGCAGTTGATCCTTGATCTGTGAGATCTCTATCTCAACGTTTTTGAGTTTGACTTGCCTCCTTACTACAATTTTTTGTAGTAACAGGGTTTCGCTTTCATTAAAAAATTTATACCAGTCTTCCATCAAGTGTTTATCATTTAGAGCATCATTGGGGGAGACATCCCATCTTAGTCTTCTTGGGGTGATTTTTTCAGAGATGTACATCTCTAAGATGGCTATGTCCCACCATACTCTTAGTTGCTTCTCTAGAAGGTGTTTGAGCTGTTTAAAGAGACTGTCCAGATCTTGTTTATTGGCTACATGTTCTTGGTTAAAAATTTCCATCAAATTGATGGCTCTGCTATCAACGTATTTAAAAAGGTCCATTGCTGCAATCTATTATTAAGAGTCAGAAGACTCAAAATTAAACAAGATTAGAAGGGGGGTTAGGTTGCGCTATGGACCACTTAACTAAAGAAGTATTGAATTAATAATGTAAAATATAAGACATAAAATATGGGTAAGAGCGGCCTCTATTTGTTTCCACCTTGGCGGGTGGAAAGATACTGAAAAAAGGGGGGGAAGGGAAAATAGACCTGGCGCTATACCCTATATAACTGGAAGTCTATACGTTTAAACTCAATAACATATAATTTCCAGCGTGCTGGCAATCAAATAAAAATAGTGCAAATAATGAAAGAAATAAATGAATATGAAAACCTTGGAATAGCAAATAATTGTCCAAATACCATAGGTAGTTGAACCTATGTGCTGCTGCTATTAATTAAAGTGCAAGTGTCAGTGAATTACATGTGCCAAAATCTAATGTACATAAAAACAATTAGAACAAATAAAATATAAAATATAAAATACCAAGTGATGGCTTGATCTTGCCCATGAGTATAGTGACTGTACTTACTCCATTAAATATTGTCATGCAAGGTATAAGCAAAGAGAAATAACGTGATGATTGACACACTAAGAATGCATGAACGTGTGCGGTGAAACTTGAAACACAAAATGAAATTAACGGTCACATTCAACCATATGCATTGGGATTGTGAATAGTCTCTAGTGAGTGACGGGATGTTCCGTGGGTGGGGAGGGGGAAGGGGGTGATGATTTCCGATCTTTCCAAAATTGTTCCCTGTGTTCAGTGGTTACTGCTATCTTATGCTCTCACCGGAAAAAGGACCCCGTCCGGGGTGGATCAACCTTCACAATATCAGCTATTGTGTCGCTCTCTGGCTTGCTTCAGGTGTAATGCTGGGGACCCCTCGTTTTTCCGTGAGTGTAGTGTACCACATTGTATATGTTAAGAGAGAGGCATATCCATAGCGTGATAACGTTTAAAAATCGTATTTATTAAAAAATGGATTAAAACTACTTACAAACATAGATGATTCAATTGCGGTTGTTTTACAGCTTTAAAACAGGTTTGAAAGTCCCGCTCGGCTTCCTGGTATGTGCTAGAGGTGTACGTCGTTAGGCCACGCCCTACGCGTTTCGTCATTCAGACGTCATCTGGAGTGGCCATCTTCATACACCTTTAGCTCTATATAGGGTGTATTGTTCGCATTGCGCATGCGCGGTCAAACGGCGCCATTTCTAGTGAGGGAATGCCCTCATACTTTAATATTGCGCTATGTAATGTGCTTACTGCGCATGTGCGTACATTCGTCACCATTCCTAGTGAGGGAATGCCCTCATACTTGGTTACTGTGCGATGGACATTACACCCTGTAATTAAACCTTGCAACTTAACCCACCGCAGAAACTTTACCAAACTCGGTTTTATTATACATACACATTAATGTTGTATTATGTTGAAATTATCACAGAAACGTTAAACGAAGACAGAAAACGAATGTGGGACAGCTCTGATAGAAGATCTTAGTAGAAAGGCTGAATATAAATGAATGAATATAAAAGTAGATGAATGTGGTTTAATATGAACCGAGGGCCCAATGGATACTTGTTTATCAATATGGCTAGAACTAGAGAGTAAATTTAAACCGATCAGTTATCATTATTTATTATTAATTATTTTATAGGAAGGAGTCCAACTAGTATTTAGAAATACTTACAATTACTGAAAGTACTAAAAATTGTTTAGATAAGGGGAAGGTTTTTAGAAAAAAATGTATGAACCAAATAATGAAGGAATATATATTATATTATTAGAGTATACATAAAAACGCATACAGAAATATATATATGTATAAGTGAAAAATTTGTATAAGTAAAAAATCTATATATGTATAAGTAAAAAAAATGTTTGTGTCCTAATATTGTATGAGGAAATCTGTTCTGTATATCCTTAAAGAAAAGTGTGAAATTGGTGTAGGCAGAGTAGAAAAAACCTCTGAAAAATATGTAAAAGTACAGAAGTATATATAGAAAGAGAATAAAAAATTCTTAAAAATATTGAAACATATAAAAATATATATATGAATACATAAAAAATATACATATAAAAAGGGGGGTGGAAATATAATAAATTGTAGTTGGGAGACAAGATTATATTAAGAAAGGATCAAATTAGAAGTGTTTTGCTTGTTGCCCTAAGTTTTGCCAGAATATCACTTATATATTTTTTTTTTTTTGAATAGATAACATTCGACCTAATATCATATGCTTATTAGGATTTATTAGAAGTAAAATCCAATGATTTAATTGCACCCTAGTTGGTTATGTGATTTAACATCCTATGTCGCTCCCTGTACATCTTGTTCATGGGTAGGGGGAATTTACCCCGTTGTTGTGTCATCTTTAGACATTCGACCCAGTATCATATGCTTAACTTATTAGGAGTGGCGTCCAGCATTTATACCCTAGTTAATAGTATGATTATGCACCCTATGTGACTCCTTACATATTTTGTGCGTGGATAGGGGGTATTTGACCCCATTATTATGTTAGAATCTTACAGTAAAACATTTGCATGAATATGCACAGGATAGGTCTGAGGTCAATTATTGCATGAATATGCACAGGATAGGCCTGAGGTCAGCTATTGTGACATTATTTAGAACATATATCTGTGAGTACATGTGAGGGGGGGGGAGGGGGGGGGGAGAATAAGATGGCTAATCTGCCAAGATAATGTCCCCCATCTGTGGTGGGTAAGGGAATATCTACATCCCTTCTTCTTTGCAGGTATGAAAATCGGAATATATTGAATTTATTACATTCGACCTGGATATATTCTTAAAAAGTATTAAATGCATTGATAGCAGATTAAAAATTGGTTAGAAAGCAATTAAGATCTAGGTCTATGTTCATTCCTGCGGGATGTAAAGTTTCCAAGTTAAAAATCCACTTTGTTTCATTTTGTGAAATTTTGATAGTCATGTCCTCTCCCCTCCAATGTCCCTTAATTTTGTCGATAGCGTAAAAAGTCATTTGTTTAGGATCTTGATTATGGAAATCTCTAAAATGTCTTGAGACACTATGTTTGTCATATCCCTTCCTGATGTTTTTAATGTGTTCCCCGATTCTTATATGTAGTTCCCGCGTGGTTCTTCACATAGTCATCAGACCAGCGGACAAGGGAGGTGGTCTGGTCATACTTAAGAAGTCAGACTATGAACAGGAGATGGCCAACCTCCTTAACATCCCAGACACCTATAAACAATTAAAGAAAAACCCAAAAGAAGAATATAACAAAAAACTCAATAATTATGTCGAGAAGGGCCTACTGAAAGGGATACTCAACAAAAAGGAAGCAAGGTACTTAACACCTAACGCACCAAAAACTCCAGTAATCTATTATGTTCCAAAAATTCATAAAAACCAAACACAACCTCCAGGAAGACCCATAGTAAGCGGAATAGATTCCCTGTTTTCAAGATTAGGCGCTTACGTTGATGGATTCCTACAACCATTAGTAACCAAAGGAAAATCCTATTTAAAAGACAGTAGACAACTACTGAAGGAATTACAAAACGCCAAGGTGGGGGATAAAGACCTACTAGTTACGATAGATGTTAACTCCTTATACACAAACATCAGACAGAAGGATGGTCTTAACGCAGTAGAATGGGCCCTCCATAACAAGTCCGACCTAAAACAGGAACAAATAGATTACATATTGGAAGGATTGGATCTAGCAATGAGGCATAACCACTTCTGGTATAAGGGGAAACATTATGTCCAAACGAAGGGAGTAGCTATGGGGGCAAAAAACGCACCCAGCGTGGCAAACCTCTTCCTGGACCATTGGGAGGAAGAACAAATTTACGGAATACTCAGAAGGAACTTGAAAATATATAGAAGATATATAGATGATATCTTAATCATCTGGGGTGGATCCCAAGCAGAACTACAATCTTTTCTTGACGAAATAAATCATAACATTTATGGTATCACCTTCACAGGCAAATGGGATGACCAAAGCATAGATTATTTAGATTTACAGATATTCAAAATAGAGGGAACCCTGGGTACTAGAACCTTCTTCAAAACCACGGACCGAAATGGCTACATACCTACCTCCAGTTGCCACCATCCAAGATGGATCGGCAACATACCTAAAGGGCAACTTTTGAGAATTTACAGGAATTGTACCAAGAAAGAGGACTTCGACATACAAGCAGAAGTCATTATTAAAAGGTTTATGCACAAAGGGTACAAAGAAACCTACCTACGGGCCCTCAAAGAAACCATAATAAAAACGGAAAGGAAACAACTAATAGAAAACAAAGCAGCACCTAGGAATAAGAAAAACATAGAGACTGCTTTCTTCACCGGCTTCAATAGACAACATAAGGATATAGAAAAGATCATAAAGAAATATTGGCCCATTCTGAAGACCGATGAAGTGTTGAAACAAATATTGCCCAATAATCCTGCCTTCATTTACAAGAAAGCTCCCAATTTGAGAAACAAATTGGTCAAGAATTCAATCGACCCCCCACGAGACATCAAGATCAATAAACACTTAAAAGGCTTTTTCAAATGTGGACAATGTCTCCCTTGCCGTAGGAGTAAGAAAACCCCTAGGAAAATTACCAAATTCTCTTCAACCACTAATGGAAGAGAATTTCCTATAAAGGAGTTGATCTCCTGTAAAAGCACCCATGTGATATATGTCATAGAATGCCCCTGTCACAAACAATATGTGGGAAGAACCACGCGGGAACTACATATAAGAATCGGGGAACACATTAAAAACATCAGGAAGGGATATGACAAACATAGTGTCTCAAGACATTTTAGAGATTTCCATAATCAAGATCCTAAACAAATGACTTTTTACGCTATCGACAAAATTAAGGGACATTGGAGGGGAGAGGACATGACTATCAAAATTTCACAAAATGAAACAAAGTGGATTTTTAACTTGGAAACTTTACATCCCGCAGGAATGAACATAGACCTAGATCTTAATTGCTTTCTAACCAATTTTTAATCTGCTATCAATGCATTTAATACTTTTTAAGAATATATCCAGGTCGAATGTAATAAATTCAATATATTCAGATTTTCATACTTGCAAAGAAGAAGGGATGTAGATATTCCCTTACCCACCACAGATGGGGGACATTATCTTGGCAGATTAGCCATCTTATTCTCCCCCCCCTCACATGTACTCACAGATATATGTTCTAAATAATGTCACAATAGCTGACCCCAGACCTATCCTGTGCATATTCATGCAATAATTGACCTCAGACCTATCCTGTGCATATTCATGCAAATGCTTTACTGTAAGATTATAACATAATAATGGGGTCAAATACCCCCTATCCACGCACAAAATATGTAAGGAGTCACATAGGGTGCATAATCATACTATTAACTAGGGTATAAATGCTGGACGCCACTCCTAATAAGTTAAGCATATGATACTGGGTCGAATGTCTAAAGATGACACAACAACGGGGTAAATACCCCCTACCCATGAACAAGATGTACAGGGAGCGACATAGGATGTTAAATCACATAACCAACTAGGGTGCAATTAAATCATTGGATTTTACTTCTAATAAGTCCTAATAAGCATATGATATTAGGTCGAATGTTATCTATTCAATAAAATCAAAAATAAATATAAGTGATATTCTGGCAAAACTTAGGGCAACAAGCAAAACACTTCTAATTTGATCCTTTCTTAATATAATCTTGTCTCCCAACTACAATTTATTATATTTCCACCCCCCTTTTTATATGTATATTTTTTATGTATTCATATATATATTTTTATATGTTTCAATATTTTTAAGAATTTTTTATTCTCTTTCTATATATACTTCTGTACTTTTACATATTTTTCAGAGGTTTTTTCTACTCTGCCTACACCAATTTCACACTTTTCTTTAAGGATATACAGAACAGATTTCCTCATACAATATTAGGACACAAAAAAATTTTTTACTTATACATATATATATTTTTTACTTATACAAATTTTTCACTTATACATATATATATTTCTGTATGCGTTTTTATGTATACTCTAATAATATAATATATATTCCTTCATTATTTGGTTCATACATTTTTTTCTAAAAACCTTCCTCTTATCTAAACAATTTTTAGTACTTTCAGTAATTTTAAGTATTTCTAAATACTAATTGGACTCCTTCCTATAAAATAATTAATAATAAATAATGATAACTGATCGGTTTAAATTTACTCTCTAGTTCTAGCCATATTGATAAACAAGTATCCATTGGGCCCTCGGTTCATATTAAACCACATTCATCTACTTTTATATTCATTCATTTATATTCAGCCTTTCTACTAAGATCTTCTATCAGAGCTGTCCCACATTCGTTTTCTGTCTTCGTTTAACGTTTCTGTGATAATTTCAACATAATACAACATTAATGTGTATGTATAATAAAACCGAGTTTGGTAAAGTTTCTGCGGTGGGTTAAGTTGCAAGGTTTAATTACAGGGTGTAATGTCCATCGCACAGTAACCAAGTATGAGGGCATTCCCTCACTAGGAATGGTGACGAATGTACGCACATGCGCAGTAAGCACATTACATAGCGCAATATTAAAGTATGAGGGCATTCCCTCACTAGAAATGGCGCCGTTTGACCGCGCATGCGCGATGCGAACAATACACCCTATATAGAGCTAAAGGTGTATGAAGATGGCCGCTCCAGATGACGTCTGAATGACGAAACGCGTAGGGCGTGGCCTAACGACGTACACCTCTAGCACATACCAGGAAGCCGAGCGGGACTTTCAAACCTGTTTTAAAGCTGTAAAACAACCACAATTGAATCATCTATGTTTGTAAGTAGTTTTAATCCATTTTTTAATAAATACGATTTTTAAACGTTATCACGCTATGGATATGCCTCTCTCTTAACATATACAACATGGTACACTACACTCACGGAAAAACGAGGGGTCCCCCGCATTACACCTGAAGCAAGCCAGAGAGCGACACAATAGCTGATATTGTGAAGGTTGATCCACCCCGGACGGGGTCCTTTTTCCGGTGAGAGCATAAGATAGCAGTAACCACTGAACACGGGGAACAATTTTGGAAAGATCGGAAATCATCACCCCCTTCCCCCTCCCCCACGCACGGAACATCCCGTCACTCACTAGAGACTATTCACAATCCCAATGCATATGGTTGAATGTGACCGTTAATTTCATTTTGTGTTTCAAGTTTCACCGCACACGTTCATGCATTCTTAGTGTGTCAATCATCCCGTTATTTCTCTTTGCTTATACCTTGCATGACAATATTTAATGGAGTAAGCACAGTCACTATACTCATGGGCAAGATCAAGCCATCACTTGGTATTTTATATTTTATATTTTATTTGTTCTAATTGTTTTTATGTACATTCGATTTTGGCACATGTAATTCACTGACACTTGCACTTTAATTAATAGCAGCAGCACATAGGTTCAACTACCTATGGTATTTGGACAATTATTTGCTATTCCAAGGTTTTCATATTCATTTATTTCTTTCATTATTTGCACTATTTTTATTTGATTGCCAGCACGCTGGAAATTATATGTTATTGAGTTTAAACGTATAGACTTCCAGTTATATAGGGTATAGCGCCAGGTCTATTTTCCCTTCCCCCCCTTTTTTCAGTATCTTTCCACCCGCCAAGGTGGAAACAAATAGAGGCCGCTCTTACCCATATTTTATGTCTTATATTTTACATTATTAATTCAATACTTCTTAAATTAAGTGGTCCATAGCGCAACCTAACCCCCCTCCTAATCTTGTTTAATTTTGAGTCTTCTGACTCTTAATAATAGATTGCAGCAATGGACCTTTTTAAATACGTTGATAGCAGAGCCATCAATTTGATGGAAATTTTTAACCAAGAACATGTAGCCAATAAACAAGATCTGGACAGTCTCTTTAAACAGCTCAAACACCTTCTAGAGAAGCAACTAAGAGTATGGTGGGACATAGCCATCTTAGAGATGTACATCTCTGAAAAAATCACCCCAAGAAGACTAAGAAGGGATGTCTCCCCCAATGATGCTCTAAATGATAAACACTTGATGGAAGACTGGTATAAATTTTTTAATGAAAGCGAAACCCTGTTACTACAAAAAATTGTAGTAAGGAGGCAAGTCAAACTCAAAAACTTTGAGATAGAGATCTCACAGATCAAGGATCAACTGCTACCACATAGGGACACAAATGAATATAAAGAGAAAGAAAACAATTTGCAGGAAATGATCAAGAAATATGATAAAGATATCCAACAGAAAAAACAGAAAAAGTTCCGAAGGGATGTACTGGATTACAAAAATCAACAAAGTTAAAGGTGGCAAATGGACACCACCTATAACGAGGAGGACAATAACGTATCCATGGGTGATGACTCAGATGAGGACCAAACAAATGGGATAGAAGAAATATGGCAACAACCCACCCCAACACCAAATAGGTTAGAAAGAATAGGAGAACCTTACACACCAAACCATAGAAGATCTGAATTAAGCAATAATAGAAACCAGAGCAGAAGAGAACGGGACACTCCCAGAGGAACACAACAACAAGGCCCGGACGTATACAATATCCCGAGACATCAGAATAGGTAATCCCCCCTTAGAAGATACCCTCAAAACACCCCATCCCACGTTAGGTACCAGAGTGATTTTTTTCACAGGGAACAAAGACACAGACCACCGGGAAACCCCCCTTTTGGACCAAGGGGAGGATGGAGACCGTTTCGGTACCCAACGAGGAATCAACACCAGGGACAACCCAGAAGAAATGGAGGTTGGAACCCCAGGTGGACAGGCCAAGGGAACACGAGAGGAGAATATACGGAATACCAGACCCATCGAGAGAACCAAAGGAGGGAGTACAGGCCCCCAAGATGGGTAGAAGAAAACGAAAGAGGGGAAAGAGAGGAGGCCTCAAGAAAAAGAAGGCGAGAATACTAGGAGAGGGCATTTATAACCTTAGTGAAGCAACCTTCAGTGAGGAAGAATTAAAAATACTGGATCTAGGCTTAAAATTTGCCCCAGACAAAAATTTGGACAAATTTGAAACTTTCATTGATTTACAAAAATTTGTCAGGAAGCTAAACATTAAAAAATATTATGCCAACACAAAAAGCACGGAGAGGAAGAAGGAAGAGTCCAATTATAAACATTCTCAACTGAGAAACAATTCTATTTTTAATCCAAATCAACAGCAGAATGAGGGAATTAAGGTTTTTAAAAAAATGGTGGAAAAAGACATTAGAGACTTGGTAATAAACCCAACCAAGAAGAAAGGCATCTGGAAGACCATCAAACAACTAGAGAAGAAAAAAGACATAGTCATCAGACCAGCGGACAAGGGAGGTGGTCTGGTCATACTTAAGAAGTCAGACTATGAACAGGAGATGGCCAACCTCCTTAACATCCCAGACACCTATAAACAATTAAAGAAAAACCCAAAAGAAGAATATAACAAAAAACTCAATAATTATGTCGAGAAGGGCCTACTGAAAGGGATACTCAACAAAAAGGAAGGAAGGTACTTAACACCTAACGCACCAAAAACTCCAGTAATCTATTATGTTCCAAAAATTCATTAAAACCAAACACAACCTCCAGGAAGACCCATAGTAAGCGGAATAGATTCCCTGTTTTCAAGATTAGGCGCTTACGTTGATGGATTCCTACAACCATTAGTAACCAAAGGAAAATCCTATTTAAAAGACAGTAGACAACTACTGAAGGAATTACAAAACGCCAAGGTGGGGGATAAAGACCTACTAGTTACGATAGATGTTAACTCCTTATACACAAACATCAGACAGAAGGATGGTCTTAACGCAGTAGAATGGGCCCTCCATAACAAGTCCGACCTAAAACAGGAACAAATAGATTACATATTGGAAGGATTGGATCTAGCAATGAGGCATAACCACTTCTGGTATAAGGGGAAACATTATGTCCAAACGAAGGGAGTAGCTATGGGGGCAAAATACGCACCCAGCGTGGCAAACCTCTTCCTGGACCATTGGGAGGAAGAACAAATTTACGGAATACTCAGAAGGAACTTGAAAATGTATAGAAGATATATAGATGATATCTTAATCCTCTGGGGTGGATCCCAAGCAGAACTACAATCTTTTCTTGACGAAATAAATCATAACATTTATGGTATCACCTTCACAGGCAAATGGGATGACCAAAGCATAGATTATTTAGATTTACAGATATTCAAAATAGAGGGAACCCTGGGTACTAGAACCTTCTTCAAAACCACGGACCGAAATGGCTACATACCTACCTCCAGTTGCCACCATCCAAGATGGATCGGCAACATACCTAAAGGGCAACTTTTGAGAATTTACAGGAATTGTACCAAGAAAGAGGACTTCGACATACAAGCAGAAGTCATTATTAAAAGGTTTATGCACAAAGGGTACAAAGAAACCTACCTACGGGCCCTCAAAGAAACCATAATAAAAACGGAAAGGAAACAACTAATAGAAAACAAAGCAGCACCTAGGAATAAGAAAAACATAGAGACTGCTTTCTTCACAGGCTTCAATAGACAACATAAGGATATAGAAAAGATCATAAAGAAATATTGGCCCATTCTGAAGACCGATGAAGTGTTGAAACAAATATTGCCCAATAATCCTGCCTTCATTTACAAGAAAGCTCCCAATTTGAGAAACAAATTGGTCAAGAATTCAATCGACCCCCCACGAGACATCAAGATCAATAAACACTTAAAAGGCTTTCTCAAATGTGGACAATGTCTCCCTTGCCGTAGGAGTAAGAAAACCCCTAGGAAAATTACCAAATTCTCTTCAACCACTAATGGAAGAGAATTTCCTATAAAGGAGTTGATCTCCTGTAAAAGCACCCATGTGACATATGTCATAGAATGCCCCTGTCACAAACAATATGTGGGAAGAACCACGCGGGAACTACATATAAGAATCGGGGAACACATTAAAAACATCAGGAAGGGATATGACAAACATAGTGTCTCAAGACATTTTAGAGATTTCCATAATCAAGATCCTAAACAAATGACTTTTTACGCTATCGACAAAATTAAGGGACATTGGAGGGGAGAGGACATGACTATCAAAATTTCACAAAATGAAACAAAGTGGATTTTTAACTTGGAAACTTTACATCCCGCAGGAATGAACATAGACCTAGATCTTAATTGCTTTCTAACCAATTTTTAATCTGCTATCAATGCATTTAATACTTTTTAAGAATATATCCAGGTCGAATGTAATAAATTCAATATATTCGGATTTTCATACCTGCAAAGAAGAAGGGATGTAGATATTCCCTTACCCACCACAGATGGGGGACATTATCTTGGCAGATTAGCCATCTTATTCTCCCCCCCCCTCACATGTACTCACAGATATATGTTCTAAATAATGTCACAATAGCTGACCTCAGACCTATCCTGTGCATATTCATGCAATAATTGACCTCAGACCTATCCTGTGCATATTCATGCAAATGCTTTACTGTAAGATTATAACATAATAATGGGGTCAAATACCCCCTATCCACTCACAAAATATGTAAGGAGTCACATAGGGTGCATAATCATACTATTAACTAGGGTATAAATGCTGGACGCCACTCCTAATAAGTTAAGCATATGATACTGGGTCGAATGTCTAAAGATGACACAACAACGGGGTAAATACCCCCTACCCATGAACAAGATGTACAGGGAGCGACATAGGATGTTAAATCACATAACCAACTAGGGTGCAATTAAATCATTGGATTTTACTTCTAATAAGTCCTAATAAGCATATGATATTAGGTCGAATGTTATCTATTCAATAAAATCAAAAATAAATATAAGTGATATTCTGGCAAAACTTAGGGCAACAAGCAAAACACTTCTAATTTGATCCTTTCTTAACCACTTGGGATCCGCGCTATTGCAAAATGACGGCAACAGCGCGGACCCACATTTCCGGGACTACGTCTATTGACGTAGTCCCGGTTACGAGCGGCCTGCGCGCCCCCTGAGGGGCGCGCGCGGCGCGCTCTGTGATCGGCGAGTCCGTGAGACTCGCCTGATCACCGATCCGTGTAAGGGGTCGATCCCGACCCCTTATCACGTGATCAGCTGTCAGCCAATGACAGCTGATCATGTGATGAAACGGAGCCGGTAATCGGCTAGTATTCCTCCTCGCGCTGACAGCGCGAGGAGAAAAAAAAAAAGCCGATCGCCGGCGGCCGTGTTCGGGACATCAGTCCCGATCACGGCCAGCAATTTAAACGGACACCTGCCCCCTGCCAGTGCCCACCTGCCACCCGCAGTGCCATCCTGAAATAAAGTAAGTGCCCCCCTGTCAGTGCCACCCAGCAGTGCCCACAGTGCCACCCAGCAGTGCCCACAGTGCCACCCAGCAGTGCCCACAGTGCCACCCAGCAGTGCCACCCACAGTGCCACCCAAAATCTGCCTCAAAGGTGCTGCACCCCAGTGCCACCCATCAGTGCCCAGCAGTGCCGCCCATCAGTGCCCAGCAGTGCCGCCCATCAGTGCCCAGCAGTGCCACCTATCAGAGCCACCTATCAGTGCCACCTATCAGTGCCCATCAGTCCCATCTATCTGTGGTACCTATCAGTGCCCATCCATGCCACCCATCCGTGCCACTTATCCGTGCCACCCATCCGTGCCATCTTATCTGTGCCCATCTTTGCCCATCAGTGCCGCCTTATCTGTGCCCATCTGTGCCGCCTTATCTGTGCCTATTAGTGCCGCCTTAACTATGCCTATCAGTGCCCACCAGTGCAGCCTATCAGTGCCCACCAATGCAGCCCATCAGTGCCCACCAATGCAGCCCATCAGTGCCCACCAATGCAGCCTATCAGTGCCGCCTAATCAGCGCACTTCAATGAAGGAGAAAAATGACCCGTTTGCAAAATTTTATAACAAACTATTAAAACATGATTTTTTTTTTTTTTGCATCTTTTTTTGTTTGTTTAGCAAAAAATAAAACTCCGAGCTGTAACTAAATACCACCAAAAGAAAGCTCTATTTGTGGGAAAAAAATGATAAAAATTTAATTTGGGTACAGTGTTGTATGACCGCGTAATTGTCACTCAAAGTGCATCAGCGCTGAAAGCTGAAAATTGGTCTGGGACTGAGGGGGGTTTAAGTGCCCAGTAAGCAAGTGGTTAATATAATCTTGTCTCCCAACTACAATTTATTATATTTCCACCCCCCTTTTTATATGTATATTTTTTATGTATTCATATATATATTTTTATATGTTTCAATATTTTTAAGAATTTTTTATTCTCTTTCTATATATACTTCTGTACTTTTACATATTTTTCAGAGGTTTTTTCTACTCTGCCTACACCAATTTCACACTTTTCTTTAAGGATATACAGAACAGATTTCCTCATACAATATTAGGACACAAAAAATTTTTTTACTTATACATATATAGATTTTTTACTTATACAAATTTTTCACTTATACATACATATATATTTCTGTATGCGTTTTTATGTATACTCTAATAATATCATATATATTCCTTCATTATTTGGTTCATACATTTTTTTCTAAAAACCTTCCCCTTATCTAAACAATTTTTAGTACTTTCAGTAATTTTAAGTATTTCTAAATACTAATTGGACTCCTTCCTATAAAATAATTAATAATAAATAATGATAACTGATCGGTTTAAATTTACTCTCTAGTTCTAGCCATATTGATAAACAAGTATCCATTGGGCCCTCGGTTCATATTAAACCACATTCATCTACTTTTATATTCATTCATTTATATTCAGCCTTTCTACTAAGATCTTCTATCAGAGCTGTCCCACGTTCGTTTTCTGTCTTCGTTTAACGTTTCTGTGATAATTTCAACATAATACAACATTAATGTGTATGTATAATAAAACCGAGTTTGGTAAAGTTTCTGCGGTGGATTAAGTTGCAAGGTTTAATTACAGGGTGTAATGTCCATCGCACAGTAACCAAGTATGAGGGCATTCCCTCACTAGGAATGGTGACGAATGTACGCACATGCGCAGTAAGCACATTACATAGCGCAATATTAAAGTATGAGGGCATTCCCTCACTCAAAATGGCGCCGTTTGACCGCGCATGCGCGATGCGAACAATACACCCTATATAGAGCTAAAGGTGTATGAAGATGGCCGCTCCAGATGACATCTGAATGACGAAACGCGTAGGGCGTGGCCTAACGACGTACACCTCTAGCACATACCAGGAAGCCGAGCGGGACTTTCAAACCTGTTTAAAAGCTGTAAAACAACCGCAATTGAATCATCTATGTTTGTAAGTAGTTTTAATCCATTTTTTAATAAATACGATTTTTAAACGTTATCACGCTATGGATATGCCTCTCTCTTAACATATACAACGTGGTACACTACACTCACGGAAAAACGAGGGGTCCCCAGCATTACACCTGAAGCAAGCCAGAGAGCGACACAATAGCTGATATTGTGAAGGTTGATCCACTCCGGACGGGGTCCTTTTTCCGGTGAGAGCATAAAATAGCAGTAACCACTGAACACGGGGAACAATTTTGGAAAGATCGGAAATCATCACCCCCTTCCCCCTCCCCCACGCACGGAACATCCCGTCACTCACTAGAAACTATTCACAATCCCAATGCATATGGTTGAATGTGACCGTTAATTTCATTTTGTGTTTCAAGTTTCACCGCACACGTTCATGCATTCTTAGTGTGTCAATCATCACGTTATTTCTCTTTGCTTATACCTTGCATGACAATATTTAATGGAGTAAGCACAGTCACTATACTCATGGGCAAGATCAAGCCATCACTTGGTATTTTATATTTTATATTTTATTTGTTCTAATTGTTTTTATGTACATTAGATTTTGGCACATGTAATTCACTGACACTTGCACTTTAATTAATAGCAGCAGCACATAGGTTCAACTACCTATGGTATTTGGACAATTATTTGCTATTCCAAGGTTTTCATATTCATTTATTTTTTTCATTATTTGCACTATTTTTATTTGGTTGCCAGCACGCTGGAAATTATATGTTATTGAGTTTAAACGTATAGACTTCCAGTTATATAGGGTATAGCGCCAGGTCTATTTTCCCTTCCCCCCCTTTTTTCTGTGATAACAAGACCCCATATGTATAAATAAGCTGTCAAGCACCCTTATATTTATTTTATGTCTCTTTCTTAGCTGTGACTTATATCCACCATCGGTGCCCAGGTTTGACACACCTGACCCCCATCTGGCTGTTGTCCTGTCACAGTGGAGCTCGCTGGAGCCATGAGATGTATACCACCGCAGCATTGCTTCACACAGCAAATTACAATTCTGCTGCTTTACAAGGTACTGTGACAATGGTGATTTAGTCACACCAGCCCTTCCATCTAAGCAAAGAGATTTTTATTATTGTTCATTATTAATTTTAATACAGTTTTCAATAAACTGCCTTATGATCTGATCACATTGACTCTAGCTAAGAATTTGTTCACACCGGATGTTTCTGATCAGCGATAGTTGTGGCCACCTTTGTATGTTTGCTTATTGTTTCACACCACTCCTGGTGTGTCCATCCACACAGCTGCTCCTTTTTCTTCCAAAGGACACTGTAAATTGCTCCCAGAGACACTTTTATCCCAGTCTCCAGGGGCCAAACTGAATTTTGTTGTTTTAATGAGCAAATATGGCTGCTCTCGTGCAGTGGCAGGACCAGGCCTTTTGCCACCCAAGACAAAAAAGCCAAAGTCATCCCATCCCTTTGGTGAATTTATGCTTACAAATTTGCATGTATAGTGACCAAGGCAGTGTGCAGAAATGGCAGCCATTGTCCTGCAAGCTTAGAGTTGACATGTTTTGGTCCATGGAAGAGCTTTCTTTTGTTGGTATTTAACCACTTGAGACCCGCGCTATAGACGAATGACGGCTACAGCGCGGACCTCCTTTGCCGGGACTACGTCTATTGACGTCGTCCCGTGCACGAGCGGCCTGCGCGCCCCCTGAGGGGCGCGCGCGGCACGCTCTGTGATCGGCGAGTCTATGAGACTCGCCTGATCACCAATCCGAGCAAGGGGTCGATCCCGACCCCTTATCACGTGATCAGCTGTCAGCCAATGACAGCTGATCATGTGATACAACGGAGCCGGTAATCGGCTATTATTCCTCCTCGCGCTGACAGCGTGAGGAGAAAAAAAAAGAGCCGATCACCGGCGGCCGTGATCGGGACATCAGTCCCGATCACGGCCAGCCCTGCCAGTGCCCACCTGCCCCCTGCCAGTGCCACCTCAATAAAAAATAAGTGCCCCCCCCGTCAGTGCCACCCAGCAGTGCCCATAGTGCCACCCAGCAGTGCCCACAGTGCCACCCAGCAGTGCCCACAGTGCCACCCAGCAGTGCCACCCAGCAGTGCCCACAGTGCCACCCAGCAGTGTCCACAATCTGCCTCAACAAAGGTGCTGCACCCCAGTGCCACATATCCGTGCCCATCAGTGTCATCTACCAGTGCCCATCAGTGCCCATCAGTGCCGCCCATCAGTGCCCAGCAGTGCCACCTATCAGAGCCACCTATCAGTGCCACCTATCAGTGCCCATCAGTCCCATCTATTAGTGGTACCTATCAGTGCCCCTTAGTGCCACCCATCCGTGCCACCCATCCATGCCCATCTTTGCCCATCAGTGCCGCCTTATCTGTGCCTATTAGTGCCGCCTTAACTATGCCTATCAGTGCCCACCAGTGCAGCCTATCAGTGCCCACCAGTGCAGCCTATCAGTGCCCACCAGTGCAGCCTATCAGTGCCCACCAATGCAGCCTATCAGTGCCCATCAGTGCAGCCTATCAGTGCCGCCTCATCAGCGCACTTCAATGAAGGAGAAAAATGACCTGTTTGCAAACTATTAAACATGATTTTTTTTTTTTTGCATCTTTTTTTGTTTGTTTAGCAAAAAATAAAACTCCCAGCTGTAATTAAATACCACCAAAAGAAAGCTCTATTTGTGGGAAAAAAATGATAAAAATTTCATTTGGGTACAGTGTTGTATGGCCCCGCAATTGTCATTCAAAGTGCATCAGCGCTGAAAGCTGAAAATTGGTCTGGGCATGAGGGGGGTTTAAGTGCCCAGTAAGCAAGTTTTTATTTTTTTTCCGCAGTTTTTATTTTTTGCGCTATAAACAAAAAAAGAGAGACAATTTTAATATATATAAACAAATAAACAAATGTATTCATCAGTTTACACCAATATGTATTCTGCTACATATTTTTGGTAAAACAAATTGCAATAAGCGTATATTGATTGGTTTGAGCAAAAGTTATAGCATCTACAAAATAGGGGAAAGATTTAGGGACTTTTATTTTTTATTGATTTTACTAGTAATGACAGGGATCAGTGATTTTTAGCAGGATTGCGGTGAACAAATCTGACCCTAAGTGACACTTTTTGGGGACCAGTGACACCAATACAGTTTTCATGCCCTTTGGGTCTGGTGTGAATATTAAGGGGAACCCCGAACCAAAATTTAAAAAAGGGATTGCGTGGGGGTCCCCTCAAATTCCATACCAGGCCCTTCAGGTCTGGTATGGATATTAAAAGGGAACCCTGGCCAAATTTTTTTTTAAACTGCGTTTCTCCAGGAGCAGTGATTTTAATTATGCTTAAAGTGAAACAATAAAAGTGAGATATTCCATTAAATTTTGTACCGGCGGGGGTGTCTATAGTATGCCTCTAAAGTGGCACATTTTTCCTGTGTTTAGAACAGTCCCTGCTGCACAAAATGACATTTCTAAAGGAAAAAAAGTACCCACGCTATAATGAATTGTCTATGGGAGAAATCAAAAGTGCTCATTTTAAAGGCTTACATGCATGGTACTGTCATAAAAAGTGTTTTGGGACCCGTGTCCTGCCCCAGGGGACATGTATCAATGCAAAATAAAGTTTTAAAAATGGCCGTTTTATCGGGAGCAGTGATTTTAATAATGCTTAAAGTGAAACAATAAAAGTGAAATATTCAGTTTAATTTTTTACCTGGGGGGTGTCTATAGTATGCCTGTAAAATGGTGCATTTTTCCCATGTTTAGAACAGTTTCTGCACAAAATTACATTTCTAAAGGAAAAAAGTAATTCAAAAGTACTAGTGGCTATAATGAATTGTTGAGTCCTGGCAATACAGATAAAATGCATTGAAAAAAATGGCTTGGAATCCCCACAGTCCGTTACCAGGCACTTTGGGTCTGGTATTAAGGGGAACCCCAAATCAAAATGTAAAAAAAAATTGCGTGGGGGTCCCTCCAAATTCCATACCAGGCCCTTCAGGTCTGGTATGGATATTAACTGGTTCCCGGCCGGTGCACGCGGAAGTACATTGGCAGAATGGCACGGCTGGGTAAATGGGCGTACCTGTACGTCCCCTTAAATTACCCGCCGTGCTATCGTGTGTACGCCGCCGGCCGGGACCTCCGTGAGTCGGGTGGCGTGTCCCGCAGACTCGATCGCTGCGGGGATACCCACGGTCGCCTCACGGAGAGGAAGAATGTAAACAAGCATCTCCCCGTTCTGCCTAGTAACAGTGTCACTGAGCTCTGCTCCCTGTGATCGGGAGCAGAGATCAGTGATGTGTCACACGTAGCCACACTCCCCCACAGTTAGAATCACTCCCCTGGACATACTTGACCTTTACACTGCCCCCTAGTGGTTAACCCCTTCACTGCCAGTGTCATTTAGACAGGAATCAGTGCATTTGTATAGCACTGATTGCTGTATAAATGACAATGGTCCCAAAAATGTGTCAAAAATGTCCGATGTGTCCACCATAATGTCTCAGTCATGATAAAAATCACTGATCGCTGCCATTACTAGTAAAAAATAAATATGAATAAAAATGCCATAAAACGATCCCCTATTTTGTAAACGCTATAACTTTTGTACAAACCAATCAATAAACGCTTATTGCGATTTTTTTTTACCAAAAATATGTAGAAGAATACATATCGGCCTAAATTGAGGAAAAAAATGTTTTTTATATATTTTTGGGGGATATTTATTATACTGTAGCAAAATGTAAAAAATAATGTGTTTTTTTCTAAATTGTCGCTCTTTTTTGTTCATAGCGCAAAAAATAAAAACTGCAGGGGTGATCAAATACCACCAAAAGAAATCTCTATTTGTGGGAAAAAATTTTTTGTTTGGAAGCCATGTCACACGACCGCGCAATTGTCGGTTAAAGTGATGCAGTGCCGAATCACAAAAAGTGCTCTGGTCTTTGGCCAGCAAAATGGTCCGGGGCTTAAGTGGTTAAGGGGAACCCTGCGCTAAATTTCTTTTAAAAAATGGCGTATGGATCCCCCTCATAATCCATACCAGACGCCTCAGGTCTGGTATGGATTTTAAGGGGAGCCCCGCACCAAAATGTAAAAAAAAATGGCGTAGGGGTCCCTCCAAAAATCCAAACCAGACCCTTATCTGAGCATGCAACCTGGCAGGGCAAAAGAAAAGATGGGGGGATGAGAGAGTGCCCCCCCTCCTGAATCGTACCAGGCCACATGCCCTCAACATGGGGAGGGTGTTTTGGAGTAGCCCCCCAATGCACCTTGTGCCCATGTTGATGGGGGCAAGGGCCTCATCCCCACAACCCTTGCCCGGTGGTTGTGGGGGTCTGCGGGTAGGGGCTTATCAGAATCTGGACCCCCCTGTTTGAAATGGTAATGGATACATTTTACCCATACCATTTCACAAAAAAAGTGTCAAAAAAAATAAAAATAAAACATAAGACACACTTTGGGACAAGTCCTTTATTCAAAAATAAAAAATAAAAATGTCCTACGAAGTCCATTCATCTTCTTCCCTCGCTCCGCCGACGGACCAAAAAAACCCCCCCAAAAAACCCCGCAGGCCACCACCGATCCGCCGTATGATGCGTCCTCGCAGGTGACAGTACTTTTATAACTGAGGGCGGGCCACACAATGACTTCCCAATGGCTTCCCCATGGTGTCAGAGGGGGCGGGGCCACCCATTACCATTTCAAACAGGGGGGCAGGATCTGGGGGTCCCCTTGTTAAAGGGGGCTTCCAGATTCTGATAAGCCCCCGCCCACAGACCCCCACAACCACCGAGCAAGGGTTGTGGGGATGAGGTCCTTGTCCCCATCAACATGGGTACAAGGTGCTTTGGGGGGCTACCCCAAAGCACCCTGCCCATGTTGAGGGTATGTGGCCTGGTACGTTTCAGGAGGGGGGGCACTCTCTCGTCCCCCTCTTTTCTTGCGGCCTGCCAGGTTGCGTGCTCGGATAAGGGTCTGGTATGGATTTTTGAGGGGACCCCATGCCATTTTTTTTAAATTTTGGAGTGGGGTTCTCCTTAAAATCAGAATTTGAGGGGGACCCCTACACCATTTAAAAAAAAATTGGCGCAGGGTTCTCCTTAATATCCATACCAGACCTGAAGGCCTGGTATGGAATTTGGGGGGACCCCACACAATTTTATTTTACATTTTGGTTCGGGGTTCCCCCTAATATTCATACCAGACCCAAAGGGCCTGGTAATAGGCTGGCGGGATCCCATGATGAACCAAACCGGGGGTTGTTCGGCCCATCCCTATTCTCTCTCTCTACCTTCTGTTCATGTCCCCAATTCAGCTAGGGATTTTGCAGCTGTGGTGGTAACTCTGCACATGCTCAATTTTCAGTGAGTGAACATTTCGTCCCTATCATATACACAGTGGTAAATTACAGCCCACTCCCCTCTTCCTCCATGCCCACTAACCAGCTAAGGGCGCAGATATTACATGTAGATTAATAGTGGCTTTGTCTCCCTTTTGTTCTAAGATACAGGCTCGAGGGGTGTGATACAACCTGGGGCTGGCAGAAATCCACCCGCACCATGTTATTTCCACAAAATAATAAAGATTTGATTTCAAATATATATTTGTATGCCAAAAACAGTTTGATATTTTTTATTTATTTATTTTTTACTCTGTATCCCAAAGGCTGTCTATTTTTTTATTTCATTTTCTTACAATGGCTTCTGTATAGTTAAGTCCTTCACCTTGTCTTGCAAAAATATTCAACCCCCTTGGCATTTTTTGTGTTTTGTTGCCTCACAACCTGGAATTAACATGGATTATTTGAGGATTTGCATCATTTAATTTACAGAACAAGCCCAAAACTTTGAAGATTTTTTTTTTTTATTGTGAAGCAAACAACAAATAAAAAAAATAACAGAAAAAGTCAATTTGCATAACTATTCATCCCCCTAAAGTCAATACTTTGTAGAGCCACCTTTTTTGGCTATCACAGCTCCAAGTCGCTTTAGATGCGTCTCTATGAGCTTGCCACATCTTACCACTGGGATTTTTCCCATTCCTCCTTGCAAAACTGCTCCAGCTCCTTAAAGTTGGATAGTTTGCGCTTGTGAACAGCAATCTTGGATTGAGGTCTGGGCTTTGACTAGGCCATTACAACACATTTACATGTTTCCCCTTAAACCACTCAAGTGTTGCTTTAGCAGTGTGTTTGGGGTCATTGTCCTGCTGAAAGGTGAAAATCTGTCTTAGCCTCAAATCAAACACAGAGTGGTACAGGTTTTGCTCAAGAATATCCCTGTATTTAGCACCATCCATCTTGCCCTCAACTCTGACCAGTGTCCCAGTCTCAACAGTTGAAAAACATCTCCACAGCATGATGATGCCACCACCATATTTCACTGTGGGGATGGTGTTCTTTGGGTGATGTGATTGGTTGGGTTTGCGCCAGACATAGAGTTTTCTTTGATGGCCAAAACGTTCAATTTTAGTCTCATCAGACCAAAGCACCTTCGTCCATACATTTTGGGATTCTCCCATATGCCTTTTTGCAAACTCAAAATGTGCCATTTTTAATTTTTTTTTGCTGAAAGTAATGGCTTTCTTCTGGCCACTCTGTCATAAAGCCCAACTCTATGGAGTATATGGCTTATTGTTGTCCTATATACAGATAATCCAGGCTCTGCTGTGGAACTCTGCAGATCCTCCAGGGTTACCTTAGGTCTCTGTGCGGCCTCTTTGATTAATGCTGTCCTTGCCTGGTCCGTGAGTTTTGGTGCGCGGCCGTCTCTTGGCAGGCTTGCTGTTGTGCCATGTTCTTTCCATGTAGCACCCTCTACCAATAGGTAGATGCTAGTGTAGGATTTTTTTACTAGTTAGTCTGTCAGCACAGGTACATTTAGGCAGGCCTATGCTTTGAGCTAGGCCTGTCTGTTTTGATCTGGGGGCAGGGAGTGGTTACAGTAGCAGTGGGTGTGACCACCTGTGCTCTAGTTCTGAGGCACGCCCCCTGCTTCCAGGGAGAATGTTCTGGAAGAGGGGCGGGGCCTGGAACTGGAGTGGCAGGCAGATCATGTGAGAGCCCTGACCAATCCCCAACTGGTATTGGCAGGGTGTGGACCTAGCAGCAGGAGGGCACCCCCATCTTGGGGGGGGGGTGTGCCGATCGCAGGAGGAGGCCCCGGAGAACTGTGAATGAAATTTGCCTTTACATAGTCATTGGCAATGTCCTCATCATTACACAGTCATTGATGAGGAACTCCTGGAGCAAAGGGACAGGTGAAGCTTTCGGAATGTATGGTCCGGTTAAGTTCTCTAGCAAGGACTTGGGGCAGAGAAAGGTCAGTGCGTGTACCATAGTGGAGGACTGGATGTTCCAGGAAGTCTGTGAGGGAACTTCACTTCGACACAGTCATTAGTGAAGTCCTCACACAGTCAATGATGACGAGGCCTGGATCAGAGGAGAGACTGTGGGGAGTTGTGGCTTGAGAGCGCAGGATTTGCAAACAGGGCCAGCTGGGAGCAGTAGTCCACCATACTTTATATGCTTTTAAACTATTAGGCCTCCGGGGAGAGGTACTGCAGGCTTCTGGCCCAGTAGCAGCAAGCAACCAAAGTCAGCAAGAGGAACTATTCAGAGTGGGTCCTTTTTGCTTAAAGAAGAGGATGTGACATTACACTAATAACTACAGTATAAGTTTGTGCAGGAGGAAAGGATTTCTGGGAACATTGCCCTTACGCGGTCAAGAGTGATGTCCTCATCCTTACATGGTCATGGGTGAGGAAGTTCTGGAAGCAATAGTCTGCAGGAGTTATGCAGAGAAGCAGCAATAGTCTGCATGGTAATGCAGCAAAACAACTGCAGCTGTTCAAACAGGTACATCATTCCTTCAGACTCAAAACTATGTGCTAGTTTACAAAATTCTCTAAATATGATGTCAAAGTTATCTATTCTATGGGCATCCCATATACCCCTTTCCGCCAACCAAGTTGTACCCCCCAATAAACAAAAAAAACAAAACACAGAAAATTACTTTTCATTGTCTCTAAAAGTGATATATGGGAGTCTGGCAGTGGGGTGATATGGTGGATGTTTGTTACTAGTTTTAACTACACCCCTACAGTTATGATAGATTTGATGGTGCTCCTAGGCATCATAAAAGATTTGGATATTTTTTTGTAACCCGACCCTGACTTGTACTTCTCATCAACATTGTCCCTTACTTGTTTGGAGAGTTCTTTGGTCTTCATGGCAGTGTTTGGTTAGTGGTACCTCTTGCTAAGGTGTTGCAGCCTCTGGGGCCTTTCATAAAGGTATGTATATGTAATGACAGATCATGTGACACTAAGCCCCTGTACACACGGTCGGAGAATCCGTCGGAATGTGTCCTATCGGACCGTGTTGTCGGATAATCCGACTGTGTGTGGTATGCATCGGACTGTTTCCGTCGGAATATCCGTCGGACCAAATTTTCCAACTTGTTGGAAATATTTTCCGACAAACTGGTCCGATAGGACATACTCCGATCATGTGTAGAGAATTCCGATCGGACAAAGTGCCACGCATGCTCAGATCAAATTCCTACATCAAAGCTATTGGCTACTAGCTTGAACGTAGTCCCATCGTAACGAAATTCCGTAATCACGTTCTGAAAGATCGTATTTTTCGACAACTTTGTCCGACCGTGTGTATGCAACAGTTTCGGACACAATCCGACGGACAAAATCCGACGGATTTGGTTGGCAGAATGTCCGACCGTGGGTACGGGGGCTTAGATTGCACAAAGGTGGACATAATTTCATGAATTATGTGACTTCTGAAGTAAGTTGGTTGCACCAGAGCTTTTTTCGGGTTTTATAACAAAGGGGATGAATACATACGCACATGCCAACTATCAGTTTTTTATTTCTGAAAAATAGTTTTATGCATATATTTTTCAAATTTTACTTCACCAACTTAGACTATTGTGTTCTGATCCATCACATATTATTCAGATATTATTATTATTATTATCGATTTATATAGCGCCAACAGTTTACACAGCACTTTACAATGTATAGGGGGGACAACACAATTAAAGTACAATACAAAAGGTACAGGAGGGCCCTGCTCGTAGAGCTTACATTCTAAAGGAAGGGGGTGGTGGTACAAAAGGTAATAGCTGCAGAGAATGATTTGATGGGGGTGGCTCGGGGACAGTTAGGTGGGTGTGGGATAGGCTTCCCTGAATAAATGAGTTTTCAGGGAACTCTTATGCCCCGTACACACGAGAGGACTTATGTCCGACAGACTTCCAAAGGAGTTCCGCCGGAGTTCCGACGGAGTTCTGACAGACTTTTCGGCCGAACGGACTTGGCCACACACGATCACACTAAACTCCGACGGATTCGAACGTGATGACGTACGACCCGACTCGAATAAGGAAGTTCATAGCCAGTAGCCAATAGCTGCCCTAGCGTCGGTTTTAGTCCGTCGGAGTAGCATACACACGAGCGGAGTTTTCGAAGGGGACCGGGTCCGGCGGAGTTCCGTCGGGAAAATTTGAAGCATGCTTCATTTCTAAAGTCCGTCAGACTTTTGCGAAGCTAAAGTCCGTTGCAGCCCACACACGATCGGATAGTCTGACGGACTCGGTCTGACGGACTTTGGATGTTGAAAAGTCCGCTCGTGTGTACGGGGCATTAAAGGTGGACAGGGTATGGGCTGAGCGGACAGACTGGGACAGGGAGTTCCAGAGGATGGGAGAGGCTCTGGAGAAGTCTTGAAGGCGAGCATGAGAGGAGGTAACAAGGGAGCTAGAAAGCAGGAGGTCCTCAGAGGAGCGGAGGGGGTGATTTCTGCAGATGAGGTTGGTGATAGCTGGGGGCGAGGTTGTGGATGGTCTTGTATGTTATGGTTAGCATTTTGAATTTTACACGGTGGGGTAGGGGAAGCCAGTGAAGGGATTGGCAGAGAGGGGCAGCAGTCATGGAACGATTAGTGAGGTGTATTAGTCTAGCAGCAGCATTCATAATAGACTGAAGCGGGGATAGCCTGCTTAAGGGTAGGCCATTAAGGAGAGAGTTGCAGTGGTTGAGTTGCTTTGTGGTGTCATTAGTCAGGAAGGGTCGAATTCTGGAGATGTTGCGGAGGTGAAGGCAGCAGGATTTAGCCAGTGGTTGGATATGGGGGCTGAAGGAGAGGTCAGAGTCAAGGATTACACCCAGAACCCTGGCATGTGTGGAGGGACCAATGGTTGTGTTGTTGATATTAATGGTGAAGTCACGGGGGGGGGGGGGGGATCGTGCAGGAGGAAATATAACAAGCTCAGTTTTAGAAAGATTGAGTTTGAGGAAGTGGTGTGACATCCATACTGACATGTCATTCAGCAAGTTGGAGATCTGTGAGGAGATTGAGGGGGTGATTTGAGGAGTGGAGAGATAGATCTGGGTGTCGTCGGCATAGAGGCGGTATTGGAAACCATGGGAGTTTATCAACTGGCCCAGGGAAGAGGTATAGAGAGAGAATAGGAGGGGCTCAAGGACAGAACCTTGGGGTACTCCAACAGAAAGAGGAAGGGGAGCAGAGGAGATGGAGTTGTAAGCGACACTGAAAGTGCGCTGAGATAGGTAGGAGGAAAAGCAGGATAAAGCAGAATCGCAGAGGCCAAGGGAGCGTAATTTTCTGAGGAGGAGCAGGTGGTCAACTGTGTCAAAGGCAGCAGAGAGGTCTAAAAGTATGAGTATGGAGTAGTGGCCATTGGTTTTAGCAGTTAGTAGGTCATTGGTGAGTTTTAGTAGGGCAGTTTCACTAGAATGTTGTGGGCAGAAGCTAGACTGTAGGGGGTCGAGAAGGTTGTTGTCCATGAGGTAGCGACTCATTTTGTCATGGACAAGGCGTTTGATGAGCTTGGAGGCAAACGGGAGCAGGGAGATGGGTCTTAAGTTGTTCAAACAGGTGGGGTCTGAGGGTTTTTTGATTATGGGGGTAACAAGTGCATGTTTGAGCAGGGAAGGAAAGGTGTCGGGGGGAGAGGTAAAAAAAAAAAAAAATTTGATAAAAAAAAAAAGAAAAAAAAGGCTGTAATGTAACAAAATAGGTAAAAAGACAAGGGGGGTGAATACAGGCAAAGATTTGGCCCTGATTCGTCCCTGGACCAGAGACCAGGGACGCACAGCATTCCTGTGTAGTGATGGCCGAACGGTTCGCCCGGCGGTCGTTTCGCGGCGAATTTCCGACATTCGCGGTCCGCACGTTCGAACGCCTTTTTCCGTCGTTCGCCGCGGCGGACTTACGTGTTTAATGTATACAAGAACTTTAACCTTTGGTGACACGTTTATCATGTGATACAGGACAGCCAATTGAGACATGACAGCACATGGACACTTGTACATTCCCCCTAACCTATAAATACACCCGATCCGGTGGCCATTTTACATTCTTTCTTCTGTTACGATAGGGACAGGTTCCTGTGTGGAGTAGGGAGAGATAAACCACTAGCTATTTGGTACACAAAAGTTCTTTTCAGGACTGGTATAGGTGTTAGGTGTTGATAGGTTTGCTGTGCTGCTGATTCTTGCAGCAGCCTGAGTGTCTTTTGTTAGTTTAGAGAAAGGGAAAGGACGGTGTATGCTACAGGGACAGCCAGATTAGTCTTTCATCATCATCATCATCATCATCATCATTAGCTGTTACTATCAAGGTCCACAAAAGAGCTGTTCCAGTAACCACTAATCGTTCTCTTTTTTTGCCAATTTGTATAGGGACAGGAAGGAAGCAGTGTTGTCAGGCAGTGAGGGTAATTTTAAAGACTTGCTGTTATTATTAGTTCCACAAAGGTTCTTTTCAGGACTGGTATCAGTGGTACAGTAATAGGCTTGTACATGTATAATATTCTTTCTTCCAAATATAGAAAGGATATTATACTTGACTGCTGCCCTTCTGCTGCAGTCTGCTAAACATTCACAACTCACTTGTTCCACAAAAGTTCTTATAAGGACTGGTAACTTGGTATAGGGTGCTACGGTACATAGGCTTGAGTGCGGTACAGTCTGCTGTTCTGTAAGGACCGCTATCGGTCCACAATAGATAGGGTTGACGTGCACCACTGCTGACCGCTGCCCTATACTGCAGCAGTCCTTCAGCGGTATAGGGACTGACGTACAGTCTGCTAAACACTAACACACAACCTGCTTGGTCCACAAAAGTTCTTATAAGGACTGGTAACTTGGTATAGGGTGCTACGGTACATAGGCTTGAGTGCGGTACAGTCTGCTGTTCTGTAAGGACCGCTATAGGTCCACAATAGATAGGGTTGACGTGCACCACTGCTGACCGCTCACCTATACTGCAGCAGTCCTTCAGCGGTATAGGGACTGACGTACAGTCTGCTAATCACTAACACACAACCTGCTTGTTCCACAAAAGTTCTTATAAGGACTGGTAACTTGGTATAGGGTGCTACGGTACATAGGCTTGAGTGCGGTACAGTCTGCTGTTCTGTAAGGACCGCTATCGGTCCACAATAGATAGGGTTGACGTGCACCACTGCTGACCGCTGCCCTATACTGCAGCAGTCCTTCAGCGGTATAGGGACTGACGTACAGTCTGCTAAACACTAATACACAACCTGCTTGGTCCACAAAAGTTCTTATAAGGACTGGTAACTTGGTATAGGGTGCTACGGTACATAGGCTTGAGTGCGGTACAGTCTGCTGTTCTGTAAGGACCGCTATCGGTCCACAATAGATAGGGTTGACGTGCACCACTGCTGACCGCTGCCCTATACTGCAGCAGTCCTTCAGCGGTATAGGGACTGACGTACAGTCTGCTAAACACTAATACACAACCTGCTTGGTCCACAAAAGTTCTTATAAGGACTGGTAACTTGGTATAGGGTGCTACGGTACATAGGCTTGAGTGCGGTACAGTCTGCTGTTCTGTAAGGACCGCTATCAGTCCACAATAGATAGGGTTGACGTGCACCACTGCTGACCGCTCACCTATACTGCAGCAGTCCTTCAGCGGTATAGGGACTGACGTACAGTCTGCTAATCACTAACACACAACCTGCTTGTTCCACAAAAGTTCTTATAAGGACTGGTAACTTGGTATAGGGTGCTACGGTACATAGGCTTGAGTGCGGTACAGTCTGCTGTTCTGTAAGGACCGCTATAGGTCCACAATAGATAGGGTTGACGTGCACCACTGCTGACCGCTCACCTATACTGCAGCAGTCCTTCAGCGGTATAGGGACTGACGTACAGTCTGCTAATCACTAACACACAACCTGCTTGTTCCACAAAAGTTCTTATAAGGACTGGTAACTTGGTATAGGGTGCTACGGTACATAGGCTTGAGTGCGGTACAGTCTGCTGTTCTGTAAGGACCGCTATCGGTCCACAATAGATAGGGTTGACGTGCACCACTGCTGACCGCTGCCCTATACTGCAGCAGTCCTTCAGCGGTATAGGGACTGACGTACAGTCTGCTAATCACTAACACACAACCTGCTTGTTCCACAAAAGTTCTTATAAGGACTGGTAACTTGGTATAGGGTGCTACGGTACATAGGCTTGAGTGCGGTACAGTCTGCTGTTCTGTAAGGACCGCTATAGGTCCACAATAGATAGGGTTGACGTGCACCACTGCTGACCGCTCACCTATACTGCAGCAGTCCTTCAGCGGTATAGGGACTGACGTACAGTCTGCTAATCACTAACACACAACCTACTTGTTCCACAAAAGTTCTTATAAGGACTGGTAACTTGGTATAGGGTGCTACGGTACATAGGCTTGAGTGCGGTACAGTCTGCTGTTCTGTAAGGACCGCTATCGGTCCACAATAGATAGGGTTGACGTGCACCACTGCTGACCGCTGCCCTATACTGCAGCAGTCCTTCAGCGGTATAGGGACTGACGTACAGTCTGCTAATCACTAACACACAACCTGCTTGTTCCACAAAAGTTCTTATAAGGACTGGTAACTTGGTATAGGGTGCTACGGTACATAGGCTTGAGTGCGGTACAGTCTGCTGTTCTGTAAGGACCGCTATCGGTCCACAATAGATAGGGTTGACGTGCACCACTGCTGACCGCTGCCCTATACTGCAGCAGTCCTTCAGCGGTATAGGGACTGACGTACAGTCTGCTAATCACTAACACACAACCTGCTTGTTCCACAAAAGTTCTTATAAGGACTGGTAACTTGGTATAGGGTGCTACGGTACATAGGCTTGAGTGCGGTACAGTCTGCTGTTCTGTAAGGACCGCTATCGGTCCACAATAGATAGGGTTGACGTGCACCACTGCTGACCGCTGCCCTATACTGCAGCAGTCCTTCAGCGGTATAGGGACTGACGTACAGTCTGCTAATCACTAACACACAACCTGCTTGTTCCACAAAAGTTCTTATAAGGACTGGTAACTTGGTATAGGGTGCTACGGTACATAGGCTTGAGTGCGGTACAGTCTGCTGTTCTGTAAGGACCGCTATCGGTCCACAATAGATAGGGTTGACGTGCACCACTGCTGACCGCTGCCCTATACTGCAGCAGTCCTTCAGCGGTATAGGGACTGACGTACAGTCTGCTAAACACTAATACACAACCTGCTTGGTCCACAAAAGTTCTTATAAGGACTGGTAACTTGGTATAGGGTGCTACGGTACATAGGCTTGAGTGCGGTACAGTCTGCTGTTCTGTAAGGACCGCTATAGGTCCACAATAGATAGGGTTGACGTGCACCACTGCTGACCGCTCACCTATACTGCAGCAGTCCTTCAGCGGTATAGGGACTAAGAGTTTTGTCACAGGGTCATTTAAAAAATGACATGCAGAGGAAGAGGCAGGCCCTTCCGCAGGGGTGGTAGGGGTAGGGCAGGAGCAACAGGCTTGAGCCAAAGTGGGAAGTTGCAGAAGGTGCGTTCAATTACTTTAAAGGATGCACCAGACTTGGTTGAGTGGCTCGCTCAGCCTTACTCTTCTGCACCCTCCTCATCCTCTCGATCTGCACCCTCTTCTTCACTCTCTGCTATGTGCACCCCCAAAGACACTACCACCAACAACACGACCACCACCACCACCACCACATACCTTCCGCTTGAGTCACTGGAATTATTTTCCGATCCATATCAAGAGGACATTTCTGATGCGCAGCCACTCTTGGTATTGGATCAGGAAGAGGAGGTAGCAACAAGCGCTACTCAGCAGTCTGACGCCAGTACCCAGATCAGCCCAAGGAGGAGGTTGGTCCCCGGTGTT
This sequence comes from Lithobates pipiens, assembly GCF_037356315.1. NCBI lineage: Eukaryota > Metazoa > Chordata > Amphibia > Anura > Ranidae > Lithobates > Lithobates pipiens. The sequence goes on along the minus strand of NW_027507758.1, from coordinate 145,530,378 downwards.
GCTGCCTACTCCGAGATCTCTACTTATAGCGGTGGGGAAGGTGACGTTGATGATGACGTGTCTAGTGATGTCACGTGGGTGCCCACAAGAGAGGAAGAGGAGGGGAGTTCAGAGGGAGATATGGACCAGCAGATAGGGAGGAGAAGCAGCAATGACTTACATTGCACAGCAGGGACAAAGCAGACTGCAAATGTATCAGGAGCGAGTCATCGACCATGTACGGTCACATCTGGCGCTCCCAGGACACCGGCACATGGCTCCGCAGTGTGGGCTTTTTTTAACGTGTCCGCTGCTGACAATAGCGTTGCCATCTGCAATCTTTGCAGTCAACGCGTTAGTCGCGGTAAGCCCAATACTCACCTAGGGACGACCGCCTTAAGAAGGCACATGAGCAGCCATCACCGAGCCCAGTGGGAGCAACGGAACACACAAAGCCACACTGCAGGCTCTCACCGTCCAGCCTCGTCTTCTACTTCTCCTTCTCCTCTCTCCTCACAATTGTCCTCCACTCCACCTTCCATCACGCCAAGCTCACATTTTTCTGCAAAAAGGCAGGCTTCCGTGGGCCTAATGTTTGAGCGTAAAAAAATGATGATGCCGGATAACCCTCTTGCCCAACGGTTGGCGGCTGGCTTGTCAGAACTCATAGCCCGCCAACTACTGCCATATAAACTGGTGGACTCGGAGGCCTTTCGCAAATTTGTGGCCATTGGAACACCACAATGGAAGGTCCCAGGAAGGAAGTATTTCTCAGAGAAGGGCATCCCAGAGCTATATGGCCATGTTCAGCGGCAAGTGAATGTATCTCTGGCACACAGTGTCGGTGCCAAGATACATCTGACCACAGACACGTGGTCTAGCAAACACGGGCAGGGAAGGTATATCAGTTTTACTGCCCACTGGGTGAACCTTCTGACGGCCGTCAAGCATGTAACCCGTGGCACCCGTGTAGATTTGGTTTTACCGCCACGGATTGCATGCAGGCCTGACTCTTCTTCTCCTCCTCCTACTCCATCCTCCTCCCTCTCCTCCTCAGCTGCCTCCTCCTTTTCCGCTGCTAGCGTCTCTTCCACTGCACCGCCCAAGCTCCCCAGAACCTATTCCACATGCCAGGTGAGACGTTGCCATGCCGTGCTGCGTCTGTTGTGCCTGGAAGCAAAGAGCCACACTGGCCCGGCACTCCTTTCAGCTTTGCGTTCACAGGCAGATGAGTGGCTAACACCGCTCAATTTGACAGTTGGTAAAGTGGTGTGTGACAACGGTGCCAATCTGCTTAGCGCATTGAAACAGGGCAAAATCACGCACGTGCCGTGCATGGCACACGTCTTAAACTTGGTCGTGCAGCGATTCCTTGTCAAATACCCTGGGGTCCAGGACATCTTGCGGCAGGCAAGGAAAATCTCGGCCCATTTCAGAAGATCTTACACGGCCATGGCTCGCCTTGCTGACATTCAGCGGCGACACCATCTGCCGGTCAGACGTCTTATTTGCGATTGCCCGACGCGATGGAACTCAACCTTCTATATGCTTGATAGGCTGCTCCAGCAGAAACGTGCAGTTAACGTCTACCTGTATGAACTCTGCGAAAGAAACGGTTCTGGGGAGCTGGGTTTTTTTTCACCGCGCCAGTGGCTGCTCATGCGCGACACATGCAGACTTCTGCGGCCATTTGAGGAGATCACCAAACTGGTCAGTCGCAGCCATGGCGCCATCAGTGACATGGTACCTTATGCCTTCTTTCTGGAGCGTGCATTGCGTCGTGTCATTGATCAGGCTGTGGAGGAGCAGGAGCGGGAAGATGAGGAAGTCGCAATGCTGGATGAATTCCCAGGGGGGGCTACTCTATCTGAGACAAGTCAACAACAGGAGTCTGATGAGGAGTCAGAGGAGGATGGTGCCGGGGCGGATGAGCAGGAGCAAGAAGAGCATGCTTTAAACCTTTCTGGGATCCCTGTTGTGCGTGGATGGGGAGAGGAGAATGAAGAGGACGACATTATCCTGGATGATGAGCAGGAGCCAGGCCACCACACCGCTTCCACTTTAGTGCAAATGGGGGCCTTCATGCTCCAGTGTTTTAATAGGGACCCCCGTATAAAAAGCATGAGGGTCAAGGACCAGTACTGGGTGGCAACGTACTTAGACCCCCGGTACAAACACAAAATGGCGGAAATGTTACCGCCGTCGCAGAGGGCTGTCAGAATGCAGCACTTCCAGGCCTTGCTTCGAGAAATGCTGCATTCTGCTTTTGCGTGCGCTGGCAGAGGAGCAATTCCCACTCCCAGAGAAGGATTTGCGGGTACCAATCCAACAGCGCCTGCAAGAAGAGGCCGGTTTGAAGATGTGTTGGTGACTTCGGATATGAGGTCATTCTTTCAGCCGACCCATCGACAGGTGTCATCCGGATCCAGCATCAGGGAACGCCTAGACCGTCAGGTGTCCGACTACATTGGGTTAACGGCCGATGTGGACGCTCTGAGGAGTGATGAACCCCTAGACTACTGGGTGGGCAGGCTTGACCTCTGGCCAGAGCTTGCCCAATTTGCAATCGAACTGTTGGCTTGCCCCTCATCCAGTGTCCTGTCCGAAAGGACGTTCAGCGCAGCAGGGGGGATTGTGACCGATAAGCGTACTCGCCTAGCTCACCACAGTGTTAACTACCTCACATTTCTAAAAATGAATGAGGCATGGATCTCGGAGGAATTCAACACATGTGACCAGTAGACCATGTATATGTCTATAAACTATTTTTTTAATCAAGCACACAGACCTTCTTAATTCATTTGGCTCACTTCCTTGACCCAAAAAAGCACACCGTACTATATGCCCCTACCCTCCTCTTTGAAGAGGTTGAGCGGTGTCATATTTCTACTGGGGCTGCTTATGATATCCCTGTGCTGTGCTGACTTCCTCCTGGGGGTTCTTATTATGAAGGGATCACACTATCCCTGTGCTGTGCTGACTTCCTCCTGGGGGTTCTTATTATGAGGGGATCACACCATCCCTGTGCTGTGCTGACTTCCTCCTGGGGCTGCTTACGGTGCTGCTGTCAGTGCTGTATGTCACGGTGCTGCTGTCAGCGCTGTATGTCACGGTGCTGCTGTCAGCGCTGTATGTCACGGTGCTGCTGTCAGCGCTGTATGTCACGGTGCTGCTGTCAGCGCTGTATGTCACGGTGCTGCTGTCAGCGCTGTATGTCACGGTGCTGCTGTCAGCGCTGTATGTCACGGTGCTGCTGTCAGCGCTGTATGTCACGGTGCTGCTGTCAGCGCTGTATGTCACGGTGCTGCTGTCAGCGCTGTATGTCACGGTGCTGCTGTCAGCGCTGTATGTCACGGTGCTGCTGTCAGTGCTCTGTATTACGGTGCTGCTGTCAGATGCCTCTATCACGGTGCATGTGTCATTCCGGTATGTCACGCTGCTGGTGATCATCTCCTGCACCCTCTTCTTTGCCTACCCTGGTCCCTGACCTTCCCTCTCCTCCATTGCCTTCATTAGCTCCATAGTCCTGAATTGTTAGAACAATTTCCCAAATAAAATAAAAATGCTTGTAGTTATCGATCCCAAATTCACCTCATACATGTATTATGTCATTGTCCAGATGGTGGGACTACGTTTTACCCCCTAATAATTACCACGTGGCCGCAAATTCGACATGAAGGTTTGCAAAGTTCGCCTCCCATTGAAGTCAATGGGGCCCGCGGCGAACGTTCTGTTTCGCGAACGTTTGGGTCCGTTCGCATTTCGCGTTCGCGAAACGTCCCGTCGGAAGTTCGTCCATCACTATTCCTGTGCGATACGCAGCCGATTCCGGTGTGAACCGAGACTCAATCTAAACAGTGCTTAAATGAAAGAACCAGTCAGGATAAAATCAAAGTAAAATGCCATAATACTGGGTGAGGTGAACTTGGCCTTTCTTGATTGTTAGCTCCAGCTAAGACATTCAATCAGTGTTGCAAATCCTTCCATAACAGGCGACAAAATTCCTTTAATCAAATAAAGTGGAAAGGCAGCATTCAGCACTGAATCAAGCTACCTTGAGAATATTTAGTATTGTCTTGTCTGGAGGCAGCACTATAGTCTGAAACAGAGGCGGCTCTAGGCTTTGTGAGACCTTAGGCAAATCTGAGACATGAGGCCCCATTCACATCCACAATGGGAAAAATAATTCAAGCGATAAAAATTAACTGTATAAATTGCATATATTAAGAGTTTTAAATTCCATGAACTATGAATTCACTGTTTATAAAATTTTATCTAACCAATTCTTCTTTAATCAAATATATATATAACATATATACAGGGGCATTGCTAGGTCAAAAGATCTGGGGCTAGAGCCCATAACAGCGGTCACCAACCTGGGGGGGGGGGGGGGGGCACGCCGGTGGTAAGCAATTTTTTGCAAGCAAAGTAAGGCTGGTGTTGGTGTTTCAATCATCATGGCATGGCACCATGGTTGATATGGTGTCAGGGTGATCGAAATGCATTGTTTCTATTGTTACATTATAATATATAATTAAGTGGTTCAACTCACCATAATGCAGAATCAGTGGGAGTCCTGGGCGTGTCACTTGCCACCGTCACCAGCCACTGGATGTGGATTGTCACTTGCCACGTCATCTGCCACCATTTGCAGATTGTTACTTGCCACCATTTGCAGATTGTCACTTGCCACTTCACTTGCCACCATTTGCAGACTGTCACTTGCCACATCACTTTCCACCATTTGCAGATTGCCACTTGCCACATCACTTGCCACCTTTTGCAGATTGTCACTTGCCACATCACTTTCCACCATTTGCAGATTGACACTTGCCACATCACTTGCCACCATTTGCAGATTGTCACTTGCCATTATTTTCAGATTGTCACTTGCCACATCACTTGCCACCATTTGCAGATTGTCACTTGCCACCATTTGCAGATTATCACTTGCCACATCACTTGCCACCATTTGCAGATTATCACTTGCCACATCACTTGCCACCATTTGCAGATTGTCACTTGCCACATCACTTGCCACCATATGCAGATTGTCACTTGCCATTATTTTCAGATTGTCACTTGCCACCATTTGCAGATTGTCACTTGCCACATCACTTTCCACCGTTTGCAGATTGTCCCTTGCCACGTCACCTGCCACCATTTGCAGATTATCACTTGCAACCATTTGCAGTTTGTCACTTGCCACATCACTTGCCACTATTTGCAGATTGTCACTTGCCACATCACTTTCCACCATTTGCAGATTGTCACTTGCCACGTCACCTGCCACCATTTGCAGATTGTCACATGCCACATCACTTGAAACTATTTTCAGATTGTCACTTGCCACATCACTTGCCACCATTTGCAGATTGTCACTTGCCATTATTTTCAGATTGTCACTTGCCACCAGATATAGTACAGGAGATGGTCAGAGACTGCTTACATAGTACAGGAGATGATCAGAGACTGCAGACATATTACAGGAGATGATCAGAGACTACAGACATGGTACAAGAGATGGTGAGAGACTGCAGACATGGTACAAGAGATGGTCAGAGACTGCAGAGATGGCACAAGAGATGGTCAGAGACTGCAGACATGGCACAAGAGATGGTCAGAGACTGCAGACATACTACAGGAGATGATCAGAGACTTCATACATGATACAGGAGGTGATCAGAGACTACAGACATGGTACAAGAGATGGTGAGAGACTGCATGCAGACATGATGGTCAGAATCTGTACTGACATACTACAGGAGATGATCAGAGACTGCAGACATAGTACAAGAGATGGTCAGAGACTGCAAACATGATACAGGAGATGATCAGAGACTGCAGACATAGTACAAGAGACGATAAGAGACTGCAGACATGATACAAGAGATGGTCAGAGGCTGCAGACATAATACAAGAGATCAGTGGCAACTGGTGCTCACAATTCTTGGGGAGGGGGGTGCAAACAAAATGAAAAAAAAAAAATCTATTGCAGCCACTCTGACCATCAAATGCAGTCACTGTGCGCTCAAATGCAGCCACTGTGCCATCAATTGCAGCCACAGGGACAGGGAGCTCATCCTAGCTCCAAGCTGCAGCAATGCCAAAGGAAAAGATCCATAAGCCGCACATCATTAAGCATGTGACAGTATATTTCTAAATATAATCTTGCGCTAATGGTAACAACTAAGTGATAATAAATTGCAGCTGCTGTACACAAAGTGCTAATCACCTGAACAAATGTGGATAAGAAAAAAAACACAGCACTGACAACACACAATATTAGTGAAAAAAACATACAAAAGTCCAAATAAATAAAACTGAAGTATTGATCCACAGTGGAGCCAGTGCAAGAAATGCTTCATAAACTTGCAGAAGTACAGTGACACCCCCTTTTGTGTCCCCACTCACCAGAATAGGATGACCCTCAGCTTTGCAGTCCAGGGGTCACTTCAGGCTTATAAGTGATATCCCATACACATGAATTGGTGTCAAAACATCAGGTGGTGGATGGATGTAGGAACATCAGATGGTAAATCTCCAATAGAAGGCTCTCAGCAGGACAAGCAGGCACCCAGAAATAAAAAGAGGATGGACCAATAGTGAAGTACTGTTAAAAAATTTATTTAATGCTCATAGGGATCGGTACTTACAAAAAAGACGCTTAAAAACAAGCGTGTATAAAACGCTGTAGATGCAGGCCATACATAGCGTGGGTTCCACAGACCGGAAGTGATGTCAATCTAGACAGGAAATTATGTCAATGCATTTCGCCCTCCCTCAGGGCGTCATCACAGACCACATTTACTGCTGATTGAACCGTCCTTATATGCTGGGAGAGAGAGTAACTCCCCTACTGAAAGCCAATCACCAATTGACGTCTAGACAGACCCATGTGCATGAAGTGAAATGAATGGCAGCTTAAGCCCATACTCTAGCCAGGCCAGGCCCCCAACGTGTTTCGCTCCACCCCTTCGAGCTTAATCAAGGTGCGGAGTGAAACATGTTAGGGGCATGGCCTGGCTGGAGTCCGGCTGAGGCTGACATTTATCTCACCCCATGCATGTAGGTTTGCTTCATGATGTGTGGCTAATATCCTTTGACATTGCTATATTTTTTTACGAACTTTTTCTCTTTTTCCAATGTCTATGGTTGCTTCCCATAGATGATATATGATGTACATATTCTTGCATAGTTAACCTGGTCTATAAGCAGAATAAAGCTTGTTAGTTAAAGTTTATGACTGGTCATAATTAAATAATAAAAAAAAAAATGTTCAGCACATCTCTGCAATACAGGCACATTTCTACATATTTTCAAATACAGAAAACCTTTCTACGCTGTCAAAAGTCAATGAACTCCTGACTTCCTGTAGTAAGCTGGCAACAACGCTGTAACCTCACACATTGCACAACATGGGGAAATGCAATTCCCTTCTCTGTCTTTGGTGCAGATGTGATTGTCGCTTGCAGTCAAAGCACAGAACCTTCCAGCACCTGTGATGGGGAGGAGATTGGGTGAATGTCAAATGCTAGGTGGCGATTTCGGTTTCTAGGGGGAGGAGAACTGTGCTTGGACACTGCTAAGACCAGTCACAGTCCTGCTAGTTTCTCCCTCCCATTGGACCTCAGGGAAAGGTGCAAGAGAGCCCACACTCTGGACAAAAGGGACCACCATAAGACCAGGGATGGGGGTGAGCTGTGTAGGGGAGGGCTCTGTGCCTGTACTTTGGGCTAGAAAGTGACTCCTGAACCCTCTGCTTCACTGACCTATGACCCCTTAACCTTTGAACTCTGCATAACTTCCTCACTCCCAAACTCTGCATTATCTACTACTAATCTCTGAACTCTGTCACTTACTCCTGACCTCTGAATAACTTACTACTGGACATTGAATTCTATCCCACTTACTACTGATCTCTGTGTCACTTATTCTTGACTTCTGAACTATACATTAGCTACTACTGGACCCTGAACTTTGCATCAGTCTCCTCCCCTGAATTCTGCATCTTTTATTTCTGACCTCTGAACTCTGCATCACTTCCTCCTGACCTCTGAACTCTGCGTCAGTTTCTACTGACCCCTGAACTTTACATCAGTTACTACTGACCCTTGAATTCTGCATCTCTTATTCCTGACCTCTGCACTCTGTGTCACTTATTCCTGACCCCATAACTCTGCATCTACTACTACTAATCTCTGAACTCTGCGTCACTTACTCTTTACCTCAGAACTCTGCGTGAATTTCTCCTCACCCCTAAACTCTGCTCCTCTTGCTCCTGACCCCTGAACTCTGCATCACTTACTCCTGATCTCTAAACTCTGCGTCACTTACTCCTGACCTCTGAACACTGCATCATCTACTGCTGATCTCTGAAATCTGCGCCACTCTCTACTGACCTCTGAAGTCTGAGCCACTTACTCTTGAACTCTTCACTTACTTTTGAATCTTTGCATTACTTACTATTGAACTCCTGTTCTGACCAGCCATGGCAAATATTCAGCGCAATGAAGACCACACCTAATTTGTCAATACTGCTACAGATTTCAGTGTAGCAGAGGCAGTGTTGTCAGCTCACTACAGGAAAATAGAAGTTCACTTGATTTATGGCAGAATCAACTGTTTTTTAGGCAGAAGCTTTGCATATATATATATATATATATATATATATATTGCATATATATATATATATATATAGCTATAATTTTATATATATATATATATATATATATATTGTAGACATGTCACTGGAGAAGTGATCGAGGGGGTGTACATCTCACCTAGGTTGCTACACAGTGTGAGATGGTAAATCCAGGATGGATCAGTTTCTCAGCAGCGATATGCTGCTGAGTTGTTATTTAATTTTGCCGGGCCTGGGTTTATATGGAATGGCAGGTAGGTTTGGTAGAGGGACCTGTCATTCCACATCCCCCGATCCAGTTCTGGGTTTGGGATCAGGTGAGCTTGGATCCTAATTAGCCTGGGAAGCTAAAGGCTCTGTAGGGTCTGCAGGTGATTGCTTCTCAGCCAGGGAATGAACAATCTGTGTGTTGAAGGAAGCTGCAAGCACAGCCACTGCTGGAGCTAAAACTCACCCTGCGATATCCAGGCGAAAGACGCTGTGTTTGTAAGTGTCAGATAGGTGAGCAGAACCTGTTAGTAAGCGCCCAGCCGGGCTAGGACTTTTATTTTTGTTGTACTTAGAAAGCACGGTGTTGCTGTATATTTTGTTTGCTGGACTGTTTGTACCACGAATAAACGCCAAGATCTGCTTTATCAAATTCCAAGTCTGCTGTGAACTGTGTCCAAACACACCCTACCCCGGGAAGATCCCTTACAATTGGTGGAGGTAGCGGGCAACGCGGTTGCTAGGGGCAACGGTGTGGACAGACTTGGCTACAGCTGCTGATGTCCTGGGTGAAAGCTGCAACTACACTCCAAAAACAGTCCAGCAACATGGAGGAGATGCTGAAGCAGTTTATGCAAGTGAGTTTGCAACAACAGCAGGCTCAGACAGAGGCCAATAGACGACATGAACAGTCCATGGCTGAACAACAGCAGATGATGGCTGCACAACAGCAGGCGCAGACAGAGGCCAATAGACGACATGAACAGTCCATGGCTGCACAACAGCAGATGATGGCTGCACAACAGCGGATGCATAAGGAAGAGTTGCAAGCTTTGCGCCAAAGCCAACAACAACTTATCGAGCACCTGATAGTAAATCGAGAGGCGCCTGTGGTTGCTAATCCACCCACAATGGAGGGAGCCGCTCCAGAGATTTTTTCTGGGAGAAGGACTGTGCAGAAAGCGCTGCAAAAGATGACTGCTGAGGACGATGTTGAGGCCTATCTAACAGTATTTGAGCGCGTGGCTGAGCGAGAGAAGTTACCAGCCGCTGAGTGGGCAGAGGTAATTGCGCCCTATTTAACAGGTGAACCTCAAAAGGCCTACTATGACCTCAGTGAGCAAGAGGTTAAGGACTATACTCGGCTAAAAGAGGAGATGCTTGCCCGACTAGGAGTTACTACTGCAGTCCGTGCCCGGAGGGTACGCAACTGGAGCTACAGTCTGGACAAATCAGCGAGGTCCCAGATGTATGACCTAATCCATTTGGCAAGAAAGTGGTTGGAGCCAGACACTTCTACTCCTGCACAAATCCTAGAGAAGGTCGTGATGGATCGCTACCTCCGAGCCCTTCCTACTGACTTGCAACGCTGGGTGGGACAAGGTGATCCTAAGAATGCAAACGAACTTGTCAACCTTGTGGAGAGGTTCCAGGCGACTGAGGACTACCTCCGTGATGTTCCTGCAGCATCTTCACCTCCCCGGAGCGCCAGATCTGTGCCGTCAGCTGGTAAGAGACTTCCATCTATTGGGGGAGTGTGGAGGGGTGCTGATGGGGGGAAAAGGGCTCAAGTGGTGTCTCAGGGACAAAAGACTGGTGATGGTCCCGGGTGGCTAAGGGGCTCTGAAAAGGACTCCTTGCCAAAGAGACCAGGCCCTATCCAGTGTTGGAGATGCCATGAGGCGGGACACGTGTCGGCCCATTGCCCTCTTACCTCTGAACCCATGGAATGTGACGCTAGCAGGCGTCAGTCGCTATTTGCGGAACCATCTTGTGCTGCAGTTCCTGGACTAGAGACTGAACCGCAAATCTGCAACATCACAATCAATGACTTTCCTGTTAAAGCGTTAATGGACTCAGGAAGCCTTGTAACCTTGGTGCATGCTAGCCTGGTGACTGGGGACTTAGAGTCTAAAAAGCATATGAGTGTTGTGTGCATACATGGTGATACAAAAATGTACCCTATAGTGCTGGCTAAAGTCGGGACTGAACAAGGCACCGTACAATATGAAGTGGGTGTGGTTAAAAACCTCATGCATAATGTAATATTGGGGCGCGATTTTCCATTATTCTGGGCTCTTTGGGAAAAAAGAAAAATCCCCAAAAGGAGTGAGGATACCTCTAAGGGGGTTGCCTTGTCCACTGTGAATGATAAAAATGTGCAGGATGAAAATGATTGTTTTCCTTTGCAGGTCCTGGCTGGGGAGGAGGAGGCTCCTCCCACTGAGCAAAATATACTAGACTTAGAGGTGTCTAGCGATAATTTTGGGACTGCACAATTACAGGACCCCACTCTCAAAAATGCGAGAGAGCAGGTTGCTGTTATGAACGGGGTACCTCAGGAACCAGATGCTGAAAAAAGATTTCCACATTTTTCGGTGACTAATGATCTTTTCTATAGAGTCAATAAGGTTAAAGATGAGATTGTGGAACAGCTTCTGGTACCTAAGCCGTACCGGCGTCAGGTGCTTGACATGGCACATAACCATGTTCTTGGGGGACACTTGGGGACTGACAAAACGCGAGAGAGGGTTCTCCAGAGGTTTTTTTGGCCGGCCATATATGATGACATTAAAAAATACTGTGAGTCGTGCCCCACATGTCAGGTTAGTGCCCCAGTGTCACATTTTCGCAGTCCTTTGGTTTCGCTCCCTATTATAGAGGTGCCTTTTGAGCGTATTGCCATGGATTTAGTGGGTCCCATTGTAAAGTCAGCTAGAGGACACCAGTATATTTTGGTAGTCCTGGATTATGCGACCCGCTATCCTGAGGCTGTACCCTTAAGAAACACTGCATCTAAAACAATTGCACGTGAGTTGTTTTATATGTTCTCTAGGACTGGGATCCCCAAAGAAATCCTAACTGACCAAGGTACGCCATTTATGTCGAAAGTAATGAAGGAATTATGCAGACTATTTAAAATCTCACACATCCGTACCTCTGTGTACCACCCCCAGACGGACGGATTGGTGGAGAGATTTAATAAAACTTTGAAACATATGTTGAAGAAAGTGGTGGCAAAAGATGGTCGTGACTGGGATCATTTATTACCCTACCTCATGTTTGCTATTAGGGAGGTGCCCCAAGCGTCCACAGGGTTCTCACCATTCGAGTTGGTCTATGGTCATCACCCTAGGGGTCTACTAGACATTGCAAAAGAGACATGGGAGAATGAGTCCACCCCATACAAGAGTGTTATTGAGCATGTAGCACAAATGCAGGACCGTATAGCCACTGTAATGCCCCTGGTAAGGGAACACCTCCAGAGAGCTCAAGAGGCCCAAAGTAGAATTTACAACCGGTCCGCAAGAATCAGGACATTCAACCCAGGCGATAGGGTCCTTATACTAGTCCCCACTGTTGAGAGTAAATTCTTACCGAAGTGGCAAGGTCCTTATGAAATTGTTGAAAAGATCAGTGAGGTGAACTACAAGGTGCACCAACCAGGTAGAAGGAAGCCTTTCCAAGTTTATCACATAAACTTGATCAAGCCCTGGAAAGACAGGGAATCCTTGGGGGCGACAAATACTGTTAATAATTTGTCACAACCAATCCCTCCAGTCAAGGTAGGTGATACTCTATCAGTGTCACAGAAACAGGAGGCTCAGGAATTTTTACAGAAAAACAAAAACAAGTTCTCTGACCTCCCAGGGCGTACACACCTCATCCATCATCACATTGAAACTGAGCCTAGAAGCAGAGTAAACCTTAAGCCCTATAGGATACCCGAGGCACGTAGGGAAGCCGTATCTGCCGAGGTAAAACGTATGCTTGCTCTGGGGGTAATTGAGGTGTCACAGAGTGAATGGTCCAGCCCAATTGTGCTAATCCCAAAGCCCAATGGAACTTGGAGGTTCTGTAACGATTTCAGAAAGTTGAATGAGATCTCCAAGTTCGATGCGTATCCTATGCCCAGGGTAGATGAGTTGATTGAGAAGTTGGGTAACGCCAGGTACATAACCACCCTCGATCTCACAAAGGGCTATTGGCAGATTCCACTTTCTGACGAGGCTAAAGAGAAAACTGCTTTCTCCACCCCTGATGGGCTATTCCAGTATGTAGTGATGCCGTTCGGGTTACATGGAGCGCCTGCAACTTTCCAGAGGTTGATGGACTTGATTCTGCGACCACATCGTGATTACTCAGCCGCCTACCTCGATGATGTGGTCATTTTTAGCCCTGATTGGGAAAGTCACCTCTGTAAGGTACAGGCCGTGTTGGATGCCATAAGTGATGCAGGGTTGACCATAAATGCCGAGAAGTGTGCTCTAGCCCTAGAAGAGGCCAAATATCTGGGCTACATTGTTGGAAGAGGATTGGTTAGGCCACAGCTAAATAAAATTGAGGCAATACAGAATTGGCCTAGACCCCTGACAAGGAAACAGGTTAGAGCTTTCCTGGGTATTACGGGTTATTACCGTAGATTTGTGCCGAACTTTGCCTCAGTTGCTGCTCCGCTAACTGACTTGACAAAGGGCGGAAAGACAGCAATGGTCACGTGGACCCCAGAGGCCGAGGAGGCTTTCCAAAGCCTTAAGTCTGCCTTGTGCCAACCACCTGTGTTAGTCACCCCCGATTTCAGGCGAGAATTTCTGGTCCAGACAGATGCCTCTAGCACAGGCTTAGGTGCAGTACTCTCACAAGTAGTGAATGGTGAGGAGCATCCGGTGACGTACTTGAGTAGAAAACTAACCCCGGCCGAGAAAAATTATGCCATTGTGGAGCGAGAATGTTTGGCAGTGAAGTGGGCCCTAGAATCTTTAAAGTATTACTTGCTAGGCAGGAAATTCAAGTTGGTGACAGACCATGCCCCCCTAACATGGATGAAGTTAAACAAGGAGAGAAATGCAAGAGTGACTAGATGGTTTCTCTCCCTACAAAACTTTAATTTCACTGTGGAACACAGGCCAGGGAAATTACAGGCAAATGCTGACGCATTGTCAAGGGTAAGTTGTCTGTGGGGACAAAAGGCTCAGCCCTCCGGTCTGAAAAAGAGGGGGGGGATATGTAGACATGTCACTGGAGAAGTGATCGAGGGGGTGTACATCTCACCTAGGTTGCTACACAGTGTGAGATGGTAAATCCAGGATGGATCAGTTTCTCAGCAGCGATATGCTGCTGAGTTGTTATTTAATTTTGCCGGGCCTGGGTTTATATGGAATGGCAGGTAGGTTTGGTAGAGGGACCTGTCATTCCACATCCCCCGATCCAGTTCTGGGTTTGGGATCAGGTGAGCTTGGATCCTAATTAGCCTGGGAAGCTAAAGGCTCTGTAGGGTCTGCAGGTGATTGCTTCTCAGCCAGGGAATGAACAATCTGTGTGTTGAAGGAAGCTGCAAGCACAGCCACTGCTGGAGCTAAAACTCACCCTGCGATATCCAGGCGAAAGACGCTGTGTTTGTAAGTGTCAGATAGGTGAGCAGAACCTGTTAGTAAGCGCCCAGCCGGGCTAGGACTTTTATTTTTGTTGTACTTAGAAAGCACGGTGTTGCTGTATATTTTGTTTGCTGGACTGTTTGTACCACGAATAAACGCCAAGATCTGCTTTATCAAATTCCAAGTCTGCTGTGAACTGTGTCCAAACACACCCTACCCCGGGAAGATCCCTTACAATATATATATATATATATAGCTATAATTATATATATATATATATATATATATATATATATATATATATATATATTATATATATATATATATATATATATATATATATATATAGCTATAATTTTATATATATATATATAGATAGATATTTTTTTTTTTTGCCTGATGTTTCAGCATAACTTGCCTAAAAAATGCCCATGCCCACATGCCCATGATTGTAGCAGTCCCAAGTTCATTGTCACTTCCAGGAAGCAAAGTGATCCAGGAAAGTTTTGTCAGATTATATGATATTTAACCACTTCAATACAGGGCACTTTCGCCCCCTTCCTTCCCAGCCCAATTTTCAGCTTTCAGCGCTCTAGCGCTTTCAGTGACAATTGCGCGGTCATGCTACACTGTACCCAAATGAAATTTTTATCATTTTGTTCGCACAAATAGAGCTTTATTTTGGTGGTATTTATTCACGACTCCGTTTTTTATTTTTTGCGATATAAGCGCAAAAAAGCGGAAATTTGGAAAAAAAAAACTATTTTCTTTTTTCTACTTCAATAAAAATCCAATAAAATCAAATTTTGTCATAAATTTAAGCCAAAATGTATTCTGCTACATGTTTTTGGTAAAAAAAAATCCGTTAAGTGTATAATAATTGGTTTGTGTGATCACGGACATATGTACGCAAATGATCATGTACATATGTGTGCAGGTGATCACGTACATATGTGTGCAGATAATCATTGGGACATGTGATTTTAGTGGGACATATGTGGGGGACATGTTTTTATTATTAGGGACATGTGTTTTTATTATTTGGGGACATGTATGTTTTGGGGACATGTGTGGGGACATTGTGTTTATACTGTGTGATGTGTTTACTGTGTAGTGTGTTTACTGTGTACACTAGACTGGTGATCAGTGAGTAAAAAGCTGTAAAAAGCAGCTCATACTCACTGATCAGCAGCCGGCTGCAGCGATCTGCTCTCCTCTCCACAGCGATGACTTCTGTGTGAGGAGAGGAGGAGCCGATTGCCTAGCAACCGGCTGTTTGTTTACATCACATGACGGCCGTGATTGGACACGGCCGTCATGTGATCAGGAGGGCCAATCACAGAGCCCTCCTGCCGATCTGAGATGCGCCGTGTCCGGGTGACACGGGCGCATTGGGATCGCGCCGCTGCGCAGGCGCGCGCGCGATCCCGCTACTCCTGAATGACGTTCCTGAACGTCATATCAGGAGTAGGCGGCTCCCACCCGGCCGTATATGTGCATTGGCCGGGTGGGAAGTGGTTAAAGTGGTTGTATGCCCTGGACGGAAAAAAACAAGAAGAAACCTGTAAGGCAAATGCATAATGAGCTAGTGTGCACCGCACACACTTACCTTAGAAGGAAGGGAGCTGAGATGTTCCCTCTGTGTTCTGGGTTTGTGGTTTCCGGGACTGTGAGTGGCCAGAGCTGCGATGATTTCACTCTTGCGCATGCGTGCGGGAGTCTTTGTTCCGGCAAGGAGCCGGACCTTCAGAGCGTATGTGCCGCTGACGTCAGCAGCTGCATTCAAGGTGAATATCTCCTAAACCATGCAGGCTTAGGGGATATTAATTTTACCTACAATTAAGCCTTATTTTAGGCTTACCTGTAGGTATAAATGTGCTAAAGGGGTATACAACCGCTTTAACTTTAATATGCTACTAGACTTGACCATTATTTGTAGGACACGCTGTTACCTTAAGCCAGCTCTTGGTGTGGGCTACATGTTATTGTAGCATTTTTCTCTTAGTTATATGTGCCTCTCCTACTAATTACATCTAGAAATAAAATCACCTCTTAGTTGGGTTAAATAAGGTAATGTTTTCCACAAGCTGCAACCATATTGATTCATTCTGTCAGTAGAACTTACAGAAAGATTGTGCTGGAGGCTCCAGTAAAACCAACAGCTTGTATATGATCAACATTTTGATTTGTGTTTATTATCTTTTAGTTAACTTAGTGAAATTTAAATGAAATTCAAACTCTAGAATAAAAAAACAAATATAAATATTTTAGACTCAAATA
The DNA here is from genome assembly GCF_037356315.1 of Lithobates pipiens. NCBI lineage: Eukaryota > Metazoa > Chordata > Amphibia > Anura > Ranidae > Lithobates > Lithobates pipiens. The sequence continues at coordinate 145,513,893 of NW_027507758.1, read as the reverse complement.
CATTTTTCACGGCAATGTAATGTCTAAAAAGATATGACACATATTTTTGAAAACCTAATTTAGTTTCTAGGCTCAAATTAAACAGGTCACATAGCACGGCGGTTTTCAGTCCCAATAAATGTTCAGCTCAAGCTCCTTTTACTTCAAGAAATATTTACTTTTTTTTTCTTCTTTATTTGTATATTTTAAGGCTATTAAGGCCTGCACACACGATCTGACTTTTTGAAAACAAACATGCAAATTAGCTGTTTTAAGGCAACATCCGGCCATGTCTCCGGTTTTCATCGGACTTTTGTTGGCTGTGTGAACGGACAAACTTTTTGACAACATAAGTCCGATGGAGCAAAGTCCGATCGTGTGTACAGAAACCATCGGACTTTACAAACACGCATGCTCAGAACCAATGCAAAAGATCAGACAACAATACAAAAGTTGACCAAAGGTGGCGGTAAAGAGCAGAAAAACCACGTGATTTGGTGAAAGTTGGCTAAAAAGTCAGATCGTGTGTATGCTTAACAAGTTCAGGGCCAACGCCCTTTGTATAAAAGTCCACGGGAAAGTTTGTACAAAGTCTGATCTTGTGCATGAGGCTTTAAATTCACCAAGTTTATCCCCACAACTCACAATGTGACTATGTGTTGCAATTAGAAAAATGTTTATACAGTTTAAATTATTCTTCAATAAAAATGTTGTATGGGACACATTTGCCTTTATAAGAGCATTATTTACCGATGATATGTTTCTTTTTTGGTGAATCTCTTTTTTGAAAGAAATAGAAGAAATTAGGCATGCAAGTAACAGTTTTATTCTTTACTTTAGAGTGAATTCAAGATAAAGGAAAAAGCAGAATAAATTAGTTTCTATTTTTTTAGTGAAAGAGCAATTAACTGGAAAAACAGCATTGACAATTTATAAGGGAGACTTCCTGTTTTTTTCTTCACTGAAAACCTACAGTGCCTTGAAAAAGTATTAATACCCCTTTCCACATTTTGTCATGTTACAACCAAAAACGTAAATGTATTTTATTGGGATTTTATGTGAAAGACACACTTTTCAGATATTTATTTATACCACTTCACAATAATGTGCAACTTTGTGTTGGTCTATCACATAAAATCCCAATAAAATACTTTTACGTGTTTGGTTGCAACATGACAAAATGTGGAAAATTTCAAGGAGTATGAATACTTTTTCAAGTCACTGTATGTGTACAGTTTTCATCACTGTGAACTAAAAGTTGGAAATTGAATACGAGGTGGTATCAAAAAGTTTTGACACTAGTTTTGTAACACGCCAACAGATGGCAGCATAAGGCTGCACGCACAGTCACAAGGAGCACTGACCTTCATAAGTCAGTCTGCCAAAAGACATCGTCCTGTGCACATCGGGACTGGTATTATTCTGACCAAGTGTGTTACCACTTCTGCTATTTCATTATGGACAGCAAGTTAGAACAAAGAACAAATGTGGAATTCTGAGTGCAAGTGGGCAAATCTGCCACAGAGATTTTGACATGATTCAGTAAGTTTACAGCAATGCTGCAATGAGTTGCAGATCCAGCTCAAGGTAGCCATTTTGACACCATTGCGGAGATCCAGCACAAATAGGGGAAGCTGCTTGACGTGCTTTGAAATGAGGTCTTCCAGGACACATTCTATAAGTGGCAGAAACACTGGGAGCACTGTATTGCTGTGCAAGGGGACTACTTTGAAGGTTATAGTGTGTAAATATAGATAAATAAAGTACTTTCTTGTAAACAGAGCTAGTCTCAAAACTTTTTAATACCATCTCGTATGTGGAGTGCATTAAGTCTCATACACACGATATGACTTTTTGACAGGAAATTTTCGATAACAGGCTGTTGGCGGTAAATCTGACCCTGTGTATGCTCCATCAGGCAATTGTTGTCCAACTTTACGCAGATTAATGTTGGCTAGCAGGTTTTAAAATTTTCCGCGGGCAAATGTATGTTGTCGGATTTTCCAAGCGTGTGTACACAAGTCCGTCGGACAAATTCCAAAGTACAAACACCCATGCTTGGAAGCAAGGATGAGCCAGAAGCAATCGGCCTTGTAAATTAGCATTCGTAATGGAGAATTAACATTCGTGACGTCGCAAATTATGAAATCTCCAAATGCAGTGCACAATTCTCTTTTTATTTAATGGGATAATAATGAAGCTGCTTTGCTGGTGATACTGATGGAGTTATTGCAAACTAATTTCCAAAGGCTTTTTTTCTAGTGATAGCAAGAATAATGTTATTATGCTTTTTTTTTTATTATTTGGGCAAGTTACCACAACACCATTATCCCATAGTTTTTAAGATCAAAGATACAACTATGTTGGTGTCCCTTGTCAATTTTACATTGTATTTTTTAAAATGTAACTGCCTACTCCCAAACTGTCATTTGAAGTAAAATACATAGCCAAGTATTATTCTACACAATTGTTTTATTGTGCATTAAAAAAAGGAAACAAATAAAAATAGACATGCTATCTGCCAATAGAACTTAACCAAAAAGTGCATTCTATGCATCCAAAAATATAGAAAATAAATAACATGTTATCTCCTTTGATTTAACAACATGGCTGGTCGACGAACGGTTGTTCAGAAACGAACTGAAAAGCATGAAATGAAAAGCGCTAAATTAAAAATGCAAAAAGAAAAGCGCAAATCAACACTCACCAAACTTCTACTAACACAAAATTAGCAGAAGAAGCCCAAAGGGTGGCTTTAAAGAGCTGAAAAACCACGTAGTACGTCTAGTACATCAATATGTTCGTAATTGTTGGACAACAATTGTGTGGCCGTGTGTATGCAAGATAAGTTTTGGCCAACGGCCTTTGGACAAAATTACACAGTTTTGTTGGAGAACAATCAAATCGTGTGTATGAGGCTTTAGTGTTGTTTTAAACCTTTATGAAAAACACTCAGAAAGGTTTGTATGTGTTGGCCAATTAGAACAATAAATAGTATTTGAATATAAATAAATATTATTGTCAACGTCCATGGAAATTTTCTGTCTTTTTCACTAAAACAGTGTTAGAAAAAAAGTTTTTGTCACTGCAGCCTAATTAGCAAAAGATATGTGGTACTTCTGGATAAAATATACTGTATGCTTTTATAAAGGCATCGCATACTAGCACATTATGTGACACTTACCTGCAAACTAAGCCCTTGTCGTCCCCACTGGAGGCTGCATCCATCTTCACTCATCTTCCTTCCGGGGCCACGGACTCCGGCTTTGTGACGCATGCGCGCGGGAGTTGCCATCACGGCACACACTTCCTAAGAAACGGCACGGGCAGCCATTCTTTTGGAGACCACGTCCTCAAGACATCATTGGCGCAGTATACAGTAAATATCTCTTAAACAGCACACACGTTTAGGAGATTACAGTACCTATAGGTATAAACATACCAGGAAAGTTAACAACAACCTCTTTAAAACTAAATCCAAAATGAGCTCTGTCCAAAGGTACAGGAACATCAAAAAAATAAAGTAAGCCACTTTTTGAGAAAATCTTAAAAAGGGAAACTACAATACATCTGAGCACTGAAAACCACAAATACTATTTAATGAATTTTTACTATTCCAAGCAAACTCACCATGTTATCATTGTTTGTTTTTCTGAGAAATCACAACCCCCTAGCATTCATGGCCATGGCCATCTAGAGTAAGGGAGGAGGCGTCATGTAACATTTACTTCCTGCAATCCATCTGCCCTAAGCTCAGGCATGCATGCATGAAGCTGTGCTTAGCTGAGAAAACTCCTCTTCCCCACCTGAAGACTTCTGGGATATATGACATCATTTGCCTAGGAGTAGAACCCAGGAAGTAACTGAAGAAATGTAAAAAAAAAGTTCAAAACAAGTAAATATGATATACTTTCCTATCTATTTACTTATGCTAGCAGTATAGGGATTAAAAACAGTCAATGTTGATTGAGAGAGTGAAGTTCCACTTTAAATGCTAAATACGTCAGTGTCCAGGTTGTTGTGTCATATGTAGCAAACAAGTAACAAACTTTCTCTGATTTCCTTTCCCCCAGAACTTTAATATTCAACTCTACAGCTCTGTCTTCTTCTAATAGGTTATGCAATAAGAGTGCACAAAGCCACTAAATATAAAACTCATTATAAAGTAATATAAATGCTGTACATGTACATAGATAGAGTAGAGATAGCCTCATACTTGCCAACTATCCCAGTTTAAATTTCCTTGTCCCTTGAAGTTTTAGCCCTGTTGTTGTGTAAAGATGACTCACCTGCAGACCCTGTGTTTACATGTAAATAACTAGCATTCATATGTAAATAGCAGCGGCATTACTAAGCAAATAGCTGTGGCCATCTGCATAGATATGTAAATAAAGGCGGCATTCATTTGTATATCATGCTTCCCTGCAGTGAGAAGATGATGTGCTGTAACCTCTAGAAATAAGTGAGCAGTAATACTGTACAGTAATCTCTAGCAACTAATTAACAAGCAGAAATCATTTGCTGTGACCTCTAGCAACTAATCAGTTAGCCGTAATGTGTGCTGTAACTTCTAGCAACCAGTCAGTAAGCAGTAATGATATGCTGTAACCTCTGGCAACCAATCATAATTGTTGCCTGATCTGATACAGTAAATTAATTTTAAGTCCAGCTTCTATTTATTGTATGTTTCAGAGCAGGTGGAGAGTGAAATTGCATGGGAGGGGGCCCCCAAAATTTTTTTTGCCCGGGGTCCAATCAATATTAAAGACTGCCCTGATAATCTCCAAATGATAAGAGATCTACAACAGAGAAATAACCATTACCAATCCCTTAGGGATATTTTGTCCACTTAACCGGCTCACGACCAGCACACGCCGATGTACGTCGGCAGAATGGCACGGGCAGGCATATTGGCGTACAGGTACGTTCAATCTTTAATGCCACCCTGCCATTGCGAGTGTGCCATCGGCGTGCTGGTCGGGACCCCCGTGAGTCTGGTCGCGGGTCCCGCGGACTCGATCGCTGCAGGCATACCCGTGATCGTCTTACGGGGCGGCTGAACGAGGAAATGCCGTTGTAAACAGCATTTCCTCATTCTGCCTAGCAACTAGTGATGCTGAACTCTGCTCCATGTGATTGGAGCAGAGATCAGTGTTCACTAAATTAAAGCTCAGCCCCCAACAGTTAGTAACACACCCCTAGGAACACTTAACCCGTACACTGCCACCCACTGGTTAACCCCTTCACTGCCAGTGTCATTTACACAGGAATCACTTCATTTATATAGCAGTGATTGCTGTATAAATGACAATGGTTCTAAAAATGTGTCAAAAATGTCCGATGTGTCCGCCATAATGTCGCAGTCACAATAAAAATCGCTGATCGACGCCATTACTAGTAAAAAAAAATATTAATAAAAATGCCATAAAACTATCCCCTATTTTGTAAACGCTATAACTTTTGCGCAAACCAATCAATAATCGCTTATTCTGATTTTTTGTTACCAAAAATATGTAGAAGAATACATATCAGCCTAAACTGAGGGAAAAATATGTTTTTTTATATATTTTTTATTATAACAAAAAGTAAAAAATAATGCGTTTTTTTCAAAATTGTCGCTCTATTTTTGTTTATAGTGCAAAAAATAAAAACCGCAGGGGTGATCAAATACCACCAAAAGAAAGCTCTATTTGTGGGGAAAAAAGGGCGTCAATTTTGTTTGGGAGCCACATCGCACGACTGCACAATTGTCAGTTAAAGCGACGCAGTGCCGAATCGCAAAAAGTGGTCTGGTCTTTGACCAGCAAAATGGTCCGGGCTGAAGTGGTTAAACACACACAAGGTTTTCCTCTAGCTGTGCGAGAGCTACAATTTTCCATAAAGGAACTCAGAAAAGAATACAAAGGACCAGCACCCATTTATTGTAAGCAAACATATTCACAAGCATATTAGGATTAAAAACAGTTCAAACAAACACCACACCACAGAGTGTAATGATGTCATAGGCAGCTAGCCCCAACATGGAATTGTTTCACCACAAGTTTTTATTGATTTATAATGCACATTAATATTTGTGAATTACTTTGTCACTTTTTGGTGTTTTGCACATATTTATGTATTGAATTTACATTTATTCTGAGTTTTATATTTAGTGGTTTTACACACTCTTTTCATATAATATTGTTTTTGCATTACTCCATAGCACTAAGTGCATAATTATTTGTTGTATTACTTCTTCCACTGGGTGTCAGAGACTTCCTATTTAGGAATGCTCACCAATAAAACTACACAATTGGCAGAATGGAACCAGAGTTGTGAACTGGCACAGCAAACACTCAGCTGCACCATTTAGTGGCATTTTTAATACTTCATTAACATTTTAATTACTACCATCTTCAGAATTCTTAACTTTGGTTAGCCAACCAAGTTATACCAATGAACATAAAAAAAAATAACTAAATAAAAATAATAAAATAAATAGATTTTTCTTTGAATGCTTTATTACTATTGACCAATTCACAAGGGGGGCGGGATTTGGGGGTCCCCTTGTTAAAGGGGGCTTCCAGATTCCGATAAGCCCCCGCCCGCAGACCCCCACAACCACCGGGCAAGGGTTGTGGGGATGAGGCCCTTCTCCCCGTCAACATGGGTACAAGGTGCTTTGGGGGGCTACCCCACAGCACCCTCCCCATGTTGAGGGCATGTGGCCTGGTACGGTTCAGGAGGGGGGTACTCTCTCATCGCCCCTCTTTTCTTGCGGCCTGCCAGGTTGAGCACTTGGATAAGGGTCTGGTATGGATTTTTGGGGGGGGGCACGCCACTTTTTTATGTGTGTGTGGGGCCCCCCTTAAAATCTATACCAGACCTGAAGGTCTTGGTATGGATTTTGAGGGGGCCCCCATGCCATTTTTTTTTTCAATTGGCACGGGGTTCCCCTTAATATCCATTCCACACTTGTAGGGCCTGGTATGGAATTTGGGGGGACCCCCACGCATTTTCTTTTAAAATTTTGGTTCGGGGTTCCCCTGTAAATATTCTAACAATATTGAAAACATGTAATTTCTACTTACAATGTATTTACTGCATGAAATATTCAACATGTAAAATCACGAAGGTTTTCGCTTACTGGTTCTTTGAAGAGCAAAGATAATTCATTTTCTTCCCGCCTAGCAACAACGGCAAAAGAATTGTAACATATATATACCCAAAGCTAAACCTTTCTTAGTCACACACACACATCCATACTATATACATATTACATACAGTATTTATTGAAAACACAAATCACAAAAAATGCACAGAATAAAACAAAACATGCAATATGATAATGCATTTTAAATATTTAGGTCTCATGCAAACTGGACGTTAAAATATCATTATAAAAACGTCAGTAGCTTTGGAGTGAGTTTTTCACATTTTTTCAACATTTTTGCAATAGCGTTTTTTTGTGTTTTTCCGCTTTAGCGTTTTAGCGTTTTTTTAAAGAATTTTTTTTATTTATTTTTTATTTTCAATGGATCAAAAATGTTACAAAACACTGATGAGCGACGTTTTTGAGTGTTTATCAGCGTTTATCAGCGTTAGAGCGTTTTTACTGCTGAAAAATGTTTCTCAGAACCCACTAGCTTTGAGTTTTTTTACTGCTCAAAACTGCTGATAACAGCCTATGTGTGCATGGACACAAAGGATAACATGATGGAGAGTTTAATGACTGTAGAAAAAAAATGTCTACTGCCAAAAAAAGCTGCTGTAAAAATGTCAAAAAACGTCCAGTGTGCATGAGGCCTTATGCAGTTAAGCTTTTGACTGTGAACAATTTTCACTTGAATTTATTATTGGGTATTTTGTGTAAAGGAAATGGAATGGTACAGTTAAATCACTAATGTTATTTAAAAAAAGTCAAGACTTATTTGAATTATTGTACTATCAATGAACCCATGCATTTTTGGAATTTGAAATGTTGTTTCAATTTAAAAACAATATGGACAACACAGTAGTTAGCACTTCTGCCTAGCAGCACGTGAGTCACTGGTTTGAATCCCAGCCATGGCACTACCTGCACAGAGTTTGCAGGTAGTGCCTGTGTGGGTTTCCTCCTACACTCCAAAGATAGTCCGGTAGGTTAATTGGCTTCTGACTAAATTGGCCTTAATGTGAATTAGAAATCCTAGATCGTAAGCTCCTTGAGGGCAGATACTGATATGAATGTATAATATATAGTATATGTAAAGCACTGTGTTAATGTAAATTAATGGTGCTTATTATTTTTTTATTGATAGAATAGGGTAGAATTTAAAATTATGTCTGTTTTTTATTTCTGTCTGTGACCCCGTCTGAGAAAGTTTCTCTCTAACTTCCTTTCCCTTTTACTGCACAAGAATTTGGAGAATTTTATAATCCTTCACCACTACATCTAAAAGAAAAAGGTATTGTCTGAAGTTGGAAAATAGAAAAAAAAAGACATAGAAACACTACAGCTGTTTTAGCCCTAAAAAGATTTTTCTTTCCCTGCCTGCTTGATAAAAACAATAGCAGTAATCTGATTAGTTCACTTTTTTTTTCCTTGCATGCTGGTAAATGGAAACCTTTCACAGAAAATAAATGTTGATAGATTGTATAATTTTTTTCAATAATGAATTTAAGAAATCTTTTCCTGGGATGAATATGTCAGCAGTCATTGCTAATCTATTCTGCAAATGGTAGTTGTCAGGCTGTAATGCTGATCCTCTTTCTGAATTTATGATCCTCTTTCTGAAATTCAGGGCTTCCTAAAGATGCTCATGGTAGAGAAAAATGCATAGAGGTGGGATTTCCGGACACGCGTCACTTCTGGTGACGTCACATCCTCCTTGTGGAATGCAGACTGGTTCCGGTCACTCAGAACGCAGACAGCGCGGGGTAATGATACTGCTGGATATACTAAGTGCCAAGAAGGCACAGTAATATGTAATGAATTGCATGTGTTATGTCACTGGTTTTAATTAATAAAAAGAGGTGCACAATGACATTCTTTGTGTCAGGGCTTTCCTATCTCCTGCCCTAATACAAAGATATTGGCATTCACCCCTGAGCCTTGCTCTTTGGTGGATTGGAGGAGAGGAGGAATTGCTTAAATACTTGGCATGCTTTAACATGTCTGTGCACAAGAGAGTCAATAGTATTTGGTGAGTCTACATCCATGTGGGGTGCACAAGCACTGCACGGAGTGTTGTTTTGATGTGAAGTTTCACTGTAATTGGAGCATGGGCCCTTTGAATCGTTCTGTGGCCATGTCAAGGCACCCCAGTTTACTGGAAATTGCGGCATCTAGCAGCAGTGTCTTGGTTCTTAAAGTGATTCTAAACCTTATTTTCTTTTAAATAATAAACAAATCATACTCACCTGTCCTGTGCAATGGTTTGGCACAGAGCACCCCCATCCTCCTCTTCTGGGGTTCCCTGCCGATGCTCCTGGCTTCTCCTCTTCGGGCAGTGCCCACCATAGCAAGCCACTTCCTATAGGGGCATTTGTGCAGGTGTGATACAGAGGCCCACTGCCAGTGTCTATAGGCAGCAGCAAGAGCCAATGCTGTCAATCTGCTCTGTGAGGAGGGAGAGAGAGCTGCTGTTTTTGGGCACAGCACTGGATCAAGATGGACTCAAGTAACTATAATGCCGCGTACACACGACCGGTTTTTCCATCAGAATAAACTCTGACTGTCTTTCTGATGGAGTTCTGATGGAGTTCCGTTGAAACAGACTTGCCTACACATGATCACACCAAAGTCTGTTCATTTAGACGTATGACGGGACTAGAAAAAGGAAGTTCAATAGCCAATAGCTGCCCTTGCATCGTTTTTTGGTCCGTCGGAACAGCATACAGACGAACGGTTTTCCCGATAGGAATTGATTCCGTCGGAAAGATTTAAAACATGTTCTGTTTCTAGGTACATCAGAATTTTTGAAAAAAAAAAGTCAGATGAAGCCCACACACGATCGGAATATCCGATGAAACGATTCTGTTCGACTTTTTCTGCCGGAAAGTGTGACCATGTATACCTGGCATTAGGGGGTGAAAAAAAAACGACTTTAAATTACTTCCGAAGAAATTTTTATAAGTAAGTAGCATTCATAAAATACATTAATTGCAAATATAATCCTATGTGCAGATTTTTGTTGAGGTGAATGGTTTGGTGACAGAGTTTCATTAAAAATCTCAGCATTTAACCTATAGGTATAAAAGTCAAATCAAAATCAGAAATTATCCTCCACGTGGGAGAGATTGGGGTCAATACTCCAACCAAAGAGGACAGGGTCCACCTATAAATTATCAAGATGGATGGAATTACCATACCGGTAATGAATATGGTTATGGATCTTTCATCCAAGAAAATATAGGGGGTTGTTCTGAATGGGATTACAATGTCCCCACTAGGAATGCATTCTTTCCACTGAGGGACCTTAATGGCCCAGAGCGTGAACACAATTTGCAACCTCCGTTTCCACCTGCTGGTGGTGCCCCATTGGTGGTGCCCCATCGGTCGGACCCCAACGGGTCCCTGGTGTGGACCCATTGGAGAGAGGTTCTCTGGGGCTGGCAGGACCTAATAGTTGGGGTTTTCCCAAACCCACACAGGGTACCAAAAGGTTGGGAGAAAGAGGAGAGGAACCCGAGGGGGGAGGAGAATCAGAGCAGCTAAAAAGGCCCAGGATGTAGTGGGTAAGGGGATCTTCAATTTGAGCTCTAAACCTCTGTTAACATCAGAACAGCATATCTTGGACAAAGGGTTAAAATTTGTGCCTCCCACTAGTCTGAATACATTTCAGACGTATATTGATGTCCACAAGTTTGTGAGGAAACTGAATATAAAAAGATATATGGTTGGGCGTTCCAATAACAACAATGTGAGTAATTTTAGTAGTACAAGCACTCAGGTGGCCCATTCGGGTCTAGCAAATGCCTCACTTTTCAACCCTCCAGGAACACTTCCACCAGCTTTGCGGGTGTTTAGGGATGTATTATTAAGGGATTTGGATTTATTGGAAGTCAAAAAAAACAGGATGAATAAAAGCTTGCAAGAAGGTTTGGATTCATTGTGCAATAGGAAGGATTTGGTTATCAGGCCAGCTGATAAGGGCGGTGCGATAGTAGTGTTTGATCGTGCAGATTATCTATCTGAAATTAGTAGAATCTTGGGTGATACTGACACCTATATCGTTCTGCCCTCCGATCCAAAGACACAATATAAAAGGGAACTTGAAAAAATAGTTGCTGCAGGTCGTGAGGCTGGGATTTTAGATACTAAGGAGAGTTTATTTTTGATCCCAAGGGCCCTGCGTACTCCAATTTTATATTATTTTCCCAAATTTCACAAGAATCCTGTCTGCCCCCGGGACGACCCATAGTTAGTGGGATTGATTCCATCACGTCCCGGGTGGGCAGGTATATAGATTCATATTTACAACCGTTGGTTCGGGAAACGCCCTCCTATGTTAAGGATTCAAGACACATTATTAATATGTTGGCAAATATTTCTGCCAAACCTGGTATCTGGATGGTTACAGCTGATGTTACATCACTGTATACCATCATTCCACACAATTTTGGGTTTGAAGCAGTTCAAACATATTTAGATTCTGGCCTTTCTGGCGAGCAAGTGACTTTCATTATGTGTTTACTTGAATTTGCGGCCTCACATAACTATTTTTGGTTCGGTAATCAATTCTAGAGGCAAGTTAAGGGAGTTGCTATGGGGGCTAAATATGCCCCCAGTCTGGCAAACCTTTTTATGGCCCAATGGGAGGAGGACGTCATCTATGTTCAAAATATACCACAAATAGCCCTATGGGCTAGGTATATTGATGACGTCCTCCTCCTATGGGATGGTAGTGACCATGACCTGAAAGAGTTTTTAGAATCTTTAAATAGGAACCAAAGGGGCATACGACTCAATTACGAGATGAGTCAATCTAAGATTCATTTCTTGGATCTTGTTATTACCGTGAAAGAAGAACTTTTTGTCACTTCTACGTTTTTCAAAGATACGGATAGGAACTCCTTCATTCCCACTGATAGCTGTCACCACACCCCTTGGCTCAAGTCAATCCCTAAAAGCCAATATATAAGACTGAGACGGAATTGCTCAGAGGTAGGAGAATTTCTGTCACAGGCAGAGATTCTCACCACAAGGTTCCTTGAGAAGGGTTATGATTTTTTGTCTGATACTATCAGAAAAGTGACTAGTATGAGTAGACAGGAATTACTCTTTGAGAAAGGTCCACGAGCTAACAATATCCAGGGGTGTGTTCCCTTTGTGACCATTTATTCTATTCAACAGAGGAATATAAAACAACTAGTTAACAAACACTGGCATATTGTTAGCAGCAATACGGTATTGAAACAGGTGGTTCCAGAGAGACCGAGAATAGTTTTTAGAGGTGCCTCGTCATTGAGAAACCGTTTGGCCCCTAACGTTATTGATCCACCATCGAGGAGTAGGGTTTTTTTTGATCAGTTAACTGGCTTCTACAAATGTGGAAGATGTAGAGTCTGCTCCTTAAACTCATGCCCACGTAGACGTACTACTTCATTTGCATCACATGTTCCACTACTGGGGTATTTTATTTGCTGCAGTGCCCCTGTGGGCTACAGTATGTGGGACGGACCAAGCACCCATTACAGGTGCAATTGAATGAGCACATCACCAATATACTGATAGGGTTCCCCAAACACTCTGTGTCCAAGCATTACCTGGTGGCGCATAATAAAGATCCTTTGAATACCCTATTTTTGGGAATAGACAAATTTAAGCCCCATTGGCGCGGTAGTTCTTTGGTGATAGGGATTTCAAGACTTGAAATGTCCTGGATCCATCGTTTAAAATCATATATTCCATATGGATTGAACATTGATACCGATATCAATGCTTTCATAGATAATGATTCCTGAATCTGTCTCTTTTATCAGTTAGGCCTGTTCTGATTACTATTAAATGTGATATGGGCATGTTCAATTTTATTGTGTTTGTGTAAACCCGCTCTGAGATGCGGGATGGGCCTCAAATACAACTATTGTAATATATGGTTAAAATGTGTGGGTTAATGATTGTACATATAAATTATGTGTATATTCACACTTTTTTGTCAATTGATTTTTGTATTATTAATTTTTCACTTAATCTATATTCATTTATTATATATTAAAATTGTATATACATACACATATTTAATTTATGGTATGTTTATATTTACACTTTTTTGTCTATTAATTTTTGTATTATTAATTTTTCACTTAATTTATATTTATTTATTATGTATTTATTTTTTATATATATAAATAATTATGTTTATGTGAGGATATCTATTTTTCACATATGCACATTTTTACACTAGATTTACGTTTAATTAATTTTGCTATTTTTTATATATATATATTAATTTTTTATAAAGAGAATTTTTTATATATATATATATATATATATATATATATATATATATATATATATATATATATATATATATATATATATATATATATATATATATATATATATATATATATATATACACTTAGTCATCACTTATTTACATACATCGATTTTCAGATTTCTATTTGTGACATGGCTTATCCAATATCGAACTTATTGTGTTTCCTTTAATAATTGTATATTATAATTTCGTCATTATGAGCCATGTTATAATATAGCCCTTTTGTTCACCTTTTTTATCAGTGCTTTTTGCCATCAGTTAAGATGGCGGTGTAGGTCGGATCTTGCATCTCAGAATGAGGTCTGGGTATAAATGGTGGTGCGTCGCTGCGTTGCCCGTTCCCCATTGATAACGTCATCTATGACGAAACGTGTCTGGAAAGGTACGCAGTGACGCCACCACGCTTTACAAGGGGAGGACGGGACGCTTCTTTGAATGCCGGCCGGCTTTCTGTGATCTAGTTTGATGCTGTTTTAAAGAATTCTTCACGTAAGTGTGATATTTATATCTTAATAAAATATTTGAATGGTTTTACGCTATGGAGGCATCTCTTTCTTTCTGGGGTTGATGCTGGTGACATACCCGATTGCTGATAGTGGAAGTTTTAGTGCTGTGATGCTGCCATACACCGGTGATAGTGGAATCGTGATGCAAGAATTATGACACGGATGTTTTATTACTAAGACTACAACCTGTTTTGGATAAATACCATTAAGGCTACTATCTAATCTGCATCTGGTAAGCGCATCAAAATCCTGGTGATGGGCACTGGTTTGCAGCTTTGTTTGGACTCACCGCGGTGACTTGATAAGCACTGATATATTGGACTTTATTTTCCAGTCCCAGCTCTCTGCAAGCTGTTTTTTCTGTTATATGCTATTTTTACACTTCTTACATTTTTTTGTGGTTTCATTTGTGTAATGTTAATGCTATTTTATTGGCAACAAATATTAATTTTGTGTGTGTTCCATTAACTCCTTATTGATATTTCATTGGAGATGTCTTTTATTACCGAATAGGATTAGTGGCGCAGCTTTCTAAACTTTCTTATATTCATTCTAGTGTGTGTATCCCACTTAGAGCTGCAGCCTTTATTTTATATATGTTTTAATTTTTTATTTTTTTATTTTTTATTTTTATTTTTTATATTTTATTTTTTATTTTATTTTTTATTTTTAATTGTTATATTTTTTTCCCTGAGCGCAGTTTATTTTTATTTTTCAAATCAAAATCTGTCTGCAGGACCCTTTGACTGATCCCCTACTTCTCTTCTCCTTTGTTTTGATTAAGAAACCATCCTAAAGCCCTGTACACAAGGTCAGAGAATCTGTCGGAATGCGTCTTATCGGACCGTGTCGTCAGATAATCCGACTGTGTGTGGTATGCATCGGACTGATTCCATCCGAATCTCCGTCCGACCCAATTTTCCAACATGTTGGAAATATTTCCCGACCAACTGGGCTGGTCGGACCTAATCCGATCATGTGTATAGCATTTTGATTGGACCAAGTGCCACGCATGCTCAGATCAAATTCCTACATCAAAGCTAGTGGCTACTAGCCTGAATGTAGTCCCATCGTAACGAAATTACGTCATCACGTTCTGAAAGATTGGATTTTTCGCCAACTTGGCCCGACCGTGTGTATGCAACAGTTTCGGACACAATCCGTCGGACTAAATCCAACGGGCAAAATCCGACGGATTTGGTTGGCAGAATCTCCGACCGTGTGTACAGGGGCTAAGAGAAGCGTGATGATAGAATTTATTTTAAGTTAAATGTGGTTCCTAATGAGTCCTCCTAATCATATCCAAATGCTGTGTTTCACTCGGGTCCCAACTGAGCGCACCTGTGCTATATCACACAACACTGTCAACATAAGCAGTGCAAGCAGCAGGGATCGAGTACAGTAGATGAGTTTCTGTATGAGTTGTCATTAATCAATACAAACTCTTAGCAAAGCAAAATTAAAATGTGTATAAATGAAACATCAAATGATTCCCCTAAAGAATGGTAGTTGTTAATTTAACATTAATTACACAGAAGGTCCCAGCAGAAATCAAACTGCTAATAGTTACAGATTATTTAATTGTAACATTTGAGGTTAGCTGTCTTGCATATCAAAATACATTAATGCACATGTTCAAGAAAACTTAATGATGACATTTATTTAAATAATGATGTACCTCAAAATGTATACACATCTACCTAAAGTATACATCTCAGTAATGTGCAGGTCCAAACCTGTTGAATTAAGAATTAAAAATGTAGTCAAATTTGAATACAGTAAAACTATTGATTTCCCTGAAGCAGAAACTCTTGATTTCGCTCATTGAGCTTCTAAGGTAAAACTTGCTTGGAAGATAAACAAAGAACTTTTTTTTTTTTAGAAGATGTGGGTTTATTTTTTTTAATGTATGGCCTGTATGCTTTCTTTGTGCAAAAAAAAGTAAAGCAAGAAAACATATGGGCATGAAAATATTTCCAGGAAGTTTGAAAAAAGGCATCTGTAACCTTCAGGAGCAATTTAAAGCCCGCTGTGTTTTTAGAATCTACAAAAAAAAACTTAATTTTACCTCCTCCCATTGACTCCAAAGCATTTAACCAAAATTTTGTCAAAATGTTTACATTTTAGTAGAGGTCGACCGATATGGGTTTTTCTCTGGCCGATGCCGATGCCGATATTTAGAAATCATGGTGGCCGATAGCCGATATATGATGCCGATTTTTTTTGGGCCGATATGTTAGGCCGATTTTATTTATTTATTTATTTTTTTCCTTTTTTTTTTTTTTTTTTTTTTTAATCCCCCTTGATCTAACACACCTTTCCCACTGGGGCGTTTTTCAGGCGCTTTTGGGCTAAAAATAGCGCCTGTAAAGTGCCTGCAAAATGGCTCCCCTGCAGTCTGTGTGAAAGACAGAGTGCTTTCACACTGAGGCGATGCGCTGGCAGGATCTTAAAAAAAAGTCCTGCAAGCAGCACGTTTGGAGTGGTGTATACCGCTCCTCCACCACTCCTGCCCATTGATATGAATGGGCACCACTGCCGAAGCGCATGCAATGCGATTTGGCAGCAGTGCTTCATGGGCGCATTTAACCTCTTCCTTGGCCGCTAGCTGGGTTATATGTGCCCCACTAGCAGCCAAATAGCACCGCTAAAATGATGGTAAAGAGCCGCTAAAACTTGCGTTTTACCATCAACGCCTGCCCGCTCCAGTGTGAAAGCAGCCTTCATAAGTGATACAGAAAATTTCTTACATTTAAACATTTATTAAACAAAACAAACCTCCAATCAGTTTACTTGTATGTATGATTTAGATAAAAAAAAAAAAAACCTATGTATTAAATAAAAACAGGTAGTCAAAACTTTTGGACAAAAAAAAAAAAAAATGGGCTAACTTTACTGTTTTTATTTTATTTTTAAATAGTGTATTTTTTCCCCAAAAAAATGCATTTGAAAGACCTCTGTGCAAATGCCGTGTGACATAAAATATTGCAACAACCGCTATTTTATTCCCTAGGATCTCTGCTAAAAAAATATATATAATTTTTGGGGGGTCTAAGTGATTTTCTGGCAGAAAATACAGGATTTTTACTTGTAAGCAACAAGTGTCAGAAAAGATTTAGTCTTTAAATGGTTAAACTGAGAACTTCTACACACAGAGATGATTTCATTCATTCAAGTGTAAACATTGTATCATTTAGTTCTTTTCTTGGCAGTCTGCCCAGAGAGGAGGAAAGTGTTGCTATGACGACTCAGGCAACTTACACTGACTTCTTATACAGAAGTCATTTCAAAGTCCCGCTGTAGTTCTGAATCGGCTTTTTATCAGCACAATCGGCCGATGCCGATTATTTAAAAAACGGCAAATATCGGCCGATATATCGGCCGGCCGATATATCGGTCGACCTCTACATTTTAGCTGTATATTAACCACTTGTTGACCGCCCTATAGCAGTTTTACTGCAACACGGCGGAAGCTGTGCTCTGCATCATGTATATACAGGCATACCCCA
The DNA here is from genome assembly GCF_037356315.1 of Lithobates pipiens. Taxonomy (NCBI): domain Eukaryota; kingdom Metazoa; phylum Chordata; class Amphibia; order Anura; family Ranidae; genus Lithobates; species Lithobates pipiens. The sequence continues at coordinate 145,496,433 of NW_027507758.1, read as the reverse complement.
CTTTAAAGTACACAATGGGGTTTATTTACTAAAGCTGGAAAGTGCAAAATCAGGCTCACTTCTGCATAGAAACCAATGAGCTCCAGGTTTTATTACCAAAGCTTAATTGAACAAGCTGGGGTTAGAAGCTCATTGGTTTCTATGCAGAAGTGAGCCTGATTTTGCACTTTCCAGCTTTAGTAAATAAACCCCATTGTGTACTTAAAAGTGGGGTATGCCTGTATATGTGATTCTGCATTTTTGTCAGTGGGGGGCGCGCACGCTGCTGGCGTGATGCTTCTGCTGTGATTTTTCACAATGTTTTCTTGATGTCCCACGGCACCCGGCGATCATCTGTCTCTTTCCCTAGTAAAAGCAGCACATACAGTACACATAAACACTGGCTAGGCACACTGTAACCCTTTGATTGCCCTAGATGTTAAACCCATTCCCAGCCAGTGTCATTAGTACGGTAACAGTGCATATTTTTAGCACTAATCACTATTTTAGTGTCACTGGTTTCCGCAAGGTGTCAAAAGTGTCAGTTCATGTCCTATTGCCCGACACAATATCGCAGTTCTGCTATAGGTCATGGTTATTACTAGTATAAAAGAAATAAAAAAAGTACATAAATATATACCATAGTTTGTAGACACTATAACATTTGTGTAAACCAATCCATATATGCTTATTGGGATTTTTTTAAACCAAAAAAAATGTAGCAGAATACGTATTGGCCTAAATTTCTGAAAAAAAAAATATTGGATATCTTTTATAGTAGAAAGTAAACAATATTGTTTTTTTTTTCTTTTCTTTTGTTTTTTGTTTTTTTAAATGTTGGTCTTTTATAGCAGAAAAAAATTAAAAATGCAATTGTGATCAAATACCACCAAAAGAAAGCTCTATTTGTGGAAAAAAGTGACATCAATTTTATTTGAGTACTGCATTGCATAACCGCGCAATTGTCAGTTAAAGTAACCTATTGCTGTATTGCAAAAAGTGGCCTGGTCATGGAGGGGGGAATCTTCTGGAGGTCAAGTGGTTGGTTCTAGGGATATATTGTTAATACTAGGAAGTCTGCATATCCTTAAAGTCTATATATACAGCATTACACCACTTTTAAGTACGCAATGGGGTTTATTTACTAAAGATGGAAAGTGCAAAATCAGGCTCACTTCTGCATAGAAACCAACAAGCTTCCAAGTTTTATTACCAAAGCTTAATTTAACAAGATGGTGTTAGAAGCTCATTGGTTTCTAAGTGAACCTGACTTTGCACTTTCCAGCTTTAGTAAATAAACCCCATTGTGTACTTAAAAGTAGGGTATGCCTGTACTTGACTTACTTACAAAAGCTTATACTGTTAAATTTGCTCTCTTAGTACAAAGTCAAGCACTGACCATGATTCAATGAACTGATTAGTTGCAAGCCTGAGTATGCAGTTCACATGCAGGGATGCGGGCAATGGGTTTGATTCAATACAAGCAAATACTGTAGGCTGTTTAATTTGCAAGGCACTTTGCAAGAGAATTTTCCGCAGAATAAGCTGAAGCTCAGCTGAATTCCATCTAATCATGTGCAAGCAAAAGTGCTTTATTTTATTTTACTTGTGCATAATCGGGTATTCTTTGCAAAGTGAATTTTCACCACATTCACTCTTCTGGGGAATATTCCCTTGCAAAGTGCAAATTGCCTTGCAATGTAAACAGCCTATTTACCATCAGTAAATATATCTAATTGGCATTGCTTATAGTAGATCATGCTAGCTCAGGGTTCACAGGCTTCTCAAAACTGCCTCTGCCCAACCAGCCTCTACATGGGCTTAATACAGCCCAAACATGAACAGCTTTATAGCTAACTATAAAAAAGGAAACACTTTAGTCTAAATGAAAGGCCCTATCAATTCGAAATAAAATCAATAAATCACCAAAATAAATTAAAACCCAAAAATTCCACCCCTAAAACAAAAGAGCAGTGGAAACATGAGGAATGGATAGAGTGTTGGGAATTATTTTTTAAGTTTTTTGATGTAAAGATGGAATTACCTTTTAAAGTAAGTAAAGCAGACTGATTCTATCTATCTATCTATCTATCTATCTATCTATCTATCTATCTATCTATCTATCTATCTATCTATCTATCTATCTATCTATCTATCTATCTATCTATCTATCTATCTATCTATCTATCTATCTACTGTATCTATCTATCTATCTATCTATCTATCTATCTATCTATCTATCTATCTATCTATCTATCTATCTATCTATGTTTCTGCAAGAATTATGGATTTTCAGAAAATGGTATTTGTAAAAGAGGGAATTGAAAGCGATAATGAAAATAAAAAAAAGCACACTGAACCAATGAAAAAAAGTGATTTCAAAGGTATAGCAGTAATAGCACCATAGCCAATTATCAAAAGCTTTATAAGAAGCTAGGTCTTTTAGCCTTGCAGCTTAAAAATGAAGTGAAGAAGACATGTCGTATTTATACACTGTACACAGGGCATGAAGGAAGAATAAAGACAAATGAACAAATGCTCTAGGATCAAAGAGATTGGTGTGGAAGCACAAGTGAAGCAGACAGGAATCATTAGAAGCAAGTCTTCCTTTATCTTAACCTAGCATGTGGTGTGTAATACATTCTGATTTACACTGCAGCAAGCTTGGAGCTGATGCTTTGCAATATATAATATTTTATTAACATACAGAAAATGAGCACATGAAACATCAAAAACTATAGAGAAATGCAATTATGGTACCCAGGATATTATTGTAACCCTATATTTATACAGAATGCTTAAGGTGATATTAAAGCCTTAATATTTATGTTTCAATATGTTTATTGGGTTTTAGACATAAACAAGAGATTACATAAGAAAGCTTGTTAATCGCTCATAGAGGGGCTAGAAAAGGGGTGAACATCACCAATGAACAATAAAGATCATAATTACATTAACAAAAGTGACATTGGTTCAAAAACAGGGGATGGCCAGAGCAGAAAAGCAGGAAGAGAGGGTCATAGGTAAGAGAGAAGGAGAGAGGGGGGAAGGGGATAACTCGGACTTGGAAGCCAAAAACATAATATTTCAAGCAGTTTCTACTGCTGGGATAGAGACTTACTGTGTATGCTGCTCCTGTTGGTATTCAGCTTGTCCTTTCCCCAGGGCGGCATCTGACGTCATCATGCAAAGGACTGGATCGATTTGTACTGCAGTTGTATATGAGCCAATGGTACCAAGAATTTTTATGTGAGTGCGTAATCTACTTTTTAATAAGCAACTTTATTTTGCACATTACACTATGGGGTAGATTTACTAAAGGAAAATCCACTTTGCACTACAAGTGCACTCCAAGTGTACTTGGAAGTGCAGTCGCTGTAGATCTGAGTGGACGATCTGAAATGAGGGGAAGCTCTGCTGCTTTTATCATCCAATCATATGCAAGCTAAAATGCTATTTTTTTTTTCTTGCATGTCCCCCTCAGATCTAAAGTGACTGCACTTCCAAGTGCACTTCCAAGTGTACTTGTTGTGCAAAATGGATTTGCCTTTAGTAAATAAACCCCTATGAGTTTTCATTCTTTTCTACATTTCCTTTTCCTATGAGCCTGCTTTGGTTAGAGATTGGAGCAACCTTTCCTGTGGTATATTGAGGCAGATCCCACAAGTACTGATGGCTACCCACTGAATAGAGTGCCATGATCTTCTGGTCAGCAATATGTGTTCACTATTCTGTGTCTCCGCTGTGTGTGTCTACGAGCCCTGGAGGTGGAACAACACACTTTTGTGTTGATAATTACATGGTGCTATGTTCACATTAGAGATTATATGTCGTTTGGACTTTTTGAAAGGTTCACTGAGATTGGTCACAAATTGTAGTGAATGCATTGTCAATTCACTACAATTTTTTTTACGGATACTTAGCAGAACTTCATTAAATCATTTTTTTCTCCCATGCAGTATAGAATTTTGGGGGGACCAGACCTGAAGAGTTAGATATTAATTAGGACAACAGATAGCTTCCCCTTTCTTCCTCTCCATAACACAGAACGCAGGTGTTCTCTAGTTCACATAGGAGAACTTGGCAGGGCTAATTACACTGCTTGAGGTAACAATGCAGAATTCACAGGAACTTCAACCTTTATAGAAGTCAACAGTTATTTTTGGGACTTTTTGAACAGATGTAACAAAAGCATTTTTAATTTATGATAAATGGTCCAAATGGGAGTACACTGGAGATCATTGTTGGGATTTGCCTACACAGAATTTACATTCAACATTTACTGTATGTGTGGTTAAAAAAAAATCGCAGGGCATACTGGAGCTCCAAACTAAGTTTTCTGGTAAATACACCTTATGGTTTAAAACAATATGTAAAAATAGGTTAATTTTAAGGAATTCTGAGTTCTAGTTATTGAAAACATGTTTTTGGGCATTCTATAGTTATTTACAATCATTTGCACACAAGGCGACAAAATCTGATTCAATACATTCGTTAATGATTACATAGCTGTCTTTCTTGCTTGGATGTTGCTTCTCAAATGTTTGAAATATATTCAGCAGATAGTACAACAATATACAAGATGTGCAAGATTTGATACCTGCGGTAATCCTACTGGTTCATTATCTGAATGATGTCCTTTCTGGTCTTTTTTTTAGCTGACAGGGTTTCTTTACAGAAAAAAAATAATAGTTCACTTGTCAACAATATGCCAAAGGCAGATCTGCACAGTGTGCTTTGAACATTCCCTTTGTCGGGATGCTTACAGTATGTTTTTAGATCATTTACATTTCCCAAAGTCTTAATTCTCCTTGTCTTATAGACATTGGCCCGTTATACTAGCAATTACAATATCTTCGACTATTAAGAATTTTAACAAATAATAGCAAAATAATGATGTACCACTTTGATATTTTGCATACTTTGGTTAGTAAAAAATGGTGTCCATTTTAGTTGAAATCTGCCCCCTCTTGCCACCGATATCCCTGCAGTTGGGATCTTCCAGTGCTGTGATGGTAAATACAACCTACTAGACAAAGACAATCATCAAAAGCGAATGGATATCCCCCGCTACCTCGTAGTGTGTTATATATTAAGCGGTATATTATATCTTATAATGGGTGGCTGCACACAACCTAATCGTGGTCCCGATGTGTATGAAAAATAAAAATATATTTGTTGTTGCGCCTCTTACCCTATTAGTATGCACATAAGTGAAGTGCAAATATTATAAATGTTCTAAACGTAACTCATCCACAGTATCTTCAATGTAAAAGTTATATAATATAAACAATCAATAAACCAATAAAGTGCAATAATTTTTTCACATTAATATCTGATAATAAATGTGCTAATACAGTCCAGTGATCATGAATCACAATTGATTATCCCTATAGATTAAACTCCATAAGCCGTGAATTTATGAAGGTGAATCCACAGATCCAAAGTGAAAGTACAAATATTTCAATGTCTCAAACCACCTCTCAATCTATGCGCTCACCTTTTATTTTGGCCTCTCTTGCTAGGTAAATTAACACTTTTCCCCTATGCTGGGATATGCATGTTAGGTTCCTCCTCCTCCTTAGTTCCATTGGATACCCTAGGTGCTGTAATCCTTAATTAGGTATATGGCCCTATAATGCTGTGATTATCCCAGTAGTTGGTAAAATAGGGGGAGAATCCCCATAGTGTAGTAGTTTCGATCAAATGGTTTATTAAAAAAAGTAGTAACTTACATTCACAGTTAAAAACAAGTAGCTCCTAAACAGCCTGACAGAGGGGCTCAGAGGCTCCCACATCACTTCCGGTATTGGCAACGCTACCTGGCTCCACACTATGTATATCTTCACGGTCACGTGACTTCCTCATCAAAAGTATGAATTATGTCTGCCTTTTGAAACCCCCTGATCTATTCATAAAAGCTGTACTGAAAGTGCTCTACGAATGGATGAGGCAGTCCTTTCATTCATCTGCCCGTCTTCCATTCACAGAGCACTTTTCATGTACTTCTACCATGGAAACACACGATGCTGTGTGGCACAGTTAAATAGAGGATGCTGAAAAATTTGGCATTTCACAAAAGAATAAGGGTGCTTTCATCTGCTAATCCAATGAGGGTGCATTGTGGGTGCTAGCACACCCAAGCACCGCTCCAGCACAACGTCACCCCTCCTTCCCCTACTTCAAGTGCAGGCTGCACTGTGTGGACTTTCTGACTTCAACACCATTGCTGTTTGGTCTATTTTAGATAAGCTAATTTTACATCATATTACACATGATATAAAACATATGTGGACCAAAACAAAAAAAACATAACTTCATGTGAACAAATACAAAAGAAGTCCAATGTGCAAAAGAAAAATCCTCCTTTTCTGTGTTCAAATATTCTTAAGCATGTGATACGCCTCACAAGAGATGCACCGATAGTGTAAAACCACAATCATCCACCAGTGGGGGAGACGAAGGAGTAGCCTTATGGTGATCCAAGACTGAGTGCCTGATTGAAAGTTCATTTGACATCTCTTTAATTAGGGGGTCACTGTTTAGCCTTAGGAAAGTAAAAGCACTAGTTGCTGCAAACACCGGGATGGTCAATCCATAGCCATAATCAATAAATAATTAAAGTGAATGGTGCTGCGCTCTAAATGATACTAAACAATTAACATATGCACAATATTTAGTGCTGAGCCCTTAACTTGATTCTGTGGATATAATACAATCCAAAGAATGTGAAACATCAATGAATAAAGTGTTGGTGCAAAAAAGTGACAATGCTAGAAGGATAATGTCAAGGTAAATAAACATCCTTAATATATAGTGGAAAAAAACTGAATGGGTAAGGTGCTGCAGTCTCTCTGTCACTCTGTGAAAATAAAGCTATATAAACTGTGACTTTTCTTCAGTGAAATGACACCTCAGTGTGAATTGGCCCCTTACCTTACCACTGAAAAAATGGAAATCCAGAGTCTTGCAGTGCATCACACTAATAGCTTCTTAGCCCTTGTACACACGGTCGGAGATTCCGACAACCAAATCCGACAGATTTTGTCTGAAACTGTTGTATACACATGGTCGGACAAAGTTGTCGGAAAATCCGACGTGATGACGTTATTTCGTTACAACGGGACTACGTTCACGCGAGTAGCCAATAGCTTTGGTGTAGGAATTTGATCTGAGCATGCGTGGCACTTTGTCCGATCGGAATTCTGTAAACATGATCGGAGTATGTCCGATCGGAGCATTTTGTTGGAAAATTTTACCAACAAGTTGAAAAACTTGGTCCGTCGAATACTCCGACGGAAACAGTCCGATGGAGACCACACACAGTCGGAATATACGGCAAAACGGTCCGATCGGACACATTCCGTCGGAATCTCCGACCGTGTGTACAAGGGCTTATAGGTGACATAACATAAGATCATCCACCAACCTTGTATCCTGATAAGTGGTTCTCATTAAGATGGTATGTATGGGTCATGTCTGCCACTGCTCTCTGCTTTACAACCAGCTGCAGTCCTTCCTTGTCGCACAGCCAATCATACACCGCTTCCTCCTTCTCCCTCCGCCTATGTATGTACTCTGTTTCTTAGAAAGTGGTTTGACCTCCATCAACTTGTTTAATCAACCTCATCAGTTCAAGCAAACACCGAAGGGGTTTTAACATTTAGATTTGTAATGGAATTTATGGCATCTAAATACTCTATCTTCTGTGTCATACAGCTCTGGGTCTTCCTCTGTGTGTGTATGATCACTGGCATCCTTAGTTCCAGCATAACCCTGATGGGGAAATTGCATGTTAAATATTTCCTTATTACCAATTAACAACTGGCCCATAGCCGAATGACGGCTACAGGGCGGTTGCTTAACTCTGGGAGGACGTACTATAACGTCCTCCCAGAATTCCGCTGTTGCGTGCCCCCTGGGGCGCGCACTCGAGAGCATCTGTGACCATGAATCACGGATCACGGTAAGAAGCCGCTCATTGCGGCCATTTATCACGTGATCGCTCCGTCAGAAGTCTGGTGTCAGCAGCGCTGTGGGTTGGATCTGTAGTGCCCACAGCGCTGCTCACTGACAATTAACCCTGCAATTCCCTGCCAATACTCTGCAATAGGGATGAGCTTCGTTCGACTCGAACATCGGCTGTTCACACGTTCGGCGAATACCGAATGTTATGGGCCGTTCGCGCCAAATTCGTGTGGCGCTCACGGCCCACAATGCACTGCGCCATCGCAGTGCATTGCTGGCTCATGATTGGCCAAGCATGCACTGTGACCCTGCATGCTTGGCCAATCACAGCGCCGGCAGCGAGGAGAGCCATGATTGGCCACAGGCAGGATGCCTGTGGCCAATCATAGCTCAGGCTGTGTAGTACACGCCCCACACTATATAAGGCCGCCAGCACGGCGGCCTTGTGTAGTGTGTTGGCGTCTGTAGGAGTTAGTGGGTGTTCTCTGTGTACCTTCAACACAGTATACACCGTTCGTTATCGGCCGATTTTGCGTTCTTGCTCTTCTTTAATTGAGCTTTTAGCAGTCTGCAGGAGTTTGTGGGTGTTGTCTGCGTGCCCTGACCACGGTATACACCATTATATCCACCTATATAGCTAGCTATATTGCTCTTCTGTAATAGAGCTTGCAGTCAGTTGTAGGAGATTGTGTGTGTTGTCTGCGTGCCCTGACCGCACTATACACCATTATAGCCACCTATATAGCTAGCTATATTGCTCTTCTGTAATAGAGCTTGCAGTCAATTGTAGGAGATTGTGCGTGTTGTCTGCGTGCCCTGACCGCACTATACACCATTATATCCACCTATATAGCTAGCTATATTGCTCTTCTGTAATAGATCTTGCAGTCAGTTGTAGGAGATTGTGCGTGTTGTCTGCGTGCTCTGACCGCACTATACACCATTATATCCACCTATATAGCTAGCTATATTGCTCTTCTGTAATAGAGCTTGCAGTCAGTTGTAGGAGATTGTGGGTGTTGTATGTGTGCCCTGACCACAGTATACACCATTATACACCTATATAGCTCTTCTCTAATTGAGCCATCTGCCATTTACAGGAGTTAGTTGGTGTTGTGTGCCTCCAGCACAGCACAGTATACACCAGTATCTACCCTTTAATTCCTGTTCTATAATTAAGGCATCTGCAGGAGTTAGTGGGTGTTGTGTGCCTCCAGCACAATATACACTACCCAATTGCTGGTTTTCCCATCTCCCTTCAGGCCATTACCATGTCTGGAAGACCAACAAGGAGAGGCAGACAGGCATGAGCCGATAAAAGAGGGCAAGCAGGCTCTGTGTCTAGAGACAACAGTGCTGGTCGTGGACGCGGTGCATCGTCATCATCAGCACGTGGCCATGGGACACGCTTGTCCTTCTTTTCGGCAGCTGGACGTGTTGAGCTGCATCATGCCGAAGACTTGGTAGAGTGGATGACCAAGCCCTCTTCATCCTCCTCATCCTCTCTCACCCAGGCTCAGGGTACTAGCAAAGCAGCTGCCAACGCATCGTCTTCTCTCGTCTCAATGTCATCATCAGTGACTCCTTCCCTAGACCCACCACGTCCTCCTGAGGAGTCCCTTGAACTCTTTAAACACAGTGTTGGGTACATGCTCCAGGAGGATGCCCAGTGTTTTGTAGGCTCTGATGATGATACTCAGCTAGAGGAAGGCAGTAGCGTGAGTGCAGAGAGAGGGGATGCTCAAGAAGGACAGCAATCTGGCAGTCGTGTTCCACAAGCTGCAGCATACTGCCAGGTTTGCTCCAGCGATGAAGAGGGAGGGGATGATGAGGGCACTGACTCCACGTGGGTGCCTTGTAGGAGGGAGGAGGAGGAGGAGGAAGAGGAGGAGGCACATGTCCAAGGAGGCAGGATGCCCTCCGGGGGCCAGCTTAGGGGCAGCACACCAACTGAATCACACCGCAGAGGTCTGCCTGTGCAGGGCACTGCCTGTGCAGGGCGCTGCCTCTGCGCGTTATTCTAAAAGTTCTTTGGTGTGGGCCTTTTTTGAGATGAGTGCATCAGATCACACCGCTGCTATTTGCAACATATGTCTCAAGCGTATCTTGCGTGGCCAAAACATCAGCCGCTTGGGCACCACATGCTTGACCAGACATATGTTGACCTGCCATGCAGCTCGTTAGCAAGCGTACCTCAAAGACCCACACCAAAGAACAAAGCAGACCTCTCCTTGCTCCTCATCAGCTGGGATGTCCAATCCCACTAGACCTTTAGTCCTCTCTGAAACCTGCTCTGAGAGGAATGAAGGTGTAGAATTAGATGTGTCACAGCCAAGTGCTTCCGGGCACTCTGCTAACAGTACACCCACGTCCGATTATAGCAGGCAAATTTCCCTGCCCCAGCTGCTGGACAGTCGAAAGAAGTTCACTCCCAGCCATCCACATGCCCAGCGGTTGAATGCTAGCTTGGCTAAATTGCTAGCACTTCAACTGCTGCCTTTTCAGTTGGTAGACTCGGCCCCCTTCCGTGAGTTTGTACAATGTGCGGTTCCTCAGTGGCAGGTCCCCAAACGCCACTTTTTCTCACGGAAGGTGATTCTGGCTCTCTACCGGCATGTGGAAGGCAATGTCCTTGCCTTGCTGGACAGGGCGGTCAGCGGTAAGGTGCATATTACCGCTGACTCATGGTCCAGCAGGCATGGACAGGGACATTACCTGTCTTTCACGGCCCATTGGGTCACTCTTCTTGCAGCTGGGAAGGATGCAGGACAAGGTGCAGTAGTGTTGGAGGTTGTTCCGCCACCACGCCTCCAAAATGCTACTACTGGTTGTGACACACTTCTCTCCTCCACCCCCTCCTCTTCTTCTTCCTCCGTGGCCTCTTCCAGTGCTCTGTCCTCAGAACCAGCGGTGCTCCGTAGGCGTTCAAGGGGCTACGCAAGTATGCAGGCAAAACGATGCCATGCCGTGCTTGCGCTGGTTTGTTTGGGGGACAGGAGCCACACTGGGGCAGATATTTTGTCAGCTCTGCAGGGGCAGATCGAGAGGTGGTTGATGCCACACCAGCTTAAGCCAGGATTGGTGGTTTGCGACAATGGCACCAACCTCCTCTCCGCCCTCCAACAGGGACAACTGACCCATGTGCCCTGTGTGGCTCACGTCCTTAACCTGGTGGTGCAGCGGTTCTTGGGCAGGTACCCGGGCTTACAGGATGTCCTGAAGCAGGCCAGGAAAGTCTGTGTGCATTTCCGCCGATCATTTAATGCCTGTGCTCGGCTGGCTGTGCTTCAAAAGGAGTTGAACCTGCCCAAGAACCGCCTTATATGTAACATGTCCACCAGGTGGAACTCAACGTTGGCCATGCTGCACCGGCTGCACACACAGCAGAGGGCCATCAATGAGTACCTGTGCGACTACGGCACCAGGACAGAGTAAGGGGAGCTCGGTTTTTTCTCACCACTCCAGTGGGGCATGATCAGGGATGCATGCACTGTCCTGTCACTGTTTGAGAAGGCCACAAGGATGGTGAGCAGTGACAGTGCATGCATCAGTGACACTGTACCTCTTGTCCACCTCTTGGAGCATATGCTGCGTGGAATAATGGACAGGGCACTTGAGGCAGAACAGAGGCAGGAAGAGGAGGACTTCCTTGCCTCTCAAGGCCCCCTTTATCCAGACATTGTTCCTGCTGTGCCACCCATCACACAGGAAGAGGATGAGGAGGATGATTGTGTCAGCCTGGAGGTGGAGGCTGGCACTCAGCATCAGCAGCAGCAGCAGTCTTGTAGGGATGATTTACAATCCCAAGAAACCCATGGACTTGTACATGGCTGGGAGGAGGTAGCTGCGGATCATGATGTCCTTAGTGACCCAGAGGACTCCGGACCGAATGCCTCAGCTAACCTACGCTGCATGGCCTCCCTGATCCTGCAAAGCCTGCGGAAGGATCCTCATATTCTTCGGATCAAGGAGAGGGACCATTACTGGCTGGCCACTCTCCTTGATCCACGGTACAAGGGTAAGGTTGCCGACCTTATCTTGCCGTCGCAGAGGGAGCAGAGGATGAGACATCTCTGGGAGGCCTTGCAGAAAGGTCTGTGCAATGCGTTCCCAGACACTGAGAGGTTACAAACTCCTGGTCCTGGACAACGTGTTGCTGAGGCATCGGTCAGAAGGAGCGGTGGAGGAGGTGGCCGTCTGTCCGATGCGTTCAGACAATTTTTTAGTCCGCAGCCCCAAGGTATGATCGGTTCGAGCAACCATCGCCAGCGTTTGATTTACATGGTGCAGGAATACCTAGGGGCAAGGTCAGACTTGGACACCTTTCCCACCGAAAATCCTCTAGCTTACTGGGTCTTGAGGATGGATCACTGGGCAGAGCTTGCACAGTATGCAATTGAGCTACTGGCCTGTCCTGCATCCAGCGTTCTTTTGGAACGCACCTTCAGTGCTGCTGGTGGCTTTGTTACCAATCACAGGGTGCACCTGTCCACCAACTCGGTTGATCGACTGACCTTCATAAAGATGAATCAGTCTTGGATCACCCACAGCTACCAAGCACCTGAAACTGATGTAACAGAATAATTTTTTTTGAAATATCACATCCCTTCAAGACTGCCTATGCTGATGCTGAGTGACTGTCCTTTTATGTTGATTGTCTATCCTCTTCCTCCTCCGCTGATATGTTGGAAGAACATTTTTGGTTCTGGGTGATGCCACCAGCCCAATTTTCAGCCCCTGTTTAACAGGGGCATTTAATTACAATTTTTGATGCAATGCTTTGCAGCAGGACTCATTACTGCACTACAACTAGAGTATATCGGAGAGGTTGCAGTGTCGTGGCAGCAGCACCAGTGCTTAAGGCCCAATTTTTCAGCCCCTGTTTAACAGGGGCGTTTAATTACAATTTTTGATGCAATGCTTTGCAGCAGGACTCATTCCTGCACTACAACTAGAGTATATCGGAGAGGTTGCAGTGTCGTGGCAGCAGCACCAGTGCTTAAGGCCTAATTTTTCAGCCCCTGTTTAACAGGGGCATTTAATTACAATTTTTGATGCAATGCTTTGCAGCCGGGCTCATTTCTGCACTACAACTAGAGTATATGGGAGAGGTTGCAGTGTCGTGGCACCAGCACCAGTGCCTAAGGCCCAGTTTTTCAGCCCCTGTTTAACAGGGGCATGTAATTACAATTCTTGATATAATATTTCACAGCAGGGCCCGTTCCTGTGCCCACCGAGAGTAACTGTGAGGACTTATAGTGTTGTGGCACCAGCACCAACAACACAACCACCAAAGGCCCAATTTTTCTACCACTGTTCAACAATGGCATGTAATTACAATTCTTGATATAATCGTTCACAGCAGGGCGCTCCAGTGCCCACCAAGAGTCACTTTGAGGGCTTACAATGTTGTGGCAACACCAACACCTTGTTCTGCCATTTCTGCAGAGCATATAGGGCAGGCCCCTACTTTCAAACATCAAACTTACAAACATCTCCGACTTGCAAACGGAAGAAGACAACAGGAAGTGAGATGAAAAATGACGGAAGGCAAAACAAATTATACAGGGGTGATAACCCTTCCCTGTTTTCCAAAAAGCTTAAAAATAGATTTTTTGACTGGAGCTACACTTTAAAAATGTACCAGTTCAAAATTACAAACAGATTCTACTTAACACAACAAATCTACACAGTCCCTGTCTTGTTTGCACCGCTTGTATACTGCTGTTCTGAGTATAGAGGACCTGGGGGCCCCACGTCTTTCCTTTTTTTAATATGGGTATGGGGTGTTCCCCTTAATATCCGTACAAGACCCAAAGGGGCTGGTAATGGGCAAGGGGGGGGGCTACCCATGCCATTTTTCTCAATGATTTTCATCCATATTGCCGGAACCAGATATTACATTAAATCCGCAAGCAGTTTTAAATTACTTTTTTTCAGTTAAAGGTCATTTTGTGCAGGGACTGTTCTAAACATGGGAAACACGTGGCACTTCACAGGCATACTATAGACACTCCCCATGCATGATATTTAAAGGAATATTTCACTTTTTTTCACTTTAATCGCCATTAAAATCAGTGCTCCCGCCAAAACGGCCATTTTTAAAAACATTTTAGGCATTGACCCATGTCCCCTGGGGCAGGAGCCAGGTCCCCAAACCCTTTTTAGGACAGTATCTTGCATATTAGCCATTAAAATTAGCACTTTTTATTTCGAAAGTTTGAGTCCCGTAGACTTCAATGGGGTTCTAATGTTCGTACGAATTTGCGGTCCGTTCGAAAGTTCTGATGCGAACCGGACTGGGGGGTGTTCGGCTCATCCCTACTCTGCAATACCCAGCAATGCCCTGCCAATACTTTGCAATACCCAGTAATGCCCTGCCAATACTCTGCAATACCCTGCCAATACTCTGCAATTCCCTGCCAATACTCTGCAATGCCCTGCCAATACTCTGCAATACCTAGCAATGCCCTGCCAATAATCTGCAATGCCCTGCCAATACTCTGCAATACCCAGCAATACTCTGCCAATACTCTGCAATACCCTGCCAATACTCTGCAATGCCCTGCCAATACTCTGCAATACCCAGCAATGCCCTGTCAATACTCTGCAATACCCAGCAATAATCTGGAATACCCAGCAATACTCTGCAATAGCCTGAAATACCCTGCCAATACTCTTCAATAAATTGCCATACCCAGCAATACCCAGTCATATTCGGTGATACCCAGCCATACTTGTGATACCCTGCAATACCCAGCCATACTCTGCAATACCCAGCCATACTCGGTGATACCCTGCCATACCCAGCCATAGTCAATGATACCCTGCAATACCCAGCCATACCCGGTGATACTCTGCAATACCCAGCCATACTCGGTCATGTTCAGCCATGCTCTGTGATACCCTGCAATACCCAGCCATACTCAGTGATACCCTGCAATACTCAGTGATACCCAGCCATGCTCGGCCATGCTCGGCCATGCTCAGCCATGCTTGGCTGTACTCAGCTTCTGTATGTGGCCAGGCTGTGGAAGTCTCACACATGTGGTATCGCCGTACTCAGGAGGAAGAGGAGAATCTATTTTGGGGTGTCATTTTTGGTATGTACATGCTATGTGTTAGAAATATTGTATAAATAGACAACTTTGTGTTAAAAAAAAAAAGCATTTTAACCACTTCCCGCCCGCCAGCCGTCATATGACATCCTTGACTTTGTGTGGGGATATCTGAATGATGCCTGTAGCTACAGGCATCATTTGGATATCAGCTTTTTCAGCCAGAAATTCCCTACACCATAAGAATGATCATAGCGGCTGTTCCACTGCTTAATCATTCTTACAGGAGGCGAGAGGGGACACCTCCCTCCCGCCGCCCTCCGGTGCTTCTACCGACTCGCCAATACAATAAAAGCCAGAATCGTTTTTTTTTTATTAAATAAAGTAAAATGAACAATAACATATTTTTTTTTTTAAAGTGCCCCTGTCCCCATGTGCTCGCATGTAGAAGCGAACGCATACATAAGTCCCGCCCACATATGAAACCGTTGTTCAAACCACACATGTGAGGTATCGCTGCGAACGTTAGAGTGAGAACAATCATTTTGGTTTGGCCCTAGACCTTCTCTGTAACTCAAAACATGTAACCAGTAAAAAAATTTAAAGCGTCACCTATGGGGATTTTTAAGTAGCAAGGTTTGGCGCCATTCCACGAGCGTGTGCAATTTTGAAGAGTGACAAGGGTGACAAGTTGGGTATCTATTTACTCGGCAGACTTCATCTTTCACATGCAAAAAATATTGGGCTAACTTTACTGTTTTTTTTTTTAAAGCACAAAACGTTTTTTTTCCCAAAAAAGCGTTCAAAAAACTGCTGCATAAATACCGTGCAAGATAAATCGTTGTAACGACCACCATTATATTCTCTAGGGTCTTTGCTAAAAAAAAAATATATGTTTTGGTGTTCTACGTAATTTTCTAGCAAATAAATGATGATTTTTACATGTAGGAGAGAAATGTCAGAATTGGCCTGGGTGCTCCAGAACGCCTGATGGTGCTCCCTGCATGTTAGGCCTCTGTATGTGGCCACACCGTGTAAAAGCCTCAGACATGTGGTATCGCCATACTCGGGAGTAATAGCAGAATGTGTTTTGGGGTGTAATTTGTGGTATGCATATGCTGTGTGTGAGAAATAACCTGATAATATGACAATTTTGTAAAAAAAAAAAGAAAAAAAATCTTGATTTTGCAAATAATTGTGTGAAAAAAATGACAACTTCAAAAAACTCATGCCTCTTACTAAATACCTTGGAATGTCTTCTTTCCAAAAAGGGGTAATTTGGAGGTTATTTGTGCTTTTCTGGCATGTTAGCATCTCAAGAAATGAGATAGGCCGTCAGTACTTCAGGTGTGATCAAATTTCAGATATTGGCACTATAACTTTCACGCAGACCAAATAATATCCACCAATTTGTACTTATTTTTACCAATGATATGTAGTAGTATAAATTTTGGCCAAAATTTATGAAGAAAAATTTACTAATTTGCTAAATTTTATAACAGAAACGAAGAAAATTCATTTTTTTACAGAATTTTTTCTTTTATAGCACAAAAAATAAAAAAATCAAGCGGTGATTTAATATCCTCAAAAGAAAGCTCTATTTGTGTGAAAAAGGGACAAACATTTCATATGGGTACAGTGTTGCATTCAAGTTTGTATTCTGTATTCTGACTGTATCCTGTATTCCAGTGCGATTCTAGTGCACACCAGCCTGTACTCAGCTCCAGTTCACTTCAGCCTGTGTTCTGGGCATCTGGGCCTGCCTCCCATAGATTGTACTAGTTCACTCCTGCGTTCCTGACATCCCAATAATCTCTCACCTGTGTACAGGGGTCAAGTCCTGGGGAAAAAAGTGTGGGAACTCCCACCCAAGATCCACTCGCCCACCAAAAAAAATAAATGATACGCTCATATGCACGAACGCTTCAAAAGTGGTATTTTTCATCCAATTTTCGTATTGCGTGTATGAAGCTTAACTGTTAGTACATACAAAAAAAAAACAATCCTCAATAAACATAAATACGGTAATTCTCTGAATAATCAGCATTCATTCAAGTGTGCTTCCATGCAAATGTGAACATCATGTTCTGATCTTTATTGGGGAATGCTATCTTGTATATAGAGTGTTTATGTGGTGAGTTTATACTTTTCATTGAACAGAGTTTGGATAACACAGGGTTAAATGGAAAGGTCATAAATTAACTGCACATTATCTGGACAGAATGCTTGGGGAGATAGTGATGTGTTCCTGCTTAGGAGATGTATGTTAGCTTGGGGGGCTGCAAACTCTGTAGGGCTCCAAGACACACTCGCTGCTATTCCAACCCTTCACATATTTCTACATAAACTTCCCTCCTGTTATTAAACTTTGCCAGGTATTGTGCTCAGCTTACCACCCCAAACTGATGTCCCTCCCTCAGCTCACCTCTCTCCCTGCATGTCCTGTGAGCAGAATAGCTGTGCTCCTCCTCTGGGTTCTCTCATCATATGGCACTGAAGATAGAGGAAGGGGGATTCAGCGGGACACGCAGGAGACTGGGGGGGGGGGGGATAAGGAGACAGAAAATCAGGAGGGGCCGGCGAGGAGGAGCGCATCACGAAAGGTCTGGCTAAATACAATCTCTTAGCAGCAGGGACCTGATCTACCCGTCAGCTAGCTGTGATTGACAGGTAGATCGAAGCAGAAGCTGTCATGGGGCCCCCTACTGGCAATGCCTGAATGGTCAGGTGTGCGGCACTTACTATTGCGAGCTGTGTCGGCAGCTGCTGGTGTAGCACCTGCCACACAGCTTGCATACTTCAAAGTCTTGCAGGACGCGGCTGCTAACAGGAACTGCGTTCCTGTTGTGGAAAAAGTACAGGAACTCTGTTCCCATGCGTTCCCACAGGACTTGAGCCCTGCCTGTATACCTGTATTCAGTTTCCAGAAGCGTTGCTTGGGTGAGACAAGGACACAACTTGGACTTTGTCACCAACAAAACCCATTACCCCTTGCAGGGTGTTCTGACATGGACCCTGCACCTTGGCTCTTTTAAGGACTCTTGCCTACACTGAATGAGCAGGCACGCTGCCCCCATCGCTGTCAGTGTCATTTGTTACCTATGTTCCTGTAGAGTTCTTCGCCTCTCAATGACTCTGCAAGCTCTCACTGTCTCTGTTGTGTCCTGTAGTCTAGAAGACAGTGATAGAGTGCTTTATTAACAAGTTTGAATTCCATAAAACATTTTCAGCCTTCTCAGTATATCATACAGTATTAGGAACAGGAAATGTAACTTTTACAGATAATAGAAAGCATTATAGATGTGACAACTGTTAACCCCTTGCCGACCAGCTCACGCTGATATATGTCAGCAGAAGGGCTTGTACAGGCATATTAAAGGGGTGTTCCAGCCTTAAAAAAAATGTTTAAAAGTCAGAAGCTACAAACACTGTAGCTGTTGACTTTTAATAAAGACACTTACCTGTCCAGGGCACCCCCGATATCGGCCCCGCCGAGGCCAATACGTCCCTCGTATCGTGTCCCTGCACCTCCATCTTCACTAAGGGAAACAGCCAGTAGAGCCTTGCGGCTTCACTGCTCGTTTCTTACTGCGCATGCGCGAGTCGCATGGTGCTTTGTGAATGGCCCCATTGTGTTCTGGGACACACACATGTCCCAGATAGACATGTGCATTTGTTTTCGTCCGAATGCATTTTCGTCCAAATTTCAGGTATTTTCGTTTTCGTTTTGACAAACGATGACGAAAGTGCAGAATACGAAAAACGAAGGATCCAACATAAATAAATGCTTTTTTTCGTTTTCGTTGTTACAACAGTTCGATATAGAATAGGAGATTCGACGTGACCGTTTGATATAGATAGGAGATTCGACGTGACTCTAACAATCTGTCTATTGAACCTGTGGTCTAATGTGCCTAAGTTTCGTTTACCTCTATTAGTCCAAGATTATATAGAAAAGCTTCGACAGAGAGTAAATATTCGACATAGAGAGAACAGATTCGACAGAGAGAAAAGATTCTGGAATTGGGTGGGGGAAGTAAAATAAAAAAAATAATGATGATGATGAATGTTATTGGCTGATTGTAACCAAAGAGGAGGAGCAGTAAAATAGCCGGAACTAACAGAACACGTGTACAGCCAACTTACATTCACTTACAATTTGCTAGCAGAGAGAGACAGACACACTGAATTATTTCAGAAGACAGTCAATCTTAGCTAGTCCGTTTGTGTTCCTGAATCATTTAGCAATTAAGCATAAGCACAGCAGCAGAACAATAGTGAAGCAAGCTACAGTTGAACTTAGCTTTTTCCTAAAAATCTGATGCTATAGTGTTAGTGTGAGAACCTTAGTGATTCTAGTGTTGCTGCTAGTGTTGCTGTGATAGCCTCACAGTCTGCCTGTGTTGTGTGGGGATTTATTAGACTTGTTACCTGTCTGATCAGTGATAGCTATCACCAGTCCACCAGTTTCTGTTTGAACGAGTATATAATATATATACAGAAACAGCAATGTACCGTTCTACTGGAAACGCGAAGGCAGGTAGAGGTAGTGGTCGTGGTCGCGGTTGCGGTGGACACCTTGCTAAAAAAAGTGGCAAGGTCTCTGCTACTAGTGTCTCTGACACTTCTGCCGCCACAAACATGCTGTTCACAACAGTGGGTGCCACCACCACTGCCACCAGCAAAGCTAGTTCCACCACCACCAGTTCTACTAGGAGTTTTCCTGCCAGACCACCATCTGCTGCTGCTTCCACTGCCAGTGCAGTGCTTCCTTCTACTTCTACAGGTGTCATGGCTTCTTATTTTTATGGGATAGGCAAGAAACCTAGTATAAAACAAGTGGAGTTGCCTGTACACTCACAACCACCAATCACACCGCCAGTGCCACTGCCCAGCTCCCCAAAGAAGCAATTGAGGGAGACAGCAGCAGAGACAGAGTGTGAGACTTTTTTGTCATTGGCCCAAGAGAATGATTCTGAATGTGATGCTCCTCTTTCCCCAACCACTGCAGACATTTTATACACTCTTACCCCACAAGAGTTGCAGCATGACGAAGAGAACATGCAAGAGGAATATTCTGTGAGGAGTAGGACAGGTAGCAGTCCACTTTTTTCATCTGCTGCTAACTCCCCTTCTCCCTCTGTTATTATGGAGGAAGAATCCTGTGATGATAACACCGACCTCCCCAGCACCCTTGCCATTAGCACTAGTTCACCAAGTGTAACTGTAGTGGCAACAGCTTCCACCACTGGTGTGCTACCTTCTGCAGCTATATCAGCCCATACTACTACTACTAGTGATCAGGGTAAAGGGGCTGCATCCCGCCGCAGCAATGTGTGGAAATACTTCCAAACGTTGGAAGGCGGGTTCTTTGCAAAGTGCAAGTTGTGTGGGAAGCAAGTCAGCAGGGGTAAAAAGTTGGGACATTTAACCAACGCTGGTATGAACCTTCATCTCAGAAATCACCACAGTTCTAGTTTACTGCGGGCAGAGGCAGAAAGAGATGGTGGGGCAGGAAGCAGCATAACAGACTCTGACTGTACTGGTGGTACCTCCTCAACCACACCACAGACTCAGAGCACAGCCCATAGAGAGGGTTCAATTAGGACAAACCGTCCACATGCAGTAGTTCCACTGCAGACCCAATCAGGCTCCTCATCCTCCCAAGGACATTATCAGCCTACCCTAGACAGTTTTGTTGGCTTTAGTTCCAAGGGCATGTCAAAACAGCAGACCAACAAGATCACCCGCCTCATTGGCCAATTCATTGCTGTTGGAGGAGCCTCTTTTCGCATTATTGAAGGGGAGCCATTTAAACAGCTGATGCATGCCCTTGCTCCACGATACGTTGTTCCTGCACGAACAACTTTCAGCAGAAAGATTGTTCCAGCACTATACCATTCGTGTGTTGCATTATTAAAAGGAAAAAATGGCCAAAGCTGAGGGTCAGACAATTCATTTGACCACTGATTTGTGGACAGCTCCCAGCGGTCAACATGCTTTCCTGTCTTTGACTGCACACTGGTGGCAGGCCACTGTGCCTGCTGGTGGTGGCACTACTGCAAGAGCTCAAACTTCATCAGGAAGCAGGTCTGCAGCTCAAGACCAGTAGGGTTATCAAGCTTTCCTGCTCCACACAGAAGTCTGTGATGATAAACACAGCTCTGCCAACATATTACGGGCAATTGGAGCTATGTTGGCAAATTGGTTTGGAGAGCGGGCAGTCACCAATGTTTCTGTTGGGTTCATAGTAACAGACGGAGGTTCAAACATGGTCAAAGCTCTCCAAGATGGATCTTTTGTCGGTGTGCGATGTTCTGCACACATACTGCATTTAGTGGTCAAGGGTGCAATCCCAGTAGAGAAAAACAACAAGATAGCTCAAATCTTGGACCTTTGCAGGAAAATTGCAGGGCATTTCTACCGCAGTGTAGTTGCTAGTCAACTGTTGAGGGAGGAGCAAGAACAATCAGGGCTCCCCATACATCACCTGAAACAAGATGTCAGCACCCAGTGGAACTATACCCTGGAAATGCTGGAACGGATTTTGGAGCAAAAGACAGCCATCCACAATCTATCATCTCACCACAGCATTGGGATTGATTCCACACTGGGACATGATGACTGGTGTATAATTGGGCAGCTTGTTTCTGTCTTAAAACCTTTTTGGTAATGTGACGGAAAACTTAAGTCAGAGCAATGCCAGCCTAGGACAGGTCATACCCTTGTTTACCTATCTCATAGATAAGATGGGATCATTCCTAGAAAACAGTGAGCCTGTTTGTGGCAGCCCACTTCATGCCTATGTAGCGTCTTTCATCAGAAAGCTACAAGACAATTTAAAAGATCGGCTAAATGACCGTGTCCGCAGAAGCCCTGCACTCATGCTGGCTACCCTGTGTGATCCCAGGATCAAAGGTAAACTGGCAGAATTGAAGAAAATTTGTGTTTTTGGGATTGGTTCAAAATTCCAACAGAAACTTTCACTGGCTACATGCTTTTCAGTTCACATTTGTTTGTTTTTTATCTGATTGTATTATTTGTATGGGTTTGATATTCATAGTGTATGGTATATGCACAGCACATGCACTTTAGGAATTGGCACTTTATTTTGGATTTGTTTGTGCTGTGATTTGTGGTTTTACAATGCAGAGCAGGACAGACGGATGACTGGATGCAGGGACAGACAAGCCAGGTCAGCAATGGATGATCAGGTATAAGCATAAGCAGGCAGAGAATGGTCTAGATTCAGGCAGAGGTTGGCAATAGGATAACAGGCAGATGTGCAGAGATAAACAAAGTCTTAAGGCAAGCTGAGGTCAGGATAGGAGGAGTGCAAACATGGTCAGAATAAGCTGGGTCAAACACAGGGCACAGGAACATGAACATGGGTAAAGCTGCAGGTCAGACAGCAATGGACTAGTGCAGCTGCTGCACTGATATAGCCCATTTTGTGCAAGCCATAATGGCACACACGTGCACGCATACACGCAGGCATTTTCATCTGCGTGTGAATATTTGTTCACATGTGCATATTCGTGTGCCTGTGCCCAGCAAGACGGGCACCTGCAGGGCTAAGTCTATGCATGCGCATTTGTCTTTGCCTTGGAGTTTCAGTTGCGCTATGACCAGCATGTCCCTGACAGGTCTTCCGATTCTTTTTGAACATATCTAGGTGGTTCTGGTTCCTGGTAACCAGTTTGGCTGTTATCAGTAGGAATAAGAAAATGCAATTTTCAGAAGTTTAATTTGACATTTAGATACAAGATGATTACTCAATATACATCGATCAGGCCATTCATAGATATAAAGTCATTGTTGATTTATTACTCTAAGAAGATTGGAAAATTTAGATTGTTCCTGTCTTAAACCAGGTTTCCTAACTCTAACTAGAGATCCAGGCTGAAACTGAACTTCTCTTGCACCATTTTTCTAACCAGTACAGTAAATGGGGTCCAACCCCCCTTTCACAAAGGATCTGTCTGTGGAATAGGCACAAGAGCTAGACTAGTGTAAGTCAGCTGGCAGTCTCTTTAAAGTGGGGTACCCCCTAAAAAAAAAAAAAAATTAAAAGTCAGCAGCTACAAATACTGCAGCTGCTGGCTTTTAATAATCGGACACTTACCTGCCCCAGGGTCCAGCGATGCGGGGGAACGAAGCCCCCCCCCTCGCTCCCCGCTCCGCTCGCGGCGCCGTCATGCATACTGTGGGCACCCGGCTGTGGCACATGCGCGAGCGGCGCAGGGCGCCGTGATACGCCGTACAGTCACCTGGGACACATGACAGGTCCCAGGTGAATGTGCGGCGCGAGGGGAAGTGATGTCACCAGCCCGGGCAATGAAGAAGCCAGACTACGAGGGACCCCCTAGCAACTCGTATTTAGAGGTGAGTAAAAATTTTTTTTTTTGCCAATTATTTTATTTTTATTTTTTTTACGAATTTTAAGTAGTTTTATTTTTTTGGTGGCAACACCACTTTAATATGGGAATTACACAGCTTAAGCTGCAATTATTTGAAAGGACAAGAGGGAAGAATCTGTCCAGATTTAAACCTGGGACTTCTGCGGTGTCTGATTGTAGCTCTCCTTGTGGTGCTACCTGAGATGCTGGACAGCTCCCTGTTTGATCCCTTTGATAGTCCTGCCTTCTATTCTATTTTTGGTGAACCTTAAACTCTTAAACCTTGAACTTGCTTATTTAAGCCACGTCTCTGCACTTCCTCTTTGCTAGAAAATTGTCATCTCTAGCAGATATCTTGTTCTTTGTGTACCTCTAGCTGTCCTTTTCTTCCCTACCATTTGTTACCGACCTTTGGCTTGTTCCTCAACTACGCTTCTGCTTGATGCCAACCTGCAACCACTTGTTACCAACCTTTGGTTTAATTACTGACTATGCTTCTGCTTAATTCATCCTGGTGGGGCATTCCTAAGAATCATGACTTGACCCTAGAATGCAGCAAAACCTATCTCCCCCCTCAGGAGCTCTGGGAAGACTGGTTAGAGCTTAGACCAGTACCCTAGGTGAGCCTGTATCAATGGCCAGGGTAACCTGTTTAAGGGGATTTATACATCGACTTCACATTTTTTATGTATTTTTTTATAATTCAAATGAAGATTTATTTGTTTGACCACTATGGTAATTTATGATATCACTAGAATGATTTATGATATGTAATTTATGATTAGGGATGAGCTTCATGTTCAAGTCGAACATACGTTCGACTCGAACATCGGCTGTTCGCCCGTTCAGCGAATTCTGAACGTTATGGGCCGTTCGCGCCAAATTCGTGTGGCGCTCACGGCCCACAATGCACTGCGTCATCGCAGTGCATTGCTGGCTCATGATTGGCCAAGCATGCACTGTGACCCCGCATACTTGGCCAATCACAGCGCCAGCAGCGAGGAGAGCCAGGATTGGCCACAGGCAGGGTGCCTGTGGCCAATCATAGCTCAGGCTGTGTAGTACACGCCCCACACTATATAAGGCCGCCAGCGCGGCGGCCTTGTGTAGTGTGTTGGCGTCTGAAGCAGTTAGTGGGTGTTATGTGTACCTTCAACACAGTACACACCGATCGTTATCGGCCGATTTTCGATCTTGCTCTTCTGTAGTGGTTGTTGTCTGCTTGCCCTGACCGCAGTATACACCGCTATATTCACCTCACCTATATAGCTAGTGATCTATCTTTTATAATAGAGCTTGCAGTCAGTAGTGTTAGGAGCTTGTGCATGCTGTCTGCGTGCTCTGTACCCAGTACACACCGCTATATTCACCTACATAGCTCTTCTCTATTTGAGCCCACTTGCCATCTGCAGGAGTTATTGGAAGTTGTGTGTGCCTCCAGCATAGCACAGTATACATCTGTATATACCCCTTTATCTCTGGTGTTCTATAATAAAGGCATCTGCAGGAGTTAGTGGGTTTTTTGTGCCTCCAGCACAATATAAACCTGTATCTACCCTTTATTGCTGTTCTCTAATAGAGCCATCTGCAGGGCTTAGTGGGTGTTGTGTGACTCAATTACAGTATACCCATTTATCTCTGGTGTTCTATAATAAAGGCATCTGCAGGAGTTAGTGGGTGTTGTGTGCCTCCAGCACAATATACACTACCCAACTGCTGTTTTACCCAACTCCCTTCAGGCCATTACCATGTCTGCAAGGCCAGTAAGGAGAGGCAGACAGGCGCGAGCCGATAAAAGAGGGCAAGCAGGCTCTGTGTCTAGCGACAACAGTGCTGGTCGTGGACGCGGTGCATTGTCATCAGCACGTGGCCATGGGACACACTTGTCCTTCTTTTCGGCAGCTGGACATGTTGAACCGCAACATGCCAACGACTTCGTAGAGTGGATGACCAAGCCCTCTTCATCCTCCTCATCCTTTCTCACCCAGTCTCAGGGTACTGGCAAAGCAGCTGAAAACGCATCGTCTTCCCTCCTCTCAATGTCATCATCAGTGACTCCTTCCCTAGACCCACCACGTCCTCCCGAGGAGTCTCCTGAACTCTTTGAGCACAGTGTTGGGTACATGCTCCAGGAGGATGCCCAGTGTTTTGTAGGCTCTGATGATGACACTCAGCTAGAGGAAGGCAGTAGCGTGAGCGCAGAGAGAGGGGATGCTCAAGAAGGACAGCAATCTGGCAGTCATGTTCCACAAGCTGCAGCATACTGCCAGGTTTGCTACAGCGATGAAGAGGGAGGGGATGATGAGGGCACTGACTCCACGTGGGTGCCTGGTAGGAGAGAGGAGGAGGAGGAGGCACATGTCCAACGAGGCAGGATGCCCTCCGGGGGCCAGCTTAGGGGCAGCACACCGACTGAATCACACCGCAGAGCTCCGCCTGTGCAGGGCGCTGCCTCTGCGCGTTATTCTAAAAGTTCTTTGGTGTGGGCCTTTTTTGAGACGAGGGCATCAGATCGCACCGCTGCTATTTGCAACATATGTCTCAAGCGTATCTCGCGTGGCCAAAACATCAGCCGCTTGGGCACCACATGCTTGACCAGACATATGTTGACCTGCCATGCAGCTCGTTGGCAAGCGTACCTCAAAGACCCACACCAAAGAACAAAGCGGACCTCTCCTTGCTCCTCATCAGCTGGCATCTCCAACCCCACTAGACCTTCAGTCCTCTCTGAAACCTGCTCTGAGAGGAATGAAGGTGTAGAATTAGGTGTGTCACAGCCAAGTGCTTCCAGGCACTCTGCTAGCAGTACACCCACGTCCGATTATAGCAGGCAAATGTCCCTGCCCTAGCTGCTGGACTGGGGAAAGAAGTTCACTCCCAGCCATCCACATGCCCAGCGGTTGAATGCTAGCTTGGCTAAATTGCTAGCACTTAAACTGCTGCCTTTTCAGTTGGTAGACTCGGCCCCCTTCCGTGAGTTTGTACAATGTGAGTTCCTCAGTGGCAGGTCCCCAAACGCCACTTTTTCTCATGGAAGGCGATTCCGGCTCTCTACCGGCATGTGGAAGGCAATGTCCTTGCCTCGCTGGACAGGGCGGTCAGCGGTAAGGTGCATATTACCGCTGACTCATGGTCCAGCAGGCATGGGCAGGGACGTTACCTGTCTTTCACGGCCCATTGGGTCACTCTTCTGGCAGCTGGGAAGGATGCAGGACAAGGTGCAGTAGTGTTGGAGGTTGTTCCGCCACCACGCCTCCAAAATGCTACTATTGGTTGTGACACACCTCTCTCCTCCACCCCCTCCTCTTCTTCTTCCTCCATGGCCTCTTCCAGTGCTCTGTCCTCAGAACCAGCGGTGCTCCGTAGGCGTTCCAGGGGCTATGCAAGTACGCAGGCAAAACAATGCCATGCCGTGCTTGCGCTGGTTTGTTTGGGGGACAGGAGCCACACTGGGGCGGATGTTTTGTCAGCTCTGCAGGGGCAGGCCGAGAGGTGGTTGACGCCACGCCAGCTTAAGCCAGGAATGGTGGTTTGTGACAATGGCACCAACCTCCTCTCCGCCCTCCGACAAGGACAACTGACCCATGTGCCCTGTGTAGCTCACGTCCTTAACCTGGAGGTGCAGCGGTTCTTGGGCAGGTACCCCGGCTTACAGGATGTCCTGAAGCAGGCCAGGAAAGTCTGTGTGCATTTCTGCCGATCATTTAATGCCTGTGCTCGGCTGGCTGAGCTCCAAAAGGAGTTGAACCTGCCCAAGAACTGCCTTATTTGTGACATGCCCACCAGGTGGAACTCAACGTTGGCCATGCTGCAGCGGCTGCACACGCAGCAGAGGGCCATCAATGAGTACCTGTGTGACTACGGCACCAGGACAGGGTCAGGGGAGCTCGGTTTTTTCTCACCACGCCAGTGGGGCATGATCAGGGATGCATGCACTGTCCTGTCACCGTTTGAGGAGGCCACAAGGATGGTGAGCAGTGACAGTGCATGCATCAGTGACACTGTACCTCTTGTCCACCTCTTGGAGCATACGCTGCGTGGAATAATGGACAGGGCACTTGAGGCAGAACAGAGGCAGGAAGAGGAGAACTTCCTTGCCTCTTAAGGCCCCCTTTATCCAGACAGTGTTCCTGCTGTGCCACCCATCACACAGGAAGAGGATGAGGAGGAGGAAGAGGATGATTGTGTCAGCATGGAGGTGGAGGCTGGCACTCAGCATCAGCAGTCTTGTAGGGATGATTTACAGTCCCAAGAAACACGTGGACTTGTACGTGGCTGGGAGGAGGTAGCTGTGGATCATGTTGCCCTTAGTGACCCAGAGGACTCCGGACCGAATGCCTCAGCTAACCTACGCTGCATGGCCTCCCTGATCCTGCAAAGCCTGCGGAAGGATCCTCGTATTCTTCGGATCAAGGAGAGGGACCATTACTGGCTGGCCACTCTCCTTGATCCACGGTACAAGGGTAAGGTTGCCGACCTTATCTTGCCATCGCAGAGGGAGCAGAGGATGAGACATCTCCGGGAGGCCTTGCAGAAAGGTCTGTGCAACGCGTTCCCAGAGACTGGGAGGTTACAAACTCCTGGTCCTGGACAACGTGTTGCTGAGGCATCGGTCAGAAGGAGCGGTGGAGAAGGTGGCCGTCTGACTGATGCTTTCAGACAATTTTTTAGTCCGCAGCCCCAAGGTATGATCGGTTCCAGCAACCATCGCCAGCGTCTGATTTACATGGTGCAGGAATACCTAGGGGCAAGGTCAGACTTGGACACCTTTCCCACCGAAAATCCTCTGGCTTACTGGGTCTTGAGGATGGATCACTGGCCAGAGCTTGCACAGTATGCAATTGAGCTACTGGCCTGTCCTGCATCCAGCGTTCTTTCGGAACGCACCTTCAGTGCTGCTGGTGGCTTTGTTACCGATCACAGGGTGCACCTGTCCACCGACTCGGTTGATCGACTGACCTTCATAAAGATGAATCAGTCTTGGATCACCCACAGCTACCAAGCACCTGAAACTGATGTAACAGAATCATTTTTTTTGAAATATCACATCCCTTCAAGACTGCCTATGCTGATGCTGAGTGACTGTCCTGTTATGTTGATTGTCTATCCTCTTCCTCCTCCGCTGATATGTTGGAAGAACATTTTTGGTTCTGGGTGATGCCACCAGCCCAATTTTTCAGCCCCTGTTTAACAGGGGCGTTTAATTACAATTTTTGATGCAATGCTTTGCAGCAGGGCTCATTCCTGCACTACAACTAGAGTATATGGGAGAGATTGCTGTGTTGTGGTACCAGCACCAGTGCCTAAGGCCCAATTTATCAGCCCCTGTTTAACCTTCAGTGCTGCTGGTGGCTTTGTTACCGATCACAGGGTGCGCCTGTCCACCAAATCAGTTGATCGACTGACCTTCATCAAGATGAATCAGTCTTGGATCACCCACAGCTACCAAGCACCTGAAGCTGATGTAACCGAATAATTTTTTTTTAAATATCACATCCCTTCAAGACTGCCTATGCTGATGCTGAGTGACTGTCCTGTTATGTTGATTGTCTATCCTCTTCCTCCTCCACTGATATGTTGGAAGAACATTTCTGGTTCTGGGTGATGCCATCAGCCCAATTTTTCTGCCCCTGTTTAACAGGGGCGTTTAATTACAATTTTTGATGCAATGCTTTGCAGCAGGGCTAATTCCTGCAATAAAACTAGAGTATATGGGAGAGGTTGCAGTGTGGTGGCACCAGCACCAGTGCCTAAAGCCCAATTTTTCTGCCCCTGTTTAACAGGGGCGTTTAATTACAGTTTTTGATGCAATGCTTTGCAGCAGGGCTAATTCCTGCAATAAAACTAGAGTATATGGGAGAGGTTGCAGTGTGGTGGCACCAGCACCAGTGCCTAAAGCCCAATTTTTCTGCCCCTGTTTAACAGGGGCGTTTAATTACAATTTTTGATGCAATGCTTTGCAGCAGTGCTAATTCCTGCAATAAAACTAGAGTATATGGGAGAGGTTGCAGTGTCGTGGCACCAGCACCAGTGCCTAAGGCCCAATTTTTCTGCCCCTGTTTAACAGGGACATGTAATTACAATTCTTGATATAATATTTCACAGGAGGGCCCGTTCCTGCGCCCACCCTGAGTAACTGTGAGGACTTATAGTGTTGTGGCACCAGCACCACAACCACCAAAGGTCAATTTTTCTACCACTGTTCAACAATGGCATGTAATTACAATTCTTGATATAATCGTTCACAGCAGGGCGCTCCAGCGCCCACCAAGAGTCACTTTGAGGGCTTACAATGTTGTGGCAACACCAACACCTTGTTCTGCCATTTCTGTAGAGCATATAGGGCAGGCCCCTACTTTCAAACATCCAACTTACAAATATCTCCAACTTGCAAACGAAAGGAGACAACAGGAAGTGAGATGAAAAATGAAGGAAGGCAAAACAAATTATACAGGGGTGATAACCCTTCCCTATGTTTTCCAAAAAGCTTAAAAATAGTTTTTTTGACTGGAGCTACACTTTAAAAATGTACCAGTTGAAAATTACAAACAGATTCAACTTAACACAACAAACCTACACAGTCCCTGTCTTGTTTGCACCGCCTGTATACTGCTGTTCTGAGTATATAGGGCCTGGGGGCCACACACATTTCCTTTTTTTAATATGGGTGCGGTGTTCCCCTTAATATGCGTACAAGACCCAAAGGGGCTGGTAATGGGCAGGGAGGGCTACCCATGCCATTTTTCTCAATGATTTTCAACCATATTGCAGGAACCAGAAATAACATTAAAACCGTAAGCAGTTTTCAATGATGTTATTTCTGTTTAATGTCATTTTGTGCAGGGACTGTTCTAAACACAGGAAACACGTGGCACTTCACAGGCATACTACAGACACCCCCCAGGCACCATATTTAAAGGAATATTTCACTTTTTTTTTCACTTTAATCGTCATTAAAATCAGTGCTCCCGCCAAAACGGCCATTTTTAAAAACATTTTAGGCATTGACCCATGTCCCCTGGGGCAGGAGCCAGGTCCCCAAACCCTTTTTAGGACAGTATCTTGCATATTAGCTGTTAAAATTAGCACTTTTAATTTCGAACGTTCGAGTCCCATAGACTTCAATGGGGTTCTAAAGTTCGTTCGAATTTGGGGTCCGTTCGAAAGTTCTGGTGCGAACCGAACCGGGGGGTGTTCAGCTCATCCCTATTTATGATATAAGAGCACAGTTTCTTTTCACGTTTTAGTTTATTTTTTTTACACTTTACAACTTAATTGTAATTTATTTGTTTTTTGGTCATTGATTTGCATGGGTTTGGAACCTATTGGCTCCTATATTTCCTAACCTGCTTGTGCACTTATCCTTGTGAACCTCTCTACTGTATCAGGTGCCAGGCAAGCCATGTCCAAACTGGCGGTGAGAGGGAAAGGAGGGAGAATGGTTGGGAACTGAAAAGCCACCCCATGGAAACCAAGGCCAGGGAGAGTGTGGACAAAAAATGAAGGAAGCCAGTGGGACAGACAGAGGTGAACCACAAACAGGCATGTGTGCACATGGGGTAGGTAAGACAAACAGACTGATCAGAGTGGCTCCTGGTTTAGCTCCCTCTTCCGCTCTTCCATGCTGCCAATTATGACTAGGGATGAGCCGAACACCCCCCGGTTCGGTTCGCACCAGAACTTTCGAACGGACCCCGCGTTCGAAACGAATGTTAGAACCCCATTGAAGTCTATGGGACTCGAACGTTCGAAATGGAAAGTGCTAATTTTAACGGCTAATATGCAAGATACTATCCTAAAAAGGGTTTGGGGACCTGACTCCTGCCTCAGGGGACATGGGTCAATGCAAAAAAAGGTTTTAAAAACGGCCGTTTTGGCGGGAGCACTGATTTTAATGACGATTAAAGTGAAAAAAAAAAGTGAAATATTCCTTTAAATATGGTGCCTGGGGGGTGTCTGTAGTATGCCTGTGAAGTGCCACGTGTTTCCCGTGTTTAGAACAGTCCCTGCACAAAATGACATTAAACGGAAATAACACCATTTAAAACTACTTGCGGTTTTAATGTTATATCTGGTTCCTGCAATATGGTTGAAAATCATTCAGAAAAATGGCATGGGTAGCCCTCCCTGCCCATTACCAGCCCCTTTGGGTCTTGTACGCATATTAAGGGGAACCCCGTACCCATATTAAAAAAGGAAATGCGTGTGGCCCCCAGGCCCTATATACTCAAAACAGCAGTATACAGGCGGTGCAAACAAGACAGGGACTGTGTAGGTTTGTTGTGTTAAGTTGAATCTGTTTGTAATTTTCAACTGGTACATTTTTAAGTGTAGCTCCAGTCAAAAAATACTATTTTTAAGCTTTTTGGAAAACATAGGGAAGGGTTATCACCCCTGTATAATTAGTTTTGTCGTCCATCTTTTTTCATCTCACTTGCTGCTGTCTGATGTTTGTAAGTTGGATGTTAGTAAGTAGGGGCCTGCCCTATATGCTCTGCAGAAATGGCGGAACAAGGTGTTGGTTTTGCCACAACATTGTAAGCCCTGAAAGTGACTCTTGGTGGGCGCTGGAGCGCCCTGCTGTGAACGATTATATCAAGAATTGTAATTACATGCCATTGTTGAACAGTGGTAGAAAAATTGACCTTTGGTGGTTGTGGTGCTGGTGCCACAACACTATAAGTCCTCACCGTTACTCTTGGTGGGCACAGGAAGGGGCCCTCCTGTGAAATATTATATCAAGAATTGTAATTACATGTCCCTGTTAAACAGGGGCAGAAAAATTGGGCCTTAGGCACTGGTGCCATCACACTGCAACCTCTGCCATATACTCTAGTTTTATTGCAGGAATTAGCCCTGCTGCAAAGCATTGCATCAAAAATTGTACTTAAACGCCCCTGTTAAACAGGGGCAGAAAAATTGGGCCTTCGGCACTGGTGCTGGTGCCATCACACTGCAACCTCTGCCATATACTCTAGTTTTATTGCAGGAATTAGCCCTGCTGCAAACCATTGCATCAAAAATTGTAATTAAACGCCCCTGTTAAACAGGGGCAGAAAAATTGGGCCTTAGGCACTGGTGCTGGTGCCACCACACTCCAACCTCTCCCATATACTCTAGTTTTATTGCAGGAATTAGCCCTGCTGCAAAGCATTGCATCAAAAATTGTAATTAAACGCCCCTGTTAAACAGGGGCTGAAAAATTGGGCTGCTGGCATCACCCAGAACCAAAAATGTTCTTCCAACATATCAGCGGAGGAGGAAGAGGATAGACAATCAACATAACAGGACAGTCACTCAGCATCAGCATAGGCAGTCTTGAAGGGATGTGGTATTTAAAAAAAAAAATTATTCGGTTACATCAGCTTCAGGTGCTTGGTAGCTGTGGGTGATCCAAGACTGATTCATCTTGATGAAGGTCAGTCGATCAACTGATTCGGTGGACAGGCGCACCCTGTGATCGGTAACAAAGCCACCAGCAGCACTGAAGGTGCGTTCCGAAAGAATGCTGGATGCAGGACAGGCCAGTAGCTCAATTGCATACTGTGCAAGCTCTGGCCAGTGATCCATCCTCAAGACCCAGTAAGCCAGAGGATTTTCAGTGGGAAAGGTGTCCAAGTCTGACCTTGCCCCTAGGTATTCCTGCACCATGTAAATTAGACGCTGGCGATGGGTGCTGGAACCAATCATACCTTGGGGCTGCGGACTAAAAAATTGTCTGAAAGCATCAGTCAGACGGCCACCTTCTCCACCGCTCCTTCTGACTGATGCCTCAGCAACACGTTGTCCAGGACCAGGAGTTTGTGACCTTCCAGTCTCTGGGAACGCGTTGCACAGAGCTTTCTGCAAGGCCTCCCGGAGATGTCTCATCCTCTGCTCCCTCTGCGATGGCAAGATAAGGTCGGCAACCTTACCCTTGTACCGTGGATCAAGGAGAGTGGCCAGCCAGTAATGGTCCCTCTCCTTGATCCAAAGAATACGAGGATCCTTCCGCAGGCTTTGCAGGATCAGGGAGGCCATGCAGCTTAGGTTAGCTGAGGCATTCGGTCCGGAGTCCTCTGGGTCACTAAGGACAACATGATCCGCAGCTACCTCCTCCCAGCCACGTACAAGTCCACGTGTTTCTTGGGACTGTAAATCATCCCTATAAGACTGCTGCTGCTGATGCTGATGCTGAGTGCCAGCCTCCACCTCCATGCTGACACAATCATCCTCCTCCTCCTCTTCCTCCTCCTCACCCTCTTCCTGTGTGATGGGTGGCACAGCAGGAACACTGTCTGGATAAAGGGGGCCTTGAGAGGCAAGGAAGTCCTCCTCTTCCTGCCTCTGTTCTGCCTCAAGTGCCCTGTCCATTATTCCACGCAGCGTATGCTCCAAGAGGTGGACAAGAGGTACAGTGTCACTGATGCATGCACTGTCACTGCTCACCATCCTTGTGGCCTCCTCAAACGGTGACAGGACAGTGCATGCATCCCTGATCATGCCCCACTGGCGTGGTGAGAAAAAACCAAGCTCCCCTGACTCTGTCCTGGTGCCGTAGTCGCACAGGTACTCATTGATGGCCCTCTGCTGCGTGTGCAGCCGCTGCAGCATGGCCAATGTTGAGTTCCATCTGGTGGGCATGTCACATATAAGGCGGTTCTTGGGCAGGTTCAACTCCTTTTGGAGCTCAGCCAGCCGAGCACAGGCATTAAATGATTGGCGGAAATGCACACAGACTTTCCTGGCCTGCTTCAGGACATCATGTAAGCCAGGGGACCTGCCCAAGAACCGCTGCACCACCAGGTTAAGGACGTGAGCTACACAGGGCACATGGGTCAGTTGTCCCTGTCGGAGGGCGGAGAGGAGGTTGGTGCCATTGTCGCAAACCTGGCTTAAGCTGGCGTGGCGTCAACCACCTCTCGGCCTGCCCCTGCAGAGCTGACAAAACATCCGCCCCAGTGTGGCTCCTGTCCCCCAAACAAACCAGCGCAAGCACGGCATGGCATCGTTTTGCCTGCATACTTGCGTAGCCCCTGGAACGCCTACGGAGCACCGCTGGTTCTGAGGACAGAGCACTGGAAGAGGCCATGGAGGAAGAAGAAGAGGAGGGGGTGGAGGAGAGAGGTGTGTCACAACCAATAGTAGCATTTTGGAGGCGTGGTGGCGGAACAACCTCCAACACTACTGCACCTTGTCCTGCATCCTTCCCAGCAGCCAGAAGAGTGACCCAATGGGCCGTGAAAGACAGGTAACGTCCCTGTCCATGCCTGCTGGACCATGAGTCAGCGGTAATATGCACCTTACCGCTGACCGCCCTGTCCAGCGAGGCAAGGACATTGCCTTCCACATGCCGGTAGAGAGCCGAAATCACCTTCCGTGAGAAAAAGTGGCGTTTGGGGACCTGCCACTGAGGAACCGCACATTGTACAAACTCACGGAAGGGGGCCGAGTCTACCAACTGAAAAGGCAGCAGTTGAAGTGCTAGCAATTTAGCCAAGCTAGCATTCAACCGCTGGGCATGTGGATGGCTGGGAGTAAACTTCTTCCGCCGGTCCAGCAGCTGGGGCAGGGACATTTGCCTGCTATAATCGGATGTGGATGTACCACTAGCAGAGTTCCCGGAAGCACTTGGCTGTGACACACCTAATTCTACACCTTCATTCCTCTCAGAGCAGGTTTCAGAGAGGACTGAAGGTCTAGTGGGGTTGGAGATGCCAGCTGATGAGGAGCAAGGAGAGGTCCGCTTTGTTCTTTGGTGTGGGTCTTTGAGGTACGCTTGCCAACGAGCTGCATGGCAGGTCAACATATGTCTGGTCAAGCATGTGGTGCCCAAGTGGCTGATGTTTTGGCCACGTGAGATACGCTTGAGACATATGTTGCAAATAGCAGCGGTGCGATCTGATGCACTCGTCTCAAAAAAGGCCCACACCAAAGAACTTTTAGAATAACGCGCAGAGGAAGCGCTCTGCGCAGGCGGAGCTCTGCGGTGTGATTCAGTTGGTGTGCTGCCCCTAAGCTGACCCCCGGAGTGCATCCTGCCTCATTGGACATGTGCCTCCTCCTCCTCCTCCTCCTCCCGCCTTCCAGGCACCCACGTGGAGTCAGTGCCCTCATCATCCCCTCCCTCTTCATAGCTGTAGCAAACCTGGCAGTATGCTGCAGCTTGTGGAACATGACTGCCAGATTGCTGTCCTTCTTGAGCATCCCCTCTCTCTGCGCTCACGCTACTGCCTTCCTCTAGCTGAGTGTCATCATCAGAGCCCACCAAACACTGGGCATCCTCCTGGAGCATGTACCCAACACTGTGCTCAAAGAGTTCAGGAGACTCCTCAGGAGGACGTGGTGGGTCTAGGGAAGGAGTCACTGATGATGACATTGAGACGAGGGAAGACGATGTGTTGGCAGCTGCTTTGCTACTACCCTGAGACTGGGTGAGAGAGGATGAGGAGGATGAAGAGGGCTTGGTCATCCACTCTACCAAGTCCTTGGCATGTTGCGGTTCAACATGTCCAGCTGCAGAAAAGAAGGACAAGCATGTCCCATGGCCACGTGCTGATGACAATGCACCGCGTCCACGACCAGCACTGTTGTCTCTAGACACAGAGCCTGCTTGCCCTCTTTTATCGGCTCGCGCCTGTCTGCCTCTCCTTGCTGGCCTTCCTGACATGGTAATGGCCTGAAGGGAGTTGGGTAAAACAGTAGTTGGGTAGTTTATATTGTGCTGGAGGCACACAACACCCACTAACTCCTGCAGATGCCTTTTTTATAGAACAGCAGAGATAAAGGGGTATATACAGATGTATACTGTGCTGTGCTGGAAGCACACACAACTTCCAATAACTCCTGCAGATGACAATTGGGCCCAAATAGAGAACAGCTATGTAGGTGGATTATAGCGGTATGTACTGGGTACAGAGCATGCAGACAGCACGCACTATCTCCTAACACTACTGACTGCAAGCTCTATTATTAAAGATAGATCACTAGCTATATAGGTGAGGTG
The DNA here is from genome assembly GCF_037356315.1 of Lithobates pipiens. Classification (NCBI taxonomy): domain Eukaryota; kingdom Metazoa; phylum Chordata; class Amphibia; order Anura; family Ranidae; genus Lithobates; species Lithobates pipiens. The sequence goes on along the minus strand of NW_027507758.1, from coordinate 145,460,044 downwards.
AATATAGTGGTGTATACTGCGGTCAGGGCACGCAGACAATAACCAGAAAACAGCAGAGTTAAAGGGCTATATACAGATGTATACTGTGCTGTGCTGGAAGCACACACAACTTCCAATAACTCCTGCAGATGACAATTGGGCCCAAATAGAGAACAGCTATGTAGGTGGATTATAGCGGTATGTACTGGGTACAGAGCACGCAGACAGCACGCACTATCTCCTAACACTACTGACTGCAAGCTCTATTATTAAAGATGGACCACTAGCTATATAGGTGAGGTGAATATCACGGTGTATACTGCGTTCAGGGCACGCAGACAATAACCAGAAAACAGCAGAGTTAAAGGGGTATATACAGATGTATACTGTGCTGTGCTGGAAGCACACACAACTTCCAATAACTCCTGCAGATGACAATTGGGCCCAAATAGAGAACAGCTATGTAGGTGGATTATAGCGGTATGTACTGGGTACAGAGCACGCAGACAGCACGCACTATCTCCTAACACTACTGACTGCAAGCTCTATTATTAAAGATAGATCACTAGCTATATAGGTGAGGTGAATATAGTGGTGTATACTGCGGTCAGGGCACGCAGACAATAACCAAAAAACAGCAGAGTTAAAGGGGTATATACAGATGTATACTGTGCTGTGCTGGAAGCACACACAACTTCCAATAACTCCTGCAGATGACAATTGGGCCCAAATAGAGAACAGCTATGTAGGTGGATTATAGCGGTATGTACTGGGTACAGAGCACGCAGACAGCACGCACTATCTCCTGACACTACTGACTGCAAGCGCTATTATTAAAGATGGACCACTAGCTATATAGGTGAGGTGAATATCACGGTGTATACTGCGGTCAGGGCACGCAGACAATAACCAGAAAACAGCAGAGTTAAAGGGGTATATACAGATGTATACTGTGCTGTGCTGTGCTAGAAGCACACACAAATTCCAATAACTCCTGCAGATGGCGATTGGGCTCAAATAGAGAACAGCTATGTAGGTGGATTATAGTGGTATGTACTGGGTACAGAGCACGCAGACAGCACGCACTATCTCCTAACACTACTGACTGCAAGCTCTATTATTAAAGCTAGATCACTAGCTATATAGGTGAGGTGAATATAGTGGTGTATACTGCGGTCAGGGCACAGACAGTAACCACTACACAAGAGCAAGATAGGAAATCAGCCAAAAACGATTGGTGTGTAACTGTGTTGAAGGTACACAGAACACCCACTGCTTCAGATGCCAACACACTACACGAGGCCGCCTCAAAGGCGGCCTTATATAGTGTGGGGCGTGCACTACACAGCCTGAGCTATGATTGGCCACAGGCAGGACGCCCGTGGCCAATCATGGCTCTCCTCGCTGCTGGCGCTGCGATTGGCCAAGCATGCGGGGTCACAGTGCATGCTTGGCCAATCATGAGCCAGCAATGCACTGCGCCATCGCAGTGCATTGTGGGCCACACAAATTTTGCCGCGAATGGCCCAAACGTTCGGAATTCGGCGAACGCCCGAACGACCAATGTTCGAGTCGAACGTACGTTCGACTTGAACACGAAGCTCATCCCTAATTATGACAAAACCTGTGCATGTACAAATGCTGGTCTCTTCCAGGCATTTGGTAACTGGCGTAGATGAGCAACACATCTGTGCATCCGCACCTTATTTCCTCAAATGTGTACAAATGTCACCAGCTTCTGATGGATGAACCATTGGGGAGGTTTTCCAAATTTTTGGTCTTTTTTTCATTTTTTTGTAAAAGACAAAAAAAACAGTGGTTATTAAATACCACCAAAAGAAAGTTCTATATTTATGAAAAATTATAAAAATGTCATATGGGTACAGAGTTGCATGACTTTGTAATTGCCAATCAAAGTGCGACAGTGCTCAAAGCTGAAAATTGGCCTGGGCAGGAAGGGAGTGAAAGTACCCAGTATTCAAGTGGTTAAAGCATGCTTTCTAGCTGTAGGTCCTCTGATTAGCAGCAAGTATGTAATTCTCAAACATATATGTAAAGAAGTAGAAAGGCTTTGCAAGCTTACCAGGGAGTGGGAAAAAAAGGTGCAGGTTGTTGTAGAGATAGAAAAGAACAAGTTCAGGCTTCCATAATACACGTGCAACCTTATAGTATATAGTAACAAGAACAGCAGCTTGCCTGCACTAGCTCTTGCCTTCTCCTGTGCTCTGCAGGGCATCTGGGCCTCTGGGAACGCCTGGACCATGTACATTTATATTGACTGTCCCACCCGATGGTGGCCCTGATTGGCACATAGAGGAATGATTTGCCCCTTGTCCTCGATAAAGCAATACGCTCTTTGATTTCTAAATTTGTGATGTAAGTGATGATGTAAACTGTAAATATCTTCTGTTTTTATGAAGGAAATGCTGAGCTGCACTAATATCACAGGTGCCAAGACATGACCTTCAGATTGGTTTGCCTTCTTCATACACTTTATCAAAATGTTTGCTAAGGTATCACGCATGTATTTATCAAAAACACCACAAGAACACATCTGCAAACTGTAACCTTCTGTTCTTTACAAATACACCTTAGAAAAATGTTAACAATAACTGACATTTTAAATTAAGGATCCCTTGGAAAGATTAATTGCAACATGTCTGCCCTTTAAACGACATTAATATTCATGAAGCATAGGCTCTTAATCAGTTACTGTAACGAGTTAAGATAAATAGACAACAGAGCCTCAATTTGTTTAACCATGAGTCAAGGTTAGCTTGAGAATAGAATTCAGCCCAATTTATATTACACACAGAGTGAATAACTCTACGCTAGGACAGGATAACATAACCTTTGTGTAATATTAATAGTTATTTTATATAACATATACACACACACTATAAAAAAAAAATTCAACAGCTACTCAAAACATTTATAACTAGCAAAGAAATGGTGCACATGGGTAGGGCACTACAATGATCAATTACAAAATCCCCAAGCAGCTGATCAAGCTACACAATAACAACACCTAATTAAAATGTATCCATGGTCACAATTTTAAAATGTTATATTCATTTCCACATTGCATTTCAATTATTTCTTATTCCTATTAATTTAAATGATCTTCAACTTACTTTATAAAAACTCTCACACATTTATTCTATGACACATACTCGCTATGCCCTGTGACTATTCACTACTGTGTCACACATTTCAGAGAGCCTACCTTCTGAACTACATAGGTTCTGAGGGGATCTTCTAGATCAAAAATAAACCAAAGGATAGAGCAGAGGAGAAGTTGCAAAGCATGCAGGAAATCCAGGAAGTTGTAGAATGAGTTGGCCAATGGACAGGCAGTGCTTACAACATGTGCAAAAATCCTACCAAGCAGTGTAGAATGAGCGGCGCTAAATACTCAGTGAATATGCTAATAATACACACTCTCAACTAAAATGTATCCAATAAAGTATACACATAACTTAAATAACATTGATTGTAACCACTTTAAACTATAATAGCAACACCCTGTGAGTAGGGATGAGCCGAACACCCCCCGGTTCGGTTCGCACCAGAACTTGCGAACGACCCCCGCGTTCGGTACGAACGTTAGAACCCCATTAAAGTCTATGGGACTCGAACGTTCGAATTGGAAAGGGCTAATTTTAACTGCTAATATGCAAGATAGTGTCCTAAAAAGGGTTTGGCGACCTGCCTCCTGCCTCAGGGGACATGGGTCACTGCAAAAAAAAGTTTTAAAAACTACCGTTTTGGCGGGAGCACTGATTTTAATGACGATTGAAGTGAAAAAAAAAGTGAAATATTCCTTTAAATATGGTGCCTGGGGGGTGTCTGTAGTATGCCTGTGAAGTGTCACGTGTTTCCCATGTTTAGAACAGTCCCTGCACAAAATGACATTAAACGGAAATAACACCATTTAAAACTGCTTGCGGTTTTAATGTTATATCTGGTTCCTGCAATATGGTTGAAAATCATTGAGAAACATGGCATGGGTAGCCCTCCCTGCCCATTACCAGCCTATTTGGGTCTTGTACGCATATTAAGGGGAACCCCGCACCCATATTAAAAAAAGGAAATGCGTGTGGCCCCCAGGCCCTATATACTCAGAACAGCAGTATACAGGCGGTGCAAACAAGACAGGGACTGTGTAGGTTTGTTGTGTTAAGTTGAATCTGTTTGTCATTTTCAACCGGTACATTTTTAAAGTGTAGCTCCAGTCAAAAAAAATATCTTTAAGCTTTTTGGAAAACATAGGGAAGGGTTATCACCCCTGTATAATTTGTTTTGTCGTCCATCTTTTTTCATCTCACTTGCTGCTGTCTCCTTGCGTTTGCAAGTAGGAGATGTTTGTAAGTTGGATGTTTGAAAATAGGGGCCTGCCCTATATTATAGCGGTATGTACTGGGTACAGAACACGCAGACAGCACGCACTATCTCCTAACACTACTGACTGCAAGCTCTATTATTAACCACTTGTTAGCCCAATGTTTGCATAAAGTGAAAGATGAAGTTATGCTGAGTAAATAGATATCAAACATGTCACTCTTCAAAATTGCACATGCCCGTGGAATGGCGCCAAACGTCGCTACTTAAAAAATCCCCATAGGCGACACTTTACATTTTTTTTTACTGGTTACATGTTTTGAGTTGCAGAGGAGGTCTAGGACTAGAATTATTGCTCTCGCTCTAACATTCTCGGCGATACCTCACATGTGTGGCACATGCGAGCACATGGGGACATGGGCGCTTTAATTTTTATTTTATTTTTTTATTGTTCATTTTACTTTATTTATTTTAGTTTGACATTTTTTTCCCCAAAAATATATTTTTGATCACTTTTATTCCTATTACAAGAAATGTAAACATCCCTTGTAATAGGAATATGGGGTGACAGGTCCTCTTTACAGTGAAATCTGGGGGGTCAATATGACCCCACATCTCACCTCTAGGCTGGGAAGCCTGAAATAAAAAATAAAAAAAAGATTCTGGCTTTGATCGTACTGGCGAGTTGGTAGAAGCACCGGAGGGCGGTGAGGGGTGGGGGGTGTCTATGGCTGGGTATTTCAAGGTATCACCGAGTATGGCTGGGTATCTCTGAGTATGGCTGGGTATGGCAATTTATGGCAGGGTATTACAGAGTATTGGCGGGGTATTGGCGGGGTACTACAGAGTAATAGCAGGGTACTGCAGAGTATTGGGGGGTACTACAGAGTAATGGCAGGGTACTGCAGAGTATTGGGGGTACTGCAGAGTAATGGCGGGTACTGCAGAGTATTGGGGGGTACTGCAGAGTAATGGGGGTTACTGCAGAGTAATGGGGGGTACTGCAGAGTAATGGCAGGGTACTGCAGAGTAATGGCAGGGTACTGCACTGCAGAGTAATGGCAGGGTACTGCACTGCAGAGTAATGGCGGGGTACTGCAGAGTAATGGCGGGGTACTGCAGAGTAATGGCAGGGTACTGCAGAGTATGCACTGGTATTGCAGAGTATTGGCAGGGAATTGAGGGGTTAAATTCGGTGAGCAGCGATGTGGGCACTGCAGATGCAGCCCACATCGCTGCTGACACCGATCTCTTTCCCCTCCGCTGTACCGATTGGTACAGAAAGGGGAGGGAGGAACAGGCGTCATAACATGACGCCGGTTTGTTTCCAAGTGATCACTCCGTCATTTGACGGAGCAATCACGTGGTAAACGGCCGCTATGAGCGGCCGTTTACCGTGATCCGTGATGCGCCGGGTCCTGTGGACCCGGCGGTCACGGATGCTCTCGAGTGCGCACACCTCGGGGCACGCGAGAGCAGAATTCTGGGAGGCCGTTAATTAACGGCCTCTCTGAGTTAAACAACCGCCCTGAAGCCATTAATCGGCAATGGGCAGTTGTTAAGTGGTTAAAGCTAGATCACTAGCTATATAGGTGAGGTGAATATAGTGGTGTATACTGCAGTCAGGGCACAGACAACAACCACTACACAGCAGCAAGATAGGAAATCAGCCAAAAACGATTGGTGTGTACTGTGTTGAAGGTACACAGAACACCCACTGCTTCAGATGCTAAGTAACACACTACAGGAGGCCGCCTCAAAGGCGGCCTTATATAGTGTGGGGCGTGCACTACACAGCCTGAGCTATGATTGGCCACAGGCAGGATGCCTGTGGCCAATCATGGCTCTCCTCGCTGCCGGCGCTGCGATTGGCCAAGCATGCGGGGTCACAGTGCATGCTTGGCCAATCATCGGGCAGCAATGCACTGCGCCAACGCAGTGCATTGTGGTCCGCGCGCGCGCCACTGGAATTTTGACGCGAACGGCCAAAACGTTCGGAATTCGCCGAACGCACGAACAGCCAATGTTCGAGTCAAACGTACGTTCGACTCGAACACGAAGCTCATCCCTACCTGTGAGGTGAATAATTGCGACAAATTATATGAATGAATAAATAAAGTGTCCAGTTTTTAACTACTTTCTGACCGCCGGCAGCCAAATGACGGCAAGGCGGCGGACCTATTGTGGCGAGAGGGCATCATATGACGGCCTCCCGTTTAAACAGGGAATGCGCACGCATCCCTGTTTCTTCGGTGGCGGCGTGTCACGGAGACACCGCTCGCCACCGAAGGGGGTGAACAGGCATTGCGCATGGCTGTTTTTTACGTGATCGGCCGTGATGAAGTCACGGGCGATCACAGAGGGTCACACCCCCACTGTGCATGTCGCATGCGCGCGGTCACGAGCGCACTGCGAGTGCATGTCGGAGGCGGCATGTTCCCCGGGAACATTACTCGTCATGACGCTGGTAAACAGCCATTGGCCGGCTGTTTACCCACGTGATCGGCTGTGCTCGTTTCACAGCGGATCACTAAAATGTAAACAAACCGCGGTAACGAGATGTTACCGGGTTCTCCTCCTCACACCGATCGTGTGTGAGGAGGAGATTGTGGTAACATCTCGTTACCGCTTACAGTGTACACCAACACACACACTGATTGCCCCCCCATAAAGAGGACCTGTCACCACCCCTCATATTACATGTCACTCACAGTCCATCAGAGTACCTGTCATAGTCCATCAGAGTACTTGAGTACCTGTCACAGTCCATCAGAGTACCCGAGTACCTGTCACAGCCCATCAGAGTACCCAAGTACCTGTCACAGCCCATCAGAGTACCCAAGTACCTGTCACAGCCCATCAGAGTACCCGAGTACCTGTCACAGCCCATCAGAGTAACCGAGTACCTGTCCCGGTCCATCTGAGTACCCGAGTACCTGTCATGGTCCATCAGAGTACCCGAGTACCTGTCATGGCCTATCAGAGTACCCGAGTACCCGTCCCGGTCCATCTGAGTACCCGAGTACCTGTCACGGTCCATCAGAGTACCCGAGTACCTGTCACGGCCCATCAGAGTACCCGGGTACCTGTCACGGCCCATCAGAGTACCCGAGTACCTGTCACGGCCCATCAGAGTACCCGAGTACCTGTCACGGCCCATCAGAGCACCCAAGTACCTGTCACCGCCCAACAGAGTACCCGAGTACCTGTCACAGCCCATCAGAGTACCCGGGTACCTGTCACAGCCCATCAGAGTACTTGAGTACATGTCACGGTCCATCAGAGTACCCGAGGACCCGTCCCGATCAATCTGAGTACTTGAGTACCTGTCACGGTCCATCAGAGTACCCGAGTACCTGTCACGGCCCATCAGAGTACCCGCGTACCTGTCACAGCACATCAGAGTACCCGAGTACCTGTCACGGCCCATCAGAGTACCCGAGTACCTGTCACAGCCCATCAGAGTACCCGAGTACCTGTCACAGCCCATCAGAGTACTCGAGTACCTGTCACAGCCCATCAGATTACCCGAGTACCTGTCCCAGTCCATCTGAGTACCCGAGTACCTGTCACAGTTCATCTGAGTACCTGAGTACCTGTCCCAGTCCATCTGAGTATCTGTCACAGTTCATCTGAGTACCTGAGTACCTGTCCCAGTCCATCTGAGCACCCGAGTACCTGTCACAGTTCATCTGAGTACCCGAGTACCTGTTACAGTTCATCTGAGTACCCGAGTACCTGTCACAGTCCATATGAGTACCTGAGTACATATCACCGCCCTTCAGAGTACCCAAATACCAGTCACCAGGCCATCAGAGAACCTGTCACCAGGCCATCAGAGTACCCGAGTACCTGTCACCAGGCCATCAGAATACCCGAGTACCTGTCATCAGGCCATCAGAGTACTCAAGTACCTGTCACCAGCCCATCAGAGTACCAGAGTACCTATCTGCAGCCCATCAGAGTACCCGAGTACCTATTTGCAGCCCATGTCTCATAGAATATACGTTGGGGTGTTTGCTTTCCAAAATGGGGTCATTTTGTGGGTAATTCCATTGTCCTGGTGCTCCAGGACCTTCAAAAGTGTGATAGGTGGGAATGAAATGAGTTGTGTCATTTATGCTCCTAGAACGCCTGAAGGTACTACTTCAATGTTCGGCCTCTCTATGTAATCAGGCTGTGAAAAAGTCCTACACATATGGTATCGCCATACTCGGGAGGAGTAGCAGAATGTGTTTTTTGGGTGTAATTTTTGCTATATACATGCTTTTTTTTTTTTTTTTCACAATCAAAAAGGTTTTTATTGAAAAAGTATGCAGGTTTACAATTAGCATGAAATTTATAGATGTTGTCAACAATGGTATGTATACAAGCATTGATACAATTAGGTAGCATGTATGTTGTAACCATTTATCTCAATTGGAACAGAAGATAAAACCAAATCATATAGATAAGATAGAAACTAGTGATACCATAGGATAGGATATGTATTTGGGGAAGGGTGGAAGAGGGTACAGGGTAAAGGGAATTGGGGGCCAATGGGGGATGCCATCGCACTAGGGTTCAATTCTTTAGGTTAGGTGTGTGTCTAATAGGAGTATATATAACTCAATCAGTCTGTTTTCTCCTTTCTATTTCCTTTTCCTTCATAGAGAAATGGGGAAGGGAAATTCAACCAGTAAGTAATTGGTAATCGGAAGAGAGGGTAAAAGCCAGCCAAGGCTGGCAGGTTTTGTTAAAGGATGTGCTGTTCTCTTTTTTCATTGCCACTATTTCCTCCATCTTGAAAATGTATTGCACTCTGTTTAACCAGTCCTTGACTCCTGGGACTGTGGTGGATTTCCAATAGATAGGTATGAGTGTTTTCGCAGCAACGAGTAGGTGTCTAGAGAGAGATTTTTTGTACCGACTTAGGGTAGTTGGGGCTAAATTGATCAGGCATGTGGCTGCGTTCAATTCGAGATTAGTTTCCGTTATATGTTTTATCCATGTCTTAATTTCATCCCAGTAGGTGCTGATGAGGGGACATTCCCACCAAATATGTATAAATGAGCCTATACAAGTTTTGCATCTCCAACATTTATCCGAGGTAGGGCGGGACCATCTCCCAGCATTCTGTGGTGTCATATACCATTGAGTGAGGACCTTATAGGAAATCTCTTGGTATTTGGTGCTTAACGAGCATTTGTGTGTCAAAGTACACACCTTTTCCCATTCTTTTTCAGAGATTTTCATTTTAAGGTCATGTTCCCACTTCTTTTTGTGTTTATTGTTATCCGCATGTGGCGTGCAAATTAGCCATGAGTAGGCAAGGGACGTGGTGTGGGCTACTGGTGATCTTTTTAAGCATGTGGATTCCAGTTGCGTCAACGGGAGTTTAAATTTGGATTTGTGCTTACTGTTTACCACAAAGTCCCGTAATTGCATATAAAACCAAATGCCAGAAAATGTCCCGCCCACCTCGGAGCTAAGTGCGTCAAATGTTTTAATTTTCGAGTTTGTCATGCAGTGGTGAATGAGAAGGTCATATGGCAGTTTGTGATGCATACCCGGCGTGAAATCAGGGTTATTGGCAAGCGGTGTCAGTGGGCCCGGGATGGAAGCTATTTTGTATAGACTCGCTATTTTGTGCCAAATATTGATTGTGTTTTCGATCAGTGGGTGTCCTATCTGCTTGTCTTTTTTGGAGTGCATGGACCATGGGTAGTATATCGTTTTATGTAAGGTTAGGTTGCTTTCTAATTGGACCCAATCTTTATTGTGGCCATGGCAGTGCCAGTCTATGAGTCTGGTGATATGTGCAGCCTGAAAATATTTCTTAAAATCAGGAAGACCCATACCCCCCTTACTTTTGGGAAGCGTTAGTAAAGTGAAATTGATTCTGGGTTTTCTGTTTGCCCAGAGGAAGCTTCTCTGCGCTTTAAGAAGAGTGCTAAAAAAGGTTTCCGGAATTTTTATGGGTAGAGCATTGAATAGGTACAGTAGTCTAGGCAGTATTGTCATCTTCAAAATAGACGCCCTGCCAAACCATGAGAATTTTTTCGGTTGCAACCTCAGCAGGTCTTTCGTTATTGTGGACAATAGAGGCTTAAAGTTGGAGTTGTATAAAGCATCGATGTTGCTAGTTAAGTTTATTCCTAAGTATTTGAGTGTGGTCTGTTCCCATTTATAAGGGTAGTTGTCTTTCAGTCTCTTAAGTTGATCAGATGGGAGGGTAAGGTTGAGTGCTTCAGATTTTGATTGATTCACTTTAAAATTAGAAATAAACCCAAAGGTTTGAAACACTTTTTGAAGGTTTGGTAAGGATATATGTGGGTTGGTGATGAAGAGTAAAAGGTCATCCGCATATGCAGCTATTTTGTATTCACGATCTTTTACTATGAAGCCCTGAATATCTCTGTGTAAATTGATTGTTCTTATTAGGGGCTCTAAGGTGAGGATGAAGAGGAGTGGTGACAGAGGACATCCTTGGCGTGTTCCGTTGTGGATCGAGATGGGGTCAGAGAGTATATTATTTACTTTAATTTGGGCCTGGGGGTTTCGATAGAGTGCCGAGATCCATGATAGCATGTTTTCCCTTAGTCCAATATGGGTACAGGTGTCCATCATGTAATCCCAGGAGACCCTATCGAAAGCCTTTTCTGCGTCAGTGGAAAGCAATATTCCAGCTGTTTTAGAGGTTTGAGCAAAGTGGATCAGATTCAATGCCTTAGTAGTGTTGTCACGAGCTTCCCTACCTGGCATGAAACCCACTTGTTCCGGGCCTATGATCTTTGCCAGAAGGGGTTTTAATCTATTGGCAAGTATTTTGGCCAGGATCTTGAGGTCAACATTTAGGAGTGAAATGGGTCTGAAGTTTGCGCAGTCAGAATGGTCCTTGTTAGGTTTGGGGATCACAGCTATGTGTGCCATTAGGAATGAATTGGAGTTGTTTCTGTGTTTTGCTAGAAAGTTAAAAGCAGACTGGAGAGGTTTCAAGAGGGAGATTGTGTAAGTCTTATAGTACTGTGATGTAAAACCATCGGGGCCAGGGCTCTTTCCTGTTTTTAAATCTAATATTGCGTCTGAGATTTCTGATATAGTTATAGGGTCATCCAGTCTGTGTGCGTCTTCACTTGCCAGGGAAGGTAGATTGCTATTTCCCAAAAAGTCTTTGATTGCTTCTTGTTTTGAGTGAGTTATGTGGGATGGTTTGTGTTGGGCCGGCAGATCGTATAGTTTGGCATAATAATTGTGAAACAGGTCTGCCATTTCTTTAGACTTATATTTCAGAGTCCCCTCTTTGTCCCTTATGGCGTGTATATGACTTGATAGTGTTGTTTCTTTCAGGGCCTTAGCTAGTTGTTTCCCACTCTTGTCTCCTTGCTCGTAGAAAATATTTTTTTTGAAAAACAGGGATCTTTTAATTTTGAGATCTAGTATAAGGCGTAGTGCCTTTCTGCATTCGGTCAGTTGCTCTTCTACCCGGAGAGAGTGAGATTGTTTATGTTGCAATTCCAAGTTAGCAATTTGCTGGGATAGTTTTGTGATTTCTCCCTCTCTTTCCCTTTTCTTCTTGGCGCCCCACTTTATCAGTTCACCCCTCACCACTGATTTGTGGGCTTCCCAGTTGTTTAGCGGGTTTGTATCATTGTCAGTGTTGTTGTGGAAGTATGCACTAATCGTGTTGTGGATGTCGTCTTTCACTATTTGGTCAGTGAGGAGTGTAGGGTTGAGTCTCCAATTAAACGCAGGTTTGCTGTGTGCACCCAGTTCTATTGAGATAGCTGTGGGTGCATGGTCAGAGAGGGCAATAATGCCTATCTCGGCTGCAAGTAAATTGCCCAGGTCCCTTTGTGAGACGAAGATCATGTCAATTCTTGAGTACCGTTTGTGAGGTGCGGAAAAAAAGGTAAAGTCCTTCTCTGATGGATGGACGGATCTCCATGCATCAACCAGAGTCAGAGACTGCAATAGTGATTTCATTCGTTTGAGAAGCCTGTAACTGACGTGGGTGTGTCCAGAAGAGGTATCCCTGAGGGGGGAAAGAGGAATGTTAAAGTCCCCTCCCAGAAGAACACACCCCTCTGCAAACCATTTAAGTTCTTCAATTATTTTGCTACAGAATGGCACATGGGATGTATTCGGGAAGTACACGTTAGCAAGTGTTATAGGGGATCCCTCCCATGTGCCCTTCAGAAACAAATATCTTCCCTCAGGGTCAGTAAGTTGGTGCTTCAGGTCAAAGGGCGCATCTTTGTTCAAAAGGATGGACACTCCCTTTGTTTTAGCATGGGGGTTGGTAGAGTGGTAGACTTTTGTGTATACGTTGTCAGTGAGTTTAGGAATACTCTTATCTTTGAAGTGGGTCTCTTGTAGGAATACCACTAAGGGGCGTACTTTTTTAAGTTCTCTAAACAATTTAGACCGTTTTTCAGGAGTATTCAGACCATTTACATTGTGTGAGATAAGGGTCGGTGTTTTCCCTAAGAAAGCATATGCCATCCTGTCTTTTAATCTAGGATGGGCAGGTTCTGGAGAAACTGCGTGTGTGAACGGTGTTCACAAGAGATGTTAGTGACACAGAGTGTGTTAGGATACGATGCTTTGGGTTTGAGAAGGAAATTGCGAGCGTGCGTGGGGGTAAGAGAGGGGGGGGGTGGGAGTGGGGAGGAGGGGGCGTTAGGTTAGGGGGTAAGGAGGAAAAAAAAGACGTAAGTGGTTAGGGTATAAGAAGAGGAGTACCCACCAGCCACCAGTTGGTGGTGGGTCAGTTTGGGAAATAACTAACGTGCGTATGTGTTAGTACTTTCCCTTTGGGGGAGAGTGGGAGGTGATCAACAAACAGTCTAGCAACGACTGTTTCTTTGGACTGTGCTATGACAGTGATGAAGGTGACCAGTGGATGAGACCTGTACAGCTTTCGGTTCTAAGCCTCATCGAGAGGTTATCTGTAGGTAAGGTATCTGAGACCATCTATTAGCAACTATTATAAGCTACAGTAGACTTGAGTAGTAGGGGGAGAGAGGGGAAGGGGATGTGCGAGTTGCCGTTAACCAGTTCGCAGAAGAGATTAACATTATAAACACAGAATAAACCATTCAAAAGAAACTATGGCCTGGGCGCCAGGCTGTATAACAAATACTAGCTTAACAAAAACTTATAAACTTTTAACCCATATCCTGAGCATTTGACTTTCACCTTTCTGTATTGCATACTGAGTACTAGATGCCTCCGTGTACCCTGTGGGCATTTTTATCCCTATGCAAGGACAGTGAGTTTCCCACATCAAGTAGGAGAGCCACAAGATCATTGTTAGGTGTGTCTATTTCCACAGTAAGGCACAGTGTGGTGTCCTTCCCATATAAGGTCCAGCCCGTTCTCACAGTCCCAAAGCAAGGTAAGTCTAAGCAGGTTAGGGAGGAGAAACTTCGCTGATGGTTGCCTGGGTTATGCATAAAGAAGGTGCAGTCAAGATATATTAAATAGTGCCCGTAGGGTCAGCCAGTCGCTGCTCCCTGCCATAAGTCGCTAGGATATGCCTTCCCCCTTGTTATGTTGGGAGGGGGGGGACATATAAAGTGGTGACTCGTGCAATGCTACTCACGGTTCTGCAGTCAAAAGAGAGACACCATCTCAGAGGACATGGGGGAAAGTCACACGTGCAAGTGGCGACATGTAAGACGCTTAACTCTTTTGCCGTTTTCAGAACCTAAATGTAGGATAAAAGTTAAAGCATAATAAGATAGAAGTGAACAGCGTTGTCGCAGGGTATTATAGTCTCTCCACTGAATGTGTAGATCAAACAATGGTTAGGGAAGAGAAAAAAGGGGGGGGGGGAAAGGGGGCCCCAGATAGGCAGGTCGTGTCATTTGCCGGTGTGAATTTCAGAGAGCAGCCGTGGCTTGTGAACTTTGAGCTCTTAGGGTTGTTGGCTCCCCTGTTGCGAAAAAATAGTCACAGCCGCCGGATGGGATAATGGGTGAGTCGCTCAAAAAATGGAACAAAACAAGGTGGGTTGCGCCATATCAAAGTTCCATACCAGGAAACTGGATAGTAACTTGCTTCAAGCCAAGATGTGTATCGTGGAAATTGTAGCCACTTCAGTAGCCTCTTGGGTCCCTTGCCCTCGGGCTCCTGGCACTTTTAGAGGATGCTGGGGATTCAAAGTTGTGTCTGTCGGTGCTTCTGCGATGATTGCCTAGCTGATAAGGCGATTGCGCGTGAGGAGGTCCCTCCGTGAATTGTGGATTGTTGATTGCCGGTGGTGTGAGGAATTCAGCATACCAGTCCGGGAGTTCCATCGGTGTAATTTGTAGCTCCTCACAGAATTTTTTGAGGTCATCAGGGACTCTTAGCATATGTTGTTTCCCCAGGAAGTTTGCTTGTAGTGCGAATGGGAATTTCCATCTGTAGTTGATTCCTTTTTGCTTCAGTACTTCTAAAAGTGGACGTAGAGCTCTTCTATTTTTAAGTGTGATGGGTGAAAGGTCTTGGAAAAGTTGAATCGTGGCTTCTTCATGCACTATCCTTTCCTTCATCCGTGCTTTTTGGAGAATGTCTTCCTTCAAGCTGAAGTTAGTTAGACAGCAGATGATGTCCCTTGGGGGGATTCCGTCCTGCGCTCTGGGTCTGAGAGCCCTGTGTGCCCTGTCAAATTCGATGGGGGATTGTTCCGGCCGTTCGATTAGAGTATTGAAGATAGCGGTTAGGGCTGGTCTAATTTGGTCTGGGGATACCGTTTCAGGCACTCCTCTGATCCTGATATTGTTCCGTCTACCACGGTTGTCCAGGTCTTCAATCAGCCTGTTCATATCGATCAAATGTTGGGAGTGCGAATTTGTGATATCGTCCAGTCTGACCAGTGCTCTGTCCCTCCTTTTCCCAGCTCTGTCTGAGATTGCCATTTGCTCAGTTAGTCTCATTAGCTCGGTTTTGATATCTGTGATTGCTGCAGCAAAAGAGCTTTTGATATCAGCGGCGATGTCCGCCATAGCTGCGTAAGTAAGAGGTTGGTCGTTTCTACCGCTCCCTGCGGCTGAGTCTTCAGATGCTGGTAGGGAGACTTCGTCATCTTCCATATCTTCGACAATACTGTTTCTCTGTGACAGTGCCATTTTGGAGCTTTTACTCCCTCCACAATATTTAAACTTGCTAAGGTTTGCTGGCGAGCTCTTTTTTTTCTTCTGGGGCGTTCCCAGAGAACGGAGAGTATGGCTGTGTGTGCTTCGCCTTGATTGCGTGGACATATTCGGCTATCAGGTCTGTTTTCAGTGCACAGGCCCCTCTGGTCACCAGGATTTTTCTACATTACAGGCATGTGTGTTGCTCACCAGGCCACTGCCCCTGTGATAGAGTTTGCCAGTTCTTGGGTAGGAGAACTGTATTACTAGTGGGGTATGCACCAGTGCTGGGGTTATGCTAGGGTAGGATTAGGTGGTTATAGTCCAAACAGAGTTAGTGTTAGGTGGGGAGACTCAGGGTGTGCTTGGAGTAGCAAGATGGCCGTCGTCTCCAGTGAGTAGGCCGGAGCCTCAGGCTTTCCTTACTCTGGTGGCCATGTAGCTGTGTTCCGCTTGATTCAATTCCTATGCCCCCAGTATCTGCTCCCCAGAACAGTATAGATTGTATGTGCCCACTAAGTCCGCCTCGAGGGGGGGGGGGGGCCGCGTTTATACTCACTGCGGCCTGGTGATGATGTAGGCCGGTTCCAGGGCCTGGATGGCCGCTCCGGGAGTCCGCTGGACGCTGTGCCCTGCCGTTCTGGCCGCAATGTCTCCGGGTGAGCGGCGGTGCTTGCTTGCCCGCCGAGCGCGCTCCCTCTTTACTATAGTGGCGCTGCGGCAGAGGCTGACGTGGGCCGGTGACCTCGTAGGCCGCAATATGGCGCCGGGTGCTCCGCGATGCGGCCTGTGTGGGTATGCCGTTACGGGTAGATATGTCCCGTCAGATGGCCTCCGGGGGACAGTTCCGTGGTCCCCGGGCTCAACACAAGTCCGGTGTCTTATTATTCCCGATTTTAAGGGGTGGATGGCGGTGGATGGCGGTGGATTTCACCCGTCCCGTACGGAGCTCGGTCACCACACGTCCTTCTCGCTCCTCGTCCGGACACGCCCCCCCATATACATGCTATGTGTTAGAAATATCTTATAAATTGACAACTTTGTGTAAAAAAAAAGCGTTTTCATTTTTTTCCACATATTCCAAAAACTTCTGGAAAAAAATTAACCGTTCAAAAGACTCATTATGCCTCACAGATTATACGTTGAAGTGTTTGATTTCCAAAATGGGGTAATTTTATGGGAAATTCCATTTTCCTGGTACTCCAGGGCCTTCAAAAGTGTAATAGGTGGCTGTGAAATGCTCATAGAACGTCTGAAGGTACTACTTCAATGTTGGTGTTCTGTATGTGGCCAGGCTGTGTAAAAGTCTCACACATGTGGTATCACCATACTCTGGAAGATTAGCAGAATGTATTTTGGGGTGTAATTTGTTGTATGCACATGCTGTGTGTGAGAATTAACCTGATAATATGACAATTTTGTAAAAAAAAAATAAGAAAAAAAAAAATCTTAATGTTGCATAGAATTGTGGGAAAAAATTACAACTTAAAAAACTCACCATGCTACTTACTTAATACCTTGGAATGTCTACTTTCTAAAAAAGGGTCATTTGGTGGGGTATTTGTACTTTCCTAACTAGTTAGTGTCTCAAGAAATGAGATACACCTGATGTACTGAAGGCCTGATCAGATGTGATCAATTTTCAGTGATTGGCACCATAGTTTGTAGACTCAAAAACTTTCAGAAAGACCAAATAATATACACTAATGTGGGTTATTTTTACCAAAGATATGTAGCACTATAAATTTTGGCCAAAATTTATGAAGAAAACTTACTAATTAGCAAAAATTTATGAAAGAAACAAAGAAAAGGGCATTTTTTTCACAAAATTTACGTTTTATTTTATTTATAGCACAATTCATCGTAAATCCCAGTCATAAAATTTGAACTAAGCAAATATATCTGTAGTGTTTACTTGTCTCTCTCCAAAGCTCTAAGTTTAATTTCTCTCTGGTGCTTTGTTCCTCTGTTATGAGCATGAGTCACATTTGAGAAGTTTTCCGACACAAAAGATAATATGAGCTAACAATTGTGTCGGGGAGGGGGATAAGCACACAGCTTGTCTATTCATAATAAAGCTCTGCATGTTCCTTCGTTCCTCTGCCTATGTGGAGGGGCGTGTGTCCCTCTCCTCCAATCAGCTCTCACACAGTGTCTCAGAGCTGTAACTGCAGTTCTTCACTTCCTGCTCTGTACTATTCACAGATGCGTAAGGATTTGTATCACTTTGAAGGGTTGTAAAGAAGAGAAGACTGCAGTTAAATAAGTAAAAGTTATTTAGGAGGATTTGTTTCATCTCTGTGTATCACCTGAGGCTATTCACTTCACTGGGTATATGTGAGGGTTTACAACCACTTTAAGTAACATAGTTAGTCTATGTTTGTTACCCTTGTTGGTCACTTGAGCTGTATCATCTCATACAGAGAGATACAGGTTATGCCTCTGGGGCCACAGTATAAGCTGGAATCTGACCTTTCATAAGCATCTCTATGAGATTAATCGAGTTTTGGGGGGACCCACAATGTATTTTTTTACATTTTGGCATGGAGTTCCTCTTAAAATCCATACTAGACCCAAAGGACCTGGTATGGATTGGGGGAACTCCCACGCCATTTGTTTTTTACATTTTTCTATTGCCGGCAGTGTTTTTTTTTCATTCAGCTGTCAGCGGGGAGGTCCATTGACAGATGATGACCCATCTGTTGTTAAGGACGTAGGGGCGGGCTTCCTGGCCCCCTCCTTAACAACCAGCTATTCACTATGCCCTGATTGGGCAAAGATTTTTCCCAATTGAGGCTTAGAATGAATTGTGCAGGGTTCAGTGCATTGTGGGGCGCTCGGCGGTCGAACATCCCTCCAAGTGCCATGCACATTCAGGTGTTTGCCAAACGGGCTGACCTTTTGCAAAGGCTCAAACTGTTCGACCAGCTCTATTGATAATCCTTTGCCTATTAGCCTGTAAAATGGCAAATTACCATTGATTTCAATCAGATTCCCATTGACGTCTGAGCTTTGGACAAGTTCACTGAATTTCCCACAAACTGAACTTAGGTACTGTATGTTCAGCTTACCCCTATTGCTAAACTCAAAGTGAATACTACAGCTTTGAGAAAGGGGCAACCACATTTTAAACATGTCAGCTGTGACATTACAAACAGAATGTCAGCATTTCTTTGCATCTGACAGCATACCAGTTTCAGCCTGGTGAAATATTGCCAGTTCCAATGTTGTTTACTATGTCTATGAAATAGATAATTTCACTTGTTCAAAGACAGTAAATACATTTCAAAGGAAGACCTCACTGACCTCTGTAGCTACAAGCACTCTGTAGCAATTTATCCTCAAGGTTCACAGCAGAAGCCCATGCAATTATCTCTCAGTAGCCCAGTTCACCTTGAAGTTTATCTGTGTTGACATTAGAGATTGGAGTCTGCTGAGTAACTACTGGGAGGGGGAAGCAAGGTGAAGTGAGCTGCTCAGAGAAAGACTTTGGTGGTTTTGTTATAAACTTTGAGCATGTGACTATGGTTTCACAGTGACCATAACTACAGAGGCCAGTGATGACTCATTTACTGCCTTTTAAAGTAATTGTAAAGTCTCTTTTTTTTTAGGCAAAGAAACAAACATGTCATACTTACCTGCCCTGTGCAGTGGATTTGCACAGAGCAGCCCTGATCTTCCTCTTCTCGGGTCCCTCTTCAGTGCTCCTGGCCCTTTCCAGCAGTTTGCTATGGGGCCACCCGTGCCGAGTCACAGCTCCTTTGGACAGTTCATTACTGCCTGTAACAGAAATGTTACAGGCAGTAATGGTACCTTTGCTCAAACCATGCCACTTATTTTCAAAACTTTCCTCCTCAATTCTGATTTCAACATATCAACATTTATGTCAAAAGTTTGGCCAGCCAACTGGTCAATTTTACACCTTCATTCATTATCCCTGATCAAGTGTCCCCCCCAATTGTGCTAGAAGAATGCTCAGCTTTGGTAAATAAGCTGCAAATTACAAATTTCCTTCTCTGCTTCTGGCTTTTAATGTAAAAAGGCATTTGGTAAACTGCATTGGTGATACCTAGCAGTTACACTCAAAAATGTGTCTTTACTGGTCTTATATATTCTGCTATTATAATGCTCTACACTTCAAATATGGTACAAAAAAGGAGGGCAAGAGGGTGGGTCTTTGAATGAAACATGTAGCAGCAACTGAGTATTGGGTGAACATGTAAAAAAGTATTTATTGATACAAAACACTGATCTACACACAAAATATATATAGAGAAAAGTAGGGAAATGAATCCCACATAGTAACCATGATAATAATATGGATATCAATTGCATGACATAATACATCACTATAATCCACCAAATGTGATATGTATACAACATAGGTTCAAGATAATGCTTGCATGGCCCATGGCAGCACTATTCCCAGTAAAGTTGATATGGATAAACATGATTATAAAAAATTAAATTGACCACATGATTGGTACAATACATGGCATGTATTGGCTCTACGCGTTTTGTAGCGTCTGAACCACTCGTCGGAAGCAGGCAGGTGGTAGATCTACAATAAAAAATAGAATAAAAAATGGGTCTAAATATTCTGTCATATACCATTATGGGAGAGGGGGAACCCCCCTGCCACATGTTACTTACAGAAAACCTTGTACTGGTGGTGTAATGCTAGGAATTGTGCTTCACCTGGAGGCATCATGGCCGGAAGCTGTGATGGGGACATGTCCAGTGAGAGAGCCCAACAATGCCCAGTATCCCAGGGGACTGTGGGTCTAGACAAGTCCATGGTGCAATGTAGGATGGTGTGTGGACCAACCAAATGGGTTGCTGTAAAGGAATGGTGAAGGTGGTTAGAATTGGACCCCATCTAGTGGGACAGAATGAAAGTGCAAAGGTGAAACCAAAACCATGCACCATGGACATCCCAGGCACCCGACATAGCGGTGTCACAAGAGACGCCGGACGTCCAGAGTGGGAGGCGTGACGTCAAAACACAGTGCGGTGGATCCGCTTCCCTCAAGCATAAACAAAGGAGGGAGGGAGGAGGCCTGCAGTGTGCAACACAGATTCCGAATACGATGAGAAACAGGCGGCCCAACAAGACCACAGCACAGCCACCAGAACTGATTGATTAAATAAATAATTGTAATACCTAATAAAGAAATAGAATAAAAAAACTAAAAGTCCCTAGACATATATATGTCATTAGTAACCTTTTAAAAGATGAAAAAATAAATAGGAAAGGGCTAACATGGGATCAACTAGTTGCAGGATAGATGAGATAAAGAGGTATATCAACTTAGAGCTAACTATGTGTTTCCATCCCTGGTTCAGATATTAGAAGGAAAAGGGGAAGGGGAATATAGGACTTTAAATGAAGCCATGACCTGGCAAGGCCACATGCTTCCATCCCTATCAATATGGTACAAAAAAGGTTTTGGTTTCACCTTTTACACTTTCATTCTGTTCCACTAGATAGGGTTAATTTCTAACCACCTTCACCATTCCTTTACAGCAACCCATTTGGTTGGTTCACACACCATCCCACATTGCACCATGGACATGTCTAGACCCACAGTCCCCTGGGATGCTGGGCATTGTTGGGCATTCTCTCTGGATATGTCCCCGCCACAGCTTCCGGCCATGATGCCACCAGGTGACCTGCAATTCCTAGCATTACACCAACAGTACAAGGTTTTCTGTAAGTAACATGTTGTGGGGGGGATTCCATGTCTCCCATAATGGTATATGACAGAAGATTTAGACCAATTTTTGGTCTATTTTTTATTGTAGATTTACCACGTGCCTGCTCCTGACGAGTGGTTCAAAAACCATGAAATGCATAGAGCCAATATATTCTGTGTACTGTACCAATCACGTGGTCAATTTAATTTTCTATAATCATGTTTATCTGTATCAACTTTACAGGGAATAGTAAGGCCATGGGCAATGCAGGCTTTATCTTGTATGAAATTATGTTGTATACATTTCAAATTTGGTGGATTCTAGTGATTTATTATGTAATGCAATTGATATCTATATTATTATCATGGTTAATATGTGGGATTCGTTTCCCTACTTTTCTCTCTATATATATTATGTGTGTATATCAGTGTTTTGAACCAATAAATACTTTTTTACATGACCCAATACTCAGTTGCTGCTATGTGTTTCATTCAAGTTCCACCTTCTTGCTCTCCTTTTTTGTACCATATTCATAAAGATGGAAGCACGTGGCCTTACCAGGCCACGGCTTCATTTAAAGTCCCATATTCCCCTTCCCCTTTTCCTTCTAATACTTCAAATATGCTGTCTAACACTTTAACATCTCTAATGTTACTTGCCATGAATGTCCTATTTTGCCTCTAATCCTCACCTTGGACATAGAAGCCTTTGTGGATGTGTTGATCCATTATTTCTGGTATTGTTATAACAGGGTACGTCCACAAGATCAGACTGTTTGCTGATGATGCTGTCATTACACTGACTAACATGGCTTCTTTCATATGTGGGGTAAAATTTGTGATCCATAGTAACCAATCCTTGTTTAATTTTCCAGAGAATATAAGAAGTTGTTCACATCCTCATTTCTCTAGTTTTTATAAACAGCCTCTCTAGTTTTGCTCTTTATAAACTACAAAATTTAGCATTGGGAACCTTGATAATACCAAGGCCTGGCTATATCAAAAATATACACTACTGTTCAAAAGTTTGGGGTCACCCAAACAATTTTGTGTTTTCCATGAAAAGTCACACTTATTCACCACCATGCGTTGTGAAATTAATAGAAAATAGAGTCAAGACATTGACAAGGTTAGAAATAATGATTTGTATTTGAAATAACATTGTTTTTACATCAAACTTTGCTTTCGTCAAAGAATCCTCCTTTTGCAGCAATTACAGCATTGCACACCTTTGGCATTCTAGCTGTTAATTTATTGAGGTAAGCTGGAGAAATTGCACCCCACGCTTCTAGAAGCAGCTCCCACAAGTTGGATTGGTTGGATGGGCACTTCTGGCGTACCATACGGTCAAGCTGCTCCCACAACAGCTCAATGGGGTTCAGATCTGGTGACTGTGCTGGCCACTCCATTACCGATAGAATACCAGCTGCCTGCTTCTGCTGTAAATAGTTCTTGCACAATTTGGAGGTGTGTTTAGGGTCATTGTCCTGTTGTAGGATGAAATTGGCTCTAATCAAGCGCTGTCCACTGGGTATGGCATGGCCTTGCAAAATGGAGTGATAGCCTTCCTTATTCATTTATTTAATGAAGATGCCAGTTGGGGACCTGTGAGGCGTCTGTTTCTCAAACTAGAGAATCTAATGTGCTTATCTTCTTGCTTAGTTGTGCAACGCGGCCTCCCACTTCTTTTTCTACTCTAGTTAGAGCCTGTTTGTGCTGTCCTCTGAAGGGAGTAGTACACACCGTTGTAGGAAATCTTCAATTTCTTTGCAATTTCTCGCATGGAATAGTCTTCATTTCTAAGAACAAGAATAGACTGTCGAGTTTCAGATGAAAGTTCTCTTTTTCTGGCCATTTTGAGCGTTTAATTGACCCCACAAATGTGATGCTCCAGAAACTCAATCTGCTCACAGGAAGGTCCGTTTTGTAGCTTCTGGAAGGAGCTAGACTGTTTTTAGATGTGTGAACATGATTGCACAAGGGTTTGCTAATCATCAATTAGCCTTCTGAGCCAATGAGCAAACACATTGTACCATTAGAACACTGGAGTGATAGTTGCTGGAAATGGGCCTCTATACACCTATGTAGATATTGCACCAAAAACTAGACATTTGCAGTTAGAATAGTCATTTACCACATTAGCAATGTATAGAGTATATTTGTTTAAAGTTAGGACTAGTTTAAAGTTAGCTTCATTGAAAAGTACAGTGCTTTTCCTTCAAAAATAAGGACATTTCAATGTGACCCCAAACTTTTGAACGGTAGTGTATATTTGAAAATTGCCCATTAAAATTGGTTACATGAGCTAATTTGTTGGCATCCCAGTTCAACATCCCATCTCAGCTCAACAACTGTAGCACTTTCTTCTGTTATGTTATTCTCTTTGGTCATAGACCCCTCAATACTTCCTAATCTGATAAGTAAGATGTACTAACCTTACATATAGAACACTCATTTATCTTAATCCTCATGCACACGATCGGAATTGTGTGATGACAGGCTGTTAGTGAAAAATCTGACTGTTTGTGCTCTCCATTGGACAATTGTTTTCGGATTTTCCACAGACAAAGGTTGGATGGCAGGCTTTAAAATTTTCCACAGACAAATGTCTGTTGTCAGATTTTCCAAGCGTGTGTACACAAATCCATCGGACAAAAGTCCAAAGTACAAACACGCATACTCGGAAGCAAGGATGAGCTGGAAGCAGCCGGTCTTGTAAACTAACGTTTGTAATGGAGAATTAAGATTTGTGACGTGGCAAATTATGAAATCTCAAAATGCAGCACACATTCTCTTTTTCTTTATTTAATGGGATAATAATGAAGCTGCTTTGCTGGTGATTCTGATGGAGTTATTGCAAACACATTTTCAAAGGCTTTTTTTTCTAGCGATATCAAGAATAATTTTATTATGCTTGTTATTTCTCTTTTGGTGCAAGTTACCACAACATCATTATCCTGTAGTTTTTAACCGCTTTGTGCCCGCCCTATAGCCGAAAGATGGCTTCAGAGCGGACGCCATCTGCCGGGAGGCCATCCCTGGACGTCCTCCTGTTTACTTCCACAATGCGCGCTCCCGGGAGCGTGCATCGGGAAAGTTCTGTGCTGGCCGTGTCCCTCGGACACAGCCAGTCACAGATCGCTGTAAACGGCCAATCACAGCGGCCGTTTACAGCGCGATCGGCCTATCCAATGAGAGATGATCTCATATGTAAACATATGAGATCATCTCTCAGCGCCGCTCTACCTTCTCACACAGACAGCGTGTGAGAAGGGAGAGATGAACGGCTGCAGCGGCCGTAAGTGAAAAAAAAAAAAGTAAAAAAAAGTGCCATCTGCCCCACTGCCATCCTCCCCAGTGCCATCCTCCCCCAGTGCCATCCGCCCCAGTACCATCCTCCCCAGTACCATCCACCCCAGTGCCATCCTCCCCAGTGCCATCCTCCCCAGTGCTACCTGCCCCCAGTGCCACCTGTTAGTGCTATCTTTCCCCAGTGCCACCTGTTAGTGCTATCTGTCTCCAGTGCCACCTGTTGTCAGTACCATTTGTCCCCAGTGCCGTCTGTCATCAGTGACACGTATAAGTGCCATCTGTCATCAGTGCCACGTGGCATCAGTGTCACATAGTGCCATCTGTCATCAGTGCCACATATTAGTGCCATCTGTCATCAGTGCCACGTATCAGTGCCATTTGTCATCAGTGCCACCTGTCAGTGTCACGTTCCATCTGTTGTCAGTGTCATGTGTCATCAATGCCACTTATAAGTGCCATCTGTCACCAGTGTCACGTGTCATTGGTGCCACATATTAGTGCCATCTGTCATCGGTGCCATGTATTAGTGCCATCTGTCATCAGTGCCACGTATTAGTGCAATCTGTCATCAGTGCCATGTATTAGTGCCACGTGTCATCAGTGCCACGTATATGTGCCATCTGTCATCAGTGGCACGTATAAGTGCCATCTGTCATCAGTGCCACATATTAGTGCCATCTGTCATCAGTGCCACGTATAAGTATCATCACTGGCAGCTATCAGTGCCATCTGTCATTAGTGTCACGTGTCATTGTCCTGGTGCTCCAGGGCCTTCAAAAGTGTAATAGGTAGTCAACAAGTTAGATGTGTAATTTATGCTCCTAGAACAGGTGATGGCGCTCCCTGCATGTTGGGCCTCTCTATGTGGCCAGGCTGTGAAAAAGTCCCACACATGTGGTATTGTAATACTCAGGAGGAGTAGCAGAATTTTTTTGGGGGTGTCATTTGTGGTGTGCCATGCCATGTGAGAAAAATAACCTATTACAATGACAATTTTGTGGAAAAAAAATAAAAAAAATAAAAAAATCTTAATTTTGCAAAGAATTGTGGGAAAAAAATGACAACATCAAAAAGCTCACATGCATCTTACTAAATACCTTGGAATGTCTACTTTCCAAAAAGGGGTCATTTGGGGGGTATTTGTACTTTCCTGACTTGTTCGGGTCACAAGAAATGAGATCGGCCACCAGTACATCAGATGTGATCAATTTTGTATGATTCGCACCACAGTTTGTAGACTCTCTAACTTTCACAAAGACCAAATAATATCCACTAATTTGGGTTATTTTTTACCAAAGACATGTAGCAGTATAAATTGTGGCCAAAATTTATGACGAAAAATTAATAATTTGCATAATTTTGTCACAGAAACAAAGAAATATGCGTTTTTTTCAAAATTTTCGGTCTTTTTTCATTTATAGCGCAAAAATTAAAAACCCCAGAGGTGATCAAATACCACCAAAAGAAAGCTCTATTTGTGGGAAAAAAGGACAAAAAATTAATTTCGGTACAGTGTTGCATGACTGAGTAATTGTCATTCAAAGTGTGAGAGCACTGAAAGCTGAAAATTGGTCTAGGCAGGAAGGGTGTTTAAGTGCCCAGTAAGCAAGTGGTTAAGATCAAAGATGCAACTATGTTGCTGTCCCTTGTTAATTTTGCATTGTATTTTTTTTAAATGTAACTGGCTACTCCCAAACTGTCATTTGAAGTAAAACACATAGCCAAGTATTATTCTCCACAATTTTTTTATTGTGCATTAAAAAAAAGAAAACAAATAAAATTAGACATGATGTCTGCCAATAGAACTTAACCAAAAAGTGCATTCTATGCATCCAAAAATTTAGAAAATGTACCAAATAAAATCATTATTCAACCAAAAAATAAAATAAAAGCCTCATGTGTCCTGCTTCTTAATATAGGGGGTCAACATTGCCAAGAGTTGGTGAAAGCAGAGGTCCATCATTCTGAGATAATTCAGAAAATCATCCAGATTATTCTCCTGGAGCTCTCGCAGCAAAGACATATGACATAATTGGTCATGATTAGTAAAGCAACCAATTTTTGGGCCAATAAATCCTCTTCCTCCTGTTCCTGGACTGGACTTGGGTCAAAGCAATAACTCCAAGGCCAATAATAAATAACACGTTATCTCCTCAGATTCAGGACCATGGCTGGTTGACGAATGGCCCTTCAGAAATTAACTGAAAAGTGGGAAATGAAAAGCACGAAATAAAAAGCATGAATCAACAGTCACCAAACTTCTACTAACACGAAATTAGCAGAAGGAGCCCAAAGGGGGGCTCTAAAGAGCTAAAAAAACACGTAGTATGTCACTACATGGTATGTCAATACATGTTTGTTGTCCGACAATTGTATGCCATTTGTATGCAAGACAAGTTTGGGGCCAACACCCTTCGGACAAAAGTCAAAGGTATTGTCTGCGGAAAATCCGATTTTGTATAGGCTTAACTCCTGTTTTCTTCCTTTCATCCATATAAACCAGCCATTCTGAACCAGGGTTCTATGGAATCCTAGGGTTCCTCCAGTGGTTGCTGGGGGTTTCTTGAGCTGTGGTTTGATTGACCTCTTATTTGGTGGTCCCTGCATAGTTCTAGGGCTAATTACCACTTTGCAAAGCCAGCAACATGACACCAGAGATCTTTTTAGCTGTTTGTGAGGGGGGTGGACTCTGACAACCACTGTTATGCTGGCTATACATGTGTAGATTTTTGGACGAGAATATTTGTACAAAAATTCTTCATACATTCGATGAATGGACAAATGTTTGAAAATGTCACTTACTTTTAACATTCAATTTTAAAATGAATGTAATTTCTGAGCGAAAACCATACACTGGCTGAAAATGTGATTGATTGAGAAAAGCTATTCTGCTTCTTCGACCCCTTTCACTGAGGTGCTTCACAGGTGCTATATCGCTAAAAATAGCGCCTGCAAAGCGCCTGTAAAGCACCTCTCTTTTCACTCCAATGTGAAAGCCCAAGTGCTTTCACACTGGAGCGGTGCACTGGCAGGATGCAAAAAAAATCCTGTAAGCAGCATCTTTGAGGAGCTGTAAGAGGGGTGTATACACCCCTCCTAAAGCGCCCATGGGCAGCGCCGCCGAAACGTCGGCAAAGCACCGATGCAACGGCACCTTGCGGGCGCTATTATCCCTTTTTCGCCCATTAGCGGGGGTTAAAAGTGCCCCGCTAGCAGCTGAAAAGTGCCGCAAAAACTACCGTAAAGCGCCACTAAAAATAGTCTGCGCTTTTCCTGTCGACGCCCGGGCGCTGCCAGTGTGAAAGTGCCCTTAGAAGTTTCCTGTCACTTTTATAGAAAACAAGTGTCGATTTGAACCCATTCATGATTAGGAAATCAAATGAACGTTCTTAAAATAAAAATTTTCAAACAAAAATCTATATGTGTATGGCCAGCATAAGGGTAGGCATTTTTCTGCTTTGGTGAATGAATTGATTTTAAGCTGGGGTTCTCCAACAACAAAAAAAGTATTTTATTTGTTCCTCTGAAGAAAAAGGCTGAGAAGGCTTATCTAGACTGTAAGCTTATAAAGGTAAGGCCTGCTTTACTATTATTTTATGCTACTAATGCCTGTTGTTGAACAACTCTATGTACTAGTCTTCAGAACACTACCTTATCTGTACTCACATTGGTTATAACTAATACTCTACACAGTGCTAAGAAAGATAATGAAGCCATAATGATAAATAAAAGAAATACAAAGAAAGCTCTTACTCCAGTGTTCCCCTTTAAATGCTCTAAAATAATAAAATGACAAGTGTTGCAATATCTTCATCTACAGTGGTAAGCCTATGATTTAGAACGTCTTCTGTAGTAGTAAATAACATATTTAGGCCGGCATTGGAATTGTGACAAATATGTGTAGTATTTTTCATCAAGTGTGAAAATTTAAAAAGTGACTCATATCATGATGATCTCAAGCAGAGAGTGAGTCTTAACTGAGTGGGTTTTATACATTAATGTGTAAAATTGATTCTGCTCAAGCTGTCCCGATTTCATCCCACTTACAAGATCAACTAATATATGTATATTTTGCATAACATTAGACTGAACAAAATGACTTATTTGAAAGCCCCCTTTAAAGTGATTATTGATAAAACCTTGCAAAGTAACAAAGCTTGTTGTCATGGTTACTGGCATCTTATTATCTGATAAGATTGTGATTGTCGTGCTGTACATTTTAATATATTGCAGTAGGCTGTTTTATTCATTTTGTTCGCATACTGAATGTTAAACATCGTTGCTGATCAAATTTTCCTGTTGGTTAAAAATTTAATTTCTTTGCCGATGATCCTGAATTCACAGAAACTGATGAAATGACATTTTGATAGATATATGTTCAGTGTCAAATTTCTGAGATGGTGCATTGGCATTATGTAGCTTTTGGATGATTGTGAAGAGTTACAACTTTTCTACTTAGTTATTCAAAGTACAAATATATAATTTTTACAGCTTTCAAAAGTGTAAAGAAGTCATAGGCTATAGGAGCCATTCCTATAATCGTATGTAAAGACTCACATTAAATGGTATTCCAACTTTTTTGTAGTCATAAAGGTGCAGAAATAATTCATTGTAGTCCCTTTAAAGGCCAGTCTAAAAAAGTCTTTGCTAACTGTGAATATGGGTGAAAATAGAGAAGGTAATAGTGGTCTGTAAGTATAAATCCCTTTACCCTTCACAAGGGCACTGGGGATCTTCTAAGACTGACTATATGCAGATCAGCGGCTTTCAGCAGAGTGGGGTGGGCCTTATGCCTCAGATTGTTATTGGGGAATAGGGTTGACTTTGGTTCCATTGCTCCATGCATGTATGGGCACTATCCATATAGGTACATTATAGAAGGATGTTAACCTGAACACAGCAGAAGTGCTCAGCTGTAGGGATGGCCTTGCAGTTTGCCCAGCGGTTGGTTCGTGGCGAATTTTGCGTGTTTGCGATTCGCCAAACCAGCGAACTTCTGGCACTGTTCATGCGGCGGACATATATGTTTACATTGTGAAAGAACTTTGACCCATGATGACACATCCATCATGGGGTACAGGACAGCCAATTGAGACATTTCAGCACATGGATTATTGGACATTCCCCCTACCTTATAAATATACCTGATCTGGCGGCCATTTTACATTATGTCTTTTGTCAGTGTAGGGAGAGGTTGCTGTGTGGAGCAGGGACAGACTGTAGTGACACAAATCACTAGCTATTAGGTCCACAAAAGTCCTTTTAAGGACTGGTATAGGTGTACAGTATATAGGGTTCTGGTGCACTGCTGCTGACTGCTGTGCTGCTGATTGCTGAGTGCAATGCTGACCGATTCTGTAGCTGTCTTTTGTCAGTGTAGGGACAGGACGCTGTGTGGAGCAGGGACAGTCAGTTTAATCACTAGCTATTACTATTAGGTCCACAAAGATCCTTTTAAGGACTGGTATAGGTGTACAGTATATAGGGTTGTACACGTATAATATACTTTCTTTCAAATATAGAAAGCCTATTATACTTGACTGCTGATCGATTCTGCAGCTGTCTTTTATCAGTGTAGGGACTGAGGGACAGTCTGCAAATCACTAGCTACTAGGTCCACAAAGGTCCTTTTAAGGACTGGTATAGGTGTACAGTATATAGGATTCTAGTGCACTGCTGCTGACTGCTGTGCCGCTGATTGCTGAGTGCACTGCTAACCGATTCTGCAGCTATCTTTTGTCAGTGTAGTGACAGGACGCTGTGTGGAGCAGGGACAGTCCGTTTAATCACTAGCTATTACTATTAGGTCCACAAAAGTCCTTTTAAGGACTGGTATAGGTGTACAGTATATAGGGTTGTACGTGTATAATATACTTTCTTTCAAATATAGAAAGCCTATTATACTTGACTGCTGACTTTTATCAGTGTAGGGACTGAGGGACAGTCTTCAGATCACTAGCTACTAGGTCCACAAAGGACTGGTATAGGTGTACTATTTGGGGTGTAATACACGTATAAAATACTTGCACATATAGAAAGCATAGTATAGTGCAATTCCACTGTGCAGCATTGTGACTGCTGAGCGGTTCTGCAGCGATACTACAAAGAGTGACAAACACAATTAAAAAAAAAGTATTATAACTGGTGTGATAGACGAGTGGCCCCCAAAATCGACAGATTGAAGCAGGGTGTTATATACCTTCTTCCACATACATACTGCACTTCTCAAGAGACTTTTGTCAGAGGGTCATTTAAAAAATGACAGGCAGAGGAAGAGGCAGCCCCTTCCACAGGGGTGGTAGGGGTAGGGCAGGCGCAACAGACTTGAGCCAAAGTGGCAAATTGCAGAAAGTGCGTGCGATTACGTCAAAGGACGCACCAGACTTGGTTGAGTGGCTCACTCAGCCTTACTCTTCTGCACCCTCCTCATCCTCTAGATCTGCACCCTCTTCTTCACTCTCTGCTGTGTGCACCCCCAAAGACACTACCACCAACACCACCACCACCATATACCTTCCGCTTGAGTCACAGGAATTATTTTCCAATCCATCACAAGACATTTCCGATGCACAGCCATTCTTGGCATTGGATCAGGAAGAGGAGGTAGCAACAACTGCCACTCAGCAGTCTGACGACAGTACCCAGATCAGCCCAAGGAGGAGGTTGGTCCCTGTTGTTGCTGCCTACTCCGAGATCTCTAATTATAGCGGTGGGGAAGGTGACTTGATGATGACGTGTCTAGTGATGTCACATGGGTGCCCACAAGAGAGGAAGAGGAGGGGAGTTCAGAGGGAGATATGGACCAGCAGATAGGGAGTAGAAACAGGCAGAACTTAGATTGCACAGGAGGGACAAAGCAGACTGCTAATGTATCAGGAGCGAGGCATCAACCATGTACGGTCACATCTGGTGCTCCCAAGACGCTGGCACATGGCTCTGCAGTGTGGGCTTTTTTTAACGTGTTCGCTGCTGACAATAGTGTTGCCCTCTGCAATATTTGCAGTCAACGCATAAGTTGCGGTAAGCCCAACACTCACCTAGGGAAGGCTGCCTTAAGAAGGCACATGAGCTGCCATCACCGAGCCCAGTAGGAGCAACGGAACCCACAAAGCCACACTCCAGGCTCTCACCGTCCAGCCTCGTCTTCTACTTCTCCTTCTCCTCTCTCCTCACAATTGTCCTCCTCTCCACCTTCCATCATGCCGTCCTCACGTTTTTCTGCAAAAAGGCAGGCTTCCATGGGCCAAATGTTTGAGGGTAAAAAAAATTATGACGCCGGATAACCCTCTTGCCCAACGGTTGACGGCTGGCTTGTCATAACTGATAGCCCGCCAACTACTGCCATATAAACTGGTGGACTCGGAGGCCTTTCGAAAACTTGTGGCCATTGGAACACCACAATGGAAGGTCCCAGGAAGGAAATATTTCTCACAGAAGGGCATCCCAGAGCTATATGGCCATGTTCAGCGGCAAGTGAATGTATCTCTGGCACACAGTGTCGATGCCAAGATACATCTGACCACAGACACGTGGTCTAGCAAACACGGGCAGGGAAGGTATATAACTTTTACTGTCCACAGGGTGAACCTTCTGACGGCCGTCAAGCATGTAACCCGTGGCACCCGTGTAGATTTGGTTTTACCGCCATGGATTGCATGCAGGCCTGCCTCTTCTTCTCCTCCTCCTATTCCATCCTCCTCCCTCTCCTCCTCAGCTGACTCCTCCTTTTCCGCTGCTAGCGTCTCTTCTGCTGCGCCGCCCAAGCTCCCTGCACTCCTTTCAGCTTTGCATTCACAGGCAGATCAGTGGCTAACACCGCTCAATTTGACAGTTGGTAAAGTGGTGTGTGACGGTGCCAATCTGCTTATTGCATTGAAACAGGGCAAAATTACACACGTGCCATGCATGGCACACATCTTAAACTTAGTCGTGCAGTGATTCGTGGTCCAATACCCTGGGGCCAAGGACATCTTGCGGCAGGCAAGGAAAATCTTGGCCCATTTCAGAAGATCTTACATGGCCATGGCTCGCCTTGCTGACATTCCCACTTCCAGAGAAAGAGTTGGGCCTGCAAGAAGAGGGCGGTTTGAAGATGTGTTGGTGACTTCTGATATGAGGTCATTCTTTCAGCTGACCCATTGACAGGTCTCATCCAGATCCAGCATCAGGGAACGCCTAGACTGACAGGTGTCTGACTACATCGGGTTAACGGCCGATGTGGATGCTCTAAGGAGTGATGAACCCCTGGACTACTGGGTGGACAGGCTTGACCTCTGGCCAGAGCTTGCCCAATTTGCAATGGAACTGTTGGCTTGCCCCTCATCCAGTGTCCTGTCCGAAAGGACGTTCAGCGCAGCAGGGGGGATCGTGACCGATAAGCGCACTCGCCTAGCTCACGACAGTGATGACTACCTCACATTTATAAAAATGAATGAGGCATGGATCTCGGAGGAATTCAACATATGTGACCAGTAGACCATGTATATGCATAACTCTATAAACGATTTATTTAATCGAGCACACACACCTTTTTTCTACCTTTGGCTCACTTCCTTATACAAAAAAAAGCACACCGTACTATATGCCCGTACCCTCCTGTTTGAATAGGTTGAGCAGTGTCATATTTTTGGGTCCCGCAGCGAGTTGCTGGTATCAGTGCTGCTGTCAGTGCTCTCTATCTCGGTGCTGGTGTCAGAGCTCTCTCTCTATCTCAGTGCTGGTGTGGTGTCAGTGCTCTCTATCTCTGTGCTGGTGTGGTGTCAGTGCTCTCTATCTCTGTGCTGGTGTGGTGTCAGTGCTCTCTATCTCGTTGCTGGTGTGGTGTCAGTGCTCTCTATCTCGGTGCTGGTGTCAATGCTCTCTATCACGGTGCTGGTGTGGTGTCAGGGCTCTCTATCATGGTGCTGGTTTCAGTGCTCTCTATCACGGAGCTGGTGTCAGTGCTCTCTATCACGGTGCTGGTGTGGTATCAGTGCTCTCTATTTCGGTGCTGGTGTGGTCTCAGTGCTCTCTATCATGGTGCTGGTTAGTGATGGACGAACTTCCGACGGGACGTTTCGCGAACGCGAAACGCGAACGGACACAAACGTTCGCGAAAACGACCGTTCGCCGCGGGCTCCATTGACTTCAATGGGAGGCGAATTTCGCAAACCTTTAGGTCGAATTTGCGGCCACGGGGTAATTATTAGGGGGTAGCACGTAGTCCCACCACCTGGACAATAGCATAATACATGTATGAGGTGAATTTGGGATCGATAACTACAAGCATTTTTTTTTTATTTGGGAAATTGTTCTGACAATTCAGGACTATGGAGCTAATGAAGGCAATGGAGGAGAGGGAAGGTCAGGGACCAGGGTAGGCAAACAAGAGGGTGCAGGAGATACAGAGCACTGACAGCAGCACCGTAATACAGAGCACTGACATCAGCACCGTGACATACAGCGCTGACAGCAGCTCCGTGACATACAGCGCTGACAGCAGCTCCGTGACATACAGCGCTGACAGCAGCTCCGTGACATACAGCGCTGACAGCAGCTCCGTGACATACAGCGCTGACAGCAGCTCCGTGACATACAGCGCTGACAGCAGCTCCGTGACATACAGCGCTGACAGCAGCTCCGTGACATACAGCGCTGACAGCAGCACCGTGACATACAGCGCTGACAGCAGCTCCGTGACATACAGCGCTGACAGCAGCTCCGTGACATACAGCGCTGACAGCAGCTCCGTGACATACAGCGCTGACAGCAGCTCCGTGACATACAGCGCTGACAGCAGCTCCGTGACATACAGCGCTGACAGCAGCACCGTAAGCAGCCCCAGGAGGAAGTCAGCACAGCACAGGGATGGTGTGATCCCCTCATAATAAGAACCCCCAGGAGGAAGTCAGCACAGCACAGGGATGGTGGGAGCCCCTCATAATAAGAACACCCAGGAGGAAGTCAGCACAGCACAGGGATGGTGGGAACCCCTCATAATAAGCAGCCCCAGTAGAAATATGACACCGCTCAACCTCTTCAAAGAGGAGGGTAGGGGCATATAGTACGGTGTGCTTTTTTGGGTCAGGGAAGTGAGCCAAATGAATTAAGAAGGTCTGTGTGCTTGATTCCAAAAATTGTTTATAGACATATACATGGTCTACTGATCACATGTGTTGAATTCCTCCGAGATCCATGCCTCATTCATTTTTAGAAATGTGAGGTAGTTAACACTGTCGTGAGCTAGGCGAGTACGCTTATCGGTCACAATCCCCCCTGCTGCGCTGAACGTCCTTTCGGACAGGACACTGGATGAGGGGCAAGCCAACAGTTCGATTGCAAATTGGGCAAGCTCTGGCCAGAGGTCAAGCCTGCCCACCCAGTAGTCTAGGGGTTCATCACTCCTCAGAGCGTCCACATCGGCCGTTAACCCAATGTAGTCGGACACCTGACGGTCTAGGCGTTCCCTGATGCTGGATCCGGATGACACCTGTCGATGGGTCGGCTGAAAGAATGACCTCATATCCGAAGTCACCAACACATCTTCAAACCGGCCTCTTCTTGCAGGTGCTGTTGGATTGGTACCCGCAAATCCTTCTCTGGGAGTGGGAATTGCTCCTCTGCCAGCGCACGCAAAAGCAGAATGCAGCATTTCTCGAAGCAAGGCCTGGAAGTGCTGCATTCTGACAGCCCTCTGCGACGGCGGTAACATTTCCGCCATTTTGTGTTTGTACCGGGGATCTAAGTACGTTGCCACCCAGTACTGGTCCTTGACCCTCATGCTTTTTATACGGGGGTCCCTATTAAAACACTGGAGCATGAAGGCCCCCATTTGCACTCAAGCGGAAGGTATGTGGTGGTGGTGGTGTTGTTGGTGGTAGTGTCTTTGGGGGTGCACATAGCAGAGAGTGAAGAAGAGGGTGCAGATCGAGAGGATGAGGAGGGTGCAGAAGAATAAGGCTGAGTGAGCCACTCAACCAAGTCTGGTGCGTCCTTTAAAGTAATTGAACGCACCTTCTGCAACTTCCCACTTTGGCTCAAGGCTGTTGCTCCTGCCCTACCCCTACCACCCCTGCGGAAGGGCCTGCCTCTTCCTCTGCCTGTCATTTTTTAAATCACCCTGTGACAAAACTCTTAGTCCCTATACCGCTGAAGGACTGCTGCAGTATAGGGCAGCGGTCAGCAGTAGTGCACGTCAACCCTATGTATTGTGGACCGATAGCGGTCCTTACAGAACAGCAGACTGTACTGCACTCAGGCCTATGTACCGTAGCACCCTATACCAAGTTACCAGTCCTTATAAAAACTTTTGTGGACCAAGCAGGTTGTGTGTTAGTGTTTAGCAGACTGTGCGTCAGTCCCTATACCGCTGAAGGACTGCTGCAGTATAGGGCAGCGGTCAGCAGTAGTGCACGGCAACCCTATGTATTGTGGACCGATAGCGGTCCTTACAGAACAGCAGACTGTAACGCACTCAGGCCTATGTACCGTAGCACCCTATACCAAGTTACCAGTCCTTATAAGAACTTTTGTGGACCAAGCAGGTTGTGTGTTAGTGATTAGCAGACTGTACGTCAGTCCCTATACCAATGAAGGACTGCTGCAGTATAG
The DNA here is from genome assembly GCF_037356315.1 of Lithobates pipiens. NCBI lineage: Eukaryota > Metazoa > Chordata > Amphibia > Anura > Ranidae > Lithobates > Lithobates pipiens. Next base: position 145,424,025 of record NW_027507758.1, on the reverse strand, counting down.
GGCAGCGGTCAGCAGTAGTGCACGGCAACCCTATGTATTGTGGACCGATAGCGGTCCTTACAGAACAGCAGACTGTACTGCACTCAGGCCTATGTACCGTAGCACCCTATACCAAGTTACCAGTCCTTATAAGAACTTTTGTGGACCAAGCAGGTTGTGTATTAGTGTTTAGCAGACTGTGCGTCAGTCCCTATACCGCTGAAGGACTGCTGCAGTATAGGGCAGCGGTCAGCAGTAGTGCACGGCAACCCTATGTATTGTGGACCGATAGCAGTCCTTACAGAACAGCAGACTGTACTGCACTCAGGCCTATGTACCGTAGCACCCTATACCAAGTTACCAGTCCTTATAAAAACTTTTGTGGACCAAGCAGGTTGTGTGTTAGTGTTTAGCAGACTGTGCGTCAGTCCCTATACCGCTGAAGGACTGCTGCAGTATAGGGCAGCGGTCAGCAGTAGTGCACGTCAACCCTATGTATTGTGGACCGATAGCGGTCCTTACAGAACAGCAGACTGTAACGCACTCAGGCCTATGTACCGTAGCACCCTATACCAAGTTACCAGTCCTTATAAGAACTTTTGTGGACCAAGCAGGTTGTGTATTAGTGTTTAGCAGACTGTGCGTCAGTCCCTATACCGCTGAAGGACTGCTGCAGTATAGGGCAGCGGTCAGCAGTAGTGCACGGCAACCCTATGTATTGTGGACCGATAGCGGTCCTTACAGAACAGCAGACTGTACCGCACCCAAGCCTATGTACCGTAGCACCCTAGACAGACCAAGTTACCAGTCCTGATAAAGAGCTTTGTGGAACAAGTGAGTTGTGAATGATTAGCAGACTGCAGCAGAAGGGCAGCAGTCAAGTATAATATTCTTTCTATATTTGGAAGAAAGAATATTATACGTGTACAAGCCTATTACCGTACCACTGATACCAGTCCTGAAAAGAACCTTTGTGGAACTAATAGTAACAGCAAGTCTTTAAAATTATCCTCACTGCCTGACACACTGCTTCCTGCCTGTCCCTATACAAATTGGCAAAAAAGAGTAGGCTGGAACGATTAGCTGGAATAGCTCTTTTGTGGACCTGATAGTAACAGCTAATGATGATGATGATGATGATGATGAAGAAAGACTAATCTGGCTGAGCTGTCCCTAAAATAGCAGCATACAGCGCTCTGTCCCTTTATCTAAACTGACAAAAGAAACTCAGGCTGCTGACCTAACACCTATACCAGTCCTGAAAAGAACTTTTGTGTACCAAATAGCTAGCGTTTTCTCTGTCCCTACTCCACACAGGATCCTTTCCCTACAGTGACAGAAGAAAGAATGTAAAATGGCCACCGGATCGGGTGTATTTATAGGTTAGGGGGAATGTCCAAGTGTCCATGAGCTGTCATGTCTCAATTGGTTGTCCTGTAACACATGATAAACGTGTCACGAAAGGTTAAAGTTCTTGTATACATTAAACACGTAAGTCCGCCGGGGCGAACGACGGAAAAAGGCGTTCGAACCCGCGGACGGCGAAAGTCGGAAATTCGCCGCGAAACGACCGCCGGGCGAAACGTTCGTCCATCACTAGTGCTGGTGTGGTGTCAGTGCTCTCTATCTCAGTGCTGGTGCCAGTGCTCTCTATCACGCTGCTGGTATCAGTGCTCTCTATCACGGTGCTGGTGTGGTGCCTGCCATTAAAGTCAATGGGGTCCGCCGCGATCTTTGCGTTTCGCAAACTTTTGGCAGCGTTCGTGGTTCGCATTCGCCAAACGTCCTGTCGGAAGTTCGTCCATCACTACTCAGCTGCATTCAAAAGCTATATTTACTCCTAAATATGACATGGTATTGGCAATCAGCACATACAGACAATTTTCTGTCTTGTCCAGATATGCCCTTGGAGTGAACCTTGTCTCTGCTGGCAGGTATACTATATAAAGCAGGGATATAAAAATGACTGCATGTACTGTATTGTCAATGCCCTAAAAGTATTAGTTAATAGCTGTGATGAACAGCCTTAGTGACCATTGACCAATATTGAGGTGTGGGATCCCCCCTGCCCCTCTGAAGCATGCAACACTTTGGGATATGGAGTAGCACAAATCCCCTTCTTGACAGCCAAGTACCAGCTAGCCCTCTCTCTCCTCTTGGCTGTACTCTAATGCCGCGTACACATGACTGGACTTTCCAGCAGACTAGGTCCGACGGGATCAGTCCGTCAGACAATGCGATCGTTTTCAGGCTAGTCCGATCGTTTTTCCACAAAAAAAAAAAAAATCAGATGGACCTTCAAATAGAACAGGTTTCAAATCTATCCAACAAACTCAATTTCGACGGACTAAAATCAGGAAAACCATTTGTCTATGTGCTAGTCCAATGAAATACGACGCAAGGGCAGCTATTGGCTACTGGCTGTTGAACTTCCTTGTTTAGTCCCGTTTACGTCATCATGTTCAAAACAAAGACTTTTGAATGGACTTAGTCCGTTTGTGTGTGGCCAAGTCTGTTCGTTCAGAAAGTCAGTCGGAACTCTGCCGAAAGTCCATCGGGAAGACCGTCAGACCTAGCCTGCCGGAAAGTCCAGTAGTGTGTACACGGCATTAGACCGCGTACACACGATCGAAATTTCCGACAACAATTGTTCGATGTGAGCTTGTTGTCAGAAATTCCAACTGTGTGTAGGCTCCATCAGACATTTTCTGTCAGAATTTCTGACAACAAAAATTTAAGAGCTGGATCTCTAATTTACCGACAACAAAATCCGTTGTCGTAAATTCTGAGGTGTGTACACAATTCCGACGCACAAAAGTCCACACATGCTCGGAATCAAGCAGAAGAGATGCACTGGCTATTGAACTTCATTTTTCTCAGCTTATCTTACGTGTTCTACGTCAGCGCATCCAATGTAGTTTACAGGAGCTTGGAATTAGGTTATCTATCCATGTTTCCCAGAGACAGTCTCTATTGTGAGGGATCTGTCCTAAGAAAATGGGCATCTCAAAAATTGCCCCCAGGAGCTGGGCACCATAAACATTGCAGTGCAGTGCAGTGCATCAGTTCAAAAATGGAGCCGCTTGGGTGCTCTGCATGTGTGCAGTATAGTGTACAGTTTTGTGAAAAGCTAAGTGAAAATGTCCAAATTGGGCCCAAAGTGTCAATATTTCAGGCTGTTTAGCACACGCCCCACACTATTTAGTGCGGCGGCCTTGTGTAGTGTTCCGGCGTCTGCAAGAGTTAGTGGGTGTTGTGTGCCTTCAGAGCAGTATACACCTGTATCTACCCTTTATTGCTGTTCTCTAATAGAGCCATCTGCAGGAGTTAGTGGGTGTTGTGTGCTTCCAGCGCAGTATACACCTGTATCTACCCTTTATTGCTGGTGTTCTGTAATACAACCATCTGCAGGAGTTAGTTGGTGTTGTGTGCCTCCAGCGCAGTATACACCTGTATCTACCCTTTATTGCTGTTCTCTAATATAGCCATCTGCAGGAGTTAGTGGGTGTTTTGTGCCTCCAGCACAGCACAGTATACACCTGTGTCAGGATCAGCGGCTAGGGAGACCAGACACGTAGCTACACAAGGGATCTGACACCAAACAAAAGATATATATATATATTAAAGTGATATTTATTTATTTATAGTGAAACACAGCAAACCATTAACACAGCAAACAGTAAATGTGAACAGAAACAAACCCCAAAAGACAAATAACAAAGGAACCTAACTACTAACTATATACACAACCCCCTAAAGGACAAGGATAAGGGAATGCAAGGAAGGGGGATCTCAACAGGATACTCGAATAGGAACAAGGCAGAGCGGTACAGACTGGATCAAGCTAGGCACAGCGGGCAAGGAAGGGACCAGAATCGTCACGCACCGGGGGAAGGGAGGTAAAGCCTTAAGTAGCCCCCAGGCAGCTGAACATTAATTAGCCTGATTACACCAGTCAACTGGCTCCTGGGTGACACCTGCTGGTGGACACTAGAACTGCAGCAAACAACCCAGAGCAGGATAGTGCCACCAGCAGGCAAACGTAATCCTAACAGATTTCCCCCCTTAAGAAACGGCCTCTGGATGCTCCATAGGGCCCCACCATCAGGGTCTGCAAGCTGACTGAGCACTCCACTGTCCATGTCTGAAGGCCTGGTTAGAACCCCACCGCCGGGGTCCCAATACTGGCTGGGTTTTCTGCTGGTCAGATTCCCAAGGAGGCGCAACACCAAAGGCTTATTCTCAAAAGCAGCCTGTGTCCTAATTCTGGGACACCAAAGGACACTGGCCACCCAATGCCAGAGTCCCTGGTCTGTGCAGGTACCCTGATACCAGGGCATTCCTTCACGACTGGACCTTCTCTCCCTTTGTTGCTAGTAACCACTCTGCACGGTACCTGTCCCTCAGGTCTGCCCAGTGCATAGGTTACCCCACTCAGGTCCCCAAATGCACCAGGGAGGACTGGATCGCATCAGCAGTTGTCTGCATGGAGGGGGACTGGATCGCATCAGCAGTCGTCTGCATGGAGGAGGACTGGATCACATCAGGCACTGGATCGGTGAGAACAGGATCAGCAGATAACATGGATAGCGGCACAGGTATAAGAGCAGCAGATGAGTTTTGTTTCTTTTTCTTAGGCTTAGATATTGGAGTCCTGCACATAGTTGCCTTATGCTGACCAAACTGTACTGCTGATGGGAAGGTAGTGATAGGAAGAATAGAGGGAAGAGTATTAGAATTGCAGGAAGGGGCCTGAGATGTTGCTATGGGTAACGGCACTGCATGGGGAGCTTTCGATGGATTGCACACAGGGGAAGTGTGCTTACTGGTGGCAGGGTACTTATGTGACTCATGTTGCACTGGGTATATGATCTCTGACCAAGCTTGTAGTAGAGGTTGAACTAAAGTTAGTTTGTCTCTCCCTTGCTCACATTGCTCAATTAAACAGTGCAATGAAGCAATACATTCCAACACCACCTGTTGTGGATAGGCTGAATACTGCTGGAGAAACACACCTGCACAATGTTTTAGCAACCATCCCAAAAATCCAGCCTGGTACAAAATGAATGGAGGAGAGAAAATATCACGGCCCTGAGGGGTAACCTGAAATAGTAGCTCAGAACAGACCTGAATGAAAGGTTGTACTTCACCAAGTGAAAATCTACCCTCAACGCCTAAGGCATGTGCAGTCAAAATACCTTCAAGCAGCTCTTCCTCAGTGAGATACTGCCAAAGTGAATGACACAAATCCTTGTTCTCTACTGCAAGTTGCACACGGCAAATAACCTGCACTCTCAGCATTGTGAAGGAAAAGCAAAAATCCAAAGCAACTGGCTCCCAGTTCCCAAGTGTAGCTGATCTGGCCGTTGGTGGGCGTCACGATTATGTCAGGATCAGCGGCTAGGGAGACCAGACACATAGCTACACAAGGGAACTGAGACCAAACAAAGGATATATATATATATATATATATATATATATATATATTAAAGTGATATTTATTTATAGTGAAACACAGCAAACCATTAACACAGCACACACAGCAGACAGTAAATGTGAACATAAACAAACCCCAAAAGACAAATAACAAAGGAACCTAACTACTGACTATATACAAAACCGTCTAAAGGACAATGATAAGGGAATGCAAGGAAGGGGGATCTCAATAGGGTACTCGAATAGGAACAAAGCAGAGCGGTACAGACTGGATCAAGCTAGGCACAGCTTGCAAGGAAGGGACCAGAATCGTGACACACCGGGGGAAAGGAGGAAAAGCCTTAAGTAGCCCCCAGGCAGCTGAATATTAATTAACCTGATTACACCAGTCTGCTGGCTCCTGGATGATACCTGCTGGAGGACACTAGAACTGCAGCAAACAGCCCAGAGCAGGATAGTGCCACCAGCAGGCGAACTTAATCCTAACAACCAGTATCTACCCTTTAATTGCTGGTGTTCTATAATAAAGGCATCTGAAGGAGTTAGTGGGTGTTGTGTGCCTCCAGCACAGCACAATATACACCTGTATCTACCCTTTATTACTGGTGTTCTCTAATACAGCCATCTGCAGGAGTTAGTGGGTGTTGTGTGCCTCCAGCGCGCTATACACCTGTATCTACCCTTTATTGCTGTTCTCAAATAGAGCCATCTGCAGGAGTTAGTGGGTGTTGTGTGCCTTCAGCACAGCACAGTAGTCACCTGTATCTACCCTTTATTGCTGGTGTTCTCTCATACAGGCATCTGCAGTAGTTAGTGGGTATTGTGTGCCTCCAGCATAGTATACACCTGTATCTACCCTTTATTGCTGGTGTTCTATCATACAGGCATCTGCAGGAGTTAGTGGGTGTTGTGTGCCTCCGGCACAATATACACTACCCAATTGCTGGTTTTCCCATCTCCCTGCAGGCCATTACCATGTCTGAAAGGCCAACAAGGAGAGGCAGACAGGCACGAGACAATAAAAGAGGGCAAGCAGGCTCTGTGTCTAGAGACAACAGTGCTGGTCGTGGGCGCGGTGCATCGTCATCAGCACCTGGCCATGGGACACGCTTGTCCTTATTTTCGGCAGCTGAACATGTTGAGCCACATCATGCCGAAGACTTGGTAGAGTGGATGACCAAGCCCTTTTCATCCTCCTCATCCTCTCTCTTACCCAGGCTCAGGGTACTAGCAAAGCAGCTGCCAACGCATCCTCTTCCCTCGTCTCAATGTCATCATCAGTCACTCCTTCCCTAGACCCACCATGTCCTCCTGAGGAGTCCCCCGAACTGTTTGAGCACAGTGTTGGGTACATGCTCCAGGAGGATGCCCAGTGTTTTGAAGGCTCTGATGATGATACTTGGCTAGAGGAAGGCAGTAGCGTGAGCGCAGAGAGAGGGGATGCTCAAAAAGGACAGCAATCTGGCAATCATTTTCCACAACCTGCAGCATACTGCCAGGTTTGCTCCAGTGATGAAGAGGGAGGGGATGATGAGGTCACTGACTCCACGTGGGTGCCCGGTAGCGGAGAGGAGGAGGCACATCTCCAACGAGGCAGGATGGCCTCCGGGGGCCAGCTAAGGGGCAGCACACTGGCTGACTCACACCGCAGAGCTCCGCCTGTTCAGGGCACTGCCTCTGCGCGTTATTCCAAAAGTTCTTTAGTGTGGGCCTTTTTTGAGACAAGTGCATCAGATCGCACTGCTGCAATTTGCAACATATGTCTCAAGCGTATCTCGTGTGCCCAAAACATCAGCCGCTTGGGCACCACATGCTTGACCAGACATATGTTGACTTGCCATGCATCTCGTTGGCAAACGTACCTTAAAGACCCACACCAAAGAACAAAGCGGACCTCTACTTGCTCCTAGATCTTCAGTCCTCTCTGAAACCTGCACTGAGAGGAATGAAGGTGTAGAATTAGGTGTGTCACAGCCAAGTGCTTGCGGGCACTCTGCTAGCAGTACACCCACATCCGATTGTAGCAGGCAAATTTCCCTGCCCCAGCTGCTGGACCGTAGAAAGAAGTTCACTCCCAGCCATCCACATGCTCAGCAGTTGAATGCTAGCTTGGCTAAATTGCTAGCACTTCAACTGCTGCCTTTTCAGTTGGTAGACTCGGCCCCCTTCTGTGAGTTTGTGCAAAGTGCGGTTCCTCAGTGGCAGGTCCCCAAACGCCACTTTTTCTCATGGAACGAGATTCCGGCTCTCTACTGGCATGTGGAAGGCAATGTCCTTGCCTTGCTGGACAGGGCAGTCAGTGGTAAGGTGCATATTACCGCTGACTAATGGTCCAGCAGGCATGGACAGGGACGTTACCTGTCTTTCACGACCCATTGGGTCACTCTTCTGGCAGCTGGGAAGGATGCAGGACAAGGTGCAGTAGTGTTGGAGGTTGTTACACCACCACGCCTCCAAAATGCTACTACTGGTTGTGACACACCTCTCTCCTCCACCCCCTCCTCCTTTTCTTCCTCCATGGCCTCTTCCATTGCTCTGTCCTCGGAACCAGCAGTGCTCCGTAGGCGTTCAAGGGGCTACACAAGTACACAGGCAAAAAGATGCCATGCCGTGCTTGCGCTGGTTTGGGGGACAGGAGCCACAATGGGGCAGATATTTTGTCAGCTCTGCAGGGGCAGGTCGAGAGGTTGTTGATGCCACGCCAGCTTAAGCCAGGAATGCTGGTTTGCCACAATGGCACCAACCTCCTCTCCGCCCTCCGACATGGACAACTAACCCATGTGCCCTGTGTGGCTCACGTCCTTAACCTGGTGGTGCAGCGGTTCTTGGGCACTTACCCGGGCTTTCAGGATGTCCTGAAGCAGGCCAGGAAAGTCTGTGTGCATTTCCACCAATCATTTAATGCCAGTGCTCGGCTGGCTGAGCTTGAAAAGTAGTTGAACCTGCCCAAGAACCACCTTATAGGTGACATGCTCACCAGGTGGAACTCAACGTTGGCCATGCTACAGCTACTGGGTCTTGAGGATGGATCACTGGCCAGAGCTTGCACAGTATGCAATTGAGCTACTGGCCTGTCCTGCATCCAGCGTTCTTGCGGAATGCACCTTCAGTGCTGCTGGCGACTTTTTAACCGATCACAGGGTGCGCCTGTCCACCGACTCGGTTGATCGACTGACCTTCATAAAGATGAATCAGTCTTGGATTACCACCAGCTACCAAGCACCTGAAGCTGATGTAACCGAATAATTTTTTTTGAAATATCACATCCCTTCAAGACTGCCTATGCTGATGCTGAGTGATTGTCCTGTTATGTTGACTATCTATCCTCTTCCTCCTCCACTGATATCTTGGAAGAACATTTTTGGTTCTGGGTGATGCCACCAGCCCAATTTTTCAACCCCTGTTTAACAGGGGCGTTTAATTACTTTTTTTGATGCAATGCTTTGCAGCAGGGCTCATTCCTGCACTCCAAATAGAGTATATGGGAGAGATTGCAGTGTCGTGACTCCAGCACCAGTGCCTAAGGCCGAATTTTTCAGCCCCTGTTTAACAAGGGTGTGCAATTACAATTTTTCATGCAATGCTTTGCAGCAGGGCTCATTCCTGCACTACAAATAGAGTATATGGTAGAGGTTGCAGTGTCGTGGCACCAGCACCAGTGCCTAAGGCCCAATATTTAAGCCCCTGTTTAACAGGAGGGTGTAATTACAATTTTTGATGCAATGCTTTGCAGCAGGGCTCATTCCTGCACTCCAAATAGAGTATACGGGAGAGGTTGCAGTGTCGTGGCACCAGCACCAGTGCCTAAGGCCCAATTTTTCAGCCCCTGTTTAACAGGGGCGTGTAATTACAATTTTTGATGCAATGCTTTGCAGCAGGGCTCATTCCTGCACTGCAACTAGAGTATCTGTTAGAGGTTGCAGTGTTGTGGCACCAGCAAGCAGTGCCTAAGGCCCAATTTTTCAGCCCCTGTTTAAATTAAATTACAATTCTTGATATAATATTTCACAGCAGGGCCCTTTCAGAAACCATGAATCAGACTGAGACAGAAGTACAATTAAATCACACTTGTTTATTAATAAAAATAAAAAGGTAAATAGAAAAAGCGTAGTCAAGCAAAGCCAGAGTCCTGTAACCAGATCGGATAGTCAGCCAGGCCAGAAGTCAGGGATCCAAGTAGAGCAACAGCAAGCAGGAAAAGGAGCCAGAAGGGATGTCAGCAAGCCAGTCTTTAAACAAACTGCAGGAGATGGTTTCTAGTGATATGAGCAACCCGAAGGCAGAGGTGAAGTGAGCTTGAAGGCTTTCAGTAGGTAGGTCAGACGAGCATCCTCAGGAACAGCTGGTAACTGTGGAGAGGGAAGAAAGCTGGCAATTAGCTGACAGCTGAGTGGCCAGCCCAGAGAAGGAAGGGCAAAGCCAGCCCTGACAGTACCCCCTCCTCGCGGAGGAGGACAGGAGAATGTACGTCAGAGGATGAAACCCAGGAGCGTTCCTCTTCTAATGCACCAGGTACTGTATGCGTCCACGGAAACTACAGGAGTCAACAATGGATTGTACCTCATACTCCTCATTAGGGATGAGCTTCGTGTTCGACTCGAACATACGTTCGACTCGAACATCGGCTGTTCGCCCGTTCGGCGAATTCTGAACATTATGGGCCGTTCGCGCCAAATTCGTGTGGCGCTTACGGCCCACAATGCACTGCGTCATCGCAGTTCATTGCTGGCTCATGATTGGCCAAGCATGCACTGTGACCCCGCATGCTTGGCCAATCACAGCGCCAGCAGCGAGGAGAGCAATGATTGGCCACAGGCAGGATGCCTGTGGCCAATCATAGCTCAGGCTGTGTAGTACACGCCCCACAATATATAAGGCCGCCAGCGCGGCGACCTTGTGTAATGTGTTGGCGTCTGAAGCAGTTAGTGGGTGTTCTGTGTACCTTCAACACAGTACACACCGATCGTTATCGGCCGATTTTCGATCTTGCTCTTCTGTAGTGGTTGTTGTCTGCTTGCCCTGACCGCAGTATACACCGCTATATTCACCTCACCTATATAGCTAGTGATCTATCTTTTATAATAGAGCTTGCAGTCAGTAGTGTTAGGAGCTTGTGTGTGCTGTCTGCATGCTCTGTACCCAGTACAGACCGCTATATCCACCTACATAGCTCTTCTCTAATTGAGCCCACTTGCCATCTTCAGGAGTTATTGGAAGTTGTGTGTGCCTCCAGCACAGCACAGTATACATCTGTATATACCCCTTTATCTCTGGTATTCTATAAAAAAGGCATCTGCAGGAGTTAGTGGATGTTTTGTGCCTCCAGCACAATATACACCTGTATCTACCCTTTATTGCTGTTCTCTAATAGAGCCATCTGCAGGGCTTAGTGGGTGTTGCTGGACTCCATTACAGTATACCCCTTTATCTCTGGTGTTCTATAATAAAGGCATCTGCAGGAGTTAGTGGGTGTTGTGTGCCTCCAGCACAATATACAATACCCAACTGCTGTTTTACCCAACTCTCTGCAGGCCATTATCATGTCTGGAAGGCCAGCAAGGAGAGGCAGACAGGCGCGAGCCAATAAAAGAGGGCAAGCAGGCTCTGTGTCTAGAGACAACAGTGCTGGTTGTGGACGCGGTGCATTGTCATCAGCACGTGGCCATGGGACACGCTTGTCCTTCTTTTCGGCAGCTGGACATGTTGAACCGCAACATGCCAACGACTTGGTAGAGTGGATGACCAAGCCCTCTTCATCCTCCTCATCCTCTCTCACCCAGTCTCAGGGTACTAGCAAAGCAGCTGCCAACGCATCGTCTTCCCTCGTCTCAATGTCATCATCAGTGACTCCTTCCCTAGACCAGCTAGAGGAAGGCAGTAGCGTGAGCGCAGAGAGAGGGGATGCTCAAGAAGGACAGCAATCTGGCAGTCATGTTCCACAAGCTGCAGCATACTGCCAGGTTTGCTACAGCGATGAAGAGGGAGGGGATGATGAGGGCACTGACTCCACGTGGGTGCCTGGTAGGAGAGAGGAGGAGGAGGAGGAGGATGCACATGTCCAACGAGGCAGGATGCCCTCCGGGGGCCAGCTTAGGGGCAGCACACCGACTGAATCACACCGCAGAGCTCCGCCTGTGCAGGGCGCTGCCTCTGCGCGTTATTCTAAAAGTTCTTTGGTGTGGGCCTTTTTTAAAACGAGTGCATCAGATCGCACCGCTGCTATTTGCAACATATGTCTCAAGCGTATCTCGCGTGGCCAAAACATCAGCCACTTGGGCACCACATGCTTGACCAGACATATGTTGACCTGCCATGCAGCTTGTTGGCAAGCGTACCTCAAAGACCCACACCAAAGAACAAAGCGGACCTCTCCTTGCTCCTCATCAGCTGGCATCTCCAACCCCACTAGACCTTCAGTCCTCTCTGAAACCTGCTCTGAGGGGAATGAAGGTGTACAATTAGGTGTGTCAAAGCCAAGTGCTTCCGGGCACTCTGCTAGCAGTACACCCACGTCCGATTATAGCAGGCAAATGTCCCTGCCCCAGCTGCTGGACCAGCGAAAGAAGTTCACTCCCAGCCATCCACATGCCCAGCGGTTGAATGCTAGCTTGGCTAAATTGCTAGCACCTCAACTGCTGCCTTTTCAGTTGGTAGACTCGGCCCCCTTCCGTGAGTTTGTACAATGTGCGGTTCCTCAGTGGCAGGTCCCCAAACGCCCCTTTTTCTCACGGAAGGCGATTCCGGCTCTCTACCGGCATGTGGAAGGCAATGTCCTTGCCTCGCTGGACAGGGCGGTCAGTGGTAAGGTGCATATTACCGCTGACTCATGGTCCAGCAGGCATGGACAGGGACGTTACCTGTCTTTCACGGCCCATTGGGTCACTCTTCTGGCAGCTGGGAAGGATGCAGGACAAGGTGCAGTAGTGTTGAAGGTTGTTCCGCCACCACGCCTCCAAAATGCTACTATTGGCTGTGACACACCTCTCTCCTCCACCCCCTCCTCTTCTTCTTCCTCCATGGCCTCTTCCAGTGCTCTGTCCTCAGAACCAGCGGTGCTCCGTAGGCGTTCCAGGGGCTACGTAAGTACGCAGGCAAAACGATGCCATGCCGTGCTTGCGCTGGTTTGTTTGGGGGACAGGAGCCACACTGGGTCAGATGTTTTGTCAGCTCTGCAGGGGCAGGCCGAGAGGTGGTTGACGCCATGCCAGCTTAAGCCAGGAATGGTGGTTTGTGACAATGGCACCAACCTCCTCTCCGCCCTCCGACAGGGGCAACTGGCCCATGTGCCCTGTGTAGCTCACGTCCTTAACCTGGTGGTGCAGCGGTTCTTGGGCAGGTACCCCGGCTTACAGGATGTCCTGAAACAGGCTAGGAAAGTCTGTGTGCATTTCCGCCAATCATTTAATGCCTGTGCTCGGCTGGCTGAGCTCCAAAAGGAGTTGAACCTGCCCAAGAACCGCCTTATATGTGACATGCCCACCAGGTGGAACTCAACGTTGGCCATGCTGCAGCGGCTGCACACGCAGCAGAGGGCCATCAATGAGTACCTGTGGGACCACGGCACCAGGACAGGGTCAGGGGAGCTCGGTTTTTTCTCACCACGCCAGTGGGGCATGATCAGGGATGCATGCACTGTCCTGTCACCGTTTGAGGAGGCCACAAGGATGGTGAGCAGTGACAGTGCATGCATCAGTGACACTGTACCTCTTGTCCACCTCTTGGAGCATACGCTGCGTAGAATAATGGACAGGGCACTTGAGGCAGAACAGAGGCAGGAAGAGGAGGACTTCCTTGCCTCTCAAGGGCACCTTTATCCAGACAGTGTTCCTGCTGTGCCACCCATCACACAGGAAGAGGATGAGGAGGAGGAAGAGGAGGAGGAGGATGATTGTGTCAGCATGGAGGTGGAGGCTGGCACTCAGCATCAGCAGCAGCAGTCTTGTAGGGATGATTTACAGTCCCAAGAAACACGTGGACTTGTACGTGGCTGGGAGGAGGTAGCTGCGGATCATGTTGCCCTTAGTGACCCAGAGGACTCCGGACCGAATGCCTCAGCTAACCTACGCTGCATGGCCTCCCTGATCCTGCAAAGCCTGCGGAAGGATCCTCGTATTCTTCGGATCAAGGAGAGGGACCATTACTGGCTGGCCCCTCTCCTTGATCCACGGTACAAAGGTAAGGTTGCCAACCTTATCTTGCTATCGCAGAGGGAGCAGAGGATGAGACATCTCCGGGAGGCCTTGCAGAAAGGTCTGTGCAACGCGTTCCCAGAGACTGGGAGGTTACAAACTCCTGGTCCTGGACAACGTGTTGCTGAGGCATCGGTCAGAAGGAGCGGCGGAGAAGGTGGCCGTCTGACTGATGCTTTCAGACAATTTTTTAGTCCGCAGCCCCAAGGTATGATCGGTTCCAGCAACCATCGCCAGCGTCTGATTTACATGGCGCAGGAATACCTAGGGGCAAGGTCAGACTTGGACACCTTTCCCACCGAAAATCCTCTGGCTTACTGGGTCTTGAGGATGGATCACTGGCCAGAACTTGCACAGTATGCAATTGAGATACTGGCCTGTCCTGCATCCAGCGTTCTTTCGGAATGCACCTTCAGTGCTGCTGGTGGCTTTGTTACCGATCACAGGGTGCGCCTGTCCACCGAATCAGTTGATCGACTGACCTTCATCAAGATGAATCAGTCTTGGATCACCCACAGCTACCAAGCACCTGAAGCTGATGTAACCGAATAATTTTTTTGGAAATATCACATCCCTTCAAGACTGCCTATGCTGATGCTGAGTGACTGTCCTGTTATGTTGATTGTCTATCCTCTTCCTCCTCCGCTGATATGTTGGAAGAACATTTCTGGTTCTGGGTGATGCCATCAGCCCAATTTTTCTGCCCCTGTTTAACAGGGGCGTTTAATTACAATTTTTGATGCAATGCTTTGCAGCAGGGCTAATTCCTGCAATAAAAATAGAGTATATGGGGGAGGTTGCAGTGTCGTGGCACCAGCACCAGTGCCTAAGGCCCAATTTTTCTGCCCCTGTTTAACAGGGGCGTTTAAGTACAATTTTTGATGCAATGCTTTGCAGCAGGGCTAATTCCTGCAATAAACTAGAGTATATGGGAGAGGTTGCAGTGTCGTGGCACCAGCACCAGTGCCTAAGGCCCAATTTTTCTGCCCCTGTTTAACAGGGGTGTTTAAGTACAATTTTTGATGCAATGCTTTGCAGCAGGGCTAATTCCTGCAATAAAACTAGAGTATATGGGAGAGGTTGCAGTGTGGTGGCACCAGCACCAGTGCCTAAAGCCCAATTTTTCTGCCCCTGTTTAACAGGGGCGTTTAATTACAATTTTTGATGCAATCCTTTGCAGCAGGGCTAATTCCTGCAATAAAGCTAGAGTATATGGGAGAGGTTGCAGTGTGATGGCACCAGCACCAGTGCCTAAAGCCCAATTTTTCTGCCCCTGTTTAACAGGGGCGTTTTAATTAAAATTTTTGATGCAATGCTTTGCAGCAGGGCTAATTCCTGCAATAAAACTAGAGTATATGGGAGAGGTTGCAGTGTGGTGGCACCAGCACCAGTGCCTAAAGCCCAATTTTTCTGCCCCTGTTTAACAGGGGCGTTTAATTACAATTTTTGATGCAATGCTTTGCAGCAGGGCTAATTCCTGCAATAAAACTAGAGTATATGGGAGAGGTTGCAGTGTCGTGGCACCAGCACCAGTGCCTAAGGCCCAATTTTTCTGCCCCTGTTAAACAGGGACATGTAATTACAATTCTTGATATAATATTTCACAGGAGGGCCCGTTCCTGTGCCCACCCAGAGTAACTGTGAGGACTTATAGTGTTGTGGCACCAGCACCACAACCACCAAAGGTCAATTTTTCTACCACTGTTCAACAATGGCATGTAATTACAATTCTTGATATAATCGTTCACAGCAGGGCGCTCCAGCGCCCAGCAAGAGTCACTTTGAGGCCTTACAATGTTGTGGCAAAACCAACACCTTGTTCCGCCATTTCTGCAGAGCATATAGGGCAGGCCCCTACTTTCAAACATCCAACTTACAAACATCTCCTACTTGCAAACGGAAGGAGACAACAGCAAGTGAGATGAAAAAAGATGGACAACAAAACAAATTATACAGGGGTGATAACCCTTCCCTATGTTTTCCTAAAAGCTTAAAAATAGATTTTTTGACTGCTACACTTTAAAAATGTACCAGTTCAAAATTACAAACAGATTCTACTTAACACAACAAACCTACACAGTCCCTGTCTTGTTTGCACCGCCTGTATACTCCTGTTCTGAGTATATAGGGCCTGGGGGCCCCGCGCCTTTCCTTTTTTTAATATGGGTACAGGGTTCCTCTTAATATCCGTACAAGACCCAAAGGGGCTGGTAATGGGCAGGGGGGCTACCTATGCCATTTTTCTCAATGATTTTCATCCATATTGCCGGAACCATATATTACATTAAAACCGCAAGCAGTTTTAAATGACTTTTTTTCCGTTAAATGTAATTTTGTGCAGGGACTGTTCTAAACACGGGAAACACATGCCACTTCACAGGCATACTATAGACACCCCCCAGGCACGACATTTAAAGGAATATAGTTTTTTTTCACTTTAATCGTCATTAAAATCAGTGCTCCCGAAAAAATTTCAGTTTTTAAAAACATTTTAGGCATTGACCCATGTCCCCTGGGGCAGGAGCCAGGTCCCCAAACCCTTTTTAGGACAATATCTTGCATATTAGCCATTAAAATTAGCACTTTTGATTTCGAACGTTCGAGTCCCATAGACTTCAATGGGGTTCTAAAGTTCGCACAAATTTTCGGTCAGTTCGAAAGTTCTGGTACGGACCGAACCGGGGGTGTTCGGCTCATCCCTAGTGTTGATATGTGAACCTCTTCTTCAAGGGTAGTCGGCTTGGTCGCAACAACAATTATGTCTATAGTCCTTTTGAACTATAGACATAATTTTGTTGAGACCAAGCCGACTACCCTTGAAGAAGAGGTTCACATATCAACACCTCGAAATGTCGGGTTCTATCTATTGCATACGACTATGTTTCAATAGTATAGGCTTTGTCCTTCATTTTTGTCCATGTGTCCATAGTAAATACTCTATGTTGGTTTATGTCATAGTAGTCACTAATTTTTCTAAATAAATATCAATTTTAATATAAACAATTTTCTTTCTACTTCTACACTATTATTTATTTGCAGTAGCCCTATTTAAATTCCCATTCGAGGATATACACTCTTTTTGAGTAAAAGGAATTTCTTCTTATAGCCTAGGTCATCTTTATGTAGAACAACAATTATTTTTTTCAGATCCTCAGAGAGTTCTTTACCATGAGGTGCCATGTTGAACTTCCAGTGACCAATATGAGAGAGTGAGAGTGATAACACCAAATGTAACACACCTGCTCCCCATTCACACCTGAGACCTTGTAAAAATAATGAGTCACGTGACACCAAGGAGGGAAAATGGCTAATTGGGCTCAATTTGGAAATTTTCACTTAGGTGTGTACTCACTTTTGTTGCCAGCGGTTTATACATTAATGGCTGTGTGTTGAGTTATTTTGAGGGGACAGCAAATTTACACTGTCATGCAAGCTTTATACTCACTACTTTACATTGTAGCAAAGTGTAATATCTTCAGTGTTGTCACATAAAAAGATAATGTCACATGAAAAGATAAAAAATATTTACAAAATTGTGAGGGTTGCATTCACTTTTGTGAGATACTGTATATATATATATATATATATATATATATATACAGGATATCTACTGTATATATACTAGGATACATATCATATGCTTCTTTTTGGGTTCAAGTAAATAAAGTATATATAAATATAGAAAGACATATATACGGACAGCTGAACAATGATAACTAATGATAGTTAAACTCATATAGTTAATCAGTTCACTATAACATTTCTTTTTTGCATTGAATGTGCTTGTTTATAGTTGTATTTTAAATGAACAGTATGTGGATGGTGCTGACCATAATTATGGACACAATGTACTACTTGGTAACTAAATGTCGGACCCATCATCTCATCTCATCCCATCTCATCTCATCTCATCCCATTGAATGAATTAAAAGAAAAAAAAATGTTCAGCACACAATGCAAACTCTGCAAGCAGATATTAAAGGCAAAACTAAAGAGACTAGACCAGGCGTGGATGCTTAATAATATAGCGTTTAAAACTATAAAGTATAATTGGTTGAAGAAGATCAGGTAGTTACCATTATGTGTCTCAACATGTTACAGTATAATAACTGTGAATGATGAAAAAGGTTGCAAAAAAAAGATTGCAATGAATAAAATTGTGCTTTTCCCCTCACTTGCAAGCAGAAAAAGCTCAGACTGACATTTTACTATGCAAAAAAATAGAACAATTTGAAAGGTCATCGACAAGTGTATGCATGAAAACTGGAGCAATAGAATAATAGCATTCCAAATTTCTCTTTTACCAAGACAATAACTAATTTAGCAGTTGTATAGCTTTAGTGGAAGGACATTAGGCTTAATCCACACAGCTTTACATAAGGATAAGTGTCTGCATATTCCGCCTTGTGACTGTAATTTTCAAATTTCATCTCATTTGATGTATATATACTATACAAATTATAGAAAGGGAGAAGTGGAAGAAAGCTGGAGACGTAACATGAATATCTATTAAAGGCATTCGTTTTCCTAGATTGGTAGGATAGAGAGGAGAGAGGAAAGGAAAGGAAAATCAAAGGAAATCTTGAAGGACAGCTCAGATAGATATGAGGAAAACCATAAAGAGTCAGTAGCCCAAATACTACAGTTCAAAAAAACAAAGGGTTGTGCACCAACTCTTTCACTCTGCAACTACTCCTATACTACACTTATAGCCACTGCCCATTTCTAAATTTTTGCATTTGTGCATTTCTACGGATAAAACAGCGTAGGGAGGCACACATCCCTGCATGTAAGGATGGCTCCATAGGAGGCTGCAAGAGAACGGAATCAACCTGAAACAAGAAACTTGGGTCAGCATTTATGGTACCAGCTTAAATGAGAACATAGTAAAGAAAGTGCTTAAAAAATTAGGGTTTAATATCCATTTAAAATGGCAAAATGGCATGGGTGAAAGGTTTTGGAAGAATGATATAAATTAATTGACATCAAGGGAATGTAAAAAAAAAAAAAATATATATATATTGCTTATTGTTGGAAGGCAACATGTTGTACCTATTACTTCACTTATTAATATTTTCGATGCAGTTTCTATACTTTCAAGCTTTACATAAGAGAGAGCAAATTAAACTGAAGTGTGACATTATAAATCAATTTCTCACTTTGGACAAATGACCAGCAAGGCTTTATTATATATTTTATATCAACCACTTCAGCCCCGGACCATTTTGCTGGCTTAAGACCAGACCACTTTTTGCGATTCGGCACTGCGTCAATTTAACCGACAATTGCGCGGTCGTGCAACGTGGCTCCCAAACAAAATTGACGTCCTTTTTTTCCCATGAATAGAGCTTTCTTTTGGTGGTATTTGATCACCCCTGCGGTTTTTATTTTTTATGCTATAAACAAAAATAGAGCTACAATTTTGAAAAAAACACATTATTTTTTACTTTTTGTTATAATAAATATCCCCCCAAAAAACTTTTTTTTCCCTCAGTTTAGGCTGATACATATTCTTCTACATATTTTTGGTAAAAAAAATCGCAATAAGCGATTATTGATTGGTTTGTGCAAAAGTTATAGCGTTTACAAAATAGGGGATAGTTTTATGGCATTTTTATTATAATTTTTTTTTTTACTAGTAATGGTGGCGATCAGCGATTTTTATTGTGACTGCGACATTATGGCGGACACATCGGACATTTTTGACACATTTTTGGGACCATTGTCATTTATACAGCAATCACTGCTATACAAATGCAGTGATTCCTGTGTAAATTACACTGGCAGTGAAGGGGATAAGTGTTCCTAGGGTAATGTTACTAACTTTTGGGGGCTGGGCTTTCTTTTAGTGAACACTGATCTCTGTTCCAATCACATGGAGCAGAGATCAGCGTCACTTGTTGCTAGGCAGAACTGGGAGCTGCTGTTTACAATGGCATCTCCTAGTTTAACCACCCCGTGAGACGATCGAGGGTATGCCCGCAGCGATCAAGTCCGCGGGACCCGCAACAGCACTCACGGGGGTCCCAACTGGCATGCAAACACGCAGCCGGCGGCGTGCTCGGGATGGCAGGGCGGAAAATTTACAGGGACGTACAGGTACACCCATTTGCCTGCCGTGCCATTCTGCCGACGTACATCGGCGTGCGCCAGTTGGGAAGTGGTTAAAATAATATTATATTAATCCTTAATCATCTAGTTACCCCTATATATTGGATTCTACTAAACAATAAATTGTGCACGTAGCAATAAAGGGACATTGCTAGTAGCAAGGAGAATGATGACAGAAGATAGGACATCAAAATGAAAAGTAGGGCATTATGGTAAGTTTGTAGTAAGTTATCGAGTTGGCAAGTTCAAGCTTGTGATAGTTATCATGTTATTGTAATCTTGTACTCTTGTGCCGCGTACACACGATCAAACTATCTGCCCGTGTGTGGGCTCCGGCGGACTTTTTTCCCCCAAAAGTCCGGCAGTCTTAGAAAGTAGTTTTGACTCAAAAATTGACCGCTGGACTCGCAGTCCGGCAGACAATCCGGTTGTGTGTGTGCTAGTCCGCACACGGAGGAAAGTCCGGCTACAAGGGGCGGGGTCACCTGGTGATGTCCCCGCCCATTATGATGTCACAGTCCCAGAGGATGCTGGGACTGTGACATCATAATGGGCGGGGACATCACCCGGTGACCCCGCCCATTGCCCCTATATAAGTCGCCGCGCAACACGTCCCTGTCATTACAGCCAGAGACAGCGTCAAGTCAACATCTCAAGGAAGAAGAACAGAACAGAAGAACAGAAGAAGAGAAGGCAGCGAAGACAGCGGCGACAGGAGACCGGGCCACCGCCAGTAAAAGAGCTGGAAGAAGGAGCGGAGGCCGGGCAAGAAGAACTGAAGAGGGGAACAAGACCCCCGAAGTCGGAAGAAGAGGCGGCGACAGAAGACCGGGCCACCGCTAGTAAAAGAGCTAAAGGAAGAAAGAGGAGGCCTGGCAAGAAGAACCGAAGAGGGGGACAAGACCCCCAAAGAGGAGGACAAGACCCCCGAAGTCGGAAGAAGACCCCCGGATGGCAGCGGCGATTACGAAGAAAGCTGGGCTCCTCTGCTAGTGAAAGAGCTAGTAAAAGAGCAGAAGATAGCGGAGGAGTCCGGCAAGAAGACCCCCCAAGACGGAAGAAGACCACCAGAGCTGTGCAATAAATCATTTAAAAAAAATGTGTTGTGTTTTATTTTTAAACTTTTTTTTCACAGGTGAATGGGTAGGGGTACATGGTAACCCAATACTCATTCACATAGGGTGGGGGGCCGGTATCTGGGGCCCCCTTATTAAAGGGGCTCCCAGATTCCAATAAGCCCCCCGCCCGCAGACCCCGACCACCAACGGCCAGGGTTGTCAGGAAGAGGACCTTGTCCTCATCAACATGGGGACAAGGTGCTTTGGGGTGGGGGGGCATGGCCCCCCTTCCCCAAAGCACCCCCCATGTTGAGGGCACGTGACCTGTTACGGCTCAGGAGGGGGGGCGCGTTCGCTCGTCCCCACCTCCTTTCCTGACTGGCCGGGCTGCGTGCTCAGATAAGGGTCTTATATGGAACTTGGGGGGACCCCCACGCCGTTTTTTCGGCGTAGGGCTTCCGCTTTAAGTCCATACCAGGTGAGGGGCCAGCGACATCCTTCGCTAGTCCCGGCTACCTGGAGCTGCGTTCAAAATGAACAGACTTTCCTCCGTGTGTGGGCAAGTCCGTTCATTTCAAAAGTATGGCTAGTCCGCCGGAAAAGTCCAGTCGTGTGGGGGCACGTCCGCTCGTTCGGAAAGTCCGGCGGACTTTTCGGCGGTTTGTCCGCCAGACTAAGTCTGCCGGATAGTCTGATCGTGTGTACGCGGTATAACACAACTTATGGACTCCCAAAGAGCCTTCTAATATCAAAAGCAACTGAGAGTGGTCAACTCATCACCATCACCAAGGAACTGCGCAATCACAGCATCCTATGCCAATGGGTAGCGCCAGCAAAAATGTCCGTAACCCACAATGGATCTAAACATATTGTGACCTCAACCCAAGAAGGTCTACGCTTACAAAGATGGCATATCATTCCTGAACCACCTGATACAACACCCATGAATCAGCGCAACGAAGAGAGTCAACAAAACCATCCATTACTTCAGAGAACAAACAGTCATCACCCTCACTAAACAGCAACCACAGGAACAACTACCTTTTGATAGGTCCTGTGTGTCCAGTCCACATTAGGCCTCAGGAACGTTTCACTCCAATTTTCTTTGTCTTCCCTGGCACTGGTTGTGCCTACATTCAGGAAATATTTTCTAGGCTATTGACCTAGACCCTTTGTTATAACTTTTCTTTTTTTTTCTTTTTTTCATTTTACACTTTTCATAGTACCTACACCTGGTTACCAACCACAAACTTTTAGAACATCTCCCAGGAGCAACAGAATCCAGCAGAGCATATCGCTATTTCCAGCAAGATACCTCCTCAAAAAACACAAATTTCACCAAACCACAGCATTACCATTTTATCTACTATCACTATGACCATTAAAATCCTAACCCTCAATGCCAACCACCCTGCAAAAAGATCCTCTCTATGGAAACTACAAGAGTCAAATAAGAGTCAAAATGTGACATCCTCTGTGTACAAGAGACCCACTTCCAGGCATCTAATCCTCCATGCTTCATGCAAAAAAAAAAAAAAAACACCTTCAACGCCTGCGCCACAAACAAAAATAAAGCCATTCTTGTCACCATAAAAAATTCTCTTACCTTTCAGCTTTATACCTGTATAATGGACCGAGATGGTAGATACCTCATCCGCATTTGCTCTGTCAATGATGCAGTATACACCATCGTTATGGTCTATACACTTAATTGTCACTGTTGGTCTCAGCCCTTCTTTCTCAAACTGGCCGCTAAGCTGTCTGCTAATTGCCAGCTCCTTTCTCTCCACAGTGACTCACCTGTTGATATCCTGCTCGTCAGTCCTGCCCACTTAAGCCATCCAGCCCAGATGATCTCTGCCTTTGCCTTGGTCACATTTCTAGAGACGCTCTCCTGTGTTCCTGTTAAAGATTTGCTTGGCTGACATTCCTTCTGGCTCCGAATCCTGCTTGCTGTTCTACTACGCTCATCTCGGGCTCCCTGACGTTTTGGCTTGTCTGACTATCCATTCTGGTTCCTGAACTCTGGCTATGTTTTGACTACGTGTACTCTGTTTACCTTTGTATTATTATTATTAAACAAATGTGATTTAACTGTACTTCTGTCTCAGTTTGAGTCATGGTTTCTGACACTAATACACATCAGCTACGCTTCTTGTGTAAACTTCACAAGAAAGTCAGCACTGTGCAACAGGGAGCAACCATATGGTGCGACGACTTCAACATCACCCCAGACCTCATTCTAGATTGCGCTTCCTCCTCTCTGCAATGCAAACCCTCTCTAGGACCCCTCCTACATACAGTCCAACTGTATGATGTATGGTGATGCCAGAACGCAGAAGAAAGAGACTATACTTTTTTCTCACCCTGCCACAACTCTTACTCCTACATTGACTTCTTCCTCCACAATCAATGGACTTTACAAAAGTTATCAGAATCCACCATCCTTCCTCCCACATGGTCTGAGCATTCACCGGTAAGCATTACCATAGAGGACATTGCCAGCCCTTCTCCAGCATATCTGTGGTGACTAAACACCTGGATCCTTCAATCCCCTGAATACTCACCACACCTTTGCCAGGAGCTTAAATCCTTTTTCCTAACGAATGACAACTCAGTATCTGACACTTCGATATTGTGGGCTTCGCACAAAGCTTTTATGTGCAGCATTTTTATTTAACTTGGTGCAAGGGACAGGAGGCGAAGGCAGCAGCAGGTTGACAAATTGCTAAAAGAAATTCAAAACACTGGCTCACTAAACAATCAATAACCATACCCTGATCTTAAATGCAAACTAATCCGACTACGCCTAGAACGGAGATTACTACTTCTAGAAAAATTTTACAAAGTCCAGAAATGCTGCAAAATGCACTTTTACAGCTCTGGCAACAAAGCAGGAAAACTCCTTGCCCAGCAAATAAAAGGGCAAAGTGTTAAAGCCCATAGATCCTTCATCTTTCACCCTACCACAAAAGAAACCCACAAGATATAGCTGATGCATTCAACACCTATTACAGTGCCCTTTACAACTTAAAAAATGAACCTTCCCTAACACAACAAAACCTCACCTCCGTTCAATCTTTTTTAGACTGAGTACAACTTCCACATTTAACTGACAGACAAATAGAAACAATAAACTTTCCTTTCACAATATCAGTCGATAGAGCCATCAACAGCTTACCAAACAACAAATCCCCAGGCCCAGGTGGCTTTGTAGGGGAATACGACAAAAAATTTAAACCTATCCTGAATAAATATCTAGTCCAGCTATTCAATGATGCTTCCTCTGCCTACTTTCTACAAGAAATACTAAAAGCAATGATTGTGGCGCTACCAAAACCATGAAAGGAACCCAATATCCTGAAAAATTTCTGCCCCATATCCTTGTTAAATCACGACATAAAACTATATGCTAAAATCATCGTGAACAGATTGGTTGACCTACTTCCCACCCTTATTCACCCCAATCAGTCGGGGTCGTCAAACCTCAGATGCTACCAGGAGGATGGTTAACATCTGCATCATGCTGAGACGCACAGAATGCCTTCTCTGCTCCTTGTATGCAGAGAAGGCGTTTGATTTAGTACACTGGCAATATCTGACCATGGCTCTACAAAAATCTGGTTTTCAGGACCATATATTTTCAGCGATAATGGCACTATATTTCCACCCCTCAGCTTAAGTATATTGTTCTTCTATGCTATCCAAAACATTTGACAAAAGTAACGGTGCCAGACAGGGAGGCCCTATTTCTCCCCTTCTCTTTAACCACTTGACCACTGGACACTTAAACCCCCCTTCCTAACCAGACCAATTTTCAGCCTTCGGTGCGCTCACATTTTGAATGACAATTACAATGCAACGCTGTACCTATATGAAATTTTTGTCCTTTTTTTTCACACAAATAGAGCTTTCTTTTGGTAGTATTTAATCACCACTGGGTTTTTTTATTTTTTGCTCTATAAAAGAAAAAATTCAGAACATTCTGTAAAAAAAAAATTACATTTTCTTTGTTTCTGTTATAAAATTTAGCAAATTAGTAATTTTTCTTCATAAATTTTGGATAAAATTTATACTGCTAAATATCTTTGGTAAAAATAAGTACAAATTGGTGTATATTATTTGGTCTTTGTGAAAGTTATAGAGTCCACAAGCTATGGTGCCAATATCTGAAAATTGATCACACCTGAAGTACTGACGGCCTATCTCATTTCTTGAGACCCTAACATGCCAGAAAAGTACAAATACCCCCCAAATGACCAGTTTTTGGAAAGAAGACATTCCAAGGTATTTAGAAAGATGTATGGTGAGATTTCTGAAGTTGTAATTTTTTCCCACAATTCTTTGCAAAATCAAGATTTGTTTTCCCTTTTTTCTTCTTTACAAAATTGTTATATTAGCAGGTTATTTCTCACACACAGCATATGCATACCACAAATTACACCCCAAAAATCTGCTATTACTCCCGAGTATGGCGATACCACATGTGTGAGACTTTTACTCAGTGTGGCCACATGCAGAGGCCCAACATGCAGGGAGCACCTGCAGGCATTCTGGAGCACCCAGGCCAATTCTGACACTTCTCTCCTACATGTAAAAATCATCATTTATTTGCTAGAAAATTACATAGAATCCCAAAACATTATATATGTTTTTTTTTAGCAAAGACCCTAGAGAATACAATGATGGTCTCACACGGTATTTGCGCAGCAATTTTTCGAACGCATTTTTTGTGGAAAAAAACTGTTTTGTGCTTTAAAAAAACAAACAAACAAACAGTAAAGTTAGCCCAATGTTTTTGCATAATGAGAAAGATGAAGTAAATAGCCGAGTAAATAGATACCTAACATGTCACCCTTCAAAATTGCACACACTCGTGGAATGGAGCAAAACTTCGCTACTTAAAAATACCCATAGATGATGCTTTAAAATTTTTTACAGAGGAGGTCTAGGACCAAAATTATTGTTCTCACTCTAACGTTCGCAGCAATACCTCACATGTGTGGTTTGAACACCGGTTTCATATGTGGGCGGGACTTACATATGCGTTTGCTTTTGCATGCGAGCACACGGGGACAGGGGCGATTTAAACATTTTTTTTTTATTGTTCATTTTACTTTATTTATTTTAGTTTGACACTTTTTCCCCAAAAATTATTTTTTTGATCACTTTTATTCCTATTACAAGGAATGTAAACATTCCTTGTAATAGGAATATGTCATGGAGGGTCCTCTTTACAGTGAGATATGGAGTCAGTAAGACCCCACATCTCACCTCTAGGCTGGGAAGCCTGACATAAAATAGAAAAAAATGATCCTGGCTTTGACCATATTGGCGAGTCGGTAGAAGCACCGGAGGGCGGCTTGGGGGGGGGGGACCTCATCTCGCCTCCCATAAGAAAAATCAAGCAGCAGAAAAGCCACTACAATCATTCCTATGGTGTAGGGAATCGCTGGCTGAAAAAGCTGATATCTGAATGATGCCTGTAGCTGCAGGCATCATTAAGATATCCCCACACAAATTCAAGGATGTCATATGGAAGTGGTCAAAGAGGAAGTAAACACTCCCACTCTGATGCTTCTTAGTCCATTATAATAAGTAATTATCAAACTATAGCCACTGTAATCCAGCCCAAATCGCATATTACTTACTGTTTAAAGAAACTTTAAAAAACTTGTTTCCAAGGGTTAGGCAGCGCCATCTTAAGTATTGTTTTCTGAGTGAAAAGTGGAGTGTATTTCCGTCCTTACTTTGAGCACTTCCTGTACTAATATCCAAGCCTCCTTCTCAATACAACATCTCTATGGCAACCCTGCTTCCCTGCTCATAGCTGACTTTCATAGTATTTACTTGTGCCGATTGTCTAATGTTTGCCTTTGTCAGTCTTATCAGCTTCAACTCATAAGACTACAGTAATGGCCAGGTTTACACTGCATGTGAGGTAACATGGTCACTTGGTGTGTAGGAGGAAGCTCTGAATGATTCTGCAGCCTCCTGGGATATCAGTGTTGTACCGTAGGAAGTCCAGATAGATAAGCACATAGAGAGTGTACCATAAATCAGGGGAGATCTGGGCATGCACAGTGACGTCATTCTAAAGAACAAAAAGGATTACAACAATACTAAGCAAGTAAGGAGATATCTATAAGAAGTGTTCGTTATGTTTTTTTTTTGCTGATTTACATGGGACAAAGTTGTGGGGGAGAGTTTACAACCACTTTAAAATGCCTTTTTTTTTAACACAAAGTTGTCCATTTATACAATATTTCTAACACATAACATGTACATACCAAAAATGACATCCCAAAATAGATTCTCCTACTCCTCCTGAGTATGGCGATACCACATGTGTGAGACTTTCACAGCCTGGCCACATATAGAGGCCGAGTACAGCCGAGCATGGCTGAGCATGGCTGAGCATGGCTGGGTATGGCTGGGTACGGCTGGATATCGCCGAGTATGGCTGTGTATTACTGAGTATGGCTGGGTATCACCGAGTATTGCAGGGTATGGCTGGGTATCACTGAGTATTGCAGAGTATGGCTGGGTATCACCGAGTATTGCAGAGTATGGCTGGGTATGGCAAAGTATGGCAGAGTATGGCTGGGTATCACCGAGTATTGCAGAGTATGGCTGGGTATTGCAGAGTATAGCTGGGTATGGCAGAGTGTGGCTGGGTATGGCCGGGTATTGCAGGGTATGGCTGGGTATTGCAGAGTATTGCAGAGTATGGCAGGCTATTGCAGAGTATGACAGGGTATTGCAGAGTATGGCTGGGTATCGCAGAGTATTGCAGGGTATTGCAGAGTATGGCTAGGTATTGCAGAGTATTGCAGAGTATGACTGAGTATTGCAGAGTATGGCTGGGTATTGCAGAGTACTGCAGAGTATGGCTGGGTATTGCAGGGTATGGCAGGGTATTGCAGGGTATGGCAGGGTTTTGCAGAGTATTGCAGGGTATGCAGAGTATTGCAGGGTACGGCTGGGTATTGCTGGGTATTGCAGAGTATGGCTCGGTATTGCAGAGTATTAGCAGGGTATGGCAGAGTATTGCAGAGTATTTCTCAGGGTATTGCAGAGTATTGGCAGGGTATGGCAGAGTATTGCAGAGAATTGGCAGGGTATGGCAGAGTATTGCAGAGTATGGAGGGAAGGCTGAACATGGATGGATGGATCCATGAATGTGACTGCAATTGTCACAGAGCAGCGCTGTGGGCACTACAGATCCAGCCCACAGTGCTGCTGCCATCTGATCTCTCCCCTCCATCCTCCCCTCCACTGTACAGATCAGTACAGAGAGGGGAGAGAGGAAGGTTTGTTTACAAGTAATCGCTCCATCATTTGATGGAGCGATCACGTGGTAAACGGCCACGATCAGCGGCTGTTTACCGTGATTCGTGATGCGCCGGGTCCATGGATATTCTCAGGTGTGTGCCCCAGGAGGCGCACGAGAGCGGGATTCTGGGAGGACATCACTGTACGCCCTCCCAGAGTTATCCAACTGCCCTGTAGCTGTCATTTGGCTAGGGGCCGGTTGGGAACTGGTTAACATAGTTATGGAGCCACCAACAGAGAAAATAAGAACCCAAAGTACCATCTCAGGTTTTAACATTGGAACCACTGAACACAAAATCAATCTATTCGCGGATGACATGATCCTCTAACTGACCAACCCCACATCCTCTCTAGCATCAGTACAAAAAACTCTATCTGAATTCAGTGAGGTCTCATATTATAAAGTGAACGACTCTAATGTCCTGTACACACAGTCGGACTTTCTGAAGACAAAATCCATCTGATTTTTTCTAACAGATTTTGGCCCAAACTTGTCCAGCATACACACTGTCGCACAAAGTTGTAAGAAAATACGATCGTTCAGAACGAGGTGACGTAGAACACGTACGACGGGACTATAAATGGGCCAGTAGCCAATAGCTTTCATCTCGTAATTTATTCTGAGCATGTGTGGCACTTTGTCCGTCGGAATTGTCTACACATTATCGGAATTGAAACGATCGGATTTTGTTGTCGGAAAATTTTAGATCCAGCTCTCAAACTTTGTGTGTCGGAAATTCTGACTGAAAAAGTCAGATGGAGCCCACACACGATCGGATTTTCCGACAACACGATCCAATCGCACATTTTCTGTCAGAAAGTCTGACCGTGTGTACAGGGCATTAATAATTTATTTTGCCTTTAGGAATTCCTACAACACACCAATTGGAATTAGAAGGCAAATATACACATGCATGGGCTAAAGCATCTATTTCTTACTTAGGATTAAAACTAACCAACGAAACATCCTATCTCTACCGAGCTAACTTTACTCCCTTCCTAAACAACCTCCCAAAATAACTTGAACAATTCCCCAAATTTGCCCTATCATGGTCAAGTAGATTAGCAGCATTTAAAATGCTTAAACTACCGCAATTATTCTACCTATTCTGATCACTACCAATTCCGATCCCTAGCTCATTCTTTACCTCTCTGCAAAATATACTTGGATGCTACATATGGCAATAAAAAAGAGCAAGATGCTCCCATGCCACTCTCCTAAAACACAAACTGGTGGAAGGCACAGGACTTATCAATTTCAGAGACTACTCTAATGCTACACTACTACCCAAATTAAAACATGGTTCATACCTGAATACACAAGCACATACCAAGTCCCTGGTCAAGCCCTTGACATCTGGCTACTCAGCTCACTTCAAATGAACTCACGGAATATTAATTTTTCACCCACCATTGTTGCCTCAAGATTGGCATTTAAATACCTACTAATCAATGCTTCCAAAGGAGCTTCCCCCATAGAATACCGCTATCAATATCAGTGTTCTCCATGCTCAAACCCAATCTCTCCACATGAACATGGCAAAAAAAAAAAGGCATTCTCTTTGTCTCAGACCTCTATTCTAATAACCTCCTTAGACCCTTCACATCACTACAAAATTCTTATCACCTCACTCCGAAGGATTACTATAAATACACACCAATAACACACTAATTCGCAATCCTCACCTATATACTGATATATATCCCCTCATATGAAAATATCTCTCATCACCTACAGCAAACGAAACGTAAAAAATATCTATATATATTAATCTATAACATGCTAGGAGACAAAACATCCTTTAGCAAATCCTTATCCTTATTAACATGGGAAAAAGATATTGGATGCTTCTTTAGTGAATCCCAATGGCGAACGGCACTAAAAACCAAATACAAAGCCTCTAGATCAGTGATGGCGAACCTTGGCACCCCAGATGTTTTGGAACTACATTTCCCATGATGCTTGACTACACTGCAGAGTGCATGAGCATCATGGGAAATGTAGTTCCAAAACATCTGGGGTGCCAAGGTTCGCAATCACTGCTCTAGATCCTCAAACCTTTGGGAACTAGTTCACAAATTTACCCTTAGATGGTACATTACTCCTTCTATGATCCGCACATATGACCCCACTACACAACCACTGTGTTGGAGAAACTGCGGAGAAATAGGAAATCTGTTCCACCTTCTTTGGCAATGTACTCAAACAGCTAAACTCTGGCACAAGGTATTCTGAATCCTCACAGATGTGACAGGATTATTGCTTTCTCCTTCCCCAGAGCTAGCCCTCTTAAACACTGGTATGGAAAACATACCTTACTGTTTCCACACTATAACAACTCACATTCTTTTGGCTGCCAGACTTACTATTGTCCACCACATGGAGAACTTCAGATATCTTGAATAAAAACTAAAAAAAAGTAATACCCTGGTACAAGTAAAAAGTACATACCCATGGGTCTTATGAATGATTGTTTGCTACATACAAAGGCCGCTTACCTTCAATCTCCAAAAAATGGTCACACTGGCAAGAGTGGCGTGGCATGAAAGAACAAGCACCCCCTGATATAACTAATTCAGAACTAACAGAACTTTGTAACACTGGAATCATTTTGTAAAT
Source organism: Lithobates pipiens (assembly GCF_037356315.1). NCBI lineage: Eukaryota > Metazoa > Chordata > Amphibia > Anura > Ranidae > Lithobates > Lithobates pipiens. The sequence continues at coordinate 145,393,297 of NW_027507758.1, read as the reverse complement.
ACCCCACACATCCTTCTATATACGCATGTACTAATAAGTCTACATACCAAGTAATCTTATGTTGATATAAGTTGTTAATGTTTCTTCAAGTTGTTAAATTTATTCTTAAAAGCTCACTGGATCTACAGGGGAGATGTGTTCCAGGCCCCCCCATGACACAGTTTGCGCTCCAAGTGGGGTGCTGTTGGCATTGGACTACACATCTCACCTTACATTCAGCACTTGTTATAGATACAAGGATTGACCATGATTGGTACTTATATTCTGCCATATACATTCTTAAATATGTACCTCATTTTTAAGTTTTGATGTATAACAAATACTGTTAACTTTCATTACTTCCAAACCTCAATAAAAATGCATGAAATTAAAGATTTTAATAAGTTACAAAAATAAATGAATAGGTTACAATTTTTTTTTTTTTTTATATTTCTTAAAGAGACTTTATAATGTTGCATGTTTGATTTCCTTTACTAGAATGTGCTCCCCTTCCCCCCACCCAAACACACCTATACTTAGCTTCCCATTGATCCTTTTCCCCTGCTAGTTGATCCCTTTGTAGGAGCATTGCAAGCTGGAAGCGGGTTATATGCTCCCTTAAACTCAGAAACACTGCCATGAAGCAATGGAGTAGCAGGGAAGCATGGAAAAGGGATTGTAAGTGGGACAGGGGGTGGGTTAGTAAGAGACTCTATCATTTTGCATTGAATGGGTAAATTTGCAAATGAATTTTAAGGAAACGTGATACTAAACCTTAGCAAATACTTGCAGAAACATTTTAGAATGGGCTTGTACAAAAAGGCAACTTACACATATGTGCCTTTGTTCTTTGGGTTGCCCTGGGCTCAATACATGTGAAGCATACTATAGTGTAGTAATAAAAATACTAAGAAGGAAGAGGATTGCAATTGGGAACTAAATGAGAAATGTTCATTATTTTTAACTTTAGCATTCATCAAAGATTCCTTATCTGTACTATTTGTACAGAAATGAATTTTTCGTAGTTAGTACTACTCTATGTACCTGCTGTCCTTCAAGCACTGCATTCACTACAGTTCAAAGCATGAAAAGATAGGAGTCTGTCAAAGACCACCCTTACCAAGTTATGTGACTAAAATAAAAATATAGACAACACATAATATTATTTAAAAATGTAGCATATATATATATATATATATATATATATATATATATATATATATATATATATATATATATATATATATATATATATATATATATATATATATATATATATATATATACACACTGTCATATATATATATATATAGACAGTGTATATAAAAAAACATATACATATATATAAAATATATATAAAAACAAAACATAAAGTAAAATATTGTCAGTACATTATTCCTGACTGAACATCAACTGCCCTATGCAAAAGCATTTAAACGCACTAGTGCTGATCCTACTGGCTACCTAAAGAAATAAGATTGAAGATCAAGATAATCAGCATCCCTATCCACTCCCAGTCAGCCATACAATTATTTACCAATATATCTTACACAGTTCACTTGCTGCTTAGATCCCTGAGGTGACTCAGATTTATCTGACTTTCATTCCTCATTAATGTTGGGATTCTGAGAGTATTCTTGATCTGGCTGCGCGCTCTGCTTCTAGGTGTTTGTAAAGTCCAATGAGCACTTTGCCTGTTCTCTGCCTTAGCATCACTCATGGAGTTGTCATTTTTTATGGCATCCTGTAGCTCATTATGTTGTATGCGGAAAGGAAGAAGAATTTTTCAGAAGGCATCAAAAGGAACAAATTGTGAAAGTTTTGCTGAACATTTCCTTTTGCAAAACTTTGGAAAAGTGCAGCATTGACAGTATAGTGTGACATGGGCAGACTAGTTTGAATACAAAGAGGATATGAGATTCTTGATCCCCTACTTTCTTCATGAAGCAAGGAAAAACTGGAACAATTCAAAATATAAACAGGGAAAGAAGACAGATTTCAGCAAGTCCCTGGATGCATTCTCATGAAAGCAAAAATTATTTTGAATTCAGGAAAATGCTTTATAAAAGGATAAAAAAAGGTTGAATTTCAAGAGATACTCTTTTCACAACTAGGTACTTTTTCAAGCTGATAACAGTTGGGCAAGGGCATACTTATGTACAGGGCCAGACCCTGTAATTCTAACAACCACTAGGTACTTCTTAGGCAGACAACTGCACAATAATAGTCAAAATGGGGAATACTTCAATGACATTTAAAAAAAAGGTCACCGTAGTCCAGTCTGTATGCCCTTTTACCAATGACCATCTCATTATTGTATCAAAATTGTTGGTTGGTTATTTTGAATAAAAACACTATATTTTGGGAAACTGGACATGAACTGCAAAAAGTTTAAAGTGGTTCTAAAGTCCGTTTTTTTTTTCCTTAATGCATTCCCTGCATTAAGGTAAATAAAGTTTTACCACTTGTTTTGAACCCCTCACCCCACAAAACACCTGAGTCCTCTCCTGCCCCAGTGCGGTGCCCAGCAGCAGCTCTCTTCTCCCCTCTTTCTAGTCTCACAGGAGACTCAGGCAGCAGCGGGAGCCATTGGTGCCTGCTACTTACAGTCAAATCTTGTAGGGAGGGGGAAAGAGGCCTGCCCCAGCAGCACTGTGTGTGTCACTGTATGCGCACAGCTGGCTCAGGAAGGTGAGGAGTAGACACCACTGGTGGTTAACTCCAGATGAGGAGATAATGGACTGCTCTCGATGCAATTGTACAGAGCAGTTAAGTATAAACCTCTTTTTTATTTTAACTAAAAAAACAAAACACAAAACAAAAAAGGTTTTACAGTCACTTTAATGTAAAACAAAAATACCCCTTTACTTTAGTTCTACCTCTTTCTTGGCTCTCTAGTACTTAAACATACTTCTCTATGCTATTAAGTTGACCTCCCCAACAAAGCAGAGATTAACTGAAGGGCGTGCCTTTCTTGTTTGTCACCCCAAATACCCTTTTAAAGGAAGGGGTGAGGGGTCACCCTTTCCCTTTCAGGTGCATGTTAATATTACAGCTACAGGATTTTCTTAACCTATATTATAGCTTGATCTACGGAACACAGTATACAAAATTATTTACATGCTGCTTTATTGCTTTGTAAGGTATAATTTACTATGTTCCTGCCTTAGATAAATAAATAAATAAATAAAAACCGTAAAATTTCAATGGTCTTTGATTATTCTCTTGGAACAATAGCATTATAGAAGCATATATTAATCACAATATATACCTAACATTACAGTAGGTCTGTACAGAGTAAAATGTTTTTGTTGACATATTTCATATAATCTGTGTTTCGTCATTTTAAAAAAAAAAAAGAAGATTGAAACCAGGAGGAAATGTACAGATTACTTTTTTCCCAATCATCTCCTAAAAAAAATCCAAATTTAATTATACTTTGCTTGGATCTAAGGCTAATGTCACACGTGATTATGCCATTGGCAACACATCACCAGCACCCATTATCTGTCACTCCTTTGCTGTCTTTGAACACTGCAGCATTGCTCTCGCTAGCAAAAGAGCAGTGACTAGACAACATCTTTCTAGTTCAGCTAGAGAGGGACCAATGGTGGTACCGCAATGATCCTGTCACTATCAAGTTATCACTAGGGATGAGCTTTGAGGTTCATGCCAAACCCAGTCTGTTAGTAGTTCAGGGAAGGGCCAAACAAACTGCCAATATTAGTTCACCTGCCTGGAACCCATTAATAGACATTTGTCTGAGAGCTGTCATTTTATGGTGGTAAGACTACTAATTTACAAAACCCCGGCCATCTGCTGGTTATCTAGCAGTAGTAGCACTAATTCTACACTACCACTTGTGCTACTATCAAGCTGGTGCTAGTGTTGGTCAGTATCGTTGAACAGCAGATCATCGTGTTGTCGAGTCATTGTGACTGACAAGGATCTTTATCACTGGATGACATGATTGACATTGGATTTATTTTGGGAGCATTGTTTACCTTTTTCCCAATAAAGAACTTTTCACAATTATGGAAGTTTTTATTTACTTTTAATTTTTTGGAGGAACAAGTAATAAAGGGTAATATTATACCACTTACTCATTCCCTTGGGGCGGTTAAAATCTGGGCGCACCATTAAAATAAACGGGGCTTTCAGATTTCCTAACCCCACCAAATCCAGACATCCCTTTGTGAGGTAGGATATAGGGATGGGACCCTTCTTCCATCATGGGGCAAGGTGCCTTTCTAGAGGGAGGGTTTCACTGCTGCCCTTGGCAAGGTACCTTAGCAATGTTGAATGCATGTGGTATTGTATTTTTCAGGAGGGAGCATACACTCACTTGCCCTCCCTTTTTTGGCCATGCAGGCTGCATGCCTGTAAAAAGGTCTGGTTTTAAATGTACTGTCCCTTTAAAAAAAAAGAACAAAAAAAGTTAGGCCCCCTTAAAATTAAAAGCACGTGCCTCCCCCCACCCCAAACTGAAGAGGATGTGGGTGTTTGCCAGGGAGAACGTGCAAGTAATCAGAATCTAGAAGCTCCCTTTAGAATGGAGGAGCCACCAAATATTCCCACTCCCCTGAGGAATATGACACGTTGTGTTTCCACACCACACAATAATTTTTTTCCACGCCACATAATGGCATGTTTCTATGCTGCCCGACGATGTTTACGTGCTGCCACAACAACCTGCTGCTCAACAATGCTAAACAAACTGGCCCCAAGATCATGGGTCATGTCAATGACTACATATGTTCATAACCATGTTTGATCAATAAGGTCAACCAGGATCCCCGGCTGGTTTGTTAATAAACACTACCTAGCTGGGGATCTGCCATTTAGTAGCGTCAATGCTATCACTGCTGAATTGCAGAGCCCCCAGCTCATATTTAAAACATAAGTCACATAAAAGGGTTACATTTTATTGCTCTGTAACCTTACGTGCACCGTGCAGTACCAGCACATTTCACTCCCTTCATTAGCAGGCCATTTTTCAGTTTTTAGAACCATATGGATTTGATTGAAAATTACTCGGAAATGCAACACTGTAACAAAATTAATTTTGTATATTCTTTTGGAGACAGAAAGCTGTCTTTTTGTGGTATTTACACTTTAACTTTATAAAAGAAAAATTACCAAAAGACTTAAAAAAAAATACACTTTATCTTAATTTCTGTTAAAAATATAGCAAACGAAAATGCCAGGGACAGTAGGAAAACCCCCAAAATGACCCCTTTTTGGAAAGTAGACACCCAAAGGTAATCTATATTTTTTCCAAGATGTTTTTTGGGGTGGCTATTGGGGCTATAGACCTGAATCTGGGGTCACCGCCCAATGCCCTACACTCTCAAGTTTTGATGGCTATCTCCCTGAGGGGAGCGGGCCGATGCCACCTCCCCTCGGTTTACATCCACACAGAAGGAGGAGGAACCCGAGGGACACACCGCTGTGTACAGTATATCCGTCCGCTCTGTTCTGAGGTCTGTACACTTTACTATATAGTATGTATGTGGACATGTGCAGGGAAGGAGGGGGGCTATGGGAGGGGAGAGGGGTGTCTATCCTGATGGGGGGCCTGCACTGAGGGGGGGTGTTTATACTGATGGGGGAGTTCTATACTGAGGGAGGGGTCTGGTCTGCACTGAGGAGGGTCTGTATTGATGGAAGGAGGTGGTCTGTACCATGCCCACAGCCTCTGCATCTCCTGTATCATGTACACCGCTTTTGACATCTCCTGTACCATGCCCGCAGCCTCTGACATCTTGTGTACCATGCCCGCAGCCTCTGCATCTCCTGTACCATGCCCGCAGCCTCTGACATCTCTTGTACCATTCCCACAGCTTCTGACATCTCTTGTACCATGCCTGCGGTCTCTGTATTAACTCCTGTACCATCAAAATATTAAATATATATGTATTATATATTTTTATTATATACATATACACATACATCTATAATATATATATGTGTATGCTCACCCAAGCATATGACTTTCTTTACTTCGCTGCTATGGGCTCTAGCCCCAGATCTTTTTTAGACCTAGCAACACCCCTGATTAGGACCCCTGTTATTTTGTATGTCTTGGTGTGGGGATTTCCCTTCACTGTTTTGTCCTGGAAATATAACATAAAGTGAGTGCAAATCTCTAAATGAAGACAACCAAAAGATTTTAGTTTACTCATCATTTGCTGTGTGGCAACGTTCACCCAGACAAATAGACAGAAAGGGGTTGATTTACTAAAACTGGAGTGTGCTAAATCTGTTGCAGCTGTGCATGGTAGCCAATCAGCTTGTTCAAATAAGATTTGACAAAACAAAAAAATTAAATAAAAAATGGAAGCTGATTTGTTTCTATGCAAAGCTGCACCAGATTTTGCCACTCCATTTTTAGTAAATCAACCCCAATGAGTCTCCCCAGCAGGGACAAAAACAACAATATTTACAGCCAAAATAAACATTCTTTATTAATTACCACAGTAAGGAAAAGAAAATACATTTTGAGGTTCTAAGGAGGCACCCTTTCTCAAGAGATGCTTCAATGATTGTATTCTAGATTTTTAATGTTAATCCTCTGGTAAGTCAAATGGTGCTGCTCCAGACACTGTCTGATAAATGCCTAAAATTCTAACGCCCAAAAAGCAAATATTTATTATATTGCAAATAACCAATCCTAAGATGTGATGGCTGTATTAGTCCACTCCTATAGGCCATCTTTTTAGTATTTTCATCAGGTGATCAGGCCAGCCAGTCTGTTGTGTTTTAAAGCTCAAGCTAACCAGCCGAATGTATAAATTTACATGGACGGGACAAACCACGTAACACTGGCAGGGGTGATTAAAACAATCATCTTTTATTTATTCATGCAAAACCTTTATCACAAAAGAAAAAAAATAACTGTTTGCTATAACTGTTTATAAAGTGTAAGCTGGGTCGGCAGGGTGTGGCTACCGCGCTGGTGCATAGACGTCTGAGCTCTCTACTCTGCTCCAGCGATGGGAATCCTCACGAACGGTGGTGACTCCAGACAACAAGACACCCACCATTAGAAGCCCGAAGGCTCTCTCCACCTGCAGGTATGACCCGTAAGAGAAAAGAAGCCACAAAACCAAAGAAACTTCCACATTTCTTCCCGCCGGTGGCCCATGATGACACCGGCACCGGAGACAGATCTTTGTCCTCCACAGGCAGCTCTCTCTCTACCTCTTCAAGCCCTGGCTCACATGGCAGACACACTCAGCACTCCCCTGGATCCTCCACACCACTCTCACGCAGCCTAGCAAAGTCCAAGGCACGGATGGCTGAAGACATACAGCAGGTGAGCACAAGACAGTACTCCCTGGAAAACACGAGGGACCCTGAATTCCCCACTGCAAACAAGCCCGTACTTGATACTACCCTGAAAGACAAGCTTGTCTCCCTCCGCAGCTCACTACATGTGGACATGATGCAATGCATGAGCAATATCAAAACTAAAGTGGGAGGGTGGATAGAACAAAAAATGGGCAACTTTGCAGCATTGCACAATACACTTGTCAATGCTCATTATGTCTGATGACATAACCTGGCTTAAAGCAAAGGTGGCAGACCTCGAAAACAGGTCCAGACAGAACAATGTAAAGATCTGTGTGATCCCGGAAGCTGTACAACCTACGCAATTACAGCAATACGTCCGGGACCTTATAAAAGTGTTCCTGCCCTCAGTGCCTGAAACAAACCTGGTCATAGACTGAATCCAAGCCATCCCTTCTCCCTGACAACATCCCTAAAGATGTTCTGATGTAGGTCCATTTATACCATGCCAAAGAGCAGCTTATGTAAGCCTTTCCTAAAAACTCTCAATCGACAGAAAGATTTTCATGTATACAACTGTATGCGGACCTTTCTCAATTAACAACTATTCTCTCCCATGTTCCATTGGTCTGACCCATATGAGCTGCACAGTTCCACAACCAGAAGCTGCCTGCAAGACTCCTCAGCCCCTTTCTACACATTGGATCCTTCCGCCAAAGGCACTACAGAACCCTCCATAAGGTACTGTCAGCATCTTCTCTTTACCTATCCCAATGAATCTTAAAATAGTTTCTTTCAACGTTCACGGATTAAACCACCCAGCTAAGAGGGCCTCGTTATGGAAAGAAGCGCTTAAGCTACAAGCCGATATTCTTTGCATACAGGAGTCCCATTTCTCAACCTGCAATACACCCCACTTCCACCACAAAGACTTTCCCCATGTCTTTATTGCCTCAGCAGCTACAAAAAAGAAGGGTGTCATCATTGCCATCAAAGACTCTGTAGCCTTAAAAAGAAACTCAGGTTGACCCGAAAGTGCGATACCTAATTTTAATAGGAGAACTCAACAACAAGCTATACACCATTGTGAGCCTTTATGCGCCCAACTCTCACCAAATTCGCTTCTTGAAGAAGTTGTTTCACAAAATATCCACTACCAAAAAAAGGTTCCCTACTAGTATGCAGAGACTACAACGCAACAGTAGACTACACCATGCACACCACCTCTAGATCCAAACGACCTCTACCAAAGCTTCAACCTCTATTACACTCTGAGGATGTATACGATGTTTGGAGGTGACCAGAACTTTACCTTCCACTCAGCTAGGCATAACTCCTATTCTAGAGTAGATTTAATCCTAGTCGATAAATGGTTTTGCAGGCAGTGTTCTCCTCCACCATACATGATATCTCGTGGTCAGACCATGCGCCTGCCTCTGTTACTGGGGTGGAGGGGCTCACTCCTAGCCCTGCTTATATGTCATGCTAACCCCCATATACTGCAAATGTCCTCTTATGCTGCCACCAGTAACAAAAACCTAACTGAATTCTTTACATTAAATGCCCAATCTGTATCCAATTCATATATGTTATGGTGCGCACACGAGGCTTTCATTCGGGGGATTATCATACAAATTTGTTCGCTGGAGAAGAAGTGGAGGACTCAAAAATTAGACAGGCTCCTGGCTGATATCAAGTCTCGAATCCCTAAACAAACAAACTGCTGATGACAGCACAGCATCCCAACTCTCTCTTCTTCGCTCTGATCTCAGGCTCATTCTCATTGAACAATATGGCAAACATATCAATTCCCTCAAATGATCACATTACTCCTCAGGCAACCGAGCAGGTAAATTCCTTGCTCACAGACTCAAGGTACAAAGGAATAAAACCAAAATTCCATATCTACTCCACCCTGTGGATAACAAAAATCTAGTCAATCCAAAAGAAATAGTAAACTCATTTGCTGAGTATTACTCCAATTTATACAACCTTGAAAATGATCCCAATACCCCCCAACCCACAAGAGACCGCATACAATCTTTCCTTGTGGATATCAACCTACCTTCTCTCTCCCACTAATGTCTCTTAATGCCCCATTACAGAGCCTGAGATCATAAAAGTGATAAAGACCCTACCGTCTGGTAAATCACCAGGCCCTGATGGTTTAACCAATGACTATTATAAACTTTTCCAAAATATCTTATCCCCACAGCTAAAGTTGGTTTATGCTGATGCGATCTCCTCTGCCCCTTTTCCCCCAGAGATGCTAAAGGCCTATGTGGTTACCAAACCAGGTAAAGAACCTAACACTCCTTCGAACTTTAGGCCCATATCCCTTCTCAACACCCATGTCAAGTTATACGCTAAAAGTCTTGCCCATAAATTCTTACCCATACTACCTACTTTAATAAAACCCAACCAAAATGCGTTCACCCCTGGAAGACAAGCACCAGATGCAACTAGGAGAGTCATCAACCTTACACAATATGCCAGGGCCTGTCTCTGCTCCTCTCCTTGGATGCGGAGAAGGCATTCGACAGGATACACTGGGGCTATATGACCCATACCCTCCAAAAATTTGACTTCACAGGACCCATTCTTTCTGCATCCTAGCCCTCTATTCTGCACCATGTGCACAGGTCTACACATTCAATATGCTTTCAAACCCCTTTACCATATACAGTGGTACCAGAGAGGGCTGCCCCCGTCCCCTTACATTTTTAATCTCCTAATAGAACCACTAGCTGAGAAGATAAGAACTCACCCTAACATAATGGGATATGCTATCCAAAATCAATCCCACAACATCAACTTGTTTGCAGATGACATTATCCTGTTCCTAAAATCACTAAAAACATCCCTACCCCATGCCCATGCGATCCTACACATGTTTAGCCAGATCTCTTTCTATAAGGTGAATTTCACAAAATCAGTCATCCTAGAATTAAATATACCACCCTCTCTCAGATCTCAGCTCCAGATGAAATTTCCCTATACATGGAACAACTACAAAATATCATACTTACGCCTACAAATTACAGAAGATGCCCATAAATTAGTGGATGCTAACTACATACCCTTAATAGGCAGGTTAACCAAAGAAATTAAGAGATTAGCCAAAACAGAACTGTCCTGGTCAGGCCGCCTAGCCTCTTTCAAAATGCTCTTACTACCACAGATATTATACATTTTCCGTACATTTACCATCCCATTTCCCAATAACCATCTTAGCTCTCTAAACTCCCTACTCCCACAATTTATATGGAACTCCAAATGGCCTCACTGTTCAAAAACTCTCCTGGTCAAACACAGACTAGCGGGAGGTATGGGGCTAGTAGATATCCAGGACTATTTCAGAGCTTCTATTCTTTTCCAACTTAAGACCTGGTTCAGCCCCACCCCAGACATCCTGTGGAGCAGTTTTGAACAGACCCTAAGCCTGACCAAAAACTTACAATCCCTCTTGTTCCTTGATGCCTGGCAGTCACTCTCTATACAAAAACTCCCTTTTACTATACAAGCCTCTCTACTATCCTGGAGAGACCTTCGTAAATTACCAACTCCAATCTCTAGCAGAAGAGACATCCCCATACCTCTCAACACCCTTGCACATGCAATCCCAAATCTTAAAATTTCGGAGTGGCAAAACAAGGGCATAAACCTAATTGCTGATCTATACCAAGACAACATTATTAAATCGTTTCCCACACTACAAGCACAATTCAATTTACTTCTGGCCGACTGCTACCAATACAACCAAATTTCCTACTTCCTAAAAGCTATCAAAACACACCACATATACCTCACAGACCAGATATGGAAGTTCTACAATACAACCCCCATACCTATCAAAGGCATATCTCTCTTCTATCATTTTTTCCAATGAAAACTGTACTTTGCCAAGCCCCGCCCCTATCTAAAATGTAAAGCTGACCTTGACACAACTATCACGAATTCTCAATGGCAATAGGCACATAAGTCTTTTTACAAAGCCTCTAAATGCCTCTAAATGCCTCTAAATGTATCAACATTAATAGCGCAACATTGGAAGTCCAATATGGCTCCAAACGCCTCAGAAGTACTCAAAACCACTCAAACCCATTAACCCATTATGTGTATGAATCATTACTAGCCAATAGATATGGCACCAACAAACAATTTGCTAACCAATGGCAAATCTGGAAAAAATGGTTTAAAATGACTTAAACTATATACCTCGCTCATTCCTACCTGCCTCTAGTCGCTTCCATGATGGTCAGACCAAAACCCACCTACCCCCTACCTTGTTTATACCCCCACCCCCTGTTTACCCCACAATAATAAAAAAAATGAAAGTTATTTTCATTTTACCTCTCATGCATATTTTCCAGAGCGCCCTCAGTTATTGATATCAAACACAATCCTAAGTTTGTTATGTTACTTACTTACCTATCTGTGCATTTGGAGAATATATACTTTCCTACCTACATCACAGTATATTGCATAATGTATTTTTCTTGTACATTTTTATACTTTTGTACTTTTGTACTATTGGTACAACATGTTGTAACATGAAGATTTCAATAAAAAACAATTAAAATATAAATATAAATAAAGTGTAAGCTGGAGTTTGACTTCAATTTGTCAATATACCTAAATCAGTTAATACATTTAACACTGCCCCCACCTCCTCATTCCTCCAGAGCTATGTCTCATTAGTACAGAAGGTAACCCAAAGAAAGTAAAATGAATGCAGCCACCACATCTAATGACTGGTAAGCTGTAATATATGATATTTTTGGTTTTGGGTTTAATACCGCTTTAAGTAATACCTTGTAACCCTTTCTTAACACTTTAAGGGTTAAAACCTAATTCCATACATGTTTTTCTTAATGTTGGTTAGAATAGGGAAAATTTATTTTAACTTTCTTCTTCTTTTATGTCTGCATATAACCCAGTTGGAGAGATTTTATCTCACTTGCTATCCCTGCAGGGAGCAGTCGTCACTGGTACAGAAACGCACAGACCTCAATGAAAGCATTGTCAAAAGTTCTAACTTTAACTATACCAGTAAAACACAGTTTCAGCCCTATGAAGATATGTGGAAGATATATTCACCAGCCTTACAATAGCCTAAAAAGCAGCTAGTATATTTCAAACATTAGCTGCACATTTACCGATTTCCAGTAAACACACTCTCAACAAATGAGCAAGCAAGATCAGACAGTAAATGTGTAAAAATCTTTTAAATAAAAAATCAATTCTATCTTCCTTACAGTTCTGACTACTTTTAAATAAATACTAAAAAAAACTGTTTAAATGTGTTATACTGTAGATATTTATAGAGGTAGGAAAAATAATTCCTCTGTTTAGTTGGATACAGTATATACTAACAAAACTATTTCAATATCCTTCTGAATACTTCATAATTTCCTTGAGGGATAATGTGAATGTAAACTCTTTGCAGGAGATTAAACTCTTGTATAATGTTCTTCTAAACAAACAGTGATGACTTGACAAGACAATGATGAAAAAATATCAATCCTAATAATACATGGGCTTCCAAAAGCCAGCCAGTTCCCAGATATGTGCAGTTTGCAAGCAAATGAAGGCAACATCAATGCAGGCAAAAATGTGGTATATGGTGCTTGAATGGCCAGAGTGGCAAAATAGGGCTCTAAAAAGTAGCAGAGGAAAAGTCTTATAAATGTAAGTCTATAAAAAGTCCTAAAAAGAAGCCTGGTCAATTAAAAACCATAATGGTCATTGGGTTCTCTTCAGGGGTTCACTGTATTGTGGCTGCAGCTTCCTTAAAGAGTTTTGGATCTCACTCTGTAATATAGAAAAAATGCAAAGAGCGCCACCAACTAAGCGTAGATTATTGAACCAAAAAGATGGTTTGATAAAGGGACGATCCTTGTTGCTTTGAAATGCATAACCATGCCACCACACATTCCACGTCATTCTCCTGTTGTTCTTGTATTTCCCCTATGGTCCTGGCTCCGACTGGTGGCATGCTCCGCCTTGGCCTTGGATAGTGCTTGACGCCTGGTTGCCATGATCGAATTGCCAATCTCAACAGCACTTCCACAGCCTGCTCCGCATACCTCCTCCAGATGCTTCCAGGCTGAGCTCTGCCAACCTGCCATTTGCCACAATGTATTTTACATGCTTCTGTTCATCCAATAAATGTGAGTAAATTTTTTAATTTATCCTGTTTTTTTTCTTTAATAATCTACACTTAGTTGGCGGCGCTCCTTGTGTTTTTTTTTTTTTATATTGCAAACATCATTGCAGCCCTGTTGAATTAACCATATGCATCCTGGCCACTGAGTAATTAAGTTTGGTGCACTGTATGTTTTATGTGAAGTCCAGGTGCTAAAAATAATAGGATTTTAAATGCTTTTTGTTTTATATTTACTAGCCTTCCTATGCCTCCCCAACCTCCCTTTCCCCAGCAGCATGTTGGAAATCAGAAAAAGCCACAAAAAAGATCAGGCACCTGCTGGAAATGACAACAATTGCAGAATGATCAACAAAAAATACCAATCTTGTAGACCGTAGCTGCTAGGACATCTTGGGGGGGGGGGGGGGGGGCATAAAGAAAGCCGCAATAAGGTCCATAAGAGCGCTTGGATCCAGGTATTATTGTATTAACTGTGTAATAACCGAGCATGGACTAGCAAGATACCAGTATCCATAATTCAATAAGTATTATTTTATTAGAATAAAATGTCATAACCTTTGAATAACAGGCATGCAAACAATGGTGTCAGATGTTAATAACAATCCTCCCTGGCTAGCATCTGCTTACTTGTCCACAGTTGAAGAAATCTGGGATGTGTCTCAGCACTTGCAAGCTCCAGCCTTGACATATGACAGCTAGACAGAGGAGTCCAGGGCTGATGGAGAGCCAATGTGTGAAAGTGCCATACACGATGCTGGTGATGAACGACCATCAGAGGCTGTGACCAGTCTCCCTGTGGAGACAATGTGTGGAAGTATGGCACTTCTACATACACATTATATGTGTATATATATATATATATATATATATATATATATATATATATATATATATATATATATATATATATAATTTAAAATTATATTTGGCTATGTCATATGGTGCATTAAGATGGTTTTGAAAGGGTAAACTTTCCCAAAGGGAGAGGTCAGAGATATGTCTACAGCCAAATGCAATATCTGAACTCCCTCAGTCCACTTCCTGTCTCCAGCCTTATTAATTCTCACTGATCTGTCCGTTGCCTGTTGCATGACTTGACAAAGCGTAGGAGCGTGAAACATGTCGTCATAGTGACAGGACCCATACTAACAGCTTGCTTTCCAAGTGTCCCTTCCTCTATTGGCTTTCGCCTAGTCCAGCTGTCATATATCAACGCAGGAGCTTGCAAATGCTGAGACACATCCTGGATTTCTTGAACTATGGACAAGTAAGCAGATCCTAGCCAGATCCTAGCCAGGGAAGATTGTTATTAACATCTGACACCATTGTTTGCATGCATGTTATTCAAAGGTTATGACTTTTTAGTCTAATAAAACAATACTTCTTGAATTATGGATACTGGTATCTTGCTAGTCTAGTTATTACACAGTTAATACAGTAATACCTGCACCCAAGCGCTCTTATGGACCTTATTGTGTCTTCTTTCATGTTGGAAATCAGGAGCACTGATCTTCTGTGTGAGTGCAGAAGTCCTACACCACTCTGCACAATCACAACTATTATGTTCAATGAGAAAGTGTGAGCATTTTTGACTGGAACACAGTAATAGTGAGTAAGTAGGTAACGTGAGCATTGAGAAATGGAACACAATAGTTGTAGCTGTGCATGGGGTGTGTTGGATCGTTGGAGATCCAGATATCTGTTCCCATAGCAGCAGTGTTCCTAATCTGTCCTAAACATTCTGTCAAGGAATTAGGGGGTTAAAAAGGGACCTAAGTCCCCCAAAAAAAACCCAGAAAAGGCATTTGAAATCTTCCCTTTTTTAGCACCCTGACGTCATCTAAAAAAAAAATCCAAAATTTTATAATATGGCTTTAAAATGAAGAGCTATATCGCCAGCGTCAACAGCTGTTTTCTTGTTATATACTGTATGTATATCTTATGAACTTTACTGTGATTTTTTAAATTGGTTCTTAATATACAATTTTATGTTACTGTAAACGGAGCACCATTATTTGGCATGACCCTGTGGGTCAGACGTACAGTGGGTATCTAATCAAGGATGCCATTATAGTTTGAAACAGCCTATCTGGGTCCTTAAACTGACAAAAACATTCCATTTCTTGGGCAGCAGAGTTCTGAAAAGAAGTTCCACAAGAGAACAATTCAATTATGGCTTTGAGTAGAGAACACATTTGTTCCCCTTCTAAAGCAAACCTTAAAATTGCTTTAGTAAGTATTTTCTCCATCATTCAGAATAAAGAGCTGAACTTTGTGCACTTATGTCTTTTTCCAACCTCAGTAACTTGGTAGTTCAAATGCACAGTAATTCTTCTCATTCAGCCTTTTATGTCTATTATAGATTTCAAAGAACACAGGATGTGGTAACCTAATGTGCCAGAGAAAATGCAGTTCTATAGATATAGGAAAATATCAAAAAAGGTAATTGAATTATTATGGCAGGTAATTTAGGAAACTAGTGCAAGTTCAGTAATTTAGTCAAATAAAATAACTTTGAAGTAATAACAGCAGGCCTAAACAGTAGATGAATCCAGCTGTTTTTAATTGGATCTACCCAGTGGAGTAATAAGGTAGAGGGAATTAAGATGATCCTTGCCCTAGATGTTAGGCTGAATCTGAGTTTTTGTTATTCCACACCATTGTATAAAGACTGTGTAAAACTGACCCATCATTTATGTACGTGAGAGTCATCAGCAGCCTTTTCTTGCATAGGGATATATGTGGAAACTGTGAATAAAGATAAAGATGATGGGAACTGGGATCCCCTAAATCCACTAAAAGCCAAGCCTTGCAGTGGGCATGTGCCTACGCTGCAAGGATTAACTGCTCATTTATGTCTTGGAGCATCAGGTACAGCAGTTTTACTTACCTAGTATTCTGCTCCTGTAGGTACCTCTGTGCTGTTAGACATGTCCCATCAACCTCCTCTCCCCTAAACCTTAGTGGTATAAGGATCTGTGATTTCATTAAAATTGCTTAACGACTCCGGAATGTTTGGGTTCCCGATTGTTTAACTAAACAATTACTCTCCACCTTGATTTGAGCGACACGTCCTTCTTTTCTCCTTGAAACTGTTCTATTAAGAATAGGTCGCAATATCATTGATCTTTTGTTCTTTATCCATTGTTCTATTTGAATTTTGATTGCACCGTACTGTGTAAATCTTCTGTTAATTGATAATAAAAATTTTGAAACGAAAATTGCTTAACACTCTGTATTGGATATGAAGATGCCAAAGGCCATAACCATATTTGTTCAATGATGTCCCCAGAATTCCCAGCTACTCTGTTTCCATTGGTGCATTAGACAGGGGTACTGTCTTTTAGAGATGAGAGTGTGGTGGAAGCTTGTTGTAACGTACTCAGGTGTCGTTCATCATGACTGATGCTGGAATTATATAACCAGAAAAAGGAATCGATGTTGGATTTACATCCAAGGACATTGTTTGTGTATTCTCTTAAAGGGATTTTTGTATGGTGTCTGTGTTTTAATTCACTATTTAAGTTTTTTTGTGTACCCCTTACTCAATCACATGGGGGGCTGGATATCTGGGGCTCAATTATTCTGAAGGAGTCTTTCAGATTTTGACTTCCTCCATACAGACATCCACATCCCTCTGGCCAGTGATGTAGATGCAACATCATTTAGGATAAGCAACAACCTGGAAACAGACTATGGCCATAAATGACATCAGTAAAGCTAGGTGAAAAAAAAGTAAAAAAAAAAAAGGTTAAGCAAAATACATTTGTAGCACTACCCTCATGAGGGCCACCAATAGAATATCTACACCACTGGTTGTTACGACTCTGCAAGTCCTCCCACAGCTCTGACACCCTGGGTTCAGTCATTATTACCCATTGAAACCAGTAATAAGAGACTTACACAATACTGATGAAACAGTTTTTTTTTTTTTACTGTGGCAAGAATGACACAAAGGAGCGAATCACATAAAACTGTACAATATATGAATATCTTATCTTAAAGCGACAAATCACTAGTAGTAAATGCAATTATACACTCTAGGGATTTCTTTTAGTAAGGCAGAAAGCAAAGAAACACAATGTAGTTAAATACAATCAGACGCTGTTTCAGTCATTGAAACCTATGTGAACAGACAGCAAAAAAGTAGGGGACCAGAACTTTGTTGACTATGTCGAACCACTCCTTTCTGTTCCCTCAGCCCACAGGCACTTAACACCAGAGCAATTGGCAAAACTTTCAGCAAACTGTTGTATTTATAACTTGGCTGGCTAGATGAAAGCAGACCCCTTCAGTTAAAAAACACTAGTCACTTGTGAAGATTGAGAAGGGACAAAAGAGATTACAGGTAACTCAGTGGAATTCTGCAGGTCCTCAGCTAGCACTCAAAGAATGGTAGATGAAATAATCCTGGATGGTAGAGCAGCAGAGCAATTTACCTGGTATGTTGTTAGCCCAAAGAAGATGGAGACTCTGCCTGTGTAATCACAATGTGTGTTTGTTTAATTGTATTGTACCCTGTAGGACTACAGGTGCCAGAGATGTGAGCAAAAGCACAGGTGTCTGTATACAGTGTCTATGGGATTAAATTGTCTTGCATCCCGTGGTACTACAAGTACCAGAAATATGAACAAAGACAACAGTGTTTTTTATTTTTATCTATTGATATGTGTATGCTAGCTTGTTTTCAACAAAGCAGCTAAGGCCAGCCTGGAAAGAATGTGAAAATAAAAGCATGGAGCTACACTTGTTAGCTAGAAATGTAAATATGAACTATTCATATGCAATATTTTTAACTGAATAAAAGTAAAACATTTTTAACAATTATGTTTTAATCCTAAACTAAAGGAAAGAAAATGTATATAAACCACTCTAAATTCCCTTTGAAGTATTCTAATTTGTCAAATCATTCCAAAAACATTGGGGGCAGAATATTTAGTCTAGAGAAATTGGAAGAAGCCATATGATTGTTTGTCAGAGATCTGTTTTTCAGTACCAGTCATGAAACTGTATCATGATGAAAGAATGAAACAGTTTGCTAATTAGCAAACAGCAAGTCCTAGCTATTAATATAATCTTTTCCACCCAAACTCTGTTATTTTGTGATCATAACTGTTATTACAAAGCATGAGTAAGTGTTAAAAATGCTACTTTCAAATAACTGATATTGCTGGGAAACGGTAATTATCAAAAAAGAGAATTAAAAGCATTGATTCTTTTCTGTTTTAGTAATTATTTTATTAATAATAATAGGAATACCAAAGTGCCACTTGTTTTCGAACGAGAGGGTACTTGCACAAAATGTAATTACTTGTTTTCTATACTTTTGTACATGTAAAACTGTCTTAAAGAAAAACTGTCAGTTCCTCAAATTTATTAGATCATAAACAAATGAGATGCAGTGCAAAGTGATATGTATTCTCGATAGGGCACTGCCCCACTCACTTATCTGGTCGCTGCACTTCTGGGTTCAAACCCTGTGTAAGTTCAGTGTCAGTCGATGTCAGAGTTTACCCAGGGTTAATGAAAATCTCCTCCTTACACCAATAACAGTATTTGGGTCTAATAATTGCCCCCCCCCCCCCGACCTGAGCACCGCGTACTGAGTGGAAAGGGAGAGGGTAGCATGCTTGTCCATAACAGGAATTCTGGGCCTTTTCTGAACTCAAATTAATGAGGGAGTGTGACTATAAGTAGGTGTAGGGTTACCAATCCAAAAACATATAAATTTGCCCTGGATGAGCAAAGTAACAAATGCTCCCTGTTATGTAAATTCAAACAATCTTTGGAGATGTTTAAGCTGGCCTGCCTCTTCCACTTCTTTTACCTTCTGATTGCCCTCTGAGCAGGGGCTTCGATGCCTAAAAAAGTTTGACTTCTGACATTTCTAGAAAATGCCTGGTGTAGATTTGAAAGGAACCCCAGCATGCCCCCCCCCCCCCACCAAAAAAAATGGTGTGGTGTCCCCCATAATCCATATAATAAACTTGTCTAGATGTGCAAGTACAAGAGGGACAGCAAGCATGCAACTCACCCCCTCCTGAACAATACCAGGCCACATGCCATCAACATTGGGTGTTTTTTTTTGCAAGGAAGGCACTCTTTGGCCAGACACCTTGTCTCACAGTCATGGTGATGATCCTTTCCTGCTGCTACTCCTGTCACAAACCACAGAGCCCTGGCCAGTCACATCTCTGCCTCACATTGAGATGACCCAAGTCACATCTCTGCCTCACATTACTGATACAAGAAGAAACAGCATCAACAGATACTTTTCCATATGCAGAAAAATAGCTTTGCTTGTTAATTTTAGATACTTTTCCATTAGAACTACTTCCAAACACAAAAATGTTTTTGATTGTTTTACAGGCTAAATTAAAAAAAAAAAACATAACGTATGGCCAGCTTAACACAACTATTAAAACAGGTGCATCTGAGATACTACCTCCTGTGCAATGCCTGGTAACCCTCAAGAACACAGCACTTAGCCCGTGAAGTCTCTTTAGACCTCCATGCAAAAGAGGATTAAGTGCCGATGGACCAAATGCGTTGGCTTTTTTTTTGTTGTTAACATGCAATAGTAAAACAATGTTTTTGCCAACTTTCATGGCACCAGCCTTTCTCCTTTTTAACACAACTATTGTCCTAGGAAGTTTCATGATTTTTGGTTTGTATACCATGAAAAACAAATTGTATACTGTTTTGATTTTATAAGTACAGTAGGTGAAAGTATTACAGTTATATGTTCAGATGTAGTTTCTCAGTTCTCCTGGTCATGATGATCCTCTAAATATTTTTACAAACCAGGCATAGCAGAGAAATGCAAAGCATGATTTTTGTACCATAAAATAAAACAGACGATAGGCACAAAAAGACAGGCCAGGTAAGGTCTTGCTCTTGCTATGTATAGGTTCAGCGGGGTGTAGTAAAAGATGGAGGTTCCAAGTTAAAGTAGAATTCCAGGATAAACCTGACTAATCTTAAAAATGCTCCCCCCACTCTCTAACAACCCAGGTGACTAATCTGTGTAAGAAAGATGTATATACTTACCTATTTTCATCTTGCTCCAGATTCCCTTTGTTTCAGCCAACGGCAGCTGCAGGAGTGAGGTGAGGGACTCAACAATGGCTGGTAAAGCCTCAAGCAGTGACGTTACCCATACACCCATAGGCTCCTATGGGCCATCTGTTGTCGGCGCTCCCTCTTCAATGCTATGGCACTGTCCAATCAGAATCGATCTGGTTTGTGCTGGAAGTGATGCACAGAGAAAAGGGACAGGAGCAGGGATTTGAAACCACTGGAGCAGCTGCCAGGGGGGGCTGACAGTTAAGCAACCCCGGAGGTAAGTACAGCGGGGACTGGGAGTGGGTTAGGGTTTCTTGTGTTAATTCATCTTTACATTTTTTCTGTAAAGGTGAACTCTTTGATAAAATCCTAGCTAAAACAAGAGGTAAAGTTCATTTCAACCAGATTGCATATTTATTTTTCTAGTGTAGCCAATAAAATCTAATATCTGATTGTCAGTCCAGACAACTATTACTAGACTAATGAACTAATTATTATAAACAAACATAAATGCAAAAAAGCAAAGCCTCTTAAATTAAAAATAAAATATCAGCAACGTTTATGTTAGTTAAAAAAAGAGGTAAAACGAGCAGTCATATTTTTAGTAATTTGTTTGCTTGTTTGAAATATCAATCTTCTAAATGAAATTAAAATATTTATTTTCATATGATTATGTCTAAAAAGATCACAGGCTAAAAGAGTTTGGAGAAAAATCACAGACCACTTTTGATATTTTGCATTAGGTTATTAAGGTAGTTAGACTCTTAACCCTAAATGAAAATCATTAAAAAGGCAGATCCTGACTCCATTGTTTACTGAAGACTGTTTTTGTGCACTGAAATTCCTCAGTGTTATTGTCTTTTGTTGCAGAATAGGATGTTCTGTTAAAGACCCATCTGTTTAATCCATGAACACAAACAAATCTTTATCAATGTTGCCATTTTGAACCAGTGAGATACAGTGACTCATAATTTACCATCTGCTTGTGTGGAAATAAACAGACAGACAATAATATACGGTACTTGTATTTCAAGATTAAAAAGTTTATTTAATTTCTTGCAGCATAAAAGAATCAGAGTCCTCTATTTTATGGTCTACCAAGAGACAGATCTACTATTCCTTTTAGCAGTGTCATAGCACTTAGAGTATATAAGTGCTTATATTTCAATCTAGAATGTATGGAACCAAAATAATTCATTAGAAGAAAACAAGACAATTTACCTAGAAATAACATCCAATAATAATTGGAAATCCTGGAAATAACATCTATGGCCACAACCAGTTAAGCCATGTCCAAATATGTTGGTTATGGAGTATCATTATTTCATTTGAACAGCGATGCTCCTGAAAATATTGTTTTCCTGACAGAAACTGAAGCCAAACTGTCAACCTACATCTTCTGGCTTCCAACCACTTTCTGTGCACAGTGAAAAATAAACGTTTCTTTCCTCGTATAAGTCAAAGTGAATGAAGAAGCAATTCAAAGCAACTCAGAAGCACCATAGTGCAAATCTTTGACTGATGCAAAAGCAAATGGAAGCAAAAAGGTCAAAGCAACTAAAGCCTTGTACACACGATCTGATTTTCCGCGGAAAAACTGCAGACTTTTGTCCGAAGGGCGTTGGCCCCAAACTTGTCTTGCATACAAATGGCATACAATTGTCAGCCAACAAACATGAATGTAGTGACGTACTATGTGTTTTTTCATCTCTTTAGCGCCACCCTTTGAACTCCTTCTGCTACTTTCGTGTTAGTAGAAGTTTGGTGAGTATTGATTTGTGCTTTTCATTTTGCGCTTTTCATTTTGTGCTTTTCATTTCTTGCTTTTCATTTAGCACTTTTCAGTATGTTTCTGAACGGCCGTTCGTCAACCAGCCATGTTGCAGAATCAAGGAGGAGATAACCTGTTATTTATTATTGGCCTTGGAGTTATTGCTTTGACCCAAGTCCAGTCCAGGAACAGGAGAAGGAGGATTTCTTGGGCCAAACATTGGTTGCTATATTAATCGTGACCAATTATGTCATATGCTTTTGCTGCGGGAGCTCCAGGAGAATAATCCAGATGATTTTCCAAATTATCTCTGGATGACAGACCTCTGCTTTCACCAACTCTTAGCATTGTGGACCCCCTATATTAACCACTTTCAGACCGGACCATTTTGCTGGTAAATGACCAGAGGTCTTTTTACACTTTGGCACTGCGCTGCTTTAACTGGTAATTGCGCGGTCATGCAATGTTGTACCCAAACAAAATTTGCGTCCTTTTCTTCCCACAAATAGAGCTTTCTTTTGATGGTATTTGATTGCCTCTGCGATTTTTATTTTTTGCGATATAAACGTAAAAAGACCGCAAATTTTGAAAAAAAATGATATTTTCTACTTTTTGTTATTAGAAAAATCCAATAAACTCAATTTTAGTCATACATTTAGGCCAAAATGTATTCAGCCACATGTCTTTGGTAAAAAAAAAGTCAATAATTGTATATTTATTGGTTTGCGCAAAAGTTGTCACATCTACAAACTAAGGTACGTTTTCTGGAATTTACACAGCTTTTAGTTTACGACTGCCTATCTCATTTCTTGAGGTGCTAAAATGGCAGGGCAGTACAAAACCCCCCCAAATGACCCCATTTTGGAAAGTAGACCCCCTAAGGAAATTGATAAGAGGCATGTTGAGCCCATTGAATATTTTATTTTTTTGCCTCAAGCGATTGAATAATGACAAAAAAAAAAATTTTTTTTTTTTTTTACACAAAGTTGTCACTAAATGATATATTGCTCACACATGCTATGGGCGTATGTGAAATGACACCCCAAAATAAATTCTGCTGCTTCTCCTGAGTACGGGGATACCACATATGTGGGACTTTTTGGGAGCCTAGCCGCGTACGGGGCCCCGAAAACCAAGCACCGCCTTCAGGCTTTCTAAGGGCGTAAATTTTTGAGTTCACTTCTCACTACCTATTACAGTTTTGAAGGCCATAAAATGCCAAGATGGCACAAAACCCCCACAAATGACCCCATTTTAGAAAGTAGACACCCCAAGCTATTTGCTGAGAGGCATGTTGAGTTCATGGAATATTTTATATTTTGCCACAAGTTGCGGGAAAATTACAAACTTTTTTTTTTTTTTTAACAAAGTTGTCACTAAATGATATATTGCTCATGCATGCCATGGGCATATGTGAAATGACACCCCAAAATAAATTCTGCTGCTTCTCCTGAGTACGGGGATACCACATATGTGGGACTTTTTGGGAGCCTAGCCGCGTACGGGGCCCCGAAAACCAAGCACCGCCTTCAGGCTTTCTAAGGGCGTAAATTTTTGAGTTCACTTCTCACTACCTATTACAGTTTTGAAGGCCATAAAATGCCAAGATGGCACAAAACCCCCACAAATGACCCCATTTTAGAAAGTAGACACCCCAAGCTATTTGCTGAGAGGCATGTTGAGTCCATGGAATATTTTATATTTTGCCACAAGTTGCGGGAAAATTACAAACTTTTTTTTTTTTTTTTCACAAAGTTGTCACTAAATGATATATTGCTCACGCATGCCATGGGCATATGTGAAATGACACCCCAAAATAAATTCTGCTGCTTCTCCTGAGTACAGGGATACCACATATGTGGGACTTTTTGGGAGCCTAGCCGCGTACGGGGCCCCGAAAACCAAGCACCGCCTTCAGGCTTTCTAAGGGCGTTACAGTTTTGAAGGCCATAAAATGCCAAGATGGCACAAACCCCCCCCAAATGACCCCATTTTGGAAAGTAGACACCCCTAAATTTAGGGGTACACTAGTGAGACTAGGTAATAAATGGCGGGTGCCCTGAAACTATAAAAAAATAACTAACCAACCAGCGTCACCTGTAACAGTTATATGGTGATCACTGGTGAAAGGGTTAACTAGGGGGCAATTAGGGGGCTTTATGCGGTAGTATATGGGGGTCCCTGGCGCTATAAAAAGCTGCAGCGAACCTAAATACCTACCTGCCTAACTAGCGTCACCTGTGACACTAATACAGCGATCAGAAAAACGATCGCTTATTAGGCTGGGTTCACAC
This sequence comes from Lithobates pipiens, assembly GCF_037356315.1. Lineage (NCBI taxonomy): Eukaryota > Metazoa > Chordata > Amphibia > Anura > Ranidae > Lithobates > Lithobates pipiens. The sequence goes on along the minus strand of NW_027507758.1, from coordinate 145,368,726 downwards.
TGGAGCGATGCGGGAACGCCACGAATGCGCGGCGGGTTCCCGCATCGCATGCTTCCCGGCGGCAGTTCACACTGCCCTATGCGAACTGCTGGGAGTGTCAGTGAAATGTTACTGACACCCCCAGATCAGTTCGCATATCGCAGTGCGATCTGCAAACTCGGATCGCATGGTGTGAACACCCATGCGATCCGATTCTGCTGCGGGCCAAAAAAAGGGTCCCGTGCGAATTTGCGGCGGGTGCGGCGGGTGCGGCGAATGGCTGAACTCGAATCGCACAGAGATCGGATGTGATTTGCACTGCAGTGCGGTGCGAATCACATCCGTTCTCATAAACCGCTGCAATGTGAACCCAGCCTTAGTGACACTGGCGACGGGGGGTGATCACGGGGTTAAACCTTTATTGGGGGGGTTAGGGGGGTACCTTAGAACTAAAGGGGGCTAACCCTAACTGCCCTAACAGTTATTAGTCACAAATGACACCCGCCGGGTGATCAGGGGGTTAAACCTTTATTAGGTAATAAATGGCGGGTGCCCTGAAACTATAAAAAAATAACTAACCAACCAGCGTCACCTGTAACAGTTATATGGTGATCACTGGTGAAAGGGTTAACTAGGGGGCAATCAGGGGGCTTTATGCGGTAGTATATGGGGGTCCCTGGCGCTATAAAAAGCTGCGGCGAACCTAAATACCTACCTGCCTAACTAGCGTCACCTGTGACACTAATACGGCGATCAGAAAAATGATCGCTTATTAGGCTGGGTTCACACTGGAGCGATGCGGAAACGCCGCGAATCCGCGGCGGGTTCCCGCATCGCATGCCTCCCGGCGGCAGTTCACACTGCCCTATGCGAACTGCTGGGAGTGTCAGTGAAATGTTACTGACACCCCCAGATCAGTTCGCATATCGCAGTGCGATCTGCAAACTCGGATCGCATGGTGTGAACACCCATGCGATCCGATTCTGCTGCGGGCCAAAAAAAGGGTCCCGTGCGAATTTGCGGCGGGTGCGGCGGGTGTGGCGGGTGCGGCGGGTGCGGCGAATGGCTGAACTCGAATCGCACAGAGATCGGATGTGATTTGCACTGCAGTGCGGTGCGAATCACATTCGTTCTCATAAACCGCTGCAATGTGAACCCAGCCTTAGTGACACTGGCGACGGGGGGTGATCACGGGGTTAAACCTTTATTTGGGGGGTTAGGGGGGTACATTAGAACTAAAGGGGGCTAACCCTAACTGCCCTAACAGTTATTACAGTCACAAATGACACCAATGCAAAAAAAAAAAAAAAAAAAAAAAAAAATGACATTGGTGTCACTGTGACTGGGGGGCAGGGGTAATTGGGGGGGTGATCGGGGGGTAAAGGGGGGGTGTGAGTGTGCCTGGCATGTTCTACTGTGTGTGTAGAGTGTTGGTGCAACTCACCGATCCGCTCTCCTCCGTGTCGGAACGAAAAATACCGACACGGAGGAGAGAATACATCACTTCCTCTCCTGTGTTTACATTACAGGAGAGGAAGTGATGTCACCGGGGATTTCTATTCGTCGGGAGCGATCGCGAGGGGGTGGCCATGAATGAATGGCCGCCCCCTCGTCCCGGATCGCTCCCGGACGAAAACCGACCGCCGCAGGCACCGGGCGGGGGCCCGATCGGGCCCCCGACCCGCGGGAGGCAAGGGACGTACATGTATGTCCTTATGCCTGCCCGTGCCATTCTACCGACGTACATCGGCGTGCGGCGGTCGGCAACTGGTTAAAAAGCAGGACATATGCACGAGGCTTTAATTTTATTTTTTGGTTGAATAATGATTTGATTTGGTATATTTTCTATCTTTTTGGATGCATAGAATGCACTTTTTGGTTAAGTTCTATTGGCAGATAGCATGTCTAATTTTATTTGTTTTCTTTTTTTAATGCACAATAAAAAAAATGTGGAGAATAATACTTGGCTATGTGTTTTACTTCAAATGACAGTTTGGAAGTAGGCAGTTACATTTTAAAAAATACAATGTAAAAGTAACAAGGGACACCAACAAAGTTGTATCGTTGATCTTAAAAACTAGAAAATAATGGTGTTGTGGTAACTTGCACCAAAAAAATAAAAAATAAAAAATTAAAAGCATAATAATATTATTCTTGATATCACTAGAAAAAAAAGCCTTTAAAAATGTGTTTGCAATTACTTCATCAGTATCACTAGCAAAGCAGCTTCATCATTATCCCATTTGAGAAGAAAAAAATGTGCGCTGCATTTTGAGATTCCATCATTTGCTGCGTCACAAATGTTAATTCTCCATTATGAATGCTAGTTTACAAGACCAACCGCTTCTGGCTCCTCTCTGCTTCTGAGCATGCATGTTTGTACTTTGGACTTTTGTCCGACGGACTTGTGTACACACGCTTGGAAAATCCGACAGCAGACCACTGTCTGTGGAAAATTTTAAAGCCTGACATCCAACATTTGTCCACAGAAAATCTGACAACAATTTTCCGATGGAGCTTTTAAATGGTCGGATTTTAAGCCAACAGCCTGTCATCACACAATTCCCGTCAGAAAATCCGATTGTGTGTTCGAGGCTTAAGATGCATTTCAAAGCACATTGCATTTGACTTCTGTCTTATGCTGATGTTTTCACAAGCCCTTTCAGTGATGCAGTACCTGTAGTAATTTATTTATCCCTTTATCATTTTTGTCTATGTTTGTAATAAAATTCAATAGTTGATGGTTTAAAGCTGAACTCTAGGCAGATATAGAAGACTCAAATTAATGGAACTCTATAATCATTACTATATCAATAAGTTTATTTTTAAATGCAAACAGTGGAAGTACTTGAATTTGTCTTTATATCAGCCCCTGTAGAGCAGAGCTGGGACTGACAAGAAGCACACTGATAGGAAGATAAAGCAGAGTGGCAGTGAGATGAGCTGCTTCTTCTTTTACTGTCCTGGGGTGGGTCTAGCGTGATCTGGGCTCAGAGAAAGTGGGTTGAATAATGTTGGCCATCAGACTGACAGCCAGCCAAAAAAAGTGCTGTAGAGAACTTTCTGGATTGAAGGGGAATATTGTAGCAAAAGATGACTTTGTTATTTTATCTTCTCAAAAGCTATTCATTTTATCTCACAATTTTTTGGCTGTAGTTCTGTTTAACCCACCCCATCACTGGCCATTGTAATTAAACAGATGGTCAAAGGGCATGCTGTTCTGACTGGACTTTTAAAATTACCTTGTATATAGTATGCATGCACATAAAGGCGTGCTCACAATGCCTGTGGTTGCACTGCCATTAGACAGAGCAGAACACAGTCAAAATGCACAGAGCAAAACAGAATGGTTCTGTGCCTTATGATCACTGTGAATCAATCACAGTGATCATAAATATAAACATGAATGTAAATACAGCTTTCCCCTACTCCCTTTCTTATCATTCATGTCCACCCAACTCTATGCCAAGATGCCAGCACCCCAATGTCCACAGTGCCCACCAACAGACATTGAGTAGAAAACCTGGGAGAGACTCAGTCCTGGAGATAAGGATAGCCCAGTAGCCATGGGTTTGTGGCAAATGGGGTTCCATGATGGTGAGGATGCTGGCTGTTTTTTGAAGATCGTGGTGCGTGGAATTTGGCTTTTTTGGGTGCATTAGTTTCTGCCTTTTTGATCATGAATGCAATATTCAGTATATAGTATACATGATAGAGAGAAAATTATATGTACTGCGCTGTTGAAGAACTATTAGTGCAACTTAGCAGCCAACACTGCTATAGACAAACAGCAACAAAATAGATATGAAAAAGAAAGTGTGGCGCTTAAGTTGAATAATCAATATAAACACATGTAAACATAATTATAAATATCATGAATATATATCTTAAGTGAAAAAACAAATCCACTCAAAAAGTGTATACAGTATTGAAAAATAAATAAATTAAATCCACCCAAAAACATAAAGTGGACAAAAACAAAAAAGTGATTATGCAGAGCACTCTCCCAAGTGTCCATCCTTACAGACATTGCTTTATACTTTTTTGCCTAAGACTGAAATGTGAGTGTTCATTTTATATTCCTTTAATAAAAACTCTTGAAACGGTATCACGCTATGCTGGTTTTCTATTTGCATGGTTTATGATTTATGATACCAAGCTTCTACCTCCCGCATGATGTATGGATACCTATGGTGGTTACAATCGATGATTTGATGGTTCGATGTCATTCTGAGGACGAAATATAGGACCTGTTATCTACATTGGGTTGACCATAACCAACAAGCTTTTTTGACTTGGGTGGCGTAAGCCTCACTAGGTCAACACTATCTGGTAAGCCCCCTCCCTTATCAAGGTGATGGTGTCAACTTCCTAGTCCCTAAACGGTTACACCAGTGGTTGGATTTTCACAATTTGCGTATTAAATCACCTGCTTCACTTTGGACTTTGTTTAATTGTGCACTTGGGAGAGCGTTCTGCATAATCACCGGAGAAACAATAATAGACTTTTGTTTGTCTTTTGTTTTTTTCCACTTTATATTTTTGGGTGGATTTCATTTATTTATTTTTCAATACTGTATACACTTTTTGAGTGAATTCGTTTTTTCACTTAAGATATATATTCATGATATTTATAATTATGTTTACACATGTTTAGATTGATTATTCAAATTAAGCGCCTCACTTTCTTTTTCAGTATATAATATACACACACTGCTTATTTGTGCTTCTTATTTACATTGTTAGTAACTTAAAAAAAATGGCAACAGTCATGTGACCCCTTCCTCTGTTTACTTGCGAGCATGACTGTAGCTGTGGGTGGAAAGGATCGATGTCTGTGACTGTACTTATATACTGTACTAGTGTACTTGGTTTGATTCATCCAATTTTATTATATTTAGATTTATTTCATTAACCTTTTATAAAACATTTTTTTATTTTCTTTGATTATTTTACATACACGTCATAGCAAAGGCACCATTCAGGAGAATTACCCAATAACGGTGGTAGCGCTTCTCTTTTGAATTTATAATTTGATCCTACAGAGGTGTCGCTACACTAAAATTACTGGTAAAATCTACTGATATGCAGAAGGGAGATGAAAAACTGAAGAAATGTACATACATGTACAACAACCTATCAAGTATTGGCTAATACATTGACAATTTTTTGTTGTTGTCATACATACATAATTAAAATTGCTCATATCATCCCAGATACCTGGAATTTCATTGGAACCCTTATTTTAAAGTAGAAAGTCTCCACTTGTGATCTGACACTTCTGGGTTTGGGGCGTGCATGCGCACCACCGGTAGTCCACTCCCACTGTGATCACACACAGCAGCAGCCTAACGGCAAGTACCTCAGACTCCATGTCCCCCGATTGTTCAGTACACAGGCAGAATGGCCATCTGCCTATGTAAACAATATAGATCGCCATTCTGTCAGTAGGGAAGGCATTGATCCTGTGTTCCCGCATAGCAGAGACACGGATATATGCCTTACCTTAGTAGAAGTACCTCTCACACAGTACACAAGCACTGGCTAGGAACACATTTAACCCTTTGATTACCCCTGATGTTAACCCCTTCCCAGCCAGTGTTATCAGTACAGTGACAATGCATATTTTATCACTGATCACTGTATTACTGTCACTGGTCCCCAAAAAGTGTCAGAAGTATCAGTTAGTGTCCGATATGTCTACCCCAATATCATAGTCCCACTTTAAGTCACTGATCGCCGTCATTACTAGTAAAAAAAAAAAAAAATGTAATAATAAAAATAGCCCATAGTTTGTAGACGCTATAACGTTTGCGAAAAGCAATCAATATACGTTTGGGAATTTTTTTACCAAAAATATTTAGCAGAATACATATTGGTCTAAACTGATGAAGAAATTTGAATTTTTTTATTGGTTATGTTTTCTAGAAGAAAGTAAAACATATATATTTATTCACATGTTTTTATCACTCCTCAGAAAGCATTTGACAGACAGTGAGGAAGCACTCTATCACCCCTTCCCCACATAGGCAACCCCATTTACTTATTTGGGTCATGATTGGCGGGCATACAGGAGGTATGAACAAAGTGTGACTCCTGCACTACTAATGATGTGCAAATAAATAAATGCACTAAAGTGAAAATAAAGGTGAAAATGCTGCTGTTAGCACCGAATTGGGTTCCCACAACTATGCTGTATACTATAAAAGTAAACAATGTGATGCTGCACTGCTATTACTTTAGCCAAATAAAATCAGTAAAATAAATAATGAATATGTGTGTGTCGCCCTTGTGAATAAACATATATATATATATATATATATATATATATATATATATATATATATATAAAATTGAATTGGAGTGGTATTCAACATCACTAATAATCAAAGCTGTGTACAATGTATCTATTTACACACACTCACGATAAACACCAAACACATTAGAAATTAAAACAAAAATATCTATGCTCCACGTCGTATATTATATAACATTCAGTCTCTATAATTTCAAAATATTTGGTGTCTTTTTCCATGATGGTAAATCACCTACACCAATAGCAATTTCACAATGTGCGTCTATAAATAAATCACGTTCACAGAACTCTCACCTCCAAAAAGATATTTATTCACCAGGGTGTTGTAGTGTAGTAAATTACAAACAACCACTTTATTAAAGTTAAAATTGCACTCACACTGTAAAAAATTATAAAACCGCATTAAAACATATAAGAGTACCGGGATGCACTTCCGTATAGATCATTTCCTGCCTGCGTCTGCCTCCGCTCACACCCTACGTGCTACGTCACAGTCACTTAACTTCATCAGGGGATAGCTGCCAATGACCCAGCCTATTATATTGTTTTGGACTCTCTTCCTGTCTGCCTGCTGCCTGATGTGTATAGGAACTTTCTTTATTGCTGTCTGTGTTTTAGCAGTTGTCCAGCTAGACAATCCTGTAGATCACCTAGTGTGAGTTATCCTGCTGCACAAGTCAATCTGTACTTTTAATGGTACTGGTAAACATCATACTGTATATTCCAGGATATGCACCTCAGTGAGGATCTTTTTCTGTCTGCTGGCAATACTGTTTATTCCTGTTTGTTTAGTCTGACCCTGTACCTACTCTCCTGTGTTTCCTTGCTGTGCTACCTTTTCTGTTGCTGCTCTGGTCGGAACTTCTTCTATGCTTTATTTACACCAAGATGGTCCAATAGGATGCCTTTATAATCAATTGAACATTAGGTGTTATGACTGTGTATGCTAATAAACACATTTAATTCATCTAACAAGAAGTTTTCCACTTCTTGATTAGAGTTTGAACACTGCTGATTGGCATTCTGAATTCCTTGGATATCCTTATATCTCTTTCATACAGTTCAACTACCTTTTCCCACAGATCCTTGGATCCTTTTGCTTTCCCCGTGACTCAGAATCCAGAAACGTCAGTGCAGCACTGGGTGGAAGATGCAAGGGTCTGTCCGGAGTCCAGAAACATTGACCTTTTATAAATACACACTAATTCAGTGGAGGCCCGTCCATAGCCCCCCCCCCCCCCCCTCCAAAGCCAGTCACACACAAAAAAATAATAATAATAATTAAAAAAAAAATGGTCCCTTTAAGAAAAAAAAAGTTCCTGTAAGTGCACTGTGTTCTGGCGGGCGCCGGTCACAGTGCACTATGGAAGCGTCATGCCAATGCAATCCCGTGATTGCAGGCAAATCGCTTCATTCTCCTGCATCTCCTTCTGTCTATGGTGCCATGGACGGGCAGCGTGTTACTTTTGTTTTGGCTCTGTGTGGATGAGAAGCCCAGTTAATGTTAGTAACAGCCTGTAATTATCTGTCCACCCCACACATATACAGCAGCACCTTGTGCTGTATGTATTTGCAGTCTGTGATCGTAAGGTGGAGGGAGCTGTGCTATGCTTCCCCTCTGCCCTGGAATCCACCTCTGCTCCAGCCCTTCACCCGACAATCTGCTGGAGCCTTCATTACACATCTCCTGTATGTGTATACAATGAGGGCTCCCAGCACTGCGTCCTACAGTCATCATCCCCAGGTCAGTGTTCTCTCTCTCTGTCTATCTATCTATCTATCTATCTATCTATCTATCTATCTATCTATCTATCTATCTATCTATCTATCTATCTATCTATCTATCTGTATATCTGTCTATCTGTCTGTCCTATCCAATCTATCCCTCTCTCTTTCTGTCTATAGGCCCCATCACGGCAAGTGACGTTGGGGGGGGGTTGGTTGGGGTTTTGTTTGCGCCCCCCTAAAAAAATGGTGCACCAACCACCACTGCACTAATTACAAGCAAACAAATCACAGAGGATGGTTACCATTACTAGCCATTCAAACCCCTTTGTGTCAACTTGTGTACATGTCATCAGGTCAAAATCACCAGGGTATGTAAACTTTTGATCAGGGTCATTTGGGTAGTTTCTGTTACCATTATGATTTAAAAAGAGTAAACACAGTTGATTGGTAATAAATGGCTTCAGCCAAACACTAACCATGAGTGAAAGATATGTTTTTGTGTTATCATTCATATGAAAAATGGCCAACAAATCATACATTCTGTGAGAGTATGTAAACTTATGAGCATAACTGTATATGGATGATGGCACTGTATTTTTTTTTAATAATAAAAATAATAAGTATTTTTTTTCATAATCGATATACAGCTGTCATGTGACCCAGCCAATAGTCCTCTGCTGCCGATCATGTGTTAAAAAAAAAAAAGCTTCCGAAATACAAACAAAATACATAATTAACATCAAATACATTTTTATAAATGTTTTAAAACATAATAAAAATCTATATTTGAACTCAAATCTATATTATTTGTGTGAAAAAAACATGGTGTGGGCTATCTAGGGAAGGTTCTGCCAATCACAACCTGTTTCATGCCTCTCCGCTCATTGTTTGTATGCGTTTAGAATTACAGGGAGGTAAAGCCTCCATCAATGATAATGTGACATCATAATGGGGCGGTGTCCCATGTGACATCACCCGGCATATAAGTGCCGCACAACGCGTCCCTGTCATTGCGGCCAGAGAGAGCGTTGAGTCAACATCTCAAGGAAGAAGAAGAGAAGAAGAGAAGGCGGCGACAGAAGACTGGGCCACCGCTAGTAAAATAGCTGGAAGAAGAAAGTGGAGGCCCGGCAGGAAGAACCGAAGAGGGGGACACGACCCCCCAAGTTGGAAGAAGAGGCGGCGGTGACAGAAGACCGGGCCACCACTAGTAAAATAGCTATAAGAAGATAACGGAGGCCTGGCAAGAATAACCGAAGAGGGGGACAAGACCCCCCGAAGTTGGAAAAAAAACCCCGGATGGCGGCGGCGACAATGAAGAAGAAAGCCTGGCTCCTCCGCTAGTAAAAGAGCTAGAAAAAGAGCAGAAGATAGCAGAGGAGTCTGGCAAGAAGACCCCCCAAGACGGAAGACCACCGTAGCTGTCCAATAAATTATTTTAAAAACATGTGTTGTGTTATTTTCTTTACACTTTTTTCACCAGGTGAATGGGTAGTGGTACATAGTACCCCAATATTCATTCACATAGGGTGAGGGGCCGGTATCTGGTGGCCCCCTTATTAAAGGGGGCGTCCGGATTCCGATAAGCCCCCCGCCCGCAGACCCCAACAACCAACGTCCAGGGTTGTCGGGAAGAGCCCCTTGTCCTCATCAACATGGGGACAAGGTGCTTTGGGGTGGGGGGGCCGCAGGGCCCCCCTTACCTAAAGCACCCCCCCATGTTGAGGGCACGCGGCCTGGTAGGCTCAGGAGGGGGGCGCTCGCTCGTCCCCACCCCCTTCCAGACCGGCCGGGCTGCGTGCTCAGATAAGGGTCTGATATGGACTTGGGGGGGACCCCCATTCCATTTTTTCGGCATAGGGCTTCCCCTTTAAGTCCATACCAGGTGACGGGGCCAGCAAAGTGTCAATCTTGCCGCCGATGGAAGCGGCGACATTGACCTCCTTCGCTAGTCCCGTCTACCTGGAGCCACGTGTGTGGGCAAGTCCGTTCATTTGAAAAGTCCGGCGGACTAGCAAACAGGCGGCCGAATTTTGAGTCAAAATGTCTTTCTAAGTCCACTGGACTTTTGCAAAGAAAAAGTCCGCTGGAGCCCACACAGGGGCGGATTGTCCGGCGGACTCTGGTCTGCCGGACCAAGTCTGCCGGATAGTCTGATCATGTATTACGTGGCTGTAGTGCCACCACTATCAGTGAAAACATAAAAAAGTCCATAAATCTTTTCCATAGTTTGCAGACGTGATAACTTTTACGCAAACCAATCAATATATGCTTATTGCAATATTTTTTTCCTTTTTTGAATAAACTGATAAATTCCTTTTTTTTTTTTGGGGATATGTATTTTTTTGTATATGCAGAAAGTAAAAAATATTGTTTTTTTGTTTATAGTGCTACAAATAAAAACCGCAGAGGTACCTATTTGTGGGGAAAAAAAGGACATCAATTTTGTTTGGGTACAACGTTGCACGACCGTGCAATTGTCAGTTAAGGCGACGCAGTGCCGTATCGCAAAATATGGCCTGGTCATTAAGGGGGTAAATCCTACCAGGGCTGACGTGGTTAAAGATGTGAGTTTAATTATTTTTTTAAATAAAACTTACCATCCATTTTAAAAACAGTACCGTAAACTAAATGAATGATATAATGCTCATGGAGAAGATGCAGGCTAGGGAGCTTGATAAGAGGGAAACTCTGTGGTGCATTTGGATGCATTACACCTCATCTGAGAAACTGAGCAAGTAAAGTCAATAAACCCTAATCTCTCCCCCCCTTTTTTCTTTTCTTAAAAAAAAAAAAGCTAAGAGCACTTGTCTCCACTTCTTCTCTCTTCTTTCTTTCCCTTTTCTTCTTACCTTTATCTACGCTTTCCTCTTTTCCATAAATATTGTTCTGAAAGGGTCCTTTACGGGCCTCCTGATTTTGCAATGAATACATGCATTCTGGGCAGTGCTCAAGATAGAGCTTTTGCCCATTTCATCACAGTTTTGTTTAATAGTGTAACAGTTATCCTTTGTAAGTTCATGACCATGTTAATTATCACGAACAGTGCCTTGAGACAATTATTGACCCATTTATTGAGAATTTTCTTATTGAAATTTACTTACTGTTCTACTACCAATCTTCAAGTGTATTTGAACATACTCATTTTGAATATCTATTTCTGTAATAATCTGAAAATCTGTTGATAAAAATTATATTCAACCTAAAAACAATACCTCCGATTGTGCAAACTGACCCTTACTCATGGCTTGAACATCCTGAATATTAACACCCTGCCCACTCTTATTGCAAAGTATACTAATTGCCATATTAGTTTGAAATAAAATTCTCTTCTCCCCAACCAACCCCACCTTCCTTTCCCCTTGACCTTTGGTCCTACCAGCTTCCTTACCTTTACCCTTATTCACATAAAAAAATTAAAGGCAACCAAGCAACACCATACAGAGTCATAAAATATTATAGAAGCAGATGAACATTGTCCATAAACTCCTTGTATTTGTATTTTCAGATCTTTCCGATTTGCTAATTGTCAAGCTCTTACAAGTAGATATTAGTGTTACCTGTTTCTGTATTAACCTTAAAAATATGTTCATAGTGAATATGAATTGTCTTTGTACATTGTATTCCAGACAAAACGTTCAACAATATTCCTAGTGTAAGTGTACAGTATGTCTTAAAATAAGTAAAAAGTAAAATGTACATTCAAAAGAAATACAAATTGCTTGTGTACAAATCAGGTTGTCTTTTTGAACCAGAAAATATGTGAAGATTGTGGTTAGATGGACATTTTTCATATTAAAGAGAAATATATTAAATGGTGTCGTGAACAACAATTATATAGCTCCCCAGTACAGAACAGCAGCATACCAATTACAAGTAAAATCCAATTATATTTTAAAGTTCACATGAAAATGCAAAACAGTGTCACATCCTCACAGTACAGGCCAGGAAACAATATTCATAAAACATAGGGTACAACCAGAATCAAACAAGATTTTGTTATAAGGTCCTTGCAAACCACCAAACTGAAGTCAACTAGTTCCATTTACATGTGCTATTCAGTGAATGAAAGGAAAACTTATGTTTAGTAATTGTTTTATAAATAATCCCTTCTCTTTCATTTAAGGGACCCCAAAGCAATCTGTCGTAAAAATGTGATGTGATAGATTTTTATGTGGACTTTAAAGTGTATCTAAACCCAGACACTTAAAGTAAATGTTATTGTACGTTACTATAATGTCAAAAAATATTTTTTTTGTAGTTTTCCCATTCAAATAAATCATTACTGGTAATGCTATTAGCAAGCTGTAACCACACCTAGCTTTTTTCCTAGATTAGCAATGCTTCCATAGTTTATTTGCAGCGTTGACTGGCTTTTCTACATGCTCCTGAATTTGACTCAATATCATGCTTTAAAATTGTGCACGCTCGTGGAATGGCGCCAAACTTTGATACTTCAAAATATCCATAAGCGACAATTTACAATGTTCTACAGGTTACTAGTTTAGAGTTACAGAAGAGATCTAGTTCTAAAATGATTGCTCTCAATCTGACATTTGCGGCAATACCCCACATGTGTGGTTTGAACAATGTTTACATATACATATGTGGGTGTGACCTACTTATGCATTCACCACTGTGCATGAGCATGGGGACAGGGGGCAGTTTTCAATTCTTTTTTTTTTTTAACGATTTATTTAATAATTTTTTTTATTTTTACACTGTCCCTTTAAAAAAAAATTGTAAACATTCCTTGTGGTAGAAATAAGCAGTGACAGGTCCTCTTTATGTAGAGATTTGGGGTCAATAAGACTCTATAACTCTCCTCTACAATGTAAAGCATTAGCTAAACAAAAAAAAAAAACATGAATCTAATGCTTTAGAAAAAAATGGCCCTGTTTACATTGGATTTTTTTTTTTTATAACTCAGCGCTGCTCCTATGATACAAATATCCGCAACTAAAGTGCTATTTTTGTGTAAATAAAGTGCATACAGTATTTATAGACAATAAAGTGCATACAATATTGCCAAAAAAATTAATAAGTATTAAAATTCATAAAAAAAAATACAAACACATGGCATGCGTTACTGGTCACTTCCAGTGCTAATATGGTGCAGATAAATAAAGTTCATAAAGTTCATAACATCTGTGATGGGTAGACAGTAGGGATGAGCCGAACACCCCCCGGTTCGGTTCGCACCAGAACTTTCGAACGGACTGAAAATTTCTGTGAATTTTAGAACCCCATTGAAGTCTATGGGACTTGAACATTCAAAATAAAAAGTGCTAATTTTAATGGCTAATATGCAAGATATTGTCCTAAAAAGGGTTTGGGGACCTGTCACCTGACCCAGGGGACATTGTTCAATGCCTAAAATAGTTTTAAAAACTGCAGTTTTTTCGGGAGCACTGATTTTAATGACGATTAAAGTGAAAAAAAAACTGAAATATTCCTTTAAATATCGTGCTTGGGGGGGTGTCTATAGTATGCCTGTGAATTGCAACGTGTTTCCCGTGTTTAGAACAGTCCCTGCACAAAATGACATTTAACGGAAAAAAAGTCATTTAAAACTGCTTGCGGTTTTAATGTAATATCTGGTTCAGGCAATATGGATGAAAATCATTGAGAAAAATGGCATAGGTTGCCCCCCCCTGCCCATTACCTGCCCCTTTGGGTCTTGTACGGATATTAAGGGGAACACCGTACCCATTTTAAAAAAAGGAAAGACATGGGGCCCCCAGGCCCTATATACTCTGAACAGCAGTATACAGGCGGTGCAAACAAGACAGGGACTGTGTAGGTTTGTTGTGTTGAGTAGAATCTGTTTGTAATTTTGAACTGGTACATTTTTAAAGTGTAGCTCCAGTCAAAAAATCTATTTTTAAGCTTTTAGGAAAACTTAGGAAAGGGTTATCACCCCTGTATAATTTGTTTTGGCGTCCATCTTTTTTCATCTCACTTCCTGTTGTCTCCTGTTGTATGTTTGAAAGTAGGGGCCTGCCCTATATGCTCTGCAGAAATGGGGGTCTAAGGTGTTGGTGTTGCCACAACACTGTAAGCCCTCAAAGTGACTCTTGGTGGGTGCTGGAGAGCCCTGCTGTGAACGATTATATCAAGAATTATAATTACATGCCATTGTTGAACAGTGGTAGAAAAATTGGGCCTTTGGTGGTTGTGTTCTCACAGTTACTCTCGGTGGGCACAGGAACGGGCCCTGCTGTGAAATATTATATCAAGAATTGTAATTACATGCCCCTGTTAAACAGGGGAAGAAAAATTGGGCCTTAGGCACTGCTTGCTGGTGCCACAACACTGCAACCTCTCCCAGATACCCTAGTTGGAGTGCAGGAATGAGCCCTGCTGCAAAGCATTGCATCAAAAATTGTATTACATGCCCCTGTTAACCACTTACAGACCGGACCATTTTGCTGGTCAAAGACCAGACCACTTTTTGCGATTCGGCACTGCGTTGCTTTAACTGACAATTGTGCGGTCATGCGACGTGGCTCCCAAACAAAATTGACGTCCTTTTTTTCCCACAAATAGAGCTTTCTTTTGGTGGTATTTGATCACCCCTGCGGTTTTTATTTTTTGCGCTATAAACAAAAATAGAGCGACAATTTTGAAAAAAAAAACGCATTATTTTTTACTTTTTGTTATAATAAATATCCCCCAAAAATATATAAAAAAACATTTTTTTTTGCTCAGCTTAGGCCGATACGTATTCTTCTACATATTTTTGGTAAAAAAAACGCAATAAGCGATTATTGATTGGTTTGCGCAAAAGTTATAGTGTTTACAAAATAGGGATAGTTTTATAGCATTTTTATTAATAATTTTTTATTATTTTTTTTACTAGTAATGGCAGCGATCAGCGATTTTTTATTGTGACTGCGACATTGTGGGGGACACATCGGACATTTTTGACACATTTTTGGGCCCATTGTCATTTATACAGTAATCACTGCTATTTAAATGCAGTGATTCCTGTGTAAATGACACTGGCAGTGAAGGGGTTAACCAGTGGATGGCAGTGTAGGGGTTAAGTGTTCCTAGGGGTGTGTTACTAACTGTGGGGGGGGGTTGGGCTTTCATTTAGTGAACACTGATCTCTGCTCCAATCACATGGAGCAGAGATCAGCGTCACTAGTTGCTAGGCAGAATGGAGAAATGCTGTTTACATTGCATTTCCTCCATTCAGCCGTCCCGTGAGACGATCGCGGGTATGCCCGCGGCGATCGAGTCCGTGGGACCCGCGACCGGACTCATGGGGGTCCCGACCGGCACGCGAGCGCGATGGCAGGGCAGCATTGAAGATTGGACGTACCTGTATGCCAATATGCCTGCCCATGCCATTCTGCCGACTTACATCGGCGTGCGCTGGTCAGGAAGTGGTTAAACAGGGGCAGAAAAATTGGGCCTATAAACTGCAGCCTCTACCATATACTCTAGTTGGAGTGCAGGAATGAGCCCTGCTGCAAAGCATTGCATCAAAAATTGTAATTACATGCCCCTGTTGAACAGGGGCAGAAAAATTGGGCCTTAGGCACTGCTTGCTGGTGCCACAACACTGCAACCTCTCCCAGATACTCTAGTTGGATTGGAGGAATGAGCCCTGCTGCAAAGCATTGCATCAAAAATTGTAATTACATGCCCCTGTTAAACAGGGGCTGAAAAATTGGGCCTTAGGCACTGGTGCTGGTGCCACGACACTGCAACCTCTCCCATATAGTCTATTTGGAGTGCAGTAATGAGCCCTGCTGCAAAGCATTGCATGAAAAATTGTATTACATGCCCCTGTTAAACAGGGGCTGAAAAATTGGGCCTATAAACTGCAACCTCTACCATATACTCTAGTTGGAGTGCAGGAATGAGCCCTGCTGCAAAGCATTGCATCAAAAATTGTAATTACATGCCCCTGTTAAACAGGGACAGAAAAATATGGCCTTAGGCACTGCTTGCTGGTGCCACAACACTGCAACCTCTCCCAGATACTCTAGTTGGATTGGAGGAATGAGCCCTGCTGCAAAGCATTGCATCAAAAATTGTAATTACATGCCCCTGTTAAACAGGGGCTATAAAATTGGGCCTTAGGCACTGGTGCTGGTGTCACAACACTGCAACTTCTCCCATATACTCTATTTGGAGTGCAGGAATGAGCCCTGCTGCAAAGCATTGCAGCAAAAATTGTAATTACACGCCCCTGTTAAACAGAGGCTGAAAAATTTAGCCTTAGGCACTGGTGCTGGTGCCACGACACTGCAACCTCTCCCATATACTCTATTTGTAGTGCATGAATGAGCCCTGCTACAAAGGATTGCATCAAAAAATTTAATTAAACGCCCCTGTCAAACAGGGGCTGAAAAATTGAGCCTTAGGCACTGGTGCTGGTGCCACGACACTGCAACCTCTCCCATATACTCTATTTGGAGTGCAGGAATGAGCCCTGCTGCAAAGCATTGCATCAAAAATTGTAATTACCCACCCCTGTTAAACAGGGGCTGAAAAATTGGGCCTTAGGCACTGGTGCTAGTGTGATGACACTGCAACATCTCCCATATACTCTATTTGGAGTGCAGGAATGAGCCATGCTGCAAAGCATTGCATCAAAAATTGTAATTACACGCCCCTATTAAACAGGAGCTGAAAAATTGGGCTGATGGCATCACCCAGAATCAAAAATGTTCTTCTAAGATATTAGCGGAGGAGGAAGAGGATAGACAGTCAACATAACAGGACAGTCACTCAGCATCATCATAGGCAGTCTTGATATTTAAAAAAAAATTATTCGGTTACATCAGCTTCAGGTGCTTGGTAGCTGGTGGTGATCCAAGACTGATTCATCTTTATGAAGGTCAGTCGATCAACCGAGTCGGTGGACAGGCACACCCTGTGATCTGTTACAAAGCCACCAGAAGCACTGAAGGTGCATTCCGAAAGAACGCTGGATGCAGGACAGGCCAGTACCTTAATTGCATACTGTGCAAGCTCTGGCCAGTGATCCATCCTCAAGACCCAGTAAGCCAGAGGATTTTTGGTGGGAAAGTTGTCCAAGTCTGACCTTGCCCCTAGGTATTCCTGCACCATGTAAATCAGACGCTGGCAGTGGCGATGGTTGCTGGAACCGATCATACCTTGGGGCTGCGGACTAAAAAATTGTCTGAACGCATCGGTCAGACGGCCACCTTCTCCACCGCTCCTTCTGACTGAAGCCTCAGCAACACGTTGTCCAGGACCAGGAGTTTGTAACCTCCCAGTCTTTGGGAATGCATTGCACAGACCTTTCTGCAAGGCCTCCCAGAACTGTCTCATCCTCTGCTCCCTCTGCGACGGCAAGATAAGGTCCGCAACCTTACCCTTGTACCATGGATCAAGGAGAGTGGTCAGCCAGTAATGGTCCCTCTCCTTGATCCAAAGAATACGAGGATCCTTCTGCAGGCTTTGCAGGATTAGGGAGGCCATGCAGCATAGGTTAGCTGAGGCATTCGGTCCGGAGTGCTCTGGGTCACTAAGGACAACATGATCCGCAGCCACCTCCTCCCAGCCACGTACTAGTCCACGGGTTTCATGGGACTGTAAATCATCCCTAAAAGACTGCTGATGCTGAGTGCCAGGCTCCACCTCCATGCTGACACAATCATCCTCCTCCTCCTCCTCATCCTCTTCCTGTCTGATTGTTGGGACAGCAGAAACACTGTCTGGATAAAGGGGGTGTTGAGAGGCAAGGAAGTCCTCCTCTTCCTGCCTCTGTTCTGCCTCAAGTTCCCTGTCCATTATTCCATACAGCGTATGCTCCAACAGGTGGACAAGAGGTACAGTGTCACTGATGCATGCACTGTCACTGCTCACCATCCTTGTGGCCTCCTCAAATGGTGACAGGACAGTGCATGCATCCCTGATCATGCCCCACTGGCGTGGTGAGAAAAAAACGAGCTCCCCTGACCCTGTCCTGGTGCCGTAGGCGCACAGGTACTCATTGATGGCCCTCTGCTGCGTGCGCAGCCGCTGCAGCATGGCCAACGTTGAGTTCCACCTGGTGGGGCAGGTTCAACTCCTTTTGGAGCTCAGCCAGCCGAGCACAGGCATTAAATGATCGGCGGAAATGCACACAGACTTTCCTGGCCTGCTTCAGGACATCCTGTAAGCCCGGGTACCTGCCCAAGAACCGCTGCACCACCAGGTTAAGGACGTGAGCCACACAGGGCACATGGGTCAGTTGTCCATGTCGGAGGGCAGAGAGGAGGTTGGTGCCATTGTCGCAAACCACAATTCCTGGCTTAAGCTGGCATGGCGTCAACCACCTCTAGGCCTGCCCCTGCAGAGCTGACAAAATATCTGCCCCAGTGTGGCTCCTGTCTCCCAAACAAACCAGCGCAAGCACGGCATGGCATCCTTTTGCCTGCGTACTTGCGTAGCCCCTTGAACTCCTACGGAGCACTGTTGGTTAAGAGGACAGAGCACTGGAAGAGGCCATGGAGGAAGAAGAAGAGGAGGGGGTGGAGGAGAGAGGTGTGTCACAACCAGTAGTAGCATTTTGGAGGCGTGGTGGCGGAACAACCTCCAGCACTACTGCACCTTATCCTGCATCCTTCCCAGCTGCCAGAAGAGTGATCCAATGGGCCATGAAAGACAGGAAAGGTCCCTGTCCATGCCTGCTGGACCATGAGTCAGCAGTAATATGCACCTTACCGCTGACCGCTCTGTCCAGTGAGGCAAGGACATTGCATTCCACTTGCCTGTAGAAAGACAGAATTGCCTTCCGTGAGAAAAAGTGGCGTTTGGGGACCTGCCACTGAGGAACCGCACATTGTACAAACTCACGGAAAGGGGCCGAGTCTACCAACTGAAAAGGCAGCAGTTGAAGTGCTAGCAATTTAGCCAAGCTAGCATTCAACCGCTGGGCATGTGGATGGCTGGGAGCGAACTTCTTTCTACGGCCCAGCAGCTGGGGCAGGGAAATTTGCATGCTACAATCGGACGTGGGTGTACTGCTAGCAGAGGGCCCACAAGCACTTGGCTGTGATACACCTTCATTCCTCTCAGTGCAGGTTTCAGAGAGGACTCAAGGTCTAGTGGGGTTGGAGATCCCAGCTGATGAGGAGCAAGGAGAGGTCCGCTTTGTTCTTTGGTGTGGGTCTTTGAGGTACGCTTGCCAACGAGCTGCATGGCAGGTCAACATATGTCTGGTCAAGCATGTGGTGCCCAAGCGGCTGATGATTTGGCCACGCGAGATACGCTTGAGACATATGTTGCAAATAGCAGCGGTGCAATCTGATGCATTCGTCTCAAAAAAGGCCCACACCAAAGAACTTTTAGAATAACGCGCAGAGGCAGCGCCCTGCACAGGCGGAGCTCTGCGGTGTGATTCAATCGGTGTGCTGCCCCTAAGCTGGCCCCCGGAGGGAATCCTGCCTCGTTGGAGATGTGCCTCCTCCTCCTCTCTCATACCAGGCACCTATGTGGAGTCAGTGACCTCATCATCCCCTCCCTATTCATCACTGGAACAAACCTGGCAGTATGCTGCAGCTTGTGGAACATGACTGTCAGATTGCTGTCCTTCTTGAGCATCCCCTCTCTCTGCGCTCATGCTACTGCCTTCCTCTAGCTGAGTATCATCATCAGAGCCTACAAAACACTGGGCATCCTCCTGGAGCATGTACCCAACAGTGTGCTCAAACAGTTCGGGGGACTCCTCGGGAGGACATGGTGGGTCTAGGGAAGGAGTGACTGATGATGACATTGAGAAGAGGGAAGAGGATGCGTTGGCAGCTGCTTTGCTAGTACCCTGAGCCTGGGTGAGAGAGGATGAGGAGGATGAAGAGGGCTTGGTCATCCACTCTACCAAGTCTTCGGCATGATGTGGCTCAACACGTCCAGCTGCCGAAAATAAGGAGAAGCGTGTCCCATGGCCACGTGCTGATGATGATGAACCGTGTCCACGAACAGCACTGTTGTCTCTAGACACATAGCCCGCTTGCACTCTTTTATTGGCTTGTGCCTGTCTGCCTCTCCTTGTTGGCCTCCCAGACGTGGTAATGGCCTGCAGGGAGATGGGAAAACCAGCAATTGGGTAGTGTATATTGTGCTGGAGGCACACAACACCCACTAACTCCTGCAGATGCCTGTATGATAGAACACCAGCAATAAAGGGTAGATACAGGTGTATACTGTGCTGGAGGCACATAACACCCACTAACTACTGCAGATGCCTGTATGAGAGAACACCAGCAATAAAGGGTAGATACGGGTGTATACTGTGCTGTGCTGGAGTCACACAACACCCACTAACTCCTGCAGATGGCTCTATTTGAGAACAGCAATAAAGGGTAGATACAGGTGTATCAAATCATAGTGTAGCGCTTAACAAAATTATGAATGACCTAGTTAGTGCATCATCATACAATAATTAACCCAAAACACCTTAAGTGTGAAGATTCATAAAAAAATATATAGAAATAAAATTACAATTCCAAAAAATATAAATGAATTAAAAGTCTCTATGTAAAATGTTGATCCAATCCAAACGTGAAATAAGGGTCACCATCCACCTTCTTAAAATGAGGCTAGCATGCAGACACCCTGTGATATTCCCGTCACCTCTCGAAATAAAGGCTTACCGGATAATATGGATCCAAACGAATATATATTCGAAGGATCATGCAAGCTTGTACACTCAGAAGGCGAGATTACAGATGTAAATTGTCCAGGGAGGTAACAAGTCAGACTCCTCATATGGATGCCCCAACTAGTTGTTAAATCCTTATCGGTACACTCCAGCTCAAAATGTTGAACTCATACAAAGGAAAATAAGGAGCCACAATAGTGTAAATCCGTATAAAAGAAATAATTTAATAAAAAAGTAATGAACTCACATGTAACCAAAGAAATCAAGCGCTTATTCCATAAAAACAGTGCTACAGCAGTAGTCCCGACGCGTTTCGTCCTCTACAGACGTCATCTGGGGTAGCACTCCACTGTAGCATCCTCACTTTTATAGCAAACAATCAATTTGGGCAAAAATTCCATCTGCCTGTGTCACCGCGTATCACTTCCGGTTTAAGATGGCGCCCGGCGTGCGTTCCACGCCTCAATATAATGCTACAGCATGAATTAGCAGGCAAACCATGCCATAACATATATGAAATAAACCAATAAGTAAAACATAAATTGGCCCAAACATTAGAAATATACCAAACGTTAAAATTAACCAAACATTAGAATTTATTCCCCTTTGTTATACCGTTATTAGCATTTCCGGGTCATGACTGAACAACTAAGGGGCGTGGATATGGTTCCAATCGTTATCTTACCCGGCCCCTCATGCCGACGGAGCCACCCCCACTACAGGAAAATACTCACATAGTGGGCGTATCGTATACAGGGACCACTGATGCTTCCGTCTAGCGGCGCTGGAACGCACCGCGTACCGGAAGCGCCAACATTGCCGATGCGTCCGACGTCAGAGGCGGCGTGAGAGGAAACACGTCACCTCCAATTCGAAAGCATCAAACATCGGAAGTGACGTAAACAAAAATACGTCACCTCCGGCCAGAATGTGTCCGACACCAGGAAGTGATGTAAAGAAAATACATCATCTCCGGTGTCCAGTGGGACGCGTGTAAACATACTCCGGACCATACATCATAAAAGGGCTGTGCATTTACGTACACCCCTACTCTCCAATGAAAAAAATATCATATTAATATGTATGGAGTGGGAGCAGTTGTATATAAGCAATAAGAAGTATATTTAAAAAATATATATACAAGATACGCATCAGCACCGATACAACGTATGCCCGAACGTACATTGTAACAAATACTGATAGCATCTAAGGCAGATAGAATTCTGTCCCAAGACTAATAATAATATTATACCATAAATAACAATGATAGAAAGACCTACCACTTACATGAAAATCGAAAAATATTAAAACAAATAAACTAAAATAAAACACTGAAATAAAATGTTGCCAATATACATATTATCCATTATTAATGAAGGCATTAATATCCCATTCTATATTTAAGCCAAATGGCGAGTAAGATCGAATCGTATATATCCAGTAGGTTTCTAATCTGGAGACACCCCGAGTCATAGCACCACCCCTCCACGGGGGTGTGTACTTGTCAATAGCTAAAAATTGGGTACCTGTTGGGTCACTGTTATGATGTTCCCTGTAGTGTCTCGGGACAGTGTGTTTAGAGACCTTACCCTTTATTAAGGCTATGTGTTCCCCTACTCTAATCGCAAACGTCCTTGTCGTCCTCCCCACATATTGTTTGCCGCACGGGCAAGTGATCAGATATACTACATACCGGGTGCTACAGGTACAAAATGATTTTATAGTATGTGTTCTGTTAGTTGTTGTTGATGTAAACTCAGTTGTTTTGTGTCTACCGGCTACATTAAACTGACATACCACACATTTTTTACAAGGATAAAAACCTGTTAGATTGTGAAAAAATGATGGACGACAGGGTGGGTTAATAACATTGGGAGCAATACGGTTCCGTAGAGAGGGTGCACCCCTGAAAAGTACTTTCGCCCGTTCAGGTAACTTTGAGTTGAGGACTGGGTCACTTCTTAGTACATCCCAATGTTTATTAATAATGGTCTTAATTTGTTTATGCTGTACCGAAAAAGATGTAAGCATAGACCATCTATAAGTGTCCTCAGGTTCATGGCGCACTTTCTCAATCACAAGGCTCTCCCTGTTAGTGTCAATAACTTTCTGTATCTCTACATCAAGAACCCTAGCATCATATCCCTTATCCTCAAATTTTTGTTTAAGGATTACTGCTTGTGTCCTGAACATATCAAGGTCTGTGCAATTCCTTCGCAGTCGTAGAAATTGACTGCGTGGTATCGAACTCAACCATGATCTATGATGGCAGCTATCAAGGGGAATGAAGCTATTCCTGTCCGTCGGTTTGAAGTGCGTTTTGAACACAAATTTATGTTCAAAACGCACTTCAAACCGACGGACAGGAATAGCTTCATTCCCCTTGATAGCTGCCATCATAGATCATGGTTGAGTTCGATACCACGCAGTCAATTTCTACGACTGCGAAGGAATTGCACAGACCTTGATATGTTCAGGACACAAGCAGTAATCCTTAAACAAAAATTTGAGGATAAGGGATATGATGCTAGGGTTCTTGATGTAGAGATACAGAAAGTTATTGACACTAACAGGGAGAGCCTTGTGATTGAGAAAGTGCGCCATGAACCTGAGGACACTTATAGATGGTCTATGCTTACATCTTTTTCGGTACAGCATAAACAAATTAAGACCATTATTAATAAACATTGGGATGTACTAAGAAGTGACCCAGTCCTCAACTCAAAGTTACCTGAACGGGCGAAAGTACTTTTCAGGGGTGCACCCTCTCTACGGAACCGTATTGCTCCCAATGTTATTAACCCACCCTGTCGTCCATCATTTTTTCACAATCTAACAGGTTTTTATCCTTGTAAAAAATGTGTGGTATGTCAGTTTAATGTAGCCGGTAGACACAAAACAACTGAGTTTACATCAACAACAACTAACAGAACACATACTATAAAATCATTTTGTACCTGTAGCACCCGGTATGTAGTATATCTGATCACTTGCCCGTGCGGCAAACAATATGTGGGGAGGACGACAAGGACGTTTGCGATTAGAGTAGGGGAACACATAGCCTTAATAAAGGGTAAGGTCTCTAAACACACTGTCCCGAGACACTACAGGGAACATCATAACAGTGACCCAACAGGTACCCAATTTTTAGCTATTGACAAGTACACACCCCCGTGGAGGGGTGGTGCTATGACTCGGGGTGTCTCCAGATTAGAAACCTACTGGATATATACGATTCGATCTTAATCGCCATTTGGCTTAAATATAGAATGGGATATTAATGCCTTCATTAATAATGGATAATATGTATATTGGCAACATTTTATTTCAGTGTTTTATTTTAGTTTATTTGTTTTAATATTTTTCGATTTTCATGTAAGTGGTAGGTCTTTCTATCATTGTTATTTATGGTATAATATTATTATTAGTCTTGGGACAGAATTCTATCTGCCTTAGATGCTATCAGTATTTGTTACAATGTACGTTCGGGCATACGTTGTATCGGTGCTGATGCGTATCTTGTATATATATTTTTTAAATATACTTCTTATTGCTTATATACAACTGCTCCCACTCCATACATATTAATATGATATTTTTTTCATTGGAGAGTAGGGGTGTACGTAAATGCACAGCCCTTTTATGATGTATGGTCCGGAGTATGTTTACACGCGTCCCACTGGACACCGGAGATGATGTATTTTCTTTACATCACTTCCTGGTGTCGGACACATTCTGGCCGGAGGTGACGTATTTTTGTTTACGTCACTTCCGATGTTTGATGCTTTCGAATTGGAGGTGACGTGTTTCCTCTCACGCCGCCTCTGACGTCGGACGCATCGGCAATGTTGGCGCTTCCGGTACGCGGTGCGTTCCAGCGCCGCTAGACGGAAGCATCAGTGGTCCCTGTATACGATACGCCCACTATGTGAGTATTTTCCTGTAGTGGGGGTGGCTCCGTCGGCATGAGGGGCCGGGTAAGATAACGATTGGAACCATATCCACGCCCCTTAGTTGTTCAGTCATGACCCGGAAATGCTAATAACGGTATAACAAAGGGGAATAAATTCTAATGTTTGGTTAATTTTAACGTTTGGTATATTTCTAATGTTTGGGCCAATTTATGTTTTACTTATTGGTTTATTTCATATATGTTATGGCATGGTTTGCCTGCTAATTCATGCTGTAGCATTATATTGAGGCGTGGAACGCACGCCGGGCGCCATCTTAAACCGGAAGTGATACGCGGTGACACAGGCAGATGGAATTTTTGCCCAAATTGATTGTTTGCTATAAAAGTGAGGATGCTACAGTGGAGTGCTACCCCAGATGACGTCTGTAGAGGACGAAACGCGTCGGGACTACTGCTGTAGCACTGTTTTTATGGAATAAGCGCTTGATTTCTTTGGTTACATGTGAGTTCATTACTTTTTTATTAAATTATTTCTTTTAAACGGATTTACACTATTGTGGCTCCTTATTTTCCTTTGTATGAGTTCAACATTTTGAGCTGGAGTGTACCGATAAGGATTTAACAACTAGTTGGGGCATCCATATGAGGAGTCTGACTTGTTACCTCCCTGGACAATTTACATCTGTAATCTCGCCTTCTGAGTGTACAAGCTTGCATGATCCTTCGAATATATATTCGTTTGGATCCATATTATCCGGTAAGCCTTTATTTCGAGAGGTGACGGGAATATCACAGGGTGTCTGCATGCTAGCCTCATTTTAAGAAGGTGGATGGTGACCCTTATTTCACGTTTGGATTGGATCAACATTTTACATAGAGACTTTCAATTCATTTATATTTTTTGGAATTGTAATTTTATTTCTATATATTTTTTTATGAATCTTCACACTTAAGGTGTTTTGGGTTAATTATTGTATGATGATGCACTAACTAGGTCATTCATAATTTTGTTAAGCGCTACACTATGATTTGATATTTGTTAATTATTCACTGTTTTATCCTTGTGATTGTGTTAGCAGCTTTTTTCTGTTTTTTGGATAGCGCAGTGTCACAGGGAACGTTTTTTTGTAGATACAGGTGTATACTGCGCTGGAGGCACACAACACCCACTAACTCCTGCAGATGGCTGTATTAGAGAACACCAGCAATAAAGGGTAAATACAGTTGTATATTGTGCTGTGCTGGAGGCACACAACACCCACTAACTTCTGCAGATGCCTTTATTATAGAACACCAGCAATTAAAGGGTAGATACAGGTGGATACTGTGCTGTGCTGGAGGCACACAACACCCACTAACTCCTGCAGATGGCTGTATTTGAGAACAGCAATAAAGGGTAGATACAGGTGTATACTGCGCTGGAGGCACACAACACCCACTAACTCCTGCAGATACCTTTATTATAGAGCACCAGCAATAAAGGGTAGATATAGGTGTATACTGTGCTGTGCTGGAGGCACACAACACCCACTAACTCCTGCAGATGCCTTTATTATAGAACACTATCAATAAAGGGTAGATATAGGTGTATACTGTGCTGTGCTGGAGGCACACAACACCCACTAACTCCTGCAGATGGCTCTATTAGAGAACAGCAATAAAGGTAGATACAGGTGTATACTGCGCTGGAGGCACACAACACCCACTAACTCCTGAAGATGGCTCTATTAGAGAACAGCAATAAAGGGTAGATACAGGTGTATACTGCGCTGAAGGCACACAACACCCACTAACTCCTGCAGACGCCGGAACACTACACAAAGCCGCCGTGCTGGCGGCCTTATATAATGTGCAGCGTGTACTAAACAGCCTGAGCTATAATTGGCCACAGGCATCCTGGCTCTCCTCGCTGCCGGCGCTGTGATTGGCCAAGGATGCGGGGGTCACAGTGCATGCTTGGCCAATCATGAGCCAGCAATGCACTGTAATGGCGCAGTACATTGTGGGCCGTGAGCGCCATGCGAATTTAGCGCGAACGGCCCACAGAGTTTTGGCTTTGCCGAAGGGGCGAACAGCCGGTGTTCGAGTCGAACATGTGTTTGACTGGAACACCAAGCTCATCCCTAGTAGACAGCAGAACTCAGTGACGGTGACTATCTGTGCTCCCCTCCTGGGACCCCACTCATGAGATGAAACAGAGAAAAAAGCCTGTAGATAATGATTGTTGTCCACCGGGTGGGTTGGTGTATCCTATAGGCATGAACTGGGTTCTCCTATCCTCCTCCACTAAGTTTGAGTTTTTGCACTGTTATCTCCATAGCGCGGGTTTATAATTATTATTTTTCCTGATTACATTGGGCCTGAACCAGACGTGACGTCAAGACATCGCTCTGGTCCTCCTAGGCCATAGAGATGAACGGTGGCCATCTTTCTTCAACTCATCTCTGTGACCTGCAGTTGCAACCACCAGATCAGTTATTTTTGTGGGCTTCCTGTTCCGTCAGGTAAGCCTGAAAACCACCAGAAAGCAGCAGGAGGGACGACCCACAAATCCGCCGCTAAGACTACTTTTATTGTTTAGAAAATCGCTGGCTGAAAAAACAATACTGGGGTTATGGCATTCTGCTGCAGCTTTAACCCTGTATTCCACCTCCTACCGAGTATGTCTTTTGACTATAGACCCAGTAAGGAGGTGGTTAATAAGTAAAGTAGAACGAAAGGCCAAGCTTTTATTATTTAGATAGAGTAAGGGAAGGTTATAACCCCTGTCACTAATTAGTTTCCCCACTGGGGAGAATTCCCTTCACTTTCTGTCCCATATCCAAAATAGGAAGTGCTGGTTTCCTCCAAGGTCACCAGAATTAGAACTAGTGTCTCCATTACAAGATTTCCTCTCTATTACACAAAATGTAGGATTTTCTTTTAATTTCCATTTCAATAATAGAGATATATGGAACAGAGGCAATAATAAAAATCTAACAGTTGTTTCAATCTCTCTCCGTGCTATCCAAAACTAAAAAGAAAAAAAAAATAGTCATAGTCCAATGGAACCTTGAGTTTAAATAATTTTGAATAACCTTGAATTTTAGATACGCTAATTAAAATACTTTCCAGATTCATCAAAAGAAAAGGTGTGCAAAGTATTAAGGTTAGTTTTATTAGTATAAAGCCTGCCTTCTGCTAGAAGCTGCAGAGAGGGACCCTTGCTCTTTTGCTCTTTGTGAGGAAAAAGTATAGAGGTTCAACATGCCCACTACTGAGTCAAACTTATATCTCTGCAGCAAAGCTCATGCTCTTCATTGTTTGGACTCAGCAGAGGCATGCCAAACAGTCCACTGCCATTCCATCCCATTTCTCTGCAGCATGCTGGTTTTACTTTTCAAACCGTGGATGCTTTTTAAAAGATCCAAAATTACTAGACTCTTCGTAATTTTTGTTTCAATACATGTGTGGACTGTATTTAGCTCATTTTCAACTGAAAGCTCTATGGGGTTTAAAGGGTTTACATTTGCAAGACATCATTTTCAATCAGCTAATGACAACTTTGTTTGAGCTCCAAAGTTTCAATTCAGTATCTGGGATCATTTAACTGTGGGATAAAGGGCAGGGAGTTGATTCATCCTACTACAGTCATGACAAACATTGACGTGTTTTGTACAGCTGTACAATTGGATACAATAGGGCATAGTAAACACTATGTTTACCAGGACTAATTTAAGAAAAAGGAAAATTGGTCGCACACCATGGAAGGAAGAACTTTCTGTAGAATAGTTACTTTATTGTCAAAGTGCCAGATGACGTAGACAGGACGTTACAGGAACATTGGTAGAGCGGTTTCACACGGATAACTCGTGTTTGTAAACAAGCACGAGTTATCTGTGTGAAACCGGTCCACCATAGTTCCTGTAACGTCCTACCTATTTTTCTTATGGCACTTTGACAATAAAGTAACTATTCTACAGATGTTCTCCCTTCTATGGTGTGAAACCAATTTTCAATTTTCTTCAATTACTATTGACGGGGGTGATTCAGGGCAAGCACCCATGAGGAGTTCTTTATCCACAGTCTGAGTGGTGTTACACTCTTTCTGGACTTTACCAGGACCAATACTGAGGGTGAATCTCCCCAGTGGGGACATAACCAACAATAAAAACCTGACTGAGGTTTTACCTTTTACTTACTTTATTAAAAACTAAAAAAGTTTTGGCTTCACATACATTTTAATATTTTTTCAGCAGTGATAGCTTGCATGCAAACTCCTGCTGGGTTCAATGCACTGAGGGTTCACTGAATCTTGTTTGAAATGGGGCAAAGTTGAACTTAGCAACAAGTGCCATTGAATTCTTTTGGAGGTATATCATAGTATGCTATTTTAGGACTAATAGGCAAACTACTGTCAAAAATAGACATGTGAAGCTAGGCGCTGCCATGGGGGACATGTACCAATGCGCACAAATGTAAACAATAGTTTTAGGACCAAACTCTAAACTGATTTAATTGATTTGACTAACCGAAAGAAATTTTCAAATAGTTCACTGAGGCCATCCTTGCTAAGAGTTAAGAGACTGCTGATGGTGCAACAGTGTAAATTTGGCTCATAGGACAGTTTTAATCAGAGATAATAGGCTAAAATGTACTAGAGACTAGTGATGGACGAACTTCCGATGGGACGTTTCGCGAACGCGGACCGCGAACGCGGCCGATAGTTCGCGAACCGGAACGTTCGTGGCGGGCCCCATTGACTTCAATGGGAGGCAAACTTCGCAAACCTACAGGTCAAATTTGCAGCCACAAAATAATTAATAGCTGTGCAAACATAGTCCCACCACATGGCCAATGACATAACACATGTATGAGGTGAATCTGGGATCGACAACTACAAGCATTCTTTTTTTATATGGGAAATTGTTGTGACAATTCAGGACTGTGGAGCGCATGAAAGCAATGGAGGAGAGGGAAGGTCAGGGACCAGGGTAGGAAAAGAAGAGGGTGCAGGAGATGATCACCAGCAGCGTGACATACACACCACTTTACCAACTGTCAAATTGAGCGGTGTTTGCCACTCATCTGCCTGTGAATGCAAAGCTGAAAGGAGTGCCGGGCCAGTGTGGCTCTTGGCTTCCAGGCACAACAGATGCAGCACGGCATGGCAACGTCTCACCTGGCATGTCGAATAGGTTCTGCGGAGCTTGGGCGGCGCAGCGGAAGAGACGCTAGCAGCGGAAAAGGAGGAGTCAGCCGAGGAGGAGAGGGAGGAGGATGGAGTAGGATGAGGAGGAGAAGAAGAGTCAGGATTGCATGCAATCCGTGGCGGTAAAACCAAATCTACACGGGTGCCACGGGTTACATGCTTGACGGCCGTCAGAAGGTTCACCCAGTGGGCAGTAAAAGTGATATACCTTCCCTTGCCGTATTTGCTAGACCACGTGTCTGTGGTCAGATGTATCTTGGCACCGACACTGTGTGCTAGAGATACATTCACTTGCCGCTGAACATGGCCATATAGCTCTGGGATGCCCTTCTCTGAGAAATACTTCCTTCCTGGGACCTTCCATTGTGGTGTTCCAATGGCCACAAATTTGTGAAAGGCCTCCGAGTCCACCAGTTTATATGGCAGTAGTTGGCGGGCTATCAGTTCTGACAAGCCAGCCGTCAACCGTTGGGCAAGAGGGTTATCCGGCGTCATCATTTTTTTTACGCTCGAACATTAGGCCCATGGAAGCCTGCCTTTTTGCAGAAAAACGTGAGCTTGGCGTGATGGAAGGTGGAGTGGAGGACAATTGTGAGGAGAGAGGAGAAGGATAAGTAGAAGACGAGGCTGGACGGTGAGAGCCTGCAGTGTGGCTTTGTGTGTTCCGTTGCTCCCACTGGGCTCGGTGATGGCTGCTCATGTGCCTTCTTAAAGCGGAGGTCCACCCTAAAATGGACCTCCGCTCATCGGAATCCCCCCCCCCTCCGGCGCCACAATCGGCACCTTTCAGGGGGGAGGGGGGTGCAGTTACCTGGATAATCCAGGTAACTGCACCCACTTCCGGGCTAGCTCTCTGCGGAACGAGCGTAGGTTACGCCCCCGTTCCGCAAGCGCCCGCCCCCTTCAGCAAGTGCCCCGCTGCCTGCTGGGAAACACACAGCTCCCAGAGGCAGCGGGGACCGTCCGGATTGCGCCGCGCGGCTCGCGCATGCGCAGTAGGGAACCGGGAAATGAAGCCGAAAGGCTCCATTTCCTGATTCCCATACCCAAGATGGCGGCGGGACCCGGCAGCCGAGCGAGCGATCGGCTTCGGGTGCCGACATCGCGGGCGCGCTGGACAGGTAAGTGTCACTATTTAAAAGTCAGCAGCTGCAGTATTTGTAGCTGCTGGCTTTAAAAAAAAAAAAAAAAACGCGGAGTCCCGGTGGACTCCCGCTTTAAGGCGGTCGTCCCTAGGTGAGTGTTGGGCTTACCGCGACTAATGCGTTGACTGCAAAGATTGCAGATGGCAACGCTATTGTCAGCAGCGGACACGTTAAAAAAAGCCCACACTGCGGAGCCATGTGCCGGTGTCCTGGGAGTGCCAGATGTGACCGTACATGGTCAATGACTCGCTCCTGATACATTTGCAGTCTGCTTTGTCCCTTCTGTGCAATGTAAGTTATTCCTGCTTCACCTCCCTATCTGCTGGTCCATATCTCCCTCTGAACTCCCCTCCTCTTCCTCTCTTGTGGGCACCCACGGGACATCACTAGACACGTCATCATCAACGTCACCTTCCCCACTGCTATAAGTAAAGATCTCGGAGTAGGCAGCAACACCGGGGACCAACCTCCTCCTAGGTCTGATCTGGGTACTGTTGTCAGACTGCTGAGTGGCGGTTCTTGCTACCTCCTCTTCCTGATCCAATGCCAAGAGTGGCTGCGCATCAGAAATGTCTTGATATGGATCGGAAAATAATTCCTGTGACTCAAGCGGAAAGTATGTGGTGGTGGTGGTGGTGTTGTTGGTGGTAGTGTCTTTGGGGGTGCACATAGCAGAGAGTGAAGAAGAGGGTGCAGATCGAGAGGATGAGGAGGGTGCAGAAGAGTAAGGCTGAGTGAGCAACTCAACCAAGTCTGGTGCATCCTTTAAAGTAATTGAACGCACCTTCTGCAACTTCCCACTTTGGCTCAAGCCTGTTGCTCCTGCCCTACCCCTACCACCCCTGCGAAAGGGCCTGCCTCTTCCTCTGCCTGTCATTTTTTAAATGACCCTGTGACAAAACTCTCAGTCCCTATACTGATAAAGGACTGCTGCAGTATAGGGCAGCAGTCAGCAGTAGTGCACCTCAACCCTATATATTGTGGACCTATAACAGTCCTTAAGGATTAGCAGACTGTACCTCATTCAACCCTATATACTCTAGTACGCTATACCTTACCAGTCCTTATAAGGACCTTTGTGGAACTAGTAGGTTGTGATTAGAAGACTGTACCTCACTCAACCCTATGTACTGTAGTACCCTATACCTTACCAGTCCTTATAAGGACCTTTGTGGAACAAGTAGGTTGTGAATTATTAGCAGACTGTACGTCAGTCCCTATACTGATAAAGGACTGCTGCAGTATAGGGCAGCGGTCAGCAGTAGTGCACCTCAACCCTATGTATTGTGGACCTATACCAGTCCTTATAGAATATCAGACTGTACCTCACTCAACCCTATGTACTGTAGTACCCTATACCTTACCAGTCCTTATAAGGACCTTTGTGGAACAAGTAGGTTGTGAATGATTAGCAGACTGTACGTCAGTCCCTATACTGATAAAGGACTGCTGCAGTATAGGGCAGCAGTCAGCAGTAGTGCACCTCAACCCTATGTATTGTGGACCTATACCAGTCCTTAGAAAGCGAAGAGTCTCGGGGTTATTTTAGACGCACAAATGTCAATGGATGCGCAAATAGGATCTGTAGTCAGTGGATCTCACCATCTGCTACGCATGCTTCGCAGACTCATCCCTTTTATCCCAAAGAATGACAAAGCAGTGGTAGTTGGAACAATCATTAATTCACGACTGGACTACGCAAACTCGCTTTACATAGGATTACCACAATATCAACTTGCGCGATTACAACTGATCCAAAACACGGCGGCAAGGCTGATAACAGGAAAAAAACCCTGGGAATTCATCTCTCCTTCGCTGAGGAGCTTACATTGGCTAACCGTAAAAAATCGGATCACGTTCAAGACCCTTTGCCTCACCCACAAATGCGTGCATAGAGAAGCTCCGCAATACCTAATGGAGAAAATAAATCATTACACACCAAACCGCAGTCTTCGATCAGCCAACAAAAACCTCCTCCTCGTGCCCAAAGCCCGGTATAAATCCAAGGGGGATCGGAGATTCGCTGTCCAAGGGCCTCGGCTATGGAATGCTCTACCAATCAACATCCGCCTGGAAGAAAATCACCTGGCTTTTAGGAAAAAACTCAAGACCTTCCTCTTTTAGCAGATGATCAAAGCTCGCCACAGCGCCTAGAGGCGATTCAGTTCGCATTGTGCGCTATACAAGTATTTCATTCATTCTTAGAATAGCAGACTGTACCTCACTCAACCCTATGTACTGTTGCACGCTACACCAGGTTACCAGTCCTTATAAGGACCTTTGTGGAACAAGTAGGTTGTGTGTGACTGATTAGCAGACTGTACGTCAGTCCCTATACTGATGAAGGACTGCTGCAGTATAGGGCAGCGGTCAGCAGTAGTGCACCTCAACCCTATGTATTGTGGACCTATACCAGTCCTTATAGAATAGCAGACTGTACCTCACTCAACCCTATGTACTGTAGCACCCTAGACAGACCAAGTTACCAGTCCTTATAAGGACCTTTGTGGAACAAGTAGGTTGTGTGTGACTGATTAGCAGACTGTACGTCAGTCCCTATACTGATGAAGGACTGCTGCAGTATAGGGCAGTGGTCAGCAGTAGTGCACCTCAACCCTATGTATTGTGGACCTATACCAGTCCTTATAGAATAGCAGACTGTACCTCACTCAACCCTATGTACTATAGCACCCTTTGTGGAACAAGTATGTTGTGAATGATTAGCAGACTGCAGCAGAAGGGCAGCAGTCAAGTATAATATTCTTTCTATATTTGGAAGAAAGAATATTATACGTGTACAAGCCTATTACCATACCACTGATACCAGTCCTGAAAAGAACCTTTGTGGACCTAATATAGTAACAGCTACTGATTAAACTGACCCTCACTGCCTCACACACTGCTTCCTGCCTGTCCCTATATAAACTGACAAAACAGAGGCTGCTGGAACAATAACTGGTTACTGGAATAGCACTTTTGTGGACCTGATAGTAACAGCTAATGATTAAACTGACTCTCCCTGCAGCACACACCGTCCTGTCCCTTTCTCTAAACTGACAAAAGACACTGCTGCAACAATCAGTAGCACAGCAAACCTATATACACCTAACACCTATACCAGTCCTGAAAAAATCTTTTGTGTACCAAATAGCTAGCGATTTGGGTCACTGCAATCTCTCCCTGCTCCACACAGCAACCTCTCCCTATAGTGACAGAAGAAAGAATGTAAAATGGCCGCCGGATCGGGTGTATTTATAAGTTAGGGGGAATGTCCAAGTGTCCATGTGCTGTAATGTCTCAATTGGCTGTCCTGTACCCCATGATGGATGTGTCATCATAGGTCAAAGTTCTTTTTCACAGAAAACACGGAAGTCCGCCGGGCGAACGGCGGCAATAGTCCGCCGATCGGGCGAATTGCGAACAGACGAAATCCGCAGCGAAACGCTTGCCGGGCGAACCGTTCGGCCATCAGTACTAGAGACAAAGAATATAGGCAAGTGTTTCACTATGAGAGTTAGGAGACCACAGACAAAATAACAGTGTAAAATTGTCCATCAGCAGGCCAATTTTAATGAGCAAGGCTAGGTCCAAAATTGACTAGAGACATAGAGCACAAGCAAGGGGTTTACTAAAGAATTATTACACTTTATAAGATACATGTAAAATTGGCTAGCATCCAGACAGGGCAAATAGGCCCAACCAGTGTATACCTAACTTTTATTTTTGTGGATATAGAGGATGCAGTGAACATGGCTGATAAAACATGAGGTGCCCAATGTTCTTGCACTTAGTCTTATTTATTTCCACTAATACTGTATAGCTGCTTGCTTAAACAAAAAGAAACACCAAGAACAGATAGCCAGTAACAAGTGAAGGCTGCTCTTTGAGCACCTCAATCTTAAAAAAAAAACCCCTATCAACTTAAAAAAATAAAAAGCTTAAAAAGGCCCAAAAGAAATGAAAACTCCAAAATACCACACCTGAAATAAATCCCACCTTGCAGCAAATAAAAAAAAGTTGTGTAATCCTAAAAAAAATGTTTTTCAAGTTAAACTAAATAGCAATACACCCCCAAAATAAATGAAAACTTTGCAATATTACCCCCCAAAATATAAGCCTACATTTTTAACAACTTCAAAAAATAAAATAAAATGAAATAATACAATAACATTTAGAAAAAAATATGTTTTTCTTTGTTTCTGTGTTTTGTAAATAAGTACTTTTTCTCCTTCACTGATGTGCGCTAATAAGGCTTCACTGATAGGCTGCCCTAATGGGCACTGATGATACGGCACTGAAGGGCACTGATGAGGTGGCACTGAGGAGGAGGCACTAATATGCAACAATGATGGGCACTGATAGGGGGCACTGATATGCAGCACTGATAGGCGGCACTGATGGGCACTAATAGGTGGCACTGATGGGCAGTAATAGCTGGCACTGATGGGCACTGATAGATTTCACTGATTGGCGGCACTTATGGGCATCACTGATGGGTACTGATTGGCATCACTGCTGGGCACTGACTGGCATCACTGCTGGGCACTGACTGGCATCACTGCTGGGCACCGTTGGGCTGCACTGATAATCAGGACATTGATAATCAGTGCCCTGATTATCTGTGCAGGCCTCCTCTGTGAGGAAATACCTCTGATCAGCTCTTCTCTCCTCACATGCTGTCAGCGTGAGTAGAGGAAAGCCGATAATCGGTATTTACTTGTTTACATGTGATCAGCTGTGATTCGACATGTAATTCGAGCCTTGTCATCTACTCTTTACAGAGATTTGGGATGCACTGTGTCTAAGGGATACAGTGCACCGCCGATCGCCCCTAGAGCATGGCAGAAATAGGACTACATCATATTAGTTAGTCCCAGAATGAGATGGCCACCTTGCGCCTGTCATTTTACCATTTGGTGGGCAGAAGGTGGTTAAAGATAAGCCTTTCCGCAAAAAAAAAAAAAAATGGTGATGGGCAATAATGGCGGCACTAATAGGCCGTAAAGATCTGTTTAACCTAAAATGAATGGCCAATTAAGATAAAAAAAATATATATTACTAAAATAAATAAATTTAAAAAAGAAAATACTACCCTTTTAAAACAGGAGCCCCATTTTGAGGTAAAGCATGCAGCAAAAAAAAAACATGGATGGGATGACTGCTGACAGTGACTGTTGCTAAAGTTTCCTAACTGACCCTAATGCAAGTTGTCAATTTTCACATTCTTTTCCCATAGCAGCTTCCAGTACACTCACACTATAGCTGCTCCTCCCCCCCCCCCCCCCCCTTCCTTTTACAATGTAGGAGCATGGCCTATCCAAAAGCCCCTTGATTAGCATTTAGCATTTTGTCTATAGTTCAAAGGCCAAGCAGTGCATTACAGTTTAATAAAAATTCTCCTGGGCGATTCTTCACATAAATTCGCTGGTTGTGTGCATCTCAGACCTGCAGGATTAGCCTCAAACCAGTAATAGTATTGAACCTGAATCTCATCCCCAATGTTGATGATGTCATCTTGTCCTGCCCATACACTCTTATTTAACATTCACAGAGCATTCTTTCACCCCATTCTTGCCAAGGCCAATTTTCAGCTTTCATCGCTGTCACACTTTGAATGACAATTGTGCGGTCATGCAACGCTGTACACAAATAAAATTTTTGCTAAAAGAACTAAAAAAGACAGAACATTTTGAAAAAATATGTTTTTCTTTGTTTCTGTATTTTGTAAATAAGTCATTTTACTCCTTCACTGATTGGCACTGATAAAGCTGCACTAATGGCCACTGATTGGTGAAACGACACTTAAGGGCACTGATGAGGAGGCACTAATAAGCAGCTCTGATGGGCACTGATATGCAGGATGATAGGCGGCACTGATGGGCACTAATAGGTGGCATTGATGGGCACTGATATGTGGCACTGATGGGTACTAATAGGTGGCAAGGATAGGGGGCACTGATAGGCACTGATTGGCGGCACTCATGGGCACTGAAAGGCAGCACTGATTGGCATCACTGCTGGGCACCATTGGGGCTGCAATGATAATCAGGGTACTGATAATCAGTGCCCTGATTATCTCTCCAAGTCTCCTCTGTGAGGAAATGCCGCTGATCAGCTCTCCTCACACTCTGTCAGTGTGAGTAGAGGAAAGCCGATAACTGTCATTTCCTAGTTTACATGTGATCACCTGTGATTGGACATGGGCAAAAAGCCTCGTCATCTACTCTTTGCCGAGATTGGGGATGCGCTGTGTCTTAGGGATACAGTGCACCACTGAGAGCGTGGCAAAACTAGGACTACGTCATATTACATCATCCCAGAACAAAAGAGCCACCTTGCGCCCATCATTTTACTATATGGCGGATGGGAGGTGGTTAAAGGGAAGCTTTTCCGCAAAAAATAAAATAAAAATTATGATGGGCACTAATAGGCGGCACTAATAGGCGGCAAGGATCTGTTTAACCTAAAATGAATTCCCAATTAATATTTAAATAATATACCACTAAAATAAAATAATAAAAAAAAGGAAATACTACCCTTCCAAACAGGAGCACCATTCTGAGATCGAGCATGCAGCAAAAAAAATTAATAAAAAAAAGGATGGGGTGACTGCTGCCAGTGACTGTTGCTAAACCAACCTAACCGACCCTTATGCAGTTTATCAATTTTCCCATTCTATCCCCACAGCAGCTTCCAGTACACTATGGCTGCTCCTTGCCTCCCCCCACCCCCTTTCTTTTACAGTATAGGAGCATGGCCTATCCATTAGCACCCTTTCGCTGGTTGTGTGCATCTCAGACCTGTAGGATTAGCCTCAAACCAATAATAATATTGAACCTGAATCTCATCCCCAATGTTGATGATGTCATCTTGTCCTGCCCATACACTCTTATTTAACATTCACAGAGCATTCTTTCAACATAATCTGCCTTTGTGAATTGTTTAGGTTGAGCACCACTACCCATCCACAGTTTGCATAGCTCTGGCATAAAACATTTGTTACTTTTGTGCATTCTGGTAAACTGGTTTAAAAGCTATTGCTGTAAGATTTATTAGGATTTGTGTGCCATTAACTTCTTTGCACCTCTCTAGCTTGATGCATTTTACGCTGCATGCTTCCAGCTTATTTGAAGATTATATTGCTCTTTGCAGATTGCCAAAAACAATATATCACATCTTAAAAGCCCTTCTGGAAGTGACCTTTGTTGATTCAAGAAAAGCTGCTGGTGCTGTCGTCAGCATTACATCATTTTGTCTAGACATTTTCTCCCATCACTTTCAATCTCATTATCTTGTGTTTCTGTATGGGTAAGCATGGGAATAGAATAAATGGATTTACTTTGGATCTTAGAATATTATATCACTCAATGGAAATTCTTGCATTGGTTAAAAACATAGAATACAATAAGCTAGACAACCTGCTGAAAATGCTTCTAAATAGTACTTTAAAAAAATAACAGTATCCATATTACCTATTGATAGTAAAAAGAAAAATATTGTTCTATACAAAAGAATAATCAAAGGTTTGACTGGGAAAGAAAAATCAAAATCAATTCTCTTACACTCTGCATTTATTTTATTAAGGTCATTTTCATCATTTCAATAAAACAATCAAGAATCTTACATATGCAGGGAAAAGCAACAGGTTCACTTAACTGTCATTCTCCCCAGCTACATATACATACCTACCTTTCAACCCCTGCCACATAACTGGCTGTTGGAAGAGAAGAGAGGAAACCCACTGTAATCTCCAAGTTGCTACTTGAAACTTACACAGGACTGAGTACTCTTCCATCCAATATGCAAGAGAGATGATTGCAATATTGCATTATACAGGAAATTTTGTACTTTTTAAAAATATATTTGTTGATATGACCATACGGGGTTTATTATTACCAGGAACATAT
Source organism: Lithobates pipiens (assembly GCF_037356315.1). Classification (NCBI taxonomy): domain Eukaryota; kingdom Metazoa; phylum Chordata; class Amphibia; order Anura; family Ranidae; genus Lithobates; species Lithobates pipiens. The sequence continues at coordinate 145,329,919 of NW_027507758.1, read as the reverse complement.
ATTTTTTTCATTTTTTTATTTAAAGTTTTAAACTTTATCTTTATGTCAAGCCAAAAACTTTTTAAATGTAGTTTTGGATAGAGTGGGGAAGGATTGAAACTCTTGCCAGATTTATACTTCTATTTCAGGGGCTTTTCCTTACTTTACTAAAGAAAATAATTGTTATTCTGATTGTGTTGCTGTTACGCTCACTTACAGTCCCAGATATCAGTAAAAAGTTGTAAAGGAAAACAACTGTGATTTCATACCCTGCTGAAACAAAATGTATAATCAAATAACTATCAAGTGAAAGTAATATAAAATGAAAAGTCCAATAATCCACGACCGATTAGTTAGACCCACATAAAGTGCTAGTAATTCTTCTATGCATCAAACATGATGGTGTGGAAAACATATATGGCTAATGTTTCCAGTGCATCTCCTTCTACCAACCTCTAGGTAGATGTCCTACTCACCAGATTAAATTGACACCCATGACAGGTAGTCAAAGCAAGACAAACGGATGTCCAAGGAAGTGGCAGCTCAGAGTTATGCCGATGGGCTGCACCTCTGACGGGGGGGGTCTGTGCTGATTGATTGAGGATGCCCACACTGGACCACCAGGGACGCCACCAGACCACCAGGTATGCCCAGCACCAGGTATGCCACTCTAGACCACCAGGGATGCCAGTCAGTGCCCACAATGGATGCCAATCAGAGCCCACAATGGGCTCTCACTGATTGGCATGCATTATTGTTTGGCACTGATTGGCATCCATCAGTACAAAACAATGCAATACAATGTCGCATATCAGTGCCCATCCGTGCCACCTATCAGTGGCCATCCATGCCAACTATCATTGCCCATCTGTGCTGCCTATCCATGCCCATCTGTGTCGCATATCCATGCCCATTTATGCCGCCTATCCATGCCAATCCGTGCCAATTTGTGCCACCTATCAGTATCCATCCGTGTTGCCCTTCAGTGCCACCTATCAGTGCCCATCAGTGCCTCCTATCAGTGCCACATATAAGTGCCCATCAATGCCACCTCATCAGTGCCACTTCATTGGTGCCAGCTCATCAGTGCCCATCAGTGCCGCCTTATCAATGCCTGTCAGTGCAGCCCCATCAGTGCCCATCAGTGAAGGAGAAAACATATTATTTACAAAGTTTTGAAACTGAAACAAAAAAAACATATTTTGTTTCAAAATTTTCAGTCTTTTTTATTTGTTTAGAAAAAAATAAAGACCGTAGAGGTGATCAAATACCACCAAAAGAAAGCTCTATTTGTGGGAAAAAAATTATAAAAATTTAATTTGGGTACAGTGTAGCATGACTGCGCAATTGTTATTCAAAGTGCGACATCGCTGAAAGCTCAAAACTGGTCTGGGCAGGAAGGTGTTTAAGTGCCCAGTATTGAAGTGGTTAATAAAAGTGGGCCAAAAAACACTGAAAAGGAATCATCTGTGTGGACTGTTCTCACTAGCAGGTGCTACACTTGAGCTAAACAACCCCCAAACTTTAAAACCAACATTAGAAATCAAAATGTAATTCCCAAAAATTAGAGGGTAACATTACTATTCTACACTAACCCACCAAGAACCACCAAATATCACATAATAAATCAAGAAGAATAACTTTTGAATAATGTAATTCCACCACCTATATGGCCAAAGAAATGCAGTATATGTGTATTTATGTGTCACATGTGACAGCTCTGTGGCTTAGAGGTGAGAACTTCTGCTTAGTGTACCTGTGGGTCTGGGTTCCAAACCCAAGCATGCAGCCTCATGTAGAGAAGTTGTTTTATCTCCCTATGTTGTTAAACATAACTCCTGACCCAGGTCCTAAAACTATGTCTAAATGTAGTATTTATGTGTGTCTTCTGTAAAAATGGGCAAACATTCCTATAGATACACTCCTAAACCTTGTGGACAGCCTTACCAGAAGAGTTGAAGCTGTTATAGCTGCAAAGGGTGGGCCAAATCAATTTTGAACCCTACAGACTAAGACTGGGATGCCATTACAGTTCATGTGCGTATAAAGGCAGGCGTCCCATAGTTAGGACAATATATTGTATATGGCTTGTGAAACTGAGCATGGATATGGACGTAGAGCTGGTTTACACCACAGAGATGCAGACCACATGTGTGAGGCTGCCTGCTGGCTAAGTGGGTAGTAATTCTGTCTAGCATGTTCTCCCTGTGTAGGTTTCTCACCACAATCCAAAGACATGCTGGCATTTTATTTCTCTAATGTTGAAATAGTCTCTAATGTAAGAAAGTTTGTTTTGGACTTTAGATGGGAAGCTCATTGCAGCCAAGGACTGATGTTAATTTTTGTTAGCACTAATCATGCCCAGGGACTTGGTTTAAAATGCACAGGTGCACATGCTTAGAAAACTGTTGCTTTGTTTATGTGCATGCAAATGGACTTCAATCTTTGGCCTGTAGTTGGAGATTTGATGCACGTAGCCAAGGGCTAACACAGTTGCAAATAATATTGTGTGTTCCTGCTCAACAGGTGCAATCACTTTAGACATACATGAAGAGACAGATTGAAAGATACTCGTGTACTTCTATTGGGCGTGTGTCAGTGTGCTAACAATACAACCTGTCTTATATAAAGGACAGCCATGGGGGGGGGGGGGTTGTGTGGCCTGAGAAGCAGCCAGTTTTTGCTGTAATTTGTGGGGGAGAAGGAATGATATTGGGCATAATGACAAATGCTCAACTAGGGCTGTTTGCTGAACTTCTTGTGCATTTTTTGGTTTATGTGGCCATGCTGTCAATGTTGTGTGTGAATTCCTGACCATGCATTCATAGTTTGGAAGCATCTGCTGACCTTCTTCTACTCTTTGATCTCTTTGCTTAATTATGTACACAGAAAGGCAGTTTCCAGCAGAACATGCTCACCAATGTATATGTGTGGATTGCGGGGTGGTGATGGGTGTTATAGTTTGAATGTGTGGCCTTTTTTATATTATATTGGAATGCTTTGTAAGAATGACTGTTAACTATGTTTCTATAATCTTGTACTATGAAATGTGTTGGCCGTTATATACTGAAAGTAAATCTGTGTCCACTCTAAGGTTTAGACAAATTTTAGACTGTAATCCCATCCCATTTTTTTAATAAAGGGGCAGGCTCAATGATGTCAATGAATGGCCCCACCTCATGGCTGTGTAAGAGACACTAGACAGCGGGTGACAACACAATGGAGGAAGACTGTGGCGAGGAAGAACAAAGCGGCAAGGAAGAACACAGCAGCAAGAGAAGTAGGTGGTGGAGAGAGACAGTGTCAGGAGACAATGGTGACAGAAGATAGCAGCAAGAGAAACAGCACCAGGAGAAGATGACGGTGGGAGACACAGCTCAGAGAAGAAAACTGCTCAAAGCTATTTTACAATAAAGGAATTGTCAAAAACTGGCTATTGTTTTTTTGTCACATTTCACTGCTTTTTTTGGTGAATGGGTAAGGGTACAATGTACCCGATACCCATTCACATGGGGGTGATCTGGGGGCCCCCTTGTTAAAGGGGGCTTCCAGATTCCAATAAGCCCCCCCGCCCACAGACCACCACAACCACTGTGTAAGGGACAAGGTGTTTTAGGGGGACCCCTAAGCTCCCTCTCCATGTTGAGGGCATGTGACCTGGTATGGTTCAGGAGGGGAGGCGCTCTATCACCCCCCTTTTCCTGTGGCCTGCCAGGTTGTGTGCTCAGATAGGGGTCTGGTATGGATTCTGGGGGCAGACCCCCCACACTATTTTTATTTAAATTTTGGCATGAGGTTCCCCTTAAAATCCATACCAGACCTGAAGGGTCTGATATTAATTTTTTTGGGGGGGGGGGCCACGCCATTTTATTTTAAAATGTTGGTGCAGGGGTCCCCTTAATATCCATACCAGATCTGAAGGGCCGCATTTTTTAAAATTTTGGTGCGGTGTTCCCCTTCATATTCATACCAGACCCAAAGGGCCTGGTAATGAACTGGGGGGGAACTCACGCTGTTGTTTTCAATGATTTTTATGATCCGACAATACATTACAGCCGCAAGCAGTTTTAAATGACATTTTGTCCGCTATAAATTTAATTTTGCTGTGGTACTGTTATAAACACGGGAGAGATGCGCTACTTTACAGACAGACTAAGGAGACCCCCCAGTCATGATATTTAAAGGAATATAATTTTTTTTTGTTTCACTTTAAGCTTTATTACTTATCACTGCTCCTAAAAAAATGTCAGTTTTTAAAACTTTTTTGGGATTGATACATGTCCCCTGGGGCAGGATCCAGGTCCCGATACACTGTTTTTGGCAATAACTTGCAATTAAGCCTTTAAACTAGCACTTTTAATTTTTTATGTTCGTGTCCAATAGACTTTAATGGTGTTTGCATGGTCGCACACATTTTATGCCTGTTCGCAAGTTCTGGTGCAAACTGAACCGGGGGGATGGGGGGGTGTTCGCTTCATCCCTACTCAATAGCCAATGCCACGTGAGCATGTTTGGTACCATAATATTAATGCCTAAAATGCAAAGCATTATTGTTTAGAATGAAAGTAATCAAACATTTTTCTGCATATGATTGTGCTCAGCTCTGTAGTGTAGCGGTATGCCCTGCTACCTTCAAAGGCTTAAGTATTGTGTTCAAATCCCACCAATGGTATCACCTCCTAAAAACGTGCATTGTACTCCACAGCATAATTAGCAAATGCCCATCAGTTTGGTTTATTCCATCACTTTAACTCTTCAAATGCATGCAATGGTATGTAATTATTCAAAAATATTATGGTGTGGAATTCCAAAAATCCAGCTATTCCAAAAATCTCCCCCCCCGTGCATGCCAGGCACTTCGGATCCAAGCAAGCAGCCATTGCAGGCCAGGAAAGGGGGGTAGCGAGCCATACCAGGCCACTTGCCCTCAACATGTGGAGTGTGCTTTGGGGTCCCCCCGAAGCACCTTGTCCCTATGTTGATGGGGACAAGGGCCTCACCCCCACAACCCTTGCCCAGTGGTTGTAGGGGTCTGTTGGTGGGGGGGCTTATCAGAATCTGGAAGCCGCCTTTAACAAGGGGACCCCCAGATCCCGGCCCCCCCATGTAAATGGGTATCTTGTACCAACTACCCATTCACCAAAAAAAAAGTAGTGAAATGTGACAAAAGACAATAGCTGGTTTTTGACAATTTTTTTATTAATAATGTCTTCTTCTTTCAACCACTTCTTCCTCTGGTCTTCCTTCAGTCCTCTTCTTCTTCCTCCAGCTTCCTCTTCCCCTGCTTTGTCCTCCAGTCTCTCTCCACTGCCACTCATGCAACAAACCCACTAAACATGAAAATAATGACCCTCCTCCGACACTGTGGCCAGCGGATCTGTCCACTTCCATAGCACACAGTTCATATATAACTATGGGGTGGGGCCATCGGATGACGTTATCCGGGTACCCCGCCCCCTTAAACATCACTGACCCATCATGCCCTGGGTGGTGAAGTCACAAGGGGTGGGGTCTCAGAATGACATAATTCACCCCATTGCAACATTGGAGGAGGTTTGGAAAACTGGCTATTGTCTTTTGTCACATATCTCTACTTTTTTTGGTGAATGGGTAGGGGTACAATGTACATTCACATGGGGGAGGATCCGGGGGCCTCCTTGTTAAAGGGGGCTTCCAGATTCTGATAAGCCCACACCCACAGACCCCAACAATCACTGGGCAAGGGTTGTGGGGGTGAGGCCCTTGTTCCCCATCAACATAGGGACAAGGTGCTTTGGGGGACCCAAAAGCACCCTCCCCATGTTGAGTGCAAGCGGCCTGGTATGGTTCAGGGGGGTGCTGTCTCACCCCCCTTTCCTGGCCTTCCATGGCTGCTTGCTCAGATAAGGTTCTGATGTGTATTTTGGGGGGACCCCCATGCCATTTTTTTTATTTTTGCCATTCCCCTTAATATCCATACCAGACTAGAAGGGCCTGGTATGGACAGGGGGGAACCCTCTCCAATTTTTTCTTTGATTTCCAATCTATATTGCCGGGATCCTGCAATACATTACAGCCGTGAGCAATTTTAAATGACATTTTTTTCTTTAGAAATTTCATTTTGCTGCGGTACAGTAATAAACACGGGAAACATGCACTATTTTACAGGCAGACTAAGGGGACCCCCAGTCACGATATTTAAAGGAATTTTAAATTTTTAAAAAATTCCATTGATACATGCCCCTTGGGGCAGGACCCAGGTCCCCATACACTTTTTATGGCAAAGAAATTGCATACAAGTCTTCAGTGAGAACTTTCGATTTTGCAGGTTCAAGCCCCATTGACTTCCACTATTCCCACATATGCCGATCTGACAGGCATGTTCGCCGGCAATAGCGTGATTTTCCATTTGCATGTACGCCCAGTTTCTGAGAGTTGAAGTCATAATTGGCCTTAATTGGGCACTATTTTCCGGGACTGCAAGATCATATATTGGCGCTAAAGTAAATGACCCCCAATGTGTTCATAAAATCATCAAAGCTTTATTGTAATCTGCAAATATTAAAAACAATAATATTCATAAAACCATCATAGAAAATCAATTTTCAAATAAAATGTTTACTATTTAACTCCCTATTTTTAGTTAAAAGTAATCAGCCTTTAATAATTCTATCCCTCATTATCTCCTGGCCTATTACTCTTTCAATTTTTTTGCTATCTATTTTTCAATCCATCTTTAACCACTTGCCGACCAGGGCACGATGATGTACGTCGACAGAATGGCAAGGGCAGGCAAATGGGCGTACATGTACGTCCCTTTAAATTTGCCGCCCTGCCATCGGGAGTGCGCCGCTGGCGGCGCGCTCCCACGCTGGTCGGGACCCTCGTGAGTCCGGTCGCGGGACCTGCGGACTCGATCGCTGCGGGCATCCCCGCGATCGTCTCACGGAGCGGCCAAATGAAGAAATACCGTTGTAAACAACATTTCTTCATTCTGCCTAGCAACTAGTGACGCTGATCTCTGCTCCATGTGATTGGAGCAGAGATCAGTGTTCACTAAATGAAAGCCCAACCCCCCACAGTTAGTAACACATCCCTAGGAACACTTAACCCCTACACTGCCACCCACTAGTTAACCCTTTCACTGCCAAGGTCATTTACACAGGAATCACTGCATTTATATAGCAGTGATTACTGTATAAATGACAATTGACCCAAAAATGTGTCAAAAATGTCCGATGGGTCCCCCACAATGTCGCAGTCACAATAAAAATCGCTGATCGCCGCCATTACTAGTAAAAAAAATAATAATAAAAAATTATTAATAAAAATGCTATAAAACTATCCCTATTTTGTAAACGCTATAACTTTTGCGCAAACCAATCAATAATCGCTTACTGCGATTTTTTTTACTAAAAATATGTAGAAGAATACGTATCGGCCTAAACTGAGGGAAAAAAAATGTTTTTTTATATATTTTTGGGGGATATTTATTATAACAAAAAGTAAAAAATGCGTTTTTTTCAAAATTGTCGCTTTATTTTTGTTTATAGCGCAAAAAATAAAAACCGCAGGGGTGATCAAATGCCACCAAAAGAAAGCTCTATTTGTGGGGAAAAAAAGGACGTCAATTTTGTTTGGGAGCCACATCGCACGACCGCGCAATTGTCAGTTAAAGCGACGCAGTGCCGAATCGCAAAAAGTGGTCTGGTCTTTGACCAGCAAAATGGTCCGGTCTGAAAGTGGTTAAACCATTAATATATTAACTATTTTTGTTTTGTTCATTTTTTTTGTGTCACATTAAAAAATTGTGCAAAAAATACAGAAAAAAAGCTTTTATTTCATTTGTAAACATCTTTTTAATGTGTAGTGCCAAAAATATAAATTTAGTGTCATTATAAACATGATGAAATTAGAGAATAAAACTGGTACTTTTCCACACCAACTAATTTTTGTTTTAATTAACAATGGCCAAAATTAAATTAATGGCGCTTTTTAAATTTCTTTCTAATATATTTTGTCTATAGATTGTGCTGAAATAACAAAAAAATAAAAATGATATAGTATAGTCCATAGATTGCATTGAAAAATAAATGACAATGCCATTAAAATAGGATTTTTATATACAGCTTACCTGTAAAATCCTTTTCTTGAGAGTACATCACGGGACACAGGAGCTTCATTGCATAGTGGGTTATATAGGCACCTCTGGTGATTGGATACTGGTTAATTCCTCCCCTATATAACCCCTCCCATATGGGAGGCACCTCAGTTTTGTAGCAAAGCAATAGGAAACCACGTAAAACCCAAGAGGGGCGGGAGCGCTGTGTCCCGTGATGTACTCTCAAGAAAAGGATTTTACAGGTAAGCTGTATATAAAAATCCTATTTTCTTGATCATACATCACGGGACACAGGAGCTTCATTACATAGTGGGATGTCCCAAAGCAATGCTCAGATTGAGGGGAGGGAGACACAGATCATAATTATAGAACGCCATGGACCAGAGGACCTAAACTGCAGCCTGCAGTACACTGCGCCCAAAGGCGATATCCTCTTGCCCTCTGACATCCACCTGATAGAATCTGGTGAATGTGTGGACTGAAGTTGCAGCCTTACAGATCTGAGCCAGGGAGGCCTGGTGATGCACTGCCCAAGAAGCACTTACAGCCCTAGTTGAGTGCGCTTTCACTTGAAAAGGAGGGATGTTCCCTTTAACACTATAAGCCTGAGAAATAATCTGTCTAATCCACCTTGAGAGAGTGGATTTTGATGCCGCCTGGCCCTTCCTAGGGCCTTCCGGCAAAATAAATAAGCAATCAGTTTTCATTATCTGAGCAGTTGCCTGAAGATAGATACTGATCGCCCTTACCACATCCAAAGTGTACAAAGATTCTTCTTCTGCAGACTGTGGGTCCGGAAAAAAGGATGGTAGGATTACATCTTGAATCAAATGGAATCCTGAAACCACCTTGGGCAGAAAGGACCTGTTGGGACGCATTACCACCCGATCCTTATGAATAATTAGATACGGCTCTTTGCTGGAGAGAACTGCTAGTTCTGACACTCTTCTAGCCGTGGATATGGCTACCAAGAAGACCAATTTTTTTAGTCAAAAGAACTAACGAAGCCTGATGCAAAGGTTCAAAAGGTTGCCCCTGCAAAGCCGAGAGAACCAAATTCCGATCCCATGGGCATACCGGAGGTTTGACTGGCGGCCTTATCCGCATAGCCCCCTGGATGAAAGCCCGCACCAGGGAATGCGATGCAAGTGGCTTCTGAAAAAACACTGACATGGTCGAAATCTGCACCTTGATAGTGCTTATGGCCAAATTAATTTCTAGGCCTGACTGGAGGAAGGCCAAGATCCTGCTAATGACATACTTTCTAGGATGCCCTTCCCTGAGTTCACACCAGGAAACATATGCCCTCCAGATTTTGTAGTAAATAAGCCTGGAGGCCGGCATTCTGGCATTGACCAGAGTAGAAAGGACTGGCCCCGAAAGCCATGGTCTCTCAGAATGTGGGTCTCAGCAGCCAAACCGTCAAATTCAGACTGTGTAAAGCAGGATGGTAAATTGGACCCTGTGAGAGCAGATCTGGCCGGAGAGGGAGGATCCATGGCCTGCCTACTGCCAACTTCATGATCTCTGCGTACCACGGTCGCCTGGGCCAAGCCGGGGCTACCAAAAGAACCGACTTTGTTTCCCTCTTGACTCTTCCCAGGAACCGCGACAGAAGCGGGCACGGGGGGAAGGCATAAATCAAATTGTACTGATCCCAGAGAACTGTCAGAGCATCCGACCCCTGAGCGAGTGTATCTCTTGTCCTTGACACGAATTTGTCCAGTTTTCTGTTGAACCTGGACGCAAACAGATCTACGTCTGGAGTACCCCACCTGCGACATATGTTCCAAAACACGTTGGGGTGCAGAGCCCATTCTCCTGGGCACAACTGCTGGCGGCTCAGAAAATCTGCCTGCCAATTTTCCACTCCTGGAATGAAGACTGCAGAAAGGCATGGAACATGCCTTTCTGCCCAGACAAGTATGCGATTCACCTCTTTTTGCGCAACCAGACTCCTGCTACCGCCCTGGTGATTGATATAGGCCACTGCTGTGGCATTGTTGGACTGAACCCGAACAGGGAGAACCCGTAGTCTGAAAGACCAGTTTATGAGAGCCATATAAACTGCCCGGATCTCCAAGATATTTATGGGCAATAGCTTCTCGATCGCAGACCATTTCCCCTGCGAGCATGTCTCCTCCAACACTGCTCCCCAGCCTGTCAGGCTGGCATCTGTCGTAATAATCTTCCATGGAAGAGGAAGAAAAGTTTTGCTTTTCAGCAAATTCTCGGTTTGTAACCACCAAACGAGACTCTTGCGTGTCCCTGGGGATAGACGCATAGGAAGATCCAAGGACTGGGGCTTCCTGTTCCAAGCCGCAAGGATGCATCTTTGCAGAGGCCTTGAGTGGAACTGGGGGAATTGAAAGGCCTCGAAGGAGGCGACCATTTTCCCTAACAGTCTCATGCACAACCGAATGGGGGAAGATCTTCTGCCCAGAATTAGGCGCACCAGATCCCCAATGGCCAAGGCTTTTGGCCTTGGTAGAAACACCTTGCCCTGAGCGGTGTCGATAACCATACCCAGGTATTTCAACCTGGTAGCAGGCTGTAGGGACGAATTTTCTAGGTTTATAATCCAACCTAGGCGTTCCAGGTGTTCTAGCGTTCTGGTAACACTGTGGTTCAGGAGCGCTACTGTTTTCTCTATGAGAAGCAAATCGTCTAGATAAGCCATGACGGCTATACCCTGAGCTCTTAGGTTTGCCAAGAGAGGGTCCAGAATCTTTGTGAAGACTCGAGGGGCCGTATCGAGCCCGAACGGCAAGGCCACAAATTGAAAATGGCGCCGCGCTACCACGAACCTTACATACTTTTGGTGTGCGGAAAAAATTGGCACATGGAGATATGCATCCTTGATGTGCACGAGGACCGCCGGTATCCAGGGGGGAAGGGAATCGCCATCGGAGCTGCGTGGGACCCCCAGACTACGTGGGACCCCTGTATTACCTTCATTGTGGCAGAGATTGCAGTGGAGACGTGAGTCATCTGGGAGAACCAGGCTTCACTGAGCGTGTGTATCTGAAAGGCATGTAGGTATGCATCTTACTTCCTCTAGTGGTGGAAACCAGGTAAGACATACTCTTCAATGAAGAAATCCATAATATAATTTATATAGGATTAACTTCCCTTACCTGTCCTCGCCGCAGGAATTGCTGAAAACAGACAGATTCCAGCCTTCACCCATCACGGCGGGCAGAGTTGTGCCAACCTTCAGGTTTTTTTTGGGGGTTCCTTCTCAGAGGAACCTCCTACCTGGACCTTGTAAAAGACTCTGCCAGAAACTTTTGTGCCACTATGTAAATAGTACATTAAGTCTGTTTTTTCCAGAGCCCAGTCTTCCAGTAGGAGAGGACTTACAGGCAAAACCTTGTTTCTTCGGATGACGAGGCCCGGGTACCATATCACCTTGGGAGTCAAAATATCAGCCAGAGATATGAATCCGGTTTGTTGTAGCCCTTAGGCCCCCGCAGGGACCTGCACAGAGCTTTCTTCATAGCACATGTTTTACGTGACCAATCACCATAGACACTGGTGAAAAAAACTGAGGTGCCTCCTATATAGGAGGGGTTATATAGGGGAGGAATTATCCTTAATTGGGGGTTAACCAGTGTCCAATCACCAGAGGTGCCTATATAACCCACTATTTAATGAAGCTCCTGTGTCCTGTGATTAGGGATGAGCCGAACACCCCCCGGTTCGGTTCGCACCAGAACTTTCGAACGGACCCCAAATTCGAACTTTAGAACCCCATTGACGTCTATGGGACTCGAACGTTCGAAATTAAAAGTGCTAATTTTAACGGCTAATATGCAAGATACTGTCCTAAAAAGGGTTTGGGGACATGGGTCAATGCCTAAAATGTTTTTAAAAATGGCCGTTTTGGCGGGAGCACTGATTTTAATGATGATTAAAGTAAAAAAAAAGTGAAATATTCCTTTAAATATGGTGCCTGGGGGGTGTCTATACTATGTCTGTGAAGTGCCACGTGTTTCTCGTGTTTAGAACAGTCCCTGCACAAAATGACATTAAACAGAAATAACATCATTGAAAACTGCTTGCGGTTTTAATGTTATATCTGGTTCCTGCAATATGGTTGAAAACCATTGAGAAAAATGACATGGGTAGCCCTCCCTGCCCATTATCAGCCCCTTTGGGTCTTGTACGCATATCAAGGGGAACCCTGTACCCAAAATAAAAAAAGGAAATGCGTGTGGCCCCCAGGCCCTATATACTCAGGTCAGCAGTATACAGGCGGTGCAAACAAGACAGGGACTGTGTAGGTTTGTTGTGTTAAGTTGAATCTGTTTATAATTTTCAACTGGTACATTTTTAAAGTGTAGCTCCAGTCAAAAAAACTATTTTTAAGCTTTTTGGAAAACATAGGGAAGGGTTATCACCCCTGTATAATTTGTTTTGTCGTCCATCTTTTTTCATCTCACTTGCTGTTGTCTCCTTCCGTTTGCAAGTAGGAGATGTTTGTAAGTTGGATGTTTGAAAGTAGGGGCCTGCCCTATATGCTCTGCAGAAATGGCGGAACAAGGTGTTGGTTTTGCCACAACATTGTAAGCCCTCAAAGTGACTCTTGCTGGGCGCTGGAGCACCCTGCTGTGAACAATTATATCAAGAATTGTAATTACATGCCATTGTTGAACAGTGGTAGAAAAATTGACCTTTGGTGGTTGTGGTGCTGGTGCCACAACACTATAAGTCCTCACAGTTACTCTGGGTGGGCACAGGAACGGGCCCTCCTGTGAAATATTATATCAAGAATTGTAATTACATGTCCCTGTTAAACAGGGGCAGAAAAATTGGGCCTTAGGCACTGGTGCTGGTGCAACGACACTGCAACCTCTCCCATATACTCTAGTTTTATTGCAGGAAGGCAGTCTTGAAGGGATGTGATATTTCAAAAAAAATTATTCGGTTACATCAGCTTCAGGTGCTTGGAAGCTGTGGGTGATCCAAGACTGATTCATCTTGATGAAGGTCAGTCGATCAACTGATTCGGTGGACAGGCGCACCCTGTGATCGGTAACAAAGCCACCAGCAGCACTGAAGGTGCGTTTTTCCGAAAGAACGCTGGATGCAGGACAGGCCAGTAGCTCAATTGCATACTGTGCAAGCTCTGGCCAGTGATCCATCCTCAAGACCCAGTAAGCCAGAGGATTTTCGGTGGGAAAGGTGTCCAAGTCTGACCTTGCCCCTAGGTATTCCTGCACCATGTAAATCAGACGCTGGCGATGGTTGCTGGAACCGATCATACCTTGGGGCTGCGGACTAAAAAATTGTCTGAAAGCATCAGTCAGACGGCCACCTTCTCCACTGCTCCTTCTGACCGATGCCTCAGCAACACGTTGTCCAGGACCAGGAGTTTGTAACCTCCCAGTCTCTGGGAACGCGTTGCACAGACCTTTCTGCAAGGCCTCCCGGAGATGTCTCATCCTCTGCTCCCTCTGCGATGGCAAGATAAGGTCGGCAACCTTACCCTTGTACCGTGGATCAAGGAGAGTGGCCAGCCAGTAATGGTCCCTTTCCTTGATCCGAAAAATACGAGGATCCTTCCGCAGGCTTTGCAGGATCAGGGAGGCCATGCAGCGTAGGTTAGCTGAGGCATTCGGTCCGGAGTCCTCTGGGTCACTAAGGGCAACATGATCCGCAGCTACCTCCTCCCAGCCACGTACAAGTCCACGTGTTTCTTGGGACTGTAAATCATCCCTACAAGACTGCTGCTGCTGATGCTGAGTGCCAGCCTCCACCTCCATGCTGACACAATCATCCTCCTCCTCCTCTTCCTCCTCCTCATCCTCTTCCTGTGTGATGGGTGGCACAGCAGGAACACTGTCTGGATAAAGGGGGCCTTGAGAGGCAAGGAAGTCCTCCTCTTCCTGCCTCTGTTCTGCCTCAAGTGCCCTGTCCATTATTCCACGCAGCGTATGCTCCAAGAGGTGGACAAGAGGTACAGTGTCACTGATGCATGCACTGTCACTGCTCACCATCCTTGTGGCCTCCTCAAATGGTAACAGGACAGTGCATGCATCCCTGATCATGCCCCACTGGCGTGGTGAGAAAAAACCGAGCTCCCCTGACCCTGTCCTGGTGCCGTAGTCGCACAGGTACTCATTGATGGCCCTCTGCTGCGTGTGCAGCCGCTGCAGCATGGCCAACGTTGAGTTCCACCTGGTGGGCATGTCACATATAAGGCGGTTCTTGGGCAGGTTCAACTCCTTTTGGAGCTCAGCCAGCCGAGCACAGGCATTAAATGATCGGCGGAAATGCACACAGACTTTCCTGGCCTGCTTCAGTACATCCTGTAAGCCAGGGTACCTGCCCAAGAACCGCTGCACCACCAGGTTAAGGACGTGAGCTACACAGGGCACATGGGTCAGTTGTCCCTGTCGGAGGGCGGAGAGGAGGTTGGTGCCATTGTCACAAACCATCATTCCTGGCTTAAGCTGGCGTGGCGTCAACCACCTCTCGGCCTGCCCCTGCAGAGCTGACAAAACATCCGCCCCAGTGTGGCTCCTGTCCCCCAAACAAACCAGCGCAAGCACGGCATGGCATCATTTTGCCTGCGTACTTGCTTAGCCCATGGAACGCCTACGGAGCACCGCTGGTTCTGAGGACAGAGCACTGGAAGAGGCCATGGAGGAAGAAGAAGAGGAGGGGGTGGAGGAGAGAGGTGTGTCACAACCAATAGTAACATTTTGGAGGCGTGGTGGCGGAACAACCTCCAACACTACTGCACCTTGTCCTGCATCCTTCCCAGCTGCCAGAAGAGTGACCCAATGGGCCGTGAAAGACAGGTAACGTCCCTGTCCATGCCTGCTGGACCATGAGTCAGCGGTAATATGCACCTTACCGCTGACCGCCCTGTCCAGCGAGGCAAGGACATTGCCTTCCACATTTCGGTAGAGAGCCGGAATCGCCTTCCATGAGAAAAAGTGGCGTTTGGGGACCTGCCACTGAGGAACCGCACATTGTACAAACTCACGGAAGGGGGCCGAGTCTACCAACTGAAAAGGCAGCAGTTGAAGTGCTAGCAATTTAGCCAAGCTAGCATTCAACTGCTGGGCATGTGGATGGCTGGGAGTGAACTTCTTTCACCGGTCCAGCAGCTGGGGCAGGGACATTTGCCTGCTATAATCGGACGTGGGTGTACCGCTAGCAGAGTTCCCGAAAGCACTTGGCTGTGACACACCTAATTCTACACCTTCATTCCTCTCAGAGCAGGTTTCAGAGAGGACTGAAGGTCTAGTGGGGTTGGAGATGCCAGTTGATGAGGAGCAAGGAGAGGTCCGCTTTGTTCTTTGGTGTGGGTCTTTGAGGTATGCTTGCCAACGAGCTGCATGGCAGGTCAACATATGTCTGGTCAAGCATGTGGTGCCCAAGCGGCTGATGTTTTGGCCACGCGAGATACGCTTGAGACATATGTTGCAAATAGCAGCGGTGCGATCTGATGCACTTGTCTCAAAAAAGGCCCACACCAAAGAACTTTTAGAATAACGCGCAGAGGCAGCGCCCTGCACAGGCGGAGCTCTGCGGTGTGATTCAGTCGATGTGCTGCCCCTAAGCTGGCCCCCGGAGGGCATCCCGCCTCGTTGGACATGTGCCTCCTCCTCCTCCTCCTCCTCCTCTCTCCTTCCAGGCACCCACGTGGAGTCAGTGCCCTCATCATCCCCTCCCTCTTCATCGCTGTAGCAAACCTGGCAGTATGCTGCAGCTTGTGGAACATGACAGCCAGATTGCTGTCCTTCTTGAGCATCCCCTCTCTCTTCGCTCACGCTACTGCCTTCCTCTAGCTGAGTGTCATCATCAGAGCCCACAAAACACTGGGCATCCTCCTGGAGCATGTACCCAACACTGTGCTCAAAGAGTTCAGTAGAATCCTCAGGAGGACGTGGCGGGTCTAGGGAAGGAGTCACTGATGATGACATTGAGAGGAGGGAAGACGATGCGTTGGCAGTTGCTTTGCTAGTACCCTGAGACTGGGTGAGAGAGGATGAGGAGGATGAAGAGGGCTTGGTCATCCACTCTACCAAGTCGTTGGCATGTTGCGGTTCAACATGTCCAGCTGCCGAAAAGAAGGACAAGCGTGTCCCATGGCCAGGTGCTGATGACAATGCACCGCGTCCACGACCAGCACTGTTTTCTCTAGACACAGAGCCTGCTTGCCCTCTTTTATCGTCTTGCGCCTGTCTGCCTCTCCTTGCTGGCCTTCCAGACATGGTAATGGCCTGAAGGGAGTTGGGTAAAACAGCAGTGTAATGGAGTCACACAACACCCACTAAGCCCTGCAGATGGCTCTATTAGAGAACAGCAATAAACGGTAGATACAGGTGTATATTGTGCTGGAGTCACACAACACCCACTAACTCCTGCAGATGTCTTTATTATAGAACACCAGAGATAAAGGGGTGTACTGTAATTGAGTCACACAACACCCACTAAGCCCTGCAGATGGCTCTATTAGAGAACAGCAATAAAGGGTAGATACAGGTGTATATTGTGCTGGAGGCACAAAAAACCCACTAACTCCTGCAGATGCCTTTTTTATAGAACACCAGAGATAAAGGGGTATATACAGATGAATACTGTGCTGTGCTGGAGGCACACACAACTTCCAATAACTCCTGCAGATGGCAAGTGGGCTCAAATAGAGAAGAGCTATGTAGGTGGATATAGCGGTGTGTACTGGGTACAGAGCACGCAGACAGCACGCACAAGCTCCTAACACTACTGACTGCAAGCTCTATTATAAAATATAGATCACTAGCTATATAGGTGAGGTGAATATAGCGGTGTATACTGCGGTCAGGGCACACAGACAACAACCACTACACAACAGCAAGATCGAAAATCGGCTGAAAACGATAGGTGTGTACTGTATTGAAGGTACACAGAACACCCACTAACTGCTTCAGACGCCAACACACTACACTAGGCCGCCGCGCTGGCGGCCTTATATAGTGTGGGGCGTGTACTACACAGCCTGAGCTATGATTGGCCACAGGCATCCTGCCTGTGGCCAATCATGGCTCTCCTCGCTGCTGGCGCTGTGATTGGCCAAGCATGCGGGGTCACAGTGCATGCTTGGCCAATCATGAGCCAGCAATGCACTGCATTGTGGGCCGTGAGCGCCACACGAATTTGGCGCGAACGGCCCATAACGTTCGGAATTCGCCGAACGGGCGAACAGCCGATGTTCGAGTCGAACGTATGTTCGACTCGAACGCGAAGCTCATCCCTACCCGTGATGTATGATCAAGAAAATAAAGTATTGGTTGTCCTAAAAAGTATACCTTATCATAAAGAACAACAAATTTATTTTAAAAAAAAGGAGGTCACCAATGGCATCACATGTTTTTCTTTCCATGCACACTCATTAAAATTCTCCATAACATCAGGCTGTACAATCCAAATTAATGAAATATTATATTTTATTTTGAGAAAAAATACTCTCTATTGTAATAAATAAAACAACCGCTGTTCCCAGAACTCTAAAGTTTGATCTAAATTCTAAAGTTTGATCTAAAGCCTAGCAAAGATAAGAAGGTCTTTGGCTTCCGGGCCAAAGGTGGGTGTTTCACAACATTAGAGAAAGCCTGGGGCTTTGTTTGAGGGTAAATTCAGATTAACAAGGCTCAGCCAGGAAGCAGAAGATGTTTATGTAAAGAATAACTCCCTTCTACATAAGTAATTACAAGCAACCATTGATGTATGCTTTAAATAAGGTTAACACACAGTCATAGGTTTATTCACAGTAAACTATCATTCGGGTGATGGATTCCCTTTATAGCCCACACTCCTTTTCAGCTGATACTTACCTTCTCCAAGTTCCCTTACTTCCGGTTCAGCTGTCTCTGCATTGGTCTGTATCATAATATACACAGGGCTAACTTCCAATTTACACCCCCAGGTAACAGTGTATATTAAGAAGAAGCTTTACCTTGAATGGCAAAGTGAAAGCTTTACTTTAACACATATGCACATTATATGTATGAATGTAAAAAAAACCTTCTGTGTGCAGCAGCCCCCCCAGCCCCCCGCCCAACACTTACCTGAGCCGCCTCTTGATCCAGCGATGTCAAGGAGAGCCTTGGCTCCCCAGAGACTCACACTCCTGATTGGCTTTTGGCCAATGACTCCCACTGTTGTTAATCCCAGCCAGTGAGCCAATCAGGAGATGGGGTGGGGAGAAGCCATGGCTCCATGTGTGAATGGACACTCAGGGCTGCAGCTCGGGAGTACACCTCCTTGGGCACCTGGCAAGAGAGAGGGACCATGAGCTTTGGCGAGGGACCCAAGAAGAGGAGAATCCAGGATGCTATGTACAAAACATTACACAGAGCAGGTAAGTATAGCATGTTTCTTATTTCAATGTAAAAAAAAACAAGGGTTTAGTAACACATTAAGTTCTATTTTCTTCATTTTAAACCAACAGCTAAGAACAAAGTACACTTCCACTGAAACATTTTTAGAAAGATTATATTTGAAAAATCCCCCTTAATTGTTTAGTTTATTAACAAATAATCAATGATGCCTACATAATACAGATTTACAGTATGTCTTTTTATGAAAAGTAACAGACTGCATAGAAAATATCATCTCATTCTAACACAACACTGACTTTTATTATTACCCAACTCGATTATACTGATTTATTAGCTTAGTTTGATTTCCATGAATATATCTATTTAAGAAGAAGGTAAATCATTGTTGTAAATGTCTTCATCATTTTTAAGATAGCGGCCTCCTTCCCTTTTATGGTCATAAAATTCCTAATGACCTATACTAATCCTTGGAGTTTATTGAAGGGAGGTAAATATTCCATATATAATGTGTACCCTACAACAATGGTTATATGAGCAATAATCATAAAAGATCTGTATCTTACAAACCTATGCAAGAAATCATAAAAAACACTTCTGTAGAATGTTCGGGAACATTAACCACTCTCTGGTTTGGGAAATCTGCCTTTAATTGCTAGGAGTTCTACATTTTATGTCTTGCATGATTTAATACTAATATACTCCATTTTACATCTAAGAAAAACACTACAACAAATAACATGACTGTAATAGTAAAAATGCAATTATTGCTTGACATTCATGGAGAAATAGAAACAAGCGCACACTTTATCATAACATAGCCGTAAGAAGTCTTTGATTCTGATATATTGATGTATCCGCGCAGATTTTTTTTATAGCGGTAAACCTTGTAGTAAAATAAATGTGACAGGCATGCAGACTGAACTTTGTGAAAAAAAATCCAAAGAACCCAATGCAGTCTGCAGATTGAACACAAACAGTATATTTAAAATAATATATTAAATATTATATAATAATATAATAATATATTAAAGTATTATACTGTAGGTGACTGGTGTTTTTTTTAATGTCGACATTGGCATATGCCCTCCATGGCAGTTTTTGTGTACCTTTTTATTTGACAATACCTTGCTTATTAGCCCTACAAATGGCCAGAATTGAATAAAATGATTCACCCCTTTCATAGCCTTCAACAGGGTGCACTGCAAATTTTGCAAACTGCAAGCAGGAATCGCAAAACTGTTTGAGAAATGAACACAAGCAGATTGATTCATCGCTATAGACTGGCCTGTGAGGGTGCTGGAGAGCAGAATCCTAATCCCTAGACTCCAAGAACCATTTTCCTAGTGCCTTCATTCTGATTGGGCAGAGAACACTGGAGAAGGGGGTGCTAGGGTCCTATAAATAGTGCAACATCAATAAAGTGTGGAGAGCTGAAGGAAAGAATATCCTGCATCCTACTGTGAACACAACATGAGTGTTAGAAGAAACTGTTTTTAAAACGCTAACAAAAGTACAAGACACACTTGTAGGGGAGTCCAAGGAAGTAAAAAACAGTGAAGTTTAAGAAGTGGAGAGCTTTGGAAAATTTGAGTAGCACTGTGAAGAGAAGAATTCAATATTGTGTAAATAAAGTATAGTTTAAAGCGGTAGTAAACCTGAAAG
This sequence comes from Lithobates pipiens, assembly GCF_037356315.1. Lineage (NCBI taxonomy): Eukaryota > Metazoa > Chordata > Amphibia > Anura > Ranidae > Lithobates > Lithobates pipiens. The sequence continues at coordinate 145,309,840 of NW_027507758.1, read as the reverse complement.
ATAAAGGCATAATGTGCTAGTATGCATCGCATACTAGCACATTATGAAATACTCAAATTAGAAGGAAGCCCTCTCAGTGGTGCCCACCACCACTGAGAGAACTGACATATTCTCCTATCCTTTCTTCCTTTTTTTGGTGAATGTGTAGGGGTACAATGTACCCGATACCCATTCACATAGGGGGCAGGATTTGGGGGTCCCCTTCTTCAGATAAGCCCCCCACCCACAGGCTCCCACAACCACCGGGCAAGGGTTGCGGGAAAGATGCCCTTGTCCCCATCAACATGGGGACAAGGTATGTTGGGGGGAACCCCAAAGCATCCTCCCCATGTTGAGGGCATGTATCCTTGTATTGTTCAGGAGGGAAGGCCGCTCTCTCACCCCCCCTTTTCCTACACCCTGCCAGGTTGCGTGCTTAGATAAGGCTCTGGTATGGATTTTGGGGGGCTCGTACGCCATTTTTTTTTACATTTTGACGCAGGGTTCCCCTTAAAAACCATACCAGACCTGAAGGGCCTACTATGGATTTTGGGGGGACCCCTACACCATTTTAAAAAATTGGCGTAGGGTTCCCCTTAATATTCATGCCAGATACAAATGCCTGGTAATAGACTGGGGGGAACCCATGATGTTTTTTTCAATGATTTTTATCATTGAAATTATTTTTGGGATCCGACAATTCATTACAGCCGCAAGCAGGTTTAAATTACTTTTTTTCCTTTAGAAATGACATTTTGCTGTGGTATTGTTCTAAACATGAGGAAGATGCATTAATTTACAGGCATACTAAGGACACTCCTCAGGCACAATATTTAAAGGAATATTTCATTTGTATTGTTTCACTTTAAGCATTATTAAAATCCCTGCTCCTGAAAAAACATCAGTTTTTAAAACTTTTTTGCCTTGATACATGTTCCCTGGGGCAGGACCTGGGTCCCCATACACTTTTTTGGTAATAACTTGCATATAAGCCTTTAAAATTAGCACTTTTGATTTTTCATGTTCTTGTTCCATAGACTTTAATGGTGTTGCTTGTTCGCACAATTTTTTTTGCCTATTTGCATGTTCTGGTGCGAACCGAACTTGGGGGGGGGGGGGGGGTGTTTGGCTCATTCCTACTTCCCTCCTTGGAAGCACCACAGAGGTGGGATCACTTTCTCTATGTATACTATGTCCACAGCCCTCCACTACCATCACCAAATCTAGACAAGGTGTCATTGCTGGTATATCAGTCTCTCTCTATGTCCCCTCCATAGCTCTGCCCAGCCAGGCACGCTCCCATTTCACACTCTCACTCCCAGGTGTACTAGTACTCACTTTTGAGGACTCTGGCCTGGCCTGGAATGCCATATGCATTCTACTCATGGCCTGCAAACAACCATAAAAAAAGTTAGGTCACCTACAGTTGGTCCTGCTGGGAGTTGAACCAACTCACCTGCTGACACTTATACTACAGAATGTGTTTTAGTTATTGTTACAAATGTAGTCCTGCAATAAATGCACTGTACACGTAATAAGTAGGTCTTTCTATACATTTAAAAAAAAAGAACATGTCTAAAAACACATTTTTCTAGATGTTCACAGCTTTGTAAGGCTTTAAAGGTATTATGAAGATAGAGCAACAATGATTATTTTTGAAGTAATTAAGTAGTGACTTTATTTCAGTCTTGAATGACAACATAAGTCATTTTAATGTGCATGTCCATAGATTATTATATAGTCTTTTTGTGCATGTCTGCAAATTCTGTTATGACCTTATCATACACATTTGTAGATTCTGACATATTATTATGTCATTAAAGTGGTATTAAACCCAAAAGCAAGCATTTATTATATTGCAGCTTACCAATTTTTAGATGTGATGGTTGTATTTGTTTTCTTTTTTACGCTTTCTTTTCTTTTTTTTTTTTACCTGGCGATCCTGCCAATAAGTCTGTTGTTTTTTCTTTTCCAACAGAACGAGCTGACCTGCAAAGATGGATGATACAAAACATTTAACCCTCATGGGGGGTTAACAATGGTCAGCTTTTTTTCATTTATATAAAACCTTCATTCCCAAAAGGAACAGGACTGTTGTTGTAACTGCTTAAAATGAGTGAGCTGGAGTTTGGCTTCAATTTGTTAGTGTATCTAAAGCTATCAGTGCATCTTAAATACCCCCCCGCCCAGGTTAACAATGCTTCTATACAATGGTCATATTGTCTATATAAGTAGATTGTGATATGGCCTTACTAATCCTGTTTGTAGATTCTGATATGATATTTGTGGATGTCAGTAAATTATGCTATGGTTTTACTGTGCACGTCTGTAGATTGTAACTTGGCGTTGGTACATGTTAGTAAATTCTGCAATGGCTTTATTGAATCTGTAGTAGATTCTGATATGGTCTTATCGTACATGTCCATATATTTTGAGTTGGTCATATTGTACATCAGTAGATTGTGATATAATGGCCACATTGTGTATGTTTGTAGACTCTGATACGGTCATATAATACATGCTGCCAGTGGCTTCCCAAACCCTATCAAGACAAACAAGTGCAGTGTGTGATCAAGTCTTTGACACATTTTCAATAATATCACTCTACTGGTAAAGCATTACAAATTTTATTTCAGACTTAAATGTATATTAGGATGATAAACTAGTAGAATGACACAGAGAACAGATAATAGTTTCCTGACTGTAGCAGTCAAAGCAGAAGAAAAAGCTGCACAAGTCTTCAAGGTATGTTTGAGTCACTGCTTGAAAAAAAGACCCAAGGAAGAGAATAGCTTAGAAGTTTTACAGGCCATAGGCTGTAGAAGTCGTACTAAGAAGTATGAATATAAACCTTACATATATTTTACTTATTATTATTATAAACATGTTATACTTACCTGCTCTGTGAAATGGTTTTGCACAGAGCAGCCCAGATCCTCCTCTTCTAGGATCCCCGCTGGCACTCCTTGCATCTCCTCTTCTCCTCCTCCACATTTAACCACTACAATACAGGGCATTTTCACCCCCTTCCTTCCCAGCCCAATTTTCAGCTTTCAGCGCTCTAGCGCTTTCAGTGACAATTGCGCGGTCATGCTACACTGTACCCAAATGAAATTGTTATCATTTTGTTTGCACAAATAGAGCTTTATTTTGGTGTTATTTATTCACGACTCAGTTTTTTTTTTTTTTGCGATATAAGCGCAAAAAAAGCGGAAATTTTGAAAAAAAACAATATTTTCTTTTTTCTATTTGAAAAGAAATCCAATAAAATCAAATTTTGTCATAAATTTAAGCCAAAATGTATTCTGCTACATGTTTTTGGTAAAAAAAATTCCGTTAAGTGTATAATAATTGGTTTGTGTGATCACGGACATATGTATGCAAATGATCATGTGCAGGTGATCACGTACATATGTGTGCAGATAATCATTGGGACATGTGATTTTAGTGGGACATATGTGGGGGACATGTTTTTATTATTAGGGACATGTGTTTTTATTATTTGGGGACATGTATGTTTTGGGGACATGTGTGTTTTGGGGACATATGTGGGGACTGTGTTTGTACTGTGTGGTGTGTTGTGTGTTTACACTACACTGATGATCAGTGAGTAAAAAGCTGTAAAAAGCAGCCCATACTCACTGATCATCAGCCGGCTGCAGCGTTCTGCTCTCCTCTCCTCAGCGATGACTTCTGTGTGAGGAGAGGAGAGCCGATTGCCTAGCAACCGGCTGTTTGTTTACATCACATGACGGCCGTGATTGGACACGGCCGTCATGTGATCAGGAGGGCCAATCACAGAGCCCTCCTGCCGATCTGAGATGTGCCGTGTCCGGGTGACACGAGCACATCGGGATCGCGCCGCTGCGCGGGCACGCGCGCGCGCGATCCCGCTACTCCTGAAGGACGTTCCTGAACGTCCTATCAGGAGTAGACGGCTCCCACCCGGCCGTATATATGCATTGGCCGGGTGGGAAGTGGTTAAAATGTGATTACATGGATTACACACATGCAATGAATTACAACAGAAACATTTTTAATAGATCAAGATTATAAAAATTGTACGAAACATTCAGTTAAAGTGGAGGGCCACCCTGAAAAAAATCAGAAAAAAAAATGTTTTTTTTTTAACTTACTAGAAATGCCTGTTGCTAGGCACATCGTCCTAATCTGCCTCTTCCTCCTCCGCGGAGATCTTCTGTCTTCTCTCCTCCGTGCGGCGTCTTCTGGGTAATGGGTCACGCTGTGTTCTGGGAACTGTGTGTCCCAGAACACAGCACGCCCCATTCACAAAGCGCTGCGCGACTCGCGCATGCACAGTAGGAAACGGGCAGTGAAGCCGCAAGGCTCCACTGCCAGTTTCCCTTAGCCAAAATGGCAGCGCCGGGACCCGAGAGCCGAGGGACGGGTCAGCCTCGGGCGGCTGACATCGCGAGCGCCCTGGACAGATAAGTGTGCTTATTAAAAGTCAGCAGCTACAGTGTTTGCAGCTGCTGACTTTTAAATATTTTTTTTAAAACCGGCCCTCCACTTTAATGGTTCATTCCATTATACCTTACAGGCTTTTGCAGTGTCCATGGTGTTATTGTGTGATAAATGATGATCTTTTGTTATAACAATTAGAGTGCAGAAATGTTTGCACTTGTAATGTGCTGATATGTTATGAGGATATAAAGCACTGTCCGTGGTCCTGAAACCAGAAAAAGTCTTCCTTCACCCTTTTATTGCACACATCAAATTAAACTCTAGGCAAAAAAAGGAGATGGGCTCTGCATTAGGTTCATTTAGCAGCCTCTTGCCTGGTTTTCCCAGAGCTTATTCTACTGTAGAAGTTTTCGAGGAGAAGCTTCTTCTACATTACAACAATATGTAAATCAAAGGCAGGGCCACAATGAGGAGAATGCACTCATCTCATTTAGCCCTGGTTCACATTGGTGCGATTTGACATGTCAAATTGCATGTCAAATCGTTGGCAATTGCTGGCAACGTCACCGTCCTAATCAGTGCGACGCCGAACATGGGACACCTGACCGATTTCAAAAAATAGTTTCTGTACTACTTTTTGCGATTTCGGGGTGCGATTTCCATTGACATTTGTCAGAAACCCACACAGATGTCTGTGAAATCACAGCCAAAACCGGGACTGGCATGCAGAAGTGAAATCATGCGAGTTCAGCTGAACTTGCACGGCTTCATTCCTGCAGCTCAGTGTGAACATGGGCTAAATAAAATATGGACTCATGTATTTTTTTTGCACAGGCAGCTTGAAGAGGCAAATAAATCATCTGCATTTAAATTAAATACTTTTTGAAACATCTACACCCAGAGGCGCCCCTCTCTCTCTCTTTTCTCATTTAAAATCCACTCATTCTTTAATATTGCTTTAAAAGATCTCTTGTTCACCTTGTGTTGGTTACTTTACATTGCAGGAAAAGGCACGTGCTTAGTTTTCTTTTCTTCGTTTTTGTTGGTTTACAGTCTGCAATGCATGCTAAAAGAGTGACCAACATTTTTGGTTTAAGGGATATGTACTATTGAGCCTGAGAGTACACAAGCAATTTTTGCTATAGCGATCATAACCTTTGATCACCCCACTAAAATTTACTAGTGCTTGGCTTGCTACATATAGGCAGCAATGGAGTGTAGCATTTAGTAGTGATTGAAGTGGTTCTAAAGCCTAATGCCCTGTACACACAGTCGGACATTCCGACCACAAAATCCGTCTGATTTATTCCGACGGATTTTGGCCGAAACTTGTGTTGCATACACATGGTCGGACAAAGTTGTCGGAAAATCCGATTGTTCTGAACGCGGTGACTACGTAGAGGCCAGTAGCCAATAGCTTTTGTCTCGTAATTTATTCTGAGCATGCGTGGAACTTTGTCCGTTGGAATTCTCTACAAACGATGGGAAAAAGTCAGATCGGATTTTGTTATCTGAAAATTTTAGATCCAGCTCTCAAACTTTTTCCTTCTGAATTTCTGACTGAAAAAGTCTGATAGAGCCCACACAGGATCGGATCTGATCAGACCATTTCCATCGGAATTTCTGACCGTGTATACAGGGCATGAAGGTTTTTACCCTAATGCATTCTCTTCATTAAGACTTTTAAGGTTGAGGCCAATATCTTCATCATTTTGTATTGGTTATTAAGGTCTACAAATAAATCTGCTATGCTAGGTTGTGCAGTAGAATTCCACAAGTTAGCAATATTTATTTTGGTTAGCAAGTTTTTAGAAAATCCATTCAGCTTTTTCATTAATATGTTCCTGCCGTGTGCTTTGCCTATGCTTTTGAGAGGCTATTGGCTAAAGCCCAACATTGTCTTTCTCAACTAAATACTAAAAAAAGCCCAGCCATTGGTAAAATTAAAAAGCAGGTTGCACTACAGTACTCATCTCCTCCCCACTATTGTCCACTTCTCACCCTTTTCCTAGGAATACAGGGCAACAAGGGCCTGTCATCTGAGGCCACACTATCAGGTCTCCCTGTACTCACAGGAGAATGCTACAGAGAATGGCTCCACATCATTACATGGGAGAGTACTTGTGATGTCATGCTAAGGATTAATGACACCTAGAATAAAACTGTGGATAAACATTTTATTTCAAAAGTTAGGATGGGTGATCAAGGTGCAAAAGGGTGGTATTGAGCTTTAACACTTGGATAAGCAGAGAAACATTACTGAATAAACACAGTTAAATATGACTAACTACAGGCAACACTATTCAAGTACTACAGAGAATCAGCTTCAACCAACTTCAAGAAAGGCAAAACAAAAACAATAGAAACCCCCTGCACCTAAAAAACGAAAATAAATCTAACTTCAAAAACAGTAAGCACAGGTGGCCCTTTAAGTGGGTGTTAATGCCCCTGAGTTAGAGCAGTCACATCATCTGAATTGTCCACCCTCATCCTGCCATGGACATATTTGTGCAATAGCTGGTGGTAGGCCCCTTTCACACCAATTCACTCCAGTTTGACTGCTGTGTAGGTGCAGCGTGGTATACCATGTGTTTCATGTGGGCTACCCATGCTTTAGCCGAGACTTAATTAAAGTGGGTGGTTTTGGTGCATTTTCTGAAAGCTCTTCAAAAGTCTTGCTTTTATGAAGAATCTTAGTATTAATGCCCACATTTTTAATAGCTATGCGGAGTTCCTATTAAAGGTTTATATATGCCCCCTTATTTATTACTTTTTACTTTGCATAAGCCTGAACCTTATATGCATGTCGAGGGCCAGAAGTCACATAAGGTCTGTGAGTTTTTAACCTGTCAAAATACCTTTTGGACTTAGTCCAAATTTAGTAAATATAAATTTTGTTGAGATACCACAGAAAACCAAAAAAAAGTGGGGCACATCTCAGAGTATCGGCCGTTTTTTAGGGAGCAGTGATTTTAATAATGCTTAAAGTGAAACAAGAAAAGTGAAATATTCCTTTAAATTTCGTACCTGGTGGGTGTCTATAGTATGCCTGTAAAGTAGTAAATTTTTCCCGTGTTTAGAACAGTCCCTGCACAAAATGATATTTCTAAAGGAAAAAAGGAAAAAAAAAGCAAACCAGCCCGTCTGACATCAGCAACCATGCCACGTTCAAAGTCACTTAAATCCCCTTTCTTCCCCATTCTGATGCTCATTTTGAACTTCAGCAAGTCATCTTCACCACGTCTAGATACCTAGATAGTTGCTGCCATGTGATTGAATGATTAGCAATTTGTGTTCCCAAGCGATTGAGGTGTGCCTAATAAAGTGTCCGGTGAGTGTATATTAATAAAGTGGCGGATGACTGTCCGATTAGTTCCCCAAGGTGTTAATCTATATGCTTATTACTTATGTTGTGGATGTTTAGTGGATTGCTTTTGATGTCATTTATGCTGATCTAAAACTTTTTTGATAATTAAAGCTGACAAGGGCTTGACAGCTTGCTGGATGTTTACCTTATTATGTTTTGGAATAACCAAGGTTAATTAGCAGGTGTTCCTTGATAAATCCATCACAGTGGGGTGTGTCATTTAATGTTTTTATATGTATACATTCATGTTTTATTTTAATATGTATCAACTCCTGAGGAGGGAGCAATGTATGCTCCAGAAATCCTTGAGTTTTATTGATTTTAATCAATTTGATACTTTAGTTGATCTATTGTTATTGTGATCCACTGTTTTACTCCGCACTGTGTGGACACCTTAACACCCAACAAACTTGTTGAACGTGGTGCACCCAACCTTAAACCTCGTACACATGATTGGATTGTTGGCCAACAAAACTGTGTAATTTTGTCCGAAGGGCTTTTGTCCAAACTTGTCTTGCATACACGCGGCCACACAATTGTTGGCCAACAATTACGAATGTAGTGACATACTAGACCACTCTTTGGTCTCCTTCTACTAATTTTGTGTTAGTAGAAGTTTTGTGAGTGTTGATTCACACTTTTCATTCCGCACTTTTCATTTTGCACTTTTCAGTTAATTTCTGAACGGCCGTTCGTCAACCAGACATGTTGCGGAGATAATGTGTTATTTAGTATTGGCCTTGGAGTTATTGCTTTGACATATTTTTTTGGTTGAATAATGATTTTATTTGGTATATTTTCTATATTTTTGGATGCATAGAATGTACCTTTTGGTTAAGTTCTATTGGCAGATAGCATGTCTAATTTTTTTGTTTTAATATTTTTAATGCACAATAAAAAAAATTGTGTAGAACAATACTTATGTGTTTTACTTCAAAAGACAGTTTGGGAGTAGGCAGTTACATTTTAAAAAATACAATGTAAAATTGACAAAGGACACCAACATTGCTGTACATTTTGATCTTAAAAACGAATGCCGCATACACACAAGCAGAATGTCCGACAGAAAAAGTCTGACGGAAATTTTTCTTCGTATATTCCGATCGTGTGTATGCCTCATCTGACTTTTTTTTACAAAAATTCTGACGGACCTAAAAATAGACCCAAATTTCTATCGGGAAAACCGCTCGTCTGTATGCTGTTTCGACGGACCAATAACGGTGCATGCTCTGAAGTAAGTACGAGACAGAAGCTATTGGCTACTGGCTATTAAACTTCCTTTTTCTAGTCCCGTTGTACATGCTGTACGTCACCGTGTTCTTAACGATCGGACTTGGGTGTGATCGTGTGTACACACGACAATTTCACCAGAACTCCGTCTGAAAAACCTTTGGAGTTTATTCCGACGGGAAAACCGGTCGTGTGTACTCGGCATAAGGGATAATGGTGTTGTGGTAACTTGTCCAAATAATAATAAAAAGCATAATAATATTATTCTTGAAATCACTAGGAAAAAAAATCCTTTGAAAATTTGCTTCCAATAACGCCATCAGTATCACTTGCAAGGCAGCTTCATTATTATCCCATTAAAGAAGAAGAAAATTGTGCGCTGCATTTGGAGATTTCATAATTTGCCATGTTACAAACGTTAATTCTGCATTACAATCACTAGTTTACAAGACCGACTGCTTCTGGCTTGTCCTTGCCTCCGAGCATGCGTGTTTGTACTTTGGACTTGTGTACACACGCTCAGAAAATCCAATAACACACATTTGTTAGTGGAAAATTTGAAAACCTGCTAGCCAACATTTGTTGGTGGAAAGTCTCACAACAATTGCTCGATGAAGCATACACACGGTCGGATTTACCAACAACAGCCTGTCATCGAACATTTCCCTTCAGAAAATCCGACCACGTGTATGGGGCTTTAGGATGTGTTGTTGCTGGCATATTGAAAGTCAATTCTGGATTCCTGGTATGTAGGTTTGTTATCCAGGACACAAATTGATGTTTTCTAAGCTACTTGCCAAGATGAGCTGTACACATTGATTTAAGCTTTCCTGTTCATATGCTGATACTCTTAGATGTGCCCTGTTTTTGTTTTGTGTTTTAGTACACATTGCTTTGAGAGGCTTTGCAATCAGCTGTTGAAAGAGGAAACTATATATACAAAACTTTTATGTTGGATTGCCAAGTTCCACCTTATTAGTGTGGGGTATTGTACTCTGGGTTGAGGCTTACTGTTTGAGAATTACATTATAAGAATATTAGACTTCCATAATCCATATTGATAAAGATTACAACAAGAAAGTGAAATTCTCTGGCTATATATTTCAGAGGAAATACTGGAACGGATTGTTTAAGAAATACATAATGATAAAAAAATATATACACAATATATAAGTATAATAAAATGTCAAAAAGAAAGGGCGGACTACAAACTGTGTGAAAGATACCACACATATTCTACAGAAGATCATTGCTGTCTAGTGACCAAAATTTAGGAAAACTGAAACAGATATCAAGAAAAACAGTCATATCAATGATCAGTCAAGGATTAGCAGTACTGAATATAGGTATACAACCTAATAACCTGTTTAGAATGCTGCAGAGGAAAAGTATGTAGCACCATACATGTTTAGAGACTTGGAAGTTGTGCCTTGCTTCAGAATTGTGCAAAGTGGTAAAGATGTAACTCAAGTAAATTTCAGGTGCATTTCCTTACAGCAATAGGATCATCGAGGCAGAGGGTGCTACAATAAGTATGATGGATGGTGCTGTCAATATGAACCTAGAGTAAGTGATATGTCATCAGCACACCAAGTTTCTTTTCCAAGGCAATTTTAAAGCCCAACTTCCGGCATCTCAATTATTAAATTTTAAGAGCCTTACTAGACTGCCAAACTCCCAGTTGTGGTGAAATTGTTTCCATAATTGGATGCAAGTGTCTAGCCTCCACCAAGTAGCTGCTGGAATGTAGAGCAGAAGTTTAACTTCCATATCTGTTGCATCAGAACAGTTTCTAGTACAAAAAAATTATAATAATCAATGTGCCAAGGGGTAGACATGGGCACCGTCAATAAATTCGTTTCAATCTGTTCCGTTTCGATTCGTATTAAAATTAATTCGTACTTCGTATTTCGTGTCTGAAATTCCGCTTCGTTTCGTACGAAATACGAATTGTTGTTAGGTTCGTTAACGTGTATGAACGTTCTTTGCGATGAATTTAAAGGCAAAAATATACCTCAATATGACAGTCGATGCTGATAGAAGTTTGGTTTTTATCCGAAATACGAAATTCCGTTGAAGAATTTCCTATCCGAAATACGAAGTTTCATTAGATGAGAAAGAGAGAAGCGGATTGTCTGCCATGCACCGCTGGTCCAGTTTGCGCCTGCTCCTCCTGGGGCTGCTTATATTGAGATTCGTGCGAAACAAATCGCACATGTCTACCAAGGGGTGGCCTTTACTGATCACATATAAACATAGGCTCATACAGTACATGATCATTGAAATTGCTTTGGTCAAGCAATCTTAATACTATGAATCATAGAAACACTTGACACAGGTTCCAAACCTTCTACACTCTTCCTAAAATGAAGTTAAACATTTTGATTAGATTTGGACTATACATTTACATTCTGCTTGATATATTTGACTGTTGAAGTTTTAACTGGTATGTTTTAGTTGTAGTAGAGTATATTACAATGTTAGCCATTGGTTAATGCAGTTTGGAAATTAAATGATACCCTTTATTGGCTAACTTAAATTATTCACCCAACAAATTAAATTCAAAATACTAACCACAACATACAAAGCCATTCACAACTCTGCCCTGAGCTACATCACCAACCTTGCCTCCAAATGTCACCCAAACTGTCCTCTCCGCTCTTCTCCAGACCTCCTACTCTCAAGCTTTCTCGTCTCTTCCTCCCATGTTCGTCTCCAGGATTTCTCCAGAGCCTTTCTCATCCTCTGGAACTCGCTACCTCAACCTGTCCGGCTATCCCCTACTCTTACTACCTTCAAGCGATCCCTGAAAACTCATATCTTCAGGGAAGCTTATCACATCTCCAACTAATCTTTTACCACTTCCATCAGCTCATTCCCCATAGCTACAACCTTTTGTACCACCTGTCCCACCCTATTAGATTGTAAGCTCTTCTGAGCAGGGCCCCCTTAATCCTCTTGTATTTTATTGTGTTATAACTGTATTGTATCCCTTTTATATTGCAAAGCACTGCGTAAACTGTTGATGCTCTATAAATCCTGCATAATAATAATAATAATAATAACTAGAGATGCATGCTTTGGGCATGTCTAAGATGATCTAAGACATCCCGAAAGATTGCATCTTTAATCAATTATGTTAGCCATAAAGGGTATCACTTGAACTTCAAACTCTGACATTTTTTCCGTTTGTTCTTTTTTATGCATTGTCTAAACCGAAGAACAACAATTGATTGCAGCTTTCTAGTCCTTAGATGTGGAGTTTTCCTTTTTAAAGCGGGAGTTCCGCCGTTTTTTGTTTTTAAAAGTCAGCAGCTACAAATACTGCAGCTGCTGACTTTTAAAATATGGACACTTACCCGCCCAGCGCGCCATCGATGTCGGCACCCGAAGACGATCTCTCGATTGGCTCCCGGGTGCTGCCGCCGCCATCTTCGGTATGAGAATCAGGAAGTGAAGCCTTGCAGCTTCACTTCCCTGTTCCCTACTGCGCATGCGCGAATCGGGCTACACAATAAGGATGCTCCCCACTGTCTCTGGGATCCGTGTGTTTCCCAGCAGACAGCGGGGGCCCCGCAGGAAGTGGCGTAAATACCCACAGAATCTGCGGCTATCTATGCCGGAAGTGGGTGCAAATACCTGTATTATACAGGTATCTGCACCCCCTCCCCCCTGAAAGGTGCCAATTGTGGCACCGGGGGGGGGGGGGGTTCCAATGAGTGGAAGTTCCACTTTAGGGTGGAGCTCCACTTTAAGGCTAACAACATTTTCAGCAAGTACCGAAAATATTTGCATCTTGCCAGAAATGCAGTGTCCAAGTCACTTCCTGTGAGCTGAACTGAAAGTACAATGTTATCTTTCTTCTGCAAAAAAAAATGAATCCCTTTACTCTCCATATAATAGAGATGAATAGAAGACACACTTGTAGTCCAAATCAGGAGTGCAGCCTGGGTGACTAACATGGCTCCCTTCAAAGATACAGTGGAGAAGTGAGAGTAGCCACAAAGGGACAGAAAGTGGGTAACTGTCAGAAAAGAAAATGTGTAGCTAGCCACTAAATACGTTGTATAAGGACTAGTAAGCTGAAATAAATTACATTTTTGTTCTTGGGCTTAGATAGGATTTACCTGCATTCTGAGATGAACAGTAGTAAAAAAAATGTTCTCTAGTACATACAGTACTTCCTGCATTTAATAAGCAATAATATATTAGATATTTGTTTTTTACATGGTTTACAATCAGTTTCTCTGTGTTAATTTATTTTTCTGCAGTAAATAATAAATAGTTAATGCACTTGAAGGATCATACACATACAGAAGATTAATGGACTGAATATCAAGCGGAAATGTGGGGGTGGATCATTTCTTCCAGAGTAAAACAGAAAATTGCATGTTCCAGCTGTTTACGGTAAAACTGCCATGCTATACCATAAATCAATTAAATGCCAGGTCTAGTACAGAACCTAATTCTGCATAGTGGAAGTGTAGTGACACATATGGAGAAAAACATATTAAACATTAGATTAAACAAAAAAAACATGAGTTAACAGGCACTTCAAAAATGTAATTATTTAAAACCTTCAAATAATGACTGGCTTGACAACTGCAAGTTGGGAGTTGTCACCTATGCAGTTCAAACCACTATATTTTTATTTATTTTTTATTTTTCTTATATTCTATATTTGTGCATCATTGAATTATTCACAATTAACTGAAATGTTTCAGACCCACAGTGGATTCAATTATCAAGGCAGTATGACATGGTGCCATCCATTGGCTGCATTGACAGCCAGCAGGTCCAATTCTGCTTTGAGGTGCAATGAAGATAACAGATCTACTGCTGATGGCATGAAGAGTTTACCAGTATCTGTAATATCCAGGGCCATGGAATGGCAAATATACCATGAATACCTACAGCCAGGATCCCAGATGTTCCAATTTTTGTCAGCTGATCAGCCTGTTCACCTGAGTGATGGACTGAAAAGAGCCACTGCTGTTAACATGTATCTGCACTTCCAGTGGTCCCCGTGTTTAAGCTCTGGGGGACAAAGCAAAACACATTGGGGTGTGGCCTTGGCGAGAGCCCAGGCTGAGGTCTCTTCCATCACTACTAGATTATCATAGGACTCCGTGGATGGGATTTCTTTTTCTCTCTTCCCTTCAGTGACTACAGGAGCTGGGATGAGCTCCATCCCTCGACTACACTCCTGCAGCACATTTGGTATCATCTACATTACTCCCCACTTCGATTGAGCCTGAGCGACACAATAACAAACCGGGGGTCACAGCGATTACCTGCTGTTAGGGACACATTTATGACCCTGGATGCAGAGAGATTTTATCCAAGGGCAAAAATGTATCCCTACCTGCATGTAACCACTGGATGTGCAGATGCAGGTGGATACATGTTTACAGCAGCAGACAGCCTTGGCTCTTTTCAGCCCATCACTCAGGTGTACAGGCTGAGCAGATATTAAAACATCTGATCCCGATTGCAGGTATTTGCAGTATACTTGCTGCACCATGGTCATGTAGGACATATGAATGAGACCCAAGACTGGATTTTAGCTCACCTTACTGTGCAAGTTGAGCAGGTGCAAGAGGCAACATATTGTGGTGGGCAGTAAATTCAGCGATTTATTTAAACCTTAAAAAAATGTGTCCTTAGAAATTTTATGAAATGTTTTAAGGGATGAAAAAATAAAAAAAATTGTGCACTGCCTACCACGGGATGGTGCCCTTTGCACCTGGTCAATGTGGTTGGCTTTTATTAGTCTTAAACTCTAGCAAACCCAGCTTTTGAAATTGTACCTACAAGTAAGGCTATAATAATGCTTATCTGTAGGTATTAGGGATGGGCTGAACACCCCCGGTTCAGTTCACACCAGAACATACCGAACAGGCAAAATATTCGGCAGAACACACAAACACCGTTAAAGTCTATGGCACACGAACATGAAAAATCAAAAGTGCTAATTTTAAAGGCTTATATGCAAGTTATTGTCATAAAAAGTGTTTGGGGACCCAGGTCCTGCCCCAGAGGACATGTATCAATGCAAATTTTTTTTTTTAAATCACCCGTTTTTTCAGGAGCAGTGATTTTTTTTAATGCTTAATGTGAAACAATAAAAATGAAATATTCCTTTAAATATCGTGCCTAGGGGGTGTCTATAGTATGCCTGTAAAGTGGCACATTTTCCCATGTTTAGAACAGTTCCACAGCAAAATTTCTAAATTTCGAAAGGAAAAATTGTCATTTAAAGCTGATCACGGCTGTAATGAATTGTCAGGTCTCGGCAATATAGGTAAAACCCATTGAAAAAAAGAGCATGGGATCCTGTTTTTAACATTTTGAGACTTTTTTTGTGAAATTGTAGGGGTTCTTGTACCCTGTTACCATTTCACACGGGGGGAGGCCGGGATCTGGGGGTCCCTTTGTTAATGGGGGCTTCCATATTCCGATAAGCCCCCACCCTCAGATCCCCCACAACCACTGGCCAAGGGTTGTGGAGATGAGGCCCTTGTCCCCATAAACATGGGGACAAGGTGCTTTGGGGGGCTACGCCAAAGCACCCTCCCCATGTTGAGGGCATGTGGCCTGGTACGCTACTGGAGGGAGGGCCTCATCTCATGCCAGGATCTGGTATGGATTTTGGGGGGACCCCTACGCCATTTTTTTAAAATTTTGGTTTCCCCTTAATTTCCATATCAGACCCGAAGGGCTTGGTAATGGACTGGGAGGGGGGGATTCCATGCTCTTTTTTTCAATGAGTTTCATCTATATTGCCGAGATCCGACAATTCATTACAGCCATGATCAGTTTTAAATGACAATTTTTCCTTTAGAAATGTAATTTTGCTGTGGTACTGTTCTAAACACGGTAAAAATGTGCCACTTTACAGGCATACTATAGACATAACCCAGGCATGATATTTAAAGGAATATTTCATTTTTATTGTTTCACATTAAGCATTAAAAAAAAATCACTGCTCCTGAAAAAATGGGTGATTTAAAAAAAAAAAATTTGCATTGATACATGTCCTCTGGGGCAGGACCCGGGTCCCCAAACACTTTTTATGACAATAACATGCATACAAGCCTTTAAAATGAGCACTTTTGATTTTTCATGTTAGTGTCCCATAAACTTTAACGGTGTTCTGGCGGCTTTCGAATTTGCATATTGAACACTGCATATTGTTCGGTGTTCGCAGTTGTCACTGGTGCATGCGATGTGAAGGGACGGCATACCATTTGGTTGTACTTCTCCTAGGGAGGAGTGCAGTTCGTTCTGCACTTTTGTGACCCATTTTCAGCGGACACCCAGCTATAGCCGGCTGTCAGCTGACATCGCTCAGCAGGTCCAGGCTGTGGAAAGATCCTAACTTTAAATTTAGGATTCACCCAGATGCCCGGACCAGCAGCTCGCTCAGCCTCTAAGTGAGCTGCAGTGACCCTGAGCCAGCCACTCCTGCCCCCTCCACAACCTGGCATTCCAGTGAGCTTGAGGGAGGGGGGCAGAGCCAGGGACTGACAGTCACCACTGTTTGCTCACTGAAGGCTGAGAACTGAGTAATCAGCATTTTTTTATTGCTCTGTTGTTAGAAGCAGCTGGAGACAGATGCAACATTGGATCGATGCTCCATCCACCTAGGTAAGTATAATTAAAAAAAAAAATCTATTTTAAAGGAAAAAACTCTCTCCCTCCTAAGAACCCTCTCTTCCCACTGTAAAATATCTCCCTCCCTCAAATAACCCCCCCCCCCCAAAAAAAATTAAACCCCCTGTCTCTAAACTGACCCACCAAAGCAAAAATATCTCCCTCAGTCAATATCCTCTCCCCCAGCAAACATTTCTAATTATGAAGAAAATCTCCCTTCATCCAATCAAACTCCCTTCCAGAAGCAAATCCCTGTCCTTAACCACCTCCTGTAAACTTCTCTACAAGAACCCCCCCCCCCCCCTTTCCTTAACCCCCCCCCACCAAAAGAAACTCACACTGGGATTCTTACTTCCTCCTTCCTAAAACAGAAAATTGATACCTCCCCACTTACCAGACCTCAGATTCAGCACGGCACAGAAGTAGGAAAACTTCTGCATCCACAGTCTCCCTTTGGCTGTGTCATATGATACCTCGAGGAGGAGTCTAGGAGTTCCCACAACTGTACACTGTCAATTGCTGGCATCTGAGACCTCACAGTAATTTCATGCTTTTCCCCTATTTGAACACCCCTGATCCCGACATTATCAACGCCCCTGGTGATGTCTGAGCTGAACCATGACAAATATCCATTTCAAGTCTTACCTCCAGTCTTACACAGTTGAACAGGCTCCTCTCCTGTGCTGAAATTACTCTGATTTCACTGAACTTCCCAGAGTGTGCATTAAAAGCTGCAGCAAGTAAGAAAGTGTCCTCCTTATTTTATGGCTTGAGGATGTGGAGCCTTATTGTCCTTTGTCCATCCCCTTTATTCATTGGATTTTAGTTCAATCATGGATCCTCAGCATCACATGTGGACGTTACCTAGAGCAATGTTTCTCAATCTTTTTTCAGTCACGGCACCCTTTAAAATTATGGTATAGAGACACCCCATTCTAAAATGTAAAAAACTATTCTAATAGCTTTACACAATGCAGCAACATCCACATGTAGGACACCCAACGTTAGTGGTGATTTATTCTTCCAAAGCAAATACCCTTTTGCACACTGGTACTGGCTAGTATTCCAATGTTTCTCTTCTCCCTCAATTTCTCTCCATCAGTCAGCTAATGTCACCCCAGTGCTGAGGAAAGGGGCACAGGAGGGTCAAACAAGGATGCTGGGGGGGCAACATAGATTCTCCTTCTCAACTGCTGATGTCAATGGTTGTTAAGAAGTTGTCTAGAAAGACATAATGGTGCATAATGAAAACCTGTGGCTTTGTGTAACTAAAAGGCAGGCTTGATCCACCTGTAGTTTGACGGTGGCACAATGGTTCTCCTGCGCGAACCGCTGTAGGCGTACGGCAGCTCGTGCTAGCTCCCGCTGCACGCTGCGGGAACATTCCCGTGGATCGGGAGGACTCAATGTCTTCCGGCAGGCCGGGATTGCCTCGTACACAGGCAGAACATGTAAACAAGGCATTTTCTTGTTCTGACAGGAAACATGACAGGGATCTACTGTTCACGTTGGTCAGGAACAGTGATCGCTGTTATGTTCCAGTAAGCCCACCCTTCCACAGTTAGAAACACTCATAGGGAACACATTTAACCCCTTGATTACCCCCTAGTGTTAACCCCATTCCCTGCTAGTGACATTTACACAGTAATCAGTGGCTATTTATAGCTCTGATCGCTGTATAAATGTCACTGGTCCCCAAAAAGTGTCAAAAGTTTTCGATCTGTCCGCAATGTCACAGTTACCATAAAAATCGCAGATCACCGCCATTACTAGTAAAAATAAATAAATAATCAAAATGACATAAAAATGCCATAAATCTATTCCCTATTTTGTCGATGCTATAATTTTTGCGCAAACCAATCAATATATGTTTATTGTGATTTTTTTTACCAAAAATATGTAGAAGAACATATATCAACCTAAACTGATGAAGACATTTTAAAACAATAAATAAATGTGGGATATTTATTATAGCAAAAATTTAAAAATATTGTTTTTTTTTCATAATTGTCATCCTTTTTTTGTTTATAGTTCAAAAAATAAAAACCACAGAGGTTATCAAATACCACTAAAAAAAAAGCTCCATTTGTGGGGAAAAAAGGATATCAATTTTGTTAGGGTACAGTGTCGCACAACCGCACAATTTTCAGTTAAAGCAACGCAGTGCCGAATTGCAAAAAATACTCTGGTCATTAAGTGGGTAAATCCTTACGGGGCTGAAGTGGTTAATGCCTACTACCACTGTATATTTAGCTGGTGTATAAAAGACGAAAGGAGCCTAAAAACACATATATAAAGCACTAAAATCTACATGTTATCATTTCAATACAAATCCAAAACTCATTGGGCAACATTCCATGTGGCCAGCTATACATCTGGAGCCGCTAGTTTGTAGCACTGATATTAATTCTCACTTAATTACAGTAGTTTATGGCTTTTTTTTATGCTATCAGTGCAAGTTATGGAAAACATGACTATGATGACATTGAGCTTAGGGGGTATCTAACTACAATAGTTATGCAGTCTATGGCAAGGAAGACCAAAAATAAAGTTCTTCCACGAATGCACTGCAATGTACAATATACTTATGGTATATGGGATAGGGTTCTGGCTGCCCAAAAGTTACAAAAATGCTAGAATTATGTTGTTTTCAGACCTTTATGCAAAAATCAGAAAAGCAACTGATCCATCAGTGAGGTGAGACTGTCGGAAAAAAAGCCTTCTATATTGTATGATCTATCCTAGCAATCTCCATGTTCAACATTAGGGAATTATTAAGTGCTTTTGACACTCGACGAGTGATAGTTTGGAGTCTCTGTGGTAATTTACAAACTTTGTTTTTCATCTGCCGTTTCGAGATGCAAATTGCTACTCCCTGTGTTTTGTCTGGGACATTAGCAAGGTAGAAAGGGGGATAATGTTTATGAATTAAGGGGGGCTTATATGTGGGAAAAAAAGTGGGTCTCCTGTAGAAAAAACACTTCCACTTCCATGCAGTGGTAGTACTAAAAGGTATTTTGGTCTTTAACCGGGGAGCCCAAGCCCTAAGTGTTATGAGAGTTTTTGGAGATAGGTCTAGAAGTATAAAAGGTAGCCATGGTGGAAATGTAAATTGAAAGAGCTTACCCTAGCAATCTGCATTCCATAGTATTGTACAAGCTCCTTCAGTGGAGGCAGAGGGGGGCATACAGAGGAGCAAGAAGGAAAGAAGTCAACAGAGGAAGAGAACAATTCCATGGAGAAGTGAAAAAACAAAGACATCCTGCAAGTAGAACCAAGAGAGCACTGCATTGAAAAAACAAGAGTAATCATGAACATATGGAAGTCGAGTGCAAGCAAGATTCTGATATTTTTATCCCCATTTCCTGCATTGGTTGGCATAAAAGTTTGAATGTCCTTCTCTTCTGGACTATAACTGAAGAAGCCTCCACTAAAATTTAGAAGTTGTAGCCCCAATCTGAATGCTATAACTATTTCAAAAAGTTAGGTCTGCTATAATCTTTACTGAGTTGGACTTACAACCTAGAGCGCATATGAGTAGTGACAAATAGAAGACAGCATTTCAGTGGCGTAACTAGAACCCTCAGGGCCCCGATGCAATAAACCATGACGCCCCCCCCCCCCCCCCTGACCTCCGACAAAGCTCTTTACTCTGAGCCCGATGGCGGAACACCAGGGCCCGGTCACAAGTGGGTGGCTGCATATAAAGGAACCGATTTCTCCATTTCCCCCCCGCTTCTCCTCCTCTCCCTCCCACAGGCATTCAGCAGCTGCAGGAGGAAAATGGAGAGACCGGTTCCTCTATGTAGGTGTTTCACAATCTTTTTCCAGTCAACCCCCCTGCAACTGTGTGCATTGCGTGCAGTTGCAGCATAGTGATGATGCATTTAAGGGGTTAAAACAGGTGGGCAGTGCTCTCTACCAGCTGTCAAATGCCTCTGAAAAGTGACCCTAGCATTGATAGCTTTTTGGAGGAACAGTATTTTAAATAAAATGTGCATACATACATGTAAACACACATATATAAACACAAACGCATATATATATATATATATATATATATATATATATATATATATATATATATATATATATATACATATATACACACACGTATATAAAAACACACACACATTTTGCCATCAAATGCTGTCACTGTGAATCCCCACCACCAGCTCGCCATCTGCCCGGCACTTACCCTGTCTTGGTGGGGCAGCGGGTGACGGCCACGAGTGGGGTCCTCCACACGTCTCCTGCCATCCTAATCTCCCGTCCTCTCCTCCTGATAGGCGTCCAATAGCTGCGCCTATCGTTTCAGCCAATCAGGTGACAGGTAACAGACCCGCACACCTGATTGGTGGAGAGGCGGTTCAGTGTTAGGAAAGTGAATATTAATTCACTTTTCTAACACACCTGGGTGGACTTTGAGCGTCAAGCATTGCGCTCGCAGTTCACCTATTTTTAAGCCTATTAGAGCCTATGGCTCTATTTAGGTGCTTCAAAAACACCCCCTGCCGCTGTAATTCAGGCACCCAGTGCCACAAAAGGGACCGGACACCTAAATATGGGGGTGGCAGCGGTGGCCATGGATAGATTCATGCTATGCTATGCATGAATCTATCCATTGGTCATAGAGGGAGTGGCTGGAGAGAGGGGGAGGCACCTGTGCACCCTTTTGGATGCACCGCCACTGATAAACACATGCACATTCACATACATGCATATGCATACATACATGCATACATACACATACATATATGAACACACACACACACAAACATGCATGCATGCACACACGCACACATACATGCATGCATGCACACACACACACAGACATACATGCACACCCACACACATGCATGCACACACGCATGCACACCCACACGCATATGCGTGCACACACACATACATGCATGCACACACACACATGCACACACACACATGCACACCCACACACACACACATGCACACCCACACACACACATGCATGCACACACATATAAACACACAAAAAACGTCAGTCCTTTACCTTGGCTCTTCCTGCCGGGTACTGTACTGTAGGGGGAGACAAAGACCACAGCACTGTGCTTTCACTTGAGGCTAATGTGAGGAGCTCCCCGCACAGTGCCGATTACAGTTCGCATTGGCTGACGATCGGGGAGCTCCTCTCAGCCGCCCCTCCTATAGAAGAGTACAGGGGGCCCTCAAGGCTACCCCTATAATTCCGCCACTGCTGCATCTGATTCTGTCACTTTGAATATCTGGTGATGCCCTTCAGACTGTGTATCACTTCTACTACTTCCCAGCACTTTATCAATGACATCTTCAGGGACTACTTAAATCTTTTTGCCATTGTGTAGCTGGATGACACAATGGGGAACATAAGAAAAGGGCTTAGATTGCTGAAACAGCATGACTTGTATGCCATGTCTGAAAAGTGTGAATCTGAATGCCAGAGCATTCAATTCTTTGAACTGATAATTTCCATGGAGGGAATAAAGATGAGCCTCCAAGAGGTCACTGCCATTTTGGATTGACATCCACAAAAAAGGCATACAATGTTTTGTGGGATGCAGAATTTTCAGGATTATTCTACCCATCACACAGCTGACCAGGCAAATCAGCAAGTTATGTTGGCCACTGAGCTCAGTCTGCTTTTGATACTCTGAAAGAACTGTTTATTTTAGCACCTATCCTGAGCCATGCAGATCCTACCCTATACTATTTTCTGAAAGTAGACGCATTGTAAACTGCAGTGGTGGCTGTTTTATACAAGGGCAAGGGACTAAAGCTTTGTTGTCCCCAGTTGCAATATCCCCAAGTAAACTTTTCCTGGCAGAGAAGAATGATAATGGACTTCATTAGGAATGGAGGTATCTTCTTGAAGGGGCAGCTTACCCAAGATTATTTTTTACTGATCACAAAAATCTTGAATACCTAAGAACAGCAAAGTATTTAAAGTCATGTCAAACCACATGGCCATTGTTGTTCATATAACTTATTGGCCTGGATCAAAGAACGTTAAACCGGACGATTTTAGTGATTGGGTTAAAATCTTTTTTAAACCTTGTGCTGCTATTGCCATAATTGACTTGCCTATTGCAGGCTTTCTGATAGTAGTATAAAGTCACCCAATCACTTCTACATGCAGAACCTGGAAGCTTTCAGATCTGAGCACTTGCGGATTAAGAGCTGTTAAATCCTGGTGAATTTGGCCAGAAAAGAAGCTGATTGAGCACAGTCTGTGCTTAATCAGCTTCAGCAGAATGCAGGGGTGAACAAAATTCAAGAGAAAATAAAATAAATAAAAACACCCCACCCAAAAATTTTAAAGGCCCCCCATGTACACGCACAAATGCAAACACGCATGTTGGGTGCTGACACATATGAAAATGACAATTGTGCTATACATTATGGGGTTTATTTACTTAAGGCAAATAGACTGTGCACATTGCAATTGCAGTTGCACTCAGTTTCCCCAGAGCTTAGTGAATGTGGTGAAGCGCTGATGATTTCTATTATCCAATCATGTGTAAGCAAAAATGCTTTTTACACTTGCAAAGTGCACAGTCTATTTGTCTTTATTAAATCAACTCTATTATGTGTAGCACTGACCCCCGAAGAAGCTGCTGGTTTGATTTGTGCCTGCACTCTGCTAATAAACCCCACTAACTTGCCTCAGTCCCCTTGACACAGCTGTGGTGCAATACAATACAGTACAATATAATATAACACAATATACCTGTATTGTCCTCTCAGGATCCACTGGTTCCACCTGCTGGGAGAAAACAATACTCCACACAATGTGATACTTAACCAAAGTATATTTTACTGTATATATTGGTAAACAGGTGATCACAGCAATTGTACTATCATCCCAACATAGAATGACAGGACAATGAATTTCGATAAAACAGTTATAAACAATATATATATATATATATATATATATATATATATATATATATATATATATATATATATATCTGGGAGCTCCCCCTAATTTTATAGCTATGCATGAGATCTCACTTAAAGTAATAAGTCTTTAGTCTTCTTGTCTTCGCTAGCAATGATAATTCCTTATAATTTGTAATCCAAGGGTTAAAGTAATTAAAGTTGAGTTAAGGATGATCCTAGTGTTGCTTCCATAATTATAATACAATACTTGAGATGTGATAGTAAATAGGCCTTATGCCTGCCTAGTGTCAGTTGCTATACTCCTCCTCTGTGGGACTATGGATCCCAGCAAGGCCTGTATATAAGTCTGACTAGGTGCAAAGTTTAGGAATCTGTGGGCGGCAACCCGCTCACCAACTGGATAGGAAGCTCGGTATGGCAACTTTGGTCCGGTGTTTACAGCTTGCTTCTACGTCGGCCGGCTCTGTCACTCCGTTCCATTCTGATAGGTGGACCTGGTCTTCCGATGCTCAAACGAGTGTCTCTGGATATTCCCAATCTGATCACTGTGTCTCTGGCACTTCAGGTCATTCACACAATCGAGCAGAGTTGCGCTCTGCAAGGGCAATAGGCCGCTTCTTCCGGGAGGCCTCCTCACAAGTTCTCGCATGCAGGCCATGCGTTCCCAAGAGACCTGAGATGGCCACTCGGGGTGCTTTTATGTCCTACCCAGCATGCAGTGCAAGAGAGGATGTCCATGGGTAGGTCACCCGGCATCCTGGGTAAAAAGGTCAACTCTCCAGTGTAAATAACAGTCACTTCCTGTACCAAGTTCAATGCTTTGATAAAGCAAATATCATTTAAGTCCATTATCAGTGTTGGTCGCTAGATGGTGCCAAACATTAAGCCACAGAAACTTCCATAGACTTCCATTATAAATGCTAATACCCATTAGTAGACAAGGATACCAGCGCTGCATATGTATCAGCACACATTGAAATGAGAGAAATATTTCTAGGGCCATTTATCATGGTTAAATATAAACCGATGACATTTATAAGACCAACTTCTTCAGCATAGACCAACCACCAACCCCCTAACACAGATCGCGTCTCACCCACCCTTGCACAAACCCTTAGTACAGATTGACCCCCCCAATATTCTAAAATAAATATGTGAAAAGTGTAGTGTGCATTTGAGTCAATACATTGTAGAACCAACTTTCGCTGCAATTACAGCTGCAGGTCTTTTTGGGGATGTCTCTACCATCTTTACACATCTAGCGAGCGAAATGTTTGCCTATTCTCCTTTGCAAAATAGCTCAAGCTCTGTCAGATTGGAGGGAGAACATCTGTGAACAGCAATTTTCTAAGTCTCGCCAAAGATTCTCATTTGGATTTAGGTCTAGAGTTTGACTGGGCCATTCTAACACAAGAAAATGCTTTTATCTAAACTATTTCATTGTAGCTCTGGCTGTATGTTTAGGGTCATTGTCCTTCTGGAAGGTTAACCAGTCGCAGGTCTTTTGCAGACTCTAATGCCCCATACACACAAAACCCGTCAGATTTTTTCTGACGGATTTTGGCCGCAACTTGTCTTGCATACACACGGCTGTACAAAGTTGTCGGAAAATCCGATCATTCAGAACGAGGTGACGTAAAAAACATGCGATGGGACTACGTAGAGGCCAGTAGCCAATAACTTTAGTCTCCAAATTTTTTCTGAGCATGCGTGGCACCTTGTGCGTCGAAATTCCCTACACATGATCGGAAAAAGCCAGATCGGATTTGGTTTTTCGGAAAAATTTTAGATCAGAAATTCCGACAAAAAAAGTCAGATAGAGCCCACAAATGATCGGATTTTGCACCAACATAATCCGATCTGATTTTTTCCGTCAGAATTTCCGACCGTGTGTATGGGGCATAACAGGTTTTCTTTTAAGATTGCCCTGTATTTGGCTCCATCCATCTTCCCATCAACTCTGACAAGCTTCCCTGTCCCTGCTGAAGAAAAGTATCCCCATACCATGATGCTGCCTCCACCATGTTTCACGGTGGGGATGATGTGTTCAGTTTGATGTGCAGTGTTAGTTTTCCATCACACATAGCATTTTGCTTTTAGGCCAAAAAGTTAAATTTTGGTCTCATCTGACCAGAGCAAATTCTGCCATCCGTGGACAAATTCTCCCACCTGAGCTGTGGATGTCCACAGCTCCTCCGGAGTTACCATGGGCCTCTTGGCTGCTTCTCTGATTAATGCTCCCTTTGCCCTGCCTATCAGTTTAGGTGGATGGCCATGTCTTGGTAGGTTTGCAGTTGTGCCATACTCTTTCTATTTTTGGATGATGGATTGAACAGTGCTCTGTGAGGTGTTCAAAACTTGGCATATTTTTTTATAACCTAACCCTGCTTTAAACTTCTCCACAACTGTATCCCTGACCTGTCTGGTGTGTTCTTTGGCATTCATGATGCTGTTTGTTCACTAAGGGTCTCAAAACAAACCTCTGAGGGCTTCAAAGAACAGCTGTATTTATACTGAGATTGAATTACACACAAGTGGACTCTATTTACTAATTAGGTGACTTCTGAAGGCAATTGGTTACTCTAGATTTTAGTTAGGGGTATCATAGTAAAGGGGGCTGAATACAAATCCTCATCACACCTTTCAGATATTGATTTGTAAAAAAAAAAAGCATTTATCATTTTTCTACCACTTCACAATTATGTGCCACTTTGTGTTGGTCTAGCACATAAAATCCCAATAAAATAAATTTTACGTTTTTGGTTATAACATGACAAAATGTGGAAAATCTCTACTTTTTCAATGCACTGTATGTATTCTTGTGAGATAGGGAACTCAAATTATAAACTTGTTTATAAGCATGGGCTGGGGTGAATGTATATTATAATATGTACAGCACTGTGTAAATTATTTGGGCTAAATAGATACCTCCACTAATAGTAGACATTGAAGATGTAATCCCACAAAAGTAAAATAAAATAGTTTTTGCATAGCACTTCTTACACATAACACACAATAGAATAAAATAATAGTGGCTTGCGTTGACCACTTAAAGCATAAAACATATTTATGCCCACTGTTCATTGACAGGTGCATTGTCTGCACATTAATGAAATGCTATCTCTGTACTATAAAGCAGTTATATAATGGCTTCTCCCATTCCTTCAAAGGCCCAGAAGTCATTAACCCTTAACCTGTCTGCTATAGTAATCAATCTACTTTATGTTTGACTGCAGCTAAACTGATTCCCAAGACAATCAATCTATGAATTATGAGACTTTCCAATCAGACTCTGTGCACTCATTTATTGTATAACTTGAACTGAATTACAGAGAACGCCACTGGTCAAATAATACCATCTTCCAAGCTAATCCAATTCCTGTTTTTAAAATACTTCTTGTATCAGATTTTTATAACTGAAGGAAATATTTACCCTACATACATCACATACCCTATGTTATATTAGTAGGAATTTCCACAATGACCATCCATCTGGTCAGGCAAATAAGTGATGTCACATTACACTTTTCTAACATTTAACCATTTTTGTTGCACAATTTCTTATTCAAGGTACAAAAACAAATCATCTAGAGGCATTCCATGACTGAATACTACAAAAGCAGAGAATGTTTGGCTGTATAATAACAAAGAAGCAACGTTCACAGTGTTCAAGAGAGTTCACACAAGAAACAGGTCTAGCATATGAACACATACAAGTGGAGATATGGTGAGCAAGGAATTATACAAAATGGAAGAAACAAACAAAACACAATAACAACAAAAAGTCAAGACAATAATGTGGGTAGTTCATATGCAGGGAGGTCACCAAGTGCTAGTTAGACAACTTACCTGTTATGTCCTATTCTCAGGACTCCCACCGTATTAGTGAGCCTTAGCATGCCCCTCTATATTGAAGTGAAGGCATAATTTGTTCAATCTCACTTTTGTTGAAGGTTGTCTCAATTAAACATTTCAATTAAACATTTCCAACTCCTGAAAAACCACTTGCTGTATGTAATGCCTATAATTTCATTCAATTTTTCACAAAAGAAAATTTGTTCACATTCAGGGTTGTTGGGTAACGGCAGAAATCCAGTCCTGCATGGTACATCATCTAGCTGTCAGGAGGCATATGCGTAGCCATTCAATGCCCCCTGTTGATTTCATCAGACTCAGAAGAGTGAAATAAGTATCATAGCTAAAATGTAATAGCATGGAATCAGTTCTAGAAGCATGTTGATGTATTGCACAACGTCAGTCCAGTACTTGGTTAAAAGCATAGACAATGCATTCTCATTCCATTTATCTGTATCCCCGGCTGTTAACAATACATTGATTCACCTTTATATGTTGCATCAATCATAGCTGATCCCAGTTAGATTGCATGCAATGCATTGTTTGCCTACCTCTGCATGTACAGGGTGTACTTGTCCACCGGTGGACTTTGCACGGTATGTGGCTATGTCCTGTCACAGCAAGGTATCGGCAACAGGTGACGGCAGTTTTGACTGCAGTTCCATCAGTTCCTGTTCCATGCACCCCACTAGTATGTGTGCTAGGGGTCTTGGACGAGGAACAGTAGCTGAGACACTACTGGGATTATGTTAATGGAAATGCTATTTTTGGCTCGTAAAGCTATAGCACTTAAATGGATTCAGCCCACTCCTCCATCCATATATAAGGGGCTTCAGTTGATAAATTAAGTATTTCCTTATGAAAAACATATTTTTGAACACAGAGGTTGCCCAGCTAAGTATAATAAGGTATGGGATGCTTGGTGTTCTTCTGCTATTACGGTAACTAACGTTCGAGAGAATCGCTAAGGGTATTAGGTAACAGTTATTTATAATTTTGAGATTATATGAGACTGAGAATATGTATCAGGATTGGTGAGAAGGCGAATGCTGCATATTTGTTATTATGGAAATACTCTTATGTACTGTAATGTACCTCATTGTTGTCTATGCTCATGTTGAGCATTTCAATTACTGTGTCAATGTTTTATATCTTTTTCAATAAAAAAGATTAAAAACAAAAACAAAGTATAGACAATGGAATAGAGTGGGCCGTGGTTGATTGCACTTAGGGCAAGAAGATGAGGACATTTCAGATGGGTCGGTACCATATTGTATAAAACAGGGAATGTATGCCTTATGAAGAAATTCAAATTCGGTTTCCTGCCACAGTTCATTGAAAATGACAAGTAGTACCCATTCAGTAATTTCTTTGAGGTTGGAAAGTCCTTGTCCAACACTGGGGTTGTTTTATTAAAGGCTGTACACTTTGCAAGGAAAGTTGCAACTCTCAATGGAATTTGCCCCAGTTAATGTGGTGAAGTTTCACTTTGTATTAAACACCTAACCACACACAAAAAAATAAAAAAATATTTAGACTTGCACATGATTGGATGGTGGAAATCAGCAAAGTATAACCATGTTCACTAAGCTCTAGGGAAAATGTCCTTGCAAAGTGCAACTTTCCTTACAAAGTGAAATTTATTTGCCTTTATTAAATTAACCGCATTACATTTTCATCATATAAAGAGAAAATAAAGCAAATGAAAATAAACAATACTGGCAATGAATAATGTATGAAGACATCTGGTGCATATGGTCAAATCTAACTTTTCTTAGTCAGTCAGCAGTATGTTAGTTGCAATAATCAAAATTTGGATGGATGTGAAGGGCTATAATGAGTGAGGGGATTATTTTAGTCTAAAAATGAGCTTGGGATACTTTGAAATTCCTATTGAAGATACCCCTGCATTTGGATTCATTCTGATGTACAGTAGATACAATTTCTAGGCATTTGTCAGTTATTGTCAATAAATGCTTCAGGTTTTTGGGGTCTCAAATTATCATTTATTTATGTTCTATATAGTACCACTCTGTTCTACAGAATCCTTTACCTCAGTCCCTACTCCAATAGAGTTTACATTTTAAAATTTCTACTACAGTTTATCTAAAGATGGCCAAACACCAGTGGAATTTCATTTGAATGTTCATACAAAAATTTTAAGCATTTCCCTCTCGGCCTATTGTAAAATGAGGATGCGGGAGCGCTCCTATCCTGAGTGGAGGTCATATATAGTCATGTGAGTACACATCTCGTACGTGCCCTAGGGGGGCACGCAGAAATGTGATCTATCATCCGCTGTCTGCACTGGACACATCATTGTTTCAACTAATTTAGTTTTAAAGCTCAAATGGAATCCCAGGCATATTAGGCACATGGTCATAGTGAAAGTCAGAATGATTAAAACAAAACCCATACTTACTAGACATGTGCAGACTTAAATATTTCATTTAAAAATTTTGTTTTTTCGTCCAAAAAATAAATTTATTTAGTTACTCCCGAAATTAGTTTTTATTTATTTTGTTTTTCGTCTAAAAATTGCATTCGTCCAAAAATCCAAATGAATTACAGTCGAATCTGTCATTGAAGTCTGTCGAATGTTTAAAGAAGATTCGACGGAGCAGTGAAACTCACTTATGATATTGCAATCATACTTTCCTGGTCGAATATTTCAACTACAAGCTATAGTAGGATTTTAATGTTGTAAGTCTTCTATGGGTTTTTTTAAGCCTATTTGCATTACACACAGGTCATTAGCATTAGCATTAAGAAAAAAAAATTAAGAAAAAATAATGCGTGGGGGTCCCCCGAAATTCCATACCAGGCCCTCAACATTGGGAGGGTGCTTTGAGGTAGCATGGAACCGTGCATCAGAGGGGGTCACCGGGTGGCCCCACCCACCGTTATAAAAGAACTGTCAGAAGAAAAGAAGTGTCATACAGCGGGAGCCTTCCATTGCGTGGAGTGGCCCGAGAACCAAGAAGAGACGCCGTGGAGGAAGATGCCAGACGAGAACACCGGAGCAAGAAGAAGCGGATTGAAGGAATAAGAGGATTGAAGGAAGAAGAAGATGGAGGAAGAAACCGATGGATGAAGAAAGGAAGAAGGAAGAAGACCAGAAGAAAGAAGATAAAAGAAGACATTAATAAAGGAATTGTCAAAGACTGTCTCCTGTCATAACACTTTTTTGTCACTTTTTTGGTGAAATGGTAGGGGTACTTTTGTACCCCCTTACCATTTCACAAGGGGGGGAGGCCAGGATCTGGGGGTTCTCTTGTTAAAGGGGGCTTCCAGATTCCGATAAGCCCCCCGCCTGCAGACCCCCACAAACACTGACCAGGGTTGTGGGGATGAGGAAATTGTCCTCATCAACATGGGGACAAGGTACTTTGAGGGGCTACCTCAAAGCATCCTCCCAATGTTGAGGGCATGTGGCCTGGTAGAGTTCAGGGGGGGCGCTCTCTCGTTCCCCCCCTCTTTTCCTGCGGCCTGCCAGGTTGCGTGCTTGGATAAGGGTCTGGTATGGATTTTGAGGGGGACCCCACGCCATTTTTTTTGGCGCGAGGTTCCCCTTAAAATCCATGCCAGACCTGAAGGGCGTGGTATGGATTTTGAGGGGCACCCCATGCCATTTTTTTTCTTTTGGCGCAGGGTTCCCCTTAATATCCAAAGGGCCTGGTATGCTCTTGAAGGGGAACCCATGCCATTTCTTTTTTACATCAAAGTCGTGTTGTAAGTCGGGCCGTGATTCACACTCAAGTCGTGCCTCCCAAAGTCATGCTGGAAGTCGTTGTTGCCCCTGTGTGAATGAATGGACTTTTATGATACAAGTTCAATAGGCACAGATTGTTATTGTTAGAGTCACGTCTAATCTCCTATCTGTATCGAACTGCGTCAAAATGAAAACGAAAATAAAGCATTTATTTATGTCGGATCTTTTGTTTTTTGGATTCTGTGCTTTCGTTATCGTTTGTCAAAACGATAACGAAAATACCTGAAATTTGGAAGAAAATGAATGCACATGTCTAATACTTACCCCAAATAACAGAAATTATGTATCATCTAAACTGTAGAAAACCAGTTCAGTTCTGGGTGATCATGACGCAAGTCATAGATAGAAGACATCCTGGAATTTTAGTATTCATTCCTCTGAAAAAAGTACCATATGAATTTCTAGATCAGTATCCAATTTGTATCCCAAATACATTATAGCAAGATTTCTAACCATTAAGCCATGTTATTATATATTATATATATATATTCCAACATGAAGACTCTCAAACATAAAGTTAGGACTGCACTTAACAGAGATGCCTTGACGAGGCAGTGTGGCTTCCACATAAACAATATTTGCAAATATGTGCAACTAAAACCTCAGTTTGTAATGTACATTGTTCGACAATGGGGGTTATTTACTAAAGGAAAATCCACTTTGCACTTCAAGTGCACCTGAAAGTGCACTCAAAGTGCACTTGGAAGTAAAGTCACTGTCGATGCGAAGGGGGACATGCAAGGAAAAACAAAAAATAGCATTTTAGCTTGCACATGATTGGATGATAAAATCAGCAGAGCTTCCACTCATTTCAGATCTACCCCTTAGATTTAGAGTGACGGCATTTCCAAGTGCACTTTCAGTGCACTTTTAAGTGCACTTGCAATGCAAAGTGGCTTTGCCTTTCATAAATAACCCCCAATGTCACTTTGTTTTAATTGCAGACTAGCTGTTAAATGCGTTGGGAAATCATTTTGTTTGTGCCGTGCCATGCCCTTCTATGTGCAGCTTACTTCAAAAGCTAATTATAAATTGGGGTGATTGCCATTCTTGTATAGTGAGCCACCTTATTGCCAATATGCAAAATAATTATATATTGGAATTTTTTAGGAAAAATATATTTTAGTAATAAAAAATCCTTCAAAATAATATCAATACTGTTAGATTTGTATTTAGTTCTTTCACGATGGTCTTTCTATACATAAATCAAGCCAATGTTTCTAGTACATCAGAATGAATATTGAAGGTTCATCATTTTTAATCCATTCAAATAAGATCTTACTTAACATGCCTACCCATCACAGCTTGCAGTTGTTAATAGATTTATACACATGGTGAATGGGAAGTCTTCAAAGAATTTATCTTAAACAGATTTAATTAAAGCAAAAATGAGACCTGCCACTCTGCAGCGTGCTCGGTCAGACTTTTCTCATGGAACGGTATATTGTAAGATCACATGGGGAAGAGAAGAATCCCGCTGCTCTGGTAAATGCTTCCTGTAGGGTTTTGGCTGTGATTGATCATGCTACGCTACATCTAAATACACAATATTTAACCGTCAAACAGTTTACTTTGACATTGGCAAATTTATTTTCTGAATGCCTTTTCCCTCTTTAAATAGCAACCAAAAGTTGCACAATTAAGAGATCTAAAATGTAATTGGGGATAATGTACAACATTTCAAACTGTTAATAATAGTAATAATAATAATAATAATTATATATATATATATATATATATATATATATATATATATAGATATATATATATATATATACAGTATCTCACAAAAGTGAGTACACCGCTCTCACATTTTTGGAAATATTTTATTATATCTTCTCATGTGACAACAATAAAGAAATGAAATTTTGCTACAATGTAAAGTAGTGAGTGTATAGCTTGTATAACAGTGGAAATTTGCTGTCCTCTCAAAATAACTCTACACACAGCCATTCATTTGTAAACTACTGGCAACAAAAGTGAGTACAACAGTAAGTGAAACGTGCGGCGTGTATTTGTATTCAGCCCCCTTTGATACCTGATACCCCTAACTAAAATCTAGTGGAACCAATTACCTTCAGAAGTCACCTAATTAGTAAACAGAGTCCACCTGTGTATAATTTAATCTCAGTATAAAGTTGTTAGAGAACCTTAGTGAACAAACAGCATCATGAAGGTCAAGAAACACACCAGACAGGCCAGTGATAAAGTTGTGGAGAAGCTTAAAGCAGGGTTAGCTAAAGGGTTAGTTAAAAAACATCCCAAGCTTTGAACAAGCTTTGAACATCTCACACAGCACTGTTCAATCCATCATCCGAAAATTGAAAGAGTATGGCACAATTGCAAACTTACCAAGACATCGCCGTCCACCTAAACTGAGAGGCCGGGCAAGGAGAGCATTAATCAGAGAAGCAGCCAAGAGGCTCATGATAACTCTGGAGGAGCTGCAGAAATCCACAGCCCAGGTGGGAGAATCTGTCCACATGTGGAAGAAGATACTCAGATGAGACCAAAATGTAACTTTTTGGCCTAACATGCAAAATGCTATGTGTGGCTGAAAACTAACACTGCACATCACCCTGAACACACCACTCCCACTGTGAAATACGGTGGTGGCAGTATCGTGTTGTGGGGATGCTTTTCTTCAGGAGGGACAGGGAAGCTGGTCAGAGTTGATGGGAAGATGGAGAGAGCCAAATACACATAAATCTTAGAAGATAACCTGTCTGCCAAACACTTGAGACTGGGGCAAAGGTTCACCTTCTAGTTGGACAATGACCCTAAACATACAGCCAGAGCTACAATGGAATGGTTTAGATCAAAGCATATTCATGTGTTAGAATGGCCCAATCAAAGTTCAGACCTAAATCCAATTGAGAATCTGTGGCAAGATTTAAACATTGCTGTTCACAGACGCTCTCCATCCAGTCTGACAGAGCTTGAGGTATTTGCCAAGAAGAATGTGGAAAATGTCACTATGTAGATGTCCAAAGCTGGTAGAGACATACACAAAAAAGACTTGCAGCTGTAATTGCAGCAAAAGGTGGTTCTTCAAAGTATTAACTCAGGGGTGCTGAATACAAATGCACACCACATTTCGAAATATCTATTTATAAAACATTTTTGAAAACCATTTATAATTTTCCTTCCACTTTGCAATTATATATCACTTTGTGCTGGTCTATTACATAAAATCCCAATACAGGCGGTCCCTGAGTTACAAACAAGGTAGGGTCTGTAGGTTAGTTCTTAAGTTTAATATGTTTGTAAGTCAGAACAGATACATTTTTTAAGTGTAGCTCCAGACAAAAAAATATATTTTTAAGCCTTTTGGATAGCATAGGGAAGGGTTAATGCCTCTGTAACATTTGTTTTGCTGGCCGTTCCCCTGTTCAGAAGATTTCACCTCACTTTCTGTGCCAATGACAATTGGATTTTTAAAAGCTTGGGCTGTTGTGGAAACAAGCCTTGGGGATAAAGCATCAGTAGAGATACCTTTTTCTCTAAATAACTCCATATAACTCTACAGGAGTGAATTTCCCTTCCTAGGGGTAGATTTCCTCTCACTTCCTGTTGTCTCCCTCCGTTTGTAAAATTTCAAGGGGTATGAATACTTTTTCAAGGCCCTATATATATATATATATATATATATATATATATATGCAGTATATATTTATAATATACAGTATATTCATTGTAAATATGTATAAACAGGATAAACTAAACTTCTATTTTTGTATTTTTTGTATTTTTGTATTTTTGTATTTAAATTCAGAGTTTAAAGCATATCTGATAACTTACCAGTTCTTAGATGAGGTGGTTACATTCGTTTTCTTTTTTTTTTTCTCCATAAGAGAAAAATTACAAACACGATTGAGTTGGTATCACATGCCCTTGATCCTCCATAAATTCACTCCAGATGTCCAAGACACATGCTGGAGATGAGACAAATGAGACTGTATAGAACTTCCTCCCATCCTTAAGATGAAGAGATCTCCCCATTGTCTAACCTATACTCTTACCATAGACACTATGGTCTTTTATTTATTTTTTGGCCCACACTTGTGAAAATGTTTGTCACCGCAGGGGGAAAGGGGAGTATTGCCTATTATGGATGAAACTCATTTTGGAGTAATGCCTATTATGAATGAAACTCATTTTTGGTCAAGGTAGATCCCTTTCCTTTGATCCTTAAAAAACTTTTTTAAAATAAACTTATTTCCGCAATGTCACTTCTGTGCCAAACAAAGATAGAAGACACTAGACCAAGGAGAAGACTGGGGAAAGATGGCAGTGGCAAGAAGTGAATAGAGTGATAAGAGGAAGCCCAGATTTCACATCACTAAAGGAGGGCACTAGAAAAAGTACATCTGCCATGATGTCCAAGTATGCTGTGCATACCTGTATGTTACGCCAAGAGCTCTGGGGACACTATGTGGATATATCATAATTACATTTAAGCATTTGTGTGCGTATAAACCTCTCCTGTGCCAGAAGCCTCTAAACTGAAGATTAGCCTGGCTCTGTAGCTGCCCATGTCTGTTCCTGTGTTTAAACATCTGCATCACAGCCATGGGTGCTTGTATCTTTGCAGTCACATGTGCAGATCAGGGAGGACTACATCTTCCATACCGCCTTCCACTTTCCTGCATTGGCAGAGCAGCCTGTGGTCCTAGCAGGAGCATGGGTACAAGGGTAACAGCGCTGCTCCTGCATAGGCATAAAGAAAGGCAGTATTGTCACCCTAATACAGGAAGTTGAAGAGTAGGTATATGCTGGCAGTATCATCAAATATTGAAAATGAAAAATCAACACTTTTTCATTATAAAGCTTCCATAACCATTGTAAACTTTATTTTTTAACAGGAACTTTTCCTTGAAGAAACTTAGAGGTTCCTAACTTTGCATTCTGCAAATGCTAGATATTTGTCTGTTATGTTGTCTCTCTTTCCTCAGTACATTGTCTAGTCAAAGACCTGAAAAAAAGGATATATATAAAGGCATCTGTCTTTTCTCTAAAATGCCTAGTCTGCATACTAGCGCTGGGTTACTTTGCCCTTTCATGATGGAAGGTTATTAAAGATGTTATCCAGATGTCCAAACCAAATTTAGCAGTGTCATTATGCGTTGGTTACCTTGACAATAACTCTATGACTAATTTTTGCATAGGACATATTTGTTTTTATTTTGTACTACTATTTTATACATTACTGTTTAAATAAATACTCGCTAATATATTTTACTATAGGTTGACAAGTTGATATAAATCTAAAAAAAAGTGGTTTTATTTGTTATTTTATACATAACAGTTTTTATTCAATTTCAAACTTTCAGGCTGGGTTCACACTGGTACGACAAACACTCCGACATTGCGAGCTCATGTCACATGTCTCATGTCACTATGGGAGCCGTCTAAACTAGTCTGACACAAATTGGTCCGACTTTGAAAATGCTCCCTGCACTACTTTGGTCTGACTTTGATCCTACTTTAGCCCACTGAATATCACTGAAGTCAGATCAAAGTCAGATCGCCATCTTGACTGATCCGACTTTGGCATGCGACTTGTGCTCTGATGATTTTGAAGGGGAACTCCACGCCAAATAAAAAAAAAATGCATGGGTTCCCCCTCCAAGAGCATACCAGGCCTTTTGGTCTGGTATGGATTTTAAGGGGAACCCCCATGCAGAAAAAATGGCGCGGGAGTCCCCCCAAATCCATACCAGACCCTTATCCGAGCGCACAGACTGGCAGGTCAGAAAAGAGGGTGGGGACAAGCAAGCACCCCCCAAACTGTACCAGGCTGCATGCCCTCAAGATGGGGGGTAGGTGCTTTTGGGAAGGGGGGCCCTGCTCCCCCCAACCCCAAAGCACCTTGTCCCCATGTTAATGAGAACAAGGGCCTCTCCCATACAATCCTGGCCATTGGTTGTCGGGGTCTGCAGGCAGAAAGCTTATTGGAATCCGGAAACCCCATTTAACAAGGGAGCCCCCAGATCCCGACCCCCCACCTGTACCCATACCCATTCACCTACAAAAAGTGTCAAAAATAAACACATTACACAGGTTTTTAAAGTAATTTATTAAGGCAGCTCCGTCATCTCTTCCAATCCCTTCTGCCCTCTCTGAATCTTCTGTGTCCTCAGCTGATGTCTTTTGCCTCTTTCGGGTTCTTCTCCCCTCTCCGGTAAGGCTGGGCAAATGGTTCAGCCCGATCATAAGTTCGGGTCAAACTTTCCTTGTTCAGATGTTCGACGAACAGCCAAACAAACGGGTTGTTCGACCGTTTGTTTGGCCCCCCGTACTGACCACAATGCATTGTAGCACTGAACAGTGCATTGAAAGCCCTAATTGGCTGAAGCAGTGAAAACTTCAGCCAATCAGGGCACAGAGCACTGTCAGAGTCAGGATTGGACACTGTCATCATGACTTTATCCAATCATGGCTCATTCCCGCCCCACAGTATAAATGTATTCTTTCAATGGCAGCCATTTTCAGTGTAATTTTGGCAAGGAGAGAGATAGAACAGGGCTCTGTTCAGTGTTATTAGTTAGTTAGTGTGCTATACTGTGCTATTTTGCTTCACTTCTCAGTGTAGAATATTAGTTTAGTGTCAGTCTAGGGATAGTGTGAGTGTAGTGAGGAGGACCATCGTTCAGCTTTGCATAGTGTGCAGCTAAAGTAGGGACAGCTTAGATAGTTTCACTGTAGTGTAGTGAGACCGTGTCATTCATACACACATTAGTGTAGAGTAGGGACAGCTCATATAGTTTCAGTATAGTCTAGTGAGACCGTGTCAGTAATCTTTACTTTACTTTAGTGTAAAGCTAGAGTAGGGACAGTTCAGATAGCGTCAGTGTAGTCATAGCTGAACACCGTCTATTTGATTGCATTACTGACAGTTTAACACCATTTACTTCTGTGTGCATTACTGCCAGTTTAACGCCATATAGTTTTAATGCGTTACTTCCAGTTTTACAGCATTTACTTATGTGTACGTGACTAGTGTAGTCTAGATATCCCCAACCTTCTTTTACTGTCCTTGGACCATACATACTACCCCCATCCTCTTTTCTTTTACCCGCATAAAATAATGAGACCACACAGGAGTTTGGAGTATAAATGGCCATAGCAGCCTTTTATTAACCAAATATTAAATATTTTCCAATTTTACCATATAACCTTTGTAACGACAACTTTTAAAAATCACAGTCTATTGGTCTATGATGGCACCCCAAACTTAACACTTTCCACCACTACATTGCGGGACCTTTTTTACCATACCAGGCCTCCAGCCGTGTGATCAGCTTGGAGACAACCCCCTTCCCGCAGTGCAACCATTACCGTATTCCAGCAGACACCGTTCCACTGGAATAAACCAGAGGGGCACATACTACCGATGAGCCCCCCACCACTTCCATCACGTATGATTTTGCCACCATCAAAGACCAAAGACACCGCCGTTACACAGCTGCTATGACGACCCAAGTCCATGGTTCCTGAAATAAAAGGAAACAAACAGACAACACACAACAAAAAACACAGGGAGGGTGGGTGGGAAAAACGGCTTCCTTCTGTCTCTCTCACCGACTGTTCCCGGAAGTCCCCGTCTCTCCTTTAAATAAACTCTCCTTCCCCTCAGATTCCTTTATTTCTTAAATCCTCCCCCTAAGACCTCTCACACTTTTAACCCCATGTTGTCTCCCTTTCCACATAGTCATGCCCGGCCCTGCACTATTTTGTTTCTCTTTTTCCGTTCCGGGCCTCACTTGACTAGTGTAGTCTAGATATCCCCAACCTTCTTTTACTGTCCTTGGACCATACATACTACCCCCATCCTCTTTTCTTTTACCCGCATAAAATAATGAGACCACACAGGAGTTTGGAGTATAAATGGCCATAGCAGCCTTTTATTAACCAAATATTAAATATTTTCCAATTTTACCATATAACCTTTGTAACAACAACTTTTAAAAATCACAGTCTATTGGTCTATGATGGCACCCCAAACTTAACACTTTCCACCACTACACTGCAGGACCTTTTTTACCATACCAGGCCTCCAGCCGTGTGATCAGCTTGGAGACAACCCCCTTCCCGCAGTGCAACCATTACCGTATTCCAGCAGACACCGTTCCACTGGAATAAACCAGAGGGGCACATACTACCGATGAGCCCCCCACCACTTCCATCACGTATGATTTTACCACCATCAAAGACCAAAGACACCGCCACAGCCCGCAAGGATAACCCCTTATCCTTAAGGGCCCCTCCACACCCGCAGGGCCCGCTGAATCTCCTCCTAAAGACCCAGTGCCCACAGGGCAATACCCACATCCGAGAGGTGAATCCCCTCGCCCCACCGGAACATACCCACCTTAGGCTCCAACTCCATGTGTATGACTGCCCAAAACCCCCTTACATGAACAACTCACCCACCACCTTGTCCACTACAGGCAAGCTCTAACATACTTCGCT
Organism: Lithobates pipiens; assembly: GCF_037356315.1. Classification (NCBI taxonomy): domain Eukaryota; kingdom Metazoa; phylum Chordata; class Amphibia; order Anura; family Ranidae; genus Lithobates; species Lithobates pipiens. Next base: position 145,270,163 of record NW_027507758.1, on the reverse strand, counting down.
ACTGATCACGCCATGAGCCTTGAAGTCCGGGCAACAATGTCGGACCCCCATTAACCCGGCAGGGAAAGGCTGAGCGGAGTGTCAACATTCTGACTTCACAGCCGAAATTACCCCCCTGATGAGACTGACCCCTAAACATTCTCACCCACCCAGAGACCAGAACGTCCAGTTGCCCGACCGAGCCAAGCATAATGTTGTACCTCCGGCACCACCCTGCTCCACACCATCCCAGGGATCCCCAGCCAGCGGATACACCCCCTTCCGAGAGACACCCAGCCGCCTGCTATCTGAGCTATCCTCCGCCCACCTGGCCCCCCAAAACATAGGGATGCCTCAATAGCCAGACAAGGCGTATGTGCACTGCATAGGAAAGGACAGAACAACAAACAAGGGAAACACCAAAGACACGGGGATGCCCCCATAGCCAGACAAGGCGTATGTGCACTTCATCTGAAAGGACAGAACGACAAACAAATGTAGCACCAACAGACATAGAGATGCCCCCATATCCAGACCAGGCGTATGTGCACTGCATCTGAAAGGACAGCACGACAAACAATTGTAGCACCAACAGACAGAGATGCCCCCATATCCAGACCAGGCGGATTTGCACTGCATCTGAAAGGACAGAATGGACAAAACAAGGATAACACCAACACATAACACATTCCAGAACTAAAACAAGCTACCCATTAGATAGCTACCTCCAACCCCGCACCCCACTCTCCATCGCGGAACAATTTAGTAGGCAAATGCCAGTGCGGAATTACCTACCTACCTACCGTCCAATCCTCACAACTGCCACCTCATCCAGCCCCACACCTGGCACCGCTGTGGCCGCCCAGACAGTCCAACCCCACCGCCCCAAGGCTCCTCCGATAAACTATCACGACTGGAACGTGGATACCCAGGATCCATCCCTGCTTAACCAGAAATGCCCACCACCCTGCAAAATGAACCCTCAAAGAGTCCATCACCACCCCCCCCAGGGCAAACCCGGGAACCAGGCAATGGAAACAGCTGCACACTCACCCCCTTTTCCCTCTGGTCTGTCCTAGACCTGCGCAAACTTAACACCACACTATCTTCCCCGATACCCACATCCATAGCCATAAAACCCCCTTTCTACCCGCCTGTGGGGGCCCACCAACACCCCCCCACTCGACTGGCGCCAAAAAACGCTATGTAAAAACAGCTGTAAACAAAATATCCCTTAAGCCAAGGAACACATCGAACCCCAATGGCCGCTCAAGTCCCAAAGAATGGAAAAGCTAATGGCAGCCAAGGATCCGTAGGCTTGCGACACCTCTGAAGCCCCTGTAAAAGCGTGTTGCACCCAGCGCTCCTTCCGTGAAGGCCATCTGGCCCACGAAGTTTGGATAAAAAGCCAAACCAGCCAGTTGCCGCTAAACGGCGGACACCGACCCCCCCCCATACAGTCATGTGCATGAAAGGAAATCCGCCACCTACAGTCCGACCCCTGACCCAACCAACACAGCCCCAGCAAGCCATACAGAAACCAGCCACCCACTCCATACCTTGTTGTAAGCCACCAGGCCGACCCACTCACCGTCCACCTGATCCATCCTGCGGCGACACCAATACAATCTCCCAAAACCAAACCCCCCCCCCCCCCGGGGACCCCTTCCCTCTTCGCAGATGGAGCTAGCTCCCGAACACGTCCCACTGAAACCGAGACAGGAAATCAAACCGAGTATAATCACTGCCCAGGAGGTGTACAGCATACATAGAGCATTGTCCAACTGCATGCAATGCCCACACCAAATGGTGCAGCAACCGTACCACCATTGGTTATGACGCGGGTATGCATTAGATAACCCGCACCCCACACCGTGTCGAACTCCAACCCACTCTCCAAGTTCCGACACGTCTCCCCCACAACTCCGTAGCCCGGACCACTGCAAACCATTCAACATCAAAGTACTCCCCGGTCCAGCCCAAATCGATCGCCCATGATGCTTCTCCAACACGTGCCCCACATCTAGAACCCCTTTGTATTCCCCAGAAAAAACGTATAAATCGGGCCTGGGCCTGAACCCTGGCTTCCGCCACCGCCAGCCGTCGGCAGAAATCCCCGCACCTCGGACTGCTGTGACATGCAAACTTAAAACCTGCCCAGCAAAGACTGCAATAACCAGAACCAAACACCCCGCTGACCCAGCATCCCCCGAATCTCGATCCTGACCGCCGCCACTTAAGGATCCGGGGTCAACCCTGATTTCCCAGAAAAGTAATATCTGCCTTCGAGCCCACAGTTTTAACCGCCACCAATGTCACGCCGAACCTACCTGCAATGTGCTGTAACATGGACAAGAGAATCACACACACCTTCGAGGCCAGTGGCCCCACACCAAGAAAGCCATCCAAATAGCGGATGACGGAAATCCATGCCCAACGCGGTCTTAACCACTCCACCATGACTAAACATACGAAACTCCTTGCAAGACATGGAGCAACCCATGGCCAGCCAGCTATCCACGCAACCGTCCCTTGCCCCAGCACCCCAGAAGCTAAAAAAATAAATAAAAAAAAAATTTACTGGATGCACTGAAACGAAAAGCCACCTCGATGTCAGGCTTTGCCCTGAGTGTTCCTTCCCATAGCGCCAAACCCACCCGTCAGCAGCGTCAAGGAAGAACAAGACACCGTACCAGCTTCTGGGGTCCCTCGCCTCATTAAGCAAATCCCAGCATGTAAACGAGAAGTTGGGCATAAGACGAAACACAGTTGGTTCCTCCTCAAGGACCCCCCTATTGGTGAACAAACCAAACCCCACCATAGTTTTTTTTTTTTTTTTGGTCAGCATTTAAGATATAAATTTTATATATAACAAGGGCCCTCCCCCATGCCCCACCCTCTCCATTTTCCAAAACCACCCCCAGATCTGTTGTGGAGCAGACCGTAAATACCGCACCATAAACGGCACCCCCGCCAGGGAAAACGGCATCCGAAGAAAACTTCCACACCCATCAGCCAACAGCCCAGCCGCCCCCCCCCGATCCTGGTACTTATTTTGGAAAAGGCCGCATCCTTCCCCTTCCCCCACCGCTGTCATCCCCCTTGTTTGTAAACTCCCCGACACACGTAACTTCTCTGAAAACACCGGGACAGGGGATATGAACCCCCACCAGATGCATTCCTGCTTACGACAGCCGGAACCCCCGAACCCACCGTAGCTCTCATAAATACCGAGGCGGGTGTCTCCCCAGCCCCCTCCCCCCTGAAGAAACTGCATTGGGGGCCCACGCCTAAAACATCAAGCGCCCACAGGGGCCGACGTCCCGCCATCCCGCCAGAGAGAGCGACGAACCACCCTACCCAATATAAACCAAGCACAATACCGCAGCCCAGCTGTCCCCCCCTAAACCGCGTGTGCTTCCCCAACGGCCGCAGTGTAACAGGCTAGAGCCGAGCAACGTGCCTGATTTTCCTTGACCGATCACGCTCGCCCACCCAGCAAATGCCTGCAGCCAATGCACAACGTCCCCGGGCTCAGCCAATACGCCTTCACCCCGTCCTCATTACCGATGGAGTAAACGGTCTTGACCCTCTCCCACGCAAAATCTACCAGGGGCAGGAAGAGAAAAACTCCCCATACTCACCCCTGAGCTAGACCCGAATCCCTGCCGTAAATGAGCCCCAACAGTCCCTCAGAGCATATGGAAACACCTCTCGTGGCCTCTGCAAGCATAACCCCCACCGCCCTACCCGGGACCACCTGCACCCCTCAGTGCACCAGCCGTCCCCACCAGGATGCTTGGCAAGGGGCCTTGCCAAGGCCTAGGGGGCCCCGCGCCCTGTCTGCTCTTTTCCCCGACAACCCATGGGAATACCTGCGGGGGCCCCCTCCTAAAACAGGTCCTACCAGCCTCCCCAACAACTGCGCAGTATCCCCCACTGCCCCAAAGGGGACAGGCGAAACGCCCGATGCCCCCGGGACCACCGCTGCATACGTATGCGCCCCCCAGCATAGCACCCCCGTCCCTTTGGACCCCTTTTCCCCACCTCCAGCAACCGACCAAGCGCACCAACAAAATCAACGTGAGACAATGTGTAAGCTTACCTAGCTGACGGGTATGGCCCCACAGCCGCTGCTCCTGCCACTCCAGCGACGCTAGATCCCAAGGCTGCTCCTCCTCCTCCGAACCGGTCTCACCCCATGAGCTGGGCTCATAGGTGGAAGCAGCCTCCCAGGAGCAGCTTGCCCGGGGCCGTAGATTCCCAGCTGCACAGCGGGCCTCCCCCTCTCGGTGGATCCGTCCACCGCTGCACAAGCCCCACGCTCGCCGGTCGCCAGGCGGGCCGCACCCACTGTCCTCCTCCATGCTTCGCTGCCCTCAGGCCCCGTGGAGCCCCGGAGTAACACCGCACCTCCCCCGCTGGCTCTCCCCCCGGCCGGCACTTTTGAAGGGGGGGGATCGCAATCTCCACCGTCTTACGATGCAGGCAGGGAACGGGCGCCATTACAGTCCACAGCCCCACCCCCTGCTCACCCCTCGCGACGAGGAGTCCGCCCGTATCACATGTATGCCGAATGCAGTGTGCACCTCGCCGGTGGGGTAGACGGACCGCTAAAGGAGGGGGGGGGGCACCGGATTGGTGCTGATCACCGCTGGGGGGAAAGGAGCAGGGGCGAGAAATGCTCTGTATCCAGGACCTCCGCGCGCCGAAGCGACCCTCACCCCATGGCGCTGACCCATCCGCACGATCCCCCGAATGGCCCGCCGCAGCCGTGAAGCCACCCTGTTCCCCTGCTGTCCGCTGCAGCCCGCCCCGTGCCAGGATCAAATCGACCCCCCATCGCTCTAACAGAGGAGCAGCATGTAAAAGAAAAAATGGCTTCCTTCTGTCTCTCTCACCGACTGTTCCCGGAAGTCCCCGTCTCTCCTTTAAATAAACTCTCCTCCCCCTCAGATTCCTTTATTTCTTAAATCCTCCCCCTAAGACCTCTCACACTTTTAACCCCATGTTGTCTCCCTTTCCACATAGTCATGCCCGGCCCTGCACTATTTTGTTTCTCTTTTTCCGTTCCGGGCCTCACTTTATTGCCAGTTTAACTCCATATTGCTTTGTATGCGTTACTGCCAGTTTAACGCCATATAGTTCTATGTGTGTTACTACCAGTTTAACACTATATAGTTCTGTGTGTGCGATACTGCCAGTTTAACGCCATATCGTTTTGTGTGTGTTACTGCCAGTTTAATGCCATATAGTTTTGCATGTGTTACTGCCAGTTTAACGCCATATACTTCTGTGAGCCACTGATCTAAAACAAGCATGTGTGTAGCAGGGGAAGTCAGAGCTTATGATCTGCAAACTTGTTCTTGGTTAGAAATTCTGTGAATTTAAAGCTAAAGAATGGCAGCCAGGCCTGATCCGAAATGAAGATGGGAGGGTCAGCAGGATTGCCAGCCAAATTTCAGAAGAACATTCACAGTGGCAGCCTCCAGGTTTTTATAAGCACAGATTCCTATTATTAATAAAATTATTTTTAACATTCTTTTAAACATGTTTTAATGTGTTTTTAACATGTCAAAATTGGTTTTAGGCTTGGTTTCCACTAGTGTGACTTGTCATGTGGCTTGGGACTGCAAAGTTGCAAGACAAGTCGTACCCCATGATTTCCAATGAATACCGTTCATATCTGTGTGACTTCAAGTCGCAGCGACTTCAAAGTAGTCCCTGCACTACTTTGGTCCTACTTTGATGCGACTTGAGGTCCATTGAAATCAAAAATGCACAGGCATTGTTTCAAGTTGCATCAAAATCATGGCAAACTCGCTGTAAAAAATCGTGGCAAAATCGGACCACTTTCAGGTCACAATAGTGGAAACCTAGCCTTACAGGAAAATCCAAGACATGCATACCTTGCTGTCACTGAGACAATATATTAATTTGGTTAGGACATAGCTATAATGCATGCAAAATAATTCTACATTATACTAGGTTAATGGATATAAAGGCAAATATTAGATCAATTTCACAGTGAGGCAGTTTTCAGGCATTTCAGTGTTAAAAATAGCACCTGAAAACTGTCTCTCATGCATCCCCAGTGTGAAAGCCCAAATGCTTTCACACTAGGGTGGTGCGGGAAAAAAGTCCTGCAAGCAGAATCTTTGGAATGAATGGGCAGCACTTCCAAAGTGCCGCAACACTGGCACTTTTAACCCCTTCTTAACCCCTTCTTGGGGGTTAAAAGCGATCCACTAGCATCCGAAAAGTGCCGCTTAAACTGCTGCCGCCCCAGTGTGAAAGTAGCCTAACATAATAATATTATATGTAGTTCACCATCAAAGTTAAAGTGAACCATTCAGTAACTTTAAAAGTTAGCATTAATAAATTCCCGATATGTCATTATATATAGTAACAATGTAATTTAGATTTAAATTGTAAAAAAAAAACACCTTTTATCATTAAAAAACAGTCCTTGAGCCCCTGATGACCTCACATATGATGAAATGCGTTGGATTGAGCTACGCATACACGCTACCATGCATGCACGGTTATTGTTGGCCATTTTGCTTCCTGGATTAATGTGCTGTATGTACACACCTGCTTTTTAAAGCTTTTATCTGAGTGTTTACTTCTCTTTTATTAATAAATCAGCCCATATGGTATTATGCTTTGTTGGCTACCTCTTTACTTTCATACCTGGTGATCTGAGTCCATCCCAGTGGGATAATTACATACGGATGGGCAGCTTCCATTTATCCAGTTCCTTGATGCTATTCATTCTGAATACAAGGGAGGATGTTCCAGTGATTGAGATCTTTGGCTCTGTATATTGAAAGGAAAGCACATGTAACCCCTCTTATCCGTGGGTCACACACCTCATGGTAAGCGTGGTGTGAACTCACTGGCTGGTGACACCTCTGACACCACTTTTACGACATGTGTGATTCTTAATCTTGAGTGTTTAGAATTGCTATCTACGTGGACCATTTTTAATTTATTAATTAGCACTGCACTATTGATTTTCTATTTATGATTGTTCTGTGTCTGGATATTTAGAGAAGTAAAGAGAATACCAATCCATGAGGAATCCTAATCACTTCTACCACATCCCAAAAAAGAAGGGCCAAGGAGAGCCATAGAAACATTACTACATACACTAATGATCATGAGAAAATAATTACAATCTGTAAAAAGTATTGGCATATCTTGACTTCTGATCCCACAGTAGGACTTTTTGTGCCCCCCGGGCCCGATGGTCACCTACAGACGATCTAAATCTGTGGGTGATCCTCTGATTCAGAGTGAGTTTAAGGGTTTAGCAAGAGGGGATCCCTGTAGGACCGTGGGGACTTTCCCATGTGGTTCTTGTGCATATTGTAGGTATATGGATTCAAAGAAGATTATCTATCTACCAAATGGTGTACGATATGCCCCAAAACACTATTCAAATTTCCAAACCACTGGGGTAGTCTACTTTATTGTATGTAGCTGCAAATGCTTTTACGTAGGTAAGACTATCCAGAAACTGTGGCAGAGGATATACCAACATGTCAAGGCCATGAAAAAAAGTGACCCTGATGTTCCTCTAGGAAGACATGTCCCACAGGTACATGATGGAATTTTCCCCAAGATTTCAGTTATAGTACTGGACCGTTTACACCCCAGTACTCGAGGTGGAGATTTCAATAAATACTTATTACAGCGCAAACTTAAATGGATATTTAATTTAGATGCTACCCAGCCACCAGGTTTAAATGAGGCTTTCAACGTGAAACCCTTTTTGCCAGGTTTTGCCACAGGGGGTTTTGACAGGGATTTGTAAAATAGGTTAATATCTTAACAGTAACTATGCGGATGATTTATGTGGTTGATGTAATGAGTTTATTATTCTTATGTACCTAATGCATTCTCCACTCCCATGGTTCTCTCACACACATCTCAGCATTATATATGCAGTCTGGTCTTTGGTTATTATGTCCATATATTTGTATACCATATTTCATTTGTTGAATCGTTTGTTTCTTGTTCGGTTTCATATTGCATATATTCTCCAATTAGACACCATACAATTTATGCTATAATTATTAGTTTACAGGCATGTCTCCTTGTATAGCTATACTCGATCATAATATGTTTAGAGTATGCTTACCATTGCCGTCGAGTCTTTGACTATGTATGCTCTATGTGTATGTAAAGTTGTGTCCCGAGATTTCCTGTTTATATTGCTGAATTTTATATTAGAATTTCCTATTACAATTTATTATATACTAATATTTACTGGTTTCAACTGGAATTATGATGTAATTATTTGAACAGTGACTCTCCCCTTCTTCAATTATGGCATGCCGGTTCATCTTGGCACATAGGGGCCTCAGGTTTGGTGTATTTATTCCTATCCAGATGGCATACTTCCTTGTTAGGTATGCACTACTCATACGCATCTCTTGGCGTCTGCGCAATGGCGCTCGTCGTCCCTTGCCAGTAGTTGCCGCTTTGAGTACGGTGTCGGCGGCTCTGTTGACGCCTGATGTCACTGGACTTGATCCGGTGACGCCCAGCACCACGTGAGCTAGGATTGGCCTTCTTGATGGGCGGATCGTGTCTGTCTGTGTATGTTCGGACAGACTGCTTAGTGTCAGCCTGCCCTGAACACATAATCTTAGTTACCTAGCCCAGGTGTTTCATCTAACTACAACTCTGATAGGCTCTCTTGTATGATCACTCCCATATTTGGTTACCTTATAATCAGGTGAGTTTTGAGCATGCTTTTTCTGCATAGCCAGGATAGATAGTGTATCTCAGTGAGCTGTCTCAAGCGTGCAAAGCCCTAAGGTAGGACATATAAACTTCTTGCTTTTTATACCAGTCGCTCTTCACCCCTGCGACTACCTCGCATTGCAGCAGATGTATTTTACCTCTGCTCTTGGCAGAGTGCATTGCGCCCTGGCTTTACTTTTTTGTTGGGATAGCCTTCTCTTTGTGGCTTTCCCCGTATGCACTAGCTTTCTGCTGTTTGCCTGGGAGAGTATTCTGCCTAAGTTATGCACACTGGTTAGCTTTTGAGGACAACTCTAAAGCCTCATACACATGGTCGGACTTGTACAAACTTTTCCGTGGACTTTTGTACAAAGGGCGTGGTCCACAAGTTTGTATTGCATACACACGGTCGGACTTTTTGACAACAAACACGAACGTAATGACGTCACAACGTACTGACGCAGCTTCAAAAGAGGACGTTCAATGACTCCAGCGCCACCTTTGGTGAACTTCTGTATTGTAGTCTGATCTTTTGCATTGGTTCTGAGCATGCGTGTTTGTACCTTGTACAAAAGTCCGATGCTTTTGCATACACACGGTCGGACTTTGCTCCATCGGACTTTTGTTGCCAGAAAGTTTGTCCGTTCGCACAGCCAACAAAAGTCCAATGAAAACAGAAAAAGTTTGTCCGATGGAGCGTACACACAGTCGGATGTTGCTCCAAAACAGCTAATTTGCATGTTTGTTGTCAAAAAGTCCGACCGTGTGTACGGGCCTTTATATGTCTGTCCTCTTGCTGTCCCAATGGTGTTTACCACATAATTCAGCAATATCTGAAATCTGAGGGACCATCAGCCTGTATCCATGGTAGCAATATCTTTCATATGATCTGTAAGTACGCTAATATGTGAGAAACTTTTTGATTTCTGTCATGAAAAGCATCTATTGTAATGATAATGTAAATATTTTGTAATGTTTATTATATATATTTTTTTCTTTTGTACTTTTGTTTCTTTTCTTTTGTACATCTACATCTTTTAATAGAACAACACCAACAGGCTATCTTCTAACCCCTGAAGAAGGACTTGGATATGCCACCATTGTAGTCTTGTGGTTGTATTCTCAGGATTTGTTGTGACTATCACCCATATCTGACTTGATGTCAGATATACTTGTGTATTCCAACATTTTGGTAGCCGCTGTATTCTGTGTTTTATTGTATGGTCTATTATTTTAGATGTGTATTTAATATTTTTTCTTTATATGGTATTTAATGTTTCAATAAACTTTTCTTATATTCTGCCCATAAAATCCCTGGGGCAACCCTTACCAGTTCTTACAAGTGTCTGGACATTGTGCATAGCTGCTGCAACTGCTTATTATTTTGTATTCACTTTTAGAGCAGATTTTTTTATATACTGTACATATATGTTACACTTATTCATTACTTGTCATGTATGCACTTACCATGAAAAAAATTATCTGAGCCTAGGTCCACTTTAAAATATCATGTATCAGCTTACTTAATATTTACATTAATATTATACAGTTAAATCTCAAATAACCATTTTATGCATAGTTCACTTTTTATACTAAAATATTCCGTATGTCTATAACTACAAGACCTCTAGCTAGCAAATGAAAGTTTAATCTAAAAAAAAATTGCCAATTCTAGTTCTGTGTAATAAAATAATAATTTCCTCTGGCTTGATCATTACCATTCTGCTCCCACCGGATGCATTATCTGAACAATCTCTTCACAAATGTTACAAGGAGAGGATAATGTTAAGGGTGACCAAAGATGTCCAGATTAGAATTAACCAGGGGAGTTGCCACCAAACTCCCCAGGGATCTAATAGAGAATATTTTGTTACTTGGGTGACAACCAATAGCAATGCACACACAGCTGCTAACATCTTTTCTAATTTATTTTTTAGAAAAGGGAATATTTGAGCTGGATGCTTCAATGTAATTTCTATGATTTTATTTCCATAAGGAATCCCTGTGCTGCCTATTTCTTATGTTATCTGCACAAGGGATGCTTGTATTGGACTTTTTTTGTTTTGCTTTATGCATTACCAACCAGTAATATATATATATATATATATATATATATATATATATATATATATATATATATAATGTATATGTATAACCATAATGTATATGTGTATGTGATATATATATATATATATATATATATATATATATATATATATATATATATATATATATATATATATATATATATATATATATATATGTGTGTGTGTGTGTGTGTGTGATTCTACAATTCTGGGTTTTGGGCGCGAGTGTGTGCTGCTGCTGCTGCTGATTTTACACAGCCAAAGCTGATCAGCGGGTCCCACATCAGTGTCCTCCAGGACCCGCTGATCATTCGGTACACTGACAGAATGCCAGTCTGCCTATGTAAATAAGGCAGATTGTCATTCTGGCAGTACAGAAGACATAGATCCTGTGTTCCTGTATAGCAGAAACACCTATCCATGTCTTCCAGTAGTAAAAGCACCCCCCACACTACACTGAAACATTAGCTAGGCACACAGTTAATCCTTTGATTGCCCCGATGCTAACTCCTTCCCTGCCAATGTCATTAGTACAGTGACTGAATATTTTGAGCAAATGGTCCCCATGTCAATGATCTCCAAAAAAGAATCAAAAGTGTCAGTTAGTCTCCGATTTGTCCACTGCAGTATTGTAGTCCCGCTATAAGTCGCCGATCGTGACCATAACTAGAAAAAAAATCTAGAAAAAAAATCAATAAAAATATTCCATAGTTTGTAGATGCTATACCTTTTGCACAAACCAATCAATATATGCTTATTGGGATTTTATTTTACCAAAAAAATGTAGTAGAATACATATTGGCCTAAATTGATTAAGAAATTTGATTTTATAAACAATTTTATTGGAGATGTTTTAGAGCACAGGGTGTAAAACCACTTTAAGACCTAGTTGTCCTTTTTTTAGAATCAACACATCCAAAAAGAGCATGTGTTTACACTTTGTTAGCTGATAAATTGCTGAACTTTCTGTTTCTGTTGCATACTTATCTGTTACATTGTTCTCAGCTATCATTGAGGGTGACAGAAACCCTCCTGCACCCCATTATGGAGAAGAGGAGAAGTGAAAGGTTTCGTCCTACGTCCTACTGTTACAACTCTACTTCTCCATAGGTGCAGTAAAGTAAGGGAGCGCATCACCCTAGAAGCAATGAATCACTACCAGGCTCAGCACATAAAAATAAAGGGATAAAAAAGCCTGAACAAAAACGAATGATGCTGACACTTCAAAGGACTGGTAAGCTGCAATATGTAAAATATTTCTTCTTGGATTTAAATGCGACTTAAATATACAAACACTGCATTCATTTCAGCAAACCCAAAACATAGAGGCACTATTTTAGCATCTAATAGAGGCTTATTCATGAGACTATGATAATGTTTTCTTTGAAAAACGTCATAATTTTTAGTGTGGGGCACGCAAGCGGCCAGCTACAATGCTGAGCACAGCGACAATACATTGGAGCAAATTCTTGTTCACCCTATATTAGACATATGCTTGCTCGAATAACTTAACATAGTGAGCTGGAGATTTACTGGCGTACATTTGCATGTTGCTTATGATTAATTCTGTTGGAAATCAATGAAAAAAAAAAATCTTACTCTATGACTAACAGAATACCAGCTGACAAGCTATAATTAGATTTTCAAAAAAGCTTTTGATAAGCTTTTTCTCTTAGGCTCTCAATAAAATGAAGCTGTAATGGACCAGAAAAAGTAAAATCCATAAATAGCAGTGGTTTAGGGATACAAGAGAAGTCCGTTGTACAAAGGAATGGCATCTTGATGTATTGTAAATGTAGAGTAAGTAGCTCCTGGTAGAAATTAAATATTTTACATATATTATGCTGTTGTTATTGTATATGATTTATACTGATGTTCAGCACATATAATCTAAAAGGCAGGTTAGGATGACATATGCAATCTTGCTTTTACAAAGCTCTATTGAGAGAATGAAGTATAACGTGTTACATTGATTCTGGGATACAATAGATTGGTATTATAGGAAGAATTTACTTGAAGCTACAGTGAGCAGCTTCATTTTTATCTCCCTTCAGAAAGGCTTATTAGTTTTTCAAAACACGCAGATTTGATTGACTGTATTCATTACAGAATAATAGCTACTTATTGTTCACCATATACCTTGACAGATTGTCCATCTGCCCAAAGCAAACACACTCTATATAGATTTGCTTGGCCATTATGAAAGCAGTGACGCTCCATTGTACACGGAAGCAGCTCATTTGATAATGACAGCGATAACAATGAAATGTAACTATTGTACATTTTGCTTTTGAGAGCCCTGTATGAATGACGACATGCAGTCTGGTGACACAAAGAATGAAAACTTGAAAACTTGAAAGGCACTCACATAGTGAAGATTAACACTTTTCTTATCATGGTTTGTAGCAGAGTCTTATTTTAGCTGAAAAGCAAGGCGTCGCTTCATAAATATCCAGCAGATTGAACATACTGGTTTAGGAACGGAGGTTGACTGACTGAGGATAACTCTAGGTTGATGTTTCTTTCCCTATAACTATGAACCATCCATTTTTTTTGCTTCCACCCATGTCTGCCCCTGCAAACATTGCTGATCCATGTTACCATGGTCAGTTTACGTATCTCTGTCAGCACCTACACCAGTGGTGGCCCATCCATAGGGGGCACATGGGCCCCACCTCCCCTCCAGGCAGCCACAAAAAAAATTTATGAATAAAATAAAATAATATTTTTTTAAAAAACCGGCCCTTTAAAAAATAATCCAAAAAAAGGTCCTTAAGTGCACTGTGTTCACGAGATTGCAGACGTGGCGTTTCATTTGTGGGCGCTTCATTTGCGGGTGTTTAGCTCGGCTTGCGGCGCTTTCTGAAGTGCAGAGTAGCTTCCGCCTGGCGCCTGTAGTATATATTACTACGGCCAAGTGGTTTGATTGACATCAGAGTTTGATGTGACTTCCTGTTTCTCTCTCCCATTGCGCCCGAGAGAGGAAGTATGGCACTCCATCGCCGATGCCAGTGGAAGGAGACACTGCAGGAGAGGACAACAGCAAGGTAAGTACCACTGTGTGTAGAATGGGACGGAGGGGTTTGAAGTGACAGAGGCTACATTTAATGGGACACAAGCAGGCTGCATTGGGGGGGACAGAGTCTGCATTAGGGGGGACAGAGGCCTCATTTGTGGGGACAGAGGCGGCATTTGGGGGGAAGAGACTGCATTAGCGGGGACAGAGGCTGCATTTGGGGGGGCAGAGGCTGCATTAGGGGAGACAGAGGCTGCATTTGGTGGGACAGAGGCTGCATTTGGGAGGACAGAGGCTGCATTAGGGGGGACAGAGGTTGCATTTGGTGGGACGGAGGCTGCATTTGGTGGGACAGAGGCTGCATTAGGGGGGACCGAGGCTGCATTTGGTGGGACAGAGGCTGCATTTAGTGGGACAGAGGCTACATTAGGGGGGACAGAGGCTGCATTTTGTGGGACAGAGGCTGTATTTGGGTGGACAGGGGCTGCATTATGGGGGACAGAGGCTGCATTATGGGGACAGAGGCTGCATTTGGGGGGACAGAGGCTGCATTTGAGGGGACCCAGGCTGCATTTGGGGGATTCAGGCTGCATTTGGTGGGATGCAGGCTGCATTTGGTGGGATGCAGGCTGCATTTTGTGGGACAGAGGCTGCATTTGGTGGGACAGAGGCTTGGACAGAGGCTGCATTTAATGGGACAGAGGCTGCATTTGATGGGACGCAGGCTGCATTTGATATGACACAGGCTGCACATAAACAAAAAAATCCAAAAAAAAGGTCTTTAAGTGCTGTGTTCATGAGATTGCAGACGTGGCGCTTCATTTGCGGGCACTTCATTTGTGGGTGTTTAGCTTGGTTTGCGGCGCTTTCTGAAGCCCTGAGTAGCTTCCGCCTGGTGCCTGTAATATATATTACTACGACCGGGTGGTTTGATTGACATCAGAGTTTGATGTGACTTCCTGTTTCTCTCTCCCATTGCACCCGAGAGGGGAAACAGGAAGTATGCCGCTCCATCGTTGATGCCAGTGGAAGGAGACACTGCAGTACCGCTGTCCGGAGAATGGGACGGGGGGTTTGAAGTGACAGAGGCTGCATTTAATGGGACACAGGCAGGCTGCATTGGGGGGACAGAGGCTGCATTAGGGGGACATTTGGGGGGCAGAGGCTGCATTAGGGGGGACAGAGGCTGCATTTGGTGGGACAGAGGCTGCATTTGGGGGGACAGAGGCTGCATTAGGGGGGGCAGAGGCTGCATTTGGTGGGACGGAGGCTGCATTTGGTGGACAGAGGCTGCATTAGGGGGGACAGAGGCTGCATTTGGTGGGACAGAGGCTGTATTAGGGAGGATGGAGGCTGCATTTGGAGGGACAGAGGCTGCATTTGGTGGGCCAGCGGCTGCATTTGGTGGGACATAGGCTGCATTTGGGGGGACAGGGGCTGCATTTGGTGGGAAAGAGGCTGCATTATCGGGACAGGGGCTGCATTTGGGGGGACAGAGGCTGCATTTGAGGGGACCCAGGCTGCATTTGGTGGGATGCAGGCTGCATTTGGGAGGATTCAGGCTGCATTTGGTGGGATGCAGGCTGCATTTGGTATCAAGCAGGCTGCATTAGGAGGGACGCAGGCTGCATTAGGAGGGACGCAGGCTGCATTTTGTGGGACAGAGGCTGCATTTGGTGGGACAGAGGCTGGGACAGAGGCTGCATTTAATGGGACAGAGACTGCATTTGATGTGACGCAGGCTGCATTTGATGGGGCACAGGCTGCATTTGATGTGACACAGGCTGCATTTGATGTGACACAGGCTGCATGTAAGGGGGGACTCTGCTGGGGGCCTCTGATTTAAGGATAGACTCTGCTGGGGACTCCTGATGGCATCTGGTGGCAGGCGTTGTGGCTAGTGACACGCCCAGGGCTCCCACTGATTCTGCATTATGGTGAGTTGAATGTTTTCATTTTATATTACAATGTAATAGTAGAAATAATGCGCTTCAATCATCCTGACACCATAACAACCATGGTGTCGGGATGATTGAAGTGCGAACACCAGGTGCTTGGAATATTTTTATCTGCTGATTATTAAACTTTCTAGAATACACATTTCTATTGTTATGTAGGATCTGGGCCTGCTGTCCTCCATCCCTCTCTCCCTCTCCCTCCATCCCTTTTTTATCTCAGACGCCAACCACACCTTAGAGCCACGCCCACTATTTCACTCAAACCACGCCCGTTTTCACAAAGTTGGAGGGAGTCAAAACGGAAGGGCGGGTCTAACACCCCCCCATCCTAAAACTTCAGCAGCCACCACTGACCTACACACCTGTTTTCCCCCAATGGGGCATAATTCCCTCCACTGACACCAATGAAACTACACAATTCCTCCCAATGACACCAACAATGGAGCCCAATGATGCCAGTGATGGGGCACAATTCCTCCCAATGACATAAACGATAGGGTGCCATTCCTCCCACTGACTTTTCTACTTTCAATGGCCAGTCCGGTCCTCCTAAAGTCTGAAAGACAGTAAACTAGCCCTTTGTTTAGAAAGTTTGGAGAGCTCTGGTCTAAAGGAATTCTGACATAGTAAAATTGGGTGCAGTGTGAATTTCACTATAAGCACCATGAGGCCCATAAGTATCAGCTATCACTAACATTTCATAATCTCCCTAAAATTAAAGGTACAAATGTATAAAGCAGTAAACCTGACATCCAAGAAACATTCATTGTGGGTGAATCTTTCAGGTGTTTGTATTTTAACCTTTTTGCTGCCAGAGCCACTATAGCAGTTCATGCACATGGTAAAAAAAAATATTTTAGGCCACAAACTTAGTTATAACCCCCAAACAATATGAACACAGAGACCCTAGAGAATAAAATAGTCGAAGTTCCATTTGTTTATGTCACATAATATTAGCATAACCGATTATCAAGAGAAAATACACTAAAGTTAGTTTTAACGCGCACAATTTTTTTTTTATTTATGGTGAAATAAAAAAGATGAGGTTGCACCAAGTAAATAGATACCCAACATGTAAAGCCATAATATTGCATGTACCCATGAAATGCTGACAAACTTCGGTACCTAAAAATTTTCATAGCTAAAACTTTACAAGCGAACCAGTTTAGAGTTAACTTTGAATAATGGCCCTAGAATATTTTTTTTTACTCTAGCTTGTGCAACAATATATACTGTAACATGTGTTTTGGACAAAAGGTGTTTTTTTTGTATGTAGGCACCCCCGGCGTGTGCATTTATGTACATATGTCACATTGTCACATAGTTACATAAAGACTTAAGTCCATCAAGTCCAAACTATGTGTGTGATTTTCTGTCAGTATTACATTGTATATCCCTGTATGTTGTGGTCGTTCAGGTGCTTAGCTAATCATTTTGAAATTCTCAATGCTCCCTACTGAAACCGCTGCCTGTGGAAAATAATTCCACATCCTTACTGCTCTTACAGTAAAGAACCCTCTACGCAGTTTAAGGTCAAACCACTTTTCTTCTAATTTTAGGGAATGGCCATGTGTCTTATTAAATTCCAAATAACAAAGTTCAGAATAACCAGACACATAGACAGATTGGTGTCAATTTTTCAGATCATCACATAACAATACAGAGAAATAAAAGGTATGGCCATAATATTTATTTATCATCTATCACAATAACAGAACGTAACGGCTGTAGTATGTATCCAAAAACTGATGGGGTTTAACAGTAATTTCCCCGCTATGATCTGGAAAACCCCTGTATGAAGGGATGGTAGAGATCCAGAGTCCTGGGAAGTCCCGGTTGTGATCTCCAGGACAACCTCAGGACTCATGGTCGTATGAGGCCTCATGCGTGACCATCTGTATTGTGTATATAGTTTCTGGAAATAAAAAACAAGTAAAAAAGAGAAGAGAAGAGAGGGACGAAGGAAAAGAGGGAGATGAGGAGAGAGAGGGTTGTCATGGAGTTCACTTCAGAGTCGAAATGTAGTTGATCCACGGGTCCCACATCTTATTACATTTCTTGGTTTTATTACAAAGAATATGGGTGAGTTTATCATTAATCATAATCCAATTGAGTTTATTTTTAACCTGGTCAAGAGGAGTTATCGACTGTTTCCAGTGTCTTGTGATTGTGATTCTCGCCTCCAGCAATATATAATTAACCAGTTTTACAGATTTTTTTTTTTTTTGGGTGTTTAGTCAGGTAATTTCTAAAAGAGAGCGACTTCTGGAGATCTGCGAATGTTCACCCCCATTACTGAGTTGATTAAATTGAAAATCCGAATCCAAAATATAGTTACGAGGGGGCATTGCCACCAGATATGGTGCATCATCCCCAACTGTCCGCATTGGTGGAAGCAGTTTGGTGAGGTAGAAGGATGCATCCTAGCTACCCCAGTGGGTACCTAGCACCAATGTAGGAGTGTTTTATAGTTGGCCTCTATAAGAGTGGTATTAATGGAAATTCTGGATAGCTGATAAGAAATATCTCCAGACCCTTTATTAGTTTTGTTGCACTTCTCTGAACTCTCTCCAATTCCAATACATCCTTCCTGAGGACTGGTGCCTAGAACTGGAGAGCATACTCTAGGTGCGACCAGACCAGAATCTTGTAGAGCGGAAGAATTATCGCAACAGAGATTGAGCTGTTTATCCCATCCTCCAGGTCGTTTATGAATGAATTAAATAGGATTGGTCCCAGCACAGAACCCTTGGGGACTCTTGGGGACCACTTTCCACCCTGGACCATTCCGTGTAGTGCCCATTTATCACCACCCTCTGTGTGTACATGGGAGTGGGAGGGTTCAAAAAAAGTTTTCTGGGAGGGGGAGGGTTACTCGTTTTTGTGTCACTTTCATTTCTAATTTAATTCCATTCTTTGTATTTAATTTTTTTTCACATAACCTATAGCTGTCACATAGGGGATAAGTAGCCTCCTATGTGACATCATTTTTACTGATAAGTTCTCGTTAATGAGACATCAGGAGTCTATCAGATTCCTAATGTCTCCCCTGCATTCCATAGAAGCTAATGAAGATCACACTGTTGGAAAGTGACAGCAGAAACTGGGTCACTAACTGGGGAAAGTGACATCAGAAACTGGAAGTGATATAGGCCTCTTTCACATGGACGTTCTGATTGGGTCTGCCTGTCAGTTTTTCAGGTGGACCTGATAGGAACCTCCATTCTTCCCTATTGAGCAATGGATCTCAGCAGACGTCTCAGCTCTGACATCCGCCTGCATCCGATCCCATCCGGTCCGCTAAAAATAGACAATAGGTAACTGTTCGCTATCCATCCAGTGGATCGGATGACAGTCGGATGGAAATGGACATAGAGAACAGCAGGCTGTGTCTGTGTCCGTTCTGCAGTAGCAGAGCAGACATGGACCTGTCATCCACCTGCTAAGCAGGGATCAGCGAAGAGATCCCCTGCTGAACAGGAGGATCCGCTGCCGGTGCCCATCCCATACAAAAGGGGCCAAAACTTTTGACGCTTCTGGGTTCTTACTAGATAGGGAAGATCAGCTAATTAGAGGGAGTACAAGCCACCTCAGTGCTCACAGCCTATAATTGGAAAATGGAGAAACAGCAGCAGACAAATACGGTCATTACTCTGCCCTCTACCTCCCTCAACATGTCCTTGTCAGCAGATGTGCATATAGCTGACTTGGAGAACAGACCCTCCCTCGCCTAATCTGAGTTCTATTGTACATGGGTTTACCATAGGCTAATAGCAAGACAATTTAAGGAGCTTACATTCATTTTTTCCATCTTATATTTTCCTAGCAATCAGACTTAAGCTGACCATGTTTATAAATGTATCTGTAAAAAAGATTTTCCATTTTCCATGTCATGACAAGGAACGTAAAGCTATGAATGTAACCAAATCATGATGGGTTTAGAAGCACTAGCTGGGCAGTCAAGTGTCTCTGGATATAGTATTGACAGTTATGGCTTTGGTGCTCATGATCTTTTCTTGAGTGATCACACCAAAGCTGATGGGCAGCCATATATCTCAGTTATCTGGGGGACACTTTCACAGAATGAATCTGAGGATGCACAAAGTCGAACAGATAATGCTTTTTACTTATACTGTTCAAAGTCAAATATTTATTTTCTATTTAAATGACTTTCTTGTATGGTCTTTTAAATGCAACTTTCAATACCAGTCTATTATACTTTCCGGTTTAAGTGAAATTCTTCCTAGCCTTGGATAACACTGATGAATTGATACAGCAGTGAGCTCATGGTCTTTCCGATCATTTCTTATTTCAGTGAGTTTTATGGTTATTCCTGTTCTGTGTACTGAAGTGTAGAGCTAGTAATAACTTATCCAGACACACAGCCATAATACTTTTTTGTTATTGAACATCTATAAAGTCTTGCTCTGCAGCTAATGGGAAACTGGACAAATGAATAAATTCTAATTGGTCACTGGTGAAATTGTGGGGGTGTTTGTAAAGAACATAAGGAGCAAAATGTTTTTTCTTTTCTATTTTTTTTTAATAAGCTTTAGGAAAAACAAGGCATCTGATATGATGCATTCAGTTTTCCTACATAGAATATAATTGTATTAAGGATCAATACTTAAAATAAATTGTCACGTGGAAATGACTTACCAACAACACCTTTTTCACTTACTATGAAAGTATATGTAAGCTCTAACAATGAACTTATCGTATTTACTTCTGCTTGGGAGGTTTAAAGTTATATTAAAGCTTTGTGTTATACTTACCTGCTCTGTGCAGTGGTTTTGCACACAGTAGCCCCAATATTCTTCTTTTTGGGTTCCCCACCAGTGCTCATGTCTCCTACCCCTCGAGCAGTGCACCTCCCAGAGAAATCTGCTGGGGCGGCAATGCTGCATGGGGCATGCTTGCTCCCGAGCCCCTGCTCTATGCGTCTATAAGACACATAGAGCCGGAGTTTGGCCCTGCCCACTAATCATTGGCTCACTGGCTGTAATTGACAGCAGTGGGAGCCAATGGGCTCCCACTGCTGTCTTAGCCAAAGAGGAGAGAGAGTCCCCATACAGCCAAGGCTATTGTGGACATCGCTGGATCAGAGGGAGCTCGGGTAAGGATCGAGAGGGAGGGGGGGTTGCTGCACAAAGAAGTTTTTTTTTTACCTTCAAGCATAGAATTCATGAAAGTAAAAAAAAACTTCAGCCTTTAGAACTGCTTTAATTTACCATTGGAAGCATTTTGTTACATCTGTTTGAAAAGTGCAAAACATACCTGCTGATCCTACCAAAATTAGAGTGAGCTTTAACTTCCTGTGCATACAGTATCTCTGTGACCTACAAGTCATTTCTTGGATAGTTATGGAGTTGAAGGGGGGGGGGGGGGTGTTCTGTAGGCCTGAAAAAATACTGCAGAATGAAAACTAATGCAGTTAACACATGTAAGGACTGGTAAGCTGTAATGCATTACACTTAGATTCTTGGGTTTAGGAACTTTAATGGTTTTTGGTCAGATCAAATGTAGCAGCACCAGAATGCATTGGTTGATTAGGTAAATAATAATTAATACGTAATTATCAATTTTTTTAACCACTTTCAGACCGGACCAATTTGCTGGTCAAAGACCAGACCACTTTTTGCGATTCGGCACTGCGTCGCTTTAACTGACAATTGCGCGGTCGTGCGACGTGGCTCCCAAACAAAATTGACGTCCTTTTTTCCCACAAATAGAGCTTTCTTTTGGTGGTATTTGATCACCCCTGCGGTTTTTATTTTTTGCTCTATAAACAAAAATAGAGCGACAATTTAAAAAAAAAACGCATTATTTTTTACTTTTTGTTATAATAAATATCCCCCAAAAATATATAAAAAAACATTTTCTTCCCTCAGTTTAGGCTGATACGTATTCTTCTACATATTTTTGGTAAAAAAAATCACAATAAGCGATTATTGATTGGTTTACGCAAAAGTTATAGCGTTTACAAAATAGGGATAGTTTTATAGCATTTTTATTAATAATTTTTTATTATTTTTTTTTTACTAGTAATGGCGGCGATCAGCGATTTTTATTGTGACTGCGACATTGTGGGGGACCCATCGGACATTTTTGACACATTTTTGGGACCATTGTCATTTATACAGTAATCACTGCTATATAAATGCAGTGATTCCTGTGTAAATGACACTGGCAGTGAAGGGGTTAACCAGTGGGTGGCAGTGTAGGGGTTAAGTGTTCCTAGGGATGTGTTACTAACTGTGGGGGGGTTGGGCTTTCATTTAGTGAACACTGATCTCTGCTCCAATCACATGGAGCAGAGATCAGCGTCACTAGTTGCTAAGCAGAATGGAGAAATGTTGTTTACAACGGCACTTCTCCATTCGGCCGCTCCGTGAGACGATCGCCGCGGGTCCCACGACCGGACTCACGGGGGTCCCGACTAGCGCGGGAGCGCGCGGCCGGCGGCGCGCTCCCGATGGCAGGGCGGCAAATTTAAAGGGACGTACATGTACGCCCATTTGCCTGCCCGTGCCATTCTGTCGACGTACATCGTCGTGCGCTGGTCGACAAGTGGTTAAATGTTTTTAAAGAATCAATTTTTTTTGTTAATGTATTCTTTTTTTTTTAATGCTGCAGTGCCACTGCAGCCTTAAGATGGCAGGTTAAAGGCTTATATACTGTATATGTACAAAGCTGTTTTGGCTATACTTCTTCTTGAGATCACAGGAGTGCAGTTTGTTCCGACAGCAGGCTAAAGCCCATTGCTGGCTGACGTCACTTATGCCTGGGCTGCTAACTGGCTCAGGCTCTAGGCTGTGCCACTGGGAGACTGAGCCAGCCACTCCCTCCCTAGCCCAGCGCTCCAGTGAGTACTGGAGGGGCAGAGCAGAGAGTCGTAATCGACAGTTACGAGTCTCTGCTCATAGCGGAGGGGAGAACTGAGCGATCAGTGGTGTTTGATCACTCAGTTCTTAGTTCAGAGGCAACTGGGGACAAATGCAGTATCGATCCACCTAGGTAAGGTATACGTTTTTTTTTTTTTATCATGCCGAACTTCTCTTTTAACCACTGAAGGACCAAGCCTCTATTTTAGATGTGTTGTTTACAAGTTAAAACATTTTTGTTTGCTAGAAAATTACTTAGAACCCTCAAACATTATATATATTTTTTTCTAATACCCTAGAAAATAAAATGGCGGCTGTTGCAATACTTTCTGTCACACCGTATTTGCGCAGCGGTCTTACAAGCTAATTTTTCAGGAAAAAATACACTTTCTTAATTAAAAAATAAGACAACAGTAAAGTTAGCCCAATTTTTTTTATATTGGGAAAGATAATGTTACACCGAGTAAATTGATACCCAACATGTCACGCTTCAAAATTGCACCCGTTCGTGGAATGGCAACAAATTTTTACCCTTAAAAATCTCCATAGGCGACGTTTAAAAAATTCTACAGGTTGCACGACAGGACCTCTTAAATATGAGATCTGGGGTCAAAAAGACCTCAAGTCATATTTACACATAAATGCAATAAAAAAAAAAAATTGTCATTTAAAAAAAAAATGGGGGCCATCTTCCCCTCACTCTTCTCCATGCTCAGCTAGTGAAAGCATCCGATCGCCTCCGCCACTGCTGATGGCTCCAATAAGTGGCGGAGGGCACCGGAGTGCAGTAGGAGGGAGGGACTGAAAGGTTATGCTAAGCATCCATCTTGTTTCTGTCAGCCATCTTAATATTCACAAACTTCCATTTCACAATATGTACAGTTTGAACACCCCTTTAACTTCTCAGATAACTGTCTCAACATGAGATTCTTCTAACCCGTGTGTTCTCACACACTTATCTATAACCTTCACACTGTTTCTCAGCATCTTTTTAGCTACAGAAGGAATTATGTATCTTTTCTTATATTAATTCAGCTAGCTTAGAACAAAGAACAATAGCGTTTTTGTCTTGACCAGCTGTAATCGTCTTGATGTCTACTGCGCATGTCTTATTCTGTATGACGTAAAATACCCTATATTATTTGCTTTGTAATATCCCAATACAATTAGTTCTCGAAGGACGCCATGGTGTGTGTGTGAATTTATTTGTCCTTTGAGAATTGATTCCAGAGCGCTCTGAATTTATACAATACATTGGATCTAAGGTCTGAGAGGTTGAAGGGACCCCCCTAGACACAGGATTAACCCTAACAGAACTGGGGGCTCGTCTCGGGATGGATGTTAACCCTTAATAGACTTGGAAAGCTACTAACGGCTCGGTAAGTGAATTCTATTCTTATTGAGTGAAATTGACTTGCCGCAGTCCAGGTGTCAGGTGTGTGACTTGGCTTCCATCCCACAGAGATTGCTGTTGGGTTATAGAACCTCTCATAAGTATACATAAGTTGACCGGTCATGACCTTGGAGGTCATATAGTGTTTTGGGGACACTTGTAAAGGTTTTGGTGACCTTAAAAGAAAAGGTTTTGGTAATCTTAGAAGAATAGGTTTTGGGGACCTAGGAAAAATTTACAGAGTACTCTAGAGTTTTCGTTCTGTTCGGCACAGAACTGGTGACTGACGATCAATGTATTGTGTAAACTTTGTGTATGATTGTATAACTGCTTTGCTTTAAAAGTATCACGCTGAATGAATTGCGCTGAGTGTGTATATGTGGACTGCTATTTTGTTTCCAGAACCAAAAGGCATACTTGGTGAGTAGTATTCCTGGAGGTTATAATGTTACAATTTGGGTAAAGCTATTTTGTGAAAGGTAAACAGATTAATGTACATTGCAAAGTGAAATTCATCTGTGGTTTAAATTTGTCTGAAACAAAACAGCAGGTCCATGAGCAAGATTGTGTGTTTATTGTATGTCTGAAATACTCTTGAACTTGTTCCAAATTTATTCTGTTACAGTCTTGAAGTGATTGTAGCTGTATTAGTACAAAAAAGTGTCACGGACAGTACTGATAGTTTTTGTTAAAGGAATCTAGGTTGAGGTATTGCCTAATTGTCTGATTCACACCGTTGTCTGATTGTCTGCACCGCTAGGTGGCAGTCAAGCAAATAAATTGTTTTGCTTTCATAGGAAAATGAAACGGAGCAATGCCTAGTTAACCCTTAGGTGGACCATATGGCAGGATGGACAGAAAGCCGGTTTGGGCATTCTGACAACTTTGGATCCATTATTGATCCAGACTTTCCTGGGTAATCTCAAACCCCATTTAGTGGTCCCAGTCAAACAAATGATTACTGAATGGTCAACACTTTCTAGAACTGACTTTGGCAAAGCTCTTTCACAGAAAGATGTCTCCACACAACATTTCCAAGGGAATACGAAGGGGAACTTTAGAGGCAGAGGAAATTTTAGAGGCAGATTTAGAGGCAGAAATGGAAGAGGGATGAGTCGCTCTAGAAACAATGGATGTTTCAATTGCGGTGCTGAGGATCACTGGGTGAGTCAGTGTCCTCACCCCACCCCTTCTCAGACTCCCGATTCCAGCTCTGTCCCTAACCAGACACAACAACCACAGGCATCCATCCAACAAGGTCCAACATTTCCAATCAAATGGGGAAATCAACAACAATGATGGGGCCCGGAGGGTAGTGTCCCAGCTTTTCCTTTTGTCTCAGATGATTTCACTGACAGTCCAATGGTTGCTATTTCAATAAATGGGAGACTCCTCCCCTATCTCGTTGATAGCGGGGCCACTAGGAGTACTATTTGTGAAGATCATTTCAGAGGCAAATGGGAACCAGCGGAACCCTCTTTGGGAATTAATGGGATACTGACAAAAACATATAGGACTCCACCCCTACCAATAGAAGATGATGAAGGGTACACCATATGCACACATTCTTTCAGGATAATACCAAGGTGTCCTGTAAATTTGTTGGGAAGAGACTTGTTTGGGCCACTAGGAATCACAATTAGAACCAACTCAGAAGGAGGTCTAGACATTTCCTCAGATAAAATCACTATAGTAGCATGCAAACCAGGTTCATTGATGCTTTCACAACAAAATAGTGAAGAAGATTTTGAGGATATAGACCCCCAGGTCTGGTCTACATCAGATCTGGATGTAGGACTTGTTTCATGCACACCATACAAGGCCACTCTCAAAGAAGGTGCATTTCCTATCTATCACAAACAGTATCCACTCTCTAAAGAAAAGATGGATGGCATAGTGCCAATGGTGAAAAAGTTTCTGCAGGATGGAATCCTGGAGGAAATTATTTCTCCATACAACACACCTGTTAACCCTGTAAAGAAGCCGGATGGCTCCTTCAGATTTGTACAGGACTTGAGGGCCATAAATGACCTCATAGTCCCAATAGCACCCATTGTACCTGATGTTCCATCTCTGCTGTCCTCCATTCCAGCAACAGCCAAATGTTTTACTGTGATTGATTTAAAGAATGCTTTTTTCTCTGTCCTTGTAGACAAGGAGACAAGGCCACTCTTTGCTTTTACTGTGTCGATTGACCAACACAATCGCCAGTTTACCTGGTGTAGAATGCCCCAGGGATATATAGACTCACCTGTGGTCTATTCTATAGTACTCCAAGCCACCCTCAGGCCTTGGACTGCCCCTCATGGTTCTGTACTGTTGCAATATGTTGATGATCTTTTGATTTGTAGTTCTTCAGAGGAGGACTGCCGAGCTGATAGCCTATCCTTATTGAAATGGTTACATACGTGTGGTCACAAAGTGTCTAAGAAAAAATTACAATGGTGTAAACAGGAGGTTGAGTACCTAGGGTTTGTGCTGTCTCCGGGAGTTAGGAAAGTCAGTCACAAAAGAATTGTTGCTATAGTGGGTCTGCCCCGCCCACTTACCAAGAAAAACCTGCTAACCTTTCTTGGAATGATTGGTTACTGCCGCCAATGGATACCTGACTGCTCTTTCTATGACAATATATTGAGACAAGCAACCCTCTCTGAAATGTCTGATATTGTAAAATGGTCTGATGAAATGTTAAATGCTTTTACCATGTTGAAAAGTGCAATGGTTACCAGCCCGAGCCTCGGCCTCCCTGATTTTAGCAAAATGTTTCACTTGTTTGCTAGAGAAAATTGCAGAACCATGGCAGGAGTACTGGCCCAGGAACATGGTGGGAGACTGCGCCCTGTAGCTTTTTTCTCAAAGGTGGTTCCAGTACAGGTGCAAGGCATGCCTGCTTGCCTCAGAGCGTTGGCTTCTTGTTCTATGGTCGCAGAGTTGGCAGCACCATTTACCTTGGGCCATAACACTACTTTATACACCTCACACAGCGTTACCACACTCCTCAAAACTTTACATACTCAGCATATGTCAGCACAAAGATTGAGTGGGTATGAAGTCATCCTCCTGTCCAATCCAAACCTGAAAATAAAAAGTTCAAACATAAACTCTGGCCCAGCTCCAATTTTGAATGCCTTATTAGGTCTTAAAGGAGAACAGGATGACTTACCACCACCTCATAACTGTACACAATCAATACATCAGGACACTTCACCTAGAGCAGATATGCTTTCAGTACCAATTCCTACTGCACAAACAGTTTTTGTTGATGGCTCTTGCAGCAGACCGAGTGATAAAGTCTATCATGCAGGATATGCTGTTGTCCAACTGCCGGATACTGTCCTCGAGGCCAATCCAATACCCTATCAGTCTGCACAAGCTGCTGAATTGATAGCATTAACCCGTGCATGCCAGCTGTTTGCAGGAAAAGAGGTAAACATTTACACTGATTCCAGGTATGCTCATGGTGTGGTTTGGGACCATGGTGTGATATGGCTTCGCAGAGGATATGTGGCAGCAGATGGAAAGAGCATCTCACACTCTGACCTAGTCACAGCATTACTAGATGCAATTCAGTTGCCTTCAAAACTAGCTATCATGCACTGTAAGGCACATACAGGCCAAATGACTGATATAGCCAAAGGTAATGCACTAGCTGACAGAATAGCTAAAGAAGCTGCATCTACACAAAAGGCAAACATTCAAATGCCCATGCTGACACCTCAGCCATGTTCCCTGAAAGAGACACATTGGCTCACAGAACTGCAGGCTTTTGCCACCCCTGATGATATTGCGCAATGGAACTGTGATGGGATGATACAAAAGGATCCTAAAACAGGATTAATCTTCAAAGAGGGGAAGCCGTGTATTCCTGTTGCTAGCGCCCCCCTGTTCATTGCGCAATACCATGGACTGGGTCACAAGGGATGGCATGCCACATGTGAACTTCTAGATGCAGATTTTTTCATTGCAGGATTACCTAATCTAGTCAAAGCTTTTGTAAGGAGATGTGTCACTTGCATTAGGAACAATCCAACAAACCCAAAGAAATCAAAGCATGAACATCTTGAATACCCAACAACACCGTTTACCCATTTACAGATAGACTTTACACATATGCCCAAAGAAGGAAAGAAACAACAATATCTTTTGGTTATCGTGGACATAATGTCACGCTGGCCCGAAATTTTTGTCACCAACAATGAAAACGCACAAACTGTAGTGAAGATCCTCACACAGGAAATTATTCCTAGATGGGGGTGTCCATTGCAAATAAATTCAGACAATGGCCCAGCTTTCACAGCTAAAATATGCCAAGATCTTGTAAAAGTACTAAAAATAGACTGGAAATTTCACCTCCCCTACCATCCACAGAGTTCAGGAATTGTAGAAAGAATGAATAGAACAATTAAAGACAGGATAAGGAAAGCTACAGGTGGGAATTTTGGCAAGTGGAAAAAAGTTCTCCCAGCTGTATTAGCTGAAATCAGAATGACCCCTCACAGTGTGACGGGTTATTCCCCCTTTGAGGTACTCATGGGTAGGCCATTCCCCACACCGTGGGCTAATCATCCCTTGATGGTAGAGAAAGGTGATTTGGAACAAATACAGGAGGAATATGTAAAAAAACGGATTGAAACTCTTGATATTGTCGAAAGAAGAGTTGCTCGCACCTCTCCTTCTTCTTCACAGATACCAACCCACCCGTTCCAGGTCGGTGATCAAGTTGTGGTCCAGAGGCTTCAGAAAGGTCGAAAGCCGCAAGAGGTTCCATTCGGACCAGTGACCAAAGTGGTAGCCGTCACCAGGACCGCCATCCTTACAGAGGAAAGTCCTACTTGGATCCATGCCAGCAGGGTAAAGAAGGTTGATCTAAGCCCAGGAATTCAAGAAAGGCTGAAAAGAGGTGAAGCAGGTGTTTTAAGTCCTCAAAAGACAAGCACAGACATAAAGGACAGTGATGTCACTCATTTCACCACAGACTTCTGGGAAGGCCTTTTGCCTTCTGGTGATGTTTCTACTTCTGATCTTTGTCCCAGTGTGGATAATAACTAACTGTATTTTTCATCCTGAAGACTTAGGTGCCTTGAAACTCATATGTGGTAAAAGCGAAATACACACCAACCATACTGACTTTCACCTCAGAAATCGCAGTAAAAGAGATGTCTCTAATGAATTGATCAAAGTTTTTCTGGAAAAATGTTACTGTTAAAATTTAAATATGCTTACGCTAGAAAGTCAGGATATGAAAAATGCTGGATTTGTAGTAAGTTGCACCCAGAAGCTGCTAAAATCCCACTCTTAGCTGTCCCTCTGAACCTCAAGTCATTATTGGAAAATACTCTAGTCTTAAGTATTAAGAATGTCTCGGAAGGGTACCGCAATCAGAGTATTATGTTTTACACTTTAGGAAAGACACATGAACCTGAGTGGTGTGTTAAGTTAGGCAATACATCCAACGGAATAGGTATGTGTTCCAAGTCTGTATTTAACATTTCAAAGGGTATTCCCTTCCACACCAGTAACATTATCATAGGTCATATGTGTAGTTACAAAAATCAATCCCTTAACAACACCATTAGTGAACTTACTACATACAGGAACACAACCTCTGGGATACTTGTGAGTAAACTTGTTAGTGCTACATTTGAGGCTGGAACTGAGCCCCAACGTAGTTCTCTAAGAAGTTTTTCATTGGGAAACAATACATATGTATGCTGTGCTAAAATTTGTTACCCATGGATCCCCGCAGGAGTGAAAGGATGGTGTTATTTAGCACAGTTGGTACCAGTCATGTCAGCCCTAGGCCAGAATCAGGAACATCACATACAAGTTACTTCAAGTCCAGTACATAGGTTAACTTATAAATACAAGAGAGAAGCCCCACCTATGTTTTCTACTTCAGATAAGTCATGGACATGGTTTCCATCCTGGACAGGATGGGGCATAACCATGATGGACAAATTAAATAACTACACTAGTTTAATAAATTATGTTATGGAAAAAAAACTCCCAAGATATAGGACTACTCAATGTCGAGCTCAAAGAAATTAGAAGACAACTAGAGTTACACGAATTGGCTATTGAAAGCATGAGTGCAGCTCTGACAGGTTTATGCGAAATGACCCAAGATTATGAATGTTGTACATGGTTTCACAATACCAGCCTGGAAATCCCAGACTACTATGATGTTATTAATCAACACCGAACACAGGTAAATGAATTAATGAAACAAGCAAGGGACATAGGTAATTATGGATGGAACCCCTTTTCTAGTTTGGGTTTAGGTGGAATGTTTTCATGGTTAAAGGACATAGTGATTATGATTATCATAGTACTATTGTTAGGATTGATAGGCTACTTGATTTTCAAGCTTATTCTACTTTGTATTAGCAAGTGTACTACACCAGACCAACCTTCTCACGCATATACACAATATCTGCAGCTTTATGTAAAAGAATATAACAAACGTAGCAAGAACCGTAGATTTCAGGAGGCTGCGGATCTGTAGAAGTCATTCCATGACTTAAAGAGGGGGTTGAAAGGTTATGCTAAGCATCCATCTTGTTTCTGTCAGCCATCTTAATATTCACAAACTTCCATTTCACAATATGTACAGTTTGAACACCCCTTTAACTTCTCAGATAACTGTCTCAACATGAGATTCTTCTAACCCGTGTGTTCTCACACACTTATCTATAACCTTCACACTGTTTCTCAGCATCTTTTTAGCTACAGAAGGAATTATGTATCTTTTCTTATATTAATTCAGCTAGCTTAGAACAAAGAACAATAGCGTTTTTGTCTTGACCAGCTGTAATCGTCTTGATGTCTACTGCGCATGTCTTATTCTGTATGACGTAAAATACCCTATATTATTTGCTTTGTAATATCCCAATACAATTAGTTCTCGAAGGACGCCATGGTGTGTGTGTGAATTTATTTGTCCTTTGAGAATTGATTCCAGAGCGCTCTGAATTTATACAATACATTGGATCTAAGGTCTGAGAGGTTGAAGGGACCCCCCTAGACACAGGATTAACCCTAACAGGGACCTCTTCCGCCATCGATAAAAATGATCTCGTGGGGAACCGCCGCAGAGACCACTTTTATCTTGAAGCGGACCACCGGCCCAAACAAAAGGATACTGGGGTTATGGCAGCTAGCT
The DNA here is from genome assembly GCF_037356315.1 of Lithobates pipiens. Classification (NCBI taxonomy): domain Eukaryota; kingdom Metazoa; phylum Chordata; class Amphibia; order Anura; family Ranidae; genus Lithobates; species Lithobates pipiens. The sequence goes on along the minus strand of NW_027507758.1, from coordinate 145,238,930 downwards.
GCTGCCATGAAACAACAATATCCTCCTTCAAAGTCAGGATGTATATCGGCATGTGGCAGTCCGGAAGTGGTTAATAACACCATACAATATTTAAGTATGATAATAAAAAGCATATAACATAAAAAAAAAAGAAATAAAAAAAATGTCTCTGTGTATTCAAAAACTTAAATATATTTTATTGGGATTTTATGTAATAGACCAACACAAAGTGGCACATAATCGTAAAGTCGAAAGAAAATGATAAATGGTTTTCCAAATTTTTACAAGTAAATATCTGAAAAGTGTGGTGTGCATTTGTATTCATCTCCCCTGAGTCAATACTCTGTAGAACCACCATTTGCTGCAGTTACAGCTACAAGACTTTTTGGGTATGTCTCTACCAGCTTCGCACATCTAGAGAGTGAACTTTTTGCCCATTCTTCTTTGCAAAATAGCTCAAGCTCTGTCAGATCGGATGGAGATCGTCTGTGAACAGCAATTTTTAAGTCTTGCCACAGATTCGCAATTGGATTTAGGTCTGGGCTTTGACTGGGCCATTCTAACACATGCATATTCTTTGATCTAAACCATTTCATTGTAGCTCTGGCTGTATGATTAGGGTCATTGTCCTGCTGGAAGGTGAACCTCAGTCCAGTCTCAAGTCTTTTGCAGACTCTAACAGGTTTTCTTCTAAGATTGCCCTGTATTTGGCTCCTTCCATCTTCCGATCAACTCTGACCAGCTTCACTGTCTCTGCCGAAGAAAAGCATCCCCACAACATGATGCTGCCACCACAATGTTTCACGGTGGGAATGGTGAATTCAGGGTGATGTGCGGTGTTAGTTTTCTACCACACAAAGCATTTTGCTTTTAGGCCAAAAAGTTCAATTTTGGTCTCATCTGACCAGAGCACCTTCTTCCACATGTTTGCTGTGTCCCCCACATGGCTTCTCTTCCATAAAGGCCAGATTTGTGGAGTGCATGACTAATGTAGACAGATTCTTCCACCTGAGCTGTAGATATCTGCAGCTCCTCCAGAGTTACCATGGGCGCATGGCTGCTTCTCTGATTAATTTTCTTCTTGTCAGTCAGCTCTCACTTTGCCTGTCAGTTTAGGTGGACAGCCATGTCTTGGTAGGTTTGCAGTTGTGCCATACTCTTTCCATTTTTGGATGATGAATGGAACAGTGCTCCGTGAGATGTTCAAAGCTTGGGATATTTTTTTATAACCTAACCCTGCTTTAAACTTCTCTGCAACTGTATCCCTGATCTATCTGGTGTGTTCTTTGGCATTCATGATGCTGTTTGTTCACTAAGGTTCTCAAACAAACCTCTGAGGGCTTCAAAGAACAGCTGTATTCATACTGAGATTGAATTACACACAAGTGGACTCTATTTACTAATTAGGTGACTTCTGAAGGCAATTGGTTACTCTAGATTTTAGTTAGGGGTATCATAGTAAAGGGGGCTGAATACAAATCCTCATCACACCTTTCAGATATTGATTTGTAAAAAAAAAAAAAAACATTTATCATTTTTCTACCACTTCACAATTATGTGCCACTTTGTGTTGGTCTAGCACATAAAATCCCAATAAAATAAATTTTAAGTTTTTGGTTATAACATGACAAAATGTGGAAAATCTCTACTTTTTCAATGCACTGTATGTATGCTTGTGAGATAGGGAACTCAAATTATTAACTTGTTTATAAGCATGGGCTGGGGTGAATGTATATTATAATATGTACAGCACTGTGTAAATTATTTGGGCTAAATAGATACCTCCACTAATAATAGACATTGAAGATGTAATCCCAGAAAAGTAAAATAAAATAGTTTTTGCATAGCACTTCTTACACATAACACACAATAGAATAAAATAATAGTGGCTTTATCCCTGACCTGTCTGGTGTGTTCCTTGGCCTTCACTAAGGTTCTCGAACAAACCTCTGAGGGCTTCACAAAAGAGCTGTATTTTTACTGAGATTAAATTACACACAGGTGGACTCTATTTACTAATTAGGTGACTTCTGAATTCAGTTAGTTCCATTAGATTTTAGTTAGGGGTATCAGAATACAAATGTACTCCACACTTTTCACATATTTATTTGTACAAAATTTGGAAAGCCATGTATCATTTTCCTTCTATTTCACAATTATGTGCCACTTTGTGTTGGTCTATCACATAAAATCCTAATAAAATACATTTACGTTTTTGGTTGTGACATGACAGAATGTGGAAAATTTCAGGGGGTATAAATACTTTTACAAAGCACTATATATTCAGTCACATGTATAAATGCACTTTGTGCACCAAAGATGTCAAGCGCCTTTAAAAAAAGTTTTTTTCAGGGTTGCCAGCAATCAGTATACAAACACGTTAAAAAAATCCACTTCCTCATTCAGTTCAATTTGATGATGTCACACAGGCACCTCCCTAATATGTTTCATCAACAGTCGTGTGACTTCCTCAGGGGAATCCCATTCTGGAGTTGGAGGCTATTTTTATATCTATGTCCAATGAAGGGGGGGGGTTCTCCCCATTAATACTTGTTTCTAAACCAAAAAAAGCACAATGGGGGGAATCCCTTCTTAAGCAATTTGTCATCAGAAGAGATGTCTCCATTGTCCTGTTTCTTCCTGTTCTAGTGACTACTAAAGATTTGGGTTTTCACATCACTTCCTGTCCCAGTGACAATGGCAATCACGACAATTAGAGAGGATAATTCTTCCCATAGAATAAAACAGTAACTGTAAAAATACTGTAGATATACTTTTGCAATGCCTGCCCTGTCTACCACTTGACCTCACACTTTGTTCTCTGGTCGTAGTCTGGTCACAGTGTGTAGCAGTAACCAGTAACAGAGCCCTGTAGTTATTTACATTCTTTAAATACTTTAAAACATTTTAGGAATCATAACTTAATAACACATTTTTGTTTAACCTTTTGCTAGCCTTCAGATGTCAGAAAAAAAGTGAAGTTCCTTTTCCCCTCCTTTATAGTGAATACACACAGTAGGATAAATGTAATTTGCATTTCAAATTTGTTTGCAGATTTTTATATGTTCATGTTCATCACAGCTGGAGGTATCAGTTGGAAACCGGCAAGTAGTGTATTATTTTTTTATATGTCATTTTTAGTTCCTAGCTGTCATGTATAGTTCTATGGACTGTTAATGCTTTGGATTAGTGTGTGGCAATGTTGCTGTAGAGTGAAATAGTGTCAAACTCTATTTTCATGCTGGTGGTTAGTGTCTGAAATTCATACATTGTACAGCTTACCTAACTTTTTAAGTTAGTTATTTTGAAGATTTACCTGCAACAGCACTAAAGGAAGCCAGTCCAGGATTATCAGATTTTTGTATTGCCAAGTTGGTTAAAAGTGAACTCTAGGCATATATAAAATACACAAATGATTATTGATATATTTGAAGAATATATATATATATTTTTTTTACATACTGTACCAATATGTTTTTCGTATTTTATTTTATGTGCCCTGATTGTGGTCTCTTAATGGGCATGATCTAAATTGATAAAGCTTATACAGACTAGAGACTATATGCTGGAACAAAAAAAAAAATGTCCTTTTCCCTACCCCATGTGACAGCTCTCAGGCCTCAAAATGAACTGCTCAAATGCCAAAAGCGAGTATAGAACTTCCCCATATATGGAAGTACTGGATGGTTTAAAAGGAAAGTGAGCGATAAAGTATCTTTCAAGGGTGGGTGGCTTTAAAGCATATCTGTTACTGAGATCAAAATAGAGAGCAAAAAAATCAAAAAAGAGCAAAAAAATTATCATTATCTGTTTTTATGGCATGTAGATCATTTCCTAAAATGAATGTCCATGCTTTGAATTCAAAGTCTTAAAGCAAATAATTTATGAGAAACATATGAATCGGGAGAGGGATCCGAAATGGATATAACATAGCAATAGGCCAATGGTAAGTGAGTACTGGATATAAATATGGGTAGAATATTAGGGGAAAGGGAGGGGGGGGGGGGTAAATTGGTCAGTTGTGAAAGTAAATTTTTGAATCCAATGCAGAAAATCTTGTAGAATTTACCGTATTTATTGGCGTATAACATGTACCTTAATTTTAGGGGGAAGTTTCAGGGAAAAAAAAAATATTTTAAATACATAACTTTGAAGAAAAATAAGGGTCATAGCCCATCAATGCAGCCTTATTAGTGCCCATTAATGCAGCCTCACCATTGCCCACCATTGCGTCCTGCTCAGTGCCCAATTGCAGCCTCTCCATTGCCCATCAATTCTGCCTGCTTAGTGCCCATCTGCAGCCTCTCCATTGCCCATCAATGCAGCCTGATTAGTGCCTATCTGCAGCCTCACCATTGCAGCCTGCTCAGTGTCTATTTACAGCCTCTCCATTGCCCATCAATGCAGCCTGATCAGTGCCCATCTGCAGCCTCACCATTGGAGTCTGCTCAGTGTCCATCTACAGCCTCTCCATTAGATGTACACTGTCGAAAAATTTGTTTATTTTCTTTCATTCATTTTTTTTACGTTCTTCTGGTCATTTGTTATGATCAAAATTCATAGATGTGTAAATTTGTAAATTCGAAAATTTGTAAATTCGAAAATTCAAATTCGTAAATTCGGAAAATTTGAAAATCCAAAATCCGTAAATTGGTAAATTTGAAAATCCAAAATTCAAAAAATCGTAAATTGGAAAATTCTAAATAATAACTAACTTATAGGTATTGGAATTTCAGTTTAAATTTGGCAGTTGGTGAAGGTAACGAATACAAATTTATCCAAAGTTACGATGTATCTGTAATAATGAATGTTGCATTTATACAAATGGAACAGAACAAATTAATAATGAATAATAATAAAACGTTTTTATTATTATTTATTATTAATTCATTACGAATTTTCAGATTTTCGAATTTTTCGAATTTCATAAATTCGTAAATTCGATCAATCGAAACCCAGAAATTCTAAAATTAGAAAATTTGGAAATTCTGAATTTTTTAATTTATGTGTTTTCGTTTATTCGGATATTAACAAATTTACGAATTTGTCGAAATTTGTTAAAAAACTAATTTGGAACGAAACAAATTGCACATGTCTACTCTCCATTGCCCATCTATGCTGCCTGCTCAATGCCCATCTGCAGCCTCTCCATTGCCCATCAATGCAGCCTGCTCAGTGCCCATCTGCAGCCTCTCCATTGCCCATCAATGCAGCCTGCTCAGTGCCCATCTGCAGCCTTGCCTTTGCCCATCACTGCAGTCTCACCAGTGCCAGATTACACAGAGCTGAAATTTCCTGTGTACCCAGCACCCGCAGTCACTTACAGTCCAGCCTCTTGGCCCGGCTCCTATGATAGACAGAACAGTGGTCCAATGCAGGGCTAGGAGGTGGGGCTGTGTGTGACTGAGCGTTGGGTACACATGAGATTGCAGCTCTGTGTCACCCCCTCCTTCCACTCCGAGGCAACCAGGAATCAAGTATAACATGCACACATGATTTGCCCCTCCTACCCATTTTTAGGGGGAAAAATGCATGTTATATGCCGATAAATACAGTAATTGCAATTTAAGAGTGAGCAACTGAAACTTATTCACCCTGGAAAAGAAACGCTGCACAATGGGGGACACGATGCATGTGGCCGCGATGTCTGCTAGCCATGAGTGATTTCACGAGAGCCATAACGGGGATGTGTGTGTGTAAACACACACACACATACCCATTCTGTCAGGAGAGGAGAGACAGATCGTCTGTTCCTACTAAGTAGGAACAGTGATATGTCTCCTCCTCTACTAAGACACATCCCCATACAGTTAGAAACACCTAGAAGGGAACACATTTAACCCCTTGATAGCCCCCAAGTGTTAACCCCTTCCCTACCAGCAATATTTATAGCACTGATCTCTGTATAAATGTCAGTGATCCCAAAAATGGGTCAAAAGTGTCCAACCTGTCCGCCGCAATGTCGCAGTCCCGCTAAAAATCACAGATCATCACCATTACTAGTAAAAAAATAATAATAAAAATGCCATAAATCTTTTCCCTATTTTGTAGAAGCTATAACTTTTTCGCAAACCAATCAATATATGCTTATGATTTTTTTGGGATATTTATTATAGAAAATAGTATAAAATATTTTTTTTTTTCAAAATTGACGCTTTTTACTTGTTTATAGTGCATACAAATAAAAACCACAGATGTGATCAAATACCACCAAAAGAAAGCTCTATTTGTGGGAAAAAAAGGATGTACATTTTGTCTGAGTACAGCGTTGCATGACCACGCAATTGTCAGTTAAAACGACGCATAAAAGATGGCCTGGTCATTAAGGGGGAAATTCTTCTGGTCCTTAAGTAGTTAAAGTAAGAGGATTCTAATAGTAGGGTAATATTCAAACAATTTTTTGCTCTAATTCCAACATGGATAAGATCATCTGCTCCCCCCTACTCAGATGTACCTGGAATATTTCTTAGGGGCCAGGGCTTTTATTCTCAGAAAATAGGTACAGGAACGCAATCATGACCCCCCTTACACAAACCTTCCAAACCACATCAAATAGTTTGTTCCGCCTCTCTCACTTGGGAGGCACTCAGGAGATCTGATCTGTGGGAGCTGTTGGGGAATGAGCTCTCACTTGTAAGCTTAGAAGCTGGACTTTTGTGTTTTCAAGTAATAGTGGTGAACAGAGGGCCTGAGCCAGAGGTGGTGGAACTGAGTTCCACCAAGTTCCAGCTGAAAAAAAAGCCCTGCTTAGGCCTCTGATAAAGGAATGGAGTGCCTGAGGGGTGTGGTGATGGTCAATATCAACGGATAATCCCTACATCACCACATAATAGGTTAGTGATGCAGGGAGCTCTTTGATTTTAGTGACAAAGCAATAAATGAAGTGGGGGGCATTTCTTATGCCCTGTACACATGGTCAGACTTTCTGACGGAAAATGTGCAATCGGATCGCGTTGTCAGAAAATCCAATCATGTGTGGGCTTAATCTGACTTTTTCTGTCAGAATTTCCGACACACAAAGTTTGAGAGCAGGATCTAAAATTTTCAGACAACAAAATTCCAATGGTGTGTAGACAATTCCAATGCTCAGAATAAATTAAGAGACCACAGCTATTAGCTTTTGACTACTGGCCCGTTTATAGTCCCAACGTACGTGTTTTACACCACCTCGTTAAGAACGATCGGATTTTCCGACAACTTTGTCCGAGGGTGTGTATGCAAGACAAGTTTGGCACATCCGATGGATTTTGTTGTCGGAATGTCCAACCGTGTGTACAGGGCATAAGAGTGGGCTTTGCTAAAATTTTACTACTAACAACCCCAGCTGATTCCTGCTTACATATATAACACATGTTACAAGTATTGCAGGAGCTATAGTTTTGGGATGAGTGGCAACATTATAGAACTGTTGTCCTAACATACTGGGGGTTATTTATGAAAGGCAAATCCACTTTGCACTCTAAATCTAAGGGGTAGATCTGAAATGCGTGGAAGCTCTGCTGATTTTATCATCCAATCATGTGCAAGCTAAATGCATGTTTTTATTTTCCATGCATGTCCCCCTTCGGATATACAGTGACTTTACTTGCAGTGGAAAGTGGATTTTCCTTTAGTAAATAACTCCCACTGTATCCTTAAATGAGTCCCTTTCCAGTGATGGAATTAAGGATACCACAGGGCCTAATTTTAAACAAACTTTAATTTTTAGGGACTTTTTAATTTTTTTTACATTTTTTTTAGGTGAAAAAGAATGTCATGATTCCTATGTTATTTGCTTTCTGGTAAGGGGTTTACAGAGTGATTTTTTGGAGTTTGGCTTTAACAGATGCTTAGCGAGAAATATTACATCATTTGATTAAACGGATCCTAACCAATTAATAAAAACATCTTACAGAATCGAACCTTAAAATAAAATGAAAAAGTTATGGGGAAAGAAGGGGAGAGCGCATGACTACATATTAGGGGGAAAAAAACTGTTTTAGGTCAGTTGTATTTTAGTTATTCTTTTGTATTAAAGATTATACATATTTAAACCTTTTCTTTTTAAACTGCTTTTATATTATGTATCCAAATCTTTTATTTCACAAATAAACATGTAACACATGACTAAGGATTCCTAGAGCACCAGGGGTTAGCTCAAGTACATATTTGTTTTGTAAATGTTTTCACTAGATTATAATAAATTATAAATAAATAAATATATTATATACCTGTTCATCAAACATGCAAAATGTAGATGTATTTCATACCTAATTTTTGAGTCTATAGATGGTTGAATTGTTTTCATAAATATTTGTGGCATAGGGTATACAGGCTAAGCAAAAGCTGATCCTTTTCCTGTAGCTTCCTGTAGCTTCTTACCATCCTATAAAATGAGTACATTTGTGACAGCTCAGTAGTCTGCACTTAATTGCTTCTTTCTTTTAGAATCTACATTTTTGTTTCAGGTCATAAAACCACAAAACTATGAAGCCAGCACTGCATTAGTCAGTATGCATATATTTCATTTTCACTTTTATTGCTGGCCTTGCTTTGCTGCATGTGCTATTGTGCAATTCAGCCTAAGCTGTTTCCGATTTTGTTAATGTGTTACTATAGTTCAGCAAGTGCATTCATGGAACTGCTTATGTTCTACTACAGCCACTCTCAGTCTATTTTAAAACTTTATGTTTTTTATCTCTTCTTCACTTGCCCAAAGCCTGTGATATTAGTCCCTTATCCTTTTGCTTTCCCCAGCTGTTGATTATTTGAAATGGATTAAGAGAAACATTTAAACAACACTTAGTATAAGCTGTTGACTTTAATTGTCTAGGTGGATCTTAACAGAACCCAAATTGATGCATAATTTAGTAAATCAAGAAAAAAATAACACATTTTCAAACTATGACTTATTCCTACAGTTGGACACATTATAATAATTGTATGATCCTCATGTATCAACTATAACGAAAATCTTTTGAACCTCCCCTTACCCCTTACTAGAGGCATTATATTGTGTGCAGGTCGTATCCTAAGAAAATGTACAGATGGCTATTATAGATACTAACTGGTTTATAACATAGGAACCCACAGAGGATATAATTTTTAGGATCTATTTCTAAAGCAGCAATTTGTACTGTATTGTACTTATACACAGTGATTAAAATGTATGTAAAACTAAAATCTTAAAAATTTAAAATATCTTTGTGTGATCTATGTGTATTAATGCGTATTAATGCCTAGCACCAAAAAAATCCCACTAAAATAAATATTGTATATCATCTACTCTTCTGGTCACCATCTCCTCTGCATCACGGCGCCTTCTGCCGTGCCTCTCCTCCCTCCTCCACATAGGGGGCAAATAGTATTGCTTCTCCTTTCAGCCAATGTGGTGACGGGTCTCAAAACCTGCTTCCTGATTGTCCGGGAGGAGAATCAGAAACACAATAGCGAATATTAATAATCTATTGTCACACAATTGGGTGCTCTGCTCTGTACCCGAGCCCACCCTTTTTTGAAGCCTATTAGAGACTCAGGCTCTAATCACATGCTCAAAAAAACAAAAACCCACGTGCTTAAAAAAAAAAACATTGGAATCCATGCATCAGGTGCCCCGCATGTAAATTAGGGGGCCGGACACATGAATAGGTGGGCGTCGCCTCTGCACCCCTGTGCCCTGTATTACGCACCGCCACTGCTGGTCACCTTCCCACCTCAGCCTGTGATTGGACAGTAAAGCAGCAGCATACTTATTAGTGTATATATCTGCTCACTCTATTGCTGTTAGTCAGTTAACTGTCAGCACATGTGCCCAGAGTCTGATTTTCTCCTAGTGCTTCCCCAGTCATCCCCAGTCTGAGCTATACAAAGGATTACAAGAGGCTATTACCAAGTCAAATTTAGGTATGTATGTTAGTTGCATTCACAGTTCATTTTTCCATTGATTCCATTTTTCCATTTGATTTTGCAATCTTGGTTAATAATTTTTTATTTTGTTGCGTTATTTGGCATTTCCTTTAAACCTGTCTGGAGTTCTGCCTTACAGTGCACCTGTGCCTAAACTATGAACATTTTACATATTATTAAATATCACCACAGAAGGGAAGGATTCTTATCCTGTGCTCTTCAAGCTAATCATCCAATAAATGGGTGAGGTTTACTAGGTATAGCTGCTCTCCTAAAGAGATTACCAACAAAGGTCTGGGCTGCAATCTGTAATGGAAGATAGAAGGGGAAAAAAACAAGGGAAGTGCCCCCCTAGTGTAAAATCTCCTTTTATTGTGACACAATAAAAAAGATTGTTTAACCACTTGCCGCCCGCCCTATAGCAAATGGACGGCGGCAAAGTGGTTTCATAATCCTGACCGGACGTCATATGACGTGATCAGGATTATGAGCCGCTGCGCGCCCCCGGGGCGCGCATCGCGGCGATCGTTGTTGCGGGGTGTCAGTCTGACACCCGGCAACTACGATCTCGGTAAAGAGTCTTTACCACGTGATCAGCCGTGTCCAATCACGGCTGATCACAGTGTAAATAGGAAAAGCCAGTGATCGGCTTTTCCTCACTCGCGTCTGTCAGACACGAGTAGAGGAGAGCCGATCGGCTGCTCCTCTGTCAGGGGGGGTCTGTGCTGATCGATTATCAGCACAGCCCCCCGAGGATGCCCACACTGGACCACCAGGGACGCCACCAGACCACCAGGGATGGCAAGGACAAGGTATGCCACCCTAGACCACCAGGGATTCTAGTCAGTGCCACAATGGATGCCAATCAGTGCCCCTAATGGATGCCAATCAGTGCCCACAATGGGCATCACTGATTGGCATGCATTATTGATTGGCACTGATTGGCATCCATTAGTGCAATATATTATAATACAATGCCGCCTATCAGTTCCCATCTGTGCCGCCTATCAGTGCCTACCCATGCCCACCTGTGCCGCCTACCCATGCCCACCTGTGCCGCCTACCCATGCCCACCTGTGCCGCCTAACCCATACCCACCTGTGCCACTTATGCATGCCAATCCGTGCCAATTTGTGCCACCTATCAGTGCCCATCCGTGTCGCCCATCAGTGCCACCCATCAGTGCTGCCTATCAGTGCCACATATCGGTGTCCATCAATGCCACCTCATCAGTGCCACTTCATTGGTGCCACCTCATCGGTGCCCATCAGTGCCGCCTTATCATTGCCCATCAGTGTAACCCCATCAGTGCCCATCAGTGAAGGAGAAAACTTACTTATTTGCAAAGTTTTGAAACTGAAACAAAAAAAAACATTTTTTTTTTCAAAATTTTCGGTATTTTTTTATTTGTTTAGCAAAAAATAAAAACCGTAGAGGTGATCAAATACCACCAAAAGAAAGCTCTATTTGTGGGAAAAAAATGATACAAATTTCATTTGGGTACAGTGTAGCATGACCGCGCAATTGTCATTCAAAGTGCGACAGCGCTGAAAGCTCAAAATTGGTCTGGGCAGGAAGGTGTTTAAGTGCCCTGTATTGAAGTGGTTAAGATGCACTTGCATGGTTCCAGGGAAACAACACGCCTGTCCCAGTGTAAAAGAAGTCAGAGTGATCCCATCTATCCACCAAGCTGAATGGCTGCTCCACAATGTGCTTCTGCAGCCTGCGGGCCTGAGCCAAGGGCTGCTGCAGAAATCGGGACGGAGACACTCCGTCTCTGAAGTCCATGGCGGTGCAATGAAGAACCCGGGGGGCATCACGAAACACAAGTCTGTGTACTCCAAAATGCTGAGAATACTGCAACTAGTTTATGAGGGCATAGCCCCCTTCTTCAGGCATTCATCCAATATCTAAATTGCTGCATTTGTAAATTGAAAACGCCAGTATAAATGAATAGTAGTGGTAACAAAAAGCACTTGTGGGTTTAACTAATCTTTTTTTTTAGATAATTCTCCTCTAAGGGGAAGTGCAGGGGGTGTGTCCTATGTCTACATGCTTTTCCTAATAGGTGCCCCTTGTTCCCATCTAAAAAAGTTGGAAGGTATGCTGTATGTGCTTGTACTTGTGTAAACACCTATGCTTTTTTGCATCAGTGTTTTATCCACACATTATATTATTATGTATTTTCCGCACATTATATTATTATGTATTTTAGTTTTGGAAAGGTCCAAATCTGTGTGTTACTGTATTGATCTGAATTGAGTAGGTTTTCCCCTAATTTCCTGTCTCATTAGCTATTGGCATCAGCTCCAGCCTTGAAGTAAACCCTCCCCAAAAAGAGTTATTATTAAAGTTGAACTAAATGCAAAACTTATTTTTTTCATTTTGGTTACTAAAAGGGAGGTTTATAACTCCTGTCAGAATTTTATTTCATCTGTGTCTCATTGTGAAGATTTCCTTTCACTTCCTGTCCCATAGCAAAACAGAAAGTGAGGAGAAATCCCTGCAACTTATGGGAATGACTTGGGGACCCCCAGGTCACCAGAACTAGTGTCCCCATTGGAAAAATGTACCCTCTATTATTTTTCTGGGGACAACTCAAAACATTTTTCACAGTCAATGATAATGGTAAACAGGACATATAGAGAGGGTGAATCTCCATTACGGGAGCACAGACAGCATTAAAAACTGACAAGCGTTTTATTCTCTCAGCACTCTATCCAGGACTAGAGGTTTTGGAACAGATGTTTTAAGATTACTTTTAGATGATCATAGTCACATACTGTATATATAACAAATTTAAAGAGACTACAATTTCCTTTTAAAGAGATAGACTGGCCATACACTGTTCGAATCTTACCTGGTTCAGCAGGAGCTGGCCGAGATTCAAACCATTAATGGGCAGGCTGAATGCACCAAGTTGATAATTTGATCAACTTGGGTACAACCAGCCTGCCAGATTTGCTTGCGATTATCGCAAGTGGCTGCTATATCCACTATTGATAATCACTGTCTTTTTCCCATGAGGACAGCTTTCTCAGCCCGCCTCACTGGGAGCAGACAATTGCTCAGCAGGAGGGATTCCCCTGTCAATAAAGTCTGTGTTGATGGGGAAATCAAGCACATTTATTTCCTGCAACCACAAGAAACCATCCTGCTACCTTTCCTGCAACCACCAAGAAAATTTCACTGTCTATGGCTGGCCTAACCCCACTTTTGTTGGAAAAAAACACTCCTCCTGGGTGATCTATATACATTTCAGGGATGTTAACAAACTTTGTTGCAGAGTCCTACCTTTTTTGCTCTGAAAAAAAATTGTTTGTTCCAATATGTCCTTTGTATACTGATTCTAAATGGGAGAGTCTGGCTCATTGTAATCATCTGATGCACTTTGTGTTCTTACAAGAAAAGCTGCAGTATCTGCATTAGTATAATAGCAATAAACAAGAAACTTATAATCGCAGAGTCTACAGTAGTAAAGAAGTCTCTATGAAAATTGCAGCAGCGCTATACATTTTTCCAAATAAACTGTGTTCGAACAAAGGTAATCCGATGCAGTAAATAACAGCCTCTTTGTGATATAAGTAGCTTCCACCACCATTCACCAGGTGGGATAAACGAATCCCCTTTTGGGGATACACTCACCAGACCACAAAGGGTCAATGCACCTTGAATACCCAGGCTTGGACACACCACTCTCCACAAATCCACCTCCGTCCACTAGATGTCAGGATTGATTTCTTTCAAGGCTCCAAAAGATATATATAAAACATAATAACAAAATCCACATAGTGTGAACCCGTTTAAAATTTTTTATTTATACCGCCCATTATCCCCTTTAAAATATGCGTACCAAAAACAATAATCCTAGAGCATGTAATATAATAAGCATGCACTGTGCCTTGTAAAACAATCTTTATCCGCCGGAACCATAGACATCCACGTCCGTGCTATAGCGCAGAAAGTGTCCTTAGGCGTCCGGTTAGCTGGATCGATACGTGAGGCGAAGGCATCACTTCCGCTGGGTCAGGAGTGTCTGCATTCCTTTAAGTATTTAGTCCTTAGGGCGTATCTCACCAAAACTAAAATATCTATTGCAAAGGATGACTAAAAATGTAATTGTGTCTTGTGCAGACTTCTGGGTACATCGGTGAGTGTTAAACTAACAATGTACAGAACATTGTCATATGGTATTGAAATTTACAGAAAATTGCAATGAATCCAGATTGAAAAGGAAAGGTGATTTTTAAGAACATTAATTTGCAATATGGCTTGTGTAGCAATTATATATGCGCTATATATATATTTTTTTTAATTGTTATATTTTTTGCACAACAGTGGAGTTACCCTTTAAGCCTGCCTGAAGAAAATAATTCTTCAAACAAATGTATTTCGTGATAGGGTACTGAGCTGCACTGCAGACTGCACATATTAAAAGAAAGTTCACATTTAGTCTTTACTGCAAACAGAAATAGTGCAGATTCATGAGATAAATCTCTGTAATATCTTTTCTAAACAGAACTGCTCTGGAAAATAAAATGCCTGAAGTTCTTTTCAGTACACACACGGGAAATCTATTCTGTTTGCACTAATCTTTTATGTCCTCAATGCAACATGTCAGATCTGTAAGAACATCTGTAATATTACAACTGTAAGTAGAAACAATGCAATTACTAGAAAGATATTATCATGTGTATAGCAGCATAAGTAAGGTATAGTCTGCGAAGAGTCAAAATAGGTAACCTCATTCACCATTTCTCTTTCAAAAATGTTTTTTTTTTTTTATGTTCTGCAAAAGTGGAAGAACTTCAAATTATCACTGAGTTGTAGAAAACCTGATTTCTGATAACATTGGAATGTATAACCCCTTTTCCCTCAAACTCTCTGCACTCTTATCATTGCTCAAGATTGTTTGTATCTATTTACAATCTAAGATTGACAGAAAAAAGCCTGGCATAGTGGAGAAATACAGCTTCCATCAAATGTACATAAGCTGCCAGAACTACAGTGGGGAAAATAATTATTTGATCCCTGAATATTTTGTAAGTTTGCCCACTTATAAAGAAATGAAGGGTTTATAATTATAACCACTTAAGGACCGCTTCACGCCGATATACGTGGCAGAATGGCGCGGCTGGGCACAATCACGTACCGGTACGTGATTCTTTAAGTGCCCAGCCGTGGGTCGGGAGCGTGATGCTGGTGGCACGCTCCCGACCCGGTCCTGAGCTCTGTGACTGTGGCCGTGGGACCAGCGGACCCGATCGGATGACAGAGCTGAAGAACGAGGAGAGGTCTGTGTAAACAAACCTCTCCCCATGCTTCCCTGTGTGGCTGTCACCGATCGTCTGTTCCCTTTTATAGGGAAGGATGATCAGTGATGTCACAAGCCAGGCCACGCCCCCTACAATAAAAAAAACACATCACGTCATACATAACCCCTACACTGCCCCCTAGTGGTTAACTCCTTCACTGCCAGTGTCATTTACACAGGAATCAGTGCATTTAAATAGCACTGATTGCTGTATAAATGACAATGGTCCCAAAAATGTGTCAAAAATGTCTGATGTGTCCGCCATAATGTCACAGTCACAATAAAAATTGCTGATAGCCGCCATTACTAGTAAAAAAAAATATTAATAAAAATGCTATAAAACAATCCCCTATTTTGTAAACGCTATATCTATATAGATATAATATCTATATAGATCAATAATCTCTAATTGCGATTTTTATTTACCAAAAATATGTAGAAGAATACGTATCGGCCTAAACTGAGGGAAAAAAAAGTTTTTTTATATTTTTTTGGGATATTTATTATAGCAAAAAGTAAAAAATATAGATTTTTTTTCAAAATTGTTGCCCTATTTTTGTTTATAGCGCAAAAAATAAAAACCGCAGAGGTGATCAAATACCACCAAAAGAAAGCTCTATTTCTGGGAAAAAAAATACGCCAATTTTGTTTTGGAGCTACGTCGCATGACCGCGCAATTGTCAGTTAAAGCGACGCAGTGCCGAATTGCAAAAAGGGGCCAGGTCCTTTGGCTGCAAATTGGTCTGGGGCTTAAGTGGTTAATGACAGAGACAGATTATCGACCAAAAATCAAGAAAAAAACATATAATATAATTGTTATTAATTGAGTTTAAGTTCAGTGTGTAAAATAAGTATATGATCCACAAGCAAAACACGACTTAGTACTTGGTGGAGAAACCCTTGTTGGCAAGTATCAAGGTCAGATGTTTCTTGTAGTTGGTTACCAGGTTTGCACACATCTCAGGATGGATTTTAGTCCTCTTCTTTACAGATCTTCTAAATCCTTAAAGTGATTGAAAGTTTTGGGTCACTGTCATGCTGAAAGACTCACCCATGACCCATCTTCAGTGTTCTGGCTGAGGGAAGAAAGTTCTCATTCAAGATTTTACAATACATGGCACATCCATTGGCCCCTTAATGCAGCAAAGTCAGTCCGTACCTTTAGCAGAGAAACAGTCCCAAAACATAATGTTTCCACCTCCGTGCTTGACTGTAGGGATGGTGTTCTTAGGGTCATAGTCAGCATTTTTCTTCTTCCAAACATGACAAGTCCCCCTTCTCAAGAAGGCACATGTACAGTCATGCCAATGAACATCTAAATGATTCTGAGAATGATTGGGAGAAAGTGCTGTGGTCAGATGAGACCACAATTGAACTTTTTGGCTTTAACTCATCTCAAACCTGGGCAGATTTGCTTATCTCCAATTAAAAGCTTAGAGGTCAAGCAGAAAACATATGTTTTATACATGTATTCTTATACTGATTACTGCAGCATTTGTATTTATTAAGATCCTGCCAAACCAAAAAAAAAAAAGAGAGTATTACAAATAAAAAAGTTTATGTACCCATGTGCAATCTGTGTAATAACTGATTCTCTACCAACCAATTTTACAGAGCCATAATGTTAGCCATCAGTGCATCATTATTTTAATAGCACTATGAAATGGCCCCGCAAAATATAATGTTGTAATTGGGCAAAGGAAATAACTGTGCCTCCTAGAGAAATGTACACAAGTACTTCTGACTGCAGAGGATTTTCAATTTGCTCCTCTATCTTTGGACAGTTTGTTTTATTATTTTATTTGCGTATAAATCAAAAATAAAGGGCAGACACATTTTCCCATTATCCCTTGCTTTAGTCATTTTCTCATCCTGGCATTGAGGTGTTCTCTATTGCCATTTAGAAATGATATAGCTGTGTGTGTCAATACATGGCAGCTGTATTTTACCCTGTGGTTTAAAAAAAATGGAATTTCTTGATTTTCTTTCTTTCCTTTTTTTTTTTTTTGAGAACCAACAGCACTTTGTAATCCAATATGATGGCTATGTTTGCTTCTTGAGACTGTTACTTGTCATGCATAATAGGCACCTGCAATCTGTGGTTTACCTAAATTACTCTGCACAGCAAAATTGACATTTCAGCTTAAAAAACATGAATCTATTTTAGATGCTCTACCAAAGGATAAAAGCATAAGGCTATCTAAACCAAGGGAAAATGTCGTAGCTTACCTTTGAATTATTTTGCATATGCTGCAGAGATACGTGACACATAAACAATATTCAGCTGTCATGTACCTGGTTAGTGAGCCTGACGTGAAGAGGAAGGCCTCTCGTTCAGCTCCTGCTCATGGGGCCACTGGTAGTGGGACAGCAGCCATGAGAGCATGGTGGGGTATGAGTGTCTGTGATCAGTCCAGTAGTCTGCATGGTAGCAGTTGTTAGTAGGCAGATGTGGCAGCAGGACCATCTAGTGACCAAGGAGCTGGCACAGAGTTTGGTTGGTGGCAGATTGTGGAAGTGCAGCAGGTAGCAGGAGCCAGATGTGAGCTTGCTGGACTGAAGGAGTTGAAGCAGGCTGGATGAGAAGGGTGCAGGATCAGACAAGCTGGGTAGGTAACAGACAGGAAGATCAGGCATAAACGGCAGGCAGAAAAGTAATCGGGTCACAGGCCAATGAACTAATGCTTCAGCCTTGTTTAAATAGCCCATTTTGCGCCAGTAATGGTGACAAGCGCATGCCTCTACTTGCGTGCACATGCGCATTCACTCCTGCATATTCCCACGTCCATACACATCTATTTGGCTGGTTGCCGGCCTGTGCATGCACATACATATGCACCTGGAACCTTCATCTGTACTATGGGCAAGCCTTTTCTGACAGAAGCACATATTATAAAAAAAATGTGGAAGCCCTTTTGATTACAATTGATACCTATCTATTTTTTATCATCTAATTATCATCAGTTGTTCGTGTCCTCTGCATTATTTATTAGTCAGAGCTCCCTGCAGCATTGCTGATTGCTGGAACGATGTAAGTATTTGCGGCTTCAGACTTTGCACCATGCATGCTTCACCCCCCCGAAACCTGTAAAACAATATGTGCCACCCATGCAAAAATAACCAAAAATTCCCCTGCTCATGCCACACTAATGTTATAATCAATATTAGAATGAAATTCACCCTACTCCAAGGAAAGGGCCAATTTGACCCCGAATGAGCCAAGCGCCAAGGTACCTTTTTCTCTCCCCTAACTCCGGATAGAATTCTTTTCGGCGCAAAGGCAGCCATCTTGGCGTCACCTTCTCTCCTTTCTCCCCTCCGAAGTTTATACTCTTTCTTTTTTTTTAGCCAGAGCTCTAGGGGTTAGGGGATCTGTTGTCTTTTCCAGCTGAAATGTTTTGTAGCGTCATCAGACCACATACCCAGTAACAAGTTTGCTTCATAGTTTTTTATGTATGGGATGGTTACTTGTTTGTCATATACCTGTCTGTACCTCTGGCATACTATGTAACACAATCTGTATTTTTTTTTTTCTCTCCCTTTACGAAAATAAAACTTTTATGGAATAAAAAAAAAAAAAAAAGAATTAAATACATACAAAATCATAAATTGTTGAGAAAACTGTGCTGCCACTGAAATTCGCTAGTGTACCACACACCAAACAAACACCATACAATTCCATGCCACACCTTCAGCATTAATATATAATCATGTATTAAGTGTCCATAAGATTCTACATGTGTGAAATTAAAATTCTAATACACCATAAATAAACAAATCAATAAATATGTAGCGCCACCCTGGGTCTACTGGGAGAAGACAGGTACTTCCAGATACAGGTAGCGGGCCTACATTCACCCCAGGGCTGAGTCCATGGCTATAATGGGAAGTTTAAACAGAATATAGGCACCAGTCACTTTAGGTACTTTTCAATGCTTTAATTATAACTTGAGAAAGGTTATAGAAAAGAGGTTGAGGGGAGGTTTCTTATTTTGCAGATCACTTACAGACTCCTTGAATCAAAGCACAAAACAGCTTTTCTTCTAGCAGATCTTGAACACCTGGGTAGGTCTCTCACACAGACCTAGAAGCCAGTAAGTGCCTGGATAAGTCTCTCTCACAAACTGAGCAGCTAGTAGATGCCTGGATAAGTCTCTCTCACAGACTTAGCAGCCAGTAGATTATTACCTTGTTTAGATTGTAGAACAGCTTCACAGTACCAGAACCTTTAAGCCATCTGGCGATACTGTGAGTCTAGTTTAGATGTAGGTGCATCCTCCCACCAGGCCCTTCTGAGAGACCAGCCTTCATCCTGGCTTTCTCCAGCAAGGGTCCTCCCCTGGATCTCCTCAGCTTGGCTCACCTTCTTCAATTCAGGCAAGACAGCCTAAGGACCACCTCAGGAGTAGTAGGCCCCAGACAGGCTTCTGGGCCTACTTGCACAGCTTGCAGCAATGTAGCCTCAGGCCAGAAGGGCCACGAGGTG
This sequence comes from Lithobates pipiens, assembly GCF_037356315.1. Taxonomy (NCBI): domain Eukaryota; kingdom Metazoa; phylum Chordata; class Amphibia; order Anura; family Ranidae; genus Lithobates; species Lithobates pipiens. Next base: position 145,219,266 of record NW_027507758.1, on the reverse strand, counting down.
AGGACTGACTAGAGCACATGGCATCTGTCCAATAAATACCCCTTCCCAGAATGCACAGCGGCATACACTGGGCTGTTTCCGGAAAAAGAATATTCATTATAGCTCAACCTAGTTGTAAATTCTAACACTGTCCTGTGGTACCAGTAACACCAACTGGCAACAGTGGGAAATGCACAACACAGTCAAGTTTAGAACAAAACCAAATAAACTATGTACAATCAATCTGAGCTGGTTACAGTTCAGCCAAAAACTACATTTACATTATAGCCCCATTTTTTAAGGAACAGGGGGCTACACACTCCCCCCCCCCCCCCACTAAAGGAGACAATGTCCTTAGTGTCTGTACGGAAAAAAAAATACCCTCAAGCCTGAGAGTAGGTATCTGAACCAAAAAAAACTTGGATGGGAGAAAGGAAAGACAGTAGAGAAGAATGTTACCGTTTCAAACATTAATCAACAGTATATTCACATCAAACATGTTACAGTAACCTCACTATCTATCTAACTGCCCCCCATGCTAGCAGCTTGATAGGAGATCTTTGTTACCTGAAAAAAAAGTTACGCACACAGAAACACATAACAGTATCACCGATCAACTGGGAGCAAAGCCTCACTCCCAAGAGAATGAAACTTTCTTCCACATTTCAAATGCAAGTAGAGTAGATATGCCATAGTTCCATTGAAGCATGCATCCATCATAACGCTCATCCGTGACAGATGAATGGCCAGCTTTTTGGAAAGGGTTTGTTACAGACAGGTACTCCCAGATAGCTTCACTGCACCACTCCTCTCGCTTTAATTACATTTCTTGCATAGTCTCTGAAGGAACATATGGAAATTCCAAACTTTATTCTGTGGCAACTTTTTTGTTAAGCACCCTTGGCAAATGAGCAAGCTTTGGTAAGGCTCTGGTATGCCCCAATCCAGGAAGCACACATGGATTCAGGGATTTTTGCACCATAGCTTTAACAGACAACTTTTTAGTTTCAACTGGACTGATAACTTTAGGCAGAGGCTCACTAGTAACACTTGGCGTTTCCACACTGGTTGATGTCTCCCCAAAGTCTAGAGCTGCCCATTCTGGGAAAGTGAAGACAGAAGCAACATCCTCACTATTAGCCCACAACAGTTCTTGTGACATAGATTTAAACAGTTCATCATCGCCAGATAAATCAGACAAGGAATCCAGCTCAGAATCCCTTAATTCTTCCGCGGGCCTATATTTACACATTGACCCCACTGATATCTTTGTCCCAAATTTCTCACCAGTTCCTGACGTGGATTTTACAGGAGTGACACCTTCTTCTAGTTCCGGTTCTGGGGGTCTCTGGGATAGGCCTCGACTGCGGCTGCAGGGTGCCTTTACAATGATCCATAATTAATGAGAAAAAATGAAGGTGTAAGTTTGAAGGGTCAAGTTTGAAGGGTCATTTATGGCATTTCACAGTTACAAGTAGGGATGAGCCTGATGTTCGTGTTGAATGTAAGTTTGACTCAAACATCGGGTGTTTGCCCGTTTTCCGAATTTAGAACATTATGAGGCATTCACGGGAAATTTGAGCACCTGTGGAATGCCCCATAGTGCACTGCGTGATCGCAGTTCATTGATGGTTGCTGATTGGCCAAAGCATGCACCTGACCTGCATGCTTTGGACAATCACAGCGCGCTCTGCTGTGAGAGCCATAATTGGCCAAAGGCAAGGTGCCTTTGGCCAATCATGGCTCAGGGGGCTAAGTTCACGCCCCACACTATGTAAGGCCACTTACATAACTGCCGTACGTAGTGTATGGAATGAGAGCAGCAAAATTACATTTCTAAAGGAAAAAATGTCATTCAAAACTGCTCACGGCTGTAATGTATTGTTGGATCCTGTTCTCACACGAGTGCGCTGCTCGTATTTATGTATTGTGCGACTTTATCTTATGAAATGTGAGTAGAATTTTAATCTTTTTAATAAACCTTGGAATATGGAAAATACTACACCATAGCAGGCCCCATATTTTGTGTATTTTCAAGCTATCCTCGATCTCTACCTTGGGCAAAAAGAAAGTGGTCTAGACAGGAGAAGTAAAAAGAGGAGCCAGCCTATTTTGAGGTTTTAATGGTTTACGCTGTTCACCTTACAACAGTAAGGTAATTATCTAGTACACCTACGGGCTCTGTGGACACCAAAGAATCACCAGTGCTTTTTGAACACCATTTGCCACCTGTGTGTGATTTTCCACTGGCTTCACTTCGCCTTGAATATTTTTTCACTATATTAAAACTTTCACTTTAGTAGCACTTTGCACTTTAGATTTTGCTATATGCATTTTTGTGGGTCACGCACTTAATTTATATTAGTGTGTCACACATGTTTATTTTTTATTTATGCTGATACCCTCATGTATTTTTTTGATTATTGATCTCATTATTTTTATTCTTATTTTTATACGATCACTGTGAATATTGTGGTTATCTAGTAGCACATCAGCAAATTATATAATAGCACCATTCACTTTATATTGTAGAACTCTCCCCCTTTGGATTTAAAATTAATTTATATTTTATCACAGTATTTATTAATACCATCACGATAGGAGTGCAACACCACTTTATATAAATTTTAATTTATTAAATACTTTCTTCAGCTCTTTGTATACAAAGGAACATGGGGGAGCTCATGTCCATAATGGGGGTGGTAGTGACACAGCCCCAAATCCACAATGGCTCAAAAGTGATATGGTTCAGAAATATTTGGACAGAATAAAGGTGGATAAAGCACCTGGACCTGATGGCATCCACGGATCCTAAAAGAATTGAGCTCTGTAATTTCAAAGCCATTGTATCTAATTTTTAGGGACTCATTAATTACAGGAATAGTACCACTTGATTGGCACAGGGCCAATGTGGTGCCTATATTTAAAAAGGGAACAAAGTCTTTACCAAGTAACTATAGACCTTTTAGTTTAACTTCTATAGTTGGGAAGATACTGGAGAGATTAATAAAAGACCACATAGATGAGTTATTGCAGGAAAAAAATATTTTAAGCAGCAGACAGCATGAATTCATGAAAGACATAAGTTGTCAGACAAACCTGATTTCTTTTTATGAGGAGGTAAGTAAAACCCTGGACAGAGGGGTGGCGGTGGACGTGGTATACTTGGATTTTTCAAAAGCTTTCGATACAGTTCTGCACACAGGGCTCATGTGTAAGGTAAAGTCTACAGGTTTGGAAATATCCGTTTGTAAATGGATAGAAAACTGGCTAAAAGACGGAATTCAGAGGGTAGTGGTTAATGATTCTTACTCTGAATGGTCTAAGGTTATCAGTGGTGTACCCCAATGTTCAGTGCTTGGACCCTTACTTTTTAATATCTTTATAAATGATATTGGGTCTGAGATCAAAGGTAACATTTCTGTATTTGCAGATGACACCAAGCTATGCAGTGGAATAACTTCCTTACAGGATGTCTCCAATTTACAAGCCTCAATGCTCTGTCTAATTGGGCGACTATGTGGCAGATGAGGTTTAATGTTGATAAAAGTTCTGCACTTGGGGGCTAAGAATATGCATGCATCATACATTCTAGGGGGAGTACAACTGGAGGGATCCATAGTGGAGAAGGATCTGGGGGTTTTGGTAGATCATAAACTCAATAATAGCATGTAATGTCAAGCTGCGGTTTCCAAAGCGAGCAAAGTCCTTCTTGTATTAAGAGAGGTATCGACTCCAGAGAGAGAGCGATATAATTTTGCCCCTGTTCAACTCATTAGTAAGACCTCATCTGGAATATGCAGTTCAGTTTTGGGCACCACTTCTCAAAAAGGATATTGAGGAACTGGGGAAAGTGCAGAGAAGGGCAACCAAACTGATAAGCTGCAGGGAGGAGCTCAGCTATGAGGAAAGATTAGAGGAACTGAATTTATTCACTCTTGATAAGAGGAGATTAAGGGGGGATATGATCAACGTGTACAAATATATAAGGGGTTCATATAGTGAACTTGGTGTTGAGTTATTCACTTTACAGTCAACAAAGAGGACAAGGGGGCACTCTTTACGTCTAGAGGAAAAGAGATTTCCTCTCCAAATACGGAAAGGTTTCTTCACAGTAAGAGCTGTGAAAATGTGGAATAGACTCCCTTCAGAGGTGGTTCTGGCCAGCTCAGTAGATTGCTTTAAGAAAGGCCTGGATTATTTCCTACGAGTACATAATATAATTGGGTACTAACATTTATAGGTAAGGTTGAACAGGGGAAAATCCGATTGCCTCTCGGGGGATAAGGAAGGAATTTTTTCCCCTGCTTTAGCAAATTGGATCATGCTCTGCTGGGGTTTTTTGCCTTCCTCTGGATCAACTGTGGGTATAGAATTGGGTATATGGGATTGTATGATATTATTATTTTTTTTGTGGTTGAACTGGATGAACTTGTGTCTTTTTTCAACCTGACTAACTATGTAACTATATAAGAAGGTGGCCCCCAGATCCCCACCCTCCATGTGAATCGGTTTTGGGTTCATTGTACCCCTACACTTTCACCAAAAAAGTGTCAAAAAAAGTAAAAATGTCAGGAGACTGTTTTGGACAATTCCTTTATTTAAAAAAAGTGTCCCGCAATGTCTATTCATCTTCAATCACGGCATCCAACTGTCCAGAGAAAAAAGAAAAAACGGAAAAACTCAGTGGGAGGTGTCCCCCTGACTGCAGCCTTTTTGCGATGACAGCTATTTTATAGCTGAGGGTGGGGCCACCCATTTATGTCACCAGGTGGCCCCACCCTCAGCTATATAACAGCTGTCATCGCAAAAAGGCTGCAGTCAGCGGGACACCTCCCATGGAGGTGGAGTTTTTCCATTTTTTTTCTGGTTGTCAGCGCTGTGATTGAAGATGGATTTGCATCACGGGACACTTTTTTTTATGAAGGACTTGTCAAAAACTGTCTCCTGTCATTTTTACTTTTTTGACACTTTTTTTGGTGAATGAGTAGGGGTACAATGTACCCGATACTCATTCACATGGGTGGGCCGGGATCTTGGGGGCCTTCTTGTTAAAGATTATGATAAGATCCCCCGCCCGCAGACCCCCACAACCACCGGACAAGGGTTGTGGGGAAGAGGCCCTTGTCCCCATCAACATGAGGACAAGGTGTTTGGGGGGACCCCAAAGCACCCTCCCCATGTTGAGGACATGTGGCCTGGTACAGTTCAGGAGGTCAGGACTTTCTCGTCCCCCCTTTTCCTGCAGCCTGCCAGGTTGCGTGCTCGAATAAGGGTCTGGTATTGATTTTGGAGGGAACCCCATGCTATTTTTTTTTACATTTTGGTGTGGGATTCCCCTTACAATCCATACAAAACCTGAAGGGCCTGGTATGGATTTTGGGGGGACTCCCACACCATTTTTTTTATCATTATGGCGTGGGACCCACAATGTTTTTTTCAATGATTTTTATCTATATTGCTGGGACCTGACAATACATTATACCTGTAAGCAGTTTTAAATGACATTTTTTCCTTTAGTAATTTCATTTTGCGGTACTGTTATGAATATGGGAAAGATGTGCTACTTTACAGGCATACTAAGGAGACCCACTAGGCACAATATTTAAATAATTATATATTTTTTATTTTTTTACTTTAAGCATTATTAAAATCACTGCTCCTGAAAAAACTGCCATTTTAAAAACTTTTTGTGCATTGATACATGTCCCCTGGGGCAGAACCCAGGTCCCCATACACTTTTTTATGACAATAACTTGTATATAAGCCTTTAAAATTAGCACTTTTGATATTTCATGTTCACGTCCCATAGACTTTAACAGTGTTCGCACAAATGTTTTACCTTTTCGCATGTTCTGCTGCAAACCGAACCGAGGGGTGTTTAGCTCATCCCTAGTTACAAGGAAGAGAATCAAAAGTGCAATCAGGGCAGCTAAAATAGGTTACAAACAGTATATTGCCACAGTAAGTAAAAGAAAAATATCCCCCAAAATTCCCCACATATATCAATAGTAAGAAAGGTAAAGATAGAAAATGTAGGCCTCATAAAAGATTAGCTTAGGGAGATGGACACAAATGATAAAGAGAATGAAGATATCTTAAATACATTTTTTGCATAGGTATATACAAAAGAAAAATATGGGTTTAACAGATGAAATAGTAATATTATCAACAATGTACTGAATGTACACCTGTTGCTGACAGAATGAGGCTAGAAAACCTTAATGAGAATAAATCACCATGACCAGACATCTTACACCTGTGAGTCCTGAAGTAGCCTAGCTCTATTATAGCCAAGCTGCTATTTCTAAAGATAATTAAACACACCTTATTGATGTAAATGATACCAAATGATTGAAGTTGAAAAAATGTGCTCCCAGTATTAAAAAAGAATAGAAATGTCTACCGGGAAACTACAGACCACTCAGCCTAGCATAGATAGTATGTAAAGTATTTGAGGAAATGGTTAAGAATTTATCTGAAAAATGGTATCATAAGTAATAACCAGAATGGTTTTATGAAAGACGATTATTGTCAGATCAACCTATTAACTTTTTATAAGAGATGTGTAGTAATTTGAAAAGAAAGTAGAAGGTAGTTTATCTATATTCTAGATTGTGCTAAAGAATTTGATACTGTACCTCATAAATGCTTAATTTACAAATAAGGTCTATTGGCGTTGAAGAAATTGTATGTAGATGGACAGAAAGCTGGTTACACAAACATGTCCGAAGATCAGTGATAAATGTCTCTTTCTCCAAATGGTCTACAATTGAGAGCAGCGTGTCCCAGGTTTCTGGCTTAGGGCAAATGCTGTTTGACTTGTTTATAAATAAAAGTTAGCTTGAGCTCAAGAGCTCAATTTAATTGTTTGCTGATGATACCAAATAAGGCATGCAAAAACACTAGCCACAGGATATAGCAAATGTTACAGGAAGACCCTGATAGAGTAAAGGAATGAGGTTAAATACAGAAAAATGTAAAGTTATGGTCTTGGGTGCTAAAAATGTGCATGTAAAATACCCATTAGTAGGGGCTCCTCTGGGGCAGATAGAAAAGGACTTGACAGTCCTTATAGATCAAAGCCTTAGCAAATATAGTATACAATGCCAATATGCACCTAGCAAAGCTAGCAGAATCCTCTTATGCAATTACATGGTTATTTGCTCAATGGATAAATCAATAATTCTACTCCTTTACAAATCACCAGTTTGGCCTTATCTTGAGGATGGGTTCAGTTTTGCTCACCATTCCTCAAGAAAGATATCCATGAGCTAAAAAAAAGTAATGTGAAGGGCAACAAGGTTAAAAAACATGCTAGGGGACCTCAACTATGTAGAACAATTACAATAATTACTCTTACTCACCCTGGAGAAGTAGTGTTTAAGGGAAGATCACAATGTACAAATGTATCAATGTTGACTGCAGTAATGATAATTAACTGTTTAGTCTAGGGTCTCTGAGGAAGACATGCAGTCACAGTTTGAGACTAGACAAAAAGAGATTTAATCCTAAACTATGTAATGGGTTCTTTAAAGTAAGAGCAGTTAAAATGTGAAACTAGCTTCCCCAGGTAGTGGTATTATCTGGAAGTGTTAATAAATAAAAAAAACCTCATAGATGTTTTCTCAATAAAGACAATATACAGGGGTATGGGAAATCTTAAAGCGGTGTTAAACATAAAAACAAAAATGGAATATATTGTGGTTAACAGATCCTTAGATATTGTGGCTGCTTTGGTTTTGATTGTTTGTCTTTTTTCCTTTATTTTCAACTGGTGTTCCTGCCAGTAAATCTATTACATGTATGTTGCAACTTTCTTTACTAGACCAAGCTTTCCAGCAAAAACTGCATTAGTGCTGAGGTAAACCATCTAACACTGACCCCTGTTTCAGTGGTCAGCTTTTATAAATTTATTTAAAACCATTATCTCCAAAGAGGAAAAAATGTTGTTGCAACTGCTTAAAAAGTGTTAGCTAGAGTTCAGCTTTAATGTGTTAGTTAAGTCCATCTAAATCTGCCAGTGCACTACCCTCTCCCCAAGGTGACATTGATGCTGTCCAAAGGTTGCCCATTGCTCCTTATGGTGGAGACACTCTAAGCCCACGTACACACGGTCGGAGATTTTGTCAACCAAATCCGTCGGATTTTGCCAACCAAATCCGTCGGATTTTGCCCGTCGGATTTAGTCCGACGGATTGTGTCCGAAACTGTTGCATACACATGGTCGGGCCAAGTTGGCGAAAAATCCGACCTTTCAGAACGTGATGACGTAATTTCGTTACGATGGGACTACATTCAGGCTAGTAGCCAATAGCTTTGATGTAGGAATTTGATCTGAGCATGCGTGGCACTTGGTCCGATCAAAATGCTCTACACATGATCGGATTAGGTCCGTCCGGCCCAGTTGGTCGGGAAATATTTCCAACATGTTGGAAATTTGGATCGGACGGAGATTCGGACGGAATCAGTCCGATGCATACCACACACAGTCAGATTATCTGACGACGCGGTCCGATAAGACTCATTCCGACAGATTCTCCGACCGTGTGTACAAGGGCTGAGACAGGAAGTGTTTTACTGGCTGGATCACAAGTGAAAATAATGGGCAAAAAGCCTAAAAAGAAGAAAACAAGATCAGCCACCACATTTAAGGACCGCAAGGCTGCAATATAATAAATTTTTGTTTTTGAATTTAATATTGCTTTAATGACTCAAAACCACATACACACACACACACCCAGAACTGGACAAAACAGTATATTTTTCTAGCCTTATCGGTCATGTAATTGTGACCACCAAAACCATTCAACCAATATGCAATCTGCATATCAGGATTAAATCCATTTTACTTCCTTTATTTCCTTCTAAAGAAACAATAGGATATTCATAGAATCAATATCCTGCATCCCAGAGCTATAATAATTACTTTAGGAGATTACCTGCAGTGAGAACAGCAAGACTAATGGATTTGTCAACCTGGTCTTAACCTGCCCTAAAATAAAGACACAGACTGTGCGACATGCGTTTCAATACGGCCACAGCAGCTAATTTATTAACACTTAATAAATAACATAACAACAAAGATACCATTCAACAATGTAATTCTAACAATGTAAACAAGGTGTCTTTGGGTGTCCATAAGGCACAATTTTACTCAAATCGTCTATGTCCTCAGCCACACCCCAACTGGCTCAAGGAAGTTAAGACCTCACCATACTTCCATTCTTCTCCCCCCAGGGGTGGGAGAGAAGCTTCTTCTCTGCCTGTAAACTCCCTGAATGCCTGATTTTCCTGTCTGCCACATACCACCTACCGCAGTATCCCACACCCCTGGCCTGCTGCCTCCAATGAGGTAAGTCTACATGCCCCCCCTTGCCCGACTGCCTAGCTGACCCTTCCCTGACCCAGTTCCTCCCCTTGTCATGCAGACCCTTTGGCCACTTCTTTCTCCGGTTCTCACTATAGGATTTTAAACGTGATCACTGTATTGTGCTTGCTCTGGCTATTATGAATATAGTATGTGGGATAGTTCAAGAGTATTAACAGCTAAAAGGTCCCTATGCATTGCAAATTAAATATGAGCATATTTTTTTGTGCAACATACCTAAGATCAGTTGTTGATTAAACAATTAAACAGTTGATTAAACATCGTTGATTGCATTCTTAAGAAAATTAGTCCATCACACAAATGGCTAGCCCTTTATCTCTGATTGATTGGGTTGAGACTTGGTACCTAATTTTCTTCCAACATGTTTATTATACTTTGACTGGCCTTTGTACTTGTGGCCCCCTATAGACTAAGCACTACACAAAGTCAACACTCCTCAGAGCACCTGGTGGTAACCTAGCCTGCCATGAGCAGAGAACCGTTCCATCCCTGGCCCGTGCCTGTCTTCTTCTTGTACCAGCTCTGCTGAATCCTTGCATAGATTCATGCACAGGAGCAGTCCCCACTAATTCCATTAATAAAGGTTTTTCTACTTCAAAATGATGGGTATACAGGCAACCACATAACAAACAAATAGGAAGTGGGCTGTATAAGGTATTTATTGGAAGAAAAAAACAGTTTCACTATCCAAGTTAAAACAACAAGGGCAGAAGATTTAATATGTGGGAAGTTGAAAAAACTTCAATACTGATTCCATATGTTGATAGTATGCATTCTATTATCTTGAGTGTATGAATGTGCGCATGACATCTAGATGTATTTTTTGTACTAAGACAACATTGTCTTTTTTATGGTGGTGGAAAGTGGTTTATTTTCTATTAATTTGTTACTTTGTAAATTGATATAAATCGTTTTCATATATATATTTTTTGGATTTGTGTTGTTGATAATTTTGGTTCCCTTTACCCCTAAGCCTTGGTCCAGTGGTCCTTTTTTTGGCTGATTAGTCTCTTGTCTGCCATTTTTTGTGCATACTAGTAGGTTGACCATGGAGCCCCACTGGTTACTTGATTAGTGAGTTGGCAAGTTACTGCAGGGTTAAGCTGCCAATCCCTGTATATGATGTCCCTGTTTTTTATAAAACTTTTGGTTCATATAGTAATAACATTAGTGTATTTGGAATTCTCCTCAGAAATCTTGCTGTACAAATTATCTGCCATAATTGGACTATTTGTATATAATTATTTTCCAAATGTTTCTATTGCTACAATCATATGGTTAGGGCCGGTTCACACAGCGGGCGATGCGAGGCGACACGACTCGCCTCGCCTCGCTCCCGCAAGTCGCCCCCGTTCTGTACAATGGAACCGTTCTGAGAGGAGCGACTCGAGTCGCTCCGACTCAGAAAAAAGGTTCCTGTACTACTTCTGGGCGACTTCGGGGGCGACTTGCATTGACTTCTATACAGAAGTCCTCTGCAAGTCGCCGCTGAGGTCGCCGCAGGTCGCGGCGAGGCAAGTCGGAGACGCCTCGCCGCGCCTGCAGTGTGAACCGGCCCTTATGCTGTATCAAAGCCTTGCATTTTATGCTGTTTAAACATTTTGAACTGAATAAAGATAACGATTTATGTGCAGTTTGTCTCAATTTGGAAAATTCACAATAAGGCAGGCAACACTTAAAATCTTTCACCAACTCCAGGATAGTGGTGAGCTGGTCCCATAGTCATAGAAGAATTTTTGTATTACTGTATGGATTCGTTGCTACAACGATATTGATTGTTGAAGCTTCATCTTGGATTTGTTAAAATGTGGCTTGGAAGAAAAAAAAAATAACTTCCTTCTCACATACAATGAATTATAGGTCCATTGTCACTTTATAATTGCTCCCAGTATGTAAATCTATTCATCTGACATTTTTCCCTTTCATAGATGGAAAGTATCAGCTTTAAAACACATTACAAATGGATCAATAGCTAATTCAGTGAGAAGCAAAGCAGCTTTATAGCTCTATAATAGGTTGATTTAGAAATTAGGAGGACGTCATAAATTATCATCTCATGTTAAAGAAAATTGTAGTGGAAGTAAAATAAAAGCATTCAATAAAATGCAACATTGATTTGAAATGGAATGAAGATACCACAAAATAACATGGAGACGTGAAACAAAATGAGGAGGCTAATGTAGTGTTTTCTGTTTTTTATCTCTCCTCTCTAAGGCCGCGTACACACGGGCGGACTGTTCGCCCAACTTTGTCCGTCAAACAGTTTCGGCAAACAGTCCGCTCAAAATTAGCATGGACGGACATGGCCACACACGACGAACGAACAGTTTGCTGAAACCGTGCGCGATGACGTGAACGGCACGTACGACGGGACGAAAAATACGACGTCCTATACACTGCATTATAACTTTCGGCGTGAAAATCCTTTCTGAGCATGCGCGCAACTTTGTTTGACGAACAAGCCTACACACGAGCGGACTGTTCGCTGAAACAAGGTTTCAGCGGACAGTTTTACGGAATTTCCGAAAAACCTTGTTCGTCAAACTGTCCGCTGAAACTGTCCGCTGAAAGCCCACACACGAGCGGACTGTCCGCCCAAACACTGTTCAGCGGACAAAGTTGGGCGAACAGTCCACCCGTGTGTACGCGGCCTAAGAGATTATCAATGTATTTCTATGAAAAGCAATACGGTAGCGATAAAAAGCCATGCTATAAAATTGGTGCAGCCGTGTCATTATTCATCAGTATTAAATGGCACATTATGAATGGATTTTCCATTTTTCTTTTCCAAAGCATAAGGTATAGTAGATAATAAAAAGTGCGTGTATAATGGGGAGGTGTGAAATAAAGAATATACAGCACAGTATTCAGAATGTGGTTGTGAAGAATAGGGACTGCATAGCACAATATACATAATGGCAGATTTAAAATATAGTACTGTGCAAATGTTTAAGCAGGTTTGAAGAAATGCTCTAGAAGTAAGAATACTTCAAAAAATATATATCTTAATTGTTTATTTTATGAGTTTACAAAATGCAAACAAAAAAAAACAACTAAATCAATATTTTTTGTGACTACACTTTGGCTTCAAACTTACATCAGTTTTTACACTTGCACACTTTATACATTTGCACAAAGTCAGGGATTTTGTAGGATTAGAGTCAGGTGCATGATTAATCAATTATACCAAGCAAACACCAATGATCATCAATTTCATATACAGATTAAAGCATAGTCATTAACCGAAACAGAAGAACAAAGGTGCCAAGGCGTTGGTTCAGTGAAAAGTGTGAGAATTTATTTTACACAAAATATCTAAACTTACAACAAACAAAGAGCAGTACAGAGAGAGAGGCTTGTATATTCATAACACTGCAGCACAAACCAAGAGAGTGATCGATGAGCTGGATGATGGTGAGCCAGGAAAGCCAGAATACAGCCACAAGCGGTATCTATACTGTCCTGTTTGAAACAGAAACAACTGTGTAGGAGGCTTAAAACTGGGTGAGGAACAGGCAAACTCTGCTACTAAGGTGAGGTTGTGGAAGATTGTTTCATGTCACAGGACATACACCATGGCAAGACTGAGCACAGCAAGAAGACACAAGGTATTTAAACTGCATCAGCAAGGTCTCCCACAGGCAAAGATTTTAAAGCAGGCTAGGGTTTCAATATGTGATGTTCAAGCTCTTTTGAAGAAGCACTGAAAACAGCATAATTGAGGACCATATATGCAGGGTTTGGCCTAGGAAACTTAATGCAGCAGATGAATGACACATAATGCTTACTTCCCTTTGACTTCGAAAAATGCCCAGCGTGCCATCTGCACAGAACTGGTGAAATTCAGTGGGGCCCATCTACACTCATCTAGTGTCTGGAAAAGTTTGGCCAGAAGTGGTATTCATGGAGGAATTGTGGCCAAAAAGCCATACCTCCAACATAGAAACAAGGCTAAGTGATTCAACTATGCACAAAAAATGTATAAAAATATAATTAGCAAAAAAATGGTAGCAGGTGTTTTGGATTTATGAGTCAACATTTAGTATATTTGGCTGTAGCAGGAGGCAGTTTTGCTCTTTGAAGGGCTGGAGTGTGGTACAATAATGAGTGTCTGCAGGCAACCGTGAAGCATGGTGCAAGTTTGGGGCTACATTTCTACAAATGGAATTGGAGATTTGGTCAGGATCAATGGTGTCCTCAATGCTGTGAAATATAGGCAGATACTAATAAATGCTGCAATACCATCAGGAAGGCATGTGATTGGTCCCACATTTATTCTGCAGCAGGACAATGGCCCCAAACATACAGCCAAAGTCATTAAAGTGTTTGTTAACTCAACAAAAAAAAATTATATCCTGGTCCCTTAAAGCAGATTAAACAGCACAGTGTTTGTGTTGTGTAATCTGCCCCCTCTTAACTGTAAAAAAAAACCTCCCTGAACCTGCCACTTTCTGTATCTCCTCTCTGTATTGACCACGAAAATCAGGGTTGCTGAACCCTGACCACCGTGGTCAGAGGGCATGCCTCCATCATCTGCAGCTGTCCTCTCTGCTCTCCTCTCTCCCCCTCCCTCCTCCTTGCTCATCAGCTCCCTCTCTGTGTCTCTGTCTCTGCCCCCCTGCCACTATTATTAAAAATGAAAACCTTACAATGGTCACTGCCAGCTCTTCTATTAGAGCCTGGCATACCACACTATGTAAGTCATTTCTAAAAACGAGTGTTCTAAATGCTTATTTAGAACTATGTTCAGGTCGGTTACGTGACTCGCGGCCGCTTTGGAGCTCAGAGAAAAGGCACGTGAGCTCTGAGATTGCTGAACTGTTTGGGGACAGGGAAATTAGACAACACCTATGGTCTCTTCCCACTAAACAGGATTCAGAGCCCTTTACTAGCAGGATTGAGCAGGCCTTTAAACAGAACATTGAGCAATTGAAAACTGACACTACAGAGATGGGTCACAAGCTTGAGAATCTAGAGCAAAAATTTGATGATGCTTTGCCTGCTATCTCCATTAAAGATTAAAGATCAGTGCTTAGCTCAAGATCAGAAAATTGAGGCCTTCCTCTGCCAGCTGGATGACTTTGAAAATCGCAGCAGGTGGGTAAAGATTCAGATTCATTGCCTACCCGAGGCCACAGCACCTAAGTGCCACAGATCAGCTGCGGAGCTGATCTGTGTCTCACCTTTACTGCTGTAGGTCGGCTGGCATCTGTTGTTCCACTAGCTGGTGTTCAGCTCTGTGCACTCTGCAGCTATGGGTGTCGCTGCCCATCACCTGTTGCCTAATATATGTTTCCTTCCTGCTACTTCCTGTCCAGCCCCTATTGTGCGTCTCTATTTAAATCCCTTTCAAACCAGCTACTGATTGCTTGAGCAACATTTGTTTCTGAGCTCCCTTTGTGTAACCTGTTTTACCTGACCTCTCGTGAACTGATCTCTTGTGTACCGACCCGGCTTGTTCTGATTACGTTGTCTGCAGCCCGCCCTGACCTTGGCTCACTATCTGGCTCTCCTGTGCTTCATCCATCCATCTTTGTCTAACAGTGTCTTCTGGTACTTCTCTAGCAAGCAGGGTGAACCCGGGGGTCGTTACCTGGGGTCAGCACGCAGCTAAGCCTAAACCGTCGTGAGGGGGTCCCTGGCGGGAACACCAGCTGGCTCTTAGATTCCATGCCCTGGGGGATCCCGTGTCACCTGCTTGCCTGTGGGCTCACTGTAAGTAGTACCGTGACACCAAGGATATAGTTCCCACGCTGCAGGGAGTGTTCTGTGAAATTCTGGATCTCCCAGCCTTTGCCCCAATTGAAATAAATAGGGCCCACAGGGCGCTTCTACTGTCCCACATTATCAATTGGCACATATCAGGATCCCCCTCCTTTTTTCAGCCCCGAGGACTGGTGTGGACAGAGCACCAGATCCCATGTTACCTTAGTTGTTGCCTACGTACCCCATACAGGCCTTACCTATTTAGGTGATTGCCCCTTATGGGGCACCAGGCCAGTGCCCGGGGGTCTTCTATTTTGAATTCTGCCTGGGCCTGCCCTGTAGTTGATCATTGTGCCGGACCTGTTAGTTCTGGTCTGGCCTGTTTTACGTTATCATTTTTTGCTTTCTTGTGTTTTACTGTTTTTCATTTAATTTTTTTCTTTATTTCTTTGTTTTGATTCTAGGTTGCACAAGTTCACCTTCACCCACACTTGATCCTCTGGAAAGGATAGTCGGCGTGTTCACCCTTGGCTTCTGGTATGGCTTCACTTAAGGTACTGTCCTATAATGTACGGGACCTCTGCTCTCCACACAAGCGCAACAAACTATGGTTAGAACTGAAATGTTTAGTTGCCCAGTAGGGTTGCACCTATACCGATATCGGTAACCGTGCTGATACTAACCATTTGGTCGAGTATCGGTGCTCGTGCAAATGTCCCAATATCCAAAACCGATACCTTCACGCTCAGTACTTTCAACTGGCAGAGGGAATTCCCTGAAGATTATTGGTTATTAAGAATGGAGGTCGCCGCGTACTTAACAACCAATCACATATCCTCAGGATTTCCCTCCCCGGCTCTGTCCCCAGGCCCACATTTCCATGGACCTTCAGTTCAGGAAACAGCCTGCATTAGAGGTGAGCAAGCCCAGCTCCCTCCAACCCACTGTCCTTCCCCTCCTGCATGGCGCAGATCCCACATTCAGCTTAGCTCATTGCGACTCCGCTATTTCTGCCACAGTCTGGTTGGAAGCAGGAGTGAGTCCTGTGTGGCCCCCATACAGATCTGTTCTTTTCCTTGGCAGCTGTTTGGCTCTGCACACATCAAGGCTCCCACACCAGCAAGCAGAGGCACAGACACACAGCCAGCACCTCTGAAGCAGGTCAGTGTGTAATTAGATGCCCCCCCCCCTTGCAAAGTGAGGGTAATTTGGGCTCCCTGGGGAATAGAAATCAATATAAATATAAATATACGGTATGTACTGCGCTGATGTGTCAAATACTAATTATCTATATAGTGGAAAAAACATGAAACAAAAATTACTGGCATAGAAAAGTGAACTACATTTGGTTATCAATGCCTAAATATATCTTGGCGTGTTCGAATCTAAAAATTAGCATATATAGTGTTAATGAAATCACAGCAAATAGGACTGTTTTGCACTGGAGTTTTGGTTTCACCAACCAGCGGGAAGTTGGGATTCAGAACAATATCTATTATGTATGAACTTTTGTTTATGCATGGACACTATATATGATGATTTTCATATTATAAAGATATATTAGACATCGATATTGTTCACTTTTCTATGCCAGAAATTTTTTTTCTTGTTATTAACACTATATAGCTAATTAGAATTTGACACATCAGCGCAGTACATATATTTATACTTATTTTTGGTGCGGAACATACAATGGGTGCTTGCACCAGCTGAATGTTTTCAATCATATTTACCTAAGTGGCAGTGCATACTTTTCTTGTTTTATTTGAATAGAGAGAAGTAGCCAGGATTGTGATTCCCCTCTCCACCTTATCAGCCCTCCCTTTTTTCCCATCTAGCACTTGTTCACCTCAGCCTCACCCAACTCCACCCCCCCCCCACCTCCTAAACCACCCCTTTACCTACTCTTTGTAAGCGATAGGTATCAGTAACTGGTATCGGTGAGTTTAAAAAAAAAGCATTGATACTCATACTCTGTGTTAAAAGAATTGTATTGATGCAACCCTAGTGCCCAGATAGTGTTCCTGCAGGAGACACACTTCAGGCAGCAGTCACTCCCTAAGATGCCCACCCATCCCTGTAACCAATGGTTCTTTAGTAACTACCTGGTTGCCATATCCCGCAGTACAGCAATCGCGTTCCATAAATTGTGCCCATTCCACCCTTCAGAAAGCTGTATAGACCCTCAAGACCACTATGTCTTTGTGATGGGGATCATAGCTAACAAATACCTGATGCCCAACAGTTCTCCTTTATAGACACGGTCCTAGCGAAGCTGGCAGACTTCCGTGAGGGTCTCCTGATTTTTGGGGAAGATTTCAATGTTATCCGTAAATCATTGCAGAATAACTTCCTCATTGACACCTGAAGAGCGTTGCATGCTTCAGACAGAGATTACAGCTACTACTCCGGGTTGCATTATGTCTATTTGCGTATAAACCTTTTGTATGTGTATCGTGACACCTTAGAGCTGTTGCATTCAGCTGAGTTAGAGAATATCACTATCTCTGACCATGCACCTATCACCACTATGATCTGGGTTCCGGACAGGGCCCCTTGGGCCTGGTCATGGAGATTGAACCAAAATCTGCTAGATGACATCTCAGTGGTATCCAGGCTTACTCCATTTCGCACTACTTTACCGAAAATACATTTGATGATTTATCAGGGGGAGTCGTATGGGAGGGCCATAAAGCTGTGCTTAGGGGTGAGCTGATCTCATTAGGAACTAAACTCAAAAAAGAAAGGTAGATTGACTTTCAGAGAGTACTGTCTACTCTACAGCAGGCGGAGCTCAAGCATAAACACCAGGGAGATGCTGAGGCCCTCAAAGGTTTGACCAATCTCAGGGAGTTGTTCTCATGCCTTTTGGACCGTCCAATGGACAATTACGCTATCTGTCCCACAGATTCTATGAGCATGTCAACAAGTGTGGCCACATGCATACCAGGGCGCTACGAAAAAAGCATGCTAACACTCACATACACAAACTGCAATCCCCTGGTGGTGAGGCGACCCTACATACTTCAAGGATTGCCTCAATATTTCGGGACTATTACACAGATCTGTATAATTTGGAAAAAGACTACCCCCCCACAGAGAACGCCTCTAAGCTACATGCTATTAGCGAATACCTCACATTGACGGACCTCCCTTCTTTAAAGTCGGAACAACAATCAGATCTTGAATTTCCTTTTTCCCCCCTGGAGATCGTTGCTACAGTAAATTCTTTGCCCAATGGAAGAAGCCCTGGCCCGGATGGTTATACCAAAGCGTAATATGCCAAATTTCTCCCTCTACTGCTAAATATGTAAGTACTTCAACTCAATGGTAGCCTGATTCCACCTGAAGCCTTGTTGGCTCATATAACGGTACTCCCAAAAGAGGGTAGGTATTCTACCCTCCCCCAAAGTTACTGTCCGATATCGCTGCTCAATGTAGATATCAAAATCTTTGGGAAAATTTTGTCAAACTGCTCTTACCATCTATTGTACACCCAAATAAGATGGGCTTTATATTGGGGCGGGAAGCTAGGGACAACTCCATCCTGGCCAGGCAGCTTATTCATTGGGCACGTTCTTGCCAAGACTCTTTACCCTACCCTCATTTTGTCTACTGATGCCAAAAAGGCATTTGAACGGGTTGACTGGTCATACCTTATAGCGGTCCTAGAGGTCCTGGGCTTAGGCCCACACATGCTACTGTGGATTATGGCTCTCTATACCACTCCAAGTGTGATGGTTTGGGTAAACTGCCTCTTCTCCCTTGGGTTCCCGATACAGTCACAAGATAGATGTGTCCCCTCTCTCCCCCTCTTTTTGCTTTGGTCCTGGAGCCATTTCTCCAGATTATTCGGGCACATCCTGACATTAAGGGGATAACAGTAGGGTCCACTGAACACATGCTCTCAGCTTATGCTGATGATGTTCTCTTTCATCTCACGGACACCCTTGTCTTATTGCCAAACTTTATGCAGGAACTTCAGCTTTTTGGGTGACTGTCGAACTTTAAAATCAATTACACTAATTCTGAGATGTTACTTATTACTTTACCTGAAACGCTGGCTTCTAACTTGAGGGAGGCCCTCCCTATTACTTGGGCTAAGTCCTCCATTAGGTACCTCAGGCTTCAAACTACTGACTGTTTTGAGACACTGTACTCTGCCAATTACCCTGCACTCTTGAGCACAGTGTTTAGAGATCTGCAAAGCTGGACAAAGACAACCTTTACCTGGCTAGGTCAGATCAATATAGTTAAAATAAATATGCTTCCTAGAGTGCTCTTCCTCATGCAGATGTACAGTACTGTATAAAAAAAATTACACACACCCTTTGTCCCTAGTGGTCTGTCCAGTGCCCTGCATGTAGTTTTATATTATAAATACAGTTTTTTCTTCCTGGAATTTGGAGATTGTCCATAGCAACCAAAAAACGTCCCTTTATGTCAAAAGTGATTATAGACCAGCTAGAAAACAGCGATAATAAATTATAATCACTTGCAGAATTGAGCGATAATGATTTCTGGGGAAATTCGTCATCAAACACTAAATCTAATGACAGCGACAATTCTGCAACTGAGCAAATTTCAGTGTTTTTGATTTGATTACATTATTGAATATTTTTTATTATTATTATATTATTATTTGTTATATTTATGTATAGTTATTTATTATATTATAATTTATGATTTTGTGTTTCAAACTACTATCATACCCGGGATGAGTTATTCCTAAGAATTGCAGGCCTACAATATAAAACGCCAAATTTCAGGGAGGTTAATACTGTCAGCCTAAAACAGGAAGTGCTATGGCCGGAGTTTTTGTGTAGGACATGAAGACAAAGTCAGCATCGCAGTGAAAGTATCATTTTTATTTTGTAAAACACCTTATCCAATTTCTAATGTAAAACTAGAGGGACGGTGTGAACCCTGCGTTGGCACTGTTATCATCCATAAAGTACATCCCAACTACTTCTCATTTGGAGGGACTGTCCCTCTCTTTGGAACCAAATCTCTTCGTGTGTGAACCTGGTGTTGGTAATGATACCATCAATACATCCCAACTGTCCCTCATTTGGAGGGACTGTCCCTCCCTTTGGAACCAAATCCCTTTGTGTGGGAACCTGGTGTTGGTAATGATACCATCAATACATCCCAACTGTCCCTCATTTGGAGGGACCTTCCCTTTCTTTGGAACCAAATCCCTTAGTGCATGAACCCTGCGTTGGCACTGATACATCCATACATCCCAACTGTCCTTCATTTGAAGGGACTGTCCCTCCCTTTGGAACCAAATCCCTTTGTGTGTGAACCCTGTATTGGCACTGATACATCCATACATCCCAACTTTCCCTCATTTGGAGGGACTGTCCCTCCCTTTGGAACCAAATCCCTTTGTGTGTGTGAACCCTGTATTGGCACTGATACATCCATACATCCCAACTTTCCCTCATTTGGAGGGACTGTCCCTCCCTTTGAAACCAAATTCCTTTGTGTGTGAACCCTGTGTTGGCACTAGTACATCCCAACTGATAATTCCCAACTGTACCTAATTTGGAGGGACTGTCCCTCCCTTTGGAATCAAATCCATTTGTGTGTGAACCTGGTGTTGGCACTGATACCATCAATACATCCCAACTCATTTGGAGAGACTGTCCCTCCCTTTGGAACCAAATTGTTTTGTCCCTCGCTTCTTCTCACTTGCTCTATCTGTTTTAGACAGATAAGCCTCTATAAGAAATGTTTATATAAAAAAAAATACTTATAGTAATACTACCAAAAGAGTTCCATGACATTAATCCATCCACACATACCTGTTTTTTGCTTATTAATTCTTCATAGTCCATGTAACTGTGAGAGTGTCTTATACATATTTAACTTATACATAGTTTAAATCCAGGACTCCGACTGGGCAAATGAGCACTGAGGGTGAGCAGCAAGTTGTTTATCAGTGGATGGGTGGGCTAGTCTTAAATTGGAATAGTGCCAGATTTTTTACAATATGAAATAATATTTTTGTTTTTAATTTAAGGTTCAATGCTGTACTGTGCCACAGTTGTGGAAAATTTTCTGTTACAGGGTTTTTTTTTAACTAAAACTGGAGAGTGCAAAATCTGGTGCAACTCTGCATAGAAACCAATCAGGTTCCAGATTTTAGTGCCAAAGCTTAACTGAATAAGCTGAAGAAAAGAGCTGATTGGCTACCATGCTCAATGGCACCAGATTCTGAGTGCACCAGTTTTAGTAAATTGACCCCATTTAGACAAGGATGGCTGCCAGAAACATCTGTGGCATTTATTCTCTAAGCAGCATAAGACATACAAGCCATTCATGCTGTACTTCTGGGTAGACAATGAACTTACTGTGTGTTTTTTACTAACATTAAAGAGGAACTGCTCACATAATTTGTAATAAAAACATTTTTGCCATTCTGAAGCTTCCCTCCAACCATTTTGCATATTATTTTATATATACTGTGATTCTGTACTTGCCAAATATGCTTCAGAAATCTCCCTCCACTGAGTCTGGCTGCAACCATTTTAACTGTGGGCAGCTGAAGCTGCTGCCTGTTTACTTCCTGGATTTACACAGGCACACAGGAGGCACACCTACAGCTCTGCTGCCCTACAGCTCTCATTGGCTCGCTTATGACTCATCCCCCCTGCCTTCCCAACAAACTCTCAGGACAGTGAGAGAGAGCTGTGCATGATGTCATAAGCCTAGGCTAATTACCAGACAAAAGATAGGAAGTGGGCTGTATAAGATATTTACTGGCATAAAAAAAAGATGTTTGACCATCCAAAGTTAAAACAACAAGGGCAGAAGATTTAATAGATGGAAAGTTGAAAAAATGACCGAAGGTCTGCTTTAAATTAACAATGTAAACCCTTTCCTTCTTTTGTTGCATCTTACTGTTGCTGATCTCCTGCAGCTGCTTTGGTTGCAAATGGTTGCATGCCATTTACCAGGACAGGTTACTTGATGCTGGCAACTTTGTACTATGCCTGTATAACCGCTTGTCGACCAGCGGCCGTCATTTTACTGTGGCAGGTTGGTACAATCCCGCAAACCGTCATAGTTATACATTGGCTCGTGGGATCGGGATAGCAGGCGGGCACGCCATGGCACTGCGGGGGTGACGATGCTCGTGGTTGATGGTCGCGATGACCGCCAGCCACGAGCGATCATGAGCATGAGGGACAGAACACGGAAGTACACACACAAATTCCTGTTCTGTTCTGAGAGGAGTGACAGATCGTGTGTTCCTATTAGCTAGGAACCACGATCCATCACTTCCTCTGGTCAGTCCCCTCCCCCTTCAGTTAGAATCACCTCCCAGGGAACACAGTTAACCCCCTGATTGCACCCTAGTGTTAACCCTTTTACTGCCAGTGACATTTTTACAGTTTATAAATGCATTTTTATAGCACTGATCGCTGTATGAATGGCAATGGCCCCAAAAATGTGTCAAAAATTGTCCGATGTGTCTGCCATAATGTCGCAATCATGATACAAATCACCGCCATTACTAATAAAAAAATAAAAATAAACATGCTATAAATCTATCCCCTATTTTGTATATGTTGTAACTTTTGTGCAAACCAATCAATATACGCTTATTGCGATTTATTTTACCAAAAATATGTAGAAGAATACATATTGGCCTGAACTGAGAAAAAAAAATTGCTTTTTTTTTAAAAAAAAATGGGGATTTTTATTACAAGAAATTAATGGGCTGCCCTACACGCAGCACACAGATGTGAACCAAGGGCTTGTTCACATTTCAGGTTGGAGGGGTTAAGCTGTTTTTACCACCCCCAAGGTCTTCCCCTTTAGCTGCAGAGGGAGCAGCTGGGGGTGTACACATGCTGTGGCTTCAGCTGGAGGTATACCCAGGGTGAATGGGGCTGCCCTGCAACTACCCCACAACTATGTGTAAGGTTGCCGTGTAGTGATGCTGTTTTTAAACAGGTGGTGAGGAGGCAACATATTGCCTCTTTACCGTCCATCAAATGCCTCTGAAAAGTGATATGTGCATGGTATGCTTTTCAGAGCAGCAGCAGTCCTTGCTACTATCACAAACAAGCCCTAGAAAAGCAGTTCTGATGGTACAGGAATGGGTGGGGGGAGTCAGGATTAAAAGTAACAGACACGCATACAGACACATGCACACAGACACATACAGACACTTGTACACACACACACACACATACAGACACATACACACATACAGACGTGTACACACACATACAGACATTTGCACACATGCAAACATTTGCACACATACACACACATACAAACACGTGCACACATACAGACATGTGCACACACACACACACACATACAGACACGTGCACACATACAGACATGTTCACACATACAGACACATGAGCACACACATACAGACACATGCACACACACATACAGACACATGCACACACATGCACACAAACACACACTCACATGCACACACACATGTGCACACACATACAGAAACATGCACACACACACACATACAGACACATGCACACACACACATACAGACACATGCACACACACACATACAGACACATGCACACACACACACATACAGACACATGCACACACACACATACAGACACATGCACACACACATAGACACATGTATAAAGCCCTTTTAAAACAAATCTAGCTTCTAGCACAGTACCTTTCCAGTTTCCTCATTCAGCCGGGTACTGCACTGTAGGGGGAAGCAGAGAGCACAGCACACTCCCCAGCACTTTACTTTAAAATAACTTTTGAAAGGAAGAATATGACTTATGATATGGAACTGTATTATTGAGTTAATATCGAAGCACTAGTTTACCTATACTTACTGTTAAGATACACACCTGGAGAAGCTAGATTAGTTCCAGCTGCTGGTGTAATTGTATTGTTTCCCCTGAAAATGATGATCCAGAGATTCCTCAAAAGAGATTATCCAGCTCCCAAAGTAGACAAGTATTCACAAGTGAGAAGAGACTGTTCATTTAAATGTACCCCAAACTCCCAAGTTACACAGGGTTCCTTGTGTTCAAACGCACAATTTCCCCAGTTTTCAAGAAAATTGCAAATCATCACAGACCTACTCTGACCAGAATATCCTTTAGATGTCTACCATGTGTGTAAACATGAAGCAGTGATCCCTTGACCTCATGGCAGAGGCTGCAGTCATTCACTGAATAATATGTAGATCTAGTAGATAAGTATCAATGTGCTTAGTTCCTTTATCTGTGGGTCAGCATTTAACCACCTGCATTTGGGTCACAAATTTCATATCAACAATTATTTCTATTGTGATTTGGATTACTACATCTGTCTTCTAAAATGTGCAAAGGTCCAAGAATAAAAAATGCACAGCAAAGGGTCAAGCGTAAGTAATGTAGAGTGCAGGGGTCAATAATGTGTAATTCAGTGTGGAGTGCAGAGGTCAGGAGTACGTTACCCTGAGTTCAGAGGTCAGTAGTTTGTAACATAGAGTGTAGAAATCAGGAGTAACGCATGGTGCAGGGGGGAGTAGAATGTAACCCAGGGTTCAGATTTTAGTTGTGTGTATCGTAGAAAGCAGAAGTCAGCAGTGTGTAATGCAGAATGCAGGGGTCAGTAGTAAGTAACACATGGTGCAGGGGTTAAAAGTGGGATCAGGAATGAGTAATGCAGAGTGCAGGTCTCAGAATTAAGCAAAGCAGAGTGCAAGAGTCAGTAGTATGCAACACAGAAGTCAGTACTATGTAACACAGAGTTCAGAGGTCATTAGAAAGTAATTCTGAGTGCAAAGGTCATTATTGTTCAAAGCACAATGTAGGGGTCAGTAGTGAGCAATGCAGATTGCAGGTGAAAGTAATAAAGAGGGAAAAGGCAAATAGTACATAGCACACATCTCTCATCAATTCCCCCATGCAGTGCTGGTGATACCCAACAATGAGTCCACCGCTTTCTCTCACCGTGATTCCTTAAAGCACCCACACCTTATCCTCCTCATCCTGCTCTTACTACCCCTTATTATCACTAGCTATTGTCCTTTACTGACAGTTAAAATCTAGAGGTGAGGTGAACACCTGCCAGCCAATCAGAGTGGGACATCTGTACTCTGAGTGCCGAGAGCGGGAATACCTGTTGCATGGCCACAATCGGTGGCTAGATCACGATCAACCAATTCCCAGCTCCCCATGTAACATCTCCCACTTCATTCACAACTAGAAAAGTTTTGCATTTACATACACTCTTATGCCCCATACATAAGGTCGGAAATTCCAATGGAAAAAGTCTGATCGTATTATGTTGTCGGTGTTACGATCGTGTGTGGGCTCTATCGGACTTTTTCCGACTGAAAAAGTTTGAGAGCTGGATCTAAAAATTTCTGACAACAAAATCCGATCTGACTTTTTCCGATCGCGTGTAGAGAATTCCGACGCACAAAGTGCCACACATGCTCAGAAAAAATTTGGAGATGAATGCTATTGGCTACTGGCCTCTACGTAGTCCCGTTGTACATTTTGTACGTCACCTCATTCCGAAAGATCGGATTTTCTGACAACTTTGTGCGGCCGTGTGTATGCAACACGAGTTTCGGCCAAAATCCGTCAGAAAAATTCAGACGGATTTTGATGAGATGAGAGAGATGCATAGTGGGGGAGATTTCCTAAAACTTCAGCACTCAGAATCTGGTATAGCTGTCCATAGTAACCAATCAGCTTCTAGGTTATATTGTCAAAGCTTAATTGAGCAAGCTGAAGTAAGAAGCTGATTGGTTCCATGTGCATCAGTTTTAGTAAATCTCCCCCAGTAGGCTGTGGTTACTTATCTCCTGAAAATGTAGGCCACCTAGATGTCTTCTGTATCACTGACTATGAAAAAAGTATGTATATATAAAAAAATATATATGTGTGCATATATATATATATATATATATATATATATATATATATATATATATATATATAAACAGGCATACCCCACTTTTAAGTACACAATGGGGTTTGTTTATTAAAGCTGGAAAGTGAAAAATCTGGCTCACTTCTGCATAGAAACCAATGAGCTTCCAGGTTTTATTACCAAAGCTTAATTGAACAAGCTGGGGTTAGATGGTCATTGGTTTCTATGCAGAGGTGAGCCTGATTTTGCACGTTCCAGCTTTAGTAAATAAACCCCATTGTATGTCTGTTTATATATATATATATATATATATATATATATATATATATATATATATATATATATATATATATATATATATATATATATATATATATATATATATACAAAGCATGCTTGGTAGCAGTTATCCTATTCTTGGCAGTGTAAAAACACGTTAAGTATTGTTCTGAAAAAGCAGTAGCAGAAATCAGTCTTGATAATTAGTGTATAGTAGTAAACTGGAAGCGTGACAAATTAACACCATATCTTAATTTTTTGCTGTTAGACTCATGCATCAAAATGTCTTTTGGATTCATTTCACGGTCTAGTTGATCAGCTGTAGTTGCTG
Organism: Lithobates pipiens; assembly: GCF_037356315.1. Classification (NCBI taxonomy): domain Eukaryota; kingdom Metazoa; phylum Chordata; class Amphibia; order Anura; family Ranidae; genus Lithobates; species Lithobates pipiens. The sequence goes on along the minus strand of NW_027507758.1, from coordinate 145,192,690 downwards.
AGCTGAGTGAATAAACAGCTAATGCTTAGGGTGAGATGCATGCTCGGGTTGATGCAATGCCTAAGAGTTTCATTATGCGACTTTGATGAAGCACACTAGTCATCTCATGCAGAACACAGCTTTGCCTCTGACGAGATTAGACAGCTCAGTCCATTGAAATACAGGCTGCCAAATCCATCTTATACCAGAGTCAGTCACCAAACAGCCCACGTTCTCTAGCCAAGTAATCAGCAGCATACCGTATATAATTAATACAATAGCCATTTACAGGGGAAAGGAGTCAGCAGATTTGTTTTCCTTAAAATGGACCTGCCATTTATGTAGAGAACAAAACTGCTTATGTAGGAGACAGTAGTGTTAGATATAGTACTATACAGCATTATATTTCTATTTGCATTACTTTTAAACACAAACCCTTGTATCTCACGTTTCAGATTTACTTACTTAACCACTTAAGCCCCGGACCAATTGTCAGCCTAAGGACCAGAGGTATTTTTACAATTTCACACTGCACTGCTTTAACTGGTAATTGCGCGGTCATGCAATGTTGTACCCAAACGAAATTTGCGTCCTTTTCTTCCCAAAAATAGAGCTTTCTTTTGATGGTATTTGATTGCCTCTGCGATTTTTATTTTTTATGATATAAAAGGAAAAAGACTGAAAATGTAAAAAAAATAAAAGATATTTTCTACTTTTCGTTATAAGAAAAATCGAATAAACTAAATTTTAGTCATACATTTAGGCCAAAATTTATTCAGCCACATGTCTTTAATAAAAAAAAATGTCAATAAGCGTATATTTATTGGTTTGCGCAAAAGTTATAGTGTCTACAAACTAGAGTACATTTTCTGGAATTTACACAGCTTTTAATTTATGACTGCCTATCTCATTTCTTGAGGTGCTAAAATGGCAGGGCAGTACAAACCTACCCCCCCATGACCCCATTTTGGAAAGTAGACACCCCAAGAAAATTGCTGAGTGGCATGTTGAACCCATTGAATATTTTTTTTTTGTCCCAAGTGATTGAATAATGACACAAAAAAAAAAAAAGTTTACAAAAAGTTGTCACTAAATGATATATTGCTCACACATGCCATAGTTATATGTGAAATTGCACCACAAAATATATTCTGCTGCTTCTCCTGAGTACGGGGATACCCCATATGTGGGACTTTTTGGGAGTCTAGCCGCGTACGGCACCCCGAAAACCAATCACTGCCTTCAGGATTTCTAAGGGTGCAAATTTTTGATTTCACTCCTCACTACCTATCACAGTTTCGAAGGCCATAAAATGCCAAAATAGCACAACCCCCCCCCCACCAAATTACCCCATTTTGGAAAGTAGACACCCCAAGGAAATTGCTGAGGGGCATGTTGAGCCCATTGAATATTTTTTTTTGTCCCAAAGTGATTGAATAATGACACAAAAAAAAAGTTTACAAAAAGTTGTCACTAAATGATCTATTGCTCACACATGCCATAGTTATATGTGGAATTGCACCACAAAATATATTCTGCTGCTTCTCCAGAGTACGGAGATACAACATGTGTTGGACTTTTTGGGAGTCTAGCCGCGTACGGCCCCCCGAAATCCAATCACTGCCTTCAGGATTTCTAAGGGTGCAAATTTTTGATTTCACTCCTCACTACCTATCACAGTTTCGAAGGCCGTAAAATGCCAAAATAGCACAAACCCCCCCCAAATGACCCCATTTTGGAAAGTAGACACCCCAAGCTATTTACTGAGAGGCATGTGGAGTCCATGAAATATTTTATATTTTGCCACAAGTTGCAGGAATATTACAAACTTTTTTTTTTTTTTTTTGCACAAAGTTGTCACTAAATGATATATTGCTCACACATGCTATAGGCATAAGTGAAATTACACCCCAAAATAAATTCTGCCGCTTCTCCTGAGTATGGGGATACCACATGTGGGGGACTTTTTGGGAGCCTAGCAGCATACAGGACCCCGAAAATCAAGCACCGCCTTCAGGATTTAAATATAAATCGCTACCAAAAAAACCTGTTAGCGATCGCAGGGATCAGGCCTGACTCTGCGAACGCTGCAGTTATGTGTTTAGTGTTTTGTAAGTGACAGTGATCGATCGATACTGCACTTGGGTGGGCTGGGCGGAGGGGCAAAACGCAGGTGCTAGCAGGTATCTGGGCTGATCCCACTAACAATGTGTTTTTTTGGAACCCTAAACTGCTGGGGATGCTAGTGTAGATCTGATCAGATCAGATATTGATCTGTTCAGATACTATACCACTACGGGAGGTGTATGCTTTGTGCGTGGGTGTTAGCGGTACTGGCACTAACCTAGCGCTGCCTGGGGCGACGCAGACCCTGACCCTAAAACCTAATTGATATCACCCGCCGGGTGATCAGGGGGTTAAACCTTTATTGGATAATAAATGGTGGGTGCCCTGATGCTATAAAAAGCAAACGAACTAACCAGAGTCACCCGTAACACTTATACGGTGATCACTGGTGAAAGGGTTAACTAGGGGCAATCAGGGGGTTAAAATCTTAATTAGGTAGTATATGGGGGTCCCTGACGCTATATAAAAACCTGACAGGGAACCTAAATAACTAACTGGGTAACCAGCGTCACCAGTGACACTTATACGGTGATCGCTGGTGAAAGGGTTAACTCTAGGGGCAATCAGGGGGTTAAAACCTTTATTGGGTAGTATATGGGGGTACCTACTGCTATAAAAACCTGGCGGTGAACCTAAAATAAAAACTAGCTGCCTAGCGGCACCAGTGACACTAATGCAGCGATCAGAAAAAAAACGATTGCTTAGTGGCAAAAGGGGGTGAAAGGGTTAACTCTAGGGGCAATCAGGGGGTTAAACCTTTATTAGGGGGGTAGGGGGCTACCCTGGACCTAACACTAACTGCCCTGACACTTTTTACTGTCACAACTGACACTAAATGCAGTGTTCAGTAAATAAATGATCATTCTGTGTGCACCCGTTTTAGTAAATTTCCCCTACCTATTTGTACCTACTTGAAAATTTCCCCTCTATTACTGTTCAGATGTCAACTCACAATTTGTGATTTCCCTTTACTTTTACTTCCAATGATAATGGTAAACAGGACAAATAGAGAAGGTTGAATATCCCTAACGGGGCCGCAGATAGCAATAAAAACCTGACGTCAGTTCTAATCCCTCTTTACTCTATTTAAAACTAAAATAAAAACGGTTTGCCTTTCGTAACACTTTAAGAAAAAAAAAAAAGAATAAAAAACCTCTAGTTTCAATACGAACAGCCATATAACTGCCTAAATGTATCATTTAGCGCAGGGGTAGGCAACCTGGGGCCCTCCAGCTGTTGTAGAACTACATTTCCCATGAGACATTGCAAGGCTGGCAGTTACAATTACTCCCAGAGGCATGATGGGGCTTGTAGTTCTGCAACAGCTGGAGGGCCCCAGGTTGCCTACCCCTGATTTTGTGTATTAGGCAAACTTCTATATACAAAATGGAGAGTAAGCACTCTACAGCCAATCTGCTCCTTTTCAGAGAAAAGACAATGGTTCTCATACTGGAAACACATACCTAACCAATCCCAGGGAATGCCTTTCTTGGTTGGGAAGGGCCTACAGACATACTGTAATGCCCTGTTATTCCGACGACAAAATCCATCTGATTTTTCCCGACGGATTTTGGCCCAAACTTGTCTTGCATTCACATGTTCACACAAAGTTGTCGGAAAATCTGGTCATTGAGAACGAGGGGATGTAGAACACGTACAACAGGACTATAAAGAGGCCAATAGCCAATAGCTTTTGTCTCATAATCTATTCTGAGCATGCGTGGCACTTTGTCTACACGCAATCGGAATTTAAACGATCGGATTTTGTTGTCGGAAAATTTTTGATCCTGATCTCAAACTTTGTGTGTCGGAAATTCCGATGGAAAAAGTCTGAAGGGAGCCCACACACGATCGGAATTTCTGCCACCACAGTCCGATCGTACATTTTCCGTCGGAAAGTCCGACCGTGTGTATGGGGCAGAACTCTTGCCCAGTCCAACTATTACCAATTAAATTAGGCGTAGGCTCTCTAATATCTGTAGGCATCTTTTATCACTACAGATACCATACAAAAGCCAGAATTATATACAGCTGTGTGCCAATGATCACAAATCTAAAAAGAGGAACAAGAAGAAATGTGCCACGTTTGATGTAAACACCTTATAGTTGCTAAATGAGAGAAATAAAAGAAGAAAAATGGAATTCAAGTTTCCGCTTTAATTTTAGCCATATATACAGATTGCATCTGCTGCTCTGCATAATAATCCTGTAGGAGTTTGAATCATTTAAGTGTGCAGAGTAGGTTCATTTAAGTGTATATTATTCATTATTTTAGGTTTCTAATTGTAATTACTTTAGACAAAAAAAGACAATAATAATAATCATTGGGATTAGCTAGAGCTTTTCCAAGCTTTGCAGATTATTGCAGTTCATTTTTTTAGCTTGGTGAGTGATTATTTTGTTTTCAAACACAGTTCGGCATATGGGACCTTCTGACAAGGAGTATTGTTCAGATTTGTCACTCAACATTGTTTGACCTCAATATTGTTTGAAATGAGATGCGTCTACAGAAGTATAAGAAGGGTTCTTTTAATGAATATGCTTTCATGTGGGAATTAAGCACCATGCTAATTAAAAGCAATTATTACAGCACTTTGAAGTAGCAATTTCATTTTCCTTTTTATACATTTTTTTTTTGTAGTCATTGTTTTCTCCCAAATGCTTAAACACAATTTGGACTGCGAATCAACAAACATTTAATGTGCAATTGCCCTCAAAATGTTACAAAATGACAGAATAGTCACTACAGAATGTGACTTAAAAAGATTCAGGTTCAGGTAAAAGCACATTATACATTTGCATGACTACACTAGACCATAGTTGAAATATGTGGAAATATAGTAACATTTTTGTACATGCAAAAATCAGCCTCAGTATGCAAAAGAGCTCCCTGGCTAATCCCATAACGAAATAATTCCTTGACACCAAGCTTCCTTCCAGGATGATGAAGGAATGGATTAGGTACATTCTGGAGGCCCCAGAAACTCTAGTATGTTGCATTTTTTAATTGATTCTGAAGATCATATACTTTCTGTATGCACAGTACCTTCTAGGGACACAAGAAGGTACTGTAAAGTTATGCACTTGGGGGGCTAAGAATTTGCATGCATCACACATACTAGGGGGCATACAACTGGGGAGATCCATAGTGGAGAAGGATCTGTGGGTTTTGGTAGATCATAAGCTCAATAGTAGCATGCAATGCCAAGCTGCGGTTTCCAAAGCGAACAAAGTCCTTTCTTATATTAACAGAGGTATGGACTCCAGAAAGAGAGATATCATTTTGCCCCTGTACAAATCATTAGTAAGACCTCATCTGGAATATGCAGTTCAGTTTTGGGCACCAGTTCTCAAAAAGGATATCGGGGAACTGGAGAAAGTGCAGAGAAGAGGCATGGAGGAGCTCAGCTATGAGGAAAGATTAGAGGAACTGAATTTATTCACTCTTGATAAGAGGAGATTAAGGGGGGATATGATCAACATGTACAAATATATAAGGGGTCCACATAGTGAACTTGGTGTTTAGTTATTCACTTTACAGTCAACAAAGAGGACAAGGGGGCTCTCTTTAGATCTAGAGGAAAAGAGATTTCATCTCCAAATACGGAAAGGTTATTTCATAGTAATAGCTGTGAAAATGTGGAATAGACTCCCTGCAGAGGTGGTTCTGGCCAGCTCAGTAGATTGCTTTAACCTCCCTGGTGGTATGATTCAGTCTGGAATTAGGTGCTGAAAGCGGTACAATTATTTTGCACGGAAATCTGGCTTTTATTTTGTAGTCCTGTAATTCTTAGGAATAACGCTCTTAAATCTGTTCAAACCAGAGTCTAGCAGACATCCCGGGTATGATAACGTTTCTAATATAATAAAGAATAATAACAATTATTCAATAATGTAATCAAATCCAAAAACACTGAAAAATTGACACTTTTTGGTTGCTATGGACAATCTCCAAATTCCAGGCAGTAAAAAACAGTATTTATAATATAAAAGTGCATGCAGGGCATTGCACAGACCACTAGGGACAAAGGGGGTGTGTATTTTTTAATACAGCACTGTAATCTGTAAGATTACAGTGCTGTGTGTGTTTTGTGTGCTTTTATTTTTTTGAATTTGCCGCCGTTCTCCGCTCCCGTGCGCCGTAACGCCGCAGGGAACGGAGCTCGGCGGCATTTGGCACTGTGAATCGAGCGGAGGACAGCTCGATCACACAGCGCGGCGGACATCGCTGGATCCAGGGGACAAGGTGAGTAACTCTCCCTGTGTCCTCCCCTGCATCGAGCGAAGCCATCCCGAGTCTGGCTCGGGGGTTACCGCTCCTATCAGTATATTCCTACCCCGAGCCAGACTCGGGATTACCGCTAGGGGGGTTAAGAAAGGCCTGAATTATTTCCTAAGTGTACATAATATAACTGGGTACTAACATTTATAGGTAAAGTTGATCCGGGGAAAATCTGATTGCCTCTCGAGGGATCAGGAAGGAATTTTTCCCCCTGCTTTAGCAAATTGGATCATGCTCTGCTGGGGATTTTTGCCTTCCTCTGGATCAACTTTGGTTATATACTGGGTATATGGGATTGTATGATATTATTTTTTATTAAAACATTTTTTTTTGTGGTTGAACTGGATGGACTTGTGTCTTTTTTTCAACCTAGTTTCATAGTTTCATAGTTAGTTAGGTTGAATAAAGACACCAGTCCATCCAGTTCAACCTGAGTGAGTGTCTACACTTGTCCCTATTCCTGTACATTGCATGCTCACATTGGTCCCTACCCTCAAGGAGCCCACAATCCAAGGTTCCCATTCATATACTTGGGCCAAACCTGACTAACCATGTAACTAAGTAATGGGAATTTTGTGTTTGTCAGGAAGTAAAGAATTCAGAGTTTTATATATTTTTGTTTTACTCGGATCTGCCTACAAAGGAAGAAGGGAAGCCACACCTGATTGAAACCTTTTTGGAATTTTCTGCATCTCAGTGACTGTGGCTTGTCATGTGGCTACTGGAAACAGAATTCTTTTAAACAGAGATGGTTGCTGGTTGCTGTTTTTTTAATTGTAAGTTTAGAATATAAATAATGATCCCTGAAGGTCTTCATTAACAGAAAATTAATAAAAGTAAAAGCATCATTTCACAGCACAGTAAAAAATGGTGACAACAAACTAAAGGCAGCACATGTGCAGCTCAGTGTACAGCCCTGGCCAAAAGTTTTGAGAATGACACAAATATTAATTTTCATAAAGTCTGCTGCTTCAGTGTTTTTAGTTCTTTTAGTCAGATGTTACTATGGTATACTGAAATATAATTACAAGCATTTCATAAGCGTCAAAGGCTTTTATTTACAATTACATTAAAGAGGAGTGCCACCTGAAAAAAAAATATTAAAAGTCAGCAGCTACAAATACTGCAGCTGCTGACTTTTAATAAATGGACACCTACCTGTCCCAGGGTCCAGCGATGTCGGCAGCAGATGACGAGTAATCGCTCGTCTCTTGGCTGCCCCCGCCGCCATCCTCTCTCAGGGAATCGGGAAGTGAAGTGTTGTGGCTTCACTGCCCGGTTCCCTACTGCGCATGCGCGAGTCGCGCTGCGTGTCTTCACTTGTCCCCATTGTGTCCTGGGAACTGTGTGTTTCCCAGAACACAATGGGGGGCAGGGCACCTGAGGCTAGCTGCGGCTAGCTATTCCCGGAAATGGGTGCAGATACCTGGATTATACAGGTATCTGCACCCCCCTCCCCCCTGAAAGGCGCCAATTGTAGCACCGGAGGGGGGGAGGGTACCGATGAGCGGAACTTCCACTTGAGGGTGTCGGTCCGCTTTGCAAAGAGTCAATATTTGCAGTGTTGACCCTTCTTTTTCAAGACCTCTGCAATTCACCCTAATATGCTGTCAATCAACTTCTGGGCCACATCCTGACTGATGGCAGACCATTCTTCTTGCATAATCAATTCTTGGAGTTTTCCAGAATTTGCGGGGTTTTTTCATTCACCCGCCTCTTGAGGATTGACCACAGTTGTCAATGGGGATTAAGGTCTGGGGACTTTTCTGGCCATGGAACCAAAATGTTGATGTTTTTTTGTTCCCCAAGCCACTAAGTTATCACTTTTGCCTTATGGCAAGGTGCTCCATCATTCTGGAAAAGGCATTGTTTGTCACCAAACTGTTCTTGGATGGTTGGGAGAAGTTGCTCTGATGCCACGTACACATGACTGGACTTTCCGGCAGAATAGGTCCGACAGAATAATTCTGTCGGATAGTCTGATCGTGTGTGGGATAGTCTGATCATTTTTCTTTAAAAATTTAGACGGACCTAGAAATAGAACATGTTTCAAATCTGTCCGATGGACTCAATTCCTATCGAGAAAACCGTTCGTCTGTATGCTGGTCCGACAAACCAAATACGACGCAAGGGCAGCTATTGGCTACTGGCTATTGAACTTCCTTTTCTAGTCCCGTCACATTTAAAATGAACAGACATTCCAAAGTACTTTAATCCGTTCGTGTGTGGGCAAGTCCGTTCGTTCGGATGTCCATTGTAACTATGTCGAAAGACAGTCGGGAAGACTGTCGGACCTTTTCTGTCGGAAAGTCCGGTCGTGTGTATGCGGCATCAGAGGATGTTTTTGAACCATTCTTTATTCATGGCTGTGTTCTTAGGCAAAATTGTGAGTGAACCCACTCACTTGACTGAGAAACAATTCCACACATGAATGGTCTCAGGATGCTTTACTGTTGGCATTACACAGGACTGATAGTAGAGCGCATCTTTTCTTCTCTGGACAAGGTTTTTGCCTAAGTCTATGCCTCACTGTGCGTGCAGATGCAGCTGAATCAACTTTAGGAGACAGTTCTAGTGCTTGCTGGACTTTCCTGGGCACCCTGGAGCCTTCTTCACAGATGCAGTGGAATTTTTTTTTAGGTGATTGAGTAAATTTTTTTATGGCAAAGAGAATTTGCAATTATTGCAATTCATCTGATCACTCTTCATAACATTCTGGAGTATATGCAAATTGGCATCATAAAGACTGAGGCAGCGGACTTTGTGAAAATGAATATTTTTGTCATTATTGAAACTTTTGGGCATGGCTGTACACTCTACAAAAGACTCTGAGCAGGCATTTGTCTCTTCTACATTAAAAGGCTGTCTGTTACTAGGTTTTTGATTATAGACTTTATTTCCACTTTAAGTAAATCAGGCGGTCAGGGATCTCGTGCAGCAGGTGCTCATTCCCATGCCATTCCTGTACAGCAGGTGCTCATTCTTACGTGCATGTACAGAGTCTTGAGCATAGAAGCTCAAGATGAGCAAGTACTAGAATGCACATTGGTGCATATGTGTAAGCACCTACATGTAGGCATGTGCACGCATCCACAGCTTCTGGTGCCCAGCAACCAATTTAAACAAAAAATCTGCCTGGCCTCAGTGCTGGATTGTCTTCAGCTCTGGTTCCTGTGTTCCTGATTCCAGAAAGTCTGCTAACCTTGTTCCTGACCCAGCTCGTCTGACACCTCTCTTGGATCACCCCTGCCTGTTATGTCTGCTGCTCACTAGTGTTACTGACCTCAGCTTGGATTTCTGACTACGTCTCCGCTTCCTGGTTTGGTACCCCGCTGCCAGCACATTACCGACTTCTGCCTGTTTCTGACCTCAAACCTGATTCCGACTCTGCACCTCTCTGCCTGGCTGATGCTGAACAAAGCTTGTGACCAGACTCCTTACCACCACTGTATGGACACCTGCATCTCCAAACTTCAGCTCACTACTACAGCTTCCTGACACCTGCCGCCCTTCCACTGGCATAACAGTCCCAATCTCCACCACCAGGGGTGCTTAGACAGGAATTGCACAAGAGTCCACTCTCATCATCTCGTGCTCCACAGTCAGGTATGTGACACAGGCCCACAGTGTCTGCCTCCAGTACAGTAAAGTGTCTGAACCTAAAGCTGAATAGACAGAAAGATGCAGGAAATGGAAGTAGGAATCTTCACTTATCCTTTACACACAGACCATCATCATGCCAACCATCTGGTCTTTTCAGGGTCCTCAGCAATAAATGACCTAGGGGCAGGTGGGAGGACCTACAACGTTGTGGCTTAGGATGCAGTCAACACTACAGAAAGTATTGAATGCTAAAGACTGTGCCAAAGGTTGTATTGCTTGAAGACAGTGGAGTTCAAACTCCAGCTATGAGCCAGAGAGGTTAGTATTTAGTATCTTCTAATGCAGGAGCCAAGCTTTATTTTTTTATTTTGAAAAATTTTAAGAACCAGATAGCCATATACTGTATGTATATATAGTTTATAATCAAGAATGCAAATTTGAGATCATTAAATAAAAAATAAAGAACAAACAAAACATTGTCTTTATTACAACACATAACATACACTAATGTACAATAAATACAGATGCTTGGTATCCGGTAACAGACACCTCATAATAAATCAAGAGTATATTACATGGGTTCATTGAATTTGGTGAAACAGCTGAAGTAGGAATCATATCAATTTTGCATTACAATGATACACATTACCTTGAAACTGGAAAAAAATTGTACCTAAAGTAAAAATGACATGTTTAGAAAAGTAGAGATACATTGGTCTACTAAATTTTAAGTTTGGCACATGAAAAGTTTTAGAGAACAGAAAATATGGTATATTAAATGAAACCATTTCTAGTTCTATATTTACACATTTAGTTTCATTCTTTACAAATGCCTATATCAAGCACATCTTTGTTGAATATTTTATGTAGAAAAAAAAATGTTTGACGTTTCTTCACTGTACTTGCCTGGTAATTAAACAAGCTTGATAGCGCAAGTGGCCATCGCCTTAACAAAACGTATAAAAAGGGGGTTTCCAGTTTGGGAACTCCTATTTAATTAATTTGGGACAGGGACTCTCCAACCTTTGCAAGGCTAATTATGGAGGGAATGGGGCTCTGAACCAAAATTAAAGTGGCTTCCCTATCTGACTTTTCAATATTAGTGGTGAGCAGCTTTGAAAAAAGACTCAGTGCCATGTTGCCATGTTTCATGAGAAAATCAAGTGCCCCGCTATAGTCAAATCCCAGCACTACTGCTATAACTTACTTACAGTTGTGTTACCAATGGTAGTATGTCTACGATATTGAAGCTCTTGCCTTTGTACAAAAAAATGGCATAATATGTTCCTTTATCAGACTATATAGATCAGTTTGTCGCATCCTTTGTTTTTGAATGATAAATGGCTATAACAACACCTTAAAGGAAATTTCCATGTTCACTCAAAACAATATATGTAGAATTATTACACTATTTTGCATTTAAATATTTTTAAAACATTACTTTTCTATTTCAGTCTGATGCCACTAAGCAGATAATTTCTTGTAATATGGAAACATGAGTTCAATCTGTATATTGTATCCACAATGCCCCTAGGAATCAAATTCCTTGCTGATCTGACTGGCTCATGCCTGTTATCAGAAGCTTGCACAGAGTTTGAAGTCTAATTAGGGGCATCAGCTGCAAAAAAAAAAAAAAAAAGTTTAAAGGAAACCTGAACTGAGAAAATATGTAGGTAACAGAAATACACATACTATTGTTAATTTGCTAAGAAATTGATAGTTGCATAGCTCTCTCCCATTTCAGTACTTTCTAAGTCACTGGCCCCAAAATGACGTTTAAGTCAGGGTGAAGTAATAACCACAGATGTACACATGTCCCAAGTCAGTGACTCACAAATTACTGAAGATTCTAGACCAGCATGACTACTAGGCATCCAGAATTTTCAAACAGAGCTCGGTAATAGCAGCTTGAATATTTCAAAGAGCATAGGTTTCCTTTAATTTTTGTTGATATATTTTTAAAACTCTAAATAGATGCAGATAGATGGCAAGAATAAAATAAATGTATTCACAACAGAAAAAGGCAATAATCCCCAATGCAATTTGCTAAAATAATTTAAATATTCTTTAGAAAGTTATCAGAACCTAAACAAATGATCAGGGAATGATTTATTTTTATACTGAAATAAGCTATACAGGGGTGACCTCTCCAGAGAAGTGCAGCAGACGTTTGTTAAAGTCATCCCTCCACTCCTACCTGCATGCTCCTTGTTATTACAGATATAGGCAACACATCAGATTGGCTCCCAGTCCTACCATATCCTCTCACAGTCTGCATTTTGCTGTATGGGTGATTAAAGCTGATACCAAATCAAATTTCAATACTTACCTCCTTTATATTTTCCTGCAAAAAACAAAATGTGTGAGAGGATTGCTCTTGGGCATCGGCTAACCTGAGGAACCTAGGTTGCCTTACCTCATGTCTTAATCCATGTCTGCAGAAGCAGATTCAATACAGATCAAGCATACATCTAAACACAAAAGTCATATAGCCAATAGATCAAAACATTATTTGCAAACTCAACCAACAAATGTACTTATTATTACGTATTTTTCAGTCTTCATCATTAGTGTGTGCATTTTAAAAGGAAACAGTATGGGAATATGGGAATTGCTATTTATGGCAGCTCATAGTTATCATACTCGTCTTTTCATCACTACTTGGCAAGTCATTGAAGTCAATGACTTTATTCAAAATATGCATCAGGTACCTCGATACCTTTGATGCATGCTTGCTGCATATCAGAACTTCACTAAGTAGTGACACAAGCATAGCTTCAGAGCCAAAACTTTGCAAAAAGGTATAATTATTGTTTCCATATATTTTATTTATCCTGAGATATTCACTTTCAACTGTGATGTTCTGTAAACTTGCATACTGTTGGGGTGTTATATCAGCAGTGTTCCAGGAACCCTTTGTCTTAAAATCCCTTTCCTAGACTGCAGAGTGCCAGATACGTGCAAGCTATCCCCTCCACTCATCTCTGCTCCACTACCTGCATTCTTCTGCAAGAGCCATAGAAGTGATAAATTCAACTTTGGTCTGCAGATATCAGAACATCCCTTAATGTTCAGCATAGCAGTACTCCCTTTGTGTAACCTCAACTTCTTTGTGAACCCTTTACTGGTAGACAGCTGACAAAAGCTACACAATGCACACTTTATCAATAGTTGTCAGTGGGAGATGATCTGATATCTGTATTTTGCAACGGTGTAGCCATGCCATGAACTTTGTCCAGAATTGAGACAGAGAAGCAAATGTAAGGGGCGAAAAGTGGCAGCAAACACTTGGATCACTTCTTCCTGGGATGGAAGGGGAAACAGGGTTCAGAAAATAGGAGTCTTAAGCAATTACCTGGTGTGGACCACCACTAGAAAGCTGGCTGTGTACTTTGGAGCCCTGAACATGCTAATTCGTATGTCACATCTTGAGAGCGTGGAAATTTATAAGAGGGCCTATAATAACAATTTAACAAAATCATGACTGTAACAAAAAAGTAGCTTATTTCTGTGTAATGGACACTCCTTCTGATACCAGTTATTCACAGGGCACATATTTGTTTTTCCTTACTATGAACCCGTTGTCAGTTTGTGACCAATGCTCTCCTGCCTTCTTCTGTCAGAATGTGGCAACTCTAAAATGACCTTAAAAATATAATTAAAAACATACAAAATAAATGCATATTTTTTCCTGAAAATTAACGATTTGGAGTGAGGAGACAAAAATATCTTTGTTATTTTTAATTTACAATAGGAATATCAGAACAGTTAGTAAAACCCATAACCTCCTCCTTGCAACCAAATTCCAAGCATAGGATGACCTAAACAGTTGTGTAGATGATAATGGCTTATTAGACAACTACTCTTCAAAATACAATGTGCCTGGAAATAGGTTTCTTATACCACAATGAGGTGTCTCAATTTTGCTCTTGTATTATACATTGTATTTTGGACAGACTGTGTAGCAATTTATTTCTGTTTGGCCCCTTTTACATGGGGGCCTCCGTTTGGCGGACTCTGCTTGCACAGTGAGTTTCACTCTCCTCTATGGGGAAATTATATTAAAACCGACCACCTGTTTGTTTTCATCCGATCCTATACGATCCACCAGATGGATGGAAAATAGGACCACCATCCATCTAGATTTGGCAGACAGGATCAGATCAGATAGCAGCAGGTGTCAGCAGGCATGTCACCGCTGACATCTGTTGCTCCATAGAGGTGAATGGATGGTCCGATAAGGTCCACCTAAAACACCGACAGGCAGACCTGATTGAACAGCCTGTGTTAAAGGGCCCTTAGGTGCACAACTGCCAATACTTTTTTTAGTTCATATGTATATGTGAATAAAAAAAATAACTATTTTTGGAAATTGTCAAATACATAGAATTTCTGTTGAAAAAAAACTGAAAGTCCATGCCTATTATTTCTTTTCAAAATAGATATCTGATAACATAGCAATGACATTTTTTTGTTTCCGAACATGCTCAGTATCATTTCAATTCAGCCCACTTAACAGTCAATGTCAAAGGAACTTATACAGTTGAGATTAAGTAAAAAAGGCCAGAATACATCATGCTGATTTACTGAATGAAAGGTTGCTTCATACAGTAACTAGCGCCAGGCCAGATAATAATTGATTTCGTCAGCCTATGAGAATAAATCATGAAGTCCACTATTTATATATTGCTGTTATTCTAAGATCACAAGGCAGAAATGCTGGTTTACACTGAAATGCATGAGTTGTGTGTCATAAAGTCATACTTGCAGTTACAGCCAAGAGGTGAATTTACACTTTAATGGTTGCCTTTTGACATTTCATAAGTAAAAAAAAAAGTCTTGGCAATTTTTTAATTGTTTCAATGCTTAGCATGATTGCAAGACGAATGAATAAAGAACAAAGAAACTCCTGATAAAAACAGAAGATACATCCAAACAGAGGGTACATCCAGGGAAACTCCAATTCAAGACTGTTTAAAATCATTCCCACAGTAGACCAATCCTAAAATATTCCATGTCTTGACAGTATTAACTTTCCTAGTCCAGTCTTGTGCCTTTTCATCATTTAGGCCTTGCGTAAATTGGTTCATAGATATGCTTTGACTGGTTCATAAATGATTATTTTTGGAAAGATAGGCTATGAGAGCTACAGCCACTCCAACATATATTCCTGTTCCTATAGTGATGGATAATACTGCTAAGAAGAGTGCTCGTCGGGAGCTGGAACTTGCTTGATGAAAGTCTCCTTTGGCTACCGCTTTGTTTGTCTGTAAATAAAAGAAAAATACATTTTAGAAGTACAACAAAATAACACATTTCTAACCCAAAATTACTACAGTAATATTGACTATAGTATACTATATGAAGTTCAGAATTCAGAGATGCATTGAAAAAGTAACTAAGGAACTATAGCTTGTGGATAAATATTCAAGAAGTGGTGCCAACGACCTTCTCTGCCCAAACATAGCAAGGAATCCATTCTTAAAAAGGGAGGGGATGCCAAGTTAACACAGAACACGTGATTCAGTCATAGCTACACTGGCCATAAGGCTGTTTGTTTTGTAAAAGTGTTTATGCAGCCTGCAGTTAAAGTGGAACTAAACCCTCCTATCCTTTACAGCCAAGGTAGCTGCCATCTTAACCTTTGCTTGATCTACAGTTGCGACACATGTGACCAACTTTGACACCAGCTATTTGATGGCTTGACAGTTCAGTTGAGAGCTAACATAAGCACACTAGTAACTGTAACAATTATCATTCAAGACATGCATTGAATACAACTGTTTTGGTAAAATTGGTGGGCTTAGTTCCTCTTTCAGACATACGTGCTGGCAGAAACACTGCTATAGAACACACAACATGCATGGTCAATAATTAGTTAAGCATCAAACAAACTCCCTCTATAAGATGATTCTTTCTCCCTCCATGTGCTGGTATGTATCACGATCAGTGCCTGTCTCTCACCCTGAGAATCTATCCTTCCTGCCCTGAAGTGATGATCATGTCTTTTTCCCCACCAGACTGATAAGCAGCCCCAATTCCACACCACTGGAGAGATGACTTTTGCTGCCTATAAACTCCAAGCACCCATTTTGTATGATTACCCTTCTCCAACTGATTACACCTCCCTTCACCGATTAATGACCAGTGGGCTACCCCATACCAATGCACACCATTCACCTGTTATATGAATAGCACCCATGGCTTCCTCACCAGATAATTGACTGCCGATCATCTAACTGAAGAGCACCCACGCCTTATTCCTAAATCCCTAAATTACAATTGCAATTACTTCTAAAGCCCCATACACACTATCAGATTATCTGAGAGTTTTTCCTTCAAATTTACCAAAACCATATAATATGAGGACAAACCTTAGGAGTTTCAATGTGTATGCAATCAGGCAGGCCCTTCTACTACATGGTTTTGGTAAATCTGAAGGAAAAACTCAGCAGATAATCTGATAGTGTGTATGGGGCTTAATAAGTACCAAAGATATGCCCATAACCAGGTTATATATTTATTTGTATAAGTTCACACCTTTTTATTACAAATCATAGACACTGTTTTGTTTTTCTCATACTAAAATGTGTTATTTTTTATTTTGTGCCTACATAATTCACACAGATATTATTGGTATTGGTGTTGTATATTATGCTTTAAATAAATATATTCTGACACTGCATGTTTTACAACCATTAATTTTCCGGTCCTAGTATTTAACTGCAGGGTACACTTGTATTGTTTTACTATAAAATGTTCTAAAACTTTTCTGCATAGCAACCTCTACATTTGTTTATTTTTCAAGGATGTGGAAAAGAGAGAAACAAATCTACGTAGTCCTTTGTGATATTGTTATACTGTTATCAATTATTAACATATCTTAATAATTTAACATTATACAGTATGGAATTCAGAAACACTGTATTTTCTTCCTCTTCACTAGCATAAAACAACACATTAAGAAAAACATGCACCTTTCTTCAATAATTTAGAACTTTGCAATTACTACAGAGTGCACATTATATGAGTTAGCACATATAAATGAGGAAGGGTACCTTTTGCAAAAAATATCAGGTGATGAATCACAGCTGGAACAATGTAAGATCCTAGGAGTCATGTAGATGTCAAAAGCAATTTTTGTTATAAAATATATTCTATGTGCATAACAGGTAGGTTTTTATAAATAATGTAAAGGGTTAACAATATGATCAGAATAATATTATAAGTTGAATTCAATCTCAAGATTCCTTTCTTCCAGCAGTGCACAAAGTCTGCAAGAAACCCTACTTCATTGAAGCATGCCCTGTAGACCTAGTGAGGGTTTTTAGAGTAGACCATTCCCCCAGTGCACCCAGCACACCAATAGCTGGGTTGGATGACTGCTCTCCTCAATAGGACAAGCTGCCTCTCTATCATAGTTATAAGCCATATTTCCTGATTAATTAGGGACCAAAAGAGCTAGGGGTATCTTCAATAGGAAGCCCTAAAGTAATTATGCGGTGCTTTCTTCCTTTAAAAAAACATTCTGCTTAGAGTAATCTTTTTCATTCTTGAGTTTTTATGATTTTTGTCTATATTGTACACATACAGTTTTACACATTTCAGATTTTTCACAATGCAAATTATAGTTTTACTTAGTGGGGAGTAATTTGTTAAATAGGTATTTATGGGCGCAACTGGACAGGAAATAATAAAACCAAAGATGGATGATCAACTACCTTTCATGTTGCCAGAAGGCCACAACTCTCAGAACTCTCTAAAATATTACTCCACTCATTATAATTTGTCAATTTTTAGAAATAAATACTATAAATAAATAAATAATATGATAAATAAATAGTATACATACCTATCAAATAGCACATAAAGACAGAAACAGAAACTTGATAGAAATGTTAATGTTAATCCCACTCTATGAAGTGCAAGAACCTACTTAAACATTTAATTCAAATTACATCCAGTTGGGTAGGTTGTTAAAATACATAGTTGTTGGTAAATCTAAAGAGGCAAATGTGCAATCAGATTGCAATGTTTGTGCCCATCCTTAGGTCTATGGCCTGCTATACACCAATTACTTATATTTTGCTCTGTCCATTTTTTCTGGCTGGCAAGCTATGAGTGCTGGAGACCCTCTATTTTACATCTGTAGTGGTTAGCTCCTTACATGTGCACCTCCCTGGCTAGTTATAAATTGGTAAGCTCTTTGCCTTTATTTCAAGGCAAGTCTCAAGCTTTACAATACACTTATGAGGCTTGAGTAATCTTTAGGTTAAGATATTATCTTGGCTTAAGGTGGTCACAGACAGTTTTTAAGCGTGTCTCTTCAATTAAACTTCTGTTGAGCAGGGTCGGCTACACATGAATTTAAATTCTGCTGGCCCCCAGCTAAATTTTGATTAGTGCATGGCTAATTTAAGTAATTTCAACATATGCCACGGTCCCTTTCCTCTTAAAGATCTCGTTCAACATCAGAGCCTGACCTCACAAATGTGCTTTTGGAAGAATGGTCAAACATTCCTATAGACACACTCCTATACCTTGTGGACAGCCTTCCCAGAAGAGTGGAAGCTGTTATAGGTGCAAAGGATGGGCCAAATCAATATTGAACCCTAAGACTGGGGTGCCATTAAAGTTTATGTAAGTGTAAAGGCAAGCATCCCAATACTTTTGGTAATATAGTGTATATTTAAACAGAGCATTCAGAAGGGTGTTGGCTAAAGCTGAAGGACAAATTAAAACCTTTAGAGCTCAACTACAACCCAATCTCTTATGCTGGTTAACCACTTCTGGACCGCCCACATGCTGTGGCAGGGCGGCCTGGCTGCGCCAACCGACATACCTGTACGTCGGTCTGTGCATTAGATACAGTGGGCGTGCACCCGCCGCGTGAGCTCGCCCATGAGTGTGGCAGACTCAATGTCTGCCGGCCACCTGCGATCGCGGTAAAGAGAGGCAAAATGGGGACGTAAACAAGGCAAGTCTCCGTTCTATAGGAGACAGCACTGAGATTGGCTGTTCCTAGTGATCAGGAACAGCAATCTCTATGTTGTCCCAGTAAGCCCATCCCCCACACAGTTAGGACACACCCAGGGAACACAGTTAACCCCTTGATCGCCCCAAGTGTTAACCCCTTCCCTGCCAGTGTCATTTATACATTGATCAGTGCATTTTTTTTAGCACTGATCACTGTAATAATGTCACCAGTCCCCAAAAAAGTGTCACTTGTGGTCAGATTTGTCCACCGCAATGTCGCAGTCCCGAAAAAAAATTACAGAATGCCCTCATTAACAGTAAAAACAATGAAAAAAAATAAAAGTCCATAAACCTCTCATAATTTATAGACGCTATAGTGTTTGCACAAACCAATCAATATGCTCTTATTGCAATATTTTTTTTTACAAAAAATATGTAGCAGAATACATATTGACCTAAACTGATAAATACATTTTTTTATATATTTTTGGGGGATATGTATTATAGCAGAAAGTAAACATTATTGTTTTTTTTTTCAAAATGGACGCTCTATTTTTTTTATAGCGCAAAAAAGAAAAACAGCAGAGGTGATCAAAAACCCCCAAAAGAAATCTCTATTTATGGGAAACAAAAAAACATACATTTTGCTTGGGTATAACGTTGCACACCAGCGCAATTGTCAGTTAAAAAGCGGCACATTGTCATATCGCAAAAAATGGCCTGGTCATTATGGGGGTAAATCCTCCCAGAGCTAAAATGGATAAAGGGCCTTTCAAGGTACTCATAGGTTAAACATATTTATAAAATCAATTGTACAGACTTTTTAAAATGTATTTAAAATGCATGCTAAGGCCTAATGCTTAAAGCTGAAAGCAAGGGAAACGGCTAAATACTCAAATGAATTACATATACTGTATAAGAGTTGTTTTGCCTGCAAAATCATTTGTATTTCTGTTTGTTCAGTCCTAAATATTCTCAGGGATAGTAGTTTATCACATAAACACATCAAATGGTTATATTAATATCACCAAAAATGGCAAATTCATAAATCATAGATGTATCTGTGACCTCTCTACTCCACCGACAGATCCATGTACTATTCATGAAAACAATTGGATTTATGAATATAACTTGATGATGATGTTGATGTGATAAATATATTTTAGATCTAATACACTCTGGAAGAAGAAGACTCGTGCCTCGAAAAGTATTAATACATCTTTTTTTTACCTCCCCTGGAATTAACCACTTCAGCTCCGGACCAATAAACACCTTAAGGACCAGAGGTCTTTTTGAAATTTCGCACTGCGCTGCTTTAACTGGTAATTGCGCGGTCATGCAATATTGCACCCAAACGAAATTTGCGTCCTTTTCTTCCCACAAATAGAGCTTTCTTTTGATGGTATTTGATTGCCTCTGCGATTTTTTTTTTTTTGCGATATAAATGGAAAAAGAGCGAAAATTTTTTTAAAAAAAGATATTTTCTTCTTTTTGTTATAAGAAAAATCGAATAAACTAAATTTTAGTCATACATTGAGGGCAAAATGTATTCAGCCACATGTCTTTAGTAAAAAAAATGTCAATAAGTGTATATTTTTTGGTTTGCGCAAAAGTTATAGCGTCTACAAACTAGAGTACATTTTCTGGAATTTACACAGCTTTTAATTTATGACTGCCGATCTCATTTCTTGAGGTGCTAAAATGGCAGGGCAGTACAAATCCCCCCCAAATGACCCCATTTTGGAAAGTAGACACCCCAAGGAAATTGCTGATGGGTATGTTGAGCCCATTGAATATTTATTTTTTTTGTCCTAAGGGATTGAATAATGACAAAAAAAAAAAAAAAAATTTTTTACAAAAAGTTGTCACTAAATGATATATTGCTCACACATGCCATGGTTATATGTGGAATTGCACCCCAAAATATATTCCGCTACTTCTCCCGAGTATGGGGATACCACACGTGTGGGACTTTTTGGGAGTCTAGTCGCGCACGGCACCCCGAAAACCAATCACCACCTTCAGGATTTCTAAGGGTGCAAATTTTTGATTTAACTCCTCACTACCTATCACAGTTTCGAAGGCCATAAAATGCCAAAATAGCACAAAACCCCCCAAAATGACCCCATTTTGGGAAGTAGACACCCCAAGCTATTTACTGAGAGGCATGTTGAGTCCATGGAATATTTTATATTTTGCCACAAGTTGCGGGAATATTACAAACTTTTTTTTTGTTGCATCAAGTTGTCACTAAATGATATATTGCTCACACATGCTATGGGCATATGTGAAATGACACCCCAAAATACATTCTGCTGCTTCTCCTGAGTATGGGGATACCACATGTGTGGGACTTTTTGGGAGTCTAGTCGCGCACGGCACCACCGAAAACCAATCACCACCTTCAGGATTTCTAAGGGTGCAAATTTTTGATTTAACTCCTCACTACCTATCACAGTTTCGAAGGCCATAAAATGCCAAAATAGCACAAAACCCCCCCAAATGACCCCATTTTGGAAAGTAGACACCCCAAGCTATTTACTGAGAGGCATGTTGAGTCCATGGAATATTTTATATTTTGCCAAAAGTTGCGGGAATATTACAAACTTTTTTTTTTTTTGCACAAAGTTGTCACTAAATGATATATTGCTCACACATGCTATGGGCAGAAGTCAAATTGCACCCCAAAATAAATGCTGCTGCTTCTCCCGAGTACGGGGATACCACATGTGGGGGACTTTTTGGGAGCCTAGCCACGTACGGGACCCCGAAAACCAAGCACTGCCTTCCGGATTTGAATATAAAATGCTACCAAAAAACCTGTTAGCGATGGCAGGGATCAGGCCTGACTCTGCGATCGCTGCAGTTATGTGTTTAGTGTTTTATAAGTGACAGTGATCGATCGATAATGCACTTGGGTGGGCTGGGCAGAGGGGCAAAACGCAGGTGCTAGCAGGTATTTGGGCTGATCCCGCTAACAATGCGTTTTTTTGGAACCCTAAACTGCTGGGGACGCTAGTATAGATCTGATCAGATCAGATATTGATCTGTTCAGATTCTATACCACTACGGGAGGTGTATGCTTTGCGTGTGGGTGTTAGCGGTACTGGCACTAACCTAGCGCTGCCTGGGGCGACGCAGACCCTGACCCTAAAACCTAATTGATATCACCCGCCGGGTGATCAGGGGGTTAAACCTTTATTGGGTAATAAATGGTGGGTGCCCTGATGCTATAAAAAACAAACTAACCAGAGTCACCCGTAACACTTATACGGTGATCAGTGGTGAAAGGGTTAACTAGGGGCAATCAGGGGGTTCAAATTTTTATTAGGTAGTATATGGGGTCCCTGGCGCTATATAAAAACCTGACGGGGAACCTAAATAACTAACTGGCTAACCAGCGTCACCAGTGACACTTATACTGTGATCGCTGGTGAAAGGGGGTGAAAGGGTTAACTAGCAGCAATCAGGGGGTTAAAACCATTATTGGGTAGTATATTGGGGTACCTAGCGCTATAAAAACCTGGCGGTGAACCTAAAAAAATAACTAGCTACCTAGCGACACTAGCGACACTGATGCAGCGTTCAGAAAAATTATCGCTTAGTGACACTGGCAAAAGGGGGTGAAAGGGTTAACTAGCGGAAATCAGGGGGTTAAAACCATTATTGGGTAGTATATGGGGGTACCTAGCGCTATAAAAACCTGGCGGTGAACCTAAAAAAATAACTAGCTACCTAGCGACTGTAGCGACACTAATGCAGCGATCAGAAAAACGATCGCTTAGTGACACTGGCAAAAGGGGGTGAAAGGGTTAACTAGCGGCAATCAGGGGGTTAAAACCATTATTGGGTAGTATATCGGGGTACCTAGTGATATAAAAACCTGGCGGTGAACCTAAAAAAATAACTAGCTACCTAGCGACACATGCAGCGATCAGAAAAATGATCGCTTAGTGACACTGGCAAAAGGGGGTGAAAGGGTTAACTAGCGGCAATCAGGGGGTTAAAACCATTATTGGGTAGTATATCGGGGTACCTAGCGCTATAAAAACCTGGCGGTGAACCTAAAAAAATAACTAGCTACCTAGCGACTGTAGCGACACTAATGCAGCGATCAGAAAAACGATCGCTTAGTGACACTGGCAAAAGGGGGTGAAAGGGTTAACTAGCGGCAATCAGGGGGTTAAAACCATTATTGGGTAGTATATCGGGGTACCTAGCGATATAAAAACCTGGCGGTGAACCTAAAAAAATAACTAGCTACCTAGCGACACATGCAGCGATCAGAAAAATGATCGCTTAGTGACACTGGCAAAAGGGGGTGAAAGGGTTAACTCTAGGGGCAATCAGGGGGTTAAATCTTTATTGGGGGGTGATAGGGGGCTACCCTGGACCTAACACTAACTGTCCTGACAGTTTTTACTGTCACAACTGACACTGAATGCATTGATCAGTAAAGAAATGATCAATGCAATCAGTGACACTGTGACTGGGGGGGGAGGGGGGGCGGGGGGGATCGGGGGGCGATCGGGGGGGGATCGGGGGGGGGTTTGTGTGCCTGTGTGTACCTACATGTCAGTGTAGTGTTGGTGCACACTTACTATTAGTCTTCTCCTCGTAGTCCGGTCAAAAAGACCGCCCCGAGGAGAATGACATCACTTCCTCCTTCCTGTGTAAACAATACACAGTGGGAGGAAGCTTCTCATTGGCCAGGTGCGATCCAGAGGGGGTGGCCGAAAACCAACGGCCATCCCCTCATCACGGAGCGCTCCTGGAGCGAACCGGACCGCCGTAACCAGCGGGAGGGGGTCCGATCGGACCCCCCACCCGCTGGAAGGCAAACACGTACATCTACGTGATTGTGCCTGCCTGTGCCATTGTGTTGACGTACAATGGCAATACGGCGGTCCTGAAGTGGTTAAAGTGGTTGTAAAGTCAGAAAGTTTTTTCTCTTAATGCACTCTATGCATTAAGATAAAAAGCCTTCTGTGTGCAGAAGCCGCACCCGGCGCCCCCATCTTTGTCCAGCAAAGTTCACGAGTATTTTGGCCATCTGAGACTCTCCCTCCTGATTGGCTGAGATACAGTAGCGATGCCATTGGCTCCCACTGCTGTCAAATTTGGCTAACCAATCAGGAGAAAGAGGGGGTGGGGTTGGGTCACGGCTCTGTATCTGAATGCACACAGGGAGCTGTGACTCAGCTCGGGTATCTCCATAGCAATCTTCTTGCTGTTGGGACACTCAACAAGGAGGAGGGGCCAAGAGTGCCCTAGAGGCACCCAAGAAGAGGAGGATTGCGGCTGCTCTGTGCAAATCCACTGAAACAGAGCAAGTATAACATGTTTTGTTATTTTTATTTAAAAAAAAATAGACTTTACAATCACTTTAAACCAAATGTGTTGTCGAAAAATAATAATAACGTTCCATAGATGTAGTCACATCTCCTATCTGTAATAAAGGATCCTGTAAAAAAATCTGTACAGTGATGACAGATACTCTCCCCGCTGCTGAACTTCCAGCGATGAGGGAGTCTTCTGGGAGCTGCAGCAGAAAAGTTCCCGACGAGGACCCGCCCCTTCCTCCCTCCTCCTCCTTTGAGAAAGGTCAGTGCATTGATTACACAGTCTGTGAATGAGGGGAGAATCTTTTCATTGATCAGACTCTCCTCCTTGCACAGATCATGCTACATGCAATGCTTGGGCTTTTCTCCATAGAGGCGGGAGGGGAGTGGATGCTTGTTGGGATTTTTTTTCTCTCTGCAGCTCACAGAAGTCCCTGAGCTATTAAATCACTCAGCTCTTGTATCTGTCATCTGACAGGCATAGGACATACTTCATTATAGGTAAGTGATATGACTGCAGCTATAGGAGCAAAATTATTTTATGCTTAAACTTCGGGTTTAACCACTTGCCTACTGGGTACTTTTACCCCCTTCCTGCCCAGGCCAATTTTCATCTTTTAGCACTGTCACACTTTAAATGACAATTGCACGGTAATGCTACACTGTACCCAAATGAGATTTTTACAATTTTTTCACACAAATGCAGCTTTCTTTCGGTGGTATTTGATCACCACCAGGTTTTTTCTTTTTTGCTAAAACAAATGAAAAAAATACCAAAAATTTTGAAAAAATAGGGTTTTGTAGTTTGTTATAATATTATGCAAACAGAATTTTTTTCTCCTTCACTGATGAAGCTGCACTGATGGACACCAATAGTCTGCGCTGATGGACACTGATGAGGTGGCACTGGTGAGCACTAAAGAAGAGACGCTCATGAGTCTGCACTGATAGGTGGCACTGATAGACGGCACTGATGGACAGTAATAGGCGGCACTGAAGGGCACTGATAGGTAGAACTGATAGGCAACACTGATGTGCACTGGTAGGTGGCACTGATGAGCAATGATAGGCTGACACTGATGAGGATGCACTTATGAGTACTGATTGGCAGCACTGGTGGGCACTGATTATGAGTGTACATGTCCCTTTGCACAAGCCAAATATCGCATCTCTTCAATCTGTCAGCGTGAGGAAAGAAGTGCCGATAACCGGCTTGGTTTACATCGTGAACAACTGTCATTGGACACAGCTGATCCCATGGTAAAGTGCCACTGTGATTGGCCCTTTACCCCAATCTGTGATCAGCTGTGTACTAAGTATGCAGCGATCACAGAACAATACAAAAAAATAGATATATTTGACAATCCAATATAAGCGTACTTTAAAAATATCCTTTCATGTTGGGAGTTCTGCCTGTCTGCTGGTCAACTCTTTCCACAACTTCTCTGCATGCTTTGCAGATTCTCCTCTACTCTTTCATTAAATGTCTAGGGACTACATATCCCATGGCACCTTGCTGCCTGCAAGCAGTAATTCCTGTACTGACTCCGCCTCCTGAAATTCCTCTTCTCACCACCTCTGTAGTTCAGAATGCAGGCTCTGTGATATGTGTGATACAGCAGTGCCTGCCCACAGGGTAAAGTAAATACATGTCAGAGAATTCAAGGAAGTAAAGATTAATAGGAATAGGCTAGAATTAATTGAAATTCAATCTGGAAATGAATATATGATTTTACATTTTGACTATCACATCTACTTTCCTATGATCTGATCTTCCATCCAGAGCATTTTAGAATAATTTGAATGAAAGCAATCGGATTTGCACAAAATAGATGATGCAGTTTATGTATTTTCTATAATTCATAGATTCAATCATATTGTCTGATTTGGTGAAAAATAATTTGATCAGATTGTTACATGTATGGCCACCTTTAGATTAGGCAAGAATTTGATTAAAGCAGAGCTCCACCCAAAAGGGTAAGCTCCGCTTGTTTGCCTCCTCCCCCCTCCGCTGCCACATTTGTTTTGAAAAGTACCTGTCCCCACTTCCGGGAGACCTTGCCACCGAAGTTCGGCAACTGGCTGTGAAGCCGCAAGGCTTCATTGCCAGTTTACCGCTTACCTTACAAGGAATGGCAGCGGCAGCACCCGAGAAGATGGGGAGAATCAGATGGGGTGCCAACATCACGGGCTCCCTGGACAGGTAAGTGTCCTAATATTAAAAGTCAACAGCTGCAGTATTTGTAGCTGCTGACTTTAAATATTTGTTGGGGGAGGGGCTAGAGGTCCGCTTTAAGTTTCATGTCTTTGTTTCAGTGCGATCCCCTAGGTATTTTCCCTCACTTCCTGTTACAATGTAACAAAACAAAGAGATGGGCTTTAAACTATCTAACAAGCATGATTTACTCTTTCTCATTTACCGCATGTAACCAGCATTATATTATAAATTGGCACATGTAGTGAATGATCATGTGTTTTATCAATTGCCTTGTTTTTAATTATCTTTTACTGAGCTATAAAGGTTCCTACAAAGCATAAACTCCTACATAGCATATACAACCATTCAGCTTTAATCGTCAGTCTCTATGGACTATTTAACGGTAAACTGAATGAATTTGTATCACTCTACATAAACTGGAATTGTTGCTCAAGGTAACTCCTTACAAGTGAAATTCCCGAGCTTTTACAAATAAAGACTATGCTTATTTTCATGTAATGTACTGTAGTATCTTTTTCCATTTCAATTCTATTTTGGAATGCAAACTCTAATACATTTTTTATAGCATAGCATATGTATGTTTCACTAGTTTATTATTATATTATAGTTTATTATGTGTTTTTTTTAATTTTGGATATACAGTACTTTGCAAAAGTATTCACCCCCCTGGCATTTATCGTGTTTTGTTGCCTCACAACCTGGAATTAACATGGATCATTTAATTTACAGAACATAACCGCAACTTTGAAGTTTTTTTTTTTATTGTGACGCAAACAACAAATAACAGAAAAAGTCAATGTGCATAACTATTCACCCCCTAAAGGCAATACTTTTTAGAGCCACCTTTTGCGGCTATCACAGCTCCAAGTGGCTTTGTAAAAGTCTCTATGAGCTTGCCACATCTTACCACTGGGATTTTTGCCCTTTCTTCATTTGCAAAACTGCTCTAGCTCCTTCAAGTTGGATGGTTTGCGCTTGTGAACAGCAATCTTTAAGTCTGACCACAGCTGTTCTATTGGATTGAGGTCCGGGCTTTGACTAGGCCATTCCAACACATTTACATGTTTCCCCTTAAACCACTCAAGTGTTGCTTTAGCAGAGTGTTTGGGGTCATTGTCCTGCTGGAAGGTGAACCTCCGCCCTAGCTCCAAATCACACACAGAGTAGTTCAGGTTTTGCTCAATATCCCTGTATTTAGCACCATCCATCTTTTCCTCAACTCTGACTAGTTTCCCAGTCCCGACTGCTGAAAAAAATCCCCACAGCATGATGCTGCCACCACCATGTTTCACTGTGGTATTCTTTGGGTGATGTGATGTGTTGGGTTTGTGGCAGACATTGCATTTTCTTTGATGGCCAAAAAGTTAAATTTTAGTCTCCTCAGACCAGAGCACCTTCCTCCATACATTTTGCAAGTCTTCCACGTGCCTTTTGGCAAACTCAAAACATGCTGCTTTGTTTTTTGCTGAAAGTAATGGTTTTCTTCTTCTTTTGGCCACTCTGCCATAAAGCCCAACTCTATGGAGCGTACGGCTTATTGTCGTCCTTTGTACAGATACTCCAGTCTCTGCTGTGGAACTCTGCAGCTCCTCCAGGGTTACCTTAGGTCTCTGTGCTGCCTCTTTGATTAATTCCCTCCTTGCCGGTCTGTGAGTTTTGGTTTGCGGCTGTCTCTTGACAGGTTTGCTGTTGTGCAATGTTCTTTCCATTTGGTTATGATAGATTTGATGGTGCTCCTAGGGATCATCAAAGATTTTGATATTTTTTTTAGAACCTAACCCTGACTTGTACTTCTCAACAAGATTGTCCATTACTTGTTTGGAGAGTTCCTTGGTCTTCATGGCAGTGATTGGTTAGTGGTGCCTCTTGCTTAGGTGTTGCAGCCTCTGGGGCCTTTCAAAAAGGTGTGTATATGTAATGACCGATCAAGTGACACTTAGATTTCACAAAGGTAGACATCATTTCACTAATTATGTGACTTCTGAAGTTAATTGGTTGCCCCAGAGATTTTTATGGGCTTCATAACAAAGGGGGTCATCTTAACATGAATATTAAATAGAGAAACCAAGGCCTTGTATATAGTCCAAGCCCAAAAAAACTGATCTGAAGACCTGCACAATTTATTTTAGGCACCACAAGGTCCCTGCACTTTACCAATAATGTACAGCAGAGGAACTGTTTACATATAGGGCATTGTTCTAATGCACATGGTACCAGTATCTTTGCCCCTTATGTACTGCATGTGTGTTTCTGTTCACTTGGAATGGTGCACCAATGCACATGCACAATGCACAGCAGAATACCATGATGATGTGTGATGCTGTGGGCTGTGGTTGAAAAAATAAGGCAGGAGTGATTTCACCTGCATTGGAGCCCAAATACCTAGACTTGGGTAATGCAACACTTGCTGTATTCAAAACTAGTGAAAAGTTGTATTTTAATTATCTTCCCTTAAAATGCTATAACTTAAATCTTTATGTTGTCTGAACATACCAATGCATATAGTCACTTTACACTGATAAATAGGATTGCTTTTTTATCTCATAGTTACATAGTAGGTGAGGTTGAAGACTATGTGTGTGATTATATGTCAGTATTACGTTGTATATCCCTGTATGTTGTGGTCATTCATGTGCTTATCTAATAGTTTTTTGAAACTATCGATGTTCCCCGCTGATTCCATCGCCTGTGGAAGCAAATTCCACATCCTTGTTGCTCTTACAGTAAAGAACCCTCTACGTAGTTTAGGGTTAAACCTCTTTACTTCCAATTTTAATGAGTGGCCACATTTCTTGTTAAACTCCCTTCCACAAAAAAGTGTTATCCTTATTGTGGGGTCACCAGTATGGTATTTATAAATTTAAAGCGGGAGTCCGCGTTTTTTTATTTTTTTAAAGCCAGCAGCTACAAATACTGCAGCTGCTGACTTTTAAAATAGTGACACTTACTTGTCCAGCGCGCCCGCGATGTCGGCACCCGAAGCCGATATCTCGATCTTCTCTCTGGTGCTGCCGCCGCCATCTTGGGTATGGGAATCAGGAAGTGGAGCCATTCGGCTTCATTTCCCAGTTCCCTACTGCACATGCACGAGTCGCGCTGCGCAATAAGGATGGACCCGCTGCCTCTGGGATCTGTGTGGGGACTTTCGGAAAGGGGCGTAATCTACGCCCCTTTCCGCAGAGAGCTATCCTGGAAGTGGGTGCAGATATCTGTACTGTACAGGTACCTGCACCCCCCTCCCCCCTGAAAGGTGCCAATTGTGGCGCCGGAGGGGGGGAGGAATCCAATGAGCGGAAGGTCCACTTTAGGGTGGACCTCCGCTTTAAATCATATCCCCTCTCAAGCATCTCTTCTCCGGAGAGAATAAGTTCAGTGCTCGCAACCTTTCCTCATAACTGACATCCTCAAGACCATTTATTAGCTTTGTTGCCCTTCTTTGTACTCGCTCCATTTCCAGTACATCCTTCCTGAGGACTGGTGCCCAGAACTGGACAGCATACTCTAGGTGTGGCCGGAACAGAGTCTTGTAGAGTGGGAGAATTATCGTTTTATCTCTGGAGTTGAGCCTGTTTTTAATGCATGCCAATATTCTGTTTGCTTTGTGAGCAGCAGCTTGCCATTGCATGCCATTGATGAGCCTATCATCTGTTTAGATCTTTTTGCAAGGTTTCCACCTCCTGCGGAGAAGTTATTGCCCTGTGTAGCTTAGTATTGTCCACAAATACAGAGAATGAACTGTTTACCCCATCCTCCATGTTGTTTATGAACAAAATAAATAGGATTGGTCCCAGCACAGAACCCTGTGGGACCCCACTAGCCACCCCTGACCATTCCGAGTACTCCCCATTTATCACCACCCTGTGAACTCGCCCTTGTAGCCAGTTTTCAATCCATGTATCTCATAACACTTATAATCTGAAGAATGAAATATACAGTGCCTTGAAAAAGTATTCATACCCCTTGAAAGTTTCCACCGTAAAAAAAAATTATTGGAATTTTATGTGATAGACCAACACAAAGTGGCACATAAGTGTGAAGTGGAAGTTAAAAGGATAAATGGTTTTCAAATTGTTTTACAAATAAATATCTGAAAAGTGTGGCGTGTATTTGTATTCAGCCCCCCTGCGTCAATACTTTGTAGAACCACCTTTCAATGCAATTACAGCTGCAAGTCTTTTTGGGAATGTCTCTACCATCTTTGCACATCTAGAGAATGACATTTTTGCCCAATCTTCTTTGCAAAATAGTTCAAGCTCTGTCAGATTGGATGGGGTGCATCGGTGAACAGAAATTTTCAAGTCTTGCCACAGATTCTCAATTGGATTTAGGTTTGGACTTTGACTGGGCCATTCTAACACATGCATATGCTTTGATCTAAACCATTCAATTGTATCTCTGCCTGTATGATTGGGGGTAGTTGTCCTGCTGGAAGGTGAACCTCCACCCCAGTCTCAAGTCTTTTACAGACTCTAATTGGTATTCTTCTAAGATTGCCCTGTTTTTGGCTCCATCCATCTTCCCATCCACTCTGACCAGCTTCCCTCTTCAGGGTGATGTGCAGTGTTAGTTTTCAGCCACACATAGCGTTTTACTTTTAGGCCAAAAAGTTAAATTTTGGTCTCATCTGACAAGAGCACCTTCTTCCACATGTTTGTTGTGTTCCCAACATGGCTTCTCGCACACTGCAAACAGGACTTCTCATGGCTTTCTTTCAACAATGGCTTTCTTCTTGCCATCCTTCACTAAAGGCCAGATTTGTAGAGTGCACGTCTACTAGTTGTCCTTCAGACTGATTCTCCCACCTGAGCTGTGGCTCTCTGTAGCTTCTCTAGAGTTACCATGAGTCACTTGGCTGCTTCTCTGGTGAATGCTTTCATTGCCTGGCTTGTCAGTTTAGGTGGATGGCCATGTCTTGGTAGGTTTGCAGTTGTGCCATACTCTTTCCATTTTCGGATGATGGATTGAACAGTGATCCTTGAGATGTTCAAAGCTTGGGATATTTTTTTATAACCTAACCCTGCTTTAAACTTCTCCACAACTTTATCTCCAACCTGTCTGGTGTGTTCCTTGGCCTTCATGATGCTGTTTGTTCACTAATGTTCTCTAACAAACCTCTGAGGACTTCACAGAACAGCTGTATTTATACAGAAATTTAATTACACACAGCTGGACTTTATTTACTAATTATGTGACTTCTGAAGGTAAAGAGGGCTGAATACAAATGCACACCATACTTTTCACATATTTATTTGTAAAACAATTTGAAAAACATTTATCATTTTCTTCCACTTCACAATTATGTGCCACTTTGTGTTGGTCTATCACATAAAATCCTAATAAAATACATTTACGTTTTTAGTTGTAACAAATTTGGAAACATAAGAATACATTGCAATACAATTCAACACATTACATTACTTCCGAAGTTGTATTCTATTGTATGTTGATTAACCTTTTCATTATCAATATGAGACTAGTATGCTACAAAAAAAATGAACAATCATTAATCCAATATTCCCATCATGTGTACGAGGCATAAGCCTGCAGGTGGAGCCTTAGCCCTTGTACACACAGTCGGAGATTCCGTCAGTATGTGTCCGATCGGACCGTTTTGTCGGATATTCCGACTGTGTGTGGTCTCCATCGGACTGTTTGCGTCGGAGTATCCGACGGACCAAGTTTTCCAACTTGTTGGTAAAATTTTCCGACAAAATGCGCCGATCGGACATACTCCGATCATGTGCAGAGAATTCCGATCGGACAGTGGCACGCATGCTCAGATCAAATTCCTACATCAAAGCTATTGGCTACTAGCCTGATGGTAGTCCCGTCACGTTCTGAACGATCAGATTTTCCGACAACTTTGTCTGACCGTGTGTATGCAACAGTTTCGGACAAAATCCATCGGACAAAATCGGACGGATTTGGTTGTCAGAATGTCGGACCGTGTGTACAAGGGCTTAGACTTCTTTTCATGTTTTCTAGTTTCTCTTAAAAATATAACCCTGCCAAAACAATGGATAGTAATCTCTTTTCACTTCTTAAGCCTTGTTATTGATTGTTATTTGTCCGGGGTTTAATTTTGTAAACAGTGAACTGTATTAAATCATACAAATGCTCCCATATACATCATCTTCATTTATAATACACACACATTTTATACACGTGTCTATTAGGAAGAAGCTATCACATCCAATGACTGTCCAAATCCTGCCGCCTCAACCTCCGCAACATCTCCAAAATACGCCCCTTTCTAACCAATGACACAACAAAAGTCTTAATTCATCTCTTGCCTCGACTACTGCAACTCCCTTCTCATTGGCTTACCTCTACGTAGTCTATCATCTCTTCAATACATCATGAATGCTGCTGCCAGACTCATCCATCTTACCAATCGCTCTGTGTCTGCCACTCCTCTCAGTCAATCCCTCCACTGGCTTCCGCTCAGCCAAAGAATTAAATTCAAAATACTAACAACTACATACAAAGCCATCCACAATTTCGCCCCCAGCTATATCACTAGCTTAGTCTCTAAATACCAAGTTACTCTTTCCTCTCAATACCTCCTGCTCTCTAGCTCCCTCGTCACCACCTCCCATGCTCGCCTCCAGGACTTTTCCAAAGCCTCGCCAATCATATGGAATGCCCTACCCCAATCTGTCCGCTTATCTCCTACTTTATTAGCTTTTAGACGATCCCTGAAAACCCTTCTCTTCAGAGAAGCCCACTCTACCCACACCTAACTGTATTTACATTTTCTCCAACAGCTCATCCCCTACAGTTATTACCTTTTGTTTCCACTTGACCCTCCCTTTTAGATTGTAAGCTCTAACGAGCAGGGTTCTTTGATCCCTCCTGTATTGATTTGTATTGTAAGTGTACTGTCTGCCCTCATGTTGTAAAAGTGCTGCGCAAACTGTTGGCGCTATATAAATCCTGTATAATAATGATGATCTTTATCTAGGGAAATTAAATGTATATACTGCCACTGTATTGTTAATCTTATTTTACTATTAAATTTTCAGGATCCAGAACCAAAAATGTGTTTACGTGTTTTATTTATCAGCTTTGGCATCTATTTGAATATATGAAAATACTGTGATAATCTGTGGATGAAGTAAAATGTTTAAATAAACTTGATAGAGATCAGCAATTTAAAGGCCGCAAGATTTTCCAGTACGTTTTTCCTGCCATGTAGAATCCTGCATAAAAGTTCTCGTAAGCTTATAGGTAAACCGTAATTGGTTTTATTCAATAATATGTCATTTTGTAACGTTTCTTACTTGTTAAAAAATAGATAGATAAACATGTCATGGATAGCATAGGCTGGCTAAAAATGGAAATATAAAATATTCATACGCAAATATATAATAACTAAACTGAAAATATGTTTTTAAAATGTTTTTGAGTAATGAACGTGATAAATAAAGAAAGAAAAGATATACAAAAGCATTCCTTCTAAAGTAAACTTGGGCAATTAACATTAGACATATAATGCAAACATGCATAAACAATGGTAATTTTCTGTGTTAATTATATCTTGAAACTAATTTTAGTGTGGTAAATATTTTACCTTTCCATTATTTAGTGAACTCCAGATTCAGCCAAAAGTGCATGAACATATTGTCAACAGATGGAAGTAAACAAAAAAAATGTATTTTCTGAGTCCTCATTACACAAATGGCCTCCCCTGACAAGTCCGGAGACCACTATAATTAAATGTCTGTTATGAGTCACTGACCTGTGCCAGGAGGGAGTTATATATATTTCCACATCTCTGTTAAATTTTTATTTTATTTTAGTACTGCTGATCATATTCTTGTATGCTCAGGACCACCTAGTGTCCTAAGGGGTGAAGCATAGCCTAGCCCAACAACATTAGCAGGGTGGCAAGGGATGCATTTTTTTCACATACACAGTATCTCACAAAAGTGCATACATCCCTCAAATTTTTAGTAAATATTTTATTATATCTTTTCATGTGACAACACTGAAGAAATTACAGTTTATTATAATGTAAAGTAGTGGGTTTACAGCTTGTATAACAGTATACATTTTCTGTCCCCTCAAAATAACTCAACACACAGACATTAATGTCTAAACCACTGGCAACAAAAGTGAGTACACCCCTAAGTGAAAATGTCCAAATTGGGCCCAATTAGTCATTTTCCCTCCCCAGTGTCATGCGACTCAATAGTGTTACAAGGTCTCAGGTGTGAATGGGGAGCAGGTGTGTTAAATTTGGTGTTATCTCTCTCACGCTCTCATACTGGTCACTGGAAGCTCAACATGGCACCTCAAGGCAAAGATCTGAGGATCTAAAAAATATATATTTTTGCTCTACATAAAGATGCTCTATGGCTATAAAAAGATTGCCAAGACCCTGAAACTGAGCTGCAGCACGGTGACCAAGACCATACACTGGTTTAACAGGACAGGTGCCACTCAGAACAGGCCTCGCCATGGTCGACCAAAGAAGTTGAGTGCATATGCTCAGCGTCATATCCAGAGGTTGTCTTTGGGAAATAGACATATGAGTGCTGCCAGCATTGCTGCAGAGGTTGAAGGGGTGGAGGGTCAGCCTGTCAGTGCTCAGACTATACGCCGCACACTGCATGAAATTGGTCTGCATAGCTGTTGTGCCAGAAGGAAGCCTCTTCTAAAGATGATGCACAAGAAGCCCAATGATGCACAAGAAAGAAAGTTTGCTGAAGACAAGCAGACTAAGGACATGGATTACTGGAACCATGTCCTGTGGTCTGATGAGACCAAGATAAAAGTATTTGGTTCAGATGGTGTCAAGCTTGTGTGGTGGCAACCAGGTGAAGAGTACAAGGACAGCATGATGGTGGGAGCGTCATAGTCTGGGGCTGCACGAGTGCTGCCAGCACTGGGGAGCTACAGTTCATTGAGGGAACCATGAATGCCAACATGTACTGTGACATACTGAAAAATTATGTAAACGTGAAGCGCTGCCTCTTGATCAGTAAAATTGTACTGCTAAATCAAAGTGAACAGTGCGACCCAGTGGCTACTGTGAATAAATATATAATTGATCCGTGTATAGCATATATAAACAAAAAAGTCCATATAAGTAAAATAAAGGTATAGGTGTTTGAAAAGGGGCAGGCTGGCGTAGACGTTATCCAGGTATATGTTGTAACCTTTCTTCAGCAGTGGGTATGCCAGGCCCCATAAAATTTTACAAGTTGTGCTCATTTAGGCCGGGGCACTCAGGGGGCTGGAGCTGGGAATCTCTTTCTTTGTATATGCAGAACGCATACAGATATCGCGTGACTCTCTCGCAAAGCTTATAAAATTTCACTTCGTATTTGGCCCTTTTGCTTTATTCCTAGCCGGCCTGAAAAGGGTACCAGGGACTCATCTACACATATATGCTGATCGGGGACATAGAGTTCTGCAAATCGTTGGGAAAATTCTATATAACTGTAATTTGGATGATTGCGAGGAGGGCACTGGGTAGTGTGCTGAAATGAAGGAAGCGAATCATCTCATATCGGGACTTGGGCATTACGGCAGAATAAATAGGCATGTGGTGGATGGGGTTGGTGGACCAATAGGCATGTCCTTCATTTGTTTTTGGAAGCCTCATGTTTATGGTGAGGCCCATAAACACTTTGAATTCCTCCAGAGTCAAATTCTTTCACTTAAACGGATGGGCGTATGATGATTGAGGGTTATTGGCAATATGCTGCTGGGCATATAAATTGGTCTGGTCCATGATGCAGCAAAGTGTTGGGCAAAAATAAATAAAAACAATCGATTTCTGTAAAATTTGGGGTATTGGTCTGCACACCAGGCTGTGTGGTCAAAGGGGGAATTCTTGCTGATCCTGAGTCAGAAGGCAGCCACGTTGGGTTTGCAGGACCAGCTGGAAGATGAGTAGCAGCCCTGGCTCTTGTGGGGACGTGGCACTCCAGTGCTGATAGTTGGGGGATTTGGGAAGTTCCTCTGCTGGCATTTGGCGTGATGCTGCGGCAGTGCTGGTACTGGGTCTGGGCATTTCTTGTGGTCTTTCGCTGGCGGCAGCGCTGATAGTGGGCCTTTGGTTTTGGGGTCTATCGCTGGAGGCAGCTCTAGTACTGGGCCTTTGTTCTTGGGGTCTATCCCTGGCGGAAGCGTTGGTACTGGGCCTGGGAATTTGATCCTGGGGTATATTGCTGGTGGCTGCCTGGTTTCCAGAGCGCCGTGCCCTTTTAGGAGGGATCCATTCTTTCTCTGATTCATTTGTCGATCTACTACTATCGATCAGTTCAAATGTAGATTTTGATTCAGAATTGGAATTGGCATTTGAATCTGATGAAAACTCCCCTCTGCTCTCATCAGTCAAGGAGAGGATCTGGAATGCCTCCTCACTGGTATATACTCTTTTGGACATTTTTCTGATGGGCTGTGAAACGGTTGGCAGGTGAAAATCACTGATGGGCTGTGTGATGGGTGACAAATGGGTGGCAGGTGATGTTCACTGATAGTTGACAGGTGACAGGTGATGGGTGACGGTCACTGATGGGTAACAGATGACAGTCACTGATGGCAGTCTCTGATGGTAACTGGTGCACTTTAAGGGACTGATAAGTACAGATGAGGGTCACGGATGGGTCACTGATGAAGGTCACTGGCGATGGTCACTGATGGGTGACAGGTGCACCGCTGATGGCAGTCTCTGATGGGCACTTATGTAGTGACTGTTGGGTGACAGCTGCAATGGGGGGGGGTGCGATGTGACAGGTTCTCTTTACTGTGTGGTGTTGGTGCAGACACTGACACTACACATATCGGTAACTCACTGCTCCTGGCTCTTCTCTCCTCACAATGGAAACAGTGTGTGAGGAGAGAAGAGCTGGTAACAGGTAGTAACCGCTCTGTGTTTACATTTAGTGATCGGCTGTGAATGGATCATAGCCGATCACGTGGTAAACAGCCGTCAGCCATTGGCTGTTTACCTTTGTTGAGGACGAGCAGTGTTCCTGGGAACCTGCCGCCACCGACATGACCAGGCTATGCACTCCCGATCGTTCATATGCACGGTCTTAAGAAGGAAGTACCATTTATGATCGGCCATGACATAATCGTGGCCGATCACGTGGTAAACAGCCATGCCCAATGGCTGTTCACCCCTGTCGGTGACGCTCTGTGACAGTGCAGGGCTGCGCGCCGTAATCGCACGCATGCCCTGTTTGAATGGGCCCATGTCATATGACATCGGCCCAGAATGAGAGTCGCACCAATATACCAAGTGTAGGCGCAAACAACTCAGAGGTCATACACATTTAGATACAAATCTGCTAGCGAAGAATATTTAAAAAAAAGGAAACTAAAACAGAATCTAAACAGTCCATATAATATATACAGGCTTAAAAGAGTCTATTAACCTCCCTGGCGGTATGATTCAGTCTGGAATTAGGTGCTGAAAGCGGTACAATTATTTTTCATGGAAATCTGGCATTTTATTTTGTAGTCCTGTAATTCTTAGGAATAACTCTCTTAAATATGTTCAAACCAGAGTCTAGCAGACATCTCGGGTATGATAAAGTTTATAATATAATAAATAAAAATAAAAATTATTCAATAATGTAATTAAATCCTAAAACACTGAAAAAGGGACACTTTTTGGTTGCTATGGACAATCTCCAAATTCCAGGCAGAAAAAAAACAGTATTTATAATATAAAAGTGCATGCAGGGCACTGCACAGACCACTGGGGACAAAGGGTGTGTGTAATTTTTTAATACAGTACTGTAATCTGTAAGATTACAGTGCTGTGTGTGTTTTGTGTCTTTTTACTTTTTTGAATTTGCCACCGTTCTCCGCTCCCGTGCGCCGTAACGCCGCAGGGAATGGAGCTCGGCGGCATTCGGCACTGTGAATCGAGCGGAGGACAGCTCGATCACACAGCGCGGCGGACATCACTGGATCCAGGGGACAAGGTAAGCAATGCCGCGTACACACGATCAAACAATCGGGTGGAAAAGTCCGGCAAACTCAAGTCCGCCGGACAATTCCCCCGTGTGTAGCCTCCGGCAGACTTTTTTGACCCGAAAGTACGGCGGACTTAGAAAGTAGTTTTGCACTCCAATCTTCCCGCCGGACTCGCATTTCGGCGGACAATCCGGCCGTGGGTATGCCAGTCCGCCGTACTTTTGAAATGAACGGACTTTTCCCGCCTGGAGAAAAGTCCGCTCATTTCGAGTGGGTCTCCAGGTAGGCGGGGCCCGCGAAGGAGACGTCGCTGGCCCCGCCACCTGGTATGGACTTAAAGGGGAACCCCAACGCCGAAAAAATCGGCGTGGGGGTTCCCCCCAGGTCCACGTCAGACCCTTGTCCGAGCACGCTTTCCAGCCAGCCAGGAAAGGGGGGGGACGAGCGAGCTGCCCCCCGAGCCATACCAGGCCGTATGCCCTCAACATGGGGGGTGCCTTGGGGAAGCACCCCAAAGCACCTTGTCCCCATGTTGATGAGGACAAGGGCCT
Source organism: Lithobates pipiens (assembly GCF_037356315.1). Lineage (NCBI taxonomy): Eukaryota > Metazoa > Chordata > Amphibia > Anura > Ranidae > Lithobates > Lithobates pipiens. Next base: position 145,153,672 of record NW_027507758.1, on the reverse strand, counting down.
CTTCCCGACAACCCTGGTCGTTGGTTGTCGGGGTCTGCGGGCGGGGGGCTTATCGGAATCCTGGAGCCCCCTTTAATAAGGTGGCCCCCGGATACCGGTCCCCCACCCTATGTGAATGAGTATGGGGTACAATGTACCCCTACCCATTCACCTGTGAAAAAAAGTACAAAAAACACAACACAGGATAAAAATTGTTTATTGCACAGCTCCGGGGGTCTTCTCGCCGGACTCCGCTATCTTCTGCTAGCTCTTTTGCTAGCGGAGGAGCCCGGCTTTCTTCCTCGCCGTCGACCTCTTCTTACGACTTCGGGGGTCTTGTCCCCCTCTTCTGGGGTCTTGTCCCCCTCTTCGGTTCTTCTCCCGGGCCACCGCGCTTTCTTATAGCTCTTTTACAGGCGGTGGCCCGGTCTTCTGTCGCCGCCGCCTTCTGTTCTTCTGTTCTTCTCTTCAGATGTTGACTCGTCACATGCTTCGCTCACAATAGCTCCGACGCGATGCGCGGTGACTTATATAGGGACATCACCGGATGATGTCCCCGCCCATTATGGTGTCACAGTCCCACAGGATGCTGGGACTGTGACATCATAATAGGCGGGGACATCATCCGGTGATGTCCCTATATAAGTCGCCGCGCGCCCGGTCCCCGTCATTGTGAGCAGAGGGAAAGACGAGTCAACATCTGAAGAGAAGAAGAGAAGAGCAGAAGAACAGAAGGCGGCGGCGGTGACAGAAGACCGGGCCACTGCCTGTAAAAGTCGGACGGGCAGTCTGGCGGGAAGTCTGCCAGACTAAGTCTGTCGGATAGTCCGCTACGTGTGTACGTGGCATAAGTCTCACTGTGTCCTCCCCTGCATCCAGCGAAGCGATCCCGAGTCTGGCTCGGGGTTACCGCTCCTGCTAGTAAATTCCCAACCCGAGCCAGACTTGGGATTACCGCTAGGGGGGTTAAGAGATGATAACAGGGATAAAAAAGCATTCCAAAAAATGCAAACAGGGCTACCATCATGGGAGGGTAGAAACCAAATTCCACAGCTGCAACAGAACACAAGTAGAGAGGCGCCTCTGGGTGCAGTAGTTTTGAAAAAACGCTTTAATAATATATAAAGATCAACTCACATTTAGCAGAGGTAACAAGCATGGTATTGGTATCACAATGACATGTTCATGCGCACGCTCTTGAAACGCATCCAGCTTTGATGACGTCATCCGCCCGCAGCCAGCCATCCTTTGCGTTCCACGCCTCTCACTGAGGCCGCTCTCCGGAGCCGGCGTTCTCCATCAGCCAGAAGATCCTATTCTTGTCATCAAGGAACCCTACATGGCTCAGGACTCGGAAACACGTCATTGTGATACCAATACCATGCTTGTTTTACCTCTGCTAAATGTGAGTTGATCTATATATATTATTAAAATGTTTTTTCTACTTGTGTTCCGAGAGTCGCACCACCCTGCCATCATATGACGGTGGGTGGGCGACAACAGGTTAAAGGAATATTTAAATGTTATTGTTTCACTTTAAGCATTATTAAAATCACTGCTCCCGAAAAAAACTGCCTTTTTAAAACTTTTTTTGCATTGATACTGGGGCAGGAACCGGGTCCCCAAACACTTTTTATGGAAATAACTTGCATATAAAATGAGCACTTTTGATTTTTCAAGTTCGTGTCCCATAGACTTTAACCGTGTTTTTTGCCTGTTTGCAAGTTCACATGTTCTGCTGCGAACCAAACCGGGGGGCGTTCAGCTCATCTCTAGATAAGCTTTAAAGAATCAACAAGATTCATGACTGTATCTCTGAGCTGTGGTTAGAATATGAACAGGTAGAGATTATCACTTCTCTACCTGTTAATATTCTAACCACAGCTCAGAAATACAGTCATGATTCTTGTTGATTATTTAAAGCTTGTCTAACCCCAAAAGCAAAAAGAAATAAACTTTGCAGTTTGCAAGTGGTTGCATTATATTTCTTTTTCAGGCTTTTACCCTTTATTTTCACCTAAAGTTTTCCTAATAACCTACTTTCTGGCCCCTTGTGGCAATGCATACTCCTTCACTGCATCTAATCTATAGATGGAGCCGTGTTTGCCACCTAGACCAGACTACAAATATGTCTCTCTTGGTTGATCAGCAAAGACCAACTGGTATATTCAGTGCATGGTATTAATCTGAGCATTGGTAAGCTGCAATACAATACATTTTTGTTTTCAGGTTTAGTTATCCTTTAATGTGATCAGTGATCTCAATTACCAATAGGGAGGTTCAGAAGGCAGGAGGTGGCTGGTCTGACTTTTATGCTGTGTACACACGAACAGAATTTCCGTCAGAAAAAGTCAGACGGGAGCTTTTCATTGTATATACCGATCGTGCGTATGCCCCATCGGACTTTTTACGTCGAAAATTCTGACGGACCTAGAAAGAGAACATGTTCTAAATTATTCCGTCGGACAATTCGATCTTGTGTGGGCTCCATCGGACCTTTGCTATCCAAAAATCCGGCGGACTTTAGAAATAGAACATGTTTTAAATTTTTCCACCGCAACTCCGCCGGACCGATTAATCCAATCGTGTGTATGCTAGTCCGACGCTAGGGCAGCTATTTGCTACTGGCTATGAACTTCCTTATTCTAGTCTGGTCATCACGTTCGAATCCTTCGGACTTTGGTGTGATTGTGTGTGGCCAAGTCCGTTCATTTGGGAAGTCCGTCGGAACTCCACCGAAAGTCCGTCGGAAAGACCGTCGGACCGAGTCCCTCAAAAAGTCCGGTCGTGTGTACGCGGCATAAGAGTCAGTACAATTTAAAGATGTAAGCATTTGGTAGAAAAGATTCTTATGTTATGAATGTCAGTTGTCAACAAAAGTCCCAGACACAAAGCAGACTCTATCATGCATATCAATAAACAAGCGCAGATTAATATTCTTTACGCAGGGTGGAACTGGTAATGAAAAAGACAGCTCTTGATGCACTTTCCTTGTTGAAATCTATTATAAATAAATAAGCTTTAATGTCACATAGGAAAATCTGTAGCACTGAGGTGACTAAGACACTTTAAAGAGCACATAAAAAATTCCATTAACATTATAACGCACAAAATATTTCATATTGCTTCTCAGCTGGCTTATTATTGTAATAAAATTTTAGATAACCAAGGCCACTGGGGACAATTAGGTCATTTCTGCTGCTGTCTTGTGCCAAATAATGCATCACAGTTTTGCAAAAACAGCGTTACTTTGCAAAAAGTATTACTTTCTGCAAAAAAAAAAAAGATACACTTAAACTTATTGGAGGGGGTAAAATACCCTACAGAATACAATTTTAAATATCCTAGCTGTCCTGTTATGGTAAGCCCCACACCCAGTATCTTCCCTTTTAGCCCGCTATGCCCGTGTTGTGCATATTGGAAAAGTTCAGTTTCAAGTCAAATGTGAAATCATCTTACGTATAAAAAACACAAGAACACTAGGGCTGCCAACCTCCCGCAACTTTTTTTACTGACAGAACATGCAAAATCTACTGACAGAGCACGTTTTTTTATAGAGAACCTGAAAAAATGATAGAGCTCATAAACAATCGATATTTTGACAATAGTAAATATAATCTGTAAACATTGACACTAGCCATAACAGGTAGTTGGCCTGGTTTATGTTTAAAAAGTCAACACAGCATGACAAATTATCAGCCACCCTGCTAAGATACAGTTGAAAAACAAGTTCTGTTATGCATGCCAAAGAGAGCAATGGGCATGACCAGATTGCATCCAATAGTGGGAGTGGCCTAAAAGAGAATGATTAAACAGACCCGCTCCCTGACCGCCTACCTCAAAATGAACATAGTAGCTGCTTGAGTGAGTACACATAGCTTCATAGTGTGGCAATTTTAACTCAAAATGTCAAGTTTCACAATCATCATCGCCTGTCAAACTTACCTTAAGGTAACTTAGCTCAGTGTTTCTCAACTCCAGTCCTCAAGGTGCCCCAACAGGTCATGTTTTCAAGATTTCCCTCAGATGAAACAGCTGTGGTATTTACTAAGGCAGTGAAACTGATCAAATCACCTGTGCAAAATAATGGAAAGCCTGAAAACATGACCTGTTGGGGCGCCTTGAGGACTGGAGTTGAGAAACACTGACTTAGCTTACCTTACAAGCTTGGTTTGTGGTTGTAACACAGAATTTCAATGCAAATATCCCATTTGGCTGAAAAAAAAACCACACTCAGAAAGCAGCGGTATCACTTCCTGTACTAAGTGGAAGGGTTTCAGGGGTGTGCTGCATACAGATTGAAGGATTCAGGGGCATACTGCATACAGAAGGCAGGCTTCAGGGGTGTGCTGCGTACAGAGTGCAGGATTTATAGGTCAACTGCGTACAAAGTGCAGAATTTATGGGTGAACTGTGTACAGAGTGCAGGATTTATGGGTGCACTGGGTACAAAGTTCAGAGTACAGGGGTGCTCCCTTTTCCCCCAAATCGCCCCCAGTACAGGGCTCTACTCCCACCCCCAAATCCCCCTTATTGACAGTACCTGATAGAGAACTGCAGCTGCAGAAGAGCCATAAAGGTTACGGTTGAGATCACTCCGCAGATGGAACTAGAGGAGCCGGATTGGCAAATGTGGCCACCTACTCCATCTGCCCCCAGCTCACACCTGGTTCTATTTTTAAATAAATCCCAACTGGCTCCAGACTCTCACTGGACAAGTGGCTGCTGGACTGATTTTTACTGACATAAAATTTATTTAACAGACATTTACTGACAGCTGTCAAAATCCCTGATTTTTTTATAAACTGTCAGTCAATTTACTGACAGTTGGCAACCCCGAAGCAAACAATGAGTAAATAACAAACATGGTAGGTCTTTTTCTTTGTTCTCATATCCCACCATTATGCCGCGTACACACGGTCAGATTTTCCGATCACGTGTACACAATATTGACACACAAAGTTCCACACATGCTCAGAATCAAGCAGAAGAGCCGCACTGGCTATGGAACTTTAATTTTTCTTGGCGCGTCGTACGTCACCGCGTTCTTGATTTTCTGAATTTCCGACAACATTGTGTGACCGTGTGTATGCAAGACAAGTTTGAGCCAACATCTGTCGGAAAAAATCCCATGGATTTTGTTGTCGGAATGTGTGATCGTGTGTACGCGGCATTACATTTCAATATTGGTCCTCCTTAGACATTAGGGCATGTTCTCTAAAGTCCCTTGTACAAGAACAGCTTTTTAAAATCATAATACATTATTATACAAGTCCAACACCATTTCAAAACTTTATCTTTAGTTTTGGATACAATGAGGGTTAGACCCTTTTTGATTTTTTATTGCTATTTGTGCTCCTGTTAGGTAAATTTTCCTTAATTTCTTAAATGTTTGAGGGCCTTACACAGAACAGGAAAGGGGGGATCTCTGGATCCCCCATCTCTGGACCCCTTTACATTACACAGCTCCTATACCTCTGGATCCCTTTACATTACACGGCCCCGTACCTCTGTGCCCCGGCAAATTACACAGCCCCCAGAGCTCTGGACCCCTACATGTTACACAGCCCCCCAGCTCTGGACCCCTGCACATTACACAGCCCCCTCAGAGCTTTAGACCTCTGCACATTACACAGCCCCCGGAGCTCTGGACCCCTGCACATTACACAGCCCCCCGGAGCTCTGGACCCCTGCATGTTACACAGCCCCTCAGCTCTGGACCCATGAACATTACACAACCCCCTCAGAGCTATGGACCCCTGCACATTGCACAGGCTCCCCCGGAGCTCTGGACCCCTGCACATTACACTGCCCCCTGGAGCTCTGGACCCCTGCATGTTACAAAGCCCCCCTGCTCTGGACACCTGCATGTTACACAGCCCCCCCAGCTCTGGACACTTGCATGTTACACAGCCCCCCAGCTCTGCCCTTCCTGCCTTACTCATGCAGAGGGGGAGACACAGCAGGAGACACAGCAGCGCAGAACAGATGTTGGGAACTGCTGGACCTAGAAAGTTAACTTCCATTCTAGTCCTCTATTAAGCACTGTTCTTCTGTCACTTTCTTTCTCCCCTGCTGTACAAGAGACAGTGTTTTCTGGCTCCTGCTCTGCTCTGCTGTGAGCGCCAAAGTCAATCTGATGGCTGGCCTTGGGTGTCAGCTAAATACTGGTACGGTCCACATCTGGCCCAGGCACCCAGTCACAGCTCACCTCTCTCTCCCTGCCCTGTCACAGCACCGCTGTGCTGCCTGAGCCTACCCCGCTGTCACGGCTTCATTTGCGGGGGGCGCCAGCCTGACATGGGCCGGACATTTAGGGGCGGTAGGCTGGGTGCGGCCCATGGACTGTAGGTTGCCAACCCCTGGTTTATATGGTTGTATCATGTAGTTGAAGACTGTTTGCCCAGATGCTGACCCTGACTGCGACCAAAACAAAGAGGGTGGTGGCAAAGGCATTGCTGGGAGGCATACTCTAAACCCTAGATAGGTAATGAATACCTGCACGTGTTACATTTACACACTATTTAATGTATATGCACATTGTTACATTTTTTTACTGATGCTGGGTCCACTTTACATCTCAAAATTTAATTTATCCTTTAGGCATAGGCAACATAATGAGTCTATCTAAATGTTTCTACTTAATAATAATAAATTGTGAGCAACATGTATGTGTAAGTTAAGTTATCTTTATAATGTTTGTTTTCTGCTAGGTATTTCTGTTATTGAATACTGACAAATGCAGTTTCTTTTTTGAAAATGGAATTCTGTGCTCAGCTCAGCTGTACACCACATTCACAATCGATGTTACAATGATGCAGTGACATGTAAATAACTATGGCATATAAGCAGCAATGTAAAGAAAAGACACCAGATCTTGGATGAGAAACAGGTTTATTTTTATTTTGTACAGTGTTTTACAATCGGACATTCACAATTCTATGCTTTAGGTTGTTCAAATAACACATCATTTTGAAGTTTTTTTTTTGTTTTTTTTTAGTCATATAATGATAAATTGCCTAAACAGTTTTCAGGCTCGCTTAAAGATTTAATCCATTGTCCAAGCAAATAACACAATTAATTTAAACATTGTGCTTAAAGCATATTTAAAAGAAAGACGTAATACAGGGTTTTAATATTGCATGAAGAACATATATTCATTATATCTGCTCACATTAAAAACGAAAATGAGCTCAGACTTAGTAAATGTTTTGAACAGAAGTTAAATGGTTTAAAAGTGTCACTATTATTATTATTATGTTTTTTCATGACCATTAACGTTATATTTAACATATTAAAAAAAAACAAAAACAAAGAATGAGATCTCTAGAAAAAAATATTTTCATACATATTATTAGTATTTTTATTATACAGGATTTATATAGCGCCAACAGTTTGATCAGCGATTTTCAACATGAGGGCAGACAATACAGTTACAATCCAATCCAATACAGGAGTAATATGTGCCCCAACATTTAATTTTCATCCAAAATAAAGTAGATCTGCAAGGCAATTCGTTATTTTAAATGTTTGGTAAAGTGTGTAAACAATTCCTGTACCTTAAATTAAAAGGAAGCTGAACAGGTAGTATACTAATCAGCACAATGTATGCTGTCAATAACATGAAATTATTTATGTCTGCTATCGTAAAATTATTTTTTTTCAGTTGATTTTGTGTTACTCTTAGGATGTATTGATTACATGTACTTTTGGCTACGGTCAAGGTAAAGCTGCAAAGTGCTCTATCTCTCTACAGTATGGGAACCATTTTGCAGACATTTTTTAATTAATCTGACCACAGCTTTTTGAAATCTTGTTACTGCACTTTGCATGTTGTCAATGATCTTTAACCACTACAATACAGGGCACTTTCACCCCCTTCCTTCCCAGCCCAATTTTCAGCTTTCAGCGCTCTAGCGCTTTCAGTGACAATTGCGCGGTCATGCTACACTGTACCCAAATGAAATTGTTATCATTTTGTTCGCACAAATAGAGCTTTATTTTGGTGTTATTTATTCACGACTCCGTTTTTTTTTTTTTGCGATATAAGCGCAAAAATAGCGGAAATTTGGAAAAAAAACAATATTTTCTTTTTTCTATTTGAAAAGAAATCCAATAAAATCAAATTTTGTCATAAATTTAAGCCAAAATGTATTCTGCTACATGTTTTTGGTAAAAAAAATTCCGTTAAGTGTATAATAATTGGTTTGTGTGATCACGGACATATGTACGCAAATGATCATGTACATATGTGTGCAGGTGATCACGTACATATGTGTGCAGATAATCATTGGGACATGTGATTTTAGTGGGACATATGTGGGGGACATGTTTTTATTATTAGGGACATGTGTTTTTATTATTTGGGGACATGTATGTTTTGGGGACATGTGTGTTTTGGGGACATATGTGGGGACTGTGTTTGTACTGTGTGGTGTGTTGTGTGTTTACACTACACTGATGATCAGTGAGTAAAAAGCTGTAAAAAGCAGCCCATACTCACTGATCATCAGCCGGCTGCAGTGTTCTGCTCTCCTCTCCTCAGCGGTGACTTCCGTGTGAGGAGAGGAGAGCCGATTGCCTAGCAACCGGCTGTTTGTTTACATCACATGACGGCCGTGATTGGACACGGCCGTCATGTGATCAGGATGGCCAATCACAGAGCCCTCCTGCCGATCTGAGATGTGCCGTGTCCGGGTGACACGAGCACATCGGGATCGCGCCGCTGCGCGAGCGCGCGCGCGCGATCCCGCTACTCCTGAAGGACGTTCCTGAACGGCCTGTCAGGAGTAGACGGCTCCCACCCGGCCGTATATATGCATTGGCCGGGTGGGAAGTGGTTAAATTGACCTCTGGAAAAATGTACCCCTCCCCCCCCAGATTGACCAGGCCATTTTTTGCAAAACCTTCCCTGTTACTTGTAACTGACACCTGTAACTTGTGTAACTGACAATTGCGCAGTCGTGCGACTGTGTACTCAAATAAAATGTATGTATTTTTTTTCCTGCAGAGCTTTTTTTTGGTGGTCTGTTAATCACCTCTGCATTTTAAATTTTTTGCACTATAAATACAAAAAAAAACCTACATATTTGACTTTTGGCCAAAAAAATATCCAATAAAAAAATGAAAATAATCAAATGTCTTTATTCATTTAGGCCAATGTGTATTCTACTACATATTTTTGTTAAAAAAAATCCAATAAAGCATATATATATTGATTGGTTTGCGCAAATGTAATAGAGTCTACAAACTATGGGATAAACTATGGGATATATTTATGGAATTTTTTTTTTTTTTTACAAGTAATGGCTGCGATCAACTTATAGCAGGACTGCAATATTGCGTCAGACAAGTTGGACACTAACTGACATTTTTTACACTTTTTGGGGACCAGTGTTACTAATACAGGGATCAGTGCTAAAAATATGCAAAAATTTGTACCGCCTTGCCGCTGTATATGTAAGTTTTACCGTCGGTAATCGGTTAACAGACAAATCTGAAAATAGATGTGCTAAGACGTACTTAAATATTACATAAAAATACAGGGAATACAAAACGGATACATAAAAGATCAAGCACTTGGACACAATAAAAAAAAATACCCAAGACTCTTTTCTTACAATTTTATAACGTCTCCATATGTGGCAACAGGTGCTGTACAATTGGTAATAGTGATATTATATACTACTGTATGTAATTCAGCATCAAATCAGTGACATGCTAGAGTATACTAAAGCAGATCTTCCCCTCAGTGAATTTCCCTAAACATTTTATACATTCCAATAACAAAATATTTTAATTTACTTTAGAGTTTATTAAATATTCCAGCTCCAACCTAGCATATTCACTGATTTTAAAGTATCCATATGAAATAGTTTTAATTACAGATACTTACTGGATTGCATTCAGTCTAAATGTACATATATACATTGAAAAAAATACATACATCAGCTGAATCCCTATGAATGTTTACTTGCTTTCTACAAAGTATAATAATAATAGGGATCACTATTGTAACTGAGACTATGCCTAAAGACTTGATGGTTCTCATGGTTCTTTACATTCCGATAACAAAATATTTAAATTTTATTTAGAGTTTAGTGAATATTCCAGCTCCCAACTGGCAAGTTCACAAATTTTAAAGTATCCATTTGAAATTTTTTAGACAGTTGCAGATAACTACTGGATTGCATTTAGTCTGAATTTACATAGGTATGTTAGGAAAAAATGCATACATCAGTTGAATACCTGTGAATGCCATCTACAAAGTAGAATGGTACTAAATATCATTATTGTAAATGAGGCTAAGCTTAAAGACTAGATGGTTCTCAAATGTTCTGATGCCCATTTCGGGAAGGAAGTCTGACTCCTTATAAAGCCTCTCCATGCTATTACTATGCTTACAAAGGCATAACCAATCACGACAAGCTTCTTTTTTTTTTTTTAATAAGCAGTGTGAAAACAAAGGCTTTTAGTGCTGATGTGCTGACAGCATTGTGAAACCAACTTAAAGTTATGATCCACCAGGTCCAAAGTCATACTTTGACACCACGTACTGTTCAGTATTGCACCGTTAAGAACATTGTAATGTGCCATAAGAACATTCACTTAGCTGATGTGACTCCATTAAAAAAGAGATTTGCTATGCGTTACTACACATCCTCACTGCTCTTTGCACTTTCTTATTGCATAAGCTTTTGTAAGCATTTATTTTGTGCTGAGAGTATATAATAAAAATTCAGCTTAATACTTCACCTGAAACAGGGTCAGACATTTCAGCATATCTATGGTATCAGGTATTTTGAAATCAACAGAATCTACGACTCTAAAGTTACTTGTACAAAATTTTTGTACAGTAATTCCTAGCATACTGTTTATAGATGAAGATGTGTCCTTGTCCACAAAATTCAACAGTGATGTAATCTCTGATGGAACCACATTATTTCAATTCTGGGATTTAGTTTCTGATAGTGCCTGTCTACTTTTACAACACAAAGCAATCCAGTGGGATGAAAAAACATGCACACATTAGGATAATGAGCAGAATCCCACCATGCAGTTCTAATGATCATGAACAGAGCTAGCTCTACACAATCAATAAGTTATTTTCTTTTTCTTGTTTCAGTAAGAGCATTTTTTCTGCCGATCCATCTTCTTTCTGTAAGAAAGAACAGAAAAAAAAATGCATGTGGGAGTTATATATTCAGTCATTATAACAATGTTTAATTTAGATTCCACTGCTTCACTAAATTTATGTTATCTGGTGCAACGTTTTACTTATCACGCAGTTGGAAATACTTAATTGCATTTTAAATACTGTTGGAAAATTGATAAGCTCAAATTTCTAAAATAAGAGAAATTATGAAAAAAGAATGTTTGAGTTATTTAAAGGAGAACTGTTTTTATTTTGGGGAATGGAGGATGATGCACCCTAAAGCCCAAATGAAGCTTCAGCCCTAATTGTTAAAATGTGCTCTTTATTGGGCTGTATATACAGTGCCTTGAAAAAGTATTCTTTCACATAAAAGGGATTTTATGTGGTAGACCAACACAAAGTTGCACATAATTGTGAAGTGGAAGGAAAATGATAAATGGTTTTCCAAAGTTTTTACAAAGAAATATGTGAAAAGTGTGGCGTGTATTGAACCCCCCTGAGTCAATACTTTGTAGAACTACCTTTCACTGCAATTACAGCTGCAAGTCCTTTTGGGTATGTCTCCACCAGCTTTGCACATCTAGAGAGTGACATTTTTGTCCACACTTCTTTGCAAAATAGCTCAAGCTCTGCCAGATTAGATGGAGAGTGTCTGTGAACAGCAATTTTGAAGTCTTGCCACAGATTCTCAATTGGATTCAGGTTTTCTTCTAAGATTGCCCTGTATTTGGCTCCATTCATCTTCCCATCAGCTCTGATCAGCTTCCCTGTCCCTGCTGAAGAAATCATCCCCGATACATGATGCTGCCACCGCCATGATTCCCAGTGGGAAAGCTGTGTTCAGGGTGATGTGCAGGGTTAGGCCGCGTACACACGGGCGGACTGTTCGCCCAACCTTGTCCGCTGAACAGTGTTTGGGCGGACAGTCCGCTCGTGTGTGGGCTTTCAGCGGACAGTTTCAGCGGACAGTTGGACGGACAAAGTCTTTCGGAAATTCCGAAAAACTGTCCGCTGAAACTGTGTTTGAGCGAACAGTCCGCCCGTGTGTGGGCTTGTCCGCTGTACTTTCGAAATGAGCGGACTGTTCCCGCTCGGAAAGTCCGCCCATTTCGAGCGCGTGTACAGGTAGGCGGGGCCCGCGAAGGAGACGTCGCGGGCTCCGCCGCCTGGAATGGGCTTAAAGGGGAACCCCAACGCCGAAAAAAATCGGCGTGGGGGTTCCCCCCAAGTCCACACCAGACCCTTGTCCGAGCACGCTACCCGGCCGGCCAGGAAAGGGGGGCGAGCGAGCGCGCCCCCCCTCCTGAGCCGTACCAGGCCGCGTGCCCTCAACATGGGGGGTGCCTTGGGGAAGGGGGGGCCGCGCGGCCCCCCCACCCCAAAGCACCTTGTCCCCATGTTGATGAGGACAAGGGCCTCTTCCCGACAACCCTGGCCGTTGGTTGTCGGGGTCTGCGGGCGGGGGGCTTATCGGAATCCGGGAGCCCCCTTTAAGAAGGGGGCCCCCGGATACCGGCCCCCCACCCTATGTGAATGAGTATGGGGTACAATGTACCCCTACCCATTCACCTGTGAAATAAAGTACAAATAAAAACACAACACAGGGGGAAAAAATATTTTATTGCACAGCCGGGGGTCTTCCGTCTTCGGGGGTCTTCTCGCCGGACTCCTCCGCTATGTGTGTGTAGCTCTTTTGCCAGCGGAGGAGTCCGGCTTTCTTCCTCCCCGCCGCCGGCCTCTTCTCCCGACTTCGGGGGTCTTGTCCCCCTCTTCGGTTCTTCTGCCGGGCCACCGCGCCTGGTCCGGTGGCCCGGTCTTCTGTCGCCGTCTTCCGTTCTTCTGTCGCCGCCTTCGGTTCTTCTGCCGGGCCACCGCGCCTTCTTGTAGCTCTTTTACAGGCGGTGGCCCGGTCTTCTGTCGCCGCCGCCGCCTTCCGTTCGTGTTCTTCTTCTTGTTCTTCTCCAGGCGATGTTGACACGTCGCTCTCTCCGGCCGGAATGCCAGAGCCGCCCTGCGCTGTGACTTATATAGTGACAATGGGGCGGGGTCACATGGTATATGTCACATGGGTTGATGTCACATGGTGACCCCGCCCCCTTACGATGTCATAGTCCCCATGTGACATCAACCCATGTGACCAACCCATGTGACATATACCATGTGACCCCGCCCCATTGTCACTATATAAGTGACCGCACAGCGCGTCCCCGGCATTCCGGCCGGAGAGCTCGTCGAGTCAACATCTCCAGGAGAAGAACAAGAAGAACAAGAAGAAGAACACGAACGGAAGGCGGCGACGGCGACAGAAGACCGGGCCACCGCCTGTAAAAGAGCTACAAGAAGGCGCGGTGGCCCGGCAGAAGAACCGAAGGCGGCGACAGAAGAACGGAAGACGGCGACAGAAGACCGGGCCACCGGACCAGGCGCGGTGGCCCGGCAGAAGAACCGAAGAGGGGGACAAGACCCCCGAAGTCGGGAGAAGAGGCCGGCGGCGGGGAGGAAGAAAGCCGGACTCCTCCGCTGGCAAAAGAGCTACACACACATAGCGGAGGAGTCCGGCGAGAAGACCCCCGAAGACGGAAGACCCCCGGCTGTGCAATAAAATATTTTTTCCCCCTGTGTTGTGTTTTTATTTGTACTTTATTTCACAGGTGAATGGGTAGGGGTACATTGTACCCCATACTCATTCACATAGGGTGGGGGGCCGGTATCCGGGGGCCCCCTTCTTAAAGGGGGCTCCCGGATTCCGATAAGCCCCCCGCCCGCAGACCCCGACAACCAACGGCCAGGGTTGTCGGGAAGAGGCCCTTGTCCTCATCAACATGGGGACAAGGTGCTTTGGGGTGGGGGGGCCGCGCGGCCCCCCTTTCCCCAAGGCACCCCCCCATGTTGAGGGCACGCGGCCTGGTACGGCTCAGGAGGGGGGGCGCGCTCGCTCGCCCCCCTTTCCTGGCCGGCCGGGTAGCGTGCTCGGACAAGGGTCTGGTGTGGACTTGGGGGGAACCCCCACGCCGATTTTTTTTGGCGTTGGGGTTCCCCTTTAAGCCCATTCCAGGCGGCGGAGCCCGCGACGTCTCCTTCGCGGGCCCCGCCTACCTGTACACGCGCTCGAAATGGGCGGATTTGCCTCCGCCTTACGTGGGCGAGTCCGTTCATTTCAAAAGTTGAGCGAACTGTTTGCCCAACCTTGTTCGTCAAACAGTCCGCTCGTGTGTGGGCAAGTCCGCTCATGCAAATTTTGAGCGGACTGTTTGACAAACTGTTTGCCGAACAAGGTTGGGCGAACAGTCCGCGCGTGTGTACGCGGCCTTAGTTTTCCACAGCACATAGCATTTTGTTTTTTAGGCCAAAAAGTTCAATTGTGGTCTCATCTGACCAGAGCACCTTTTTCTACATGTTTGCTGTGTCCCCCACATGGCTTCTTGCAAACTGCAAACAGGACTTCTTATGGTTTTCTTTCAACAATGGCTTTCTTCTCGCCATTCTTCCATAAAGGCCAGATTTGTGGAGTGCACGACTAATGGTTGTCCTGTGAACAGATTCTCCCACCTAAGCTGTGGATCTCTGCAGCTCCTCCAGAGTTACCATGGGCCTCTTGGCTGCTTCTCTGATTAATGCTCTGCTTGCCAGGCCTGTCAGTTTAGGTGGACAGCCATGTGTTGGTAGGTTTGCAGTTATGCCCTGGATTAAAAAATACTCCTTGAGATGTCCAAAGCTTGGGATAATTTTTATAACCTAACCCTGCTTTAAACTTCTCCACAACGTTTTTTTCTGACCTCTCTGGTGTGTTCCTTGGCCTTCATGGGGCTGTTTATTCACTAAGGTTCTCTAACAAACCTCTGAGGGTTTCACAGAACAGCTGTATTTTACTGAGATTAAACTATGCATAGGTGGACTTGATTTACCAACTAGGTGACTCCTCAAGGCTAAGATTTTAGTTAGGGGTATCAGAGTTAGGGGTATCAGATTAAAGGGGGCTGAATACAAATGCATGCCACAATTTTCAGATATTATTTGTAAAAAACTTTGAAAGCCATTTATCATTTTCTTTCCACGTCACAATTATGTGCCACTTTGTGTTGTTCTATCACATAAAATACCAATGAAATACATTTACGTTTTTGGTTGTAACATGACAAAATGTTGAAAATTTTAAGGGGTATGAACACTTTTTCAAGGCACTGTACTCTCCTCAACAAGTTTTGCTGATTGGAGAGCTGTAGAACTGTTACATTCACCTCTCCAGGGATTTGGTTTCAATTTTTCTCCTTGGTGGACATCCACCTGCAATTTTGGGTTTCAGGAGACAGCTCTCCTGGTTGCTGCAGTCCTCAGTGCCTGTCTTCTGGGACTCCAGTGTCCCCTGTGTGCTTCTGTGTCTCCAGTGACTCCCATATCTCCAGTTAAACCTGCACAATCCTGTGTCTAAAGTGATTCCTGTGTTTCTCCAGTGCCCTCAACTCCAAATATACACCTATATACCCCTGCATCTCCAAGTGTGCCCTTGTGTACCACACAGCCTCCAGCATGCCCTACAGTTGTCTGACCTGCTCTGTGTCAGTACCCTCTGCTGCCTATCCACCTTCAGGCACACTGGACTATCTCTCTCTCCATGGATACCGATCCCTGTCTGTGCATAGTACAAGTAGAGGACATCTACTGAGGCCAGACTGCAAATTATGAAAGAAAAAGGTAAATAGTTACTATTTTGCTATATTACTATGTGTAGTGGGGACACATTGCAAAAGCATCCCTTCTGCTCTAATTTCTAATACAAAATAGTAAATGCTTTCACATGGAGGTATACAAACTGTATTTCATCCAAATATATTTGCCAAATGCTATTGCTACCAAATCACTAAGCAGCTAGACAGCTCTCTGCGCTCCAGCGACAATTATATTTTCTTATGTTAGAAACATGAAAACAAAGTAATCCATAAGTATAACTTACAGTTATCCAACCTTGACTGGTGACATTAGAAAAAATTAATAGCTGGATAGCCGCACTCCAAAAAGATTCACCTTTATTGTATAAAAATAGATATCAAGGCATCACAAGTGGGTACAGCTTAACTGCATAGCAATTGACGTGTTTCACACCGAATGCGGTGCTTAGTCAATTGCTATGGCTAAGCGCCGCAGTCGGTGTGAAATGCGTCAGCTGCTGTGCAGCTAGTCTGTAACCATGCGTGATGGGTTGATATCTATTTTTATACAATAAAGGTGAATCTTTTTGGAGTGCGGCTATCCAGCTATTCATTTTTTCTATTACCTCTGTTAGAGCCAGCCTGATTGTGGAGACAGCTGATTCTAGGAGAGGTGATTACCTTGGCGTGGTGAACTCCTTCAATCTTTGACTGGTAACATTACTTGAGCCTAGCTTGAGCCTAGCTAGACAAATAGCTTGACTGGAATTTTAGGGCTGCTTTTAATACTAAAATGTATTTATTTGAAAAATTATACATGGATGTAAATTGTAAAATGTTAGCAAATCATTAAAGTTTTCTTGTAAAGTTATTTAAAATAACTCTTATAAACCTAACACAAGTATAACTAATGGGGGTACAGGGCCTGTTTCTTTGTAAACCAAGTAAGGTTCTGAGCACATTTCATATTTTTAAAAATTTCTTTAAACCTAACTGAGTATTTAAATAGACTAGGGTGACAGCAATCCACATCATAAATAGGCTTCCAATTGTTTTATACCAGCTACGGGGTGGGACCTTTTTTGGTAAATAAGGTCCAAATCATATGTTGTGGGGTTTTAGTGAATATATTATTCAGTGAAATGCACTTTAATGAACAGACTGGCAACTATATACTTTATTACAGGCTTTATTGTTTCAGCGATTTGACTTATAGTCTAACATTCTAAAATAAATGTTATATATTTTAAACACTATAAAGATAATGTTTTAAGTAGCGAAATTTGCTCTTTACCAGGTAATTATGTTTTGCATTACATTTTTGGAATTGTAAATAGACTACCATTTGGATTCATTTTCCCTCTTTTTAAATCTTACTTTTATAATTGCAGCCAGGCCTTCTAAACTGTGCACATGTATAACAAGTAATTGCTTTTTACTGTTTGTGGATATACAGAAATTGAAATGCTTTTATTAACAGATAGTTTATTTTGATTTTCTTTAAAGACAAACATTTGAATTGCATAGAAAAGCCTAAATATTTTGTTCAGTATGTTTGGCATTATAAGATATCGTATACAATTTTATTAAAAAAATAAAAATAAATTGTCAATCTGTTGAACTAGTTTTTTTCTTTTAATAGAGATGCAATCAGTAGCAGCACATCCTGTTGCAGGCTGACTATGTCAAGCCACTGTCTTGCACTCAGAAGCAGTATTGTCAGCCTGCCATGTGTTCCTCAGTTGGCCATGGGCTGCCGACTGGGTCTGTCAGATAGACAAACCCAAGGCCAACTGAAGGAGCTTGCATAACAAACTGACATGGTTGCTTTTAAATGTGAGAAGTGGCTTAGCATTGTTAGCCCGCAGGAAGCGTTATTATTGACAGTCTCCAATTATTATTTACACTCTCCAAAGAGACTTTGAACCAGATTCACACAGAACGATTTGAACACTGCTTACAGTGAGGTATAATGCTAAACATGCTGAAATGTAGATTTTGGGTTTACATACATGACATTAGAAAGTCTTGTTAAATTCCCCAAGGGACCCTATATTGGGTATAACCCTCATCTTGGTTAAATTGATGCTGGTTTTGAAGAAATAAAGTTCAGTTTTTATTATTGTCAATGCTAACTGTAGACCCCCCCCCCCCCCCAAGGAGAAGCCCAAATTGTAGGAGTTCCTATGGGTGAGGTACAAGCAGCACTGAAGCCACAGACCTCCTCTAAGTCCTGCAGCCCTCCCTCAATACATCCGTGTGCCTCCTCTGCTCCATTTGTAGAAAAAAAGAGGAGCCTGCAAACTTTTTTTTTTTGACTGAATCATATTGACAACAGTAAGGACAGCACAGATTAAAAGAGTAGGATTGGGCAAACAGCACTATGACTATGGATTGGCAAACATCTCAGCCAACACCCTCAGAAGATATCATTAAGGGGAAAGACTGATTAGCTTTTGTCAAAGACAGGAACGTACCCCAGTGTTTCTGATATTAACCTAGATATTCATACTCCTATAACTTGTATAGACATATTACGACTCAGAATTGTGTGAATAATTACCTCATTTATCCAATCATATGGAAATTAAATAATTTTCTCTTTAGATACCTAATCACATGCAGATGCCTTTTTTGTGATTAGATTAATGGTATGAATGTGACTTTTAGATACCTCATAATCAATATACAGTATCTCACAAAAGTGAGTACACCCCTCACATTTTTGTAAATATATTATACCTTTTCATGTGACAACACTGAAGAAATTACACTTTGCTACAATGTAAAGTAGTGAGCGTACAGCTTTTATAACAATGTAAATTTGCTGTCCCCTCAAAATAACTCAACAAACAGTCATTAATGTCTAAATCGCTGGTAACAAAAGTGAGTACACCCCTAAGTGAAAATGTCCAAATTGGGCCCAAAGTGTCAATATTTTGTGTTGCCACCATTATTTTTCAATACTGCCTTAACCCTTTTGGGCATGGAGTTCACCAGAGCTTCACAGGTTGCTATTGGAGTCCTTTTTCACTTCTCCGTGACAACATCACAGAGCTGGTGGATGTTAAAGACCCTGCGCTCCTCCACCTTCCATTTGAAGATGCCCCATAGATGCTCAATAGGGTTTAGGTATGGAGACCTGCTTGGCCAGTCCATCACCTTTACCCTTAGCTTCTTTAGCAAAGCAGTGGTCGTCTTGGAGGTGTGTTTGGGTTCGTTATCATGTTGGAATAATGCCCCACTACCCAGTCACTGAAGGGAGCAGATCATGATCTGCTTCAGTATGTCACAGTACATGTAGGCATTCATGGTTCCTTCAATGAACTGTAGTTTCCCAGTGCCAGCAGCACTCATGCAGCCCCACACTGGGATGACACTCTCACCACCATTCTTGACTGTAGGCAAGACGCACTCCTCACCTGGTTGCTGCCACACACACTTGACACCATCTGAACCAAATAAGTTTATCTTGGTCTCATCAGACCACAGGACATAGTTCTAGTAATTCATGTCCTTAGTCTGCTTGTCTTCAGAAAATGGTTTGCAGGCTTTCGTGTGCATCATCTTAAAGAGGCTTCCTTCTGGGATGAAAGCCATGCAGACCAATTTGATTCAGCGTGCAGCGTATGGTCTGAGCACTGACAGGCTGACCACCCACCCTTTCAACCTCTGCAGCAATGCTGGCAGCACTCATACATCAATTTCCCAAAGACAACCTCTGGATATGATGCTGAGCACTTGCACTCAACTTCTTTGGTCAACCATGGCAAAGCCTGTTCTGAGTGAAACCTGTCCTGTTAACCCACTGTATGGTCTTAGCCACCATGCTGCAGCTTAGTTTTGGGATCTTGGCAATCTCCTTATACCCTAGGCCATCTTTATGTAGAGCAGCAATTTTTTTTCAGATCCTCAGAGAGTTCTTTGCCATGAAGTGACATGTTGAACTTCCAGTGACCAGTATGAGAGAGTGAGAGCAATAACACCAAATTTAACACACCTGCTTCCTATTCACACCTGAGACCATGTAACACTAACAAGTCACATGACCCTGGGGAGGGAAAATGAATAATTGGGCCCAACATTTTCACTTAGGGGTGTACTCACTTTTGTTGCTAGCAGTTTAGACATTAATGGCTGTGTATTGAGTTATTTTGAGGGGACAGAGAATTTACACTGTTATACAAGCTGTACACTCACTACTTTACATTGTAGCAAAGTGTCATTTCTTCAGTGTTGTCACATGAAAAGTTATAATAAAATATTTACAAAAATTTGATGGGTGTACTATCTTTTGTGAGATACTGTAGGATGCAGTAAAATCTAAAGTTGAATACCTTTAATTTATGTGTCATATAAAATAATTACACATATTAAAAACATATATCTTAGCTGGTAATACCATTTACATTCATATTTGTTCAAAACAATTAAACACTAAAAATTAGTTAGCACTGCATATCCATAATTCACATATTGATGTTGTAGGTGATTTTGAAATTCCACAGACCCAGCATTTTTCTTACACAACACTTTTCATGAACAACATTCATTTCTTCAGGAGAATATTAACAATAGTGATGGCCGAACGGTTCGCCCGGCGGTCGTTTCGCGGCGAATTTCCGACATTCGCGGTCCGCACGTTCGAACGCCTTTTTCCGTCGTTCGCCGCGGCGGACTTACGTGTTTAATGTATACAAGAACTTTAACCTTTGGTGACACGTTTATCATGTGATACAGGACAGCCAATTGAGACATGACAGCACATGGACACTTGTACATTCCCCCTAACCTATAAATACACCCGATCCGGTGGCCATTTTACATTCTTTCTTCTGTTAAGATAGGGACAGGTTCCTGTGTGGAGTAGGGAGAGATAAACCACTAGCTATTTGGTACACAAAAGTTCTTTTCAGGACTGGTATAGGTGTTAGGTGTTGATAGGTTTGCTGTGCTGCTGATTCTTGCAGCAGCCTGAGTGTCTTTTGTTAGTTTAGAGAAAGGGAAAGGACGGTGTATGCTACAGGGACAGCCAGATTAGTCTTTCATCATCATCATCATCATCATCATCATTAGCTGTTACTATCAAGGTCCACAAAAGAGCTGTTCCAGTAACCACTAATCGTTCTCTTTTTTTGCCAATTTGTATAGGGACAGGAAGGAAGCAGTGTTGTCAGGCAGTGAGGGTAATTTTAAAGACTTGCTGTTATTATTAGTTCCACAAAGGTTCTTTTCAGGACTGGTATCAGTGGTACAGTAATAGGCTTGTACATGTATAATATTCTTTCTTCCAAATATAGAAAGGATATTATACTTGACTGCTGCCCTTCTGCTGCAGTCTGCTAAACATTCACAACTCACTTGTTCCACAAAAGTTCTTATAAGGACTGGTAACTTGGTATAGGGTGCTACGGTACATAGGCTTGAGTGCGGTACAGTCTGCTGTTCTGTAAGGACCGCTATCGGTCCACAATAGATAGGGTTGACGTGCACCACTGCTGACCGCTGCCCTATACTGCAGCAGTCCTTCAGCGGTATAGGGACTGACGTACAGTCTGCTAATCACTAACACACAACCTGCTTGTTCCACAAAAGTTCTTATAAGGACTGGTAACTTGGTATAGGGTGCTACGGTACATAGGCTTGAGTGCGGTACAGTCTGCTGTTCTGTAAGGACCGCTATCGGTCCACAATAGATAGGGTTGACGTGCACCACTGCTGACCGCTGCCCTATACTGCAGCAGTCCTTCAGCGGTATAGGGACTGACGTACAGTCTGCTAAACACTAATACACAACCTGCTTGGTCCACAAAAGTTCTTATAAGGACTGGTAACTTGGTATAGGGTGCTACGGTACATAGGCTTGAGTGCGGTACAGTCTGCTGTTCTGTAAGGACCGCTATCGGTCCACAATAGATAGGGTTGACGTGCACCACTGCTGACCGCTGCCCTATACTGCAGCAGTCCTTCAGCGGTATAGGGACTGACGTACAGTCTGCTAAACACTAATACACAACCTGCTTGGTCCACAAAAGTTCTTATAAGGACTGGTAACTTGGTATAGGGTGCTACGGTACATAGGCTTGAGTGCGGTACAGTCTGCTGTTCTGTAAGGACCGCTATCGGTCCACAATAGATAGGGTTGACGTGCACCACTGCTGACCGCTCACCTATACTGCAGCAGTCCTTCAGCGGTATAGGGACTGACGTACAGTCTGCTAATCACTAACACACAACCTGCTTGTTCCACAAAAGTTCTTATAAGGACTGGTAACTTGGTATAGGGTGCTACGGTACATAGGCTTGAGTGCGGTACAGTCTGCTGTTCTGTAAGGACCGCTATCGGTCCACAATAGATAGGGTTGACGTGCACCACTGCTGACCGCTGCCCTATACTGCAGCAGTCCTTCAGCGGTATAGGGACTGACGTACAGTCTGCTAATCACTAACACACAACCTGCTTGTTCCACAAAAGTTCTTATAAGGACTGGTAACTTGGTATAGGGTGCTACGGTACATAGGCTTGAGTGCGGTACAGTCTGCTGTTCTGTAAGGACCGCTATCGGTCCACAATAGATAGGGTTGACGTGCACCACTGCTGACCGCTGCCCTATACTGCAGCAGTCCTTCAGCGGTATAGGGACTGACGTACAGTCTGCTAAACACTAATACACAACCTGCTTGGTCCACAAAAGTTCTTATAAGGACTGGTAACTTGGTATAGGGTGCTACGGTACATAGGCTTGAGTGCGGTACAGTCTGCTGTTCTGTAAGGACCGCTATCGGTCCACAATAGATAGGGTTGACGTGCACCACTGCTGACCGCTCACCTATACTGCAGCAGTCCTTCAGCGGTATAGGGACTGACGTACAGTCTGCTAATCACTAACACACAACCTGCTTGTTCCACAAAAGTTCTTATAAGGACTGGTAACTTGGTATAGGGTGCTACGGTACATAGGCTTGAGTGCGGTACAGTCTGCTGTTCTGTAAGGACCGCTATCGGTCCACAATAGATAGGGTTGACGTGCACCACTGCTGACCGCTGCCCTATACTGCAGCAGTCCTTCAGCGGTATAGGGACTGACGTACAGTCTGCTAAACACTAATACACAACCTGCTTGGTCCACAAAAGTTCTTATAAGGACTGGTAACTTGGTATAGGGTGCTACGGTACATAGGCTTGAGTGCGGTACAGTCTGCTGTTCTGTAAGGACCGCTATCGGTCCACAATAGATAGGGTTGACGTGCACCACTGCTGACCGCTGCCCTATACTGCAGCAGTCCTTCAGCGGTATAGGGACTGACGTACAGTCTGCTAAACACTAATACACAACCTGCTTGGTCCACAAAAGTTCTTATAAGGACTGGTAACTTGGTATAGGGTGCTACGGTACATAGGCTTGAGTGCGGTACAGTCTGCTGTTCTGTAAGGACCGCTATCGGTCCACAATAGATAGGGTTGACGTGCACCACTGCTGACCGCTGCCCTATACTGCAGCAGTCCTTCAGCGGTATAGGGACTGACGTACAGTCTGCTAAACACTAATACACAACCTGCTTGGTCCACAAAAGTTCTTATAAGGACTGGTAACTTGGTATAGGGTGCTACGGTACATAGGCTTGAGTGCGGTACAGTCTGCTGTTCTGTAAGGACCGCTATCGGTCCACAATAGATAGGGTTGACGTGCACCACTGCTGACCGCTCACCTATACTGCAGCAGTCCTTCAGCGGTATAGGGACTGACGTACAGTCTGCTAATCACTAACACACAACCTGCTTGTTCCACAAAAGTTCTTATAAGGACTGGTAACTTGGTATAGGGTGCTACGGTACATAGGCTTGAGTGCGGTACAGTCTGCTGTTCTGTAAGGACCGCTATCGGTCCACAATAGATAGGGTTGACGTGCACCACTGCTGACCGCTGCCCTATACTGCAGCAGTCCTTCAGCGGTATAGGGACTGACGTACAGTCTGCTAATCACTAACACACAACCTGCTTGTTCCACAAAAGTTCTTATAAGGACTGGTAACTTGGTATAGGGTGCTACGGTACATAGGCTTGAGTGCGGTACAGTCTGCTGTTCTGTAAGGACCGCTATCGGTCCACAATAGATAGGGTTGACGTGCACCACTGCTGACCGCTGCCCTATACTGCAGCAGTCCTTCAGCGGTATAGGGACTGACGTACAGTCTGCTAAACACTAATACACAACCTGCTTGGTCCACAAAAGTTCTTATAAGGACTGGTAACTTGGTATAGGGTGCTACGGTACATAGGCTTGAGTGCGGTACAGTCTGCTGTTCTGTAAGGACCGCTATCGGTCCACAATAGATAGGGTTGACGTGCACCACTGCTGACCGCTGCCCTATACTGCAGCAGTCCTTCAGCGGTATAGGGACTGACGTACAGTCTGCTAAACACTAACACACAACCTGCTTGGTCCACAAAAGTTCTTATAAGGACTGGTAACTTGGTATAGGGTGCTACGGTACATAGGCTTGAGTGCGGTACAGTCTGCTGTTCTGTAAGGACCGCTATCGGTCCACAATAGATAGGGTTGACGTGCACCACTGCTGACCGCTCACCTATACTGCAGCAGTCCTTCAGCGGTATAGGGACTGACGTACAGTCTGCTAATCACTAACACACAACCTGCTTGTTCCACAAAAGTTCTTATAAGGACTGGTAACTTGGTATAGGGTGCTACGGTACATAGGCTTGAGTGCGGTACAGTCTGCTGTTCTGTAAGGACCGCTATCGGTCCACAATAGATAGGGTTGACGTGCACCACTGCTGACCGCTGCCCTATACTGCAGCAGTCCTTCAGCGGTATAGGGACTGACGTACAGTCTGCTAAACACTAATACACAACCTGCTTGGTCCACAAAAGTTCTTATAAGGACTGGTAACTTGGTATAGGGTGCTACGGTACATAGGCTTGAGTGCGGTACAGTCTGCTGTTCTGTAAGGACCGCTATCGGTCCACAATAGATAGGGTTGACGTGCACCACTGCTGACCGCTGCCCTATACTGCAGCAGTCCTTCAGCGGTATAGGGACTGACGTACAGTCTGCTAAACACTAATACACAACCTGCTTGGTCCACAAAAGTTCTTATAAGGACTGGTAACTTGGTATAGGGTGCTACGGTACATAGGCTTGAGTGCGGTACAGTCTGCTGTTCTGTAAGGACCGCTATAGGTCCACAATAGATAGGGTTGACGTGCACCACTGCTGACCGCTCACCTATACTGCAGCAGTCCTTCAGCGGTATAGGGACTAAGAGTTTTGTCACAGGGTCATTTAAAAAATGACATGCAGAGGAAGAGGCAGGCCCTTCCGCAGGGGTGGTAGGGGTAGGGCAGGAGCAACAGGCTTGAGCCAAAGTGGGAAGTTGCAGAAGGTGCGTTCAATTACTTTAAAGGATGCACCAGACTTGGTTGAGTGGCTCGCTCAGCCTTACTCTTCTGCACCCTCCTCATCCTCTCGATCTGCACCCTCTTCTTCACTCTCTGCTATGTGCACCCCCAAAGACACTACCACCAACAACACGACCACCACCACCACCACCACATACCTTCCGCTTGAGTCACTGGAATTATTTTCCGATCCATATCAAGAGGACATTTCTGATGCGCAGCCACTCTTGGTATTGGATCAGGAAGAGGAGGTAGCAACAAGCGCTACTCAGCAGTCTGACGCCAGTACCCAGATCAGCCCAAGGAGGAGGTTGGTCCCCGGTGTTGCTGCCTACTCTACTTATAGCGGTGGGGAAGGTGACGTTGATGATGACGTGTCTAGTGATGTCACGTGGGTGCCCACAAGAGAGGAAGAGGAGGGGAGTTCAGAGGGAGATATGGACCAGCAGATAGGGAGGAGAAGCAGCAATGACTTACATTGCACAGCAGGGACAAAGCAGACTGCAAATGTATCAGGAGCGAGTCATCGACCATGTACGGTCACATCTGGCGCTCCCAGGACACCGGCACATGGCTCCGCAGTGTGGGCTTTTTTTAACGTGTCCGCTGCTGACAATAGCGTTGCCATCTGCAATCTTTGCAGTCAACGCGTTAGTCGCGGTAAGCCCAATACTCACCTAGGGACGACCGCCTTAAGAAGGCACATGAGCAGCCATCACCGAGCCCAGTGGGAGCAACGGAACACACAAAGCCACACTGCAGGCTCTCACCGTCCAGCCTCGTCTTCTACTTCTCCTTCTCCTCTCTCCTCACAATTGTCCTCCACTCCACCTTCCATCACGCCAAGCTCACATTTTTCTGCAAAAAGGCAGGCTTCCGTGGGCCTAATGTTTGAGCGTAAAAAAATGATGACGCCGGATAACCCTCTTGCCCAACGGTTGGCGGCTGGCTTGTCAGAACTCATAGCCCGCCAACTACTGCCATATAAACTGGTGGACTCGGAGGCCTTTCGCAAATTTGTGGCCATTGGAACACCACAATGGAAGGTCCCAGGAAGGAAGTATTTCTCAGAGAAGGGCATCCCAGAGCTATATGGCCATGTTCAGCGGCAAGTGAATGTATCTCTGGCACACAGTGTCGGTGCCAAGATACATCTGACCACAGACACGTGGTCTAGCAAACACGGGCAGGGAAGGTATATCAGTTTTACTGCCCACTGGGTGAACCTTCTGACGGCCGTCAAGCATGTAACCCGTGGCACCCGTGTAGATTTGGTTTTACCGCCACGGATTGCATGCAGGCCTGACTCTTCTTCTCCTCCTCCTACTCCATCCTCCTCCCTCTCCTCCTCAGCTGCCTCCTCCTTTTCCGCTGCTAGCGTCTCTTCCACTGCACCGCCCAAGCTCCCCAGAACCTATTCCACATGCCAGGTGAGACGTTGCCATGCCGTGCTGCGTCTGTTGTGCCTGGAAGCAAAGAGCCACACTGGCCCGGCACTCCTTTCAGCTTTGCGTTCACAGGCAGATGAGTGGCTAACACCGCTCAATTTGACAGTTGGTAAAGTGGTGTGTGACAACGGTGCCAATCTGCTTAGCGCATTGAAACAGGGCAAAATCACGCACGTGCCGTGCATGGCACACGTCTTAAACTTGGTCGTGCAGCGATTCCTTGTCAAATACCCTGGGGTCCAGGACATCTTGCGGCAGGCAAGGAAAATCTCGGCCCATTTCAGAAGATCTTACACGGCCATGGCTCGCCTTGCTGACATTCAGCGGCGACACCATCTGCCGGTCAGACGTCTTATTTGCGATTGCCCGACGCGATGGAACTCAACCTTCTATATGCTTGATAGGCTGCTCCAGCAGAAACGTGCAGTTAACGTCTACCTGTATGAACTCTGCGAAAGAAACGGTTCTGGGGAGCTGGGTTTTTTTTCACCGCGCCAGTGGCTGCTCATGCGCGACACATGCAGACTTCTGCGGCCATTTGAGGAGATCACCAAACTGGTCAGTCGCAGCCATGGCGCCATCAGTGACATGGTACCTTATGCCTTCTTTCTGGAGCGTGCATTGCGTCGTGTCATTGATCAGGCTGTGGAGGAGCAGGAGCGGGAAGATGAGGAAGTCGCAATGCTGGATGAATTCCCAGGGGGGGCTACTCTATCTGAGACAAGTCAACAACAGGAGTCTGATGAGGAGTCAGAGGAGGATGGTGCCGGGGCGGATGAGCAGGAGCAAGAAGAGCATGCTTTAAACCTTTCTGGGATCCCTGTTGTGCGAGGATGGGGAGAGGAGAATGAAGAGGACGACATTATCCTGGATGATGAGCAGGAGCCAGGCCACCACACCGCTTCCACTTTAGTGCAAATGGGGGCCTTCATGCTCCAGTGTTTTAATAGGGACCCCCGTATAAAAAGCATGAGGGTCAAGGACCAGTACTGGGTGGCAACGTACTTAGACCCCCGGTACAAACACAAAATGGCGGAAATGTTACCGCCGTCGCAGAGGGCTGTCAGAATGCAGCACTTCCAGGCCTTGCTTCGAGAAATGCTGCATTCTGCTTTTGCGTGCGCTGGCAGAGGAGCAATTCCCACTCCCAGAGAAGGATTTGCGGGTACCAATCCAACAGCGCCTGCAAGAAGAGGCCGGTTTGAAGATGTGTTGGTGACTTCGGATATGAGGTCATTCTTTCAGCCGACCCATCGACAGGTGTCATCCGGATCCAGCATCAGGGAACGCCTAGACCGTCAGGTGTCCGACTACATTGGGTTAACGGCCGATGTGGACGCTCTGAGGAGTGATGAACCCCTAGACTACTGGGTGGGCAGGCTTGACCTCTGGCCAGAGCTTGCCCAATTTGCAATCGAACTGTTGGCTTGCCCCTCATCCAGTGTCCTGTCCGAAAGGACGTTCAGCGCAGCAGGGGGGATTGTGACCGATAAGCGTACTCGCCTAGCTCACCACAGTGTTAACTACCTCACATTTCTAAAAATGAATGAGGCATGGATCTCGGAGGAATTCAACACATGTGATCAGTAGACCATGTATATGTCTATAAACAATTTTTGGAATCAAGCACACAGACCTTCTTAATTCATTTGGCTCACTTCCCTGACCCAAAAAAGCACACCGTACTATATGCCCCTACCCTCCTCTTTGAAGAGGTTGAGCGGTGTCATATTTCTACTGGGGCTGCTTATTATGAGGGGTTCCCACCATCCCTGTGCTGTGCTGACTTCCTCCTGGGTGTTCTTATTATGAGGGGCTCCCACCATCCCTGTGCTGTGCTGACTTCCTCCTGGGGGTTCTTATTATGAGGGGATCACACCATCCCTGTGCTGTGCTGACTTCCTCCTGGGGCTGCTTACGGTGCTGCTGTCAGCGCTGTATGTCACGGAGCTGCTGTCAGCGCTGTATGTCACGGAGCTGCTGTCAGCGCTGTATGTCACGGAGCTGCTGTCAGCGCTGTATGTCACGGAGCTGCTGTCAGCGCTGTATGTCACGGAGCTGCTGTCAGCGCTGTATGTCACGGAGCTGCTGTCAGCGCTGTATGTCACGGAGCTGCTGTCAGCGCTGTATGTCACGGAGCTGCTGTCAGCGCTGTATGTCACGGAGCTGCTGTCAGCGCTGTATGTCACGGAGCTGCTGTCAGCGCTGTATGTCACGGTGCTGCTGTCAGCGCTGTATGTCACGGAGCTGCTGTCAGCGCTGTATGTCACGGAGCTGCTGTCAGTGCTGTATGTCACGGAGCTGCTGTCAGCGCTGTATGTCACGGAGCTGCTGTCAGCGCTGTATGTCACGGAGCTGCTGTCAGCGCTGTATGTCACGGTGCTGCTGTCAGCGCTGTATGTCACGGAGCTGCTGTCAGCGCTGTATGTCACGGAGCTGCTGTCAGCGCTGTATGTCACGGAGCTGCTGTCAGCGCTGTATGTCACGGAGCTGCTGTCAGCGCTGTATGTCACGGAGCTGCTGTCAGCGCTGTATGTCACGGTGCTGATGTCAGTGCTCTGTATTACGGTGCTGCTGTCAGTGCTCTGTATCTCCTGCACCCTCTTGTTTGCCTACCCTGGTCCCTGACCTTCCCTCTCCTCCATTGCCTTCATTAGCTCCATAGTCCTGAATTGTCAGAACAATTTCCCAAATAAAAAAAAAATGCTTGTAGTTATCGATCCCAAATTCACCTCATACATGTATTATGCTATTGTCCAGGTGGTGGGACTACGTGCTACCCCCTAATAATTACCCCGTGGCCGCAAATTCGACCTAAAGGTTTGCGAAATTCGCCTCCCATTGAAGTCAATGGAGCCCGCGGCGAACGGTCGTTTTCGCGAACGTTTGTGTCCGTTCGCGTTTCGCGTTCGCGAAACGTCCCGTCGGAAGTTCGTCCATCACTAATTAACAATAGTTGTAGATCTATAATATCAAATGGAAAACATTATAATACATCTGTACATTGTACAAAATTCCACGTACCTGAAGATGCATCTAACAGGTATAAAATCAAGTGATACTCTGTTCTGTAAATGTCTAACTAGTCTAAAGAAAGAGGAGAAGAGGGGAGAAGAGAACCCACAGAGGATGCCACATCCAGGATGGACTCATCCCCTGATATTACAATACTGCAATACATCCAATACTGCAATAAATCCATAAGGAGGAAATGTGCTCCAACTATTCTTAGAACCCTTAGGGGGTTATTTACAAAAGGGAAATCCACTTTGCATTACAAGTGCAGTGGCTGGAACTGCAGTGGCTGTAGATCTGAGGGGAAGATCTGAAATGAGGGGACGCTCTGCTGATTTTAGCATCCAATCATGTGAAAGCTAAAATGATGTTTTTTTTATTTTCCTTGCATGTCCCCCTCAGATCTACAGCGACTGCACTTCCAAGTGCACTTGTAGTGCAAAGTGGATTTACCTTTTGTAAATAACCCCCTTCGATTCTGACTCTACCAAGTGTCTTCTTGAAGGAACACAACATTACCTTATTCAATAAAGTCCTGCATAGTGGTGGATCATAATTGGGGTACATTACAGGACCCTATGTCGAATGCATGTTGACCTTATGAAAACAGAACTTCTCTTATTTGACTTGGGTATATATATGTTTTCATTGATGTCTAGTTAGTGATTTATCCATATATAAGGCCATGTTTGGACCTTCTTGGATCCTTGGATTTTGGGAGGTAAGTGCAAGGTGCATGTATTGAAAATTTTAATTTTAATGCTATATTCCTTCAAAAACACAATAGGTGGAGTCAGGATATTGTGTATATACAGTGTACAGTACACATTTATAATACATTTTCATGCTTTACTGGAGCAGCATTGTACCTGTCAGGAATAGTTGTTTGAGGATCATTATTTCACAGCTTTGTTTTGGTAGTGATGTTTGTGTTTATTTCATGCATACAATATATATGGTGTGTTCCTCTTTTCTTCTTTTTCTTTTAGCTATCTGGGAATTCTTATATATTTTAATATAAGAGTCAACAAGTGGATCATTTAAGAGCCAAATTAGGTATTCTTTGACATGTTTTTACAATGCCCCTCAGTGGTACAGATGCTCAACCTTTATAACTCTTTGAGATATGGGAACTATTATGTAGTTTCTAAAATGAGTTGGATGACATATTATTTTTATAGATTTATTGCAGTATAAGTGATTTGTTCACCTTGGATGTGACATTGTATGTGGGTTCTCTTCTCCCATCTTCTCCTCATCCTTTACAGTTCATCAGCCATTTTCACAAAAGTGTGGCACTTGTTTTTATACTTGCTGGGATACAATTGCAGATACTTTGCTAATCAGTTGAGATTTGAATAAGAATTCAAACGTACTGATGTATTATAATATGTTTATCATTGTATATTATAGATCTACATTTACTGTTAACGTTCTCTGGTAAAAGAGAACATTGTTCATGAAACAAAGAAACATTTTTCAAGTCTATGGACTATCAGAGTCACATAAAACATCAATATGGGAAATATGGACGTAAAGAGGAAATGATCACTGCTACTCATGACCAGCCCAGGGGAATACACTATAAGCAGCCTCAGCCACAGTCAGGAGTAGTGGCAATCCTTTCCTCTTTGCATTTACTAGCCCTCTGGATTGGTATCAGAATAAGACTGCACCCTATGCTCTGGGACACAGGGATATACTTTCACCTCTACTTTGAACAGCACCAAAAGCAATATAACTAGTCACATGTGAAATATGGATGGTATGTAGAGCTAACTAGACCATGGAAACATTAAGGAATTGCTTTGTAATGTTTAATTGTTTTGAAAAATTATGAATGTAAGGAATTACCAGTACATATATATATATATATATATATATATATATATATATATATATATATATATATATATATACATATACATATATATATATATATACATATACATATATATATATATATATATATATACATATACATATACATATATATATATATATATATATATATATATATACATATACATATATATATATATATGTATATATATGTATATATATATATATATATATATATATATATATATATATATGTATATATATACATATATGTATATATATTTATTTATGGTCGAAGCCTTTCAACCAGGATGGATGTGAACCACATGAACGCGCCACAAGACTTACATCATGAAATGGACCTGAAGTGTGCCCTGGTCTGCTGGTCAGTATACCAAAAAAGGGGATAAGTAATAAGGGGATAAGTACCCAAGATAAGTGATGGATGTTTGAGGAGAGAAATTAATTTAAGAAATGCCCTGAAAAGGGGAATGGGAGGGAGGGTATCGCGCACCAGAACCGACAAAGACCACAGATGACTGGGCTGCTTACATTACCCCCCCCCCAGACTCCTCCCATACATTCAGGCCACCATACTGGCCTTCTTATTTATGATCAAAGTCATCAACCGGGACGGATGTGAACCACATGAACGCGCCACAAGACTTAAATCATGAAATGGACCTGAAGTGTGCCCCAGTCTGCTGGTCGTTATACCAAAAAAGGGGGCAAAAACAATCAGGTAGGATTGAAAGCTCTTTATTGGTTTAGTGTTATTTACTGTTGTTTGTCTTGAAAAGATGGATGTGAAATCCCGGGGCCAGCTAGGTTTCAGATACTGCGAGGTGGAGAATGAAATGATCTTAGAAGCAAGCCAGGTGACGTCTACACAGTACCTGGCCAGCAGGGCTATTACTGGTAAACTCACTTAGGCTGCAGAAACCACACTAGGCCAGGTAGATGGCCGCTTGAATTACCAAACTGGGAAGAAAGCCAAATGGGGAATGAGAGAGGATGGGTGATATGTCTCTGAAGAGGGTACTCATGATGGGCAAGTGCTTGGAGTTGGCTATGAGGCTGCTGCTTCTGAGTGCCACATGGAAATGTCTTGAATCACATTGGTTGCGAAGGAGGATGGCTTTGCAAGATCCTGTAGGGCCAGTAAGTGTTGGATGCCAGTATAGTCTGATGGCGTTGTGTGATAGAGTCAATTGGGTGTGGCAATATGAAATGAAGGCTAGTATTTGCTTAGTGTCTGTTAACGTTGCAGCGGGGCAAAATGCCAGAAACTTGCAGAAGGCATTCCAAGCTGTGTGGTAAGCCTTGAGTGTGTTGCGGGATAAGTATTTATTTGGTGAGCTGGGTCACGATGTGAGGGTACTGCCCAACATCAGCTGAGACCAAGGTGGAATAAGAGATGATGTTGGGTCAGCTCCGGGGTCTGGCTGTAAAGATGAAATAAAGTTAATACAGGACAGTGCATCTGTTGCGACGTTGCACTTGCCCGGGATGTATGTGCAGTGCACATTGAACTATGCTGCAGGGATAATTGTACCAGCCTGCGTAGGAAGAACATAACAAGGAGCGACTTGGACTTGCCCTTGTGAACGATATCGGCCGTGATTTGGTTTTTGGTGGCGAAGGCCCCCATTTGTCTCCAGACCCGATCGACTGCTACGATCGGGTATAGCTCTAAATGAGGAAGACTGGATGAACCCGGGGATTAGGGGTATTTCAGGAGGCCACGGTCCTGCAAACCAATGATGGTCCAAAATTACATGAAGCCTGTGGAGGCTGTAGCATACGTTACTACCTGCGGTGATAAAGGCAATACTGACAGTATGAACATGGATATGCCATTTCAACTAGAAAGGAACTCATCTCACATAGACAAATCCACTACTGCTGCTGTGTCTAGTCTAAGGATTTGATTGGGGTCCTGTGTCTGAGAGAGTAAGGCCAAGAGGCACGAAAAAAAAGATTGTCTCTGGGGAATAATTCTCATTGTGAAGTTGAGCATCCCTAAGAGGGATTGAAGCTATTTCTTAGTACACCCCTGTGCACAGGTAAAGTCATGAAGTACCAACCTGATACTGGTAGTGGTAGGTTTGTTGGGGGGCAGGCCGGCCTGTATGGAGCGAGTGTCACAGTTGACCCCGAGGAAGCTGATTGAGTGTGCTGGTGTGCTGGGCCTTTCACTTTGTGTTCTGCTATGGGCACACTGAGAAACCCAAACACCACTCCTAACCTATCTACGTCTACTGGGAGCACACTGGACTGTTTGATTAGCAGGAAGTCATCCAGACAATAAATGACCATCTGGCACTGGGCTTGGTGCGACAGGATCCAATTGAGGGACTGTGCAAAGGTGTCAAAGAGCCACGGGCTGTTTTTCTTTGTTTTTTTTTTAGAGCTGAAGGTCAGTTAAGTGGCAAAGTAATATGACTCTTTCCATTTAATGCCGTGCCAGCACCAGAGGGACGGTTGGATGGGTAGAAGCTTAAATGCGTCTGATATGTCGGCTTTAGAGAGCCAGATATGTCAGCTTTAGAGAGTCGGGCGCTTGTGTCTATTTTGATAATGGACTGGATTGCCATGTCGACTGAAGCATATTTCAGGGAGAATTTTTTCTGAAGGAATAAAGGAATTCAAAGTCGGGATGTGGGAAGAATGAGGCGCAGGCAGGTCGTACACCAAACAAAATTTTATGTGAAGCTGAGAAATGGCCGAGGATATGAACTGAAGAGACCCTTGCTGGAAGCTGGGCCCCTCTGTTGCTGGTGATGGGAAGAGAAGCCTGAAGAGTTTGGCTTTCCTGCCTGTAGCGGGGAAGGGCACGCCCCTGTGCCTTAGTTCCGCTGTTAACTTGGGACTCCATACTGCCGCTCTCTGAAAACGGAGAGGGTGACAGAGGGACAGATGTGTGGTCTTCACTGCCGGCCTGTGACATGGCTCTGGCTGACTTGTGCCCTAGTTGTGAAGTCCTGGTTTTTGAGGTCAAAAGCTCAGTCGACCGGAACCTGGGGAAATAACGTCCAACCTGGTGCAGGATGGAACTACCTGAACTCGACTGAGCTAGAGGAGAAATGACAGATGGACAACGGAGATTGGCTTTATGCCATTAGAAGGTGAATGAGTGGTTGGGTCACGCGACTTTGAGATGCGCTTATATTGCCTGCAAGGCAAACCTTATCAGGAGAAAAAATGATGGTTAAACAAACTAATTTAAAACCCTGAATTGAATTTGAAGGAAAAAGGCTTTGAGAACAGTTGGTCTGAAGCTATGTGGGCCGATGTGCCTTGTTGCGACTGGATTTGAACTGGATCGTGGGGTGAGCCATACTGAGAGGTGTCTGTCAATGACATGACAAATCATACAGTGATCTGAATTTAAAGTGAACCATTGCATTGCTGAGGCGACCGACATCGAACAACAGTAGAGTGTATGATGGGATAAAAGAAACAAAAATGCACGAATGGCCCGACGTGAATTGACTGCTGGACCTAAGGAGAACATGGCAGGCAACATACGAAATAAGACCATTGAATGATTGAAGTGATGGTGACACGAATCGGGATGCCGTAACTGTGACTTGACAGTAACAAAACAGTAGAATATGGGATGAAAATGAAGCCGAAATGAAATGAGCGAAAATGAAGTGCTGTTAAAGCGACTGGACTCGGACCGGAGTGTGGGGTATATGAAATTAAATGACCAAAATGTTTGCTTTGACAGCGGCACAAATCAATGTGTTGTAAGTGTGACTTGACAGTGAATCGAACTGTGGAATATGGGATGCAATGAGGGCGAAATGGAATGAGTGAAATTATTTTATTTTTATTTTTTTAAATGAAATGATCAAAATGATTGCCATGACAGAGGCACGATTCAGTCTGTCGCAATAGAGACTGACAGCAAACCTGTCTGTGGAATAAGGAAATAACAATGGCTAACACAAGTCAACTTGAATTAGTGCTTAGCAGATGCGACTGAATTTGAATCGTAGTGAAGGGTATACAAAATGAGCGAATTAAATGAGTGCCATGACAGAGGCACGAATCTGTGTGCCGAAATTGCGACTGACAATGAACTGGACTATGGAGCATGGAATGAAATGAGATGAAATGACTAGAATGAGCCGGTACAAATCGGTGCATCGCAGATGCAACTGGATTCAAATTGCATCGAAGGGTATGTGAAATGAACAAATTAAATGTTTGCCAAGACAGTGGCATGAATTGGTGTGCCTCGATTGCGACTGACAACAAACCTGACTGTGGAGCATGAAATGAAATGAGATGAAATGACTAGAACGAGCCGGTACGAATCGGTGTGTCACAAATGCGACTGGATTCAAATCGGATTTAGGGTATACTAAATGAATGAATGAAATATTTGCCATGACAATGGCATGAATCGGTGTAATGCAATTTGAAACTGATAACGAACCGGACTGTGGGGCGTGAAATGCATGAGATGGAATGACTGGCACGAGTCAACACGAATCGGTGTGTCGCAGATGCGACTGGATTCAAATCAGTATGTGAAATGTAACAAATTCATTTTCGTAACAAATCAATTTGCGACTGACAACGAGCTGGACTGTGGAGCATGACATGGAATGAGATGACAAAATTAGTCGGGATGAACCAGTGAGATGCTGATGTGACTAGATTCGGAATGGAGGGTAATGTGATATAAAATAACTGAAATGATAGACAGTGTGTTTCTAAAGTGCAATGGGCCTACTACGTGGCATGAAACAACAAAGTACGAGAATGTAGGAATGAAACCGATGAAAAACAGCTCGGTGTTTGTGCTCACAAACTGAGCGACAAGTTTGTGGTTTGCATGAGGCTAAAATAAAGCTGCAAACGGAGACTTTAACAAATGACTCGCAAGTTCCATATCGGGGTTTCGGTGACACGGGCTATCTGCCAAACAACGGTACATGAAATGAAGAAGTGATATGCAAATCCAACCTCAGTTTGAGAAAGACTCCATCTATGGAAAACCACGAACGGAGAACCGAAAGCCTCTGAAAGTTCGGACACACAACTCACAAACACAGAGTGTCGCGACTGGGTTCACATTGGTCTGTGGGTGTACAACACATCCGAAGAACGTGGTGTGCCTTCATGCATGACGCACAGAAAATAAATTTGGGTTGGTAAATAAATCAAAGAAGAACAGTGTACAAATGATTCGAAAGTTCCGCTGCGGGAACTAAAATACAGCATGGGGGAAATGGCGAATGGCAACAGTAGAAAGCATGCAATGTATCTGATACAAATCGGTTGTAAGAGAAATTAGTCTGATATGAATCAGTTGGTAAAATGTATGAAATTAATCCAATACAAATTGGTAGTAAGGAGTATTAAATTAATCTGATAAGAATTGGTTATAGAGTGTATGCCGCCCCTTACTATAAAACCAAACGCCTACCAACCACCCAGCCCCCCAGGCTAATCAAGCGCAGACAAAGCATCAGGTGGGTTTAATTACCACCTCAATCAGCCACAGAACCCGTACAAACAATACATACTCATCTCTAAATGGATGAGATGGCAACCCTATGGACTGTGCATCTTATAACCAGTGAAGACCTATGGCTTGTGGTAGTGGACAATGACCGACAGAGGTTCGGAGGCTTGGATTTACAAATGAATCGTATGTTTGGCAGAAGGAACTTACAAATATACTACTCCTGTGCCGAATGATGTCGGGACATGAGCTACAACAACTCGAAGGTTTGAATATTATCTGCAGTGAGCCGGAACCGACGACGAAAGACCACGAACGGAGAAGCCGCAATGCACCTGCGATCAAATGCACAGACCCACGAACATGAGGGGAGCTTGGAAGAGTCGGCCCAGTGACGTGTAGTATCGAGCATCAGAAACGACAAAGACCACAGATGAGTGGGCTGCTTAAATAGCCCTCGGACTCCTCCCATAAATTCAGGCCACCATACTGGCTATATATATATATATATATATATATATATTTATGGCCCAGAGCCCTCTGACCGATACGGATAAGGATGACAAACAAGGTTAACACAAACTCGCTTACTTGAACCGGACCTGAAAGTGTGCCCTGGCCTAACGTAGGGTATACCAAAATAAGGGGGCATACCCTTGATAGAGAAATGAGTAATAAATGAAATGAAAATGAAATGAAGTGAAATGAGTACTCGCTCGAGGAGTAAAATGCTTGAGAAATGCCCTTGACAGGGGATGGGTGGGTGGGTATCGCGCACCGGAACCGACGAGGGAGCCAGGCGAACGGGCTGGTTATATACACCACCGGGCTCCACCCATAATTCCAGGCCACCATACTGGCCTTTCCATTTATGGCCCAGAGCCCTCTGACCGATACGGATAAGGATGACAAACAAGGTTAACACAAACTCGCTTACTTGAACCGGACCTGAAAGTGTGCCCTGGCCTAACGTAGGGTATACCAAAATAAGGGGGCAAAAACACACAGGTAGGGAAATGCCTTTATTGATTCAAGTTTGTTACTGGGTGAGCTTGACAAAGGCCTGGGC
This sequence comes from Lithobates pipiens, assembly GCF_037356315.1. Lineage (NCBI taxonomy): Eukaryota > Metazoa > Chordata > Amphibia > Anura > Ranidae > Lithobates > Lithobates pipiens. The sequence continues at coordinate 145,115,610 of NW_027507758.1, read as the reverse complement.
CATCTCTACTTGCGGATTGGGTATGTAACGGGCGAAACAGGTGGACTTCCACCTACCCAACTTTTTGATAACGTGGACCGGGACCCCTTGGCGGGAGGCAGTTGAAGCCGCTCCGATCCGAAATGAATGTCCGGAGTAGTGAGCCGGATTGAGGTGAAGGATGCCCAGGAGTATCCTGACATGCTCCATGAACTGGGCTGCGTTCAGTGGCTTACCGTGGAATGGCAGAAGCGGGCCAGTTCCTGGTTGATCGGCCAGAAGGGTCAACAAGCGGGTGAGCATGGCGACCGGGCACCAGCGGTTGTTAGTTTTATAAAAATGTATGTCCGTCCCTGGGCCGAGCTGCTGCGTCTTGGATACTGCTATATGTAGGATGAAATGGTCTCCGTGCCTGACCAGGTGGTGCTTGCATAGCGTGCGAGCTGAGGGGCTGCTGGAGGTAAACTCGCCTGGCCGCAAGAAGCCGTAGAAGGCCAGGTGTATGGCTGCTTGTATAATGGTACTAGTGTGGAGTCCGAAAGGTGCAGTGGCCAGAATATCGGACATGTTTCTGAAAACGTCTCCTGTGATAGGCAGGCGTTTGAGGGAAGCCGCAGGCTGGCGTTTCTGGATGCCACGCATGACGGCCCGAATGGCGTGAAAAGTGAACAAGGAGGGTTCAGCAGGGTCCTGGAGGGACGTAAAATGTTGTACCCCGGCCAGATATAGTCGGATCGTGTTGAAGGATAACGCCAAGTCCGAGTGGCAATGGGCAATGAAGGCCAGAACTTGCTTGACCCGGGAGGTCTCTGTGGAGCGAGACGTTAAGAAACGGTTAAAGGCCCTCCAGGCTGTTTGGTAGGCCTTGCGGGTATTGTCTGCGAGGGAGTGATTGATGAGTTGCGTCGCGGCTACTAGGTGAGGGGTTAATCCAGGGTCAGTTGAGACCAGTCCGGGATAACTGCTGACGTTGGTCCGGCTCCGGGCACCTGATCGAAAAAGGAAACTAAGTTAAAGCGGGAGAGGGCGTCCGCTGCCCGATTACATTTACCGGGGATAAAGGCACAATGAACATTAAATTGAAACAATAACGAGAGCTGGACCAGCCGCCGCAGGAAGGACATAATCTCCAGAGACTTGGACCTGCCTTTGTTAATGATTTCCGCAGTGGCGAGATTGTCCGTTGAAAAGGTCACTGTTTGACCGGACCAACTGCGGCCCCACGTATGGGCAGCGGCTACGATGGGGTACAACTCGAATAGGGAGGACGTCTCGGTGAAGCCCGGAATAGCCAGTATCTGAGGAGGCCAAGGGGCTGCGAGCCATAGGTGGCCAAAAATTGCCGCAAAACCTGTAGAGGCCGCTGCGTCGGTCACGACCTGCGGTGACGAGGAGGACACGGAGGGAATGAATAGGGACACACCATTCCAGGACGTCAGGAATTCCTCCCACATGGCAAGATCAGCTATAGCTGCGGGGTCCAGGCTGAGGATATGCTCCGGGTCTTGTGAATGAGACAGTAGGACTAACAGGCGTGATATAAAAGCGCGACCTTGAGGGATGATGCGCATGGCAAAATTAAGCATACCGAGAAGGGACTGTAACTGCCTCTTGGTACAAGTTCTGGTGTGGGTGAAGTCCCTCATGACCGACCTGATGCGGCTTAGTTTATCCGGGGGGAGGCTGGCCTGCATAGAGCTGGTATTTAAGCTGACCCCGAGGAAGGTGATTGCCTGCGCAGGGCCCTCCACCTTGTGCTCAGCAATCGGGACGTCAAGGTTATTGAAGACCACCCTTAGTTTATCCAAATCCCCTGGAAGGGAGCCAGGTGACTCGACCAGCAGGAAGTCATCCAAATAGTGTATGACTCCCTGGCACTGGGCTACGTGCAGCAAGATCCATTCGAGAGCCTGCGCAAACGAGTCGAAGAGCCAGGGGCTACTCTTGGACCCGAAGGTTAGCTTAGTGGCAAAATAGTAGAGCTCCCTCCATTTGATGCCATGCCAGCACCAGAGAGATGGGTGGATAGGAAGGAGCTTGAAGGCGTCCGAGATGTCGGCCTTGGAGAGCCATGTTCCTGTGCCTGACTTGAGAATGGCCTGGATGGCCATGTCTACGGACGCGTACTTAAGGGAGAACTCCTCAGAGGGGATAAGAGAGTTGAGACTGGGGACAGAGGAAGAATAAGGCGCTGACAAATCGTAGACCAACCTAAGTTTATTGGAGAACTTGCCCTTGACAAGCCCAATAGGGCTGACTCGCCAGGTGTTAAATGGGGGCTTCGTGAAAGGGCCTACGATGAAATCCCGGTCTAGCTCTGCCTGTAATAGCTGGTCGATGGCTTGCACGTCCGTGGCTGCTGACCGCAGGTTCTGGCACTCGTGTGTAAGGTGAGGGAGGGAAATAAGTCCTGTATGAAAGCCCTGAGTAAAGCCCTGGACTAGGTAGGTGGCAAGTGAGGGGGTGGGATGATTGGCGAGGTAGACGCTGAGCCACGACACGTTGACCCGGCTTAGTCAAGATTTTCTAGCCTGCTTGACCTCGCACATGAGCCTGGGATGCGCTCTATTACATCGTGAGCATACATGGAGCAGCCTGCACTGGCTGAAATTGCACGACCCACTGTTGTAGTTGTTGCAGATGGCTGCGCCCCCCAAGGTCTTGACCGGGCGCCCCAGTTTATCCGTCTGCGGCAGGCGTACCAGCGCCGGTAGGGCCTGGGCAGTGCCTGAGGTCGATGGACCGTCTACGGTTGGGGTTGCCACTGAGCTGGCACACCAAGTCGCGGTGTGAGTAGCCGACTGGCAAATGGCACAAAGAGGAGACCGCAGCCCTGCGAAGTGTCGACAGAACAACTCGGTGTCCAAGACACTCCAATCCGTAGGTGTCTGAAATTGGGAGAGCCTGGCGGCCGCCTTAGCGGAGAAGGAGCGGTGATAGTCATAAAATGCAAAACCGCCGTATTTGTACCCCAGGTCAACTACTACATGGAGGTAACGATCCAGTTCCTCCCTCCTGCCGGGGGAGGCCGAGCAGATGACATCCCTCAGCATGCCGAAGGCCAAGGTGAACTCGGTGACTGAAAGCTTCCTGTCCAGCCTGGGGTCTTTGGCTTTGAGGACCACCGACACGTCCCCCCAAGTGTAAGCTTTATTTTCTGCCAGCTCATGAATGGATATCAGGAGTGAAGCCAGATTGACGTCCTTTCCCTCTAGGATGTCCTTCCTGATGTTGGCTGATATTAAATGAGAAGGGTACACTACTGGTGTACACCCGGGGGTACCTGCGCTGGTGTTCTCCACTGCTTGTAAAGCTGGTGTAGGAGGAGAAACAACTGGGCGGGTCTCGAGGAGGGCCACCCGACTCTGAACCTCTGACATTGAGGTCGTCAGGGATGACACCAGCGTGTGAAGCTGCGTGATGGAAGCAGCGATAGAGCCCAGGGAGGCCTGCTGGACGCTATCCTCGACCGCGGCTGGGGGAGGAAAAAGGAGCCTGAAGAGCTCGGCCTTTCTGGCTGTAGCTGGGAAGGGTACACCCCTACGCCTCAACTCGGCTGTCAGCCTTGGAATGGTCCATGATCTGAAGGACCTTTGGCTGCCGCTCTCTGAGACGAGAGACGGGGACAACGGAGCCGTGAAGTCCTCGCTGCCAGCCTGGGACATGGTGGCAAAATCCAGGCTTGGTGAGCCTATTAATCCTAGGGTCCGGGTTTTTCTCCTATACGGAACCTAAGAGGGTGACATGGATTACAAGACTCGTAGGAGACTCCTAAGCAAACATTTCTTTTTTTTTTTTTTTTTTTTAGAGAAGGATACTACCGCTTGTGAGCGTTCCCTTCCCAGAAGATTCTCTTACCTAAGGAGGCACCGTCCGACCCGGTGCAGGTTGGACCTACTGAAAACTCGACTGATCTGAGGAGATGAAGGTGAGTTTGTATGAGACTCCTATACCTGCAGAGAGATGTCTAGCTAAATAGTGGAGGTAAGACTTGAAATGTGATGGAAGACATAACTGAAACAAGCTACATAAAAACGAGCAGACAACTGAATTTAGAATAACGTGCATATGGCGACAGAGACGTGACTTGGTTGCGCCGCAGATGCAAAATTTCCTTTCCTTCCCTTTCCCCATTTTTTATTCCTTTTTGTTTCCAACGCAACTTGCACATAGAACGTGGGGCTCAAGCGAAGGTGGACCCTGCCACGTGGAGCTCAGGCAGGGGGGTGAACCCCGCCACGTGGAGCTCAGGCAGGGGGGGGGGGGGCCTGCCGCGTGGAGCTCAGGCGGAGGTGGAGCCCGCCACGTGGAGCTCAGGCAGAGAGGGGGGGGGGGCCTGCCGCGTGGAGCTCAGGCGGAGGAGGAGCCCGCCACGTGGAGCTCAGGCAGAGGGGGGGGGGGCCTGCCGCGTGGAGCTCAGGCGGAGGTGGAGCCCGCCACGTGGAGCTCAGGCGGGGGGGGGGGGGGTCTGCCGCGTGGAGCTCAGGCGGGGGGTGGCCCCGTCACGTGGAGCTCAGGCAGGGGGGGGGGGAACCCCGCCACGTGGAGCTCAGGCGGGGGGTGAACCCCGCCGCGTGGAGCTCAGGCAGGGGGGGGGGGGAAGGGGACCTCGCCGCGTGGAGCTCGGCAGGGGGGGAGCCTGCCACGTGGAGCTCAGGCAAGGGGGGGGGTACTGGAATGAGGTGTAGCAGCTGGGCGCACCAGAACGAATCGATGCATAAGGAATGCGGTGGGATTCGAGTTGGAGCGTAATAAGTGACAGAAATGATATGCCATGACAAAGACTAGAATCAAGGACCATGCTTGAACCTGCGAGTGACTCAGTCTCTGGAGCATGTACAGAAATGAGGGCGAACCTTGGGGCACTTCGAAGCGAATCGGTGCGTTGGAGATGCGACGGGATTCGAATCGGAGTGTGGTAAGTGACAGAAATGATAACATGGTTAGAAGTGGCAGAAAATGAAATGATCCGACATAACCGACTGGCAAGATTGAAATGACTGCAATGATTGACATGGAAAGAAATGACCTGACGGACATAGTACAAACGGTATGAAAATGATTTTTTTTTTTTTTTTTTTGAACAACCTGAGATTGACATTGCCCGGACTGCTCAATTTAGCGTGACAAGCAGACAGCTGTGCTTTCGAAACGGTTCGATCGATTCGAACACGACGAAATGAGTCGTTCGGTTTAGCAATGACGTGCTACGAAACGAAGTGCCTGTCGGCACGAACGACAAGTACCGAAAAGGTGACAACGACTTCTTCGAAGAAGGGGTAGTGACATGAGGTATCGAATATAAGTTAAGACGTTCGTGTAACCTAAGTGAGTGGTTCGTGAGTTCAAGAATCTAGTTTACGTGACTAAATAACACATGAACGAAAAGGGTGCCGAAGCCCTACCTGCGACAGCCGGCCCAGACGTGTTGTACGACAACGGAAAATTCGATTTAGAGTATAGCGACTCAGACGGCAACCAGACGGACGCTGACGAACGACAAGGCTTTGTCGACACGAGGCGGACGAAAACGTGGAACTCACGAACCCGGCTCACTGTAAAGTCTTGTGGATAGTCGGCCCTTGATTTCTGACGTATCAGAGATCGCGCACCGGAACCGACGAGGGAGCCAGGCGAACGGGCTGGTTATATACACCACCGGGCTCCACCCATAATTCCAGGCCACCATACTGGCCTTTCCATATATATATATATATATATATATATATATACATATACACTGTATGCACATTTATAAGCCAAGTTGTATTATTGAGGATTCATTTCATTATTGAATACCTACAGTGCTCTCGGTCAATCCAAAACATTAAGCACTTTCAGTGCACTGCAAAGTGGCTTTGCATTTCCTAAATAACCCCCTTAATGTCCGATTTGTCTACCACAATATTGCAGTCCTGCTATAAGTCGCTGAATAAATAAAAATTGTTATTTATATATATATATATATATATATATATATATATATATATATATATATATATATATATATATATACACACACACACACATACACACACACATACACAGTGCCTTGCAAAAATATTCACCCCCTTGGCATTTTTCTTGTTTAGTTGCCTCACAGCCTGGAATTGACATGGATTGTTTGAGGATTTGCATCATTTAATTTACAGAACATGCTGATATTTTTAAAGTTTTTTTTTATCATTGTTAAGCAAACAACAAATAGGAAAAAATAACAAAAAAGTCAATGTGCATAAGCATTCACCCCCTAAAGTCAATACTCAAACCTGAATGTTTCAGAAAGTAAAAGTGAGGTTTTGGCTTTCTTAGGAGAATATCTATGTGTGCACAATTATTGGGCTACTATTAGTGTGCAGAATTATTGTGCAACAAAAAAAAGAGAACATCTTCCCATCTCACTCAATAAAACTGTAAACAGCACAGGACAAAGTACAAAACCCATAGCAAACAAACAGAATTCTTTGTACATGTATATTAATGTACAATAACTAGAATTTGTTGTACTAGTTGCATACATGTCCATCAAGTTCAACCAAAAGATAAAAAAAATAATAATAAATTAAAAACCTTGCATTCCCAAAACTCCAAACCCACAGTTTATTCAAAGGAAGGCAAACACCTTATAAAGCATAATCAAATTTCCTTAAGCAGGGAAAAAATTCTCTAAAGACGACTATAATTTCTATAAATTCTCTAAAGAGAAATAATTCCTGGATCAACAATATAAAGTGCTATAAATATCCATTACTCTTTCTGCATTAAGAAACACTTCAAGCAATCCACAGAGCTGGCTAGAATTAAAGAGGAGTTCTGCCCCCCCCCCCCCCCCCAAAAAAAAGAAAAAATGTCAGCAGCTACAAATACCGTAGCTAAAATTTAAAAAGGAGGGCAAGAGACGGGACTTTGCATGAAGCACACAGAAGCAGATAAATAAATTGGGTAAAAAACAGCTTTTAATTGGCTCAAATTGTCATATAATTTCATAATTAATTGTTATGCATTTTGCTATATATAAATATTTTTACATTTCATTAGAACCAAACAAAACAACCCCCGATGCCACACGTCCGGCATTAGGAATGTGATGCCGGCGCACAGCGGTAGAGCCCCCGCCCATCCCTGATCAGAACAAGGCAGAGGGGAGGCCACCAGTGATGTTTTTGGCTGGTCTGTGATTATTTCTCATGGCTGCACCGCCATTGCACAAATGTATATGTAAGTTTGTGGGCCAAATGTATATATAGGCGGGTCTCTCATATCCTATATTTGCCCACTTGTTCCCACAATTCCTTTAGATTATTTAAATATGATTGTTTTTCCTATTTATAGATGAACACTAGTACTACGGTTTTGCTCCTGATGAGTGGCTAAAAGGCCCCGAAACGGGTAGAGTTAATAACTATTGATATGTGTATATATTCATCAACCTTATATGGACGTTCCTTTTAACCCTTTTCATCTCTCTTCATCTCCCATAAATGATACTTCAGCAGGTCACTTATCTGTAAAGGTATCAACTGCTATGTGTGTAAATATGCATCAACTTCTCCATGTATTTGTAAAAATATGTAATTTCCTCTTTGGAATGTTAACTAATGTGCAACATTTGGTTCTAATGAAATGTAAAAATACTGATATATAGAAAAATGCTAACAATTAAATATGCAAATATATGACAATTTGAACCAATTAAAAGCAGTTTTTTTACCCAATTTCTTCATCTGCTTCCGTGTGCTTCATGCAAAGTCCCGCCTCTTGCCCTCCTTTTTAAATTTTAAATATTGAATCGGGATGGAGGAGGGGACCCGAACAGCCCCTTTTACCTCATTTAAAGTCACAAATATCCTTCTTTCTTCTCTTTGTAAAAAATACTGTAGCTGCCGACTGTCAGATCTGGGCTCAGCCCTTCCTTCTCAAAGCTGGCCACTAAGCTGTCGACTAATTGCCAGCTCCTATCTCTCCATAGTGACTCGCCTGTTGATATCCTGCTCATCAGTCCTGCCTACTTAAGCTGTCCAGTCCAGATGATCTCTGCCTTTGACTTGGTCACATCTCTAGAGACGCTCTCCTGTGTTAAAGACTTTCTTGGCTGATGTTTCTTCTGGCTCCAGCTCCTGCTTGCTGTTCTACTATGCTCCTCTCTGGCTCCCTGATGTTTTGGCTTGTCTGACTATCCGTTCCAGTTCCTGAACTGTGGCTATGTTTTGACTACGTTTACTCTGTTTACCTTTTTTTATTATTATTAAACAAATGTGATTTTTTGATTATTATTAAACAAATGTGATTTAACTGTACTTCGGTCTCAGTCTGATTCATGGTTTCTGAGAGTAGGCAAAGGCCATGAATTCAGAAGCTGCAGTCAATCCACTTGTTGGTAATATTTTTTCCAGATTGGATTAACAGGCTCACCGCATGGATCTGTTTGCCATGGCATTACAAATGCTCCTGAGTCACATGGCTCACCTGGAATCTCCCACTGTGGCTGCTCGGTACAACTTGTGTTGCAGGCCATCCCTGCTGCTGCTCCCGCCTCGAATATTACTTCTATAAGAGGTATGTCTGGTTCCGCTCCGCTTCCCCATTGATTTGGGGGTGATTCAGTCCAATGCAGAGGGTTTATCAAACAGGTTGAGATATACTTTGAGATGCTGCCCCACGTGTTTCCCGTAGACAGAAGCAAAGTAGGTTTGGTGATATCTTTGCTTTCTGAGAGAGCCTTGTTCTGGGCAAACCCTCTATGGGAGACACAAAAACCTGTTGTCTTGAGTTACCCTGAGTTTGTGGCTTCTTTTAAAAGGGTATTTGAAGTTCCCGCATGCTCCTCTTCTGCTGCCAAGTGCCTCATGTCTATCAGACAGAGTACAAGAAATGTTGCCAATTACGCCATTGAATTCCGTACTCTGGCAGCAGAGGTTGCATGAAACAATGAGGCCCTTGTGGCTGCTTTTTCTCATGGTCTCTCGGATACCATCAAGGATGAGATAGCAGCCTGAAATATACCCACTGAGCTGGAGAAGTTGATCACATTTGCCATCCTCATTGACTCCAGACTCAGAGAAAAACTCCCTTTTAAGGAGCGCTTATGTAAGCCTCCTGTACATTTGTCTCCAAACTTTGCAGTCCCACCCTTGCCTCCCTCACCTCCCATGCCTCCTGGTACCGAGTCAGTCTGTGATGATGAACCCATGCACTTGGTCTTCACGTGTCTCTTTGCGGATGAGAGAACCTTTAGGAGGAGGGAGAGATTGTGCCTTTATTGTGGCCAGGCATGTCACTTTTGAAGTCTTGTCCTACCGGGGAATGCATGACCCTTGAGGTCCTGTCACTGACAGACCTTAGGTGGCGTTGTTTCGTCTCCAGTTATCCAGGATGATAAGCCCCTGGTTTTGGTTACCCTTTCTTGGGCTGAGTCGTCCGTCGAGATACAGGCTCTAATCGTCTCTGGGGCTGCAGGCCTGTTCATTGATGCTGCCTTTGTATCGAAGCACGTGATTCCGCTAGAGCTGCGTGACACTCCACTTGCCATTGAGGCTCTTGATGGGGGAGACCTCTACAGCCTGCTAAAGTGGCTCATGAGACTGTTCCATTGTCCATGACCATAGGGGCTCTTCACCATGAGATAATCCAATTCCAAGTTATTTCCTCACCTAAGGTTCCGCTGGTTATTGGTTATCCTTGGTTACAGAGGCACAACCCCTCTTTTGATTGGGTCCATGCTGAGGTTCTCTCCTGGTCGCCACAATGCAGTAAAACATGCTTCCAGAAGGTAGACAAGGTCCTGTTCACCTCTTCACTCTCCTCTCTGCTGGAGTAGTATAGTGATTTTAGCAATATCTTTGACAAAGTTCAAGCCGGTAGTTTCCCTCTATGCTGGTCGTATGATTGCGCAATTGACCTTCAAACTGGTGCAATACCCCCTTGTGGCTGAGTTTAACCTTTGTCAATCTTGGAGGATAAGGCAACGGAAGAGTAATTTTTCACAAAAAAAAAAAAAAAGTCCTGTCATCAATTTAAAAAATACATCCTGGAAAAGAAGAGTATTTATACTTTCTGCAACCCCTGCCTGTTTAATGGAAACACTTTCTTTTTAAGTTTTGGCTGCTGACAGAATCTTTAGCATTCAACACTTTCAAGTGTGTAGGATGTCTGCCTTCCCCACTATAATTCTCACCTGCTGGCCCCTAAATGATTACTCTCTCCTTGGGACCCATACTGACATAGTATCCAGCAGGTGAAACCATAGCACTGCAGATGCATTTAAGATACTTGGAAATGTTTTGGAAATTGAATATTCTGTGGGTGGTTTGGCTCTACAAGACTGTAAAGGGACAGCAAGGTATTAAAACTCTGATTTCCTTCCCTAAAGTGAAGCTGCACTCAGAAATACACACTGAAATATTCAGATATTCTAAACAATCAGTAAATTCACTGAAAACACAACTTTGTTACTTATTTTACTGTCTACTGCACCAGAAACATGGCAGCCTGCAAGTCCTCTAATGTAGACAAACAGGAGATGTTTTTAAACTGTTAGAAACTCACTGCGACTGCATCCTTTTCATGACACCTGTAACACCTGAAATATCTGGCTAGCCAGACCCTGCCTGGCTCTGCCCTCCCCTCTGTAAACTGACCACAGTTTATCATTACTGCTGAGCCCTGATGCCATGTTCTGTGTACGCGCCTCCATCATCCGCAGGTTTCCTCTGTCCTCCCCTGTCCTCTCCTCTCCTCCCTGCCTGTCAGCTCTTACCAATCCTGCCCCCCTCCTGCTGCTGAAATACCTGCTGCTGAAATTATAAACTACACACAATCCCCTCTGTTATAAAGCCTCCTTTGCTGCAGTGTATGTTTTTTTGTAAAAAAAGATGCCTATTTCTACCTAAATTCATAGCACCGATCAGCAGTCATGTGTCTCGTCAAGGGCTGATGTCTCGTCTCTCTCCTCCTCCCGACTGATGTCAGTGGGGAATCTCAGCCCTTCCAGCTCTAGCTGTCAGATCGGGAGAGGGAGCCTCGAGGAGTCACGTGACCACCAATCGGCACTGTGAATTCAGGTAGAAATAGGCATTTTTTTTTAACAAAGAACATACACTGCACCATAGAAGGCCTTATAACAGGGGATTGTGTATAGTTTATAAAGTGACTTAACAACCAATTTAACCCTGGTTAACTGTAGTAGCATGCCAACAATCAGGTTAAAAAATGTACCCTCACATTGCCAATAACTAAAATTACTAAAAACAAAACTTAATGTAATGTCCTTTGTACTCTAAAGCCAAGCAGTCAAACTACTGCCCAAAACACTACTGATCAAAGATGTAAGGCAGGGGTGTCCAACCTTTTGAAATTCCTGGGCCACATTGGAAAATTGGAATTGTCTTGGGCCACTCATGAAATACACTAACAATAAGGATAGCTGGTGAACAGAAAAAGTCAGTCAGATCACAAGTTAACAATCACTGATATAGATAATGTACCTATATGAGTATTAAACCTTCATTTTTTTGTAATACTAGTATGATATCATCAATATCTGGTTTTATGGATGTTGTAGCAATTCTCAATGAATTCTCAAGGTGCCCATCAGTTATTTTGGTTCTCATTTTGCCCCTTGTGTGCTTCATCCTCTAAAATCCTTGAAATGCTTCATCCTTTAAAATAGTTGCTCACAAATATAGGCGCTGATGAAAACTGTTGACATGAATAAGGCATGATTGTGAAGAGAGGGAGATTTTTCTTTGGGAAGATAAAACATATACTGTAAGAGTCCAGTAAAGAGACATTGTCAAATTTTACTTTGGCTACATGTGTTTGCTAAGGGTAAAAGCATTCTTACAAGAATTTACAAAAAAATAAAAATTCATAGCTATCTTGGCCCACATGCTGCCCTTGGGCTGTAGGTTGGACACCCCGGTGTAAGGCATCTGGGCAAGGAAACAAAATGGCTAGTACATGACCAGTTGATTTAAGTGAACATAATTTTATCTTATTTACTAAGCGCAGGGAATATTAACTTTGCTATGTAAACAGTCTTTATTTTCTTATCAAAGTTTTCATTACCAGCCTAATGTTCCTTTATTTCTATCCCTTAAAAATCATTTGCCAGTCAGATTATTTGTAAATGGCTGACTTCCAGCTAACTTTTTTGAGTACCTATGGGTTAAGTAAAAAAGATGTCAAGAAACTTAAAGAAAAAATAATTTTTGTGTACTTATGATAAAATCTATTTATTGGAGTCCATTGAGAAACAAAGGAATTCAGAAACAGGAGGTAATAAACAGGAAAAAAAAAAAACCTGATGCAAGTTCCCTAGAGGGAAACTTTGTCAAAAGCAGGTCTACAAACCTTGCACTCCCAAAACATAAGTTTCAGGAAATCAAAGTTACGTTAAAATAATTAGGTTGTATAGCCAGGTAACCATAATAACAAACAACATATCCAAAAAATGATGGAATCCTCACAGTGAAATATCCGATAAAGAGAGTGGTTGTAACCCTAAAAAAAAATAATCAGCACAGTGCTTGTACTGTCTAATCTGCCCCTCTCTAAGCTGCTGTGTCCCCCTCTGTGTGCTGGCCATGGTAATCATGGCTGCCCTGATTACCGTGGTCAGTTTATGGGCCTCCATCATCCACATCTCTTCTCTCTTCCCTCCCTCCTTGTCAGCTCCTGTATGTGTCTCTCCCGCTCTCAGCCCCCCTCCTGGTCCTATTAGTAGCTGGCAGTAAAATAAAAGAACAATTACAGCCAGCTCTGTTATACTAATCTCCCCTACACTGTGTAAATGTTTTTGTAAAACAAAGCCTGCAAATCCCTTATCTTTGATCTATTCTGGCCAGTCACAGCGGTCACGTGACCTTCCTGACTAATGTAGGAGGGGGATCTCCCTCTGCAGCTGTAGATTAGAGGAATACAGCAGCCGGAGGTCACGTAAATGGTCATAAAAGAGCAAAAATAAGGTATTTACAGGTATCATTTTAAAAAAGCAATTACACAGTGTAGGAGAGATTAAAAGAACAGAGGAGTGCGCATGCGCGAGGCTTCCAAGATGGCCGCGATCATCTAAAGCTCCGCTGCCTCGCGGAACAACGGAACCCCTACCGCACGGCACGGCTACCCTTCCGCTTCCCGAGTTATAGGGGCGGAATCCCGAAGTGTTGGGGCACATTTCTGAATGACCGGTGGACTGGCTAAACGCAATCTCGGCCCGCTGTTCGCTTCATTGGACGTGAGGGAGAAATCCAAGATGGCCACCGCAGCACAGCTCCTGTCTCAGGATCACAGATCCGCAGGCACAGTGGATTTCAGGTCAGATACAGACTTTCCTCCTCTCCACGCCACCCCAGGCAACCCCAGGGGTCTCCCCAAGGAAGCCACACCGTCCCCGGCCTCCACGGTCTCTCTGCTGGAACGCACCATCCAGGAGTTCTCTCCCTCCCCAGCGGGGACCTACAGAGTAACCCAGACCGCCATGGCCCCCCACGAGGCTGCTCATTCAGACCCAGTCTCCCACATGGATGCCTTGTTTGGCAAATTCTCTGAATTATTAGAGAGGGGCCTCTCCCAAACTGCCTTGCAAATCACGGGGGAATTGAAAGCTGATTTTATTAACCTAGGCTCCCGGATCGAAACGATCGAACATAAAATGGAGGATACCATAGCCAGATCCATCCAAAACTCCAGACACATATACTCAGTACAGGAGCAATTGGACATAGCCATGGCCCGTATAGATGACCTCGAAAATAGGTCACGCAGATATAACGTCAGAATTCGCGGGCTCCCAGAATCAATAACTGATGTGTCCAGGGCGGTGCAAGACCTCATTCAACAGCTAATCCCAGACATCCCAGCTACCAAGCTTGAACTTGACCGGGTCCATAGAACCCTCGGCCCCCCTAGGAAGGATGGCACCCCGCGAGATGTTCTGGCCAAGCCACATCACTTCTCGGTGAAAGAAGAATTCATGAAGAGAGCCAGATCCTTGCAACACGTCAATTACCAGGGACACCAGGTTCAGATCTTTGCGGACCTCTCCCCCTCCACGATACAGAGACGAAGAGCTCTAAAACCCCTCTTGCTTGCAATGTCCCACAAAGACATAAAATACAAATGGGCATTCCCTTTTGCGGTCAGGTTCACGGACAAAGGGAAGTCTTTTACCTTCTCCACTTTTCCCGAGGGGGAAAAGCTCCTCACCAAGCTGAAAATCATCTCTCAAGAAGCTGACATGGACACTTCTAACCCTAGCCAGGGATCTAACAAACGACCCACTCCTAACAGCCCACAATCCCCGTTATGGACCTCCGGAAGAGCCAAGAAGGTCAAGGATAATGCACCCACCTGAGCAACTTCCAGTCCCATTACCAATCTCTCCATTTTGTGACTGACCGTCCGGGGTCCTGGAGAGGGCCGGAGGACTGCTCCCCAAACTTGGAAAGTTTGGCCCTCCAACCCTTTTTGCCCTCCCCGTGCCTAGGACTTGTGCTACCCTTGTTCTACCCTTATCCCCATTGCCTCCAATAATCCGGGACGCTATGCAGTACTCTGTCCATCTACTGGACTGCCCGTAACCCCGTATATAATTTTTTTTTTTTTTTTTTGTTTACATACCCTCGAAATGGGCCCCAAGGTTGCTTTGAGGATTTCCCAGGGGGCTGCATTCCTCAGCACCCCCCCTGGATGTACCATCCTTTCTTATGCCTTAAGCTCAGCGTTCATTTCTTAGCCCCAGTGTCTTCTAGGCATTATGTTTAGCCGTGCCTCAAAAGAAAAGTTCCTTTTTATGTATATTGCAGCTTTTATGTTATTACTATTTAAAGTTGATTTCACAGTTCGGGTAGTTACCCGACTAGGGGTCCCCAGTTCCGCGAGGGACCACATGTGTAACTCTCCCTCCCTCGGCCTTCCCCAGGCGTCTGAGGGTCGGGACTCCTGACCTTATGGGTCGGTTGTCTTCATTGTGTTTGCTTGGGATTTCGGGGGGTGTCTCCTGCCCTGATCTCCTCTTTCTCTTCTCAGGAACCCTTTCTTTCCTTGCCCTTTCTCCCCTTCTCTTCCCCCTTGATGGTAAGCTTCCCCCGTTGACTGTTTGCATGACACTATTTTTTTTCTCCTCAGGTTGGGCTGAGCCAACCCAGTCGACATGGTTTCCTGGGAGACATCCTCGGGCCACCGATCTCATTGCCCTTACCAAGATCCCAGCTATAGATTGGGTAAGTGAGGTCGTTTTCAGATGCTGTGCTCCCCCTCTGCTCCATGGCTGATCCACAGGCTGCTAGGCTTAAGATAGCCTCCCACAACATTCAGGGTCTTAATTCCCCCATCAAACGGAGAAAAGCCCTCGATTACTACAAATCCCTGAAACTAGATATAATTCTGCTTCAGGAAACCCACTTTCCTATCCGGTATAGTCCCAAGTACCTACATGCCCACTTCCCTCAGTTCTTCTTAGCCAACGCGGAATCCAAGACCAAGGGGGTGGCCATTTTGATGGCCAAAACATGCAAATTCAATAAGAGTTTTGAAAAAGCGGATCCGGAGGGCAGATTTTTACTTGTAAAGGGCACTGTGGGGGACCAACTGTACTCCTTAGTCTCCTACTATGCCCCAAACACGGGTCAGGCCAAATTTTTCGAATCCATGCTACGTATTTTAGCACCTCTTTTAGAGGGGACGGTTATTGTCGGAGGAGACTCTAACGTCGCCTTTGATCAAGGACTTGATAAATCCTCCCCCTCACGTCCCCGCTTAACCAGGCCCACAAAGGCAAGCTTACGGATTGCCAAATTGCTACACGCTCATGGGCTATCCGATGTCTGGCGGGAATTAAACCCCACAAAGAGAGACTACACTCACTTCTCAGCGCCTCACCAATCATATGCACGCATAGACCACATACTTGTCCCCTCCTCGCTCCTTCCCAGGATGCTCAAAGCCTCCATCACTGACACAGTGATCTCAGATCACTCTCTTGTAATTGTGGCGGCCCTGGGGGGCTCGAGTGGGAGACATCCTAGGCATTGGAGGTTAAATGAATCCCTCCTCTCGGAGCCATCACGAGTTATAGATCTCGACAAAGCATTGAAGGAATATTTTTCTATTAATGCGACTCCTGATGTCTCCCCCGAGACCCTGTGGGCGGCGCACAAAGCTTACATTAGGGGAAAATTCATGCAACTGGGTTCTCAAATAAAACGGGAAAGGCAATCAACCATCCTGAAGCTAGAAGAGGAATACTCTAAACTCAGAGCTCTTCACAAAAAGGACCCCCTCCGTACCCCCACGGCCATACTAGACAGGACTCGCTTAGAACTAAATCTCGCCCTCACCACGAAAGCTGAAAAATCAGTTAGGTGGGCTGGCCACAAATTTTACTCACAGGCGGATAAAATAGGCACTCTCCTGGCCAATAGACTCTCCCCTAGAACTAAGCTGAGCACCCTCCCTCGGATCAGAAGCGCGGGACTCCCGCCCACGTCTAATCCGGTCACAGTTCTGAATGCCTTTCAGAAATTCTACACCTCTCTCTACAGTAGCTCCCCACCCCCCAAAGATAACCTCCTCCCAAAGTTTTTGGAGGGTCTGCCCATCCCGGTCTTATCGGACGTTCATAAACAAGTTATGGAAGCCCCCTTCCAGACAGAGGAGATACTGGAAGTCATTAAGACTCTTAAAAAAAGCTCCGCCCCAGGTCCCGACGGCCTTTCGATCCCCTACTATAAAGCCTTTGCCAACACGCTAGCTCCCCACCTGGCCAATCTCGGTAACCATAAAGCTAATGGAGACCCCCTGGATCCCCACCTTAACACGGCGTATATCACGGTCATCCCCAAACCTGGTAAGAACTTGGAAGATGTCAGCAACTACAGACCGATTTCCCTTATTAATAATGATTTCAAAATTCTTACGAAAGTTATGGCCAATAGGCTAGCCTCCTTTATTGGACGCTATGTCCACAAGGATCAAGTTGGTTTTATTCCCGGCAGACAGGGACCTGACCAAATTCGGAGGGCGATCGACATTATCTCCATTTTGCAGTCTAATTGGGAAGGGGGATCCGGACAATCTGGCTTCCTCCTTTCCTTAGATATCCAAAAGGCTTTCGACTCGGTCTCATGGCAGTACATCTTCCAGCTCTTTGACAGGTGGGGATTTGGGGCTCGCTTTCTTGGCTTATTACAGGCCTTATACTCCCAGCCGAGGGCCCAAATTCGAATGCAGGGATACCTTTCTGAGCCAATTCCCATCACCAGGGGGACCAGACAGGGGTGCCCCCTATCCCCCCTCATATTTGCAATAGCCATTGAAACACTGGCGATCGCAGTCCGCCACAATATGGACATTAGAGGTGTCCAATGCGGTAGTCAAACGCACAAATGTGGACTCTTCGCGGACGACATACTGTTGTTCCTCACTTCCCCCCTCACAACCCTACCCAACTTATCCCGGGTATTGGACGACTTTGCCAAGGTCTCAGGCTTGAGGGTTAATTACTCCAAGTCTGTGGCGTTGAATGTTTCTCTCCCCACTCACCAAGTCCTCTCTCTCAAACAATCCTTTCCGTTCCAATGGAGTGACACTGCCATTCAATACTTGGGTATCTCCCTCACACCTAAAATAGAGATGCTATATGCCCACAATTACCCCAAATTATACAGACAGCTGGAAACCGACCTCTCCTCATGGTCTAAACATGAATTATCCTGGCTTGGCCGGATTAACTCCATAAAAATGACATTTCTCCCCAAAATCCTTTACTACTTTCGAGCCCTGCCAATACCAGTTCGGAAGGACCACCTTTGCTCTTTGCAAAGCAAAATACTGAAATATATTTGGGGTAATAAGGGATACCGTCTACCGCAAAACACGCTCTTCCTGCATAGACGCAGAGGGGGGCTGGGTCTGCCTAACCTCCACAAATACTACCTTGCAGCTCGCCTAGCCCAACTCTCCTCGATCTACTCCAAATATGAGAAACCGGACTGGCAGTCCATAGAACGCTGTGCGGTACCCTCCTATACACTAGATTACTTATTATGGTGCCCGCCCAAAGCCAGGCCGCCCATCATGTCCCCATCCCTTTCTCACTCCTGTGCCCTATGGGACGGCCTTCGCAAAGAGCCTTCCCTAGTCTCCACTATAAGACCCCTTGCTCACATGTTCCGTAATCATGACTTCCCCCCCGGTCTGAACATTGAGGCCTTCAGAT
Organism: Lithobates pipiens; assembly: GCF_037356315.1. Lineage (NCBI taxonomy): Eukaryota > Metazoa > Chordata > Amphibia > Anura > Ranidae > Lithobates > Lithobates pipiens. Next base: position 145,097,414 of record NW_027507758.1, on the reverse strand, counting down.
GGTGGTTGGACAAGGGACTATACCGGATAGGTCACTTTTTTAATTCCAGGGGTCCGATTTCCCTAGCTTATTGTATCGAACACTTAGAGCTACCAAACACAGAGAGGTTTCGCTTCCACCAAATATCTCACTACCTGAACTCACTTTGGAAAAACAAACCCCTTCCTCCTCCCTTTACTGAATATGAAGCCTGGTGTGGTGGAGTCGGGGAGCAGAGGGGTGGTATTTCAGTGATCTACACGGCTCTCACTTCCCCAACGGGTAAATCCCCCTATATGACGGCTTGGGAATCTGATCTCCAGACCTCTGGGAGTCTCGAATCCTGGCAGCTGGCCTTAGCCAGATCCTTTCGTGGGATCCAGAACACCTCACTAATGGAGGCTAGCATCAAATTGATAACCAGGTGGTACCTCACTCCAGTAAGGCTAGCCAGAATATATCCCACGGCTAATCCCTTATGTTTCAGGGGGTGCCAACTTCGTGGCTCCATGATCCACATCTGGTGGGAATGCCCTAGACTCCGTTCGTTCTGGACTAAAATATTCAACTTGATTTACTTAGTCACAGGCTGCCGGGTTTCGAGAACTCCAGAGGTTGCGTTACTCAATACCCCGATTCCTTTGATGTCTGGTAACATTCAGAAACTAACTTATTTTATTCTATTAGGAGCCAAAATTGCGATTGCCTCCGCATGGAAGCAACCCAAACCCTCCTTCCTCGCAGTTAAGAGGAAGATATCGTGGATAATGTCCCAGGAAAAACTATCAGGTATTCTGTCAGACACCACACCTAAATTCCGAAAGGTGTGGGACCCATGGGCCCGTTACATGGGAATCTCTCTGCTGCCGGGGGTACCCCCAGGCCCTCCCCTAGGAACCAGACCTCACCCCTAAAGCACCCATCCTTACATTGATTGTGAAACATTCCCTCGCTATATCCTTTCACCCTTTCAGGACATAGCTTACCTCCCCCGACCCCTCTGTTCTCCTCTTCTTCTCCTTTCTTCTCTTCTCTGTCCTTCTAGTCGTTCTAAGATTTTGGTTTGCTCAACAGAGCTGTAATTGACAAGTTTACCATACAGTCCAATTTAACGTTGCGGTACCCACGGCAGACGACCCCCCGACTATTTTTCCCCTCTGCGAGGGAGGGGCCTGGGAGGACACTCCCTCATCCTGGCACAGCAAGTTCCCTATTAGGGGTGTCGGGATGGGGGCTCCTGGGAGTTACCCTAATAGTTCTACCTGGGGGGCTCTCCCGGGGGGGACACCCTCCGTTTACCTCTTATTGATGTAGCCCCTCGATAAGGAAGGGCTTGCAGACTGTACTCACTTGATATTGTCTGTTTTTCACTAATGTCTCATGTTTTTTTACTTACATTGTGACAGCAGGCCCTCCCTGCTACTGCTAGTTTGTGTACTGTTTTACGTATGTAAGTGCCTTTAATATAAAATAAAATATTTTGAAAGTAAAAGAACAGAGGAGCTGTTTTTTACCTTTACAACCACTTTAAATGACCTCTAAAACTGGTAGAATTCAAGGGAACCAACAAGGAAGTCCATATGATTGAAAAAAAGAAGGTATGCTGTACAAGAGGTACCCCACCAAGGGTAGAAAGGTATTCATGGTATACCACAAACCCTGACTGGTTCAAGAGACGCCTAAAAAACAAGAGGATGCACAAAAAACATCCACGTTAACCACCAGAGAAGTCTCTGGTCCCTGACAGAAAAACTGTGGCGTTCTTCTGCAGGCCTACAAGTACTTACTGCCAAAGTAGAGAAAAAAGAAGAGTGCGATTCCTCTAATCCTTACACAGAGCTCCTCAGTTGAGACAGGAGCACACTCTGGCCACTCATGCTAATCACGGTGTCAAGAGCAGGCCCGAAAAGACAACATCTCTCAAAAGTTAATTAAGTTAGATACTTCTTGGATGAAGTATTAGCTCCTCAACCATGCAGTAAGTGTGCCCTGCACATCTGTATGGACATCAGTCAAATGCGAAACAAACATTAATATGTCCTCTGTCCCCATCATATGCAGACTATGTGCCCATCATATGCAGCCACTTGTGCACATAATATGCAGCCACCTGTGCCCATAATTTTCAGCCACTTGTGCCCATTATATGCAGCCACTCTGCCATCATAGGCAGCCACCTGTGCCCATCATATCATAGGCAGCCACCTGTGCCCATCATATGCAGACTCTGTGTCCATCATATGCAGCCAATTGTACCCATAATATGCAGCCTCTGTGCTCATTAAATGCAGCCACTGTGCCCATAATATGCAGCCTCTGTTCCCATCATATGCAGCCAACTGTGCCCATCATATGCAGCCTTTGTGCCCCCCCGCCCGCTCACTGTCTGCCCGGCACTTACCCCATCATGGTGGGGGGACAGGAGGGGAGCTGTGGGACGGTCGCACTGCGATGGCTCCTGTGTGTCCTCTGTGCATGTCTTCTTCCTGTATTCCTTGGCACCAATGGGAACACCTGGGCCTTCAGCCAATCAGGTGCCTGGTATTATATCCAGGCCTCCTGATTGGCTGAGAGGCGGTTCTGTGTTATTAAATTAATATTTGCTTTGCTAACACACCTGGGTACACTGCAAGCGCAATGGATTGTGCTCGCAGGTCACCTTTTTTGACACCTATTAGAGCATATGGCTCTAATCAGGTGCTTCAAAAACACCCCCTGCCACTATAATTCAGATGTTCAGAGCCAGAAAAGGGGCCGGACGCCTGCATAGGGTGTGTTTACAGTGGCCGTGGATAGATTCATGCAATGCATGAATCTATCCATAGTACACAGAGGGGGTGGCTAGAGAGAAGGGGTAGCACATGAGCGCCCCTAATGGACGCACCGCTACTGCTAGCAAACATTATCAGCTAAGTCTGCCATGTCTTCAAAAGCTGCAGCTTTGTTAGGTGCTTTTGTTTGGTTAGGCTCACATAAAGCTGAACACTAGGAAGATTTAAAATATACAAATGAAGCTTTGTATTCATTAATACATCATTTAAATATGGCAGTGTATCTGAATTTCACCTGATATCAACCTCTTGCAGTCTCTGTATAGAGCTTAGACTGGGTATGAGGGAAGGATCCAATCAGATGTGCTGCAATGCAAGGAGCATGTTGATAGGAAGAAAGAACAAAGTGACAGAGAGTTGAGCTTATCACTCTGCTACTTTTCATTTACTGCCCAGTCCATATAATAGCAATGATATAAGACTAGTGCAACAGTTATTATTAAAACATTTATTACCACTTTACAGGTAAGTCAGACATATAGAACAATATTCCAACGTGTTTCAGTGAGAGCAGTCAAAGCAAAAGGCTTTCACTGGAGAGATTGCACAGTACAGCCATATAAAAATAAATGTATTAACATATTGCAAATCCAAAAAAAAGAGGAATGGAATGTATTAAAGTATTTGTGGAATGACCCATCCAAATAATTCTTAAGCCCATATGGTAAATTTTCCCACCCAAAACTGTCAGTTTCTAGCATATATGTTGCTTACAGTGTAAAGTCCAACATACAAAAGTTTAAAATGGACCTGGACCTGGATAGATTTTCTATCTTATAGGGACATCTAGAAATGTTAATTGTGCTTAAGCATTGTACATGTGTCTGGAATTCCTTTTTAAAAGTGCTAGTGTGCTTTCTAGTATGTTAGATTGCCTAGGCACGCCTGTGTCTACAGCCTTAATTTATTTTTTGCAGTATGAGAGCTATGGCACTGGCGCCTCTGACTGATAGTTTCATGAGAGTAAGTCCCCTTTCACACTGCGCCACCCATAGCGTCGGCGGTAAAACGCCGCTATTTTTAGCGCCGTTTTACTTTCGGATTTGTGGCGCATTTCGGCTGCTAGCGGGGTGCTTTTAACCCCGGCTAGCACCCGAGATAGGGTTAAAACCGCTTGCAAAAGTGGCGTTTTGCCGGCGGTATAGCTGCGCTGCCCTATTGATTTCAATGGGGAGTAGCGGTAAACATAACGCTCCTTCACCGCTCCAAAGAAGCTGCTGGCAGGACTTTTCCTGACATCTTTCCAACGCACCGCTCCAGTGTGGAAGCCCTCAGGCTTTCACACTGGAGACAATGGTGCAGCTTTTTTTAACGCTATAGCTCCTGCAAAACGCCCTCGGTGTGAAAGGGGTCTTAAAGTGAAATTTGACGTTCACCTTGCTGGAGGCTCTGACTTAAAAAAGCAAAGTCCTGCCTTTACCCTGATTGCACTCTCCAAACAGAGTCATTCATCATGGATATCACAGGCAATATTGCTGATTAGTCCTTTGCCTTCTGCCTGTCTTTTTTGGGTACAACTTACAGAGTTAGGGACTTGAAGTTTTGGAGGCACAGCTATCCCAGGTTTACTGAAGAAAAATTAAAAGATTCTTCTCAGAAAATTATAAATGAAGAATAGTCTCCATTTCAGGATTTGTAATGAAGTAGTCAACCCCTCTGGCATAATAAAACATGCACAATACAAAAAAAATCCTGAACTTCTCTCAGTGGACCTGTATCATACAGAGTAGGTCACGTTTTAGGGCTCAAGCAAACTATATTTATTTATACATTTTTATTCATTTTTTTTTTTTTTTTACTTGTTACATGTTAATCCATATTTGACAGATGCCACATTTTATTACACATTCTATTACAACTAATGATTAAATTCAATTTCATCTTTTTGACTACTAAAGTTCTACTAAAATTATGGCACGTTCTTCATGGTCACAACCACATACAAAATCCAATAAAAAAGATCTTCCACTTGCTTGGTTCTTCTGTTGACCAGTTGAGAACTGTTGACCCATGGGTTTTCTATGTCAGCAAACAAAATGGCTCCAGGAACCATCCTAACCTGACTGTAACTGTTCGTTGTGCATAGCTAATACAGGTTACATAAACCTCAGAAGAAAAATAACAGAATAACAGTAATAACAGTAAGCCCATATTTCTTTTAATAAAAATGTCATACTTACCTGCTCCGTGCAATAGTTTTGCACAAAGCAGCCCTGATCCTCCTCCCTGCCAAGTGCCCATGATAGCAAGCCATTTGCTATGGGGGCACTCGTGTGGGTTCGCTAACTGAGCACCACTCTGAGTGTCCATTGACACACAGAGCGTGGCTCAGCCTCACCTTCCCCCAGTTTCCACCTCACTGGCTGTGATTGACAGCAGTGGGAGCCAATGAGGAGATAGAGAGCGGAGAGAGATGCTGCTTTTGTGCACAGTGTTGGATCAGGATCAGGTAAGTATAAGTATCAGCTGCACTAAGAAGGGTTTTAACCTTAATGAAGAGAATGCATTAAGGTAAAAAAAAAACTTCAACCATAAGAACCACTTTAAGTGATACAGTGGGCACTTGACCTAATGCACTGTTTTAAAGCATATGGGTTTGCTGCCAAAGAATTTGTACATTTTCTGCAACTAATCACACATCTGCCACTCTGCACAGCTGTATTTCCTTGTTCAAAAATCCAGCTTCCTATGTCAACTGACTTAGCCCATTCATTGGACAATGAATCAACATCCTCACCTCTGCCCAATTACCAACTAGGAAGAAGTAGAGTGATCTTACCAGCTGTTCATATAGGCAGATGCATCTAATTCACATGGCCGTATATGCTATTTTACTATGTATTAACCTTTATGCCTGGCATTACAATTTTAATTCATATTATTGTAACTAAAACAAAGAAATGTTTAACTACCTAAGCACATAATTTAAAATACAAAATAAGGTATACTGACAATTAAAATACATACTGTATGTAAAAATAACGTCTCCGATAAGGCCTCAATTTGTTTCCAGTTTTCAGCTGCAAAGGTGAGCTTTCACATTAAATCTTTATTGTTAACTTTCAATAACTTCTACTATAAATCAGCTAACTCTAACAACTGAAATATAAATATTTTAGTATATTATAATTGTATAGTGAAATTGTCAGCCAGTTTACACTTTCAAGTCCAGCCTAAGAGGAGGCACTGCAATGGAGATGATTTACTAAAGAAACTCACTTTGCAAAGGAAATTGTACTTTGCAAGAAATGTTTCCCTAGAGCAGTGTTTCTCAACTCCAGTCCTCAAGGCCCCCCAACAGGTCATGTTTTCAGGATTTCCCTCAGATGAAATGGCTGTGGTAATTGCTAAGGCAGTGAAACTGATCAAATCACCTGTGAAAAATAATGGAAAACCTGAAAACATGACCTGTTGGTCCACCTTGAGGACTGGAGTTGAGAAACACTGCCCTAGAGCTTAGTGAATGTGATAAAATGTCACTTTGAAAAGGATACCCAATCAAATGCAAGGGAAAAAAAAATGCATATTTACAGTACTTGCAAATTATTGTATGATGGAAGTCAGCACAGCTTCACTTCATTCACTCAGTTCTGAGGCAAATTCCCTTTGCAATGTGAAAAGCCTATTTGAATTTCAATAATTTAACCCCAATGTGCTTCATATTAAAAACAAAACTTTCCTGTGTGCATCACTGATATCATTTGAATTTGTTAGTGGGGACCAAAGCCCTATTGACCTGTCTGTACCTGCATAGTACGAGTGATCTGATGACCTATATTGGACAGGGAGATGACCTGTAACCGGCTTAGCCCTGAGTTCTGTTCTAGTACATGCTCTGGCAGGACTTTTTATTTTTAAAGCTTAAAATTGCTGATAGGTTTACTTTAACAAGGTTATAGCAAAGCAAATCACATTTCAGAGCAGTATGGTATAAAATATATATTATTCTGTACCTCATGGATATATTAGATCATGTACGTAGTCCATTATCCTCCTTTCTTGTATATTCTTGTTTCAGCTTTCTTGTGTCTTCCTCAAACTCTATAAAAAGCTTCCTGTCTGCATCAAGTACATGCAGAGATCGATAGGAATAAAAATGGAACTGCAATGCAGAGACACTTGGAATATCCCCATGAACTGTAGCCTGCGCTGTCATTTCACTTGCTTGTAGAAAGGTACAAATGTGTTTTTTGCTCTTCTTTCAAGCTTGACTTGATGGAACAGTATGGACGTAGGAAGATTTTAGCACAGTTAATATTTACATAATAATATAAATGTATAGGTTTTAGTTAGAGCCCAGTTGCAGGTTTATTTTATAATAAATTGATACACTGAAAGAGTAATAAAAAAAAACAAAAAAAAAAAAAAAAAAAAAACAGCCCCTATGAAAGTACAAACTCCTCTCCCAAAGGCTGCTGTCTGCAGATAAGACCACTACTACCTATGTCTTCTCACTGAAGCAGTCTAACATTGCGCTATCATCCTAGCTACAGTTCTCTTCTACAAAGAGATCAATTCTTTAAAACAGAGAGCTGCTTGGGGGAGAGGAACTTTTGTTTTCTCCAGGGCTTGTTTTTATGCTAAAAAAACAAGATATTCATACATTTATTTTTAATTGCTCCATATACATATCTATTTCCTTGTATGTAATTCTACATTTGGATTTTAAAACAGTGTAACGAATTAGTCTTATCTTGTTTACATTGTTAAACTGCTTTCACACATACTTATTCCGCATTTGTTGCTTTTCGTAGGTTCTTCTATAAAGATCAAGACAGTTTTTTAAGTTTATTTGATGTTAAATGTTAGATACTTTTATATACTGGATTTTATTGATATGCAATGTAAAATTTAACACTTAAATAATACAAAGTATATAACATATACGCGAGCATTGACCTTCCCCTCTGTCCTTTTGCATATGTCTTTTTTTTATCTGTTTTACTGCCAACAGCAGGGTTAGCAGGTAATTAGGTCAGTGATCAGCAGACAATGTAAGCACTAATTTCAAGAGACACTACAGGGACACGGGCACACCTGTAACATAAGGCATGAGCACACCTGTAACATAAGGCATGGGCACACCTGTAACATAAGGCATGGGCACACCTGTAACACCTGTATATACTCAAATTCACAGAGAACAATGTTCTTATATATACGTTTTATTCTTTGCTTTACAACAGGCATTTAATACATTGCAAAGGATTCTCAAAGCACTACAGATTAGCTAAAAATACAACACAACAGAAAAGCTTGCTTTGCAACTCATTTTATCTGATTAAACCTGTGACTGCATTCTGAAAAGGGATCAGCTCCCAATGCTGTTAAGAACAGTTTTCTTTTAACATAAGTGATACAATGATAAGTAAAGGGTGAGTAGTGTTCCACTTACTGGCAAAGATAAGGAATGGTGTAGTGAAATGTCAAACTAATAAAACAGTTTCAAAAGTACAGTAAGAAAACCAATGAAGTTAAAGTGATTGTAAAGTCTTGTTTTTTTCTTGTTAAAAATAACAAACATGTTATGCTTACCTGCTCTGTGTAGTGGACTTTCACAAAGCAGCCTAGATCCTCCTTTTCTCTGGTCCCTCTTCGGCTCTCCTGGCGCCTCCCTCCTGACAAGTGCCCCCGCAGCAAGCAGCTTGCTATGGAGGCACCCGAGCGGAGCTGCAGCTCCCTGTGTCCATTCAGACACAGGGAGCTGCAGCTTGACCCTGCCCCTTTCTCTCCTCATTGGCTGACTGACTTTGATTGACAGCAGCAGGAGCCAATGGCGCAACACTGCTGTTTCAGCCAATGAGGAGGGGTGTCCCGGGCAACAGAGACAATCCTACAATATCGCAGGACATAGATGGGGCTCAGGTAAGTATTAGGAGGGCTGCTGCACACAGAAGGCTTGTTTTATCTTAATGCATAGAATGCATTAATATAAAAAAAAAAATTCTGAATTTACAACCCCTTTAAACATCTTTCCTATAATCAAAACCATACATTTATCTTCAAATTTCAGTCACTTCAAGCCTATATTTGAAGAGTTTATGTTATGTATGTCAGTTAGATGAGCAGGAGATGACTGTCTGTCCTTGAACATATCAAGAGCTGCCGCTGAAAAAACTGTTGAATTGGCACACACTTCAATCGCTGCTAATAAACATCAGCCAGGTTGCTCAGGGATTTTTCAGAAAGTTGGAAAACATTTGTTGCCAAAAATAGTTGTACTTGTTTTCACCCACAAGTTGTACCTCATAATCAGTCTGATCTTTTCCCATGTGTTATTCAAAACATATCATCAGGGCGAGTTTTTAAGGGTTTAAAAAAACAACAGGTTTCTAGTTTCTTCCTATCTTGTAGTGTTAATGATCCATCAGCTACCTCCCTGCTGTAATTATGAAAGCAAATTAGGCCAAAAGACCAAAAAAAGTGCATCGTCCAAATTTCTGGAATACCATACTAAGTAAAAAACAAGTCACCTGTCTCTGTACTGCAATATGTCATACCTGTCTCAATGCCACAATATGCCACATCTTTCTCTATACCAGAATACAGCAGTCAGAATTCTGTCACCACGTGGGTGTGTTGATTTGCAGGTGATCATCAATTTGGAGGGGTACAAGAATGTTTACGAGTTGGGTTGGATGTTGTCAAAAGAACTCTCCTCATCAAGTAGGGGAGAATTGTGAATTGGAGTTAGGGAGGTAGGAGGTAGGGCGCAGTCCAAGGGTCTGTAGATGGAATCAGTTCAGTAAGGAGTTGTGGAAAGTCATGGATGGTCATTGTGAAGTGCAAAATATCTATGAATAGTTTATTAACAGGAAGCCACTATACAAAGCCACTATACAAAGTTATTCAGAAAGCTATAGTGTACAAATGAAGTGCATAAAGTGCATGATATAAGATAAACAACATCAGTAAGCTAATTTTTTTAAAGTAGTCTGCATAGTTTAGTGAAAAACACATTTGGAGATTTAAAGACCCGTTAGAGCAAAAGCATCAAAATGAATCTTCAATGCTGTAGGATTGCCAGTCATTATCTATATAGGAGGTCTTTAGTTGAGTCTTGAAGCAGGTGATTTGGTCAGTTGAAGTCTCAGTATGTAGGAAACAATAAGAAGCCTAACTGGCATAACAGGACGGTAAATGTAAGTTGTAGTAACTGGCACAATCCATTACATTTAATGGTTGGATGCAAAACAATGCCTGTAAAGCGTTCCCATTTGTTATTGTTAGTAGTTGCCACAATCAACTGGCTTTGGTTTGTAATATTGAATACATTTTATTACTCATCTAAGTAGCTTCCTCGGTGAGGTATGCAAAAACCTGTACAATGGGGAAACAAAACAACCTCTCAATATTGTTTTTGGATTGAGGTGACTGTAAGTTATTTGTGTGCCCACAAATGCTGGAGTATGTAACTGCCATATAATTGAGGAAGCTACTTGTATGAGTATTGAAAATTAAAGGAAAATCAGATGAATTTGACTAATTGGTACTTGGAATGCCAGAGGGAACTTTCCTAAAGAGGGCATCATTGTTTGACTTTTACACCATATTTTATCATGTTGTTTTTTCATTTTTTATTTTTATTTTTTTATTTTGTTCACCATTCAAAAATAAAAAACAGTTATTTTTCCGACCTTTATAAAGATGACAACCCTTTATGTTGTCACAAGCCCCTAAGGGAATCCTCATAGTAATTAATTAAAAATAATCTCCAGAGAGGGGTAGCAGAATGTTTATAATGGAGCAGAACTCTAGCTCTCGTGTCTTGGCAGGAGGGAAGTGATCTCCCTTCCAAGGTTACCAACAATAACATGACGTGGCAGGGGATTAAACCCTGCTTGGTTCTACATATACCAACAAAAATGTTTGTGTGATTCTTGCCACCAATTGTGGAAATATAAAATTGGTACTAAAACCATGCAGAGCTTCTGCTCACTGTATTGATATTTATATTGCTATATCACTGGATCAATATTAGAACCTTTTTTTTTTAAAACAGTATGATCTCTTTCCTTTTATTAGTCTTGTTTTTGCTAGCTATGCCAGTTGAATACCAACAAGATGGCATGCCTACTGTCGATCAAAATGATACTGGGGTCACTGAATAAAATTAAATTTACTATAGGTATAGTAATATCAATACTTAGGCCTATTTGCCCCCTCTACCTTCCCATTCTGTTTATACCCCACTACACCATGCCCTGCTTCCACTTTTTCCTGAACTAATGGGCTGCACAATACAGTGCGTGTGCAGCATTTACTTCAGAAGTCCTTCGAGGGAATCAATCTCTCTGCAAACCTATGAGTAGTTACTTTCCATTAAGGCATTTCGAAAAATGTCACACAGGAGGAATAAGGTGAACTGACAGGCTCCTGGTCAAGGGTCCGATGCTCTGAAGTTAATGGGAGGGTACAAACAAAATGGTGAGGGAAGGTTGTGCGATTAAGCTTAACTTACTTGAAAGCACTCTTAACCTTTAAAGGTTAAATAAAGGCTATATAAGTACCAACTGCTGCCCATTCTATTCTTTTACTTACCTCATAAATGTAAACTTCTCCACGGTTCAGTGTACAGTGTCTTGAAAAAGTATTCACACCCTTTCCACATTTTTTTATGTTACAACCAAAAATCTAAATGTATTTTATTTGGATTTTATGTGATAGACCACATCATTGGCACATAATTGTTAAGTGGAAGGAAAACAACAAATGTTTTTCAATTTTGTTTTACAAATAACTAACTAACTGAATCTAGTGGAACCAATTGCCTTCAAAAGCCACCTAATTGGTAAATAGAGTCCACCTGTATGTAATTTATTCTCAGTATAAATACAGCTGTTCTGTGAACCCCTCAGAGGTTTGTTTGAGAACCTTAGTGAATAAATGGCATCATGAAGGCCAAGGAACACATGAGACAGGTCAGGGATAAAGTTGTGGAGAAGTTTAAAGCAGGGTTAGGTTATACAAAAATATCCCAAACTTTTAAAAGCTCACAGAGCACTGTTCAATCCATCAGCCAAAAATGGAAAGAGTATGCCAAAACTGCAAGCCTACCAAGACATAGCCGTCCACCTAAACTGACAGGGCCAAGCAAGGAGAGCATTAATCAGAGAAGCAGCCAAGAGGCCCATGGTAACTCTGGAGGAGCTGCAGAGATCCACAGCTCTGGTGAGAGAATCTGTCCACAGGACAACTTTTAGTCATGCACTCCACAAATCTGGCCTTTATGGAAGAGTGGCAAGAGGAAAGCCATTGTTGAAAGATAGCCATAAGAAGTCACATTTGCACTTTGCAAGAAGCCATGTGGGGGACACAGCAAACATACCTTTGGCCAAAAAGCATAATGCTTTGTGTGGCGGAAAACTATCCCCTTGAACACACCATGCCCACTGTGAAACATGGTGGTGGCAGCATCAAGTTGTGGGGATGCTTTTCTTCAGCAGGGACAGGGAAGTTGGTCAGAGTTGATTGGAAGATGGATGGAGCCAAATACAGGACAATCTTAGAAGAAAACCAGTCTACGAAAGACTTGAGACTGGAGTGGAGGTTCGCCTTACCGCAGGACATTAAACATGTGGCCAGAACTACAATGGAATGGTTTAGATCAAAGCATATTCATGTGTTAGATTGGCCCAGTCAAAGTCAAGACCTATATCTATTTGAGAATCTGTGGCAAGACTTGACAATTGCTGTTCACAGACACTCTCCATCCAATCTTTCAGAGCTTGAGCTATTTTGCAAAGAAGAATGGGCAAAAATGTCACTTTCTAGATTTTAAAAGCTGGTAGAGACATACCCAAAAAGACTTGCAGTTGTAATTGCAGTGAAAGGTAGTTCTACAAAATATTGACTCAGGGGGGATGAATACAAATGCACGCCACACGTTTCACATATTTATTTGTGAAAACCATTGATCATTTTCCTTCCACTTCATAACAATGTGCCATTATGTGTATCACATAAAATGCCAATAAAATACATTTACGTTTTTTGTTGTAACATGACACTGTGGAAAAGGGGTATGAATACTTTTTCAAGGCACTGTATGTGTACACCTGTTTCACCATAGGATCTCTAAAGAGCATTTTATATAGGTGTAGTATGGGTCTATATTCATATATAACTTTAGTTATTGAATTACAAGAATAGTTAAAAGTGATTACTTATATCTATATACAACATGTTTAATGCATGAGACATCTGCTTCATTATGCTATGGGAAGTTTTGACCTTTTCTTTTCATCAGTTGTAGCTATTGTCTTCACTACCATACAAATATGACTGGGAGACCAGTCTGGAGTTTGAGGTTTGATTCAAGACTGAAGCTTGAAATATGTTGACTATCTTATCCAGGTAGCTCATGTATAATTATTATTATACAGGATGAGCTAGTGACTCCCTTGGATTGAATATGCTGTATTTATCCTGCATGTGTATACATCTTTAATCAAAGCTAAGTAAATCTCCTTTTTATTACATTCTTTGTGTGTGTTTTAATCCTTGCATTTACCGACCACATATCTGAAAGGGTAAATATATGAATGAACCTATGGTTAAATGTAACACATAATTTAACCCCTTATTACAATAGGTTTGTGAATAAATTAGGCTTTAAGAAGAGTAGGCTTGCATCATAAATGCAATTTTTCTTGGATTGTATATATGTCTATCAGTCAGGGTGAAATGTGAGAAGTGCATATACATTTGTAGAGATAAGCCTGGGTTCAGTTTACAAACAGTTTCGTAAATCTTGCTCAAGTTTGGAAACTTGCAAAGTTGCGAAAGCTCTTGAAGTCTATAGGGAGTAATCTTGTTATTAATTTCTGGGCATATGTAGGGCTAATAAGCAAGCTATTGTCAAACAAAGCCATGGGTAGTCAGGCACTGCCATAGGGAACATACACCAATGTCAAAATAAAAAAAAAAATAATAAAAAAATATTATCTCTCCCTAAGTCTATTTCTCATCTCTCTCTAACAGCTCAAAAGTACACTAACAATATGGTTGCTATATGTTCATTCTTTTATTGTAGAAAAAAAACCTTGGATACACATTCCTTGTGTGTATTGGCTCTGGTGAACCAGCTGATCAGGGGCATTGCATTATAGGTTGAAACTCATTTCTGTCAGTGAACCTGCAAAGTTTTAGCCGAAAGTTTACAGTTCTTCAATTGCAAATCCCAGGGATTTTCTGCAAATTCACTGCAGTGGTGATTCCAAACCTTATCCCTATTCCGTTTATTTGTTCAGAGCTTACAAACCATATCAAAGACACAATTAAAGATATTAAATGACAACCTTAAAGTGCTTCTAAAGCCATTTTTTTTTATCTTAATGCATTCACTGCATTGCTGTTCACATCCACCTTCCTAAATAATTGCTTGAGACCCTAATTGATCCAGTTGGATCTCTTCTCTCCTCTCTCTTCCTCTTCACACAGGGACCATTGGCTCTTGCTGCTGTCAAGAAAATTACACTGTATGAGTCTATGAAGTGCTGTTCCATAAACACACAGCTCAGGAGTGAGCATGCATGTGTGCCCCCATTACTTGCTATGGGGGTACACAGAAAAGAGGACATGCCAAGATAGCCAGCTGGTGAACCCCAGAAGAGGAGGTTTGGGGCTAATCTTTGCAAAACCACTGCACAGAGCAGGTGAGTTTATTATTTTAATTAAAAAAAACATTAAAAACCTTTCATAACATTTTAAATATTAGCTTATTCTAATGTCCACCCTTTTAGCTTTGATTGAAGCTGGTAGATGGAGTGTTTGATATAAGACATATTAACCACCTCAATACCGCCATACCTATGTACAGGCATACCCCACTTTTAAGTACACAATGGGGTTTATTTACTAAAGCTGCAAAGTGCAAAATCAGGCTCACTTATGCATAGAAACCAATGAGCTTCTAACCCCAACTTGTTCAATTAAGCTTTGGTAATAAAATCAGGAAACTCATTGGTTTCTATGCAGAAGTGAGTCTGATTTAGCACTTTCCAGCTTTATTAAATAGACCTCTTTGTGTACTTAAAAGTGGGGTATGCCTGTATATGACCTCATATTGAGGTGGTTATACCGGGATTATGGATGAGGCAACAACCATGATCCTGGTATCGTTTTCTTCAGCTGCCGATTCCCTATCAGGTAAAAGTGATTGAGCAGCTACACAGCTGCTCGATCACTTTTGCAGGTGGACCAATCCACATCGGACGTTGTTCCTCCCCCTCTGTGACTCCACAAATCAGAAGCGATGAGGATTTAATCATTTATGGTTTATTTAAAAACAGTCATCAGCTAGTAAAGCAGCTGATAAAACTGGGCTACTGTAGTTTGTTGCCATTCCACGGCATACAACATTTTAAAGCCTGACATGTTAGGTATTTATTTGCTTGGTGTAACATCATATTTTATATTTTATCAAAAATTTGATATTATATTGTTTTTGTGTGCACTAAATTTTTTTAAAGTGTATTTCTTCCAGAAAATTTTCATTTGATAAACTGTTGCACAAATACTGTGCAACATAAAAAATTGCAACAACTACTTTATTCAGGGCCTTGGCTTCAAAAATGATTTAATGTTTGGGGGCTCTAAGTAATTTTCTAGCACAAACATGCTGATTTTTACATGTATGTGATGAATGTCAGAATTGGCCTGGAGGTCAAGTGGTTAAAGAATGAAGAAATATACTGGTGTCTCAATTACACAAATATATATATTCAACTGTAGAAAAGCAATACCCTTTACTGTAATGACATGAAGTTTTACTTTCAAAAGAGACAATAATTTGGTGGTATGGGAGCACTATGTTGTTGTATTCTTTAGACAGATTTATAATATTCATAAAAAACTTTCACAACACAAAAGAAGATTGAGTTATTAGGCATCTTTCTCCCCAGTGTCAGCTGTTTCCTCTATTCAATTCTGGCAGCATGACTTGATAGCCTCTTCTGGTCTTTGTTGGTTTGCCAGTGGGATAGAGCATTTTACTGCTGTGAGGAATATATTTACACACTGTAGGTACTCTTTCTCATGGCTTTTACTGAAATGGCAATCTGTAAAACTCATTTTAGCTTATTCATGTTTGGACAAATGCACGTTCCAAGAACGACAGGTCCTGGAGCTGCCAGATGCAAGTAAGTTCTTTAAAGGAAAGATTTTGAGAACATGTCAATAGTTAGGTCAAGTTGAGATATGTGAAATGTAGCAGCCTTGTTTTGTGCATTTGTTTATATTGTAAATTTTCCCGGGTTTAGCTGTGTAACAACAGTTACAAAATGCTCATTATAATTAATGCTAAGATGTTCTTATATATAAAATGCAATTGAAAAAAATAAATTCAAAATGCTGTGAAACGGCTTTATCTGCAAAATAATGATAATGAGTTTGTAAACGTGGGGTGCAGTTTAAACACTTTAAGGGCCTATATTTCAAACTTGTTGTTTACAAGTTAAAATATTTTTTTTTTTGCTAGAAAATTACTTAGAACCCCTAAACATTATATATATTTTTTTCTAATACCCTAGAGAATAAAATGGTAGTGGTTTTAATACTTTTTGTCACACCGTGTTTACGCAGCAGTCTTACAAGCATGCTTTTTTGGGGAAAAAAAAAACACTTTTTTTTAATAAAAAAATAAGACATCAGTAAAGTTAGCCCATTTTTTATATTGTGAAAGATGATGCTACACCGAGTAAAATGATACCCAACATGTCACGCTTCAAAGTTGCACCCGCTTGTGGAATGGCGACAAACTTTTATCCTTAAAAATCTCCTCAGGCAAACTTTAAAAATGTTTATAGGTTGCATGTTTTGAGTTACAGAGAAGGTCTAGGGCTAGAATTATTGCTCTCTCTCTAACGATCATGGTGATACCTTACACGTGTGGTTTATACACAGTTTTCATATGCAGGCACTACTCATGTATGCGTTCACTTCTGCACGCGAGCTCGGAGGTATGGGCCACATTAAAAAAAAAAAAAATCGTATTTATTTTTTATCTTTTATTTTTAATTTTTACACTGTTCTTTTTTTTTTTTAAAAGTGTCACTTCTATTCCTATTACAAAGAATGTAAACATTCCTTGTAATAGAAAAAAAGCATGACAGGACCTCCTTAATATGAGATCTGGGGTCAAAATGCTAAAACGCAAAATGCAATAAAATGCACTAAAAAGCTATAAAAAATAAATAAAAATAATTAAATATAATTTGAAAAAAAATTGCTTTAAGAGCTATGGGCGTAAGTGACATTTTGATGTCACATCTGCCCTGAAATGGTATGGAGATGGGTGGGGACTATCTTCCCCTCACTCATCTCCATATCTAACAGGGAGAAGGACACCGGTGGCTCCGGTAACCTGCAGAGGGCACCGGAAAGTGGCGGGAGACTGCTGATAAAAGTGATCTTGCGGTGAATCCGCCACAGAGACCACTTTTATCTAAAAGCGGACCACCCGCTGAAAAAGAGGATACCGGGGTTATGGTAGCTAGCTACTGCCATAACAACGATACCCCTCTATAAACAGCCGATGTATCACAACAACAGGTGGTCCGTAAGTGGTTGAAATTAAATTGTATACAATACTTGTAGCAGAACTTTAGCTGTAACTAGAGTTCAGCACTAACTACTTAATTTTTTTTTAGTGCTGACAAAGGCAAGACTAAAATCAGGCGCCCCATCTGAATTTGTCACACCCCTTCCTGTTTAAGAGCCACCCCTTCATATGTAAACTCCACCCCTTCCTCTTTAGGCCCCACATATTCCTATTAGAGCTCTACCTCAGAAGTTGGTCAGAGACTGCAAACATGATACAAGTGATGGTCAGAGACTGCAGACATGATACAGGAGATAATCAGAGGCTGTGGACATGGTCAGAGGTTGCGGGCATGGTCAGATACTGCGGGCATGGTCAGAGACTGTGGGCATGGCCTGAGGCTGCGGACATGGTCAGAGGCTACGGGCATGGTCAGAGACTATGGGCATGGTCAGATACTGTCTGCTTGGTCAGAGGCTGTGGACATGGTCAGATGCTGTGGACATACTCAGAGGCTGCAGACATGCTCAGATACTGCGGGCATGGTCAGAGACTACGGGCATGGTCAGATTCTGCGGGCATGGCCAGAAGCTGTGGACATGGTCAGAGGCTGCGGGCATAGACAGATACTGCGGGCATGGTCAGAGACTCTGGGCATGGTCAGAGGCTACGGACATGGTGAGAGACTGTGGGCATGGTCAGAGGCTGTGGACATGCTCAGATACTGCAGGCATGGTCAGTTGCTGCAGGCATGGCCAGATGCTGCAGACATGGCCAGAGGCCTCGGGCATGGTCAGATACTGCAGACATGGTCAGAGACTGTGGACATGGTCAGAGGTTGCAGACATAGTCAGAGGCTGCGGACATGGTCAGACGCTGGGGGCATGGTCAGGGGCTGCAGACTTGGTCAGAGGCTGTGGACATGGTCAGATACTCCAGGTATGGTTGGAGACTGTGGGCATGGTCAGATACTGCGGACATGGTCAGAGGCTGCGGGCATGGTCAGATACAGTGGGCATGGTCAGAGACTGCAGGCATGGTCAGAGGCTGCGGGCATGGCCAGAGGCTGCGTACATGGTCAGAGGCCCTGGAAATGGTCAGATACTCCGGGCATGGTCGGAGACTGTGGGCATGGTCAAATACTGTGGACATGGTCAGAGGCTTGCGGGCATGGTCAGATACAGTGGGCATGGTCAGAGACTGCAGGCGTGGTCAGAGATCGCGAGCATGGTCAGAGGCTGTGGACATGGTAAGAGACTGCAGACATGGTCAAATGCTGCGGGAATGGTCAGAGGCTGCGGACATGGTCAAAGACTGCGGACATGGTCAAACGCTGTGGGCATGGTTAGAGGCTGCCGACATGGTCAGAGGCTTCCGACATGGTCAGAGGCTTTCTTCTAATATATTTGCTGGTTATTACTAACATCACTGTGAGCGTCCCCTGCCTGAGCCCAGCCAAGCTGAGTTGAGTCATAACCGCCCACTCCCCTGCCCGAGCCCAGCCGAGGTGAGCTTAGACCATCCCCCGCCCGAGCACAGCCGAGCTCAGCTGAGAACCACCCCTACCCAAGCACAGCTGAGCCCAGCCGAGGTGAGTTGAGACTGCCCCCTCGCCCGGGCCGAGACAAACTGAGGTGAGTCAAGACCGCCCACTCCCCCACCAGAGCACAGCCAAAGTGAGCTGACAACTGCCCCTGCCTGAGCACAGCCAAGCCCAGCCGAGGTGAGCTGAGACCGATCCCGCCTGAGCACAGCCAAGCCCAGCCGAGGTAAGCTGAGACTGCCTCCCTCCACCCAAGCCCAGCCGAGTGGAGACCGCCCTGCCAGTCACTTCATGATGCTTTATGGGAGACTGTATTTGTGCAGCGATCAGGACTCAGGAGGAGGTGGGGGGCTTATTTTCGTACAGGGGCGTCTTTTTTGCCACCCCACCACAAAGTGACACCCTAGGCCTGGGCCTTGTCAGCCTAGGCCAAGACACATCACTGTACTTGTGTGAATAAAGCCTGCAAACAGATTGCACATTTTATAATATTATTACAGTCTAGTTTATTGTAGTTCTTATGTACAAACTAAAGGCTTGTCCTTCAATCTTCATGTGATCCAAGCTCTGGCAGTCTTGCAAGAGTAAATAAAGTTGGTTGTAGTAAAAGTAGTTTCCTTTACCTCTCTTTTTCAAAGCTGAAATTTAGTATTTTTCCTTTTTGTATACAGCACCATACATATTAGGTATGTTTAATGTTGTACTTCCCATTACCGGCAGGTTTCCGCTTCCACTACAAATCAATTTAAATTCCTCTTATCTTTAGAATATACAGGAAATATTTTTTTTGCAGACATTTTTGCCAAAATAAAGTCTTGTTCTTTTTTCCCAAAGAAGATATATATATATATATATATATATATATATATATATATACTGTATATACATATATACTGTATATACACTGAGCAAAATTATAAACGCAACACTTTTGTGTTTACCCCTATTTATCATGAGCTGAACACAAAGATCTTCAAATTGTTCTATGTACACAAAAGGCCTATTTCTCAAATATAGTTCACAAATCTGTCTAAATCTGTGTTAGTGTCAGGGCTGGGCTCAGCCCTTCCTTCTCAAAGCTGGCCACTCAGCTGTCGGCTACTTGCCAGCTCCTATCTCTCCACAGTGACTCACCTGTTGATGATATCCTGCTAATCAGTCCTGCCTACTTAAGCCATCCAGTCCAGATGATCTCTGCTGTCACCTTGGTCACATCTCTAGAGAGGCTCTCCTGTGTTCCTGTTAAAGACTTGCTTGGCTGACATTCCTTCTGGCTCCAGATCCTGCTCGCTGTTCTGCTACGTTCATCTCTGGCTCCCCAATGTTTTGGCTTGTCTGACCATCCGTTATGGTTCCTGAACTCTGGCTATGTTTTGGCTACGTTTACTCTGTTTACCTTTTTTATTATTATTAAACAAGTGTGATTTAACTACTTCTGTCTCAGTCTGATTAGTGGTTTCTGACAGTAGGTGAAGGCCATGGATTCAGTCAATCCACTTGTTGGTAATATTTTTTCCAGATTGGATGAGCAGGATCACTGCATGGTTCAGTTTGCCATCATGTTAGAAATGCTCCTGAGTCGCACAGCTCACCTGTAACCTCCTACTGTGGCTGCACTGGTATAACCTATGTTGCAGGTCATCACGGACAGAACTTAGGTAGCGTTGTTTCATCAGCAGTTATCCAGAAGGATAAGCCCCTGGTTTTAGTTACCCTTTCTTGGGCTGAGTCGTCCGTTGAGATACAGGCCCTAATCAAATCTGGGGCTGCAGGCCTGTTCATTGATGCTGCCTTTGTATTGAAGCACTCGATTACGCTGCAGCTGCGTGACACTCCACTTGCCATTTAGGCTCTTGACAGAAGACCTCTACAGCCTGCCCATGTGCCTCATGAGACTGTTCACCTCTTCACTCCATGCTGGGGGAGAACCATGAGTTTAGCGATGTCTTTGACAAAGGTAAAGCCGGTAGTTTGCCTCCACACTGGTCGTATGATTGTAGACGCACTTTCTCAAGGTTTCATCCACAAATCCTCATCCCCTGATGGTTTCTTCTTTGTGAAGAAGAAGAGTGGTGAACTGAGACCTTGTATTGATTATAGGGGTCTCAATCGCTTCATGATTAAGAATGCCTATCTGATTCCATTGATTACAGAGTTATTTGACCGACTCAAGGGAGCAATGGTTTTCACAAAGCTTGATTTGAGAGGGGCATACAATCTCGCGAGGATTAAGGAGGGTGGCGAGTGGAGGAAAACTGTGTTTAATGCCAGAACAGGTCATTATGAGTACCTCATAATGCCTTTTGGCCTTTGTAATGCCCCGGCAGTTTTCCAGGAATTTATTAACAATGTCCTCCGAGATTTGTTGCAGTTATGTGTGGTGGTTTATCTCAATGATATACCCTATTTATCGGCGTATAACACGCACCCCAAGTTTAGGAGGGAATTTAAAAGAAACTTTTAGGAGGGAAGTTTAAGGAAAAATACTAACATTTAAATGCCCATCAATGCAGCCTTGTCAGTGTCATTTGCAGCCTTGCATTGCAGCCTTGTCAGTCATTTACAGCCTTGTCAGTCATTTGCAGCCTTGCATTGCAGCCTTCCATTGCAGCCTTGCATTGCAGCCTTGTCAGTCAATTGCAGCCTTGTCAGTTATTTGCAGGCTTGTCAGTGTCTTTGCCATTTTAAAAATGGTGCCGCCGAGATACAGAGCGGATGTCCTGTGTATCTCGGCGGCGCTCGTTCTCGGCCGTTCTTGGTGGCTTTCGGGTATTTTCGGTCACACTCAGCCATTCTCGGCTATTTTCGGCCCTTCTCGCCTATTTGGTCCGAAAGTGGCCGAAATTAGCCGAGAACGGCCGAATATACCCGAGAGCGGCCGAATATACCTGAAAGCCGCTGAGAGCATCAGAGAAGGTTAGGAATGGCGGGGGATCGGTGTATAACACCTGATTTTAGGGGGGAAAAAGTGCGTGTTATACGCCGATAAATACAGTACTCATATTGTTCAAGTCCCTGGAGTGCCACCACACAGATGTATGTCGTGTGCTTCAGAAACGAAGAGAGAACAATCTCTATTGTAAACTGGAGAAGTGAGAATTCCATCATGAACAGGTTAAATTCCTGGGTTATGTAATTTTCACTGCTGGCTTTTTGATGGACCCAGAGAAAATGTCAGCAGTCCTACAGTGGCCCCGACCAGTGGGTTTACATCCTCTGCACCTTTCTTGGCTTTGCCAACTATTATCGGAAGTTTATTCGTAACTTCTCGTCTCTGGTCAAGCCACTGACTGATATGACCAGAATGGACGGTAACCCACATGAGTTGGTCTCCAGAGTCCATTAAGGCCTTTGAGAGTTTCAAGGCTGCCTTTGTTTCTCCTCCTGTGTTGGCACATCCTGATCCTACGTTACTTTTTATCCTTGAGGTTGATGCTTCTGAGACGGGAGTTGGTGCCCTTCTGTCTCAACGTCCTAACTCTGAGAGCGCTATGCATTCTTCTGGCTACTTTTCCAAGAAATTGTCACCTGCGGATTACAATTACGAGATTGGTGACAGAGAGCTGTTAGCGATCATTTTAGCCCTGTAAGAATGGAGACATCTCCTCGAAGGTACCATTGTTCTGGTTCTCATTCTTACTGACCATATGAATCTCACATTCTTGTCTGAGGCTAAACGCCTCTCTCCCACAAGGGCACGATGGGATCTTTTCTTGTCTAATTTCAATTGCATTGTCTCATTCTTACCCGTTACTAAGAAAGTAAGGGCTGACACTTTGTCCACTTCCAAGATGGAGTCGGGTCCGGTTCCTGTGATTCCTCCTGATCGTATTCTGGCTATGGTTCACACCAGTCTCACTTCTCCTTTGGGTGACAAAATTCTTGCTGGTCAGGTCCATACTCCTCCTGAGAAACCTTGTGACCGCTGCTTTGTCCCAGAGAATCTCCGTACTGCCGTGCTCCAGACTTACCATTTTCCCAAGGCTGTAGGCCACCCTGGGAAGAATCAACTCTTTTGGATCATTTTCCAACAATTCTGGTGGCCTAGTCTATGTGCTGATTTAACCGCCTTCATAGCTGCCTGTTCCGGTTGTGCTCAGAGTAAGACTCCACTGCACCTTTCAGTGGGCCTCCAACAACCCATACCCAATGGAGAGAGGCCCTGGACCCACCTGTCTATGGATTTCATTGTGTAGTTACCCAACTCCCAGGGCAACACAGTTATCCTTTTGGTGGTTGACTGTTTTTTGAAAATGTCCCATTGTATTCCACTTAAGAAGTTGCCCACTTCTAAGGAGCTAGCTTCCATTTTTGCTTGGGAGATCTTTTGCTTACATGAGCTACCCGAGGTGATTGTCTCGGCCAGTGGTAGTCAGTCTTTTTGTGTCTCGGTTCTGGTGAGCCTTTTGTGTACAGTTGGGAATTCAGCTTGCTTTCTCCTCTGCGTATCATCCACAGTCTAATGGTGCCGGAGAACGAGCCAATCAGTCCTCGGAGCAATTCCTACATTTCAATATTTCTGACCATCATAACAACTGGTCAGACCTCTTACCATGAGCGGGGTTTGCTCACAACAGTGCCTTGAATTCTGCTTCCTGAATGTCCCCATTTATGGCAAACTATGGTTTCCAACCTTACATGTTGCCTGACTCATTTGTTCCGCAGAGCATTCCTGCATTAGAGGAGCATCTCCATGGTCTTCGTTCCACTTGGGCAGAAGTCCAGGAGGCATTGCGACATGCTAATAATAGGTACAGACTCCATTCTGACCACAAACACCTGCCTGCGCCTTCCTACCAGGTTGGGGACAGGGTCTGGCTGTCATCTCGCAAGCCTCAGACTTCATGTTCCCTCTCTGAAGTTCACACCTCAGTTTATTGGGCCTTTCCGTATTCTTCACAGGATTAATCCAGTGGTTTAGGCATTAGACCTTGTTTCTAATATGTGGATTTTGAATGTATTTCATGTATCCTTATTAAAAGCTTTGGTCTGCCACCGCTTTACTACCTCTGTGCCTCTCGTGCCTCTGTAGAGATGCTCTCTTGTGTTCCTGTTAAAGACTTGCTTGGCTGACATTCCTTCTGGCTCCAGATCCTGCTTGCTTTTCTACTACACTCATCTCTGGCTCCCTGACGTTTTGGCTTGTCTGACTATCCGTTCTGGTTCCTGAATCCTGGCTATGTTTTGACTATGTTACTCTGTTTACCATTTTTTTATTATTATTAAACAAGTGTGATTTAACTGTACTTTTATCTCAGCCTGATTCATGGTTTCTGACATTAGTGAGCATTTCTCCTTTTCTGAGATAATTCATCCACCTCACATGTGTGGCATATCCAGATGCTGATTAGACAGCATGAATATTGCACAGATATGCCTTAGGCTGGCCACAATAAAAGGCCACTCTAAAATGAGCAGTTTTATCACACAGAAAAATTCCAGCGTGCAATTTGCATGCTAACTGCAAGAATGTCCACCGGAGCTGTTGCCCTTGAATTGAATGTTCATTTCTCTATCATAAGCCATCTGCAAAAGGCATTTCAGAGAATTTGGCAGCACATCCAACCGGCCTCACAATCGCAGACCACGTATAACCACACCAGCCCAGAACCTCAACATCCAGCATCTTCACCTCCAAGATCGTCTAAGACCAGCCACCTGGATAGCTGCTGCAAGAATCGGTTTGCATAACCAAACAATTTCTGCACAAACTGTCAGAAACCATCTCAGGGAAGTTCATCTACATGCTCTTTGTCCTCATTGAGGTTTCGACCTGACTGCAGTTCATCGTCGTAACGAATTGAATAGGCAAATGCTCACATTCAATGGTATCTGCCACTTTGGAGAGGTGCTCTCTTCGCGGATGAATCCCAGTTTTCACTGTACAGGTTAGATGGCAGACAGCATGTATGGTGTTGTGTGGGTGAGCGGTTTGCTGATGGTATGGACAGGCGTATGGTATGGACAACAAACACAGGTGCCTTTTTATCCCCTCCCCTCGCTTCAAAGACTGTACCACAGGTCAGCATTCCAACATGATAACAACCCCAAACACACCTCCAAGATGACCACTGCCTTGCTAAAGAAGCTGAGGGTAAAGGTGATGGACTGGCCAAGCATGTCTCCAGACCTAAACCCTATTGAGCATCTATAAATTCTTGGGCTGTCTTGCATGAATGTCACGTTTGAGATCTCCCCGGAGTGGCTCAATGATATTGAGGTCAGGAGACGGAGATGGCCACTCCAGAACCTTCACTTTATTCTGCTGTAGCCAATGACAGGTCGACTTGGCCTTGTGTTTTGGTTTATTGTCAAATTTCCAGAATTATATAGAATTTCCAAGTACGTCCCATGCGCAGCTTCCTGGCTGATGAATGCAAATGTTCATCCAGTATTTTTTTATAACATATTGCATTCATCTTGCCACCAATTTTGACCAAATTTCCTGTGCTTTTGTAGCTTACTCATTCCTAAAACATCAGCAATACACCTCTGTGTTTCACAGAAGGAATGGTGTACCTTTCATCATAGGCCTTGTTGACTCCTCTCCAAATGTAGCATTTATGGATGTGGCCAAAAAGCTAAATTTTGGTCTCATCACTCCAAATGACTTTGTGCCAGAAGATTTGAGGCTTGTCTCTGTGCTGTTTGGTGTATTGTAAGCGGGATACTTTGTGGAATTTGCGTAGTAATAGCTTTCTTTTGGCGACTCGACCATGCAGCCTATCTTTCTTCAAGTGCCTCCTTATTCTGCATCTTGAAACAGTCACACCACATGTTTTCAGAGAGTCCTGTATTTCACCTGAAGTTATTTGTGGGTTTTTCTTTATATCCTGAACAATTTTCCTTGTTGTGGCTGAAATTTTACCAGACCGTGGTTTGGTTTCAACAGAACCCCTCATTTTCCACTTCTTGATTTGAGTTTGAACACTGCTGCTTGCATTCTCAATTTCTTGGATATCTTTTTATATCTCTTTCCCGTTTTATACAGTTTACCTTTTCCCACAGATCTTTTGACAATTCTTTTGCTTTCCCCATGACTCAGAATCAGTGGCGGCTGGTGAAGTTTTTGGATGGGGGGGCGCCAGACCCCGCCCATCATTTTGGCCCCTCCCACTTCTCATAAAACACGCCCCTTATGTAATCTGAATTTTTTTTTGACGTGGGTTCCCCCTCCGAGAGCATACCAGGCCCTTAGGTCTGGTATGGATTCCAAGGGGAACCCCCTACGCCGAAAAAACGGCGTGGGGGTCCCCCCCAGATCCACACCAGGCCCTTATCCGAGCACGCTACCCGGCCGGCCAGGAAAGGGGGTGGGGACGAGCGGGCGCCCCCCCCCTCCTGAGCCGTACCAGGCAGCGTGCCCTCAACATGGGGGGGTGCCTTGGGGGAGGGGGGGCGTGCGCCCCCCCACCCCAAAGCACCTTGTCCCCATGTTGATGAGGACAAGGGCCTCTTCCCGACAACCCTGGCCGTTGGTTGTCGGGGTCTGCGGGCGGGGGGCTTATCGGAATCCGGGAGCCCCCTTTAATAAGGGGGCCCCGGATACCGGCCCCCCACCCTATGTGAATGAGTATGGGGTACAATGTACCCCTACCCATTCACCTGTGAAAAAAAGTACAAAAAAAAACACAACACAGGGTTAAAATATTGTGGCCACCGCGCCTTCTTATAGCTCTTTTAGAGGCGGTGGCCCGGTCTTCTGTCGTCGCCGCCGCCCGTTCTTCTTCTTCTTCTTCTTCTTCTTCTCCTTCTTCTCCAGGAGATGTTGCCTCGACGATCTCCCTGGCCGGAATGCCAGGGACGCGCTGCGCTGCCACTTATATAGGGACAATGGGGCGGTGTCACATGGGTTGATGTCACATGGGTTGGTCACATGGGTTGATGTCACAGTCGCCACAGCGCGTCCCTGGCATTCCGGCCAGGGAGATCGTCGAGGCAACATCTCCTGGAGAAGAAGGAGAAGAAGAAGAAGAAGAAGAAGAAGAAGAACGGGCGGCGGCGGCGACAGAA
The DNA here is from genome assembly GCF_037356315.1 of Lithobates pipiens. Classification (NCBI taxonomy): domain Eukaryota; kingdom Metazoa; phylum Chordata; class Amphibia; order Anura; family Ranidae; genus Lithobates; species Lithobates pipiens. The sequence continues at coordinate 145,070,506 of NW_027507758.1, read as the reverse complement.
GACCGGGCCACCGCCTCTAAAAGAGCTATAAGAAGGCGCGGTGGCCCGGCAGAAGAACCGAAGAGGGGGACAAGACCCCCGAAGTCGGGAGAAGAGGCCGGCGGCGAGGAAGAAAGTCGGACTCCTCCGCTAGCAAAAGAGCTACAAGAAGATAGCGGAGGAGTCCGGCGAGAAGACCCCCGAAGACGGAAGACCCCCGGAGCTGTGCAATAAAATATTTTAACCCTGTTTGTGTTTTTTTTGTACTTTTTTTCACAGGTGAATGGGTAGGGGTACTTATTAAAGGGGGCTCCCGGATTCCGATAAGCCCCCCCGCCCGCAGACCCCGACAACCAACGGCCAGGGTTGTCGGGAAGAGGCCCTTGTCCTCATCAACATGGGGACAAGGTGCTTTGGGGTGGGGGGGCCGCACGCCCCCCCTCCCCCAAGGCACCCCCCCATGTTGAGGGCACGCGGCCTGGTACGGCTCAGGAGGGGGGGGCAGCCCGCTCGTCCCCACCCCCTTTCCTGGCCGGCCGGGTAGCGTGCTCGGATAAGGGTCTGGTGTGGATCTGGGGGGGACCCCCACGCCGTTTTTTTGGCGTAGGGGGTTCCCCTTGGAATCCATACCAGACCTAAGGGCCTGGTATGCTCTCGGAGGGGGAACCCATGTCAAATTTTTTTTCAGAAATTTGGCGTGGAGTTCCCCCTTCAGAGCTCATTCTCTGATTTGCCACGGCAAAAGTCGCCTGGCCTGGGGAAACCTTTCTGGCTGTGAAAGCTTTTTGCATTCATTCAGCTAAATGCACGAACATTCTCCACAAAGTAGAAGCTAGAAAGCCTTTATGCGGTGACTCACCTCTGACTGTCTGGCAGCTCCGCTCGGGCTAAGGAACGGAGCTGCCTACGTCACTTCCGGGTTTCGTGAAGCAGCCGAAAGCCGGAAGTGACTGCCTGTCTAAGAATGACAATGCTCCCGCCCGTAGAATCACAGTGATTTTACGGGCGGAAGCTAGTCGGCGTTCTGCAGTGTGCCGCAAGGCGGGTTTTTAACCCGCAAATGAAGCGCCATGGATGCAATCTTGTGATTGCATCGACGTGGCGCTTCTCATAGTGCACTGTGACCGGCGCCACAGTACACTGTGTTAAATTGTTAAATGACATTTTTTTTAACCACTACAATACAGGGCACTTTCACCCCCTTCCTTCCCAGCCCAATTTTCAGCTTTCATCGCTCTCGCGCTTTCAGTGACAATTGCGCGGTCATGCTACACTGTACCCAAATGAAATTGTTATCATTTTGTTCGCACAAATAGAGCTTTATTTTGGTGTTATTTATTCACGACTCCGTTTTTTATTTTTTGCGATATAAGCGCAAAAAAGCGGAAATTTGGAAAAAAAACAATATTTTCTTTTTCTATTTGAAAAGAAATCCAATAAAATCAAATTTTGTCATAAATTTAAGCCAAAATGTATTCTGCTACATGTTTTTGGTAAAAAAAATTCCGTTAACTGTATAATAATTGGTTTGTGTGATCACGGACATATGTACGCAAATGATCATGTACATATGTGTGCAGGTGATCACGTACATATGTGTGCAGATAATCATTGGGACATGTGATTTTAGTGGGACATATGTGGGGGGCATGTTTTTATTATTAGGGACATGTGTTTTTATTATTTGGGGACATGTATGTTTTGGGGACATGTGTGGTTTGGGGACATATGTGGGGACTGTGTTTGTACTGTGTGGTGTGTTGTGTGTTGACACTAGACTGATGATCAGTGAGTAAAAAGCTGTAAAAAGCAGCCCATACTCACTGATCATCAGCCGGCTGCAGCGTTCTGCTCTCCTCTCCTCAGCGATGACTTCCGTGTGAGGAGAGGAGAGCCGATTGCCTAGCAACCGGCTGTTTGTTTACATCACATGACGGCCGTGATTGGACACGGCCGTCATGTGATCAGGAGGGCCAATCACAGAGCCCTCCTGCCGATCTCAGATGTGCCGTGTCCGGGTGACACGAGCACATCGGGATCGCGCCGCTGCGCGGGCACGCGCGCGCGCGATCCCGCTACTTCTGAATGACGTTCAGGAACGACCTATCAGGAGTAGACGGCTCCCACCCGGCCGTATATATGCATTGGCCGGGTGGGAAGTGGTTAAATGTCTTAAAGGGCCCGTTTTTTTTTTTTTTTTTTTTTTTTTAAACTTTTTATTTTTTTTACACCTAGGGAGAGGGGGAGCGGCGCCCGGGCGCCCCCTAAGGGCGGGCCGCCACTGCTCAGAATCCAGAAACGTCAGTGTAACACTGGATGAAAGATGCAAGGTCTGTCAGAAAACCATGAAACTCACTAACCTTTTATACACACACACTAATTACAAGCAAACAGATCACAGGTGAGGATGGTTACTTTTAATAGCCATTCAAACCCCTTTGTGTCAACTTATGTGCCTATTATCAGGCCAAGATCACCAGGGTATGTAAACTTTTGATCAGGGTAATTTGGGTAGTTTCTGTTGTGATTCTGATTTAAAAAGAGTAAACACAGTTGATTGATAATAAATGGCTTCAACCAAACACTAACCATGAGTGAAAAAAATGTTTTTATGTTATCATTCATATTCTCTGAAAAATGCCCAAAAATAACTTAATGTATAATTTCAGTTTTAGACCCTACTATTTTTTTTTCATGTTTTCATTGATGGTTATTAGACTAAGTGAATGACTGAGTCTTATTTTGTGTATTTTTTTATGTATTCTGTGTTTTTTATTTTAGTTATATGTACAATGGTATAATAGTGTGCATTGACCTTCTAGCATCTGATAATGAATGGCATGCCAGTCATGAATACATCAGGTACAGGGCAGTGGTTCTCATCCTTAATAAGACCAAAGTTCCTGTCATGGAGACAGCATACTGTAACAACACATCCTGTATGTAGCTCTGCTTGTGCTCCATCTGATTTCTAGTTCTAGTTAGGAGTGTTCTTTCCAGAGGCTGATGACCTCATGTCCGGTCTGTCACTTCCGCTGATGAGTTTATCTACAGGAAGGACCTGGAACAATAGTGGCTCCTGAGTCTGGGTACTTTGCTTCCCCACATTGACAACTCGTGCTTATTACAGTGACATTGACTTATGGGATCAGCCTCTTCTGTTCCACCACAACATTGCCAGGTCACCGCTAGATCTTTCTGTTCTATATAAACATTTTACTTCAGGATGTTCCTTTATATACAGCATAAATTATACCATGCACTTTGTGCTAATTATTGTCAATCCTAACTACATTGATGCCTTGATGTTTGTTTAATGGATGATGTTTGTTTTTATTCACAATAAAATTGGAAACTTTTTATAAGATTTATCTAGTAGCTCTCCCATAGACGTATTACCATTTACCTTAGCACCTCAATCCCATGTGATTGCCCCTAAGCGCTTGTCATTTGTCATGGTTATGCAGTAATCTTCCTCTGTTTCCTTACCTCTCCTCATGTGTTCAGACTAAGAGGCCAGCCACTTCCACCTGGTGGTTTTTATAACCTCTCCTCTAAGCATGGCTCCACCCAGGCCCTATCAGGGAACACTATATTAACCTGTGCACTCCAAGCCAGTGGTGCTGATCAACCATTGTGTACCCATTGTGTGTTTGGCTTCCTGTTTCCTGCTCGCCGTGTGCTCTACGTTTGTCTCTGTTACCGACCTTGGCGTGCTCTCAATGATTCCTGTCTGCTTGTGACCTTGACCTTTTGGCATGTCCCCGACCATCCCTGTCTGCCTGTGACCCTGAACCTTTGGTGTGTACTCTGTTGTTCCTGTCTGCTAGTTGCCCTGACTTCTGCCTTATCCCCTTACTATCCTTGTTGTTCCAGCCTGCTGCTCCCTTCTCCTGTAGTCTACTGTGAGCGTGAGCTGTGAGACCCTAGGGGCCGCGACCTGGAGCCAGACTGCAGTGAAGTCCATCCTCACCACTGGAGGCCACCTGCTGGCTCTTAGAGTCCGCAACCTGTATCCATTGGGATCTGTGTTAGTGATCCTGTAGACCTGTGTCTTGAATCTCCCTGGGTACAATCCGCAGCAGTCAGTCCTAAGGTCCACAACCTATCGGTGCACTTCCGACTCCTACAGAGTGCATCTGTCACCTGGTCTCAGGTGACCTGACATCATTTGGAACATGTTTTTCCTTTTACCACTCCTGGCATTTTTCCTGTGTAGCTGCTGGGGATAATAAGTTATGGCAGACTTCTTTTACTTGCAATTATAATTGCTGTTAAGGTTACTAGCCCCTGAATATTGTTTCATATAGGTACATGTCTGTTAGAATCTTGCTTTACTGTTTTTAGAGAATGGGAGCTGCTGCAAGGGGGTGTTTAGACATCTTACAAGTGGATAGAGGGCAGAGAGGAGCTCAGCAGTGTGACGCTGCTGACTCATATTCCAAACTGCAGCAAATTTTTCATGGGAAGCAGCAAAGCTGCAGTTTCTGCCTCTTGATGTGACCATATGGGCATGTGTATGGGTCAGTTCTAATGGTTGCATCCGAGTTTGGTTTTTCCAACATTAGCACATCATCCCCAGCACAGCAAGTCCAAACACAACATGGCTGCCATAAGCAGGGTCCATGAAATCAGTCCCGAGTTTGTTCTTTAAGCCCAGGACATATCATGTTGCCACATTCAGCCACATTGATTACATTCAGGAGGAATAACTCTCATCTCCCTATGACTAACATTTAAATCTTTAAAAAAAGATGAAATATATTCCCTTTGATTTCAGAAAAATTACAAGCTATTGCTTACATTTTAGAGACCTCTACTTCCCTGCTGAGTTGCAGTCACAGACTGTATGAGGATTCTTTGATGGTTTATGAGCTGATGGTTGATTAACTTTATCTACAGCCAAGACTACAAGGTCCTGAGAGAAACTCATTAGCAATTAGATGTTAATTCAGGTCTATACTAGGCCTAAGCTGTCTTTTCAGATTCTAAATTTTGAACATTTGGGCATACTACTGAACATGAAACACAAACATATTTGTGATAGTACCATCTCTCCTTTTATGTTTAATGTTGCACAGTGCATAGCCTGGTCTGATATCTGTTGTGCAAGAGATTGGCAGAGGATAACTTAGAGATACATTTGAAACAATTTAACTAGAACTATTAAAAAAAAATTATTTTATACTATACAACTAGACTAAATACATTTTAAAATATGTTTGGAGTTTTCAAATAATGATCAATAAAAACAGCTCAGGACGTCAATTAGAGCTTTAGATTTAGATAGGTACGCTATAGGATCTTTATGAGGTGGAGCGTCACTGCGCTGCCCGTTCCCCATTGACAACGTCAGATGTGACGAAACGCGTCTGGGAGGGCACGCAGTGACGCTACCACGCTGTTTGAGAGGAGGACGGGCTCCTGTTTCTGCCGGCCGGCTTTTCATGTACCGTTTATACAAGCTGTAAATTATCCATACACATGTAAGTGTGCTACCTTTTTTTCTTTTAATAAACTATCCAAACGATATTATGCCATGTTAGCTCCTTTCTTTTTTGGGCATTACTGAGCACCCCATTTGGGATCACGAAGTATATTATTATCTGGAGGGCACTAATATGAGATGAAGAGTTGACCCACTAAAAAGGAGGATATCTTCTGATGGGACCCATTGAATATATACAAAACGCCCTAACTTGCCTATTTTCTGGTAAGCGCATTTAATATACGGTGACGGGCACTTTATGCGCTTTTGGATCGTGTTGAATCACTGTGGTGTCACAAACGCTTATCCGGATTCACATACGAACTTTTCATGATTGGACTTTTGTTTATGACACTATTTCTTTATGCATTGCTGTGTTTTATTTTGCACTTAAGGTGTTTTTATTGTTATAATCATTTGTGATAATCACCTACACATTTCGATAATATATTTCATATTTTTTTATTTTATTTTTATTATTATTATTTTTATTTATTAGTTTTTTCATTATTATTATTTTTATTAGTATAGGGTTGGCACAGTTTTCTATTTTTGCAGAGCTTTAGATTCTCTGTGTATTAAACATTTTTAAAAAGGCATTTTTTTACTGTGAAAATTATAACCATAATTTAAAGTGGACCTAGCAACATAGCATCAGATACACTTTTGTATATTAAGTGTATGCATGCTAATTTATGTGTAAGCTTATGTCCTGTACACACGATCAAATTTTCCGACGAACAAATGTTGGATGGGAGCTTGTTGGCTGAAAGTCTGACCGTGTGTATGCTCCATCAAACATTTGTTGTCTGACTTTCCGCCAACAAATGCTGGCTAGCATTTTGATAAAAAGTACAGCTTGTAAAAATTATACTGTTGCTGTACAATGTCACATATCAGAAATGTATCTACGTAGAATTGTAAAGTTACTAATAGGTCTACTTTAACCATAAATACAGCAGTATTTATGTAATACATGTCAAATGTACAAATGGCAAACAGAAAGCAAAGAACTAGTCAGCCATTATGCCAGTGGTCCCTTTGCAGTTGATCTTTTTTGGATTTTGACTTACTATGCCTTGTTCCATGCTGTTTGTCTGTATTGAGCTATCTTAGTAGAGGCTGGGCTTTACTTCCTCATGTCAGAAGCTCCCCCTCCATCCCATGACTGGTGATCTGATTAAGAAATTCTTGCCTGCAGGTCCTCAGGCACAGCTTAATCTCCAGTCAGCAGCCATCAGACATCACCAAATCTTAATCCCTTGTAGACTAGGAGCACTTTCTTAGCGGCTATAGCGGCTCGCTGTATCACACGGCTCCGCCCCCCTGGCGCTCTGTGTCAGTGGATGTGATTGACAGCAGCACGAGCCAATGGCTGCGCTGCTTTCCATCCATCCACTCCAGCCAATCAGCGGCCAGGCTGAAAGGTGGAAAGGACGTCGGGGGATGAGCACAGGACTTTTGAGGGGTGAGGTAGGTAAAACGGGGGGGCTGGGGGCGCAGGCACTGTCAGATGTTTTTTCACCTCAATGCATAGAATGCATTAAGGTGAAAAAACATTTAGCTTTACAACCCCTTTAAAGGCAATACCTTTAACCACTTGGGTACCGCGCTATTGCAAAATGACGGCAACAGCGCAGACCCACATTTCCGGGACTACGTCTATTGACGTCATCCCGGATACGAGCGGCCTGCGCGCCCCCTGAGGGGCGCGCGCGGCGCGCTCTGTGATCGGCGAGTCCGTGAGACTCGCCTGATCACCGATCCGTGTAAGGGGTCGATCCCGACCCCTTATCACGTGATCAGCTGTCAGCCAATGACAGCTGATCATGTGATAAAACGGAGCCGGTAATCGGCTAGTATTCCTCCTCGCGCTGACAGCGCGAGGAGAAAAAAAAAAAGCCGATCGCCGGCGGCCGTGTTCGGGACATCAGTCCCGATCACGGCCAGAAATTTAAGCGGACACCTGCCCCCTGCCAGTGCCCACCTGCCACCCGCAGTGCCATCCTGAAATAAAGTAAGTGCCCCCCTGTCAGTGCCACCCAGCAGTGCCCATAGTGCCCACAGTGCCACCCAGCAGTGCCCACAGTGCCACCCAGCAGTGCCCACAGTGCCACCCACAGTGCCACCCAGCAGTGCCACCCACAGTGCCACCCAAAATCTGCCTCAAAGGTGCTGCACCCCAGTGCCGCCCATCAGTGCCCAGCAGTGCCGCCCATCAGTGCCCAGCAGTGCCGCCCATCAGTGCCCAGCAGTGCCACCTATCAGAGCCACCTATCAGTGCCACCTATCAGTGCCCATCAGTCCCATCTATCTGTGGTACCTATCAGTGCCCATCCGTGCCACCCATCCGTGCCACTTATCCGTGCCACCCATCCGTGCCATCTTATCTGTGCCCATCTTTGCCCATCAGTGCCGCCTTATCTGTGCCCATCGGTGCCGCCTTATCTGTGCCTATTAGTGCCGCCTTAACTATGCCTATCAGTGCCCACCAGTGCAGCCTATCAGTGCCCACCAATGCAGCCCATCAGTGCCCACCAATGCAGCCCATCAGTGCCCACCAATGCAGCCTATCAGTGCCGCCTAATCAGCGCACTTCAATGAAGGAGAAAAATGACCCGTTTGAAAAATTTTATAACAAACTATTAAAACATGATTTTTTTTTTTTGCATCTTTTTTTGTTTGTTTAGCAAAAAATAAAACTCCGAGCTGTAACTAAATACCACCAAAAGAAAGCTCTATTTGTGGGAAAAAAATGATAAAAATTTCATTTGGGTACAGTGTTGTATGACCGCGCAATTGTCATTCAAAGTGCATCAGCGCTGAAAGCTGAAAATTGGTCTGGGACTGAGGGGGGTTTAAGTGCCCAGTAAGCAAGTGGTTAATTACCTTCTTTCTACTGCACTTCCGGCAGTATCCATCTAGTTGATTACGTCACTAGGCGGCGTCATGTATCCCAGGAGTCCCTGCGAATCGCCTAGTGACGAGATCTCACAATGATGGATGGGAACGTCCACCAGTGCCGCTATAGCAACGTGTTAGAACTCAGGAGGAAGGAGGGCTGCGTTGTTACATTATTGTGCAGGCGCAAGATCGGGAGGTGCATGCTGGGTAGCCAGCTGCACCGATTCCCGGAAATAGATAGAAGAGGGCTTCAGATGCCCACAGTGGAGGTGGACCCTGCCTGCTTCAGAGATCCGGGTACTTTTATTAAATTTAAACATAAATAATAAGGACTCCATGAATAACACTAATTTAAAGCTTGCATATAGAGTGGAGTCTTAAAAAAATCGAATTGGGGGACTGGAACTCTGCTTTAAACCCCCTTTCTAACCATACCAATTTTCATCTTTCGGTGCTCTCACATTTTGAATGACAATTACTCAGTCATGCAACACTGTACCTATGTGACATTTTTGTCCTTTTTTTCACATAAATAGAGCTTTCTTTTGGTGGTATTTAATCACCGCTGGGTTTTTTTTGCGCTATAAAAGAAAAAAGACCGAAAAATCTGTAAAAAAAAATTTTTATTTCTGTTATAAAATTTAGCAAATTTTTCTTCATATATTATGGCCAAAATTTATACTGCTACATATCTTTGGTAATAATAACCCAAATCGGTGTATATTATTTGGTCTTTGTGAAAGTTATTGAGTCCACAAGCTATGGTGCCAATATCTGAAAATTGATCACACCTGAAGTACTGACGGCCTATCATTTCTTGAGACCCTAACAGGCCAGGAAAGTACAAATACCCCCCAAATGACCCCTTTTTTGGAAAGAAGACATTCCAAGGTATTTTGAAGTTGTAATTTTTTCCCACAATTGTGAATTTCCTATACTTAACCGCTTGCCAACGGTGCTATAGCCGACTTGCCAGCAGCAGTGTGGTCAGATAACTCTGGGAGGGCGTACATTGATGTCCTCCCAGAATATCGCTCTTACACGCCCCCTGGGGTGCACACCCAGGAACATCCATGACCACCAGGTCCAGAGGACCCAGCACCTCACGGTAAATGGCCACTGATAGTGGCCGTTTACCATGTGATCGCTCCGTCAAATGATAGAGCGATCACTAATAAACAAACAGGCGTCACATCAGGTTCCTCTCTCCCCTTCCTGTACCTACTGGTACAGTGTGAGGGGAGAGGGGAGAGATCAGTGGCAGCAGTACTGTGGGTACTACACATCCAGCGTGTATGCCCATTGCAGCCTCATCCAGCCATCCATCCATCCATACCCAGCCATCCATGCTCAGTATACCCATCCATACTCAGCATACTCATCCATCCATCCATCTGACGGAAATTCTGATCATGTGTATGGGGCATCACAGTGACATTGACAGCAGTGTACACCAGTACAGATGATGATGACACCTCACTGACATGACACATCCCCTCCTGAGTCACAGTGACAGTTTCTCTCCACGCCAGGTGGTCTCTTCAGTCTACTTCAGTCTAAACAGCACTAACAGTCCTTCTCCTAGTTTAAATGTGAACAAAATAGCTGATAAACAGCGATTATTAAACTCCGCGCCACTAAAAATAATCGTGAATTTGATCAATAATCAGTGAAAAATGCACCACGAGGAACTACGTATCCATTACGAAATTTTTGTTTTAAGCAAGCAGTCCCAGTGCCAGGTTGGGCACCTACACATGTAAGCAGCCACTTGGCCTTATGTTTTTAAATTGATTTTATGATTAAACGGTATTATGCTATGGAATTTTGTTTGGCTTTTTTTATGACCTATCTGAGCCTATGAGGAAGAAGCTTCTGTCCATATGAGGTCCATCACATTCCATGTCAGCAGGGAATCAACCTGCATAAGCCTATTTGACTATCTTTTTAATTAAAGTAGTCAACAGCATCTGGTAAGAAGACATCTTTATCTTCAAAAGTGGGGTGTTGTTTTTCCTTATCCATAAGTTGTTTGGTGAAGGGACGTTTTATCACGTTATAGAAGATTTCAAAAAAATTTTTTTTTTCCGATTTATGGATTTAGAAGGAGTTTTTCACTGAAAAAATCACATTTGTTTTTGGACTTTGGAGTTCTATTACCCGAACGTGGGACTTTATTTACTTTGCTTGCATTTTTTGTTGTTTATTGCAGCTTTGTGATATGGTGTGGATTATTTTAGATGTTTTATGATTGTCACTTTTTTTTCACACTTTTTTGATATTTACATCTGCACTAGCGCCCCTATCATTAGTATACTTCTCCTAGTTTGCCTTGCTCCCATTCTGCAGAATGAAACAAGAGTCTCTGGCCACTCCACTCAACTCCCATGCACCATGCCATCACACGACACACTTAGGCACCGCCTCCACCAGAAACCGCCCCCCCCCCCCCCCCCCCCCCCGCCAGCGCCACCCAAACACACTGTTGGAGGCACTCAGATGGTTTCTGGCAACCTTTTCCTGTCACTGTCATTTACTGGCAGGAGAAAGTGCCTGAATGGTTCCTAGTCTATATCCTCCTTCAGCCTAGCTACTTCTCTACAGAGAATAAAAGGATGATGCAATGTGAAATTAAGGTAATTTCTGTAGTTGTAGTAAAAATGCATTAAACAATTGCTTTTATTGAATACATAACAGCAACTTTGGTGTTTTTCTGTCTGATTGGAGTTTGGCTTTAATAATAATAATCATGACGATGATGATGCCATCCTTAGATGTTTTGGGTAAAGGGAGCAAGGTGGTGTGTAGGCATCAGACATACAGGAGAAGGAAAGCACAGGGTGTTTTCCCATGGTTTAGTATGGTAAAGTATAGTTGTAGGCAGGGCTTTTTTTCTCAGAGAATAGGTGCAGGAACTCCCTCCTTCCAAGTCCCCTCTTGTGTCCACCTCCGAGCACCATTCCTTGGTTCCACCCACTACCCACCTCCGAGCACCATTCCTTGGTTCCACCCCCTACCCACCTCCGAGCACCATTCCTTAATTCCACCCCCTACCCAACTCTGAGCACAATTCCTTGGTTCCACCCCCTACCCACCTCTGAGCACCGTTCCTTGGTTCCACCACCTACCCACCTCTGAGCACCTTTCCTTGGTTCCACTTCCTACCCACCCCCGAGAACTATTCCCTGGTTCCACTCTCTACCCACCTCTGAGCACTGTTCCTTGGTTCCACCCCCTACCCACCTCTCAGTAATAGACACAGAACCAAGTATCAATTTGTGGTGCTAAGTAATTTGTATGTAATTTGTTAATAATAGGAAGTAAAATAGATCCCATGTAGCCAGCAACAATAGACTCTGAACAGCTTGCAACAATAGACTTCCAGAAGCGATTGTCTCCCAGTAGCATAAGAGCCCCCCCCCCACACCAGCAACAATAGATCCCCCATCAGCGAAAAATGACCTCCCCAGCAGCAATAGACTCTACCCCTGTAAAAATAGATCCCCTCCAGCAACAATAGATCCCCTAGCAGCCTGCATAAATAAACCTTCCGACATACATTCAGAGCTGGAGGTGCCGGAACTGCGTTCCCCCGCGTTTCTGCTGAAAAAAAGCCCTGGTTGTACGGCTGCTGACTTCAAATTGTCTATATAATGTGGGAGAAATGCATGAATGTCAAAAGTGGTTGGATAAATATTTTAACAGGCAAAGCATGTATGTAAGTCAGCTGTGTATTTTTGAGGCTGCTGAGTTTTTTTCTCTAAAAGGAAAAACTATTAAGGCAGACTACAATCTACAACATGTATCATGTCTAAAGTATTGTTTTCATTATAAGCAGAAATAAATTAATAAACAACATAGAGTATTTGTATTGGATGTAAAAGTCTCTAATTCAATGGCACACATGCATGCACATCCAGAAATATAGTTTGTGTTCATGAGCTCATCTTCAGCGGTACTATTGTTTGCTCTGTAGTGGGTTTTCTGGAGCATTAATGATTGTCCTCTGAAAAGCATTGCGAGCAAGCCAAATGTCAAGATAAGATGCAACTCAGTGAATCACTGATATGCCATTTGTCATCATACTTCCATAAACACAGAAAACAACTGCGGCACTCCTCATACCACTTTTCTGATCATTAGGTTGCAGCAAATATAATCTCATCATAGTGCCACTCCAGGCTTGTTTTGTCTAGGAAGCTAAAGGTATTCTTCTCAAAATGTTTATATAAATATTCATAAGCCCTCTTCATCTGAAAATCCAACTATCGGCCATCCGCACCTTTAATAAGCAAAAAGAAATTAGAAGCTTACCTGCTTTATACTGGTTGAAAAAAATGTCCTCTGAGCATTAAATGGAAATGCAGACACCTCAATCTGCAACGTTAACGTAGCTAATGAATAAAGTTTGCTTTCTTTATAAAAATGGAATAAGGTTTTCAGAGATATTGGAAATCTCAGATCTATTTATTGAGGTCTGGTATGGAATTTGTATTATCTTACATCCAGACTTAGACAGAGCATCTTACAGTTTTAATATTGGACATAAGTCTAATGACATCCAATGCTGGTACAGGAAAGTACAACTTTATGGAGATAGGGGTTGGTTAGGTTAGTTAATGAGTAAATGCACTTATTAAAGCACATATTGTTATTTTTTTTATTTCTTTATCCCTGTACCCTGGTCACAAAACGTAAATGCAAGGGTACTTGTTTTGCTAATAAACAGGAGTTTGGGACACCAGCCTGTAAGTGGTTTGTATGAATCGTCTGTTCTTGCAGCAGCTGCAGCTGGCCCCCACTAGAGGGAGTCTATGACTATAGGATAACTTTGTATTGAGGATAAATGAGCAGTCCATCTATTATCTTCCTTTCGGCTCCCTCTAGTGGTGTTCAGGAGCAGCTGATGTAGGAAGAAGGGATTGCAGCTATTGCAAAACGACATGTCCCATAAGGCATTGCAAGGCTGACAGTTACAAGCATGACTCCCACAGGCAGAGGCATGATGGGACTTGTAGTTTCGCAACAGCTGGAGGGCTGCCAGTTTGAGACCCCTGATGTAAACATACTGCTTCCAGGCTTCCCATGTTTAAAATCCCCAGTAAAGGGATGCAAATCTCTGGTTTAAAAACAAAAATTGATTCAACCATATATTCTTCGGCTGCTTTCACACTGGGGCGGGAGCGGCGTCGCTTTACCGTCGTTTTTGCGGCGGTCTGCGGGCGCTAGCGGGGTGGTTTTAACCCCCGCTAGCGGACGAAAAAGGGTTAAACCCGCCCGCAAAGCGCCGCTGCAGCGGCGCTTTGCCGGCGGTATTGCCGCGGTGTCCCATTGATTTCAATGGGTAGGAGCGGTATAGGAGCGGTGAATACACCGCTCCTTCACCGCTCCAAAGATGCGGCTAGCAGGACTTTTTTCACTGTCCTGCCAGCGCATCGCTCCAGTGTGAAAGCCCTCCGGCTTTCATACTGGAGGGAAAGGGGCCGGTTTTTTCCAGGCGCTACACAGGCGCTATTTTTAGCGCTGTAACGCCTGAATACCGCCCCAGTGTGAAAGCAGCCTAAAAGTGATAGTTAAGGCTAACTATACATTTTCTTAAAAAAATGTTCCCTCCTCCCTCCTCTCACGTATCCTGCATAGCCTATATAAAAACATATGTGCGTACCTTTTTTAACCCCTTGCCAACCTGCTCATGCTGATCTACATTGCCAGAATGACACGTACAGGCATATTAACGTACCTGTATGTTGCCCTTTAAGACGCAGCATTGTAGGTGCACGTGTGCCGCCGACTTTACTCGTGCCCGCTGCGTGCTCCATCAGTGTGATCGCAGGTCCCGCGGACTCAATGTCCGCAGGGATACCTGCGATCATCTCACGGAGAGGAAGAATGGGGAAATGCTGTTGTAAACAAGCATTTCCCCATTCTTCCTAGTGACAGGACACTGATCACAGCTCCCTGTGATCGGGAATGGTGATCAGTGTGACATACGTAGCCAATCCCCCCACAGTTAGAACACACCTCTAGGACACACTTAACCCCTGCAGTGCCCCTAATGGTAAACCCCTTCACTGCCAATCACATTTACACAGTAATCAGTGCATTTTTAATCGCACTGATCACTGTATAAATGTTAATGGTCCCACAATAGCGCCAAAAGTGTCCCATCTTTCCACCATAATTTCGCAGTCAATATAAAAATCACAGACCATTACTAGTAAAAAAATAAAAATTATTAATAAGAATGCCATACTCCCCTATTTTGAAGACGCTATAACTTTTGTGCAAACCAATCAATAAACGCTTATTGCATTTTTTTTTTTTGCCAAGAAATATGTAGAAGAATACGTATCGGCCTAAACTGCGGAAAAAAATGTAAAAAAAATATAATAAATTATATTTATTATAGCAAAAAGTAAAAAATATTGTGTTTTTTAAAAAATTGTCACTCTTTTTTGTTTATAGCGTAAAAAATAAAAAAAAAGCAGAGGTGATCAAATACCACCAAAAGAAAACTCTATTTGTGGGGAAAAAAGGATGCCTATTTAGTTTGGGAGCCACATCGCATGAGTTAAAGCGTTGCAGTGCCAAATCACAAAAAAACGATCTGGTCTTTGGCCAGCCAAATGGTCTGGGGCTGAAGTAGTTAATTTGGTTTTGTGGAGTCACATGACCTGGTAGCTCCCGCTCCTCTGTGTAAGGGAACACTCAACAATGACTTTGAATTCCCAAAACTGTGACATCACCCACAGGCTCCCACGACTCATTCTTTTTCAGTGCTCCCTCCTTGCCTCTGCAGCAGGCACTGTCACTACGAACAAATGTTAGTGAGGGGGAAATTTGGAAACTCACAGAGGAAGATACAAGGAAGCAGAACAACACAGTAACAAACTATTTAATGGAAAACAGATTACAGGACCATTAAGTAGTAGATGTATGAATCGTTTTTGGAGAATACAGATATTATTTAGTGTTAATATAAATAACTAATCTGGAATCCAGTGCAACTGATTTTTTGAGTAGGCTGGAGGGACAAGAGAAAAGAATAAGTACAAAAATGAACGCCTAGGTTATATATTTATATTTTCTCGTTATATGATTCTGCAAGGGCATACAATTTACTTAGTAGCCTCCCTGGCAGTATTCCAGAGTCTGGCTCGGGGTGAGATTTCAGTACCATAAGCGGTATTCCCAAGCTAGACTCGGGATCCCATCACAGGATCCATGTAGGGGTTAATTACCTAATCCCCTGGATCCAGCGATGTCTCCCCGCTGTGATCAGCGAGCCACCGTGTCTCGCTCGATCTGTGACAGTGCAGAGCTCTGTTCGCTGCGAGCTTTGTGACGTACGGGGACAGATTTCAGCGCCAAATTCAAAAAGTAAAAAACACAGTATAGATTACAGTACTGTATCAAATAATTATACATCCCCTTTGTCCCTAGTGGTTTCTCCAGTGTCCTGCATGCAGTTTTATATTATAAATACTGTTCTTTATGCCATAAAACTGGAGATTGTCCATAGCAACCAAAAAATGTCATTTTACATCAAAAGTGGTTATAGACCAGCTAGAAAACAGCGATAATAAATTAGAATCACTCGCAGAATTGAGCGATAGTAATTTGTAGGGAAATTTGTCATAAAAACCCTAAAAGTAATGACAGTGACAATTCTGCAACTTTTGATTTGATTACATTATTGAATAATTTTTATTATTATTCATTGTTATAATTATTTATAGTTATTTATTATAATATATATATATATATATATATATATAGATAGATAGATATATAGATATATTATATTATATATTTCAAATGTTATCATACCTGGGATGTCTATTAGACTTGTTTGGTGAATTATTTCTAAGAATTACAGGCCTACAATATAAAATGCCAAATTTCCATGCAAAATAATGGTACCGCTTTCAGCACCTAAAATCTGAAATAATCATACCGCCAGGGAGGTTAAAAGAAAAATTCTCAGGACTAATATAATAGAATTGACAGACTCTTCTGCTAATTCTATTCAAATGAAAAATGCAAACTGTAGTGTCAAAACACCCAAGCCTTTTGTTAATTAGCCAAATAGGTTATAGTTAATCGTTTGCTGACAGAGAAAATTAGGGTTGTAAACACTACAGCTGGAAGGGTCTTAGGCATTTTAAATGCAAACCTGAGGTAAAATAAAAGCAGAAAATGTGAACATGAGCTGCACATCAGAAAGCAGACTCGTTTAAAAAAAATGAGTGGCATCCACAGCCTAGACTCCGGCCATGCCACACGTGGAAGGGCACCATTTTTTACTTTTGGGTCATACTGAGGAAAAACTAGACATACAAGAGAAAAAATTAAATCAGCCAAATCAGCTTCCTCTAGACATGTGTACACTGAAATATTTTGTTTCGGGAATTTAGTTTTTTGTCTGAAAAATACATTTATTTCGTTACTCCCGAAATGTGTTTTTATTTATTTTGTTTTTCATAAAAAATTGCATTCGTCCGAAAATCCAAATTATCTAAATTAATTAAGGTCAAATCTGTAATTGAAGGCTTATGGTGTCTGTCAAATATTCAAAGAAGATTCGACGGAGCAGCTAAACAGTACAACACCGTATAGTTTAGTTGCTCTGTCAAATTTTCTTAGAACTTTCGACAGACACCATAAGCCAAAGATTCGACGTTTGTATGTTTTTCGTTGCTTTGTCGAATCTTTGTCGTTCATGTTGAATGTATATAGTTCAAACAGAAAATGGACTGGTAATAGTGATCACTGATCAGACAGGTAACAAGATAGGGTATATAGAATCTATATAGAATCTCAATCTATAATATAGAATCTATAATAAGAAATCCCACCCCCCACAACACGGGCAGCCTCACAACACTAGCAACACTAGTATCACTATCAAGTTCACAACACTAACACAATAGCAGCAGATTATTATGAAGTTGAACTATTGTTCTGCTTCTGTGCTTATGCTTAATTGCTAAAAAATTCAGGTTCTCTGACAAACGGACCAGCTAAGATTGACTGTCTTCTGAAATGATTCAGTGTGTGTGTCTCTCTCTGCTAGCAGTCGTAAGTGAAAGTAAGTTGGCTGTACTGTACTGTACATGTGTACTTAGTTCTAGCTATTTTACTGCTCCTCCTCTATGGTTAGAATCAGCCATAAACATTCATCATCATCATTATTTTTATTTTACTTCCTCCACCCAATTCCAGCAGCGATCTTTTCTCTCTCTGTCAAATCTTTTCTCTCTATGTCAAATCATTTCTCTCTATGTAGAATAATCCTGGACTAATAGAGCTAAGGTTAGGCACATTCGACCACAGGTTAGATAGACGCAGATTGTTATTGTCAGCGTCATGTCGAATCTCCTATCTATATCGAACTGTTGTCACAACGAAAATGAAAATAAAGCATTTGTTTATGTTAGATCTTTCATTTTTTGGATTCTGAACTTTCGTTATCGTTTGTTAAAACGATAACGAAAATACCTGAAATTCGGACGAAAATGCATTCGGATGAAAACAAATGCACATGTCTAGCTTCCTCTACTTGTTTGCAATTGTGGAACAATGGGTATATCAGGGGAAGATTTAACTGCTACAAGGGAGGATTTTAAGAATGGCCTACGGTATAGTGTATATGAACACATTAACATACATGTAAGACACTGCATATATAGTTTGGACATACTGTATGCCGGATATTTGGAGTGTATCATGTATCCTTACTGAACAAGGGAAACTTTTTTTTTATGGAGGGTCTGGAGCTTTGGATCACTGTATTATTCTTTCTATATACTCTGTTGGACTTGTCATCTGTTTCTGGGATATAATAAATGGCACACACTTTGCAATATCAACACCAAACAGCTAATACCCTTAAATACAATTCTTTTAAAGGCAACAGATTATATTGCTTCCACTAGTAAAAAAAACTCTCTCAAACAGACTGAGAAAACCCATTGGACATACTTCTGAGGTACCCAATTCCAGATATAAAATAGGTATACAACTTCTATTATCAACCCCTGGATTATAATTCCACAACTGGACCTAACAAATGGACCCAATATTTCCCCCAAGGGGACCATTTAAAGTTGCTGCAGTTCTTAAGGACAATCAAAGCTGTAATGTGCTGTAAAATGATACTCAGATTTTTTCACTACTACATGTCCTCACACAATCACACCACATGGGCCTAAGCTCCTTCTCCTGCTGTCTTAAATGCAGACACCCAGACATGAACCCGTTCCATGCATTCTGGCTGTGCCCCAAAATCAAACAATTTGGATCGCAGTAGTAAGATAAGCCACCACACACTTAGTGAATTATCTCTCCTAAATCCCAGAGTGCGCATTTTTCAGACTAATAGAGCCAAGATCTCCAAAGACTGGAAACAGTTATTCACTATTTCACAAAGAAAGCCATCCTCCAAAAATGGATTTACTCCAACCCCCTTCGTTATCTCGTTGTTCATAGAAAACCTGTCCTATGTATTTTGTATGGAATAGGTGGAGATCTATATATATATATATATATATATAAAACATTTATATATTGCCATATATAAAACTGACCACCACCTACATAATTTTCAATGTTTAACATTCAATACTGGACTCTGTGACACCAGTTTGACCCCACACTGTACTGTAATGTGACTATTGAGCTGTACTGTCTAATTGCCCAAATTTTCTGGCAACCCTTAAAATTGAACTTTACTCTCTCAATCAAAATTAACTATTTTTAATACTTATGCTGCTAAACTTAATAAATAGATAGGAAGGTATTTTTTTTATTTAATTTTTTTTACATTTCTTCAACTGCTTCCTGGTTTTGGGCCTAGGCCAAAATGATATCATTCATCCCAGGAGTCTTCATAGGCAATTTTTTTATTTTAGCTTGAGGATAGGAGGGGATTTTTCAGCTAAGCACACCTTACAAACCCAACCACCCTTTGTCTACAAACCCAACCAAAAGGCAGATGAAAATTGACAAGACCAGCAAAATTTAAATCAGTGTGTGGGCTTTCCCGCTCAATAGAATTTGATTGTTTATTGTCACTATGACAAAAGTTGAAGGGACATGTTGGAGAATGTTCCCTCAATCAGCAACTGCAGCCAACCAACTTAACATTATATTTTGATTTGTTTGGATGGAGAAATCTTTTTTTTTTTTTTTTTTGATGAGCCCACTGAGTAAAAAAAAAATTAACTAAAGAAATAATGGTGTCTGGTCCAGCTTAGAGTGTTACTAATCCCAGTACACTGCATTCAAGTAAAAAAACGTGAATATTTGTGTGCGTTGTAGTCGGGGCAGTGTTCATGATTTCAAAGCAAGCCATGTGGCTTTCTTTGTCTTACTGGAGAGCACAGCTTAGCGGTACAAGGTGCAGAGAATTATACACACTGTCCCTGCATAGACATGCCCATACACTACCCTAGTCATTGTTAATTGGTTGAGATTTGTATAACTCCTTATGTTTGCCTGTGCTTGATTGGCTGATTGTGAAGCTACCTAGCTCTATTAAGTACTATGAATAAACAAAACACAGGCTCTCGAAAAAGCAAGGCTGCTGGCTGTGGAGCTAAGGATGTGAGGACAGTGTCTGTTTTACTTGGGAAACAGGGGTGTACTAAGATGCATTATACCAAAAGGCTGAAAGGGCGATTTATTAGCACAGGAGACATGGATTACGCATAGCGTATTGTGAAATTTCCACGTCAGGTCTGGTGTTTAATTTGTATATATTTTGTAACCATATCAATAAATGTGGATTTATCTATCTCTTTTGTGTAAGATCCCTCAGATCTAGATGTATATATGTACATACTTCTACATTCATTGAGGTGTATGCACATTTACACATAACCTAGGCAACAGTACTAAGCAGATGGATCGGGAGCAGTGCAAAAAGGGGAGGATAAGAGAAGACAGGATCAGTCTTTTTACACAATGCACAGGCTTAACCCCTTAGGTTCCACAGTGAGTACAACAAGCATATTTACTGCATATAGAGACTAATTTTACTGTTGTGGGTTTAGTAACACTTTAAGGCTGGATGGTTTTAGAGCAGTGGTTCTTAACTCCTATCCTCAGGACCCACAAACAGGCCAGGTTTGCAAGATAACTGAAATACAAAAGATAAAATAAAGATCAGCAGGTAAACATTTATCCGAACAGCCAGGGGAGAGTTACCAGGTCAAAAACATATAATCTTAATGCGCAAAACACCACTAAACAAAATAATAATACGCAAGAAGTCCAAGACCTGGATACCATTTTCTCAGCTAAAATAAGAACATGACCATCTGAAAATTGTATATGGCAAAATTAAGACAGAGACTGAGGTTAATAGATGATAAAGGGTGCCATAGATACAAAGATAGCAGAAGGTGGAGGTCCTTCAAATCTCACTGAATTCATTTCACATTAACTGCTGTGTTTATATGCAAATTACTCCTCTATGGCAGTGGGGTAAATTAGAAAAAAAACTGTAACAGATGTAAACAGTCAGTTTATTTTAACTTAAACCACAAATTTTATGGACTTTGCTAATGAAGTTTGTGAAGAGTTTGTGTCTTTCAGGACATGTTGGAGACATGTATGAAACTATGTGGCCAAAAATACCGTATTTTACCAGTGAATTACAGAAGAAGTCTATACATTTTGCCTGACATTGATTGCTAGTGGGGGAGATAACAGGAGGAATGAGATGCCTGTACTCTAATCCTGGTTAAAAAGAAATGGGTAATTTGTGCTGCCACAATTTACTAGATACGACTATACACAGTGGGGGTTATTTACTAAAGGAAAATCCACTTTGCACTGCAAGTGCACTTGAAATTGCACTGAAAGTGCACTTGGAAGTAATGCCACTGTAGATCCGAGGGGGACATGCAAGGAAAATAAAAAAACAGCATTTTAGCTTGCACATGATTGGATGATAAAATCAGTAGAGCTTCCACTCATTTCAGATCCACTTCTTAGATTTAGAGCGACTGCACTTTCAAATGCACTTGCAGTGCAAAGTGGATTTGTCTTTCGTAAATAACCCCCAGTATTACAAAGGCTTTCAGAATGATGAACTCTCTCTATAATTATCACGCGTTGGACTGCAAGTTTTTTTCTTTCGTTCTTTACTTTACTTTTTTTCAATCTATTTTGCCTTTTTATTTCATTATGTTTCATTTGTTGTGCATTTCTCTTATAACAGTAAAGAAGTGTTCAAACCAAATAATCATCACTATACTATCTGTATATATGTGAGATCTAACCTAAGATGCTACACTACAGCTACATACGGTAATTCATAATATAGCATCATTCAGAAGGTATCTGAGCAGCAGCGTAACTACCAGGGTCACAGAAGTCACACGTGCAACTGGGCCCTAGAGTTCCACCCGTGGGGGCCCAAGCAGTGCTCCCAACCTCCCATCAATTTGAAATAACAGCCTGACTTCTCCCATCCGTAGGACTGGAGAATCAGCTTGTAAATTAAGAGACCGATCACTGGTGGCTGCAGCTGAGCTGAGCGTCTGTGACAGCCCAGCGAGCACACCCCCGCCCCCACACAGACTGATGAGCAGAGAGGAATACAACCTCCCCCTCCTTCTCCAACCCCTGTTCCTTCTGTGTCTGCCTGGCCTGCCCACTCTCCTATCCACAATGTGCCACTGTACCTGAGAGAAGGAGGATATGTGTATGGGAAATATGGAAGACAGAAGACACATTCCTTTTTTGTGTCAATGATGAGCCCCCAGCTACCAGCCTCGGACCACCTCCCCACGGGTGGATGAGCTCTGCTATATGATCACTGAACTGTCCATATCTCTTTCCCCTGTCTCTCTCCCTCCTCCTCTCAGTTCTTCCAAGAGCTTCTCAAAATTCCCTTCTTAGCACTTAGGCAGCCCATACATTGATCACCTTTTTTTCTTCATTCAACCATCAGGCCCCTTACACGCCAGCGGACCAATTGGGTCTGCCTGTCAGGTTTTCAGGCAGACCCAACTGGACCATCCATTGTTCTTTATGTCCGCTAACACCTACCATCATCCAATTCAATCAGCTAAAAACAGACAGATGAGGATCCGTTCCCCACCCAACAGACAGGCTGGCGATTTCCATCCAACCGCCCCATAGAGAACATTAGGCTGTGTCCGTGTCCACTCTGCATTAGATCTGTCATGGACACTGATCTGTCATCTGCCTGCTCAGTGGGGACCAGTGGAGAGATCTCCACTGAGCAGGCACAACCACTGGACAGGGTCTGCCCCATCTAAAAGCCTTGGACCCTTTTCACACTGGGGCCGTGGCCACGTTAGTGCTAAAGCTTTAGTGCTGTTTAAGCGGTGCTTTTCAGCTGCCAGCGGGGCACTTTTAACCCCAAAGTAGGGGCGGCGCTTCCAAAAAGCTTTTCAGGCACTTTGGAAGTGCTGCCCATTCATTTAATTTCAATTTTGGGAAGATTAAATACAGAGCTCCCAACCTGCCCCAAAGATGATTCTTGCAGGACTTTTCCTAACATCCCGCAAGAGCACCGCCTATGTGTGAAAAGACACACTGAAATGAATGGGAGGCAGCTTTAAGGCACTATTTAGAAGCTATTTATAGCTCTAAAATGCCTGAAAACCACCTCAGTGTGAAAGGGGTCTTAGGTTGAAAAAATAAATTATCCAGTTACACATTCCAGGTGGATTGGGGAATCCACCCACTGTGGATCAGTGAAGGAGCTATTAGTCACCAGTGGCCGAACAACCAGGGTTTCTGTCCTGCTTCTGCTATTGACAGCGCTGGTCTCTGTCTCCATGGCAGCGGCGGGCAGCGTAATATTACCCAGTGCTGGTTACTTTATGAGGCTGATGGGTACATGTTCAGGAGGGCCAGCACAATTGGTTGGAGACATCTGACCCTCCCACAGGTTGGCAAGCAGTGGTTATGCTACATAGCCTTCCCTGTTGACATGCTGATTGGAATACGATCCAGGTGATGCTCCTAGTCAGATCTAATATTAAAGTGGTTCTGCACCTAAAAAAAAAATATTGGGGGGCATGACCGGAAGTCGAAGTGGACGGACGTGCCAGGGCTGAGCTCCGCCGAGGCCTCTCAGCATCCCTGTCCATCCTCGCTCGTCGGGCGTTTTTTCGCCCCATCGGACCCTCCATCTGTCCGGGGGAACGTCATAGCTTCGGACGGAGCCATTATCTTCGGCCGATTCACCGCCGAGCCGGTAAACAGGGCCGCAGACGCCGGGACAGGCCGGTCCCCGCCGCCATCTTGCGGCCTACTCCACATCACTGATCCTCCGAACGGCGCCTCGCGGAGCACATCCCGGGCCGACATCCAGGACATCACCCACCGCTGGGCTCATGGGACCCCCCCGCTGGGGACAGGGAGCTGCGGATTGTTCGTTGGGGCCTGGAGGAGAACCAGCGCTGAGAGGTGAGACCCGGCGGCCATCTTGGTACACCTGAGGCCTGCTACAGTTTCTCTGCACCCCTCCTCTCAGCTGTCCTGCATAATCCTTCAACGCGGACAGTACCCCAGTTTAAGCACAGCCTGTCCCCCCCCTGGATAGCTGCCTGCCTGGTTCATCCTCTACTTCGAGTCCTTTATATACTCTAGGCCCTATCGGCGGCCATCTTGGTACACCCGGTCCCCTCTTCCATCATCCTAAGGCCTACTTCTGCCCATTTTACAGCCTGTTTAGTGCCTGGACTCTCCCTGTACCGTAGTGTGGCAGTGTTTCATGGACCCCCCCTCACCCCACTAGCTCTCTAACCAGATACATTCTACTTCGGGGTCACACCCCGGGTCCCCCTGCTTGACAGACATGTGATCACTTTTTGCGAGTCCTACCCGCCTTCCAATGCTCCCCTACCGCTTACAGTTGCTTCTTCCACATGGGGAGCTCCACGTGTAATTGAATGTATGCCTAGCCCCATTGCCTCATGGTGAAATACGGACCGAAACACCTCCCTCAGTCGCTATCTCCTGATCTGCGGCCCTCACAGACTCTAGATCGCTTTCTAAGCAGGCCGGCCTCCCCTGTTCCAACTCCAGGCTCTTCTACATATGCACAAGTGGCTTCCCAGTTGTCCGCACCAGATAACCCAAGTCCTCTGTCCAGGAGCCACTTGGACACGATGTCCGCCCCTGTTACCGTCGAAGTACTGGATGATAAACTGCGAGCTCTCCTGCAGGACTTGACCAGCAATGTCTCTAAGGAAATGGGTAAACTCGCCCATGAATTGCGGGGGGAGCTTGCTCAGATTGGGGAACGGACTGACGTCCTGGAAACCAAATTTGACGACCTACTGCAATATGTGCACGTCTTAGAAGAAGACAACGCCGGTTTGAAGCAATCAGTCTCGCAGCTCCAATCTCAACAGGAGGATCTGAAGAACAGGGAACGCCGCCAAAACCTATGCATCAGAGGAGTCCCTGAGACGGTTAGTGAGGGGGAGATTAAACCATACTTACTCAGCCTCTTCAATGTTGTCGCCCCTAAAATTCCAGACATAGATTGGAGATTGGATAGGGCCCACAGGTCTCTAGCCCCAAAGCCCCCAGCTGGGGCCAACCCTAGAGACATCATTGTGCGCTTCCACTACTACGACAGCAAAGAAGCGCTGACCATGGCCACCCGTAACAAGTCCCGTCTGGAATTTAAAGGGGCCAAGATACAAATCTTCAGCGACTTATCCCCTATAACCTTGGCCAAACGTCGCAGCTTTCGTCCTGTGACTACGCATCTGCAAAATCACCAGTTCCCGTATCGCTGGGGTTTCCCCTTTCGTCTCTCGGCCTCTAAAGATGGGACTCAATACTCCATGAGAGATCTTCAGGAAAGCGAGGCTTTCATATGCAATCTGGGTTTACCACCTCTGCCAGATGAGGACCCCATCCCGCTTCCAACGACGCCCAGACCCTCGTCTATTCCGGCACGGATTTGGACACCAGCTCGCCAGAAATCGCAGAAACCCTTCTCTACTCCCCAGCGTAACTTGCATCCCAGATTGCCTCCTTGAAGAGAAATCTCAAACGTCAGGTCTGGTTGGACTCGACTTCGGTCCCTGTTTCACCATGTTTTTTCCCCTTTTTCCCCTTGACAGGGGATGTACGCACCCTTAGTTATAGGTTGTGACTTTTCTTTTCTTCCCATTTTTGGTTGCCTGGGACTATGGTATATTGTTCCTATTGCTTGTAACTTTTGCTGGAAGGTGGCGGGGTCTCTCCAGATGAGCTGGAACCCCTGATGTGCCTCCTTTTGTTCCGCTGCCTCGGCTGCGGACTCCTGGGTGGTTTTTACCCCCCAGGCCTCTTTTCTGTTACTTATGGTTTATTTTTTCATTTTTTAGGCCTTTTTTTTGGCCTTTTTTTCATTTTTTGCTTATTTTGGATGCCTTCTTTATCACTCATTAGATGCATTGTTGTTATGTTATGTTTTCACGTGCTTTTCATCCCTAGGATACACCACGATTTCCAGTATTTCCTTGGTCTGTACAGGTATACTTGGTTACTGTATGTTAATTATGGGTACTTTAAGCTCCAATTACTTCATGCACAATGGCTTTGAGGGTACTTACTTATAATGTTAAGGGCTTGAACTCTGTTCATAAGCGTTGGTTGGCTCTGAAGGAGTTCAAGTCCTCCAACGCAGATGTGGTCCTAGTCCAGGAGACTCACTTCCGCCCAGGGGGTTCTCTTCAATTTGCTGCCAAACATTTTCCGGTTTCTTTTATGGCCTCCGACCCCTCTGGTAAAGCCGGGGTCGCGATACTGATTAAAAAAACCTGTCCGTTGCGGGTGAAGTCTTCTTTCCTTGACCCGCAGGGTAGATATATTCTCCTGGACTGTGACTACCTATCTCGCTCTCTTTCTATAATTAATATTTATGCCCCCAACTCGGGTCAGGTTCAGTTCCTCACTGGGGTCTTAGATGCGCTGGGCGCATATGCCCAGCCGTTCATGATCATCGGCGGGGACTTTAACATGACTATGTCCGCTAGGAGGGATAGACAAACCCTATTTTCAGGTAACCCTTCCTGTAAATCTGAACGCCAATCCACTGCGTTTCGCAAACTCACTAGGTCCCATAACCTCCTAGACATTTGGAGGATTAAACACCCTACACATCGGCAATTTTCTTTCTATTCCCCCCCCCATAAGATGTACTCTAGATTAGATTATATTTTTGTAACTGCACCTCTTTGGACGTCGGCGGTAGCCGCGGAGTTGAATCCCATGACATGGTCAGATCATGCCTCGGTTCAACTTGACCTTGCCCTCTCCACTTCTACACCCCGGACTTGCCACTGGAGACTTAATGATTTCCTTCTCCGTGACCCGGTCACTGAAGCTCACTTGTCCCAAAGCTTAACTGACTTTTTTCAACTGAATGTAGGATCTGTGCGGGACGTGTCCACCTTATGGGAGGCTCACAAGGCCTTCTTCAGAGGAATATGTATTTCTGCTGGCTCCCGCCTTAAGCGAGACTCGGCTGCGCAGAGACTTGACATCCTTTCGCAATTGCAAAAAGCTGAGGCTCTGCTCTTATCCTCCCCTTCGGTGTCCCGTCTTGGCACAGTGACCTCCTTACGCGAAATGTTAAAATCTCTGGACATGCATAAATGCTCTAAAGCCCTACTCTGGGCAAAACAGAAATTTTATGAGTTCGCCAACAAGCCTCATAGGATGCTGGTGAATAAGCTTAAACCCCGCCCATTTCACTCTTATCCTGATCTTCTTATACAGTCAGATGGCACTCCGACTTACTGCCCCTTAACAATGACTAAAGTTTTTGGTGCTTTTTATAAAAAATTATATAACTGCCTGACCTCCGATCCCAACCACGTGTTCTCCCAAGAACACTTTAATGACTTTTGTACCTCTTTGAAATTGCCATTGTTGTCCTCTTCTCAGGTGGACACCCTGAACGCTGCCGTCACGCCAGAGGAATTGGCAGCGGTAGTAAAGGCACTCCCGTCCCACAAGTCCCCAGGCCCAGACGGACTTCCTTACATCTATTATAAATCTTTCCTCCCGACGCTTAGCCCTCATTTACTAAATCTTTTTTCCTCTTTACAGAAAGGAATAGTACCTCATTCCCAGTTTCTACATGCGCACATAACGGTTATCCCGAAGCCGGGTAAATCCCCTACCCTACCGGATAATTACAGACCCATAGCTTTACTTAACTCCGATTATAAGATCTTTACCAAAATTCTAGCTAATCGACTTTCCTTGATGATTCCCGCCCTGGTCCATAATGATCAGGTGGGATTTGTCCTGGGTAGACGAGCTGGTGACAACACTAGACGTACCATCAACCTCATAGACCTGCTTGACAAGACATCCCGCCCTGCCATTATTTTAAGTTTAGATGCACAAAAAGCTTTTGACAGGCTGGGATGGCCGTATATGTTTGCCACACTTCAGCGTTTTGGATTTTCTGGTTCTTTCCTATCAGCTCTGCAGGCCTTGTACTCGCTACCCACGTCTCAGGTCCAACTGGCATCTTATAGGTCTCCGCTCTTTACGCATAGTAATGGTACTAGACAGGGATGTCCTCTTTCCCCCCTGTTGTTTATATTATGCCTTGAGCCCTTGGCTGCAGCTATAAGGGATGATCCGGACATAAGCGGCGTTTCCCTCAGGTGGAAGGACTATAAGCTGTCGCTTTTTGCCGATGACATTCTCCTCACCTTGACGACACCCCACATCTCCCTTCCCAAACTTCATACACTCCTAGATGCATTCAGTAGACTCTCGGGATATAAGGTCAACACGACTAAAACTGAAGCGCTCCCCATTCACATCCCTCCCCCACTTCTAGCTTCGTTAAAAAATGAATTCCCCTACCATTGGTGCCCTGTTTCCCTCAAGTACCTTGGCATTAATTTAACCGCTACATATAATTCCTTATACGTGGCCAACTTTGTTTCTCTGATTGCGGAAACACATAGCTTGCTCCGAAGCTGGTCGACTTGCCCGCTATCCCTCCTGGGTATGATTAATGTACTAAAAATGGCCATACTCCCTAAGTTTTTATACCTCTTTGAAACGTTACCAATTGCTATACCCATGCCTCAGCTTAGAAATATTCAACGGGCCTTCACCAAATTCATATGGGGAAATAAAATGCACAGAATCGCCCAGACCGTGGTCTTTGCCCCACGATCCCAAGGGGGGTTGGGAGCTCCTGATATATTGAAGTATTTCTATGCGACTCACCTCCTACCGGCTATCTCCTGGTCGTCGTATTTCGCCACCAGTAGATGGTCGGAGCTAGAGATGAGCGTTGTCAGTCCGGTTCACCCGTGCTCTATGCTGTGGTCAGATTTGCCCTCCTCTATGGTCCAGCTTAAACGCATACTTCTGGGGCCGATGCTATTTTCTTTATCCATATGGAAAAAATGTCACAAAAGGTTCTCTCTCTCTTCTCCATGCTCACCTTTGGTGAATGTTATTTTCAACCCAGACCTTCCAGACAGCCTTTCCCTGAAGAACATGTTCCCCTGGTTTAGTTCGGGTGTCTTCCAACTTCGCCACTTGGTACATCCGATATCCCGTAAATTTCTATCCTTTCCAGAGCTTCAGAATAAGTATGATATCCCGAAACAACTTCTTTTCTCATATCTTCAATTCAAACACTATTTTCATTCCAGATCCCCAGATCTGGCTTTGGTCAACCCTAGTACCTTTGAAACCTTATGCTCCCAGGGTCCTTGCCAGAAGGGTCTAATATCCTCCATATATAGCATACTTCATGACTCAACCACCCCCAACACGGACACTCACCTCTATATGAGGAGATGGACCTCTGTTTTGCAGTCTCCCTTAACTATCTCTCAATGGCAGGATATCTGGATGTCTACCTCCAAAGTCTCTAGGTGTGTGGAGCAGAGAGAGACGGCTTATAAGATACTGATGTTCTGGTACAAGACTCCTGAAATGTTGCATAAATACGATCCCTCTATATCTAAGCTGTGTTGGAGATGTCTGCGTCATGAGGGCACACATTTTCATATTTTTTGGAGTTGCCCTATGATTGTACCCTTTTGATCTATGGTCCAATCCCTGCTCCATACGGTGCTGGGGATTGATATCCCTTTGGATCCTAGGCATTATTTACTGGGCTTGCCGGTGGCAACACTATCTAAAAGCGCTAAGAAGCTGACAGCATATGTCCTTCTAGCTGCCAAGAGAGTGATTCCTGCGCTTTGGCTGTCCTCCTCCCCACCCAATCACTCACAATTGATATCCGCGGTGGCAAACATACGCAGAATGGAACATATGACTGCCTTGGCACAGGACTCCCTACCTAAATTTTTTAAAATATGGGATAGATGGGACAACTCCATACTGAACCCTGAGGCAACACCCTACTGTTTGGATGTGAGCCCCCGGGCCGGCCTCCCTGAGGCTTTCCCCCGGGATCCTATCCCTACATCACCTATATAATTTTCGGCATTTGGTTTACTTTTGCATCTTTATTTGCAGACCTGTGGTGTATCCTTTTTCCTTTCCCCCCAATGTTTTATATCAAGATACCAACATTTGATATCCCGCCAGTGGCGGTTTTTGCTGTTATACTTGCAATGTTAATTTTGTCTGTATGTATTGGAAGCAATCTTATTTTTGTTCTGTAAATGAAATTTTTTTCTCAATAAATATACATTTAAAAAAAAAAATATATATATTAAAAGCCAGCAGCTACTAATATTGCAGCTGCTGACTTTTAAAAAAAACAAACTTACCTGTCCCAGGGTCCAGCGATGTCGGCGGCAGATGACGAGCGATCGCTCGTCTCGCTGCTGCCCCTGCCGCCATCCTCTGTCAGGGAATTGGGAAGTGAAGCATCACGGCTTCACTGCCCGGTTCCCTACTGGGCGTTGCGCTGCGCGTCTCTTCTGGTCCCCCACTGTGTTCTGGGAACTGTGTGTTTCCCACAACACAACGGGGGACGGGCGCCTGCGGGGGTCTGCGGCGGTCTGCCCGGAAGTGGGTGCAGATACCTAGTTTATCCAGGTAACTGCACCCCCCTCCCCCCTGAAAGGTGCCGATTGTGGCACCGGAGGGGGGAGGGATCAGATTAGCGGAACTTCCCCTTTAGGGTGAAGAACCGCTTTAAATATGATAGTGATTTTACTGATCAGAGACCCCACCTTACAGAGATGAAACCCACATGGCTGCTGAACAAATGGTTGATATAAATGTGATTGCACTCTTAATTCTAATAAATACTGTGCTTATTAGATCCTACTAGGAGCATCACCTGGATCACATCCCGATCAAGATGTCAACAGAGAAGCTATGCAACATTACCACTGCTAGGTGACCTGGGGTGGGGGGGGGCTCAGCTGTCTACAATCAATAGTTCCAGCTAACAATAATGCCACACTCTTGCCATGTACACCATCTTATGATCCTGTGGAAGGGATTGATTTCCTGATAGTTCCAAGGAAATGCTCTGTTGAAGGTAATGTGGGGTAACATTTTTTTTAAGCAAATGCAAATGGCTGCTGGCAGAAGCTTCATCATGGGCTTGTGATGAAGGTTGTTGAAGCTGAGCAATTCACATTTAGAGATGAACACCTGAGCTTGAAAATAGTGAAAATCCTGATCTTAGTGACAACTGGTATTCAGTGAGATAGTGATACAGTAGATGACTCGAGTAAAACCCTGGACTGTGATATCAGCTTGTCTTTACCCAATATTCAATATCCTTTTGATGAACAGAGCCGAAATCTAAACTGTGAAAAGAGGCCTAAAAGCTTTATGAACTGCTGACATTTGCCCATACATTTTTCTTGTCATGTTCTAAAGTCATATTATCTAAAAACTGTTTCGTAGAAGTGTTTTAGAGGTTGATGAAGAGAGGTTTCAAAATAAGTATATATTTTATATGAGCTATTGGGACACATTCATTACCTTATTAAACCACAATGTAACCTTAACCCTAGTTGATAACTGTCTACGTAAATCTACCTATTGTATATGTAAAATCTATATTATACATGCAGTACATATATACATTTTTATGGATGTTAACCAGTTCCCGACCAGTGCACGCCGATGTACGTCGGCAGAATGGCACGGGCAGGCAAATGGGCGTACCTGTACGTCCCTTTAAATTTGCCGCCCTGCCATCGGCAGCACGCCGCCAGCGGCGCACTCCCGTGCTGGTCGGGACCCCTGTGAGTCCGGTCGCGGGACCCGTGGACTCGATCGCCACGGGCATACCCGCGATCGTTTACGGGGCGGCCGAAGGAAGAAATGCCGTTGTAAGCAGCATTTCTCCATTCTGCCTAGTAACTAGTGACGCTGATCTCTGCTCCATGTGATTGGAGCAGAGATCAGTGTTCACTAAATGAAAGCCCAGCCCCCCCACAGTTAGTAACACACCCCTAGGAACACTTAACCCCTACACTGCCACCCACTGGTTAACCCCTTCACTGCCAGTGTCATTTACACAGGAATCAGTGCATTTATATAGCAGTGATTGCGGTATAAATGACAATGGTCCCAAAAATGTGTCAATAATGTCCGATGTGTCTGCCATAATGTCGCAGTCACAATAAAAATTGCTGATCGCCGCCATTACTAGTAAAAAAAAAAATTATTAATAAAAATGCCATAAAACTATCCCCTATTTTGTAAACGCTATAACTTTTGCGCAAACCAATCATTAATCGCTTATTGCGATTTTTTTACCAAAAATATGTAGAAGAATATGTATCGGCCTAAACTGAGGGAAAAAAAATGTTTTTATATATTTTTGGGGGATATTTATTATAACAAAAAGTAAAAAAATAATGTGTTTTTTTCAAAATTGTCGCTCTATTTTTGTTTATAGCACAAAAAATAAAAACTGCAGAGGTGATCAAATACCACCAAAAGAAAGCTCTATTTGTGGGAATAAAAAGGACATCAATTTTGTTTGGGAGCCATGTCGCATGACCACGCAATTGTCATTTAAAGCGACGCAGTGCCGAATCTCAAAAAGTGGTCTGGTCTTTGACCAGCAAAATGGTCTGGTCTGTAAGTGGTTAATAGACTTTTAGGTTGAATGTCAGCCAGTGAATTATAAACCATATTTCTTATTTGTTGGTCCTTCTTACTGGACAAATAAGAAATAGATGAAAAGGAAGGGTGATGATTTAATTGGACCCATCTGCAGACTGCAGGAAACAAGACATTGGGTAAATTTACGAAAACTGGAGCAGACAGAATCTGGAGCAGCTGGGCATAGTAACCAATCACCTTCCAACTTCAGCTTGTCCAGTTGAGCTGTAAAAATGAAGGTTAGGCCCCAAGACCGGATGGCTTTACTGGCCATTATTATAGAGAATACCAAGAAATAATAGCTCTCCACCTGTGCTCTAACTTTAACCACCTTCAGACCGGACCATTTTGCTGGTAAATGACCAGAGGTCTTTTTACAATTTGGCACTGCGCTGCTTTAACTGGTAATTGCGCGGTCATGCAATGTTGTACCCAAACAAAATTTGCGTCCTTTTCTTCCCACAAATAGAGCTTTCTTTTGATGGTATTTGATTGCCTCTGCGATTTTTATTTTTTGCGATATAAACGTAAAAAGACCGCAAATTTTGAAAACAAATGATATTTTCTACTTTTTGTTATTAGAAAAATCCAATAAACTCAATTTTAGTCATACATTTAGGCCAAAATGTATTCAGCCACATGTCTTTGGTAAAAAAAAAGTCAATAATTGTATATTTATTGGTTTGCGCAAAAGTTGTCACATCTACAAACTAAGGTACGTTTTCTGGAATTTACGCAGCTTTTAGTTTACGACTGCCTATCTCATTTCTTGAGGTGCTAAAATGGCAGGGCAGTACAAAACCCCCCCAAATGACCCCATTTTGGAAAGTAGACACCCTGAGGAAATTGATAAGTGGCATGTTGAGCCCATTGAATATTTTATTTTTTTGCCTCAAGCGATTGAATAATGACAAAAAAAAATATTTTTTTTTTTTTACACAAAGTTGTCACTAAATGATATATTGCTCACACATGCTATGGGCATATGTGAAATGACACCCCAAAATAAATTCTGCTGCTTCTCCTGAGTATGGGGATACCACATATGTGGGACTTTTTGGGAGCCTAGCCGCGTACGGGGCCCCGAAAACCAAGCACCGCCTTCAGGCTTTCTAAGGGCGTAAATTTTTGATTTCACGCCTCACTACCTATTACAGTTTTGAAGGCCATAAAATGCCAAGATAGCACAAAACCCCCACAAATGACCCCATTTTAGAAAGTAGACACCCCAAGCTATTTGCTGAGAGGCATTTTGAGTCCATGGAATATTTTATATTTTGCCACAAGTTGCGGGAAAATTACAAACTTTAATTTTTTTTTATTTTTTTTTCACAAAGTTGTCACTAAATGATATATTGCTCACACATGCTATGGGCATATGTGAAATGACACCCCAAAATAAATTCTGCTGCTTCTCCTGAGTACGGGGATACCACATATGTGGGACTTTTTGGGAGCCTAGCCGCGTACGGGGCCCCGAAAGCCAAGAACCGCCTTCAGGTTTTCTAAGGGCGTAAATATTTGACTTCACTCCTCACTACCTATTACAGTTTTGAAGGCCATAAAATGCCAAGATGGCACAAAACCCCCACAAATGACCCCATTTTAGAAAGTAGACACCCCAAGCTATTTGCTGAGAGGCATGTTGAGTCCATGGAATATTTTATATTTTGCCACAAGTTGCGGGAAAATTACAAACTTTTTTTTTTTTTTTTTTTTCACAAAGTTGTCACTAAATGATATATTGCTCACGCATGCCATGGGCATATGTGAAATGACACCCCAAAATAAATTCTGCTGCTTCTCCTGAGTACGGGGATACCACATATGTGGGACTTTTTGGGAGCCTAGCCGCGTACGGGGCCCCGAAAACCAAGCACCGCCTTCAGGCTTTCTAAGGGCGTTACAGTTTTGAAGGCCATAAAATGCCAAGATGGCACAAACCCCCCCCAAATGACCCCATTTTGGAAAGTAGACACCCCTAAATTTAGGGGTACACTAGTGAGACTAGGTAATAAATGGCGGGTGCCCTGAAGCTATAAAAAAAATAACTAACCAATCAGCGTCACCTGTAACAGTTATATGGTGATCACTGGTAAAAGGGTTAACTAGGGGGCAATCAGGGGGCTTTATGCGGTAGTATATGGGGGTCCCTGGCGCTATAAAAAGCTGCGGCGAACCTAAATACCTACCTGCCTAACTAGCGTCACCTGTGACACTAATACAGCGATCAGAAAAACGATCGCTTATTAGGCTGGGTTCACACTGGAGCGATGCGGGAACGCCACGAATCCGCGGCGGGTTCCCGCATCGCATGCCTCCCGGCGGCAGTTCACACTGCCCTATGCGAACTGCTGGGAGTGTCAGTGAAATGTTAATGACACCCCCAGATCAGTTCGCATATCGCAGTGCGATCTGCAAACTCGGATCGCATGGTGTGAACACCCATGCGATCCGATTCTGCTGCGGACCAAAAAAAGGGTCCCGTGCGAGTTTGCGGCGGGTGCGGCGGGTGCGACACGAATTCAGCCATACTATCTGTATGGCTGAACTCGAATCGCACAGAGATCGGATGTGATTTGCACTGCAGTGCGGTGCGAATCACATCCGTTCTCATAAACCGCTGCAATGTGAACCCAGCCTTAGTGACACTGGCGACGGGGGGTGATCACGGGGTTAAACCTTTATTGGGGGGGTTAGGGGGGGTACCTTAGAACTAAAGGGGGCTAACCCTAACTGCCCTAACAGTTATTACAGTCACAAATGACACCCGCCGGGTGATCAGGGGGTTAAACCTTTATTAGGTAATAAATGGCGGGTGCCCTGAAACTATAAAAAAATAACTAACCAACCAGCGTCAGCTGTAACAGTTATATGGTGATCACTGGTGAAAGGGTTAACTAGGGGGCAATCAGGGGGCTTTATGCGGTAGTATATGGGGGTCCCTGGCGCTATAAAAAGCTGCGGCGAACCTAAATACCTACCTGCCTAACTAGCGTCACCTGTGACACTAATACGGCGATCAGAAAAATGATCGCTTATTAGGCTGGGTTCACACTGGAGCGATGCGGAAACGCCACGAATCCGCGGCGGGTTCCCGCATCGCATGCCTCCCGGCGGCAGTTCACACTGCCCTATGCGAACTGCTGGGAGTGTCAGTGAAATGTTACTGACACCCCCAGATCAGTTCGCATATCGCAGTGCGATCTGCAAACTCGGATCGCATGGTGTGAACACCCATGCGATCCGATTCTGCTGCTGGCCAAAAAAAGGGTCCCGTGCGAATTTGCGGCGGGTGCGGCGGGTGTGGCGGGTGCGGCGAATGGCTGAACTCGAATCGCACAGAGATCGGATGTGATTTGCACTGCAGTGCGGTGCGAATCACATTCGTTCTCATAAACCGCTGCAATGTGAACCCTGCCTTAGTGACACTGGCGACGGGGGGTGATCACGGGGTTAAACCTTTATTGGGGGGGTTAGGGGGGCACATTAGAACTAAAGGGGGCTAACCCTAACTGCCCTAACAGTTATTACAGTCACAAATGACACCAATGCAAAAAAAAAAAAAAAAAAAAAAAAAAGCAATTGGTGTCACTGTGACTGGGGGGGCAGGGGTAATTGGGGGTGATCGGGGGGTAAAGGGGGGGTGTGAGTGTGCCTGGCATGTTCTACTGTGTAGTGTAGTGCTTGTGCAACTCACCGATGCTCTCTCCTCGGTGCCGGAACGAAAACTACCGACACGGAGGAGAGAATACATCACTTCCTCTCCTGTGTTTACATTACAGGAGAGGAAGTGATGTCACCGGACATTTTCATTCGCCGGGAGCGATCGCGAGGGGGTGGCCATGAATGAATGGCCGTCCCCTCGTCCGGGATCGCTCCCGAACGAATACCGACCGCCGCAGGCACTGCGGGAGGCAAGGGACGTACATGTAAGCCCTTATGCCTGCCCGTGCCATTCTGCCGACGTACATCGGCGTGCGGCGGTCGGCAAGTGGTTAATGACCTTAGACGGGGAAATAAAATACCCAGTCACGAGAATGCAGCTTACCTAAATGCAGTACCGAAACCAGGGAAAGATCATGGAGATTGTGCCAACTACCCCCCGATTTCCTTAATAAACACAGACTTAAAAATATTAACTAACGTTCTGGCCCTTAGATTAAATACCTTTCTCCCCAACTATATTCATCCAGACCAGGCCAATTTTGACCCGAATCAACAGACATCAGACCAAACTCGCAGAATAATTGATCTAACATCAGCGATTCAGTCAGACTGAGATGGCAAGGGCCCTAGAAGAGGAATGCTGCTTTCGTTGGATATTCAGAAGGCATTCGACTCCCTCTGTTGGGAATATTTGTTTGATGTACTACATCGCTTTGGATTTGGCAAGCGCTTTCTGACCCTCCTTCTGACACTATATGACACTCCATCAGTTTCATTGATGCTCAGGGGCTACTCCTCCCAGCCCTTAGCTATTATGAGAGGGACCAGGCAGGGATGCCCATTGTCCCCGCTGTTATTGGCTTTAGCAATAGAGCCCCTGGCCATCACGATTCGTGCATGCCAGGTTATCAGGGGGATCGCATGTGGAGACAGCAAGCATAAATGAATACTCTTTGCCGCTGACCTACTGCTAACACTGTCATGACCTCATCAATTCAAACGCTATACAAACAAAATTACCCTGCCCTGTTCAAACGTCTGACTGAAGATCTAGCTCGATGGGAAATTCACCCCCATCGTGGTTCGGCAGACTACACTCAATAAAAATGAATGTGTTACCGAGAGTACTATACCTGTTTCACACCATACCTGTAAAATTGGTCCGAAAGGACCTTCAAACATTTCAAAACAAAATCCTCCAGTTCATCTGGGGAGATAAGAGGCCTAGAGTGAACAAAGGTACAATGTACACTCCAAAACAGAAAGGAGGACTGGGCCTGCCAAATTTACAGAAATACTTCAACACAGTTCAGTTGGCCCAACTTTGTAGGTTTCACTCCCAACAACCACACGCAATATGGATGAATATGGAATCTTATTCCTGTCGCCCGGAACCAATCTCACACATTATGTGGCTCTCAATGAAAGAGACCAACTATACTGTGTCCTACCCTCTCCTTCTCGTTAGAAATATGGGACAGACTTACAAGGACTCAGAAATTTAAGTCACCCCACAATTAGCACCTCTATTGAAAAATAAAGCGTTCACCCCAGGCCTCACTCATTCGAATTGTGGACTAACAAGGGCCTAATGCGAATAGCCGACCTTTGCAACCACAAGGGTATGCTATCCGAATGATCCCTAATAGATAAATATGAAATGCCACCCGCAGAATAGTACAGATATGCTCAAATACACCATTACATACAAGCAGTAGCTCATAAGGGAGATTTAGCAACATTGACTCCCACGGAACATTTATGTAGACAATATGATAAAATTAGAGGTCATATATCAGCAATATATGCAATAATGATGTACAGTTCGACGAAACTGACCTATATGATCCAATGGGAACAAGATTTCCAGGAAACCCTTAACCTCGAGGAATGGCACACACTTTCCAAGACAGCATATCGATCACTCATCAACACCTCCATTATAGAAGCTAATTACAAGATTCTCTTTAGGTGGTATGTGGTACCGGCCAGACTGGCCATTTTTGTACCTGGTGCCACCTCCAGGTGCTTTAGGGGATGTGGTCAAGTGGGATTCACTTATCACATTTGGTGGACATGCCCCAAGGTCAGGAGATTTTGGATCAGAGTGTATAACTTTATTCATACCCTTACCCAGATTAACTTGATAAAAATCTGAAAAACATGCAATTCTGGGTGGCAGGATAGTGGAGGCCTCAAGATTCCAAAGATGACTTCTCACATTCATATTTACCTCAGCTAAAATAACTATAGCAATTGGCAATTGGAAATTCACTGCCCTGCCATTCGAACAGGTCAAACATAAAATGTCGTGGCTTATGTTGAATGAATGGTTAACAGCAATGGTACAGGATGAGATGAAGTTATTTAAAAAAATATGGGATCCATGGATTAAATATTTGACAAATGATCCCAGGACAATCATATACTAGACCTACCCTAGAGAAATGGGTCTCCGGGCACAGAGCCACGGTTCTCCCCCCCCACCCCTTTTTTTTTTTTCGACCTTCCCTCTTCTGCCGTCTATCCGGCAATTTTTTCTCTAATTTGTTTTATTTCCCCCTTTTCCTTTTTTTTATTCTCTTCTCTTTAATAATTCTTAATTACTAGGTCTCACGCTTGATTTCATTTGTTGTATTATTGTTCTTATTCACCCTTGACAGATCATGGCCAATTTAGGCCATGGAGGGAGACACCTGCTTGATGGGATGGCCCACTTCCCCGATAGTTAGATGGGGAGCTGGGTCATCCCAGCGGGTAGCGCATACGCTAGAGACTAAGATCAGAAATGTATGTAACAATAAATCAGAATAACTAAGGTATAGCTCACTGAACAAGTTGTATTTTGCACAATGTAAAGTCAAGACCTTTGTTCTTTGTATTGTAAACCTTTAATAAAAATAATTGAAACGTACAAAAATGAAGGCTAGAAAACTGATGCCATGTAGAGCTACTACAGATTCTGTCTGCTCCAGTTTTATCGAATTCTCTTCAATGTATGTTTTTTTTTCTAATACTGGCAAGGAGGTGTGTTTAATGAAGCTGGAGGTCTGCTTAAAGATATCCATAGACGTTGGATGACAGTTAGCCGATTCATCTGTTTTGGACAATATAAGCTAAATCTTTACATTTAGGAATACACCCTCAGTCAGCACATCTGACCATCTGTAAATGTCTTTGTGCACTTTTTCATCAAACTTTCAGAGTAGAAGAGACAACTTAATATGTATATGTTTTGTAAGTTGATCTTTATGATCCCACCTCCTCTTTCAAAGAGATTAATAGCTGAGTAATATGTTAACCCTTTAACATTCTGCTCCACCGTTTGGTAGAGCACATTTTGAGTCACGCTAACTCATTGAAAAATGTGGGCTTTAAAGGGTTAATCTCTGCTACAAAGAACAAAGTGTAACCCATAGCAACCAATAGGAAAGTCCAGTAAGTATCTAAAAGTTTCTGATTAGTTGCTATGAATATTGGCTTATTGCTTTATGTCTTTTTCATGCATTGTTTCATTGGTTACTCCTGTTAGAGCCTAAAGGGTTACTAAACGCACAACAGTAAAATCAGTCTGTATATGCAGTAAAGCACACTTGTTATACTCACCGTGGAACCTAAGGGGATAATCCTTTGTATTGTGTAAAAAGGTTGCTTGATCCTGTCTTCTCTGATCCTCCCCTTCTTCCAGTGACTCCAGAACATGTCAGGATAAGACAGAGCCTTTGGAGTCAGGCTGCACATGCTCAGTTTGGTGTGTATTGCTATTGTGTTTTTTTTCTTCTTGGGAGGGTGCATGTGATCAGAACAGAGCCAATCAGCACTGTCCAGACATAGGGTCAGGGGTCCTGGATCCTGATAGGAAAGCTCAGTGCAGAATGAAAACTCTACCAGACACTGATACAAGTCACAAGACTGCTATATACCGCTGATGAGAAAAGGTATTTAGCAGTTTGTATTTACTAAAATAATTGCATTTCCATGTTCTCTGTACTGTGGGAGACCAGATATAGTGAATGCAGGGTACTGAGTTTAGTAACACATTAAACGCGATTGGTAAAACTTAAGGTGGTTGTAGAAGAAGGCATTGGGTTTGATTTACTAAAGACAAATAGGCTCTTCAATTTGTAAGGGAATTTCCCTAAGCTTAGCAAATGTGGTAACATTTCATATTCCAAAGAATACCCAATTCTATACAAGGAAAAAAAAGGATTTTTGCTTTTACGTGATTAGATGGAAGCCAACAGAGCTTCATCTCATTCAAGCTAAGGAAAAATAGTCTGGCAAAGAGAAAATTCTGTTGCAAAGTGAGCAGCCTATTTGCCTTTAGCAAATTAACTCCATTATATCTGAGTAAATAACATGATCAAAGTTCAACAGTAAAAATGTATCTTCTTGTTTTTTAGGTTTAAAAGGCTTTTTTAACAATTGGATCTTGGCTATTAGGTGTTATACACAAATGCACTTATTCATCTCTGTAGGTACAGCATAAATGCACATGATAAAAAGAAGCAGACACTTTCCCGTGATAAGAAAATTACAGCACAATTTCTGACTCCGCTAGTCACACTATAAACAGGTCTCACTCTTGTGATGACTCATTTTTAAATCATCTACTCAAATTTGCAATAGAAAAACATCAGACTACTTTGTACTTATTTATATAAATTCTTTGAAGTTATAAACAATTCAATCATTCTAAGAGGCTATGCTGATAAAAAAAAATACAGATACCGTATATACTCGAGTATAAGCCGAGATTTTCAGCCTCTTTTTTGAGGCTGAAAGTGCCCCCCTCGGCTTTAGTGATGGACGAACTTCCGACGGGACGTTTCGCGAACGCGAAACGCGAACGGACACAAACGTTCGCGAAAACGACCGTTCGCCGCGGGCTCCATTGACTTCAATGGGAGGCGAATTTCGCAAACCTTTAGGTCGAATTTGCGGCCACGGGGTAATTATTAGGGGGTAGCACGTAGTCCCACCACCTGGACAATAGCATAATACATGTATGAGGTGAATTTGGGATCGATAACTACAAGCATTTTTTTTTTATTTGGGAAATTGTTCTGACAATTCAGGACTATGGAGCTAATGAAGGCAATGGAGGAGAGGGAAGGTCAGGGACCAGGGTAGGCAAACAAGAGGGTGCAGGAGATACAGAGCACTGACAGCAGCACCGTAATACAGAGCACTGACATCAGCACCGTGACATACAGCGCTGACAGCAGCTCCGTGACATACAGCGCTGACAGCAGCTCCGTGACATACAGCGCTGACAGCAGCTCCGTGACATACAGCGCTGACAGCAGCTCCGTGACATACAGCGCTGACAGCAGCTCCGTGACATACAGCGCTGACAGCAGCACCGTGACATACAGCGCTGACAGCAGCTCCGTGACATACAGCGCTGACAGCAGCTCCGTGACATACAGCGCTGACAGCAGCTCCGTGACATACAGCACTGACAGCAGCTCCGTGACATACAGCGCTGACAGCAGCTCCGTGACATACAGCGCTGACAGCAGCACCGTGACATACAGCGCTGACAGCAGCTCCGTGACATACAGCGCTGACAGCAGCTCCGTGACATACAGCGCTGACAGCAGCTCCGTGACATACAGCGCTGACAGCAGCTCCGTGACATACAGCGCTGACAGCAGCTCCGTGACATACAGCGCTGACAGCAGCTCCGTGACATACAGCGCTGACAGCAGCTCCGTGACATACAGCGCTGACAGCAGCTCCGTGACATACAGCGCTGACAGCAGCTCCGTGACATACAGCGCTGACAGCAGCTCCGTGACATACAGCGCTGACAGCAGCACCGTAAGCAGCCCCAGGAGGAAGTCAGCACAGCACAGGGATGGTGTGATCCCCTCATAATAAGAACCCCCAGGAGGAAGTCAGCACAGCACAGGGATGGTGGGAGCCCCTCATAATAAGAACACCCAGGAGGAAGTCAGCACAGCACAGGGATGGTGGGAACCCCTCATAATAAGCAGCCCCAGTAGAAATATGACACCGCTCAACCTCTTCAAAGAGGAGGGTAGGGGCATATAGTACGGTGTGCTTTTTTGGGTCAGGGAAGTGAGCCAAATGAATTAAGAAGGTCTGTGTGCTTGATTCCAAAAATTGTTTATAGACATATACATGGTCTACTGATCACATGTGTTGAATTCCTCCGAGATCCATGCCTCATTCATTTTTAGAAATGTGAGGTAGTTAACACTGTGGTGAGCTAGGCGAGTACGCTTATCGGTCACAATCCCCCCTGCTGCGCTGAACGTCCTTTCGGACAGGACACTGGATGAGGGGCAAGCCAACAGTTCGATTGCAAATTGGGCAAGCTCTGGCCAGAGGTCAAGCCTGCCCACCCAGTAGTCTAGGGGTTCATCACTCCTCAGAGCGTCCACATCGGCCGTTAACCCAATGTAGTCGGACACCTGACGGTCTAGGCGTTCCCTGATGCTGGATCCGGATGACACCTGTCGATGGGTCGGCTGAAAGAATGACCTCATATCCGAAGTCACCAACACATCTTCAAACCGGCCTCTTCTTGCAGGCGCTGTTGGATTGGTACCCGCAAATCCTTCTCTGGGAGTGGGAATTGCTCCTCTGCCAGCGCACGCAAAAGCAGAATGCAGCATTTCTCGAAGCAAGGCCTGGAAGTGCTGCATTCTGACAGCCCTCTGCGACGGCGGTAACATTTCCGCCATTTTGTGTTTGTACCGGGGGTCTAAGTACGTTGCCACCCAGTACTGGTCCTTGACCCTCATGCTTTTTATACGGGGGTCCCTATTAAAACACTGGAGCATGAAGGCCCCCATTTGCACTAAAGTGGAAGCGGTGTGGTGGCCTGGCTCCTGCTCATCATCCAGGATAATGTCGTCCTCTTCATTCTCCTCTCCCCATCCTCGCACAACAGGGATCCCAGAAAGGTTTAAAGCATGCTCTTCTTGCTCCTGCTCATCCGCCCCGGCACCATCCTCCTCTGACTCCTCATCAGACTCCTGTTGTTGACTTGTCTCAGATAGAGTAGCCCCCCCTGGGAATTCATCCAGCATTGCGACTTCCTCATCTTCCCGCTCCTGCTCCTCCACAGCCTGATCAATGACACGACGCAATGCACGCTCCAGAAAGAAGGCATAAGGT
Source organism: Lithobates pipiens (assembly GCF_037356315.1). Lineage (NCBI taxonomy): Eukaryota > Metazoa > Chordata > Amphibia > Anura > Ranidae > Lithobates > Lithobates pipiens. The sequence goes on along the minus strand of NW_027507758.1, from coordinate 145,027,233 downwards.
ACCATGTCACTGATGGCGCCATGGCTGCGACTGACCAGTTTGGTGATCTCCTCAAATGGCCGCAGAAGTCTGCATGTGTCGCGCATGAGCAGCCACTGGCGCGGTGAAAAAAAACCCAGCTCCCCAGAACCGTTTCTTTCGCAGAGTTCATACAGGTAGACGTTAACTGCACGTTTCTGCTGGAGCAGCCTATCAAGCATATAGAAGGTTGAGTTCCATCGCGTCGGGCAATCGCAAATAAGACGTCTGACCGGCAGATGGTGTCGCCGCTGAATGTCAGCAAGGCGAGCCATGGCCGTGTAAGATCTTCTGAAATGGGCCGAGATTTTCCTTGCCTGCCGCAAGATGTCCTGGACCCCAGGGTATTTGACAAGGAATCGCTGCACGACCAAGTTTAAGACGTGTGCCATGCACGGCACGTGCGTGATTTTGCCCTGTTTCAATGCGCTAAGCAGATTGGCACCGTTGTCACACACCACTTTACCAACTGTCAAATTGAGCGGTGTTAGCCACTCATCTGCCTGTGAACGCAAAGCTGAAAGGAGTGCCGGGCCAGTGTGGCTCTTTGCTTCCAGGCACAACAGACGCAGCACGGCATGGCAACGTCTCACCTGGCATGTGGAATAGGTTCTGGGGAGCTTGGGCGGTGCAGTGGAAGAGACGCTAGCAGCGGAAAAGGAGGAGGCAGCTGAGGAGGAGAGGGAGGAGGATGGAGTAGGAGGAGGAGAAGAAGAGTCAGGCCTGCATGCAATCCGTGGCGGTAAAACCAAATCTACACGGGTGCCACGGGTTACATGCTTGACGGCCGTCAGAAGGTTCACCCAGTGGGCAGTAAAACTGATATACCTTCCCTGCCCGTGTTTGCTAGACCACGTGTCTGTGGTCAGATGTATCTTGGCACCGACACTGTGTGCCAGAGATACATTCACTTGCCGCTGAACATGGCCATATAGCTCTGGGATGCCCTTCTCTGAGAAATACTTCCTTCCTGGGACCTTCCATTGTGGTGTTCCAATGGCCACAAATTTGCGAAAGGCCTCCGAGTCCACCAGTTTATATGGCAGTAGTTGGCGGGCTATGAGTTCTGACAAGCCAGCCGCCAACCGTTGGGCAAGAGGGTTATCCGGCGTCATCATTTTTTTACGCTCAAACATTAGGCCCACGGAAGCCTGCCTTTTTGCAGAAAAATGTGAGCTTGGCGTGATGGAAGGTGGAGTGGAGGACAATTGTGAGGAGAGAGGAGAAGGAGAAGTAGAAGACGAGGCTGGACGGTGAGAGCCTGCAGTGTGGCTTTGTGTGTTCCGTTGCTCCCACTGGGCTCGGTGATGGCTGCTCATGTGCCTTCTTAAGGCGGTCGTCCCTAGGTGAGTATTGGGCTTACCGCGACTAACGCGTTGACTGCAAAGATTGCAGATGGCAACGCTATTGTCAGCAGCGGACACGTTAAAAAAAGCCCACACTGCGGAGCCATGTGCCGGTGTCCTGGGAGCGCCAGATGTGACCGTACATGGTCGATGACTCGCTCCTGATACATTTGCAGTCTGCTTTGTCCCTGCTGTGCAATGTAAGTCATTGCTGCTTCTCCTCCCTATCTGCTGGTCCATATCTCCCTCTGAACTCCCCTCCTCTTCCTCTCTTGTGGGCACCCACGTGACATCACTAGACACGTCATCATCAACGTCACCTTCCCCACCGCTATAAGTAGAGTAGGCAGCAACACCGGGGACCAACCTCCTCCTTGGGCTGATCTGGGTACTGGCGTCAGACTGCTGAGTAGCGCTTGTTGCTACCTCCTCTTCCTGATCCAATACCAAGAGTGGCTGCGCATCAGAAATGTCCTCTTGATATGGATCGGAAAATAATTCCAGTGACTCAAGCGGAAGGTATGTGGTGGTGGTGGTGGTGGTCGTGTTGTTGGTGGTAGTGTCTTTGGGGGTGCACATAGCAGAGAGTGAAGAAGAGGGTGCAGATCGAGAGGATGAGGAGGGTGCAGAAGAGTAAGGCTGAGCGAGCCACTCAACCAAGTCTGGTGCATCCTTTAAAGTAATTGAACGCACCTTCTGCAACTTCCCACTTTGGCTCAAGCCTGTTGCTCCTGCCCTACCCCTACCACCCCTGCGGAAGGGCCTGCCTCTTCCTCTGCATGTCATTTTTTAAATGACCCTGTGACAAAACTCTTAGTCCCTATACCGCTGAAGGACTGCTGCAGTATAGGTGAGCGGTCAGCAGTGGTGCACGTCAACCCTATCTATTGTGGACCTATAGCGGTCCTTACAGAACAGCAGACTGTACCGCACTCAAGCCTATGTACCGTAGCACCCTATACCAAGTTACCAGTCCTTATAAGAACTTTTGTGGACCAAGCAGGTTGTGTATTAGTGTTTAGCAGACTGTACGTCAGTCCCTATACCGCTGAAGGACTGCTGCAGTATAGGGCAGCGGTCAGCAGTGGTGCACGTCAACCCTATCTATTGTGGACCGATAGCGGTCCTTACAGAACAGCAGACTGTACCGCACTCAAGCCTATGTACCGTAGCACCCTATACCAAGTTACCAGTCCTTATAAGAACTTTTGTGGACCAAGCAGGTTGTGTGTTAGTGTTTAGCAGACTGTGCGTCAGTCCCTATACCGCTGAAGGACTGCTGCAGTATAGGGCAGCGGTCAGCAGTAGTGCACGGCAACCCTATGTATTGTGGACCGATAGCGGTCCTTACAGAACAGCAGACTGTAACGCACTCAGGCCTATGTACCGTAGCACCCTATACCAAGTTACCAGTCCTTATAAGAACTTTTGTGGACCAAGCAGGTTGTGTGTTAGTGATTAGCAGACTGTACGTCAGTCCCTATACCAATGAAGGACTGCTGCAGTATAGGGCAGCGGTCAGCAGTAGTGCACGGCAACCCTATGTATTGTGGACCGATAGCGGTCCTTACAGAACAGCAGACTGTAACGCACTCAGGCCTATGTACCGTAGCACCCTATACCAAGTTACCAGTCCTTATAAAAACTTTTGTGGACCAAGCAGGTTGTGTGTTAGTGTTTAGCAGACTGTGCGTCAGTCCCTATACCGCTGAAGGACTGCTGCAGTATAGGGCAGCGGTCAGCAGTGGTGCACGTCAACCCTATCTATTGTGGACCGATAGCGGTCCTTACAGAACAGCAGACTGTACCGCACTCAAGCCTATGTACCGTAGCACCCTATACCAAGTTACCAGTCCTTATAAGAACTTTTGTGGACCAAGCAGGTTGTGTATTAGTGTTTAGCAGACTGTACGTCAGTCCCTATACCGCTGAAGGACTGCTGCAGTATAGGGCAGCGGTCAGCAGTGGTGCACGTCAACCCTATCTATTGTGGACCGATAGCGGTCCTTACAGAACAGCAGACTGTACCGCACTCAAGCCTATGTACCGTAGCACCCTATACCAAGTTACCAGTCCTTATAAGAACTTTTGTGGAACAAGCAGGTTGTGTGTTAGTGATTAGCAGACTGTACGTCAGTCCCTATACCAATGAAGGACTGCTGCAGTATAGGGCAGCGGTCAGCAGTAGTGCACGGCAACCCTATGTATTGTGGACCGATAGCGGTCCTTACAGAACAGCAGACTGTACTGCACTCAGGCCTATGTACCGTAGCACCCTATACCAAGTTACCAGTCCTTATAAAAACTTTTGTGGACCAAGCAGGTTGTGTGTTAGTGTTTAGCAGACTGTGCGTCAGTCCCTATACCGCTGAAGGACTGCTGCAGTATAGGGCAGCGGTCAGCAGTAGTGCACGGCAACCCTATGTATTGTGGACCGATAGCGGTCCTTACAGAACAGCAGACTGTAACGCACTCAGGCCTATGTACCGTAGCACCCTATACCAAGTTACCAGTCCTTATAAGAACTTTTGTGGACCAAGCAGGTTGTGTGTTAGTGATTAGCAGACTGTACGTCAGTCCCTATACCAATGAAGGACTGCTGCAGTATAGGGCAGCGGTCAGCAGTAGTGCACGGCAACCCTATGTATTGTGGACCGATAGCGGTCCTTACAGAACAGCAGACTGTAACGCACTCAGGCCTATGTACCGTAGCACCCTATACCAAGTTACCAGTCCTTATAAAAACTTTTGTGGACCAAGCAGGTTGTGTGTTAGTGTTTAGCAGACTGTGCGTCAGTCCCTATACCGCTGAAGGACTGCTGCAGTATAGGGCAGCGGTCAGCAGTAGTGCACGGCAACCCTATGTATTGTGGACCGATAGCGGTCCTTACAGAACAGCAGACTGTACCGCACTCAAGCCTATGTACCGTAGCACCCTATACCAAGTTACCAGTCCTTATAAGAACTTTTGTGGACCAAGCAGGTTGTGTATTAGTGTTTAGCAGACTGTACGTCAGTCCCTATACCGCTGAAGGACTGCTGCAGTATAGGGCAGCGGTCAGCAGTGGTGCACGTCAACCCTATCTATTGTGGACCGATAGCGGTCCTTACAGAACAGCAGACTGTACCGCACTCAAGCCTATGTACCGTAGCACCCTATACCAAGTTACCAGTCCTTATAAGAACTTTTGTGGAACAAGCAGGTTGTGTGTTAGTGATTAGCAGACTGTACGTCAGTCCCTATACCAATGAAGGACTGCTGCAGTATAGGGCAGCGGTCAGCAGTAGTGCACGGCAACCCTATGTATTGTGGACCGATAGCGGTCCTTACAGAACAGCAGACTGTAACGCACTCAGGCCTATGTACCGTAGCACCCTATACCAAGTTACCAGTCCTTATAAGAACTTTTGTGGAACAAGCAGGTTGTGTGTTAGTGATTAGCAGACTGTACGTCAGTCCCTATACCAATGAAGGACTGCTGCAGTATAGGGCAGCGGTCAGCAGTAGTGCACGGCAACCCTATGTATTGTGGACCGATAGCGGTCCTTACAGAACAGCAGACTGTAACGCACTCAGGCCTATGTACCGTAGCACCCTATACCAAGTTACCAGTCCTTATAAGAACTTTTGTGGACCAAGCAGGTTGTGTGTTAGTGATTAGCAGACTGTACGTCAGTCCCTATACCAATGAAGGACTGCTGCAGTATAGGGCAGCGGTCAGCAGTAGTGCACGGCAACCCTATGTATTGTGGACCGATAGCGGTCCTTACAGAACAGCAGACTGTACTGCACTCAGGCCTATGTACCGTAGCACCCTATACCAAGTTACCAGTCCTTATAAGAACTTTTGTGGACCAAGCAGGTTGTGTGTTAGTGTTTAGCAGACTGTGCGTCAGTCCCTATACCGCTGAAGGACTGCTGCAGTATAGGGCAGCGGTCAGCAGTAGTGCACGGCAACCCTATGTATTGTGGACCGATAGCGGTCCTTACAGAACAGCAGACTGTAACGCACTCAGGCCTATGTACCGTAGCACCCTATACCAAGTTACCAGTCCTTATAAGAACTTTTGTGGACCAAGCAGGTTGTGTGTTAGTGATTAGCAGACTGTACGTCAGTCCCTATACCAATGAAGGACTGCTGCAGTATAGGGCAGCGGTCAGCAGTAGTGCACGGCAACCCTATGTATTGTGGACCGATAGCGGTCCTTACAGAACAGCAGACTGTAACGCACTCAGGCCTATGTACCGTAGCACCCTATACCAAGTTACCAGTCCTTATAAAAACTTTTGTGGACCAAGCAGGTTGTGTGTTAGTGTTTAGCAGACTGTGCGTCAGTCCCTATACCGCTGAAGGACTGCTGCAGTATAGGGCAGCGGTCAGCAGTAGTGCACGGCAACCCTATGTATTGTGGACCGATAGCGGTCCTTACAGAACAGCAGACTGTAACGCACTCAGGCCTATGTACCGTAGCACCCTATACCAAGTTACCAGTCCTTATAAGAACTTTTGTGGACCAAGCAGGTTGTGTGTTAGTGATTAGCAGACTGTACGTCAGTCCCTATACCAATGAAGGACTGCTGCAGTATAGGGCAGCGGTCAGCAGTAGTGCACGGCAACCCTATGTATTGTGGACCGATAGCGGTCCTTACAGAACAGCAGACTGTAACGCACTCAGGCCTATGTACCGTAGCACCCTATACCAAGTTACCAGTCCTTATAAGAACTTTTGTGGAACAAGCAGGTTGTGTGTTAGTGATTAGCAGACTGTACGTCAGTCCCTATACCAATGAAGGACTGCTGCAGTATAGGGCAGCGGTCAGCAGTAGTGCACGGCAACCCTATGTATTGTGGACCGATAGCGGTCCTTACAGAACAGCAGACTGTAACGCACTCAGGCCTATGTACCGTAGCACCCTATACCAAGTTACCAGTCCTTATAAGAACTTTTGTGGACCAAGCAGGTTGTGTGTTAGTGATTAGCAGACTGTACGTCAGTCCCTATACCAATGAAGGACTGCTGCAGTATAGGGCAGCGGTCAGCAGTAGTGCACGGCAACCCTATGTATTGTGGACCGATAGCGGTCCTTACAGAACAGCAGACTGTACTGCACTCAGGCCTATGTACCGTAGCACCCTATACCAAGTTACCAGTCCTTATAAAAACTTTTGTGGACCAAGCAGGTTGTGTGTTAGTGTTTAGCAGACTGTGCGTCAGTCCCTATACCGCTGAAGGACTGCTGCAGTATAGGGCAGCGGTCAGCAGTAGTGCACGGCAACCCTATGTATTGTGGACCGATAGCGGTCCTTACAGAACAGCAGACTGTAACGCACTCAGGCCTATGTACCGTAGCACCCTATACCAAGTTACCAGTCCTTATAAGAACTTTTGTGGACCAAGCAGGTTGTGTGTTAGTGATTAGCAGACTGTACGTCAGTCCCTATACCAATGAAGGACTGCTGCAGTATAGGGCAGCGGTCAGCAGTAGTGCACGGCAACCCTATGTATTGTGGACCGATAGCGGTCCTTACAGAACAGCAGACTGTACCGCACCCAAGCCTATGTACCGTAGCACCCTAGACAGACCAAGTTACCAGTCCTGATAAAGAGCTTTGTGGAACAAGTGAGTTGTGAATGATTAGCAGACTGCAGCAGAAGGGCAGCAGTCAAGTATAATATTCTTTCTATATTTGGAAGAAAGAATATTATACGTGTACAAGCCTATTACCGTACCACTGATACCAGTCCTGAAAAGAACCTTTGTGGAACTAATAGTAACAGCAAGTCTTTAAAATTATCCTCACTGCCTGACACACTGCTTCCTGCCTGTCCCTATACAAATTGGCAAAAAAGAGTAGGCTGGAACGATTAGCTGGAACAGCTCTTTTGTGGACCTGATAGTAACAGCTAATGATGATGATGATGATGATGATGAAGAAAGACTAATCTGGCTGAGCTGTCCCTAAAATAGCAGCATACAGCGCTCTGTCCCTTTATCTAAACTGACAAAAGAAACTCAGGCTGCTGACCTAACACCTATACCAGTCCTGAAAAGAACTTTTGTGTACCAAATAGCTAGCGTTTTCTCTGTCCCTACTCCACACAGGATCCTTTCCCTACAGTGACAGAAGAAAGAATGTAAAATGGCCACCGGATCGGGTGTATTTATAGGTTAGGGGGAATGTCCAAGTGTCCATGAGCTGTCATGTCTCAATTGGTTGTCCTGTAACACATGATAAACGTGTCACGAAAGGTTAAAGTTCTTGTATACATTAAACACGTAAGTCCGCCGGGGCGAACGACGGAAAAAGGCGTTCGAACCCGCGGACGGCGAAAGTCGGAAATTCGCCGCGAAACGACCGCCGGGCGAACCGTTCGGCCATCACTACTCGGCTTATACTCGAGTCATCGCTGTCTGCCCGCTCGATCAGCGTGTCGAGCAGACAGACAGCGGCCATTCTATTCAAAAGCCGCGCCTCCGGCTCCGCCTTCGCCTGTGATAGGCGGAACACTGAATTTCCCAGCAGCCTGTGTTCCGCCTATCACGGACATCGTATCATCCTCGTACTACGGACGAGGATGATACGACGTCTGTGATAGGCGGAACACAGGCTGCTGGGAAATTCAGTGTTCCGCCTATCACAGGCGAAGGCGGCGGCGCTGCTTTTAAAATTTACAATGGCCGCCGACGAAGAGGGCACGGGACGGAGGCAAGGGAAGGCACGGCACGGGACGGGACGGGACGGCGGCGGCAAGGCACGGCACGGCACGGCACGACACGGGACGGATGCAAGGAGGCAAGTCACGGCACGGGACGGAGGCAAGGAGGCAAGGCACGGGACGGAGGCTCGGGACAAAGGTAGGCTGGACACACACACACACACACACACACACACACACACACACACACACACACACACACACAGGGATGGATGGATGGATGGATGGAGACACACACACACACAGGGATGGATGGATGGATGGAGACACACACACACAGGGATGGATGGATGGATGGATGGAGACACACACACACAGGGATGGATGGATGGATGGACACACACACACACAGGGATGGATGGACGGACACACAGGGATGGACGGACACACAGGGATGGACGGACACACAGGGATGGACGGACACACACACAGGGATGGACAGGCATGTCTCACCCTCGGCTTATACACGAGTCAATAAGTTTGCCAGTTTTTTTGGGGGTAAATTGGGGGCCTCGGCTTATATTCGGGTCGGCCTATACTCGAGTATATACGGTATGTCAAATTATATATATGCTGAAAGAACGGGGCGCAACAGCTCAAGTGCCCTATCCCCATATTCATCAAATGCAGGCGTAAATAACATACAGAGGTGTTAGCACATTGGACTTTTTTTCTTTTTGCAAAGTCAGTTTTGAAGAACTGCCCCACATAAGGGTGAGCAGCATGGGCTGGACATATTGGATAATGAAACAAGTTTAGCCAATAAAACATGACAATACTAAAACCATAGGCAAAACCTAAAAATGGTTTTTCTCTTCAGAATATCTTTGAAGATTCAGTTCAGACATTTGAAATGCCAATCTACCCAAATATAATATGTACATATACTTCTGGGAGTCTGGTTGCCTGAGACACCCCCTAGCTTTGCACTTTTTATAGACAGCAAGATCTATTTGCCATTGTTTCTGGTTCTATTACCCAACTTAGAATATGAGATGTTCTTACCCACTGTGGGGTGTTCCCAATCGTCCAGTTAAATTCTCTGTATTAAAACGTAGATTAACCACTTCAATACCAGGCCCTTTCGCCCCTTCCTGCCCAGGACAATTTTCAGCTTTCAGCACCGTTGCACTTTGAATGACAATTGCGCGGTCATGCCACACTGTACCCAAACAAAATTTTTATAATTTTCTTCCCACAAATAGAGCTTTCTTTTGATGGTATTTGATCACCTCTGGGGTTTTTATTTTTTGTTAAACAAACTAAAAAAACTAATTAAAAAAAAAAACGTTTTTTTTTTTAGTTTCTGTCATAAAATGTTGTTTTCTCTTTCACTGACGGGCGCTGATGAGAAGGCACTGATGGACACTGATGAGGTGGCACTGATGAGTTGGCACTGATAAGGTGGCACTGATGGGCACTGATGAGAGGCACTGATATGTTGAATTGATGGACACTGATAGGCGGCACTGATATGCAGCACTGACGGGCACTAATATGCAGCACTGATATGCAGCACTGATGGGCGCTGACTGGCAGCACTGATGGGCACTGATAGGTGGCACTTATTGGCACTGACAGATGACTCTGATGGACACTAATTGATGGCACTGATGGGCAGCACTGATGATGAGGTGCTGACAGGTGTTACTGCTGGGCACTGATTGTCACTGTGATGGGCACTGATTGGCACTGTGGAGGGCTCTGATTGGCACTGTGGTGGGAACTGATTGGCACTGTGGTGGGCACTGAGAGCCTTTATTGAGGGGCACAGACTGGCAGCTGTTGGGCACTGATTGGCAGCTTATGGGCACATCTGATGGGGGCTGTGCTGATAATCAATTTGTTGATTATCAGCACAGACACCACTCTGTCAGGGACAGCCGCCGAATAGCTTTCCCTGTCAGCGCAAACTAAGGAATGTCTTTCATCACTTCCTGGTTCATGTGATGATCAGCTGTGATCACCTGTGATTGGTCACAGCTGATCACGTGGTAAGAAGCCTCTGTCAGAAGATCCTTACCATGATTCGAGATGCGGCGTGTCAGACTGACACGTGACACTTGTGATTGCCACGCTGCGCGCTCCTGCAGGCATGCGCCGACATGTTGTCCTGCTGGACGTCATATAAAGCCCAGTCAGGTTAACAGAACCCCTTCCCGGCCATTAATCTGCTATAGGCCGGGCAGGAAGTGGTTAAAGAGGAGGTCCAGCCTGGGTGAAAAAAATGAAAAGTCACCATTCCTGTTAAGGGAACATGGCAGTGAAGCCTTTCGGCTTCAAAGCCAGGTTCCCTACTTCACATGCGCGAGGCGCGCTGTGCCTTCTAATTAGCCCGTCTTTGGAATCGGGAATGGTAACCTGTCAAAAACAGGTCCCCGTTCCCCCCTGAAAGGTGCCAAATGTGACACTGGAGGGGAGGTGGAAGCACATAAGCGGAAGTTCCACTTTTGGGGGGAACTCCACGTTAAATCTGCAACAATAGTGACCCCCCCAAATAATGGATTTGGCAGGTGTGTAAGCCTAGGAACCAAAGGTTGAGATCTTACCATTGGAGAAAAGGTGTTTTAACATTTCAGCATCTGTTAAAATTATTTAAAAATTTTTTTATTTTTTTTAGAGTTGGGCAGAGTTTGGCAGGAAAAAAAATGGCACATAGAAGTGAAAAGGTTTTGGAGTGGAAGAGAAATATTATAAATATAATTATTCATGTATATTAAAAAGTACCTGTTTAGTCAGTTTATCTTTGTGTGTACTGATGCTTCCAAAACAAGATCAACCTTACCAATACATTTAAATTACTTTTATCTCTATTTACACATGCTCCTGTTCATTTATTCTTGAGCTTTGACAAAGTTTCACAGAACACACTTTTTAAAGTTAAAATACTGTCTAATTTAAAACATAAAATTTTTGGGATACACACTTTTTATAAAACTCACTATATATACAAGGCAACACATGCAAAAATTGACTTTCATACAATTTTCACTGTAAACATGACCATGGTCTGTTACACATAATCATTTGCGCTATTATATGATCTAATTATGAGAGACATTCAGTAATTTAAATTTTACATGTTAACCTATATTTCATTCATTAATTAATGAACAATAAATAAAAAAAATAATTTTAATTACAAAGAATATCTAATCACATGCAAGGAAAATGTAAAAAATGCATTTTTGCTTGCACAATATTGGCAGAGATCCCCCTAAGCTCTGGAGTAGCTGCACTTGCAAAGTCCTTAGTCTGTACCGTTTGTAAATCCACCCCATTACATGTAGTGAAATAGATCTATTTTCTCTGGCCATTTTGCCAGATAAATACCACATATTTCAATGAAATACCACATGTGATATTTTAGTAGCGTTTTTTGTGAATTGCAAAAAAGTTTAGAAAAATGCTATGTATGAGCTATTTTACCGCAAATAAAGAGGAAATATATATATATATAGCTAATTAAGCATAGCGTTGAATCAACCATGGTAGTAACAGCTTTTAGTATACAGAATGATGGGTGGCAAGGACTAAACATAAGATTATGTGAGTGCATTAATGGCCGTCATGCTAGACCTAGACTGACTGCTAGGAACTGTCTGTGAGAAACGGTAGAAAGGGGAACAAAGAGGGGCTTGTAGGATGATTAAACAGGAGGGGCAGCCCTTTACACTGTTCTTGTGCTGGCTATCGTAAGAAGCATTGGTGCACTTATCGGTTGTCCTAATCAACCAGCATACAGTATAGTGTGGTAATTAGGGATGAGCTTTCTGTTCAAGTCAAACATGAGTTCGACTCCTTGGCTGTTCGCCAGTTCACCGAACAGCGAACAATTTTGGGTGTTCACGGCAAATTTGAAAGCCCCGGAAGACCCTTTAAAAGTCTATGGGAGAAATCAAAAGTGCTAATTTTAAAGGGTTATATGCATGGTATTGTCATAAAAAGTGTTTGGGGACCTGGGTCCTGCCCCATGGGACATGTATCAATGCAAAAAAAAGTTTTATAAATGTCTGTTTTTTCAGGAGCAGTGATTTTAATAATGCTTAAAGGGAAACAATAAAAGTGTAATATTCCTTTAAATTTCATACCCGGGGGGTGTCTATAGTATGCTTGTAGAGGGGCACATGTTTCCTGTGTTTAGAACAGTCTGACAGCAAAATGACATTTCTAAAGGAAAAAAAGTAATTTAAAACTACTTGCGGCTATAATGAATTGTCGGGTCCGACAATACACATAACAGCTCATTGATAAAAACGGCATGGAATTTCCTCACAGGGGAACCCCGAACCAAAATTTAAAAAAAATGGCGTGGGGCTCCCACAAAAATCCTTACCAGACCCTTATCCGAGCACGCAACCTGGCAGGCTGCAGGAAAAGAGAGGGGACGAGAGAGCGTCCCCCCCCCCCGAATCGTACCAGGCCACATGCCCACAACATGCAGAGGATGTCCCCATGTTGATAGGGATAAGTGCCTCATCCCCACAACCCTTGCCCGGTGGTTGTGGGGGTCTGGGGGCAGGGGGCTTATCGGAATCTGGAAGCCCTCTTTAACAAGGGGACTCCCAGATCCCGGCCCCCCTCATGTGAATTGGTAATGGGGTACAAATGTAGCCCTACCATTTCACAAAAAAGTGTCAAAAGGATTAAAAAACACAAGAGATGTTCGTGACATATAGACTTTAACGGTGTTGTGTTCAGTATAAATGCAGATAAGGTAAAGCACTGGCACAGTGTGGATGTGATATATTTAATGTTTTGCCTCCAATGAGGTCCTGCTAACAGTGCAAATGATGTGCCATGTGCCCTCTCCCCAGTCCTTGCAATGCAGCTGTGAGCTTTTCTGGAAAATGGGATGCCCCGCTCTCTCCCTCTGAAATCCCTCTGGAATCAAGTGGTGGAAAGTAGGAAGTAAGAGGACACTCTGGTCTCTTTGTGGCAATGGTGCCATGCGATCACTGTGGTCGGTGCTGTGCATCAAGGGCATCGCTTTCTTCCTGTGCCTTCTCTTGTTCTCCTCCCACTGGGTCAGCCTTTCTACAGCCCCTTCTGATCGGAGAACAGTGGGCGGATGACACATTGGTGTCTGCTCAGTTTCTGCAGAGAGGACAAGGACAGAGCTTGCTCTGCTCTATGGGTGGCTAGGAGTAAAAGGGCTCCGTTGTCTGTTTACACCTGGCTATGTACAATCCACTCAAAGAAACACCCTTGTGAAAGGGGTCCAATTTTTCCCAATTAGGTTCTATACAGAGCAAATTCACCAGAGCTCTCTGTGAGTCTAGAAGGATGGGTTTGGCCACCTGGAACAAACCTTAGCAGTGAAATTTTGCTACATAGCTCCAAACTATCCCTCATTTTGAGGGATTTTCCCTCTTTTGGAAACAAATTCCTCTGTCCTTCTTACAGCTGCCTCACTTTCTGGTCTGAAGACCGCTAATAAAAATGTACTATTTAAATATGAAAAGTGCTATACTGCTACAGGTTTCATTCAACCTCCAAATCATTGTCCAGTCTTAGGGAAAAGCAGTGGTGCATAAAACACTTGTAGTTTTAACTAATAATTTTTTGCATATTCATTTTTAATGGTCTGCAAAATTACAAGCTTGGCACCGGTGTGCTGCATTTTGCGCTTAAAGGTGCTCCTCTTTCTCATTTCAGAAAGCTCAGAGATATGATACTGGAACATGGTGTCATTTGTTATGTAATGTAAATTAATGTTTCCTATTGGAAGTGGTGGAGGATGCACTCAGTCTATTTGTGACTTTAGCAGAGTACGAGGGTTGCCTAGAGCCCTGCATTCTAAATCTTGCGTGCAGAGCATTAGGCTTGTAATTGGTACATTTAGAATTGCGCTGCTCATTAGTTTGGAAATTGTGCACAGTAATATGAACAATGCTGTTTTCTAACATTTATGCCACTTTAACTTATGTTGCTTATTGCTCATGGCCATTTTTCTGCATAAATTTTTACTTTCCTGGAAGTCATTGACTCAGGTCAATAATCTGCAGGAACATACTATAAATACAAAAATCTATAGTATCAAACATTATACTGCCATAAAAATCCATCATGACATTTTTTTTTTTTTTGCTCTGCAGAAACTCAGAGGAATTAATAAAGTGTCTAAAAAAATTCTTAAGATTCCAGTGTGCCTTCGCATGACAAATGATGGTGCAGGCCAAAAATTCATATACCTGTTATAGTGTAACAGGTACATGAATTTGTGGCAAGCACCATGAACAGAGGCACATTGAGACTGGATTATCCACACATACACTCCATTCTCAGTGCAGCTGAGCTTCCTCCTGCCATTGCAGGTGTTAGACAGTGCAACAGCCAAGGATCTCTAAAGCTGGGCTTATTTACACCTACAACCGTGTTTCCTAGTTTTGGATGAAATATATAAAAGCTATGCAGTTGAATAACATTTTTACAGGATGTCTCCAATTTACAAGCCAACCTCAATGCACCGTTTAATTGGGCAACTATGTTGCAAATGAGTTTTAATGTTGAGAAATGTAAAGTTATACACTTGGGGGCTAAGAATATGCATGCATCATACATACTAGGGGGAGTACAACTGGAGGAATCAATGGTGGAGAAGGATCTGTGTGTTTTGGTAGATCATAAGCCTAATAATGGCATGCAATACCAAGCTGCAGTTTCCAAAGCAATCAAAGTCCTTTCTTGTATTAGGAGAGGTATAGACTCCAGAGAGTGAGATATCATTTTGCCCCTGTATAAATCGTTAGCAAGACCTCATCTGGAATATTCAGTTCAGTTTTGGGCACCAGTTCACAAAAAGGATATCGGGGAACTGGAGAAAGTGCAGAGGCAAGTAACCAAACTGATAAGAGGCATGGAGGAGCTCAGCTATGAGGAAAGATTAGAGGAACTGAATTTATTCACTATTGATAAGAGGAGATTAATGGGGGGATATGATCAACATGTATAAATACACAAGTGGTCCATATAGTGAACTTGGTGTTGTTATTCACTCTTAAGACCATTACAGGGAACAAGGGGGCACTCTTTACAACTGGAGGAATAGACTCCATCAAGAGCGGGTTTTGGCCAGCTCACTAGATTGTGTTAAAAAAAAGGCCAGGATTCTTTCCTAAATGTACATAATATTATTGGACACTAACATTTATAGGTAAAGTTGATCCAGGGAATATTTGTTTGTCTCTTGGAGGACCAGGAAGGAATTTTCCCCCTGCTGAAGCATATTGGATGCTTTGCTGTTTTTTTTTTTTGCCTTCCTGTGGATCAACTGTGGGTAAAGGATTGTGTATATGGGATTGTATGATATGCAGATATATATTTATTTATTTCTTTTTTTCCCCTTTTTTTGGTTGAACTAGATGTGTCTTTTTTCAACCTGACTAACTATGTAACTATGTTTAAACCAATCAGGTATTTGTTGCTGTCAATGTCACTGCTGAGGACGCTCATTCTATCTGTCCCATAGAGCATCATTTCCCTCAGACACATACAGTAAAAAAAAAGAATTCATAGAGGTATTAACCATCCTATGACTTACACAAAATGAAAAAAAAAAAAGACTTTAAAATGTGCTTGTAATGAGAGAAGTACGGGCCGGTTCACACTGCGGGCGATGCGAGGCGACACCGACTTGCCTCACCGCGACCTGCCGCGACCTCAGCGGCGATTTGCAAATGACTTCTGTATAGAAGTCAATGCAAGTCGCCCCGAGGTCGCCCAAAAGTAGTACAGGAACCTTTTTTCTGAGTCGGAGCGACTCGAGTCGCTCCTCTCAGAACGGTTCCATTGTACAGAACGGGGGCGACTTGTCAGATCGCGGCGAGGCAAGTCGTGTCGCCTCGCATCGCCCGCAGTGTGAACCGGCCCTACAGGTGATACCATTGCTGGCCTCTTTCCCAAAAATATTGTTTTTGGGCTCTCTCTTCAATACTTCTTCAATCATAAGCCTGTAAATGTGCTATAAATGATTGTCCAAATTATCTGTCTTTTTTCTATACTCGTTCCAGGTCACTGGCTCAGAAAGCACTGAGGTCAATTTATCGGCACGACAGCCAAGCAAATAACATTTATATAATGATTACATTGTTCATATATTTCTAATAGTAAGTCTAAACATTTACTTGAATCAGGGAGTGTGAGTGGGTCATATACAAAAAATCCCATTTGTGGCTAATCTCTATATGTAGCACAAATTTGAAAGAAAAAGTGAATTTACATATAATAAATGGAGTGAAGGCTGTACTTTAACCAGTATCGGCCTGCCCACCACACATTTACTGTAGCAGGGCGGCCCGGCTGTGTGAAAAAACGTACCTGTACACTGTTCACACTTCCTGATCTGGGGCACATGTGATTGGACACAGCGGGAGCCAATCAGCAGGGTGGGAGCTGCGATGGGCGCTGGCCACCCGCAATCGTTCTGGGGAATGACAGAATGGAGGTCTGCCTATGTAAACAAGACAGCCCGTCGTTTTGTCACAGAGTAAGACAGAAATTTGTGATTCTTACTAATCAGGGACACTGATTGTTCACTTCGTCTAGTGTCAGCATCCACCACACAGTTAGAAAACACACATAAGGAACACTTTTTACTCTTTGATTGCCCCTGATGCTAACCCCTTACCTGCCAGTGTCTTTTATACTGTGACAGTGTGACACGGATCACTGTATTGGTGTCACTGGTCCCCAAGAAGTGTCACTTAGTGTCCAATTTGTCCGCCGCAATGTCACCGTCCTGCTAAAAATTGCTGATCGCTGCCATTAATAGTAAAAAAAAAATAAAAAAGTCCCTAAATCTATCCCATAGTTTGCAGACGTGATACCTTTTATATAGACCAATCAATATACACTAATTTGGATTGATTTTTTTTAACCAAAAGTATGTAGCAGAATACAAATTGGCCTAAATTTATGAAGAAATATACTTTTTTTTTTTTTTGGATATGTTTTATAGCAGAAAGTAAAAAATATTGTTTTTTTTTTTTTTTTTTAATTGTTGCTCTTTTTTTTTTTTATATTGCAAAAAATAAAAACTTCAGAAGTGATCAAATACCACCAAAAGAAAGCTCTATTTGTGGGAAAAAAGGACATAAATATTATTTGGGTACAACGTCACACAACCGTGCAATTGTCAGTTATAGTAACGCAGTTCCGTATCATAAAAAATGTCCTGGTCAATAAGGTGTAAAACCTTACGGGTTGAAGTGGTTAATGCAGCAATGTTGGCTGTCCTAATCTTCATATATTATAAGGAGTTGTCATTAAACTTGAACTCCAGACAAATATAAAAGACACAAGTTATTATAGTTCTGTGTTCATTAATTCATCATTAAATATATTTTGAATGCAATCACTTGCATTTTCTGCACAACAGAGCTCAAAATAGGAAAGGGAGAAGTAGTGCAAGGAGAGAGTGAGTTGTGCTGACTGAGCACACAATGATCACACCAATAAGAAATGAGAGCAGAGTGACAGAAAAGTGGCATTAATCAGTGTGCTGCTTCTCCTTTTGCTGTCCAGTCAGGGATGGGGCAAGGACAAAACCTGTAGGTTGTTAACTAAACTGCAGCAGGTAAAAATAAGGTCTCTTGCCTGTCAGGCGAGGCTGTGCTGTCTGGCAAAGCTGTGTAAATCTCAGAACAAGATGAAAAGAAGTATAAATTCTTTTGGCAGGTAAACCTGCTCTTACATATGTATTCCATCAGTGTATTTAGCTGTTTGCCTGGAGCTCAGCTTTATTTTTCATTTGCAGTTTAGAAAGTTTCTCAGCAACTCCTTCATACTTGTCCGAATCATCCTGAGGCCAATAAAAAAACTCCTTTCAAAACATGACTAAACAATTAAAATGACATTTCACTAAAATACAATGCACACACTTGTTTCAGCCATCTGATATTTTAGTAAGGAATGCATCATTTTAAAATAATCTATATATTTTTTTAGTCTTATTAAAATACTGATATCTTCTGACTAGTGAACCCATCTGAGGTGTCTTTGAATGGAACAGAAAAAAGGATCACATAAAGTGAAGACAAGGCTAGATTTTATAATAAAAATATTTGAGAACTTATTCCAAGCAATGGAAAGACATGTACACATGTGTACCATGTGTTTAGGTGCATGAATTGAACTTTGTGATGAAATTATGGTTAGATAAGGTAATGAAAAAAGTTAAAATAACTAGCTTAGTAAATTGATGCATTATGCAGAAGCTCAACTAAATGCAACATATCAAGACATTTATATGTATATGTACATTCTTGTGTAACAGACTGCTGTGTTGGCTGCCAGAGCAATCCAGAGAGGTTCTCATTACTGCTATCCTGCACAGTTTATGTGCCCCCGCTGATAATATAGTGCACTCTGTATGTACAGTTCACCAAACTAAAATGCTGAGCATGACAACAATATGCCATACTCTTCAAGTCATCTTCTAGTCCTTCTACATGTACTGATGCAGAGTGGGGAAAATTACTATTTCAGCATTTGTAGCTCTGATACAAAAGCTAGCCAGTCAAATGAGTCAGTATGAGTCAGTAAGAGGCAGCAAAATAAATCTGGCCTACAGGGCCAGTTATGATAAACTCGGCCCTGTCTGTATACTGTATGCCACCGTAGGGTTGGAGCCTGGAGGTGCCCAGGGTAGTTAGTGGCCACTAGATGTTGCGAACCCTATAGTGAGAGTAAGCAGTGTAGGTGTCAAGATAGCTGCTAGAGGTCCCCAGACTACTGAATGTGCTGTACCATAGACAGTGAGTAAGTGCAAGCCCTGTCCTTGCCAGTTTGGGGTGTCCTGGGTAAAGAGTCCTGCATAAATATTGGAGTCTGCGTGGGGTCATCAGTTGGTTATGGGATGCAGGTCAAGAACCATGAAAAAGCAAAGATGTAATTTTAATGGATCTAGCTTCTGGGGCTTCCACTTGGGGAGGAAGCGACTGACTTTTCTTTTACTTACATCTCTTCTGCTGTTATCTGTTTGTAACTAAAGGATTCTGAAGACCAATATGGTGTAATTATGGACATCAACTGTGTTCCAATAAAGTGTTAAAGACTATCATTGCATAAACTCTTCCTTCTCAGAACGCTATAAAGGGAATGCCTTTTTCGGGCAATAAAACCTGTGCTGGAAAGGCTGCTGCTGAGATCTATTTCTGAGAAAGGTATGACACATACTACTAGGTGGTGCTAGTCAGATCAGGCTACGGGGCCTCCTGGGAGTTTTCTCTGTCATGGTGCCCAGGGAAGAAACCCATGTTCTTAGCACCTCAATGAGACTATGAGGCCAACCTATGATGGGCAGTAATGGGTTAAACAGTACAGATTCAGTGCATAAGTACGACATTCATCCAGCATGGTTACGCTATATGCCTTATAATTGCATTTCAAGACATGCTGACTGCTTGTGTAATCTAATGTACAATACATGATTAAAAGAAAGGTGGTTTGCAATTCAAATTTTTAAAGTGGTTGTAAACTTCAGTCATGAAATCTGAACAAAGCACATATATCTGTAGTGTTTACATGTCTCTCTCCAAAGCTCTAAGTGTTGTTTCTCTCTAGTGCTTTGTTCCTCAGTTATCAGCATGAGTCACTTCTAAAAAGTTTTCCTGACACATGAGATAAATTTGTGATGGGGGAGGGAGTTCAGAATGTAGCTTATCTGCTCACAGATGCAGGAGTTTAACACAAATATGCACTTTTGAATGGATGTAGAAACGAGATGGCTGCAGGTAAACAAGCAAAATTTATGTAGGAAGATATGTTTTATCTCTGTGTATCACCTGAGGCTATTCACTTCATTGTGTATATGAGAGGGTTTACAGCCACTTTAAGATCTATAGTCTAGGTACATTAATACCTATTTAAAACACTCAGCTACTCCCAACAAATCAGAAATGATCTTTAATTTATATGGCTATAACATACTACTGTATAAGTAGTTCAATCATTGCATTGACCTATTAATGTCGGCACACTACAGATGGGCTATAACAGTGTTCACACATTTTATCCTAATTAAAGTTCTCTGTATTGCCCTGCAGTCAGACACCAAAAAGTTAAGTTTAGTGTGAGAAGGAAATAAGTGGACACAGGGCATACAGGACTGGGTTTGATAGGGTTTTGGCATAGAAAGGGTTTGAAATTTAAAATGTAATAAGTAATTAAGATGTACTTACCTGATTGTTTGGTCAGACAGAAACTGGCTTCAATGGATGTTTAGAATGATGGTTCCACCAAGTTTTCAGTTGGAAGAAAGATGGTGTCAGGAAAACTTCCCATTCTCCCTCCCCTCTAAAAGTTTGTGTTGATGGTTGTTGCATTCTACTGATGATAGTTACATATTTGATCCGGATATGTCACAGCAGCTGGCCAGATACTAGGTCATTGAAGGTGGTTGTTAGGGTCAAATTTAATTTGGCAGGGGCCCATCTTATGCCATGTACACACGATCGGAATTCTCGTCGGAAAAAGCTCTGCTAGCTTTCCCGACAGAATTCCGACGGAATTCGGCTCAAGCTGTCTTGCCTACACATGACGTACAACACGTAGGACATGACTAGAAAAAGGAATTTCAATAGCCAGTAGCCAATAGCTTCGGTCTCGTAGTTGAATCTGAGCATGAGCGTCGGAATTGCATACACACGATCGTAATTACCGATAGAAAGCTTTTCCGTCTGGAAAATTAAGAACATGCTATCAATTTTTGGCTGGCGGAAATTCGGACAGCTAAATTCCGATGGAGCATACACACGGTCCCATTTTCCAATGAAAAGCTCTCATCTGTCTTTTTCTGGCCGGAATTCCGATCGTGTGTACGCGGCATAAGGGAAGGCTTCTTTTATTTTGCATGGTTCAGTGAAAATTAATTGGGGGTCATTCATGGTCACATCTGCGGGTATGGGTGTCAATGCCTCTGAGTCGTGTTGTACAGCTAGAGGCCCATCTTATGGGTTTATGTAGGTATTCAGTAGAGATGTCTACAAGGACCTTGAACTGAATGTTATTCTGTTCTATACATTTTGTTACAAAAAAACTGCTATGCAATCTGAGTGGAGTGGTGGTCAGGCAATATTGGTGACAAATCCTCTTTAAGGCCGGGTTCACACTGCTGCGGGGGGAGATCCGGATGTGATTCGCACCGCACTGCAGTGCAAATCACATCCGATCTCCGTAGCGATGCGAGTTCAGCCATACAGATAGTATGGCTGAATTCGCATCGCTCCCGCAGCAAACTCGCACGGGACCCTTTTTTTGGTCCGCAACAGAATCGGATCGCATGGGTGTTCACACCATGCGATCCGATTCCTGTGCGAGTCGGCAGATCGCACTGCGATATGCGGACGGATCTGGGGGTGTCATTAACATATCATTGACACTCCCAGCCGTTCGCATAGGGCAGTGTGAACTGCCGGCGGGAGTAATGCGATGCGGGAAAACGCCGCGGATTCGCGGCGTTCCCGCATCGCTGTGGTGTGAACCCGGCCTAATAGTCAAGTACCTAATAGGGTCATTGGAAGTGCATTTTGAATTCTGTGTTGTGTAATTTACCTCTGCTTTCTGTATGGTGGCTGTCAGAAATGTCTCATTTTTTAACTTTCTGTATGTGACAAGCAGTAGGAATACTGCAGTGGGAGTGATTGAGAATAACTCTTCGGAATTATAATTTCCTGACTCAGAAACATCATGTGTTTCCAGATCATGAAATAACTGACAAAAGGGAGGAGGACAGTCTATTGCAGTACAGCAATACTTGGATGAAACAATTAACTACCGAGCATGTAGGTAATGTAATGTTACTTCAAATACTTCCTGTGTATTTTTAGCAGGACTGGCTATCTATAATTATTGGTCTATTGATGTTTGTATTTTTTTGGTCTAAGCTGTGGAAGGGAGCAGCCAATCAGTGCCTCTACCTTACACAAAATAAATTATCAGAGTAGATGTAGGCTGATGACAATTGGATGGAGCCAGGTCTATAAGTGTAATATTGAGACAAATTATTAACACTCAGGAGGAAGCAAATGGGGTCAAGAAAGGTAAAGTAGTATATAAGATTTATGTCTACTTTATGGGCCAGTGCTCCATTTTAGATATGCCTCCACAAGTCAATAAAAAAGCAAGTTTCTGAAAAATGTAACTAAAGGTAGAGACCAGAACAAAGCTGTTTAGGATGGCTGAGCGTCAGTGTCAATGCAGTTAATTCCATGTATTTATTGTAGTTAAACAGCTTTGTGCCAACTACAATGGCCCCTAAATATGAAAATGTGAGATCTGAACTGTGAATACACTTGGCTAAGACAGATACAGAGAAATGAGCAACGTGTTTTAAGTCATATATCTCAATTCCTGAATTCTCAGTAACCTCTAAGCACACATGAAATGACATTTCGTAAATTTGTTACAACCAGGAAGCCAGACAAAAAAAAAATGCACCACCAAAACATACATCTGGGGAGGGTAAATAGGCAATCAATGTTAAATAAAGCTAGAAATGACAGTTACCAGGGCTTAGAAATAAAGCCTCAGTGGCATCAATTGCCAGGATAGTGCTAAGCAGCTGTCAAAGTACTGTTACCAAGGTATTGGGTTAACAGGCTGCAAATTGGAAAAGGTTTCTTCAATATGCTTCATAAATCCTTGTGGATGGTACACAAACATACTGGTTGTATGTACACAGCTGTGTTATAACCTTGACCAAGAAATAATGAATTTTTCTTGTTACAGCTAAACCTTCCCAGCAGTTGGGGATGTGACAGTAATTGATTCCCATTCACAGCTCCATTGTTCTTTAGGAAATAAACAGTTTCAACCATGTATGTGGGTACGCCAAGTGAAGAAAATGCAGGTAATGACTAAAATGAGTTATAGAGGCTATTAGGTTTTTCAAACATAGGCAACCAAAACTCGGGCTGCTAAAATATCTTCATACAATTAAAAGCGGAAAGCTTCATGAATTAATAATTTATCCTTGTGATAGAGCAGCCTTGCTGCTAAAAATGAGCATGGTATTAATGTGTTGTAGCAAGTTGGAAGATTTCTGTGAGACATGAAATAGAGGGATTCATTATTTGCAGTATTTGACAGCTATGTTTTCAGAATTTTCTCCAAAATCAAACTTACCTCATGTGACAAATAAAAGGCAGCTATTCCCAGAGGCCAGAAGCAGCACAGCATGGAAAATACACTGAGGCCAAGGTGGTCCCTTGGTGGCATCATTAAGAAGTTGTCTTCACTTTCTGTGTCACTTGAATAGTCACTCTGCATAGAACAAAAACAACTGTGTTAATGTGATGTGGAGAACGAACATACAAGGTATAATAAAGACAAACCGAACCAACAAACACGAGGATTTCATATTCAGCTTAGAACTTTTAACATAGAGGAACCTGTACACAAAACTTGTTCAGTTTATTTATAAAAGACAGAATGTTTTAGAACACAAGCCAAACAATATAAACGCTAATGTAAAGTAACTCTGTCAGTTTATTTTAAATTCCCAAAAGCAAGTCCTTATAATTGAAGACATAATATACTCACCTCTCCAGCAGCATCTATGTCTTACTTTGCCACAGTTCCTGTGATGCAGCCTAAGCCCTTGTACACACGGTCGGACATTCCGACGGAAAATGTCCGATCGGACCGCGTTGTCGGATAATCCGACCGTGTGTGGGCTACATCGGACTTTTTCCGTTGGAATGGCCGACCAAGAAAGTTTGAGAGCTGGATATAAAATTTTCCGACAACATGTTCCGATTGGACTTTGTCCAATTGTGTGTAGAGAATTCCGATCGGACAAAGTGCCATTGCATGCTCATATCAAATTCCTAGACCAAAGCTATTGGCTACTAGCCTGAACGTAGTCCCGTCATAATGAAATAACGTCATCACGTTACGTACGATCAGATTTTCCGACAACTTTGTCCGACCGTGTCTATGCAACACCAGTTTCAGACAAAATCCAACGGATTTTGTTGTCGGAATGTCCAACCGTGTGTACAAGGGCTTAGACACTTCAGGATTCGACTTTCCGGGAAGTGCCGACTCCCTGTGTCCCCTGTTGTACATTGTGGTAGCATCTTCCAACCCCTATATCATGCTCTACAGTACAGTCCTGTAGTTAAGAGTTGCATATTGCAACCACAAGGTACAAAAGGGCACACGGCATCAGACACACCCTGAAAGGTCAAACTCTAAATAGTTTGAAGGGGGAAGCAGTGCTGAAAAGCAGAGAAGGCTGACGGCAGAGGTTGGCAGGCTTGTTGCATGACTCACCCCTGTGGGGGGACAGGATATGAGACTGTGCCAGGGCTTCACTAGGGAAGGAGAGGCTATAAGATGGTCTGGTGCTGGGCATCACTAGGGAAGGAATGGATATAATAAATTGTTATGCCAGTCACCCCAGGGGAAGGACAGGTAATAATACATTCCAGTGCCAGTCATCCCTGAGGAATTACAGGATATAAGAAATGCAGGTGCCAGCCATCCCTGTGGAAGCCGAGGATATAAGAAATTCTGGTGCCAGTTATCCCAGGGAAGGAGAGGATATAAGATTTTTTGGAGCCAGTCATCACTGGGAAAGTGAAGGATAAAAAATATTCTAGTGCCAGTTATCACCAGGAAAAGAGAGGATATAATAAATTCTGATGCCAGTCACCACTGGGGAAGGAGAGGATATAAGATGATCTAGTGCTGGGCATGCCAGGGAGAGAGTATACGACATTCTTACATCCCTGAGAAAGGAGGGGATATAAGAAATTCTGGTGCTAGTTATCCCTGCATAAGGAGATGATATAAGATGTTCTAGTGCTGGGCATCCCAGGGAGAGAATATAAGACATTCTGACATCGCTCATCCCTGGGAAAGGAAGGGGTATAAGAAATTCTGGTGCTGGTTATCCCTGCATAAGCAGATGATATAAGATGTTCTAGTGCCAGTCATCCCTGGGAAAGCAGAGTATATACAGTGCCTTGAAAAAGTGTTGATATTCCTTGAATTTTTCCACATTTTGTCATGTTACAACCAAAAACGTAAATGTATTTTATTGGGATTTTATGTGATAGGCCAACACAAAGTGGCACATAATTGTGAAGTAGAAGGAAATTGATAAATGGGTTTCAAATTTTTTATACAAATAAATATCTAAAAAGTGTGGAGTGCATTTGTATTCAGCCTCCTTTACTCTGATACCCCTAACTAAAATCTAGTGGAACCAATTGCCTTCAGAAGTCACCTAAATAGTAAATAAATTCCACCTGTGTGTAATTTAATCTCAGTCTAAATACAGCTGTTCTGTGAAGCCCTCTGAGGTTTGTTAGAGAACCTTAGTGAACAAACAGCATCACGAAGGCCAGGAAAACACATCAGACAGGTCACAGATAAAGTTGTGGAGATGTTTAAAGCAGGGTTAGGTTATAACAAAATATCCCAAGCTTTGAACATCTCATGGAGCAATGTTCAATCCATCATCCAAAAATGGAAAGAGTATGGCACAACGCAAACCTACCAAGACATGGCCATCCACCTAAACTGATAGGCTGGGCAAGGAGAGCATTAATCAGAGAAGAGGCTCATGGTAATTCTGAAGGAGCAGGTCCAACGCTCAGGTGAGTGAATCTGTCTACAGGACAACTATTAGTCGTGCACTCCACAAATCTGGTCTTTATGGAAGAATGGCAAGAAGAAAGCCATTGTTGAAAGAAAGCCATAAGAAGTCCCATTTGCAGTTTTCGAGAAGCTATGTGGGGGACACAGCAAACATGTGGAAGAAGGTGCTCTGGTCAGATGAGACCAAAATTTAACTTTTTGGCCTGAAAGCAAAACGCTATATGTGTCCGAAAACTAACACTGCACATCACCCTGAACACCCCATCCCACCATGAAACATGTTGGTGGCAGCATCATGTTGTGGGAATGCTTTTTTTCAGCAGGGAGAGAGAAGCTGGTCAGAGTAGATAGGAAGATAGATGGAGCCAAACACAGGGCAATCTTAGAAGAAAACCTGTTATAGTCTGCAAATGAAGATTGGAGCGGCGGTTCGCATTTCAGCAGAACAACCCTAAACATACAACCAGAACTACAATGGGATGGTTTAAATCAAAGCATATTAATGTGTTAGAAAGGCCCAGTCAAAGTCCAGACCTAAATCCAACTGAGAATCTGTGGCAAGACTTGAAAATTGCTGTTCACAGACGCTCTCCGTCCAATCTGACAGAGTTTGAACTGTTTTGCAAAGAAGAATAGGCAATAATGTCACTATCTAGATGTGCAAAGCTGGTAGAGACATCCCCAAAAAGACTTGCAGCTGTAATTGCAGCGAAAGGTGGTACTACAAAGTATTAAATCAGGGGGGCTGAATACAAATGCACGCCACACTTTTCACATATTTATTTGTAAAATAATGTTGAAAACCATTTATCATTTTCCTTCCACTTCACAATTATGTGCCACTTTGTGTTGGCTTATCACATAAAATCCCAATAAAATAAATTTACATTTTTGGTTATAACATGACACAATTTGGAAAATTTCAAGGGGTGTGAATACTTTTTCAAGGCACTGTAAGACATTCTGATGCCAGTCATCCCTGGGGAAGGAGAGGACATAAAATTGGTTGGTGCCAGTCATCACTCAGATTTTAAAATATGTTAGCGCCTGTTATCCCTGGGCAAAGAGAGGTATAAGAAATGTTGGTGCCATCCATCACTTTTTGTATGAATGCAAATGTTAACTAATCATTAGTGCCCACTGTTCATTTCATTCAGAATTATCTACACCTTTCAATATTAGCTTTTTTCCTGCTAATCTTGTTGCCAGCAATGAAACCACATAACTCAATCATGGGGATAGGAGGAATAGATTGGATAAGATCACCCAACAGGTGTGTGAATGGGAGTTTGATCACATTACATTCAGACAGTTACGGAATTTATCTCTTTCTTTGGTGCACTTCTATAACCATAAACTGTATTCCAAAAAGCCAGTAAAAAAAAAATATATATATTTCGTTTCTGACAGGACGCCAAAAGATTCTCTTTTTACAGCAGGCATTATATTTATACCCATTTTATGATAAAATATCACATTAAAATTGTGTATTTTGCCAGTCACAGCCACATAAAAAAAAGAAAATAAATTTATGTGAATTATCAACGGTTCTGTATGGGAATTCATGCACAAACTGCACAGCTAATGCTTTTAATTATTTGAGGATTATGGATAAGAGGGGAATATGACAAGAGGGTTTTAATGAAAAAACGAGATGTGTCTGCTAACAAGGGACTTTTGGCAAACCCTATACACTGCTCAAAGCAAATGTACTTTTGTAATTATTGTCACATGTAAGCAAAATTACTGGGAATGTTCTGAAACATCATTAAGAATAACTGGAGGAGAGTTAATTTCCATTAATTTCTTCTTAGTTTATCCACATCAATACTGGGCACGTTCACCCCCTTCCTTCTCAGATCATTTTTCAGCTTTCAGTGCTCTCGCACTTTCAATGACAATTGCGCGGTCATGCTACACTCTACCCAAATGAAATTTTTATCTTTTTGTTCACTCAAATAGAGCTTTATTTTGGTGGTATTTATTTATGACTCCATTTTTTTTTTTTTTTTGCAAAATAAGCGGAAAAAGAGCAGAATATTGAAAAAAAACAATCTTCTTCTTTCTATTTTAAAATGAATCCAATGAAATAGAATTTTGTCATAAATTTAAGCCAAAATGTATTCTGCTATGTTTTTGTTAAAAAAAAATCCGTTAAGTGTATAATAATTGGTTCGTGTGGATCACGGACATATGTACGCAAATGATCATGTACAGATGTGCGCAGATGATCACGGACATATGTGTGCAGATAATCATTGGGACATGTGATTTTAGTGGGACATAGGTGGGGGACATGTGTTTTTATTATTAAGAGAACATGTGTTTTGGGGACATTGTGTGGGGACACAATGTGTGGGGACATGTGTGTTTACACTAGGTTGGTGATCAGTGAGTAAAAAGCTGTAGAAAACAGCACATACTCACTGATCACCAGCCGGCTGCAGCGATCTGCTCTCTTCTCCTCACCGACAACTTCCGTGTGAGGAGAGGAGAGCCAATTGCCTAGCAACCGACTCTGTGTTTACATCACATGATGACTGGAATTGGACACTGCCGTCATGTGATCAGGTGGGCCAATCACAGAGCCCTCCTGCCGATTGGAGATGCGCCGTGTTCCTGAACGTCCACTCAGAAGGAGAGAGCGCCCACCAGACCATATATGTACATTGGCCGGATGGGAAGTGGTTAAATACTGACTTGCATAGGATACACACAAGTACACACAGGTATAACCTTTAAATGCCATATGACTAACTTAGCATACACACAGATATAAACTGTTAATGCTTTGCGGCTAGCTTAAAGTGGCACTAAACTCTGGTTTAAAAAACAAATATATAGGCATGTATTCTTAAGTCAAATAGTATCTTCTATGGCTCTCAGTCTCCACCAAATCTTCATATTTCATTCTTATGCTGCTGTGATTCATCATCCTTTTAGAGAGTGGGCTACGTTCTTCCTCTATGCATACACATTCTTTCTCTATGCATGGGCATAGCATAAGGGGTTGCAGGGGTCACAATCGCAACCCTGCCCCTAGCTCCAGTGGGCCCCTGAAGCCTCCTTGTCATATTATCATATCCTCCTCAAAGTCCAGCTCCGATCTGCCCTAGGGCCCTACAGCCACGCTCCAGTACTGGACTTCCACTTTGCTTTCCCCAGTCCACACCCCTCTGTTCTCATTGGCTGGGGAAAAGTTGTGAGCCATTTCCTGAATGGAGAAGAACATGGGGTGAGAACAGCCCAGGATGGTGAAGTGTCTGTGCTGTGTGCTGGCAACACGGAATGGTAACTGTCCTCAGCGAGTTAAGAGGAGGAGAGTGCGGTCCTGTAGCCATGATGGGACCAATGTCACTCTCTTTTGTCGCTTCTCAGGCTTCTAACAAAGGTATTAGCTATTCTTTACCTCCTTTTCAGAAAGGGCAGCCTTAAAGCGGGAGTCCGCCGGGACTCCGCGTTTTTTTTTTTTTTAAAAGCCAGCAGCTACAAATACTGCAGCTGCTGACTTTTAAAATAGTGACACTTACCTGTCCAGCGCGCCGGCGATGTCGGCACCCGAAGCCGATCTCTAGATCGTCTCTCGGGTCCTGCCGCCGCCATCTTGGGTATGGGAATCAGGAAATGGAGCCTTTCGGCTTCATTTCCCGGTTCCCTACTGCGCATGCGCGAGTCGCGCTGCGCAATAAGGACGGTCCCCGCTGCCTCTGGGATCTGTGTGTTTCCCAGCGGGCAGCGGGGCACTTGTGGAAAGGGGCGGGCACTTGCGGAAAGGGGCGTAATCTACGCCCCTTTCCGCAGAGAGCTATCCTGGAAGTGGGTGCAGATACCTGTACTGTACAGGTATCTGCACCCCCCTCCCCCCTGAAAGGTGCCAATTGTGGCGCCGGAGGGGGGGAGGGTTCCAATGAGCGGAAGGTCCACTTTAGGGTGGACCTCCGCTTTAATGAAGCAGAACTCTGCAGATATGGTGTTCTAGGTATGTTTATGATATAGATTGTGTCTATATTTGCTCCCACATCATCCATAATAAAGTTATAAAGTAAACTTATTAATGAAGTCACAGTCACTGGGCTGATTTACTAAAACTGGAGAGTACAAAATCTGGTGCAGCTCTGCATAGAAAACAATCCGCTTCCTTGTTTTTTTTAGGTCAAAGCTTATTTGAACAAACTGAAGTTAGAAGCTGATTGGCTACCATGCACTGCTGCACCAGATTTTGTACCCTCTAGATTTAGCAAATCAACACCAATGTGTCACAATGCTTTTCATATCAGTGTTCTAAGTTTTGCCAAAAACTAGTTTAGAGTACTTACAACAAATATGCAAAAACAAGCTGACATTCACCATCTTCATAGTTGCCAACATTGTCAAAAAATGTATAGGGACACTTTTTTGTCTGTAGGTGGAGTCCTATTATAATTAGGGGTGGGACATAGCAGGGGAAGGAAACATGCTTTAAACTAAATATTGGGCATGGCTTAAAGAGGGTGTGGTTAGAGTCTGAGATGAAAGAGGGATGGAGAGAGAATGAAGAGAGGGATGGAGGAAGAAAGAGAGGGAGAGAGAAATAAAGATGCAGCTTGCTACTTTGTCACCAGAGATACAGAGCTTACTTGTCACCAGAGATACATTGCTCATTTGTCACCAGAGATACATTGCTCATTTGTCACCAGAGATACATTGCTCATTTGTCACCAGAGATACAGCGATCAATTGTCACAAGAGATACAGTGCTCATTTGTCACCAGAGATACAGCGCTCACTTGTCACCAGAGATACATTGCTCATTTGTCACCAGAGATACAGCGCTCACTTGTCACCAGAGATACAGAGATACATTGCTCATTTGTCACCAGAGATACAGCGATCACTTGTCACAAGAGATACATTGCTCATTTGTCACCAGAGATACAGCGATCACTTGTCACAAGAGATACAGTGCTCATTTGTCACCAGAGATACAGCGCTCACTTGTCACCAGAGATACATTGCTCATTTGTCACCAGAGATACAGCGCTCACTTGTCACCAGAGATACAGTGCTCATTTGTCACCAAAGATGCAGTTTGTTACTTGCTACCAGAGATGCAGCTCTCACTTGTCACCAGAGATGCAGCACTCACTTGTCACCAGGATTGCAGTGCTCACTTGCTACCAGAGATGCAGCGCTCACTTGTCACCGGAGATGCAGTGCTCGCTTGTCACCAGAGATGCAGCGCTCACTTGTCACCAGAGATACAGTGCTCACTTGTCACCAGAGATGCAGTGCTCACTTGTCACCAGAGATGCAGTTTACTCATCACCAGAGATGCAGCTTACTTGGCACAAGAGATTCAGCACCCACTTGTCACCAGGGATGCAGCGCTCACTTGCTACCAGAGATGTAGCGCTCACTTGTCACCAGAGATGCAGTGCTCACTTGTCACCAGAGATACAGTGCTCATTTGTCACCAGAGATACAGCGCTCACTTGTCACCAGAGATACATTGCTCATTTGTCACCAGAGATGCAGCACTCACTTGTCACCAGAGATGCAGTGCTCACTTGTCACCAGAGATGCAGCGCTCACTTGTCACCAGAGATGCAGCGCTCACTTGTCACCAGAGATGCAGCACTCACTTGTCACCAGGATTGCAGCGCTCACTTGCTACCAGAGATGCAGCACTCACTTGTCAACAGAGATGCAGTTTACTTGTCACCAAAGATGCGGCTTACTTGGCACCAGAGATTCAGCACTCACTTGTCACCAGAGAAGTAGCGCTCACTTGTCACCAGAGATGCAGTGCTCACTTGTCACCAGAGATGCAGTGCTCACTTGTCACCAGGATTGCAGTGCTCACTTGCTACCAGAGATGCAGAACTCACTTGTCAACAGAGATGCAGTTTACTCATCACCAGAGATGCAGCTTACTTGGCACAAGAGATTCAGCACCCACTTGTCACCAGGGATGCAGAGCTCACTTGCTACCAGAGATGTAGGGCTCACTTGTCACCAGGGATGCAGTGCTCACTTGTCACCAGGGATGCAGTGCTCACTTGTCACCAGGGATGCAATGCTCACTTGTCACCAGAGATGCAGCGCTCACTTGTCAGCAGAGATGCAGCGCTCACTTGTCACCAGAGATGCAGCACTCACTTGTCACCAGGATTGCAGCGCTCACTTGCTACCAGAGATGCAGCACTCACTCGTCAACAGAGATGCAGTTTACTTGTCACCAAAGATGCGGCTTACTTGGCACCAGAGATTCAGCACTCACTTGTCACCAGGGATGCAGCGCTCACTTGCTACCAGAGATGTAGCGCTCACTTGTCACCAGAGATGCAGCTCACTTATCACCAGTGATACAGCACTCACTTGCCTGCAGCTTACTTATCACTAGAGGTGCAGCTTACTTGTCACCACAGATGCAGCACTCACTTGCCAATGGTGTGGGGGTTCCCCTTAAGATGGGGGTTCCCCTTAAGATCCATACCAGACTGAAGGCTCTGGTATCATCTTGGGGGGAACCTCATGCAAATAATTTTTTTTTAGATTTTGGCGGGGTTCCCCTTCAAGATTCTCAGCACACAAGTGGCACTGCAAGTTGGATCATCTTGATCCGACTTCTGGTGTGACTTCTAGTCAAATCAATGGGCTCCCATAGGGAACCATTGATTTTGAATAGAGGCAGAGAAATGCTTTTCTGGCGTCAGTACTATGTATGCGGGCATGAAGCCTTTAAAGCCAGAAAACACCCCGCCAAAAACTGCTGATAACAGCCTATGTGTGCATGGATTAGTAGGATAACTTGATGGGGAGTTTATTGACTGTAGAAAAAAATGTTTACTGCCAAAAACAGCTGCTGTAAAAAGTCCAAAAATGTCCAGGGTGTATGAGGCCTGTATGTTACTTTCACATACTGAAAAAAAGCACATCTCCATTCATAAATTTCCCCCAATGTTCTGCCACATACAAAAAGATTGAATGCACTGTCCACCCAGCACAGCATATGACACATGTTACAACTGCAATATATTCATCACATAGAACTCCAAGCCCTGGCATATTTTATTATATTTGTATAAGCATATATTGCCAGATGGTGTCACTTCCACTGGAATCATAAACAGCCTAAGGTATAGCCGGGTATAGTGGCTTTCTTTGACTATATCAAGGCTTTTCCCAATTTCCAGAAAAATTATTACATTTGACATCATATGCTGGCACTTTCGTTTACATTTGTAAGTAGATTTTATGGCTTTATTTACTCATTTAAAAAAAATTAACTGAGATCAACTTATTATTTCAAGGGGCACATGGGAACCTTTTCCCTTTGTGAATGAGCTTGGAGTATATTGGTAACAAGATCACGAGGTGGTGTTGGAGTTCACATATTTTTGAAGACTAATGTTCACCGATCAACTTCCTGCACATATGATTTTGGGAAGATTAATGGACTGGTGTTTGCATGATTTTATCACTATCAAGATACAAATTTGTGTTAATGTTGTACAAATATGCAAATATATTTTTATGGATATGGTTTGAAAGCATTTTCACATTTGTATAATTTACTTAAATATTTATTGGTTAGCACTACACACAATTTACTGTTTATTAATGGATTTGAAGATCTGTGAGTGATACACAGATTGTGCTGGCTTGTTGTATAGAATTTTGTTTTATGGGTACATATATTTTAATTTTTAATTTTGGGCAAAAAAGAAAATGAATGCCAACAGGCCCACAAAAAAATGAAACAGGGGTTTAGGACACTAGGAACTAGACTACTGCAGCAGAAGAAAATCTTGCAAACGTGTGAACAGAGAAACAGGTGGGAGCCTTCGAAATCTGCAAAAAGAAGCTTAAAGTGGTTGTAAAGGCAGAAGCCTTCTGTGTGCAGCAGCCTCCCCAGCAGCCCCCTAATACGTACCTGAGCCCCATCTCTGTCCAGCGATGCCCACGAGTTACTTGGCCGTCCAAGACTCTACCTCCTGATTGGCTGAGACACAGCAGATGCGCCATTGGCTTCCGCAGCTATTAATCAAAATCAGTTAGCCAATCATGAGAGAGCGGCGGCAGGGCCAAATGGAAGCTCTATGTCTGAATGGACACACAAAGCTGCAGTTCGGCTCGGGTGCCCCCATAGCTATCTGCTTGCTGTGGGGGCACCTGACAGGAGGGAGGGGCCAGGAGCACATCTAGTGGAAAAATCCAGGTCCAGAAGCAGAATTCCCTCTGTGAAAGCCTGCAGGAGAAAGCGACAATGTCACCTTATGATGAAACGCATCGGCAGGAGGGATGTGTTGAAGTCACCATGCTGTTTTGCATCCCAGAGGATGAGTGATCTGTGTTTAGCCTGCCGGCTCTTTTAACCACTTGCTTACTGGGCACTTAAAACCCCCTCCTGTCCAGACCAATTTTCAGCGCTGATGCACTTTGAATGACAATTGCGCGGTCATACAACACTGTACCCTAATTAAATTTTTAGAATTTTTTCCCAAAAATAGAGCTTTCTTTTGGTGGTATTTGATCACCTCTGCGGTTTTTATTTTTGTTAAAAAAATGTAAAAAGACCAAATTTTTAAAACAAAATTTATATTTTTTTATATTTTGTTATAACATTTTGCAAACAGGTAATTTTTCTCCTTCATTGATGTACGCTGATGAGGTGGCACTGATGGGCACTAATAGTGATGGGCACTGATAGGTGGCAGTGATGGGCACTGATGGGTGGCAATAATGGGCATTGATCAGCAATGGTTGGTTACACTGATAGGCAGCACTGCTAGGTGGCACTGATTGGCACCACTGGTGGGCATTGATAGAAGGCACTTGTAGGCATTGATAGGTGTCACTCATGGGCATTGATAGGTGGCACTGTGGGCACTGGCAGGGGGTACTGGTGGCACAGATGAGGCAGAATTGCCTCTTCCTCTTCAGGACCGATGTCCCTTGCACATAAGCCGGTGATCGGCTTTTTTTCTCCTCGCGCTTATAGCGTGAGGAGAAAAAAAAACTATTACCGAGCTTTTGTTTACATCATGTGATCAGCTGCCATTGGCTGATCATAGGGCGTGCCGCACGTGCCCTGCAGGGGGCACATGCAATGGGGAGGCAAGTCCATGCTGTGGCCGTCATTCGTGTATACAGCAGACGCCAAGAAGTTAATTTATGGAAGTTTTGTACATAATTGATGTAAGTGCAATACTTTTATATATACTGTATAATAAAGCCTAGACAGGATTACACTAGGGTTAGCTTCTTTTTCTGGGGCCTCTGATAATTGGGACAAGATCTGTCTTCACGGTGGTTGTGAGGAGTATGAGATCCCACTACAACGATCCATGCCACAATCAATTCCATTTATAAGCATCCACGTAAGCATAAAGGACTTGGCAGGGCTATAGTCACATGCCTGTTTTGCTTGCTTTCTGGTAAGGGGGTTTGGGGTTTTTAGACCCCATATCCCTCCATAAAGAGTACCTGTCACTGCCTATTGCTGTCTCAAGGGATGCTTACATTCCTTGTGACAGCAATAAAAGTGATCAGAAAACTTTTTTTAAGGTATAGTGTAAAAAATAAAAATAAAAAAAATAAATACTTTTTTTTAAAGCACCCCCGTCCCATGTGCTCATGCACCAAAGAAAACGCATACGTAAGTCACACTTGCAAATGTAAATAGTGTTTAAATCACACATGTGAGGTATCAACACAATCGTTAGACTGAGAGCAATAATTCTGCGTGCAATTTTATAGCGTAACATGTTAGATATCTATTTACTCGGCATAACATCATCTTTCACAATATACAAAAAAAGTGGCTAAGTTTACTGTTTCTTTTTTTGTTATTCATCGAACTGTATTTTTTCCCAAAAAATTGCATTTGAAAAACCACCACTTTACCAATATTTTAAAGACCGACATAAAATAATGCAACAATCAGCATTTTATTTTCTAGGGTCTTTGCTAAAAATATATATATATAATGTCTGGGGGTTCTAAGTAATTTTCTAGCAAAGAATACTGATTTTAACCACTTCACTACCCACCCATTATCATATGACATCCGCAGAAGGGCTCTCCCATTCTGAGCAGGCGTCATATGACGTCCTCGGCTTCCCGGCGGTATAGGGGTGCGCACACTGTCGCTTCACCAGGGAGTCGATGCGCACTCCCAGACGGCTGCGATGTCCACTGGGTGCACACGATCGCTCATGACAGAGCAGGAACTGTGTGTAAACACACAGATCCACGACCTGTCAAGGGAAAAGGAGATCGGTCAAGTCCCCTAGTCAGTCCCATCCCCCCACAGTTAGAATCACTCCCTAGGTAACACGCTTAACCCCTTGGTTGCCCCCTAGTGTTAACTCCTTCCCTGCCAGTGACATTTATACAGTAATCAGTGGATATTTTATAGCACTGATCGCTGTATAAATGTCAATGGTCCCAAAATAGTGTCAAAAGTGTCCGATATGTCTGCTGCAATGTCACATTTACGATAAAAATCACAGATCACCACCATCAATAGTAAAAAAATATAAAATTTCATAAATCTATTCCCTGTTACCTATTTTGCAGTCGCTAAAACTTTTGCACAAACCAATCAATATATGCTCATTGTGATTTTTTTTTTACCAAAAATATGTAGAAGAATACATATCGGCCTAAACAGAAAAAAAAATTTAGTTTTTTTTTAAATTTGGGATATTTATTATAGCAAAAACTAAAAAAAATTTTGTTTTTTTCAAACTTGTCACTCTTTTTTTTGTTTATAGCGCAAAAAAAAAAAAATGAGGTGAGAAATACCAGCCAAAAAAAAGCTCTATTTGTGGGGAAAAAAATTATAACAATTTCATTTGGGTACAATGTCTCATGACTGCGCAATTGTCATTCAAAATGTTACAGCGCTGAAAAGCTGAAAATTGGCCTGGGCAGGAAGGGGGTGAAAATGCCCTGTATTGAAGTGTTTAAATTGTAAACAAGTGTCACAAATAGGCTTGGTCTTGAAGTGGTTAAATGTGGGTACTAACACTAATTGTATTTAAAAATAAAGTAATCTTTTAATGAATACATAGCTGCATGAATTGCTGTTTTTTTATTTTTTTTATCTGTCTGGAGTTCAGCTTTAATGAAAAACTAGGAGATGACAGGAGGGAGGAGGTGTGTGTGGGTTCTCTAACTGTAAGGATAATTAGTTATTAAAGCAAGTATTTTTAAGCACATAAAGAAAATTTGGCTGGAACAGGAAGATGCTTGAAGAAATAGAAGAGATAAGCACAATAGCAAAAGAACGGAAAACAGTGATGAGTCAGGAGGCAGAAGTTGCAGTCTGTGGCTTAGCAATAGGAAAGCAATCATTGTAAGTGCCTATCAGTCAGCACTTTGACTTATAAAGTTGTGCCATAGAGTGTTCGTCTCATGTGATGCCAAGATTTGCAGAATGGAAGTTTTAGAAGCACGGGGGTGATTGACAGATTTGCAACACGCATTCCTTTGTAACTTCACTAAAACAATTCGGTATGTCAATTGTCCCACGTCAATGGAGATGGAGATGTTAAACCAAGTATATTAAGCATCCAGTAGCATAAGCGTTTAAGATGCAGGTACTCAATAAAGGTGAAGATGTTTAAAATATAACTTTATTAAGGGGAAAGTATAGTTTATTTTTTGTTAGATGTGTAAAAGAGATCAGCTTATCAAAACGCGTTAAAAATTTTAAGTCCTCTCTATGTATAGTTTGTAATTATTTAGGTACTTGGGGTCAGCCATATTTTCATGGTATATGTAGGCTCTATTCTATTCCTCCTTCTTATAATGGAAGTCTATAGCTCTGGAGACCCAATGAAAACAATACATTCACTATGTGGCTGATATCTTATCGTAACTGCATTTAAAGAGGAACTTCACTCCTCGTGTTTTTTTTCTTATTTTTTATAATCCTCCAATCTGATCGTTTTCCCTAGGTTATCCACTATAAAAATACTTACATGGCCAGTAAATCCAGCATTGATCTGCCATGATCCTCTGCTCTGCTGCCACATACTGGGCCCTGCACTGCTATCAGGATTCTGCCTCCTCCAGCCCTAGTGTAGAAGCCAATGCTTTGTGGGTATGTAACGTGTATATCCCCGAGAGGCCCCAGAAGCAGGGTCCATGTCATTCTTGCCTAGGT
Source organism: Lithobates pipiens (assembly GCF_037356315.1). NCBI lineage: Eukaryota > Metazoa > Chordata > Amphibia > Anura > Ranidae > Lithobates > Lithobates pipiens. The sequence goes on along the minus strand of NW_027507758.1, from coordinate 144,989,382 downwards.
GAGAATGGAGAAAGGGGGAGGGGCTAAAGCAAGAAAAAAAAAGTTTTTTGTTTTTTTTTATTTGGTGGGGGGGGGGGGGGGGGGGTGAGGGTTACAATGGTATAAAAGGATTTTTGAGGGACTGTAGTTTAATGCAGGGTTTCCTTTAGTGGCTTATATACAAATATGCAATTATAGCACAATGACAAAAATACTATGAACAGAAGCAGAAATATAGAATGTGACATTCACGTCAAAAATTACTTTAAGAGGAGAATTGCAATAATTACTCAAAATCTTTGCTCACTGAAAATATACTGCCATTTTATTTCATTAATCAATGATCTTGACCTGGATTAAATAACAGTATTTGTTATGTCATCATGCTATGTAACATGAAATTTAAATAAATTTCATGGAAGTGCGCATGCGCGGCGCCCTGTGATGGTCGCCTGAACACAGGGCTCCGCAACGTCCCAGCCTTTCCGCTCGCCCAGCAGCTGAACGCCGGCGAATAACTCGGCGCCTTGTACGGCGGAGGTTCCCACCGACACAAGGGCACTAGCGGATGCCTAAAGGGAAAGCGAGGAGAGGGCTGAGCACCCGTCTCGCTGTCCTCCCCGGAGCGGCCGACATAGCCAAGATGGCGGCGGAGCAGCCGCCTCACGAGGCCCTCACTGGAGCGACAGGCTCTTCTCCCTGGAGGGACAGACTCCATGCAGAGGTATGTGGAGGGGGCCTCCCCCAACAGCTCCAGGGAGGTCCACAGTCCCCTGCTTCCACAATTTCACTCATTCAGCATACACTGGAGGACTTTCCTAACCTATCTCCTGAAGGGGAACACAGATCACCACATACAGAAGCTTTTATAAACGCAGCACAGCTCATACCTCAGCCATCCCAGTCCCCTCAATCACAGGACATGTCTGCTATGTTCTCCAGATTTGCAGAGCTGCTTGATAAGGGGCTAGCGCAGACGGCATCTAGAATTACCTCTGATATTAAATCTGATCTCCATATGCTAGGCTCCCGCATTGAAAGTATTGAACTTAAATTGGATGCCACGATCGATCGAGTGAACCAGAATTCCGATCGTTTCCAGGAACTACACGATCAACTTGAGGGGGCTTACGCCAAAATCGACGATTTGGAAAATAGATCCCGCAGACTTAATTTCCGCATCAGGGGGCTCCCTGAATCGGTAACAGATGTACATGACGCTGTTCATTCACTCATTAAGACCCTAATCCCTGATATCAGATCACACCGAATGGAGCTGGATCGCGCTCACAGAGCACTGGGCCCCCCACGTCAGGATGGGCTCCCACGCGATATAGTGGTTAAACCGCACTACTACAGCGTCAAGGAAGAGGTGATGAAGAGAGCTCGATCATCACCCCAACTACAAATTCTGGGTCACCAAATTCAACTATATGCTGACATTTCTCCCTTTACTATCCAAAAAAGGCGATCACTCAAACCATTGCTGACAATCCTGACTCAGAAGAACATTAAGTACTGGTGGTTATTCCCATTTGGCTTGAAGTTTGATTTTAACGGTAAACCTCACCGCTTCACCTCATTCCATGAAGGAGAACTGCTGCTCCGCAAGCTAGGCCTCCTCCCTGCGGATCCACCGTCCCCCATGCAGACTGCTTCTTCTGGGATGGCCAAACGTCCGCCACCATCCAGCCCTCTCACTTCACTCTGGATCTCCCCCAAACACAAGAAAGCTAAAGATGGTCTTCCTCCATGATAAGGACATAGTCCTATTTTTGGCACAAAAATTTTCTTTTTCTAAGGGACTCCTTGTGGTTTTTTCTTCTCTTTTGATGGAGTCTGAACCTTTTTAGGTTCTTTGGTTTCAGGACCTTCGGTTTGCTGTTTTATATCGTTTTTACCCCTTTACAACGCCTAAGTGGTGTCCAAGTCATATATCACATTCATTAGTTATGGCTTGCTACAGGTGTTCAGTTTTCTCTGCTAATTTTATACTGCTTGCTTTTAGATTGGTGTTGTGGGGGCTGGGACGTTCCTACTGAGCACTCTTTCCTTTCTGGGTGGGACAGTCCCTGAGGGGCCTGTTGCATCTAGACTGGACGTTTCCTCCGTTGTGAGGATAGAAATGTCGTCTTCCTTCGGTGGGAGGAGCCGATATTATCCCCCACCAGGGAAAATTGTGTATGTTTTGTTTTTGTTTTTCTTTATTGTCTGCTTCATTTTCTTCTTTTTCCTCCTTTCTCTCCATGCTATAGCTCAAGAAGCGGTTTCTCTCTCCCTTATGGTTCCTAGGGAAGCATGGTGGTTGTCCCCGGCGTTTCGCAGTCTGCAGCTGGTAACAAGCGAGAAGGTAGGTCATAAGGATATCCCTACCTTCTGTACCTTTCTGCTCCATGGCTAACATTCCCCACCACAAACCAATATTGCGACTAGCCTCCCATAATGTGCAGGGTCTTAACTCACCAATCAAACGTAAAAAGATTTTCCAGCATTGTCACTCCCTAAAAATTGATATCCTCCTTCTTCAAGAAACACATTTCCCGAAATCTTATCAACCCTCTTTCATTCACGCAAAATTCCCCAAATTTTACTTAGCTAATTCTGACAACAAAACCAAGGGGGTAGGTATTTGCTTTTCCGGAAGGGTGCAATTTTCTCTAGTTTCCGAATTTAAAGACCCAGGGGGTAGATTTCTTCTTCTTAAAATAATTATTGATGAACAAATTTACTCTCTTATCTCATACTATGCTCCCAACAAGGGGCAAGCAAAGTTTTTCCAATCCATGCTTAGCACCTTGTCTCCACTGACGGAAGGAATAGTTATTTACGGCGGTGATTCTAATTTAGCTTTTGATTATGGGGTGGACAAATCACGACCCCACGGAAGGGATAGGGTTCGTCCGACTAAGCAGAGCCTTAAGGTAGCCAGACAATTATATCACTATGGTCTGATCGATGCCTGGAGGGAACTTAATCCCAAGGTTCGGGATTATACTCACTACTCTAGTCCTCACCAAACTTTTGCAAGAATTGATCATTTCTTTATCCTCCAACAACATATCCCACTAGTGTGTCGGTCTTTCATTAGGGACTCTGCTTACTCGGACCATTCCATGGTCCTGCTATCCATTCAGGGAGGTTCGATCCCTCGTTCAGAGTTTCATTGGCGTTTAAATGCCTCCATTCTCAGCAACCCTGTACATGTTACGGAAATAGAACAACATATCCAAGATTACTTCCGCATCAATGATGTGGAAGACATTTCCCCCTCAATGCTATGGGCAGCTCATAAGGCCACCATTAGGGGAGTCCTCATCCAAATATCTTCTAGGTTACGCAAGGCTCGTAAGGCAGAAATTCGCAATCTTGAAAGGGAATTTTCTTCCCTTAGCAGAAGTCATAAAGCTAACCCAACACAACTCTCGTTAGATAGGATGGATGTAGCCCGCAACGCTTTAAATCTTGCACTTACTGCGGTGGCTGAAAAAGAACTCAGATGGGAGGGAGGACGCCATTACCAACATAATAATAGTCTTGGTACCCGTCTGGCTAGACGTCTTACCCCTAAAACCAAAATGTTTTCACTTCCCAAAATCCGAATGAAGGATGGTTCACTAACCCAGAATCCCCCTAAAATTTTGGATGCATTTCATGATTTCTATCTCTCCCTCTATGGCAAGGCAGATAGTGGCTCGCATTCCGACGCCATTCATTCTTTCTTACAGTCAATTCAAATCCCCACATTGAAGGATCACCACAGGGACGATTTGGAAGCTCCAATTTCTGCAGAAGAAATAGAAGGGGTCATTAAGGACCTTAAGTCAAATTCGGCACCGGGGCCAGATGGTTTCTCGGTGCCTTACTATAAACATTTCTCGCAAACTCTTGCCCCATATCTAGCACGCTTCTTTAATCACCTCAGATCTGGCTCTCCCTTGGATAAAGCCCTAAATTCAGCTTTTGTCACGGTTATTCCCAAACCTGGGAAGGACCCCAGCTGCGTGTCTAATTATAGACCCATATCTTTGATCAACAACGATCTTAAAATCTTAACTAAGCTCTTGGCGAATCGTCTCTCTAAATTCATTAGCTTTTACGTACATGCTGACCAAGTGGGCTTTATCCCGGGGAGACAAGGCCCAGATCAAATAAGGAGGGCCGTGGACATAATCTCACTGATGCAGTCCAAGTGGGACGGGGGTCCTTCTCAACAGGGGTGTCTCCTATCACTGGATCTAATGAAGGCGTTTGACTCAGTTTCCTGGTCGTTCCTGTTCCCTACTCTTGAAAAGTGGGGATTTGGACAATATTTCATGAACATCATCCACGCACTTTACTCGACTCCAGAGGCTCGAATAAAGATGCAGGGATATTTCTCGAACCCCTTCTCGATCCTCAGGGGCACAAGGCAGGGGTGCCCCTTGTCTCCATTGATTTTCGCCATGGTCATTGAAACACTAGCCATATCAATTAGAGCGAACCCTGATATTAAGGGTATAAGCTGTGGACCGAAAACTCACAAGTGTGCTCTATTTGCTGATGATGTTTTACTTTTCATTTCCTCTCCGTCCACCTCGCTCCCAGTAATATGCAAACTCCTTAATGATTTTGGCGATATCTCTGGGTTAAGGGTCAACTATGCCAAGTCCTTAGTGCTTAATATCAACCTTACACCTACTCTAGTTTCACACCTTAAACATACTTTCCGCTTTGATTGGTCGGAATCGAACCTCCCTTATTTAGGGATATTCCTTACGGCTTCAATTGACAAATTGTACTCAGATAATTTCCCCCAGACATTCCGAAAGTTAGAGGAAGATCTGGCCTTCTGGGATACCCTTAAGTTATCCTGGCTGGGAAGAGTTAATTCAGTTAAATTGACGCTTCTTCCAAGGATATTGTATCTCTTTCGGTCGTTACCTATCCCTGTCCCTAAGGACCGCATTCGTAGTTTTCAGTCTAGAATCCTGAAATTTATTTGGGGATCCAAGGGTCACAGAATCTCTAAAAATACGCTTTTTCGCAATAAAAATCAAGGGGGTCTAGGGGTCCCAAACATCCTTGCATATTATCAGGCGGCGCAGCTTTCACAATTATCTACTATTTACTTTAAAACTTCTCTGCCAGATTGGGTTCACATGGAGAGACAGGCGGTACCTAACCATACTTTAGATTACCTCCTCTGGAGCACACCTAAGTCCAGACCAGCCGTGATGGCTCCTACCCTTTCCCACTCCATAGCACTTTGGGACTCTTTGAAAAATAATCATAATATCACTTCACACTGGAAACCACTCTCCCACATTTTTAGGAATCCACTCTTCCCTCCGGGGCAGGATATTATGGCCTTCCGTTGGTGGCTAGATAAAGGTTTATATAGGATTGGTCACTTTATCTCGCCCTCTGGTCCTTTCTCTCTGGAACACTATATTAAAAAGCATCATCTGCCCGATACTGAAAGATTCCGATTCAATCAAATTTACCACTTTCTAAAGTCGTTTCGGTCTTCAACTGACCCCCCTCTTTCTATCACTGAATACGAACTTTGGTGTGGACAAGCCATGGAGCAGAAGGGAGGGATATCGGTGATCTATCGCGCTCTTGCCAGGGCGGAAGGTAAAACACTTTTTATGCGGGCATGGGAAACAGATCTACAACAACAATGGTCCTTAGAGGAGTGGCATACGGCGTCTCTTATGGCCTCCAAAGGCTTTCTGAATGTGACTCTCATGGAAGCTAACTTGAAGATTCTTATGAGATGGTACATGGTGCCCATGAGACTAGCTACAATCTATCCGAATGCCTCTCCCCTTTGTTTCAGAAATTGTGGCCATATAGGTTCTATGTTACATATCTGGTGGGATTGTCCGAAAATTAGGCATATATGGAACAAGGTTTTCCACATCATTCGGAAGATCACAACCTTCCCCGTTCATAAAACACCTCAAATAGCTTTACTCAATTTCCCCTTGCATGGGGTCCCGAAATCAACTCAACAACTCATTAGATTTATTCTGGTCGGAACTAAAATCTCTATTGCTAGGGCTTGGAAAAAAACGACGGTCTCCCTGAGAGTGGTCAAAAGAAAAATTTCTTGGATCATGGTACAAGAAAAAACAGTAAGCATATTCCTTGATACGGTAGACAAACATACAGCGATATGGGATCCTTGGATAAATTATACCGCTAAGTGTCTATCTTGATCGGGGAATCCAGGCTGCTGTAGGGTGAGAGAGACCTGCTTCCTTTTTAGCTATCATTTTTCTGTCTCCTTTTCTTTTCCTCTCTTCTTTTCTTCTCTTTCTCTCTTCTTTCTTTTGGTTATATTTTACCTATGATTTAGTGCTTCTTATCAGGCCTAGTATAGGTACATCATGAGGCTTAAACCCTCATTAAGATCATAAACCTCTGGCTTCAGATCTGTATCTTGATTTTCATTATCCTATCTGGTTCACTTGGATTAGTTATCTTTAGTTTAATTTTATTCATTGTCCTCCATTTCGATGCATTCATTTACCGATATTGATTTTTCAGTAGGAGGTTTCATGGAACCCAAAGCCTGGGTTAGTTGGGGTCTCAGGGGTCCCGACACAGCAATGTTCCCATATGGGGTGTCGGATCCACGAGGCTCGTCCTCTAAGTTCATTTATGGGTTCTCTGGAATCATTGGTTCTAATGCTATGAAGATGTTGTTATGAAAACAGTGTTTATTTCAAGTTTTGCCTGATTCTCACCAGATACCTTATACTGCTCTGCCTTGCTCAATAACTATCAGGGTTTATTTTCTGTAGATTCGGTATTCTATTGACTTTTATAATACAAGTGTGCACTGTATTAAAATATAATTTGTTATTGTATTTAAGCTTTCAATAAAAATCTATTGAAATTAAATAAATTTCATCTCCAGCATGTTCCTACTTAGGGGCTTCCCTTCAATAGAGTGCACATGTACAGATGAGATATTGAACAATGCTAAATACTAGTTCTTATCACTGCACTGACAAATATTAATGATAACCCGATTGCAGATATCTTCCAAAAGAACAGCAGACGAGATGATATCTGCCCATCCTTGCTTGAGGGGAATTACTTATTTACCATGACCCTTGCCCTAAAGCCTACTACATGCTACAATGTTTGTTTGTTAAACCCAGTGGGCTGAATGTAAAAAAACGGAAGAGCTTGGGAGGATATCCTGTACTAACAATCTGATGTTAGTACAGCACTCTCCCTGCTGAGCTATTATGTTCTGACAGGGGAACGAATAGTATGAATTTTAAGGAGGACCCAACATAAAACAAAAAAAGGGCATGGGGTCCTTTCACAATTTTCATGCATTCTCCACCTCAACCATACTGGGCCACATGTCCTCAACATGGAGGGGTACCTACATTGCTAGGGTGGACTGACACGCACCCCTTCCTTAATAATCTTGACAGTGGAACCTCTTATACTACCCCAATTCCTAAAAAGTTGGGACATAAAAACTGAATACAATGATTTGCAAATCTCATTAATCCATACATTATTTACAATAGAAAAAAGAAAACCTATTAAATGTTTAAACTAAGAAAATATACCATTTTAGGAAACAAATAGGGTGCTTTTAAAATTGATGCCAACAACAAATCTTAAGTTGGTACAGGGCCATGTTTTCTGGAGTAGCATCCCCTCTTATATTTTTGGGAACTGGGGTTGTATACAGTAGTGGGAGAAAAACCCACTACTATGCAGTATATGATGTTCGGCTCCTGCTGAATGGGCTCAAGGTCTTGCATATGGACAAACGCCAAAAAGAAAAGCTTGGTCTGATTCTGTGTTTGGACTGAACTGGGAGCTTATCCTTATTGGTGAATATGCAATTGACAGAAGTGAAGCAATTGTGACTGGTAGAGAATAATTTATAAATAAAACACAAACTCAAATAAACTAAAGGTAAAAAGTAGCATAAAAGGCATTATGAAAGATTACAGTACTAAACATTTTATCATGTAATGGCTTCTATATAATCCAGCTAAATCACAGAATTGTGATCATACAAGGATTTACTTTCTTACAGTAACTGCATCGTTAGTGAACTTGAAACATCTGCTTTCTATGAAACTAGAAGTAAAATACAGTGAAATAGTGTTCCTGTAATATATTACTGCAGCTAGGGATGTATCTGGGTTGGCAAGAGCACTTGGCAATCTGTAATTTCTATGCTGGTTCAAGAACCTCACACATTTTTAACATCAAGAGATTATACTTTGATCAACTTTACTCATGAACCATGCAATATGGGTTCAGAAATCACAAGTGTAAAATATCATAAGGCATTTCAAAGTTAGAACCTTTGGGATGAATCTCAAGAAAGTCCCATTAATCAAGCATACTGGAGTGTTTCAGCTGGCTAATTCCTAGCTCCAATCCATAGCACAGGGACATCATGATTCCTAAGGGCCAAAGAAACACGATTTTCCTGCAAATAACAAAATCAAGCTTCATGTTGCCTTTCGAAGCTTTCAGTCAGGGAGCCATGTCACCCTTTTCTCCTGTTGTCACTCTGACCCTGATATAAAGAATTTTACTTACAAATGCAAAATGCTACTTTGCAGTGATTGATGGTTTGGTGAACTCTTCCTGTCAGAAGTTGTTTCATCAACATTGGTGCATGCATTGGATGAGCCCACTGAGGTTTGGAAAATGCTAAACTCTACATTTTCTGAAACCTTCTGACATCTTTCTGTCTCTATGGCCCTTAGTGGAGCGGTAAAGAATCTACTGAAGCTTCAAAGCATGTAAACACTATGACAAAATCAAGCAGCATAAAATATGAAATGGTAAACTGTCTTAAATAAACAACTGATGTTTTTATTTCTTTCTAATAACTGGTGAATAAATGAAAAGTTGTAATGTTATAGTGGACTTAATACTGGCTAAATGTATGCATGTATGTGCGTACAACCCTCACATGACTGGGCTATTAATATTCCTGGCTATGCACTCTTTTGGAGAGACAGGGTAAAAAGGAAAGGTGGTAGGGTATGTCTCTATGTGAGAAGTGATCTCAAAGCAAGTGTGAAAGAGGACCTGGTTGACAGAGTGTGATGAGTCTGAAGCATTATGGGTGGAACTGCATATAGATGGGCGCAGTTCAAAGTCAATCATTGGAGTTTGTTATAGACCGCCCAATGTTAATGAGAAGGTGTAGACTCAGCTCCTTGCATAGATGGAAAGGGCTGAAAGGGCTGGGACAGTGATAATAATGGGGGGTTTTAACTACCCAGAAATTGACTGGAGTAATGGCACTGCTGGGACAGTTAAAGGGGAAAAAATTATAAACCTATTACAGGAAAATTTTATGGTCCAGTTTATTAAGGCCCCAACTAGGAATGAAGCTCTGTTGGACCTGGTAATCTCAAACCATGCAGAGCTTATTACTAATTTCCAGATAAAGGAACACCTGGGTAGCAGTGATCATAACATTTTTTTATTTGATGTTAGCACTAAACAAGAAATTCAAACGGGTAAGATAAAAACACTTAACTTCAAGAGAGCAAATTTTCCAAGGATGAGGGCTGCTCTCCAGGACTTAGACTTGGAGAGAATATTGGCATCAATGGGCACAGAACAGAAATGGGAGTTCTTCAAAAAGACTGTTTGGGACCTCACTGCAAAATATATTCCCATGGGCAATACGTTTAAAAGGCTAAAATCAAAACCTATGTGGCTCACGGCCAAAGTTAAAAAAGCTATAAACAATAAGAGAAGAGCTTTTAAAAAATATTAAAATGAAGGAACACTAGTGTCATTTAAATGTTACAAATAATTTAACAGAATATGTAAAAAGGAAATCAAGGATGCAAAAATTCAAAACAAACGACAGATTGCAAAAGATAGTAGGACAAACCCCCCAAAATTCTTCAAATATATTAATAGTAAAAAGGTCAGGTCTGAGCATGTAGGTCCTTTACAAAATAATCTAGAGTGGGTGACTGGGGACAAAAAGAAGGCTAATTTATTAAATACTTTCTTCAGCTCTGTGTATACAAAAGAGCATGGAGGAGCTCATGTCCATAATGTAGTGACAGTCCCAAATGATCCACAATGGCTCAAAAGTGATATGGTGCAGAAATATTTAGACAGAATAAAGGTGGATAAAGCACCTGGCCCTGATGGCATTCACCCATGGATCCTAAAAGAATTGATCTCTGTAATTTCAGAGCCATTGTATCTAATTTTTAGGGACTCATTAATGACGGGAATAGTACCACTGGATTGGCGCAGGGCGAACGTGGTGCCTATATTTAAAAGGGATCAAAGTCTTTACCAAGTAACTATAGACCTGTTAGTTTAACTTATATAGTTGGGAAGAATTTTTTTCCCCTGCTGTAGCAAATTGGAGCATGCTCTGCTGTTTTATTTTTGCCTTCCTCTGGATCAACTGTGGTATAAAATTGGTATATTTTTTATTTTATTTATTTATTGTTTTTAAGGTTGAACTGGATGGACTTGTGTATTTTTTCAACCTGACTAACTATGTACAGTGAGAAAAATGTGTATTAATGTGCATAACGAAGCCAAGGAAAGATGGAAAAATCTCCAAATGGCATCAAATTACAGATTAGACATTCTTATAATATGTCATAAAAGTTAGATTTTATTTCCATCATTTACACTTTCAAAATTACAGAAAACCAAAAAATGGCGTCTGCAAAAGTTTGGGCACCCTGCAGAGTTAATATCTTGTACTGCCCCCTTTGGCAAGTATCACAGCTTGTAAATGCTTTTTGTAGCCAGCCAAGAGTATTTAAATTCTTGTTTGAGGTATCTTTGCCCATTCTTCCTTACAAAAGTGTTCCAGTTCTTTGAGATTTCTGGGCTGTCTGTCACGCACTGCTCTTTTAAGGTCTATCCATAGATTTTCAATAATGTTGAGGTCAGGAGATTGTGAAGGCCATGGCAAAACCTTCAGTTTACACCTCTTGATGTAATCCCCTGTGGATTTTGAGGTGTGTTTATGATCATTATGCATTTGTAGAAGCCATCCTCTCTTTAACTTCAGCTTTTTCACAGATGGCATCAAGTTACCATCCAAAATTTGCTGAAATTTTATTGAATCCATTTTTCCTTCTACTCGTGAAATGTTCCTTGTGCCACTGGCTGCAATACAACCCCAAATCATGATTGATCCACCCCCATGCTTAACAGCTGGATAGAGGTTTGTTTCATTAAATTCTGTGCCCTTTCTTCTCCAAACGTACCTTTGCTCATTCCGGCCCAAAAAGTTAAATATTAACGTCATTGGTCCACATAACTTGTTTCCAAAATGCCTCAGGCTTGTCTATATGTTCATTTGCAAAGTTCAAACGCTGATTTTTGTGGTGAGGACGTGGAAGAGGTTTTCTTCTGATGACTGTTCCATGAAGACCATATTTGTACAAGTATCTCTTTATAGTGGAATAGTGTACCACAACTCCAGTGTCTGCCAGAACTTTCTGGAGGGATCGTGCAGTCAAACGTGGGTTTTGAATTGCTTTTCTCACAATCCAGCGAGCTGTTCTGTCTGATATTTTTCTTGGTCTTCCAGATCTTGCTTTAACTTTCACTGTTCCTGATGACTGCCATTTCTTAATTACAATCCCAACAGAGGATACTGACATCTGAAAACGCTTTGCTATCTTCTTATAGCCTTCTCCAGCTTTGTGAGCGTCAACTATTTTCAGTTTCAGTTTTCTAGACAACTGCTTAGAAGAACCCATGGTGCTGATTGTTGGGGCAAGGTCAGATGAGTCTGGCCATTTAAAACCTTTGAGGTTGACATCGCCTGGTCTTCCCAGACGATGATTGAGAACAATCCATGACACTGGCAGGCCTCAGCTTTGCAAAGGGGGCAGTGCATGCTATAAATTCTGCAGGGTGCCCAAACTTTTGCAGACGCCATTTTTTTGTTTTCTGTAATTTTGAAAGTGTAAATGGTGGAAATAAAATCTAACATTTTTTGACATAATATAAGAATGTCTAATCTGTAATTTGATGCCATTTGGAGATTTTTCCATCTTTCTTTGGCTTCGTTATGCACATTAATACACATTTTTACCTGGGGTGCCCAAACTTTCGATCCCCACTGTAACAATGTGCAATACTTGCATGTATTTATTGCTTCTCAGAGATCACCGTACCCTACCCCACCCCACGCAAGAATACCGTCATCTAAATTCTAGATACTATAATAGTTCCATATTTGTTTTGGCATTATCAGAGATATTGCTAGGATCCCAAAAGACCTAAGGCACCAGCCAACTTATAGAACATACCATGATGAAACCGTCTCACCTTAGGGTACAATTAAAGTGTCTGCAAAAAGTGTACCCCTGACCACATTATATCCCCTCTACAATGCTCTGACACTGCTCTTTCATCAGTGACCACCATATACTAGTGCTTCTGAGTATAGGGGAGCATTTGATTTCCTTACATAATGTATTCTCACAGCTCCCTCTGAGCTGAGACAGCAGCTGACACTGGGTATTTTGGTATTAGCTGTGACACAGTAAAGAGTAGCAATGAGGCACTGAAGAGCTGAATATAACATGGTTGGATGGTGGACTCTGCACAAACATTGTCAACTTGGCCATTCATTTATACAGTATAAGCCATATTGTAAGATGCTGATATTTAAATCTGTCACATACAGTATTATGGTCCTGAGGGTACATGGACATGAGAAGCCAAAACATGCCTGAGTTATTGCTGTCTATTACACATTCTCAGAAATTGACCAGCATATTGAGAAATATAAAATGACTCCAACCAAATGTTCCCTAATATGGACACACAGTAATATCCAAGCTGACATTACACACAAATGATAGGCTTTTGAGAAAATTTGTGTAGGGAAGTGTTCTTTTGTACACTGTCTATTAGTTTGTTTACATTCATGCCTGGTAACTACCACAGAGTTCTTGTTACAAACATATTCTTCCTGTTAAGAGGTTGTTTCCTGACCCTGCTTAAGGGTCAGGAAACCCCTGAAGGTATATGGATGTCTTACAGGAAGTGAAGGAGAGTATGGTCAGCCACATACTGTGCAAGCCAGAGGTGCCGAAAGCTGATTTTGTGTTGTATCCATCCAGACTGAAAAGAGACAATAGGCAAGTGTTACTGCCCTGTATAGCTCACTGTTTGTTATATTACTGTCACTCCTATGTGATCGCTCATGTGTGGGGATCAGAGATACCGGTAGAGGTTTCTCTGATTCACTGAAATGTTCTATTTGCATACTACAATATACTTGGGCTATTCTCAAGTGTATGAGAGCAAAGATCATTTGATTATAATCTATCAAGTGACTGGTTTGTGTTGAAGTGTATATCTGCCATTTCATCATTTAAAGCAACAGTGTCCCTTTTTAGCCTGGGGGTTCCTAGCTAGTACTAGCCTAGGGAATGGTAAACATCTCAGGGTATCCACAGGATAGGGTTCTGATGGCCATTTAGATGGGTAGAGGCATTGATAGCCTATAGTCAGGATAGGGACCAAGAGATAGGCTAAAAAAGGCCTGATTTGCCTTGCAGGTGGTACATTCCAGACTTCTTCATCTTCAGTGTGTTCGTCTATACAAGTGTCCCCAGAAAGCCACTTCACAGAAACATCATCGTTCATCCTCTCAAGCCGGATTGTGTTACGCCATGCAAGTCAGCTCATCAGGGGCCCCTGCAACCAAACTGTGCCACAGGGCCTAATTGAAGGTATTGCTGTTAAAGGCCTTTAGTTATATATCCCGATATAAAGATACATATATACACTGTTCTTCTCACACATATGTACATTCTTCCTGTTATTGATTTGGTTCTATGTAATGCCATCACTTTATTATATATAAAGTTACACTAGTCACCTGCTGGTATGTATATATATCTTTACTCTTAGGCCGCGTACACACGGGCGGACTGTCTGACGGACTTAGTCCACTGAAACGTGTTTCAGCGGACAGTCCGCTCGTGTGTGGGCTTCAGCGGACTTTTTCAGCGGACAGTCTGGCGGACTAAGTCTTTCGGAATTTCCGTAATATTGTCCGTCCAAACTTGGTTTCAGCGGACAGTCCGCTCGTGAGTAGGCAAGTTGGACGGACTAAGTATGGCGCATGCTCAGAAAGGATTTACACGGCCGAAGGTTGCATTGCAGTGTATTGGACGTCGTATTTCTAGTCCCGTCGTACGTGCTGTACACGTCATCGCGCAAGCTTTCAGCGGACTGTCTGTTCATCGTGTGTGGTCAAGTCCGTTCATTCAAAAGTAGGACGGACTGTCTGTCGGATTGTCTGACGGACTTAGTTGGACGGATAGTCCGCCCGTGTGTACGCGGCCTTAGAAATCTATGCTGGGTGTATAAGTACTACTGCTGTCAGTTATTTTGGGTGAGTTACTAGTTATTGTCCTAGAAAGGGATTATCTCTATATATGCTGGAGCCATGTTCTAGGTGGAGGCACTGTCAATTATATATTCATAGTCCACACTTCCTTTAGCGAAGGCTCTGGCTCATTTGGTTACCTGCAGGTTAGCACCATTGCCTGTGTGGAGAAGACAACTTCATACGGCCCCCCACCTATAACAGGGCTACAATTGTTACTGACATATCTAGTCAGTATGCTCTCCAGCGGAGAGACACTTTGGCTTTTGCAGTCTATACACAAACCGCCTTCACTAACTACAGGTTAGCTTAACCAGGCAATAACACTTATCCCTTGTACACACAGTCGGATATTCCGATGGACAATGTCCGATAGGAACATGTTGCTGGATAATCCGACAGTGTGTGGGCTCCATCGGACTGTTTCCATCGGAGTATCCGACGGACCAAGTTTTCCAACTTGTCTATAACATTTTCTGACAACATGCTCCGATCGGACTTTGTCCGATCATGTGTAGAGAATTTCGATCGGACAAAGTGCCACGCATGCTCAGTTCAAATTCCTAGACCAAAGCTATTGGCTACTAGCCTGAACGTAGTCCCATCATAACGAAATAACGTCATCACGTTAAGTACGATCAGATTTTCTGACAACTTTGTCCGACTGTGTGTATGCAACAGTTTCGGACAAAATCCGTTGGACAAAATCCGACGGATTTGGTTGTCGAAATGTCCAACCGTGTGTACAAGGGCTAACAGTGTTAATGCAAACACACTTTTGTAATCTCTTACCACCAGCCAACACTAGAGGAAGACTATTAAAATCTAGCTGGTTGCACACACACACACACACACACACACACACACACACACACACACACACACACACACACACACAAGCAGTACACATCGCACTTACAATCTGGTGAATTCTAATGGTTGTGTAGCAGCTAGGCTACACAACCATGCCTCAAAGATTCCCCAAGCCATGCTGTTAGCTGAAATCCTTATGCAGTAAGCTTTCCCACTGCCCACACACATAGATGCACACAGTTTCCCACTGGCAATGAAATGTGTCCCTGCCCAATGCAGATATGATCACTTTCACACACCAACACTAATCTGTATGCCATCAATTGTCCATCTCATCCTCTGTCAGTCAACTACTACAATGTAGGGAACACAAGGATGCAGCTACATGATGCAGTTTCACAAAAACTGGCAATGACCTACACTGAGTTTTTAGGCATTGATGATATGGTACATCTAAATACAGGACAATCTCCTTAGATTTTGTGCTCTTTAGATCAAAAACAGCTCTGTTTGGCCATTTTTTGCGATACAGCACTGCATCGCTTTAAGTGACAAGTGCACGGTCCTGCAATGTTATACCCAAACAAAACTTTTCCCACAAATAGAGCTTTCTTTTGGTGGTATTTGATCACCTCTGCGGTTTTGATTTTTTGCACTATACACAAAAAAAGAATGATCATTTTGAAAAAAAAACAATATTTTTAACTTTTTGCTATTATAAATATCCCCCAAAAAATTTAAAAAACAAATTTCTTCATTGCGGCAGACAGATTGGACACTTTTGACACTTTTTTTGGGACCACTGACTTTTATACATCACTCAGAGCTAAAAATAGCCACTGATTACTGTATAAATATCAGTGGCAGGGAAGGGGTTAACACTAGGGGGTGATCAAGGAGGAGAATCCAGCTGGGTTACAGGTCACATCGTGCACAATACAGAGGTTCTCCATTGACCATCCTTCCTGCAGTTGACGGTGGTCAGCACATCGCCGCCCCTGCATGGTCTCCATGTATAGACATCCCCAGGTGCTCCGGTTGGCTTCACAGCCACCCAGGATAGAGAAAGTGGTTCCTCCACTGTGCTATTGACTACCACACCAGCAACATTACTGGCGCACAGTGACATATCTGGGATCTTTCCATCCAGAAACAGGCAGGACCATATGGATATATTACATCTGTGGTTTGACACTTTGGCACTCGGTTCGACAGATACCATGTACATTTTAAACTGTTTTTCTATAAACTACACATTCTTTCAAAGAACTTGTATAGGCTGTTTTAACTATTTCACGTATGATAAGTCTGTCTTCCTTTAACACCAAGAACAAGTTTATATCAGTGCCTAAGTGCTTTATGAACTTTCTCTGCAGCCCAGTTCTCCATTCCAGCTTACTGGGCATGGAAAGGGAGAAGGTTCCACCCACTGATAAAGATCTGGTTGATTTCGTTCCTCAGCATGCCAGAATATTAAAGGGACTATATGAGGTAGAGCAGTAGTTGGACAAGAAAACACACACCTGAAGGGAGAAATAAGAAGGTTATTGATGATTTAAAGAAGCAGATAACAAATATGAAAGTGGAGAAGAATAGACTGATGGAGCAGATTACTTCTCAAGAGTCCAGAATGTAGGGCTTGGAAGGTGAATTGTATAAGAAAAAAGTCTCTGTCCAGGAATCAACTGTAACTAAAAGGCTTTTGGCAGAAAGGCAAGTTTCTTTAGAAGAGAAAAAAGCATGTTATCTTCACAAGTTATTTACTGACAGAAAAATCTGAGAGAAAAGACAACAGACTTAATGCTTTTATAGCTCAGGATGATGTTCAAGGTGCTAATGTTTTTCAAAGAGAAACCAGGAAATGTACAAAGCAATATTGTGAACAAGATTCTCTTTTTCTGTTGAAATATCTCAGTGAACAGAATTGCAGGGTGTCAAAGGACAAGGTACAATGATGCAGACATCATGTGGAATTCCTTGGTCACTGTCTAGGCCCTGGAAGCAAACACATTGACATTAAAAAGAGCAAAGGGCAAAACATTTGAGATCAGCAAGGCTGAGCAAGTATGAAGCAATCCTGCTTGAATCAGGAGAAATAGAAGTGAAAACAAATATACTACAATCAATCATGCCAGCTTTCTCACAGAGAGAGAAGAAGCTCTCAAAGAGGAGGGTGACCACAATTGCTTGGAACTCATGGAAGAAGAAATGCAGCAAATCTCCCCAGTAAAGGACACTCCTCTTGAAAATCCTGATCTGATCCGGTTTGTAGACTTTCATGCCTGTACAAAGATGGAGTCCCTAGAACGGCATATGCGGTGAAAACCTTGGAGGAAGTGATTGAGACCCAACTACTCACTTCATCTCTTTCAGCACAGGTTACCAAAGTGGTAGCACTCACCAGGGCCTGTGAGACCGCAAAGAATCAAACAGCCAACATCTACACTGATAGCAGGTATGCTCTCAGAATAGTCCATGATTATGGACCCATATGGAAGAACAGAGGATTCACAACTGCTACAGGAGAACCAATTCAAAACTGGTAATATGTTCAAGAACCTTTTGAAGTAGTTGCCCTCCCAAAAGAAGTAGCCAAGGTCAAGGCACATACTGGAGGACAAACCATGGAAGAAAAAGGCAACCAGCTGGCTGATAATACTGCCAGGAAGACTGCTGAAACATCAGTGGAAGCGATCATGACCCTAATTACTGATTTTTCAAAGGAAGAAGAAGAAGCCTGTAAATGACTGAAGCAAAGAAAAGAACAAATACAGAAAGAAAAATAATTGATTAAAAAATTGCAAGAATTTTCACCTGATGATTGGAATGAAATCATGGAAAGGGATGGAGCAAAGAAAGACCAAGATGGACTCTTGTGCAAACAAAATGGAATATGTTCCCCACATCAAACAAAGAAGATGATCATGCAACTAGGCCATGGCGCAGGTCATGTAGGCCCTAAAGAAATGGAGAGAAACATAATCAAGGCTCTATGGTAGGGATGAGCTTCGAGTTCGAGTCGAACTCATGTTCTACTCGAACATTGCCTGTTCGCCTGTTCAGCGAACAGTGAACAATTTGGGCTGTTCGCAGCAAATTCGAAAAGCCGGAACACCCTGTACAAGTCTATGGGAGAAATCTAAAGTGCTCATTTTAAAGGGTAATATGCAGGTTACTGTCCTAAAAAGTGTTTGGGGACCTGGGTCCTGCCCCAGGGGACATGGATCAATGCAAAAAAAAGTTTTAAAAACGGCCGTTTTTTCAGGAGCAGTGATTTTAATAATGATTAAAGTGAAACAATAAAAGTGTAATATTCCTTTAAATTTCGTAGCTGGGGGGTATCTATAGTATGCCTGTGAAGGGGCGCATGTTTCTGGTGCTTAGAACTGTCGCTGCACAAAGTGTCATTTGTGCAGGAAAAAAAGTCTTTTAAAATCACTTGCGGCTAAATTGTCGGGTCTCCGTAATACAGAGAACACTCAATGAGTGTTCTCTGTATTAGCCGACAATTCATTCATTCATTGATTAAAAAAAAAAAAAAAAAAAAAAAGCGTGGGGGTTCCCCTAAATTCAATCAAAAGGCCCTTCAGGTCTGACATGGATATTAAGGGGAACCCCGTGTCAAATTAAAAAAAAAAATTGACGTGGGGGTCCCCCCAAATATCCATACCAGACCCTTCAGGTCTGATATGGATATTAAGGGGAACCCCGCATCAAATTTTAAAAAAAAATTGACGTGGGGGTCCCCCCAAATATCCATACCAGACCCTTCAGGTCTGATATGGATATTAAGGGGAACCCCGCATCAAATTTAAAAAAAAAATTGACGTGGGGGTCCCCCTAAATATCCATACCAGACCCTTTATCCGAGCACGCAACCTGGCAGGCCGCAGGAAAAGAGGGGGGGACGAGAGAGCGGCCCCCCCTCCCTCCTGAACCGTACCAGGCCACATACCCTCAACATTGGGAGGATGCTTTGGGGGTCTGTGACCCCTCAAAGCACCTTGTCCCCATGTTGATAAGGACAAGGGCCTCATCCTCACAACCCTGGCCGTTGGTTGTGAGGGTCTGCGGGCGGGGGGCTTATCAGAATCTGGAAGCCCCCTTTAACAAGGGGACCCCCAGATCCCGGCCCCCCCCCTGTTTGAAATGGTAAGGGGGTACAAAAGTACCCCTACCATTTCACAAAGAAAGTGTCAAAATGGTTAAATAAGACAAACACACTTTTGAAAAATTCCTTTATTAAAAATAAAAAAAATAAAAAAAAAATTCCAGCGGTGCTAATCCACTCTTGCTATCCAGCGACGGGTCTCCGGGGTCCAGCGATGGATGATCATATCCAGCGACGGGGGATCTCTCAGTCCAGCGCTGTCCATACCTCCTTCTTCTGTCTCCACTGCGGAGACACTGCAGAGAGCCGAGCGCTGACATTTCTTATATTGGGAGGGCGGGGCCACCCGTCACCTGACCCCGCCCCTCTGACGCAGGAGAGGGAAGCCAGGGGTTCCCCAGTGACGTGTGGGTGACCCCGCCCCCTCTGATGTAACGCAGGTTTCCGTTACATCAGAGGGGGCGGGGTCACCCACACGTCACTGGGGAACCCCTGGCTTCCCTCTCCTGCGTCAGAGGGGCGGGGTCAGGTGACGGGTGGCCCCGCCCTCCCAATATAAGAAATGTCAGCGCTCGGCTCTCTGCAGTGTCTCCGCAGTGGAGACAGAAGAAGGAGGTATGGACAGCGCTGGACTGAGAGATCCCCCGTCGCTGGATATGATCATCCATCGCTGGACCCCGGAGACCCGTCGCTGGATAGCAAGAGTGGATTAGCACCGCTGGAATTTTTTTTTTATTTTTTTTATTTTTAATAAAGGAATTTTTCAAAAGTGTGTTTGTCTTATTTAACCATTTTGACACTTTCTTTGTGAAATGGTAGGGGTACTTTTGTACCCCCTTACCATTTCAAACAGGGGGGGGGCCGGGATCTGGGGGTCCCCTTGTTAAAGGGGGCTTCCAGATTCTGATAAGCCCCCCGCCCGCAGACCCTCACAACCAACGGCCAGGGTTGTGAGGATGAGGCCCTTGTCCTTATCAACATGGGGACAAGGTGCTTTGAGGGGTCACAGACCCCCAAAGCATCCTCCCAATGTTGAGGGTATGTGGCCTGGTACGGTTCAGGAGGGAGGGGGGGCCGCTCTCTCGTCCCCCCCTCTTTTCCTGCGGCCTGCCAGGTTGCGTGCTCGGATAAAGGGTCTGGTATGGATATTTAGGGGGACCCCCACGTCAATTTTTTTTAAAAATTTGATGCGGGGTTCCCCTTAATATCCATATCAGACCTGAAGGGTCTGGTTATGGATATTTAGGGGGACCCCCACGTCAATTTTTTTTTTTAATTTGACACGGGGTTCCCCTTAATATCCATGTCAGACCTGAAGGGCCTTTTGATTGAATTTAGGGGAACCCCCACGCTTTTTTTTTTTTTTTTTTTTTTTTAATCAATGAATGAATGAATTGTCGGCTAATACAGAGAACACTCATTGAGTGTTCTCTGTATTACGGAGACCCGACAATTTAGCCGCAAGTGATTTTAAAAGACTTTTTTTCCTGCACAAATGACACTTTGTGCAGCGACAGTTCTAAGCACGGGAAACATGCGCCCCTTCACAGGCATACTATAGATACCCCCCAGCTACGAAATTTAAAGGAATATTACACTTTTATTGTTTCACTTTAATCATTATTAAAATCACTGCTCCTGAAAAAACGGCCGTTTTTAAAACTTTTTTTTGCATTGATCCATGTCCCCTGGGGCAGGACCCAGGTCCCCAAACACTTTTTAGGACAGTAACCTGCATATTACCCTTTAAAATGAGCACTTTAGATTGTGAAAGTTCGAGTCCCATAGACTTTAATAGGGTTCTAAAGTTCACACGAAGTTTAGGTCTGTTCGCAGGTTCTGGTGCGAACCGAACAGGGGGGTGTTCGGCTCATCCCTACTCTATGGTTTATTCAATACGCCAGAAACTCATGTCAAGTCTCTGTTAAGGAATGCATAATCTGTGCTAAAAAAAACCCAGGGAAACTGACCAGAGTAACACAAAGACATTTAGCCAAACCACTTTTTCCCTTTCCAAAGACTTTAGATTACATCCAATTGCCCAGGCCAGGCCAATACCAATATGCTTTGGTGTGCTAGACATGTTTTTGGGCCTGGCCAGTGAATAAAGCAAATGCCAAGACAACAACAAGAAAGCTCCTTTCTGAAATAATATGCTTGGAGTCCCTGAAACCATAGAGTGGAACACATTTTACTGGACAAATCATGCAAATTATATGCATGGACTTGGCAATTGAGCAGGCCTTCCATACCCATACCATCATCAGAGATCAGGGTAGGTAGAAAAATATAATGAAATCATTAAAGAGAGGCTAGCTAAATGAATGCAGGAAAGGGAGGAAGGGCCAGTAAAGAAACAATGGCCAGAACTGTTGCTTCTGGTTCTTTACAGCATCAAGGCTACCCCTACTTATAAGTCAAAGAACTTGAACCCTTGAGAAATTTTATTTGGGGGCCGACCTAGACAGGGTTGTATTTTCCACATCAGACTGCTATAATGTATAATGATTTTGTTTTTTGTGTAATTGTCTAATACAATCAACTAACTACGATGCACAAGCTTGTTTTTGATTGAATTCCAGATCCAGATCAAGTAACCGGAACACATGATTTACAACCAGGTGATTGGGTCCTAGCAAAAGAACATGTGAAAGTACCTTTGGGACCAAAGTTGGAAGGACCCTACCAAGTGCTCCTGGCAACTGCCATAGCTGTAAAGTTTTAAGGAAAATAAATGTGGATACATGCCAGCCATTTCAAGAAAGAAAAAGCCAATTTCAACAGATGAGTAAATTACTGTTATGCCTTTGCTTGATCCTAGCAGTCAAGGCTATAGAGGAAAATCACCTGTACAAATTACACATGCTAGCAGGCACAAAGGGGCATTTGAGTAATTGCTGGATTTGTTAACATAGACCGGACAGTTCCAAAGGCATACACATGGTACCCATTCCCATTAATTTAACCACCTGGATACTGTATCTTTATGGGCCAAGCCACAAATTGGCCTTAACCGCTTCGCGACCGGCGCACGACGATGTATGTCGGCAGAATGGCATGGACAGGCTAATTGGTGAACAGGTACGTCCATTTAAAATTGCTGCCGTGCCATCTCGTGCGCGCTTGCCGATCGGGACGCCTGTGAGTCCGACCGCAGGTCCCGCGGACTTGGTCGCCGCAGGGATACCCGCGATCATCTCACAGGGAGGGACAAGTGACACTGATCTCTGCTTCCTGTGTTTGGAGCAGAGATCAGTGATCTGTAAATCACAGCCACGCCCCCCACAGTTAGAAACACGACCCTAGGACAGACTTAACCCCTACACTGCCACCTCCTGGTTAACCCTTTCACTGCCCGTGTCATTTACACAGGAATCAGTGCATTTGTATAGCACTGATTGCTGTATAAATGACAATGGTCCCAAAAATGTGTCAAAAATGTCCGATGTGTCCGCCATAATGTCGCAGTCACAATAAAAAATGCTGATCACCGTCATCACTAGTAAAAAAAAATATTAATAAAAATGTCATAAAACTATCCCTTATTTTGTAAACACTATAACTTTTGCTCCAACCAATCAATAATCGCTTATTACGATTTTTTACCAAAAATATGTAGAAGAGTACGTATCGGCCTAAACTGAGGAAAAAAATAATTTTTTTATATATTTTTTGGGGATATTTATTATAGCAAAATTTTTTTTTTTTTTTAATTGTTGCTCTTTTTTTGTTTATAGCGCAAAAAATAAAAACCGCAGAGGTGATCAAATACCACCAAAAGAAAGCTCTATTTGTGTGAAAAAAAGGACGTCAATTTTGTTTGGCAGCCACGTCGCATGACCACGCAATTGTCAGTTAAAAGGTCACAGTGCCGAATCACAAAAAGTGCTCTGATCTTAAGCCAGCAAAAATGGCCCGCGGCTTAAGTGGTTAACAAGGTCTCAGACATTAAACCTATTTACCTTCATTCTGATTTTAAGCAATACAAAGCTGCCCAAATACCAGTATGTCAAGCGATAACACAAATGTTCTATTATTGTAAAAATAAATTTGATGCTCAATATAACTTAAGGCCCTTGGGAATATCCTCTTGTTTAGTAAGGGGAAAAGTATACAATGTGACATTATGATAGAAATGATGACAAACCCAGATTACACTTGGTTTAGAGATGGTAAATTTTCATGGATTCAACAAATTCTTTTTGTCCTCATATGAATCATCGTTATGGGATTGCATGCTTATTTGTTTTTCAGGTGTGCTAAATGTGAAATACAAAAGATTACTACAATGGCAGTAGAACTGAGGAAGATGACCCCAAGGAAGAGATAAGGTGTTACAGTATCTGATAGTCAGATTAGCAGATTCATATGATGCCGAGATGGGTGATGCGAATAAAGATATGATGCGAGTAAAGATATGTATCCACATAATTTATCCAAAAATAATTTTGCTCCACTTAGTAGTGAAGTGGCACTGTGGACCCTCTAGTATCAGATTAGGTAGGGAAGATATGGTAGTGCCCCATCATAGGGGTCAAGAGGAGGGAAATGAGTAGGAATATAGGGATCTGATAATGTTGAGTTATATATATAGACTGTCACTTTAAAGCCGCGTACACACGGGCGGATTGTATGGCCTACTTAGTCCGCCATACAATCCGACGGACAGTCCGTCCTACTTTCGAATGAATGGACTTGACCACACACGGATGCACAAACAGTCCGTCGAAAGCTTGCGCGATGACGTGTACAGCACGTACGACGGGACTAGAAATAGGAAGTCCAATACACAGCAATGCAACCTTTCGCCGTGTAAATCCTTTCTGAGCATGCGCCATTCTTAGTCCGTCGAACTAGCCTACTGACGAGCGGATTGTCCGCTGAAACCAAAGTATGACGGACAGTATTTAGAAAAATCCGAAATACTTAGTACGCCAGACTGCACGCTGAAAAAGTCCGCTGAAGCCCACACACGAGCGGACTGTCCGCTGAAATGTGTTTCGACGGACTAAGTAGGCCATACAGTCCGCCCGTGTGTACGCGGCTTAAGAATTTATAATGCACTTGCTTGTCTCTTTTTAGAAGCAACATTTTGAGCCTTGGACGACCTTCAGAGCCAGATAAGAGTAACAGTCTACTCCCCTTCTGCTCCGAGAATGGATTTTCTTATCTAACCAGTTTGAGCTAGAACTGTCATGACGGCCTCAATTTCAAGTTTCACTTTCTATCAGTCACATGATGTTAACACCCATTTAACTGTCCGTTTGCTACTAAGAAGATATGAATTCTGATTTCAATAACTATACGGTCACACCTAGATTACAGCCTAAAACACGTCTAGACCTTATGCATATTCATAAATCTAAATTGTTTAACTTGATGTTTGTAAGGCAGAGATACTTCCTTTTACTTGGCTCAAAGGAGCTGGGTCTCTTTGTGTGTTGTGTCTCTCCACTGCAGAGTATGGAATAAATTGCACCTATTCCTTCATCAATTTGGACTCATTGTCTCATCTAAAAGATCTTGTTTTAATACTCCCTAACCTGATTTAACAATACTAAAGTCTATTGTTCTTTAAAAATAATAAACATGTTATAGTTACCTGCTCTGTACAGTGATTTTGCACAGAGCAGCCTGGATCCTCTTCTTCTATGGTTCCTAACTGGCACTCCTGGCCCTCCCCACACCCTCTCTCTACTGATTGGCTAACTGACTTTGATTGAAAGCAGCAGGAGCCAATTGCACCTCTGCTGTGTCTCAGTCAATCAGGGGGGAGAGTCCCAGAAAGTTGAGGCACTCGTGCAGCATTACTGGATAGAGATGGGCTCAGGTAAGTATTAGGGGGGCTGCTGCACACAGAAGGCTTTTTATCTTAATGCATAGAATGCATTATGATAAAAAACCTACTGACTTTACAACCACGTTAAAGTATTTCTAATTGCTTTTCTTAATATGTTTACTATTTTAACATTGGTATTTTGGTTGTGTTGCCATTGGGGATTGTTTACTAAGTACGGGAGTAACTATGTACTGCTGAGGTGTTGAGTACTAGATGCTGAGGTGTTGAGTACTGGGTGTTATCAATTAGCATATGTAAGAGAGGTGTGCTTTTGTTCTAATGGTTGCCTAATTAGTGTTGTATGTAAGTGGGGTAGCAACACTGTAGCGTTTACTCTGTAAACTTTGCTCTTTCAAAGTGCAGCAGGACAGAAATGTATAGTTTAAATATCAGTAGTTTGAAAACAGAAGGAGTTGAAGACAGCCATGTTTGGTTAGTGTCTGTTTGAATTCAAGATTTTTTTTTTAAATGTCTGGTTTAGTTCAGTGCAGTACTTGTTTGGCATTTGTTTTTTGTTTTTTTTTGTGGTACATTTTGGAAGCTGAGATGCTGTGTCATTTGTATGCAGATTTTTAGTCTAGGTGATGACATTGCTTTTCTAAATTCCGTGGTTTTTGCCCTGCAGTCTGAGATCAGGAGGCTGTCTAAGACAATTTGTTCTGTTGAGCTGCCCTGCAAAAAGCCACTTCTTTCTCAAAGACTGCACAGGAGAAGGCAGGGGCGGACTGACAACTAATGGGGCCCCCGGGCAAAAGAAGCTCATGGGGCCCCCTTGGGCGCCACACCTTGCCAGGGAGACAAGGGGAGGAGGAGGAGCACACAGGGGGAAACTGGAGGGAGAACGCACAAACACAGGGAGACACACACACAGGTGGACACTCACACACCACACACAGGGGGACACACTCTCACACAGGGAGACACACACACGGGGACACTCACACACACACCACACACGGGGGGGGACACACACAGGGATACACTCAAGCACACACACGCTCACACAGGGGGGAGGACACACTCTCACAAACACACACAGGGGGACACACTCTCACACACACACACAGGGGGATACACTCTCACACACACACACATGGGGATACACACACACACAGGGGGGGACACACTCACACGCCACACACAGGAGGACACACTCTCTCAAACACACACACAGGGACACACACACACAGGGTGATACACACACACGGGGATACACTCTCACACACACAAAAACACACACGGGGATACACTCTCACACACAAAAACACACAGGGGGATACACTCTCACACACACACAAAAACACACAGGGGGATACACGCTCACACACACACACACAAAAACACACAGGGGGATACACACACACATACGGGGACACTCACACACACATACGGGGACACACACGGGGACACACACACACACACACATACGGGGACACTCACACACACATACGGGGACACTCACACACACACACACACTTACGGGGACACTCACACACACATACGGGGACACTCACACACACACATACGGGGACACTCACACACACACATACACACAGGGACACTCACACACACACACATACACACAGGGACACACACACACACATACGGGGACACTCACACACACATACAGGGACACTCACACACACATACGGGGACACTCACACACACACATACGGGGACACTCACACACACACATACACACAGGGACACTCACACACACACATACACACACACACACATACACACAGGGACACTCACACACACACATACACACAGGGACACTCACACACACACATACGGGGACACTCACACACACACACACACACACAGGGACACACACACACAGGGACACACACACACGGTGACACTCACACACACACACACACACACACACACACACACACACACACGGGGACACACACACACACACACATACGGGGACACTCACACACACACACACATACGGGGACACTCACACACACACACACACACATACGGGGACACTCACACACACACATATGGGGACACTCACACACACACACACACACACACATACGGGGACACACACACATACGGGGACACTCACACACATACGGGGACACTCACACACATACGGGGACACTCACACACACATACGGGGACACTCACACACACACACACACATACGGGGACACTCACACACATACGGGGACACTCACACACACACACACACACACACACATACGGGGACACTCACACACATACGGGGACACTCACACACACACACACACACACATACGGGGACACTCACACACATACGGGGACACTCACACTCACACACATACGGGGACACTCACACACACACACACACACATACGGGGACACTCACACACATACGGGGACACTCACACACATACGGGGACACACACACACACACACACACACATACGGGGACACTCACACACATACGGGGACACACACACACGGGAGGACACAGGGGAGGACACACACACACACAGGGGGGACACACACACACGGGGGACACACACACACACACAGGGGGGACACTGAGTTGGGGAGATCCGGGGCCCCATGCATCTGTACCGCCACCCCCCCAGAACTTGTAGCAGGCCCAGGCTTTACTTACCGGCGGATGCCGATAATACTTTTAACGGCGCAGCTCCCCGCCGGCCCCTGCACTCTTCTGCTGTGCCCGTATCTCATGCCGATTACAATACGGCTAACTCCGTGCTGCTCCCCGCCGGCCCCTGCACACTTCTGCTGTGCCCGTATCTCATGCCGATTACAATACGGCTAACTCCGCGCTGCTCCCTCCCGTCCGTCCCAGGTGCTTGTACTGTATGCGTTGTGACATCACCTGGGACGGACGGGAGGGAAGGAGGGGCCGGCGGGGAGCAGCGCGCCGTATTGTAATCGGCATGATCGCGGCATGTGATACGGGCACAGCCGCTTCAAGTGGTCTCTAATGTGGCCGAGACCGGGCCCCTAATGACCTCGGGCCCTCGGGCGGTGCCCGAGTGACCGACTGGTCAGTCCGCCCCTGGGAGAAGGCCAGTGTGTACAGCTCTTGAATCAGGAAGAGTTAGGCATGTGGACCATAAACATGTAGCTTTTGGTGTGACACTGCATAACCCCTATAGTGTTCTTTCTGAGCTAAAAGCAGACACAAAGGTTGCAAATATAGCTGCTTGTGACCCTGAGAAAAAATTGCAATGCCAAAAGTAACTTTTAACTGAGATTGCAAATCAGGCAATTGTTGTGGATAAGGCTCCTAAAAGGAAAAGTCACGTTCTTGTTGGTGACTAAATTGTAAGAGGTTTTTCTTCAGGAAATCATGTGGCAATGTCAAAGGAAGTTAGGTGTTTACCTGGTGCTACTGTGAGAACAGATAAAAGGCGCATTTTAATCATTTGCAAAAAAGCTAGTGAAGAGTGCAATGTTGATGTTGTTGATCACTTAGGAAAAATTATTTGTCCCAAAATGATTTGTATTCTGTACAGAAGGAATTTCAGAATTTTGGCCAGGATCTTCAACAGTTAGGGTGTACTATTACATTTTCAGAGGTTTTACCTATGGTTAATAAACAACAAGAGAAAGTATACTTTGTACAACAGAGTTCAATGTTTGGTTAAAGGAATGGTACAAAGTTGAAGGTTTTAATGTTAGTCAAGATGCTATCAGGTGGTGTGACATTGAGCTGTAAAAGAGATGGTCTGCATCCCTCACACAAGGGCAATGAAATTCTTAGTAGGGAATTATGAGTTTTTGGACATGCAATTAAACTGAGAAATGGGGGCAGAGATGTAATTGACGAAGAGCATTTCTGTCCCCAGCAGACTGAAACAAATGTGAGGGTTTGTGTGGCTAAGGACTGGGCTGATGGGGTGATCACTTCAGTTAAGGTTTTCTAAGGTAGAAATAAAGCAGTGGATAGTAGTGTTTGTCATGTCATGTGCACTAATGTTTGTAGTTTAGGCAACAAGCTTTGTGAGCTAACATCTCTTATGTCTAGGGACAACGTTGACCTTGTTGCAATTACAGAGACATGGTTCAAGGATTCAAATGACTGGAAAATAACTATATCGGGGTATATACTATACAGGAATGACAGAGTTGGGAGGAGGAGAGGTAGAGTTGTCATATACGTCACAAATAGCATAACGCTAACATTATTTAAAAAAACAAATAACTCAAAACCCTTCTGCCTTCCAAACAGAGAGGAATCTTCCCTTAAAATTGGTACAATTTACAGACCACTAGGACAGACTGAGAATTACGATAACTTGTTGATTATCGAGATAACTCAAATGGCAATGAAGAGAGACATTTTTATTATGGGTGACTTCAGCATGCCTGACATTAACTGGAATTGTCAAACTGCTATTACAAGCAGGAACAGCAATATAATGGAGACATAAAATGGTGTTTCTCTAAAACAGTAAAAAGCCCAACCCAAGGTGATCATACTCTAGACTTAGTACTGACAAATGAGGTCTGATGAGGTGGGAGAAAATGAGGGTTCTGGTGATAACCAATTTCTTTGGTTTTATATTAAAATAAGAACAGAAAAATCATATCCAAAAATAAAAGTTTTCGGTGTGCCCTTTCACCCGAAAAGGTCACAGTAAGGTGGTCTTTCCCAATAGTCTCCCATAACGAAGTTTCCACAAACTCTATAGGATTAGTGCCCTCAGCATGCTCTGGGAGACCCACCAGTCTGATATTATTACATCAAAGGAGGTTTTCCAGGTCTTCTAGTTTATGAGCGTTGATGTCAGATTTTTTTTCTTGCCTCTGACATCTTTACCTAATGACTGGGATGTGTCTTCTAGCTCTTTAATAAGGCCTTCCAGAGCAGGTGTTCATTCCCATATTTTCTGTACATCTTGATGAAGAAAGATAAATTCCTCTTTAAGTCCTTTTACTTGGCCGGTTAAGTTGCATAAATAATTTGGCACTGCTTTTAGCAAATCTAATAAGGTGGGCTCTAGAGATGTTGATGGTGATGTTAATGTATATAGGCAATTTTTTTCCTCTGCTTCTTTCCTCCCCTCATCCTTTTTAAAGTTTTTAAAAAGTTTTTATAGTTTTATTTCCCCTTTTTTATTTTTTTTATTTTCTTTCCTTTTTCCTTCCCCTTTCTTAATTCTCCATTATTTAATGTTCCACTGCTCTGCTGCTTTGCAGCTCTGCTCTCCCCAACTCTTAAATTTTTACTTATAAAGGTTACCAGTCTTTCCATTCGAGATTCCACGAGCCCTGCCGAGCACTGCCGAGCTCTGCCGGCCACAGCTCCTGACACCACCGAGCTATAGCGGGAGCACCAATGTGACACTTGGAGCCTCACTGATGTCTCCTGAGGCTCACCGGAATGTTCCCAAGCACTGCTGATTCCAGCCAGTGCTGGCTGAACGCCAGCTGAGCACCGCCGACACTCCAAGCTTCACAGTCCTGGGCACAGTCCACGGAGAGAGACAGGGACAGATAGCCACCAGCCACAGGACAGCACCCTTGAATGGAGGGCAGGTTCGATGGAGCCTCCCTGGACAGCCACTTGAAGGAAACGGCGGCAGCACTTGATAGAAGCAGGGGGAAGGAGATGGTATGCAACAAATGAAGAAAAAAAAGAAAAAACTTTCAGATTGTCAGGCACAATCCAATCAATTTATCCTGCAGTGTCCACATTAGTTTATAACTAGCATATGGTTGCATTTTAAGAACAAGGAGTTTGTTCGAGCTGGGGGAGGGTGGGGCAGAACAAGACAGCTACTCCCCAATCACACTGGGCGTAGATCTTGGGAGGTCAATCAGGATAATCAGCAGAATGAAAAATCCGGAGAACGCCCAACACATGTCCACTCACATCACACTCTGCCCTCTTGATTGAAAGAGCACTCAAGTACCTAGCTGGCCTTTTCCATCAGGAGCCCCCCCACGGCCATTTCTAGTGCAGCTACTTAATCAAAGGGACAGAGATCTTATTTGAGAGAGTCAGATTACTAAAGGAAGTTCTTTTCAATGGGACTAAAGTTATGTTCTTTCCTGATTTTTTCCCCAGAAGTACAGAAACAGCGTTATAAATTTCAGAATGTGGAAAAAAATGAGATTGCAATTGTCATACTCAATGTTATACCCTGCTAAACTTAGAGTGGTAGCAAATGAAGCTGCTCATTTTTTTGATACGCCACTTGCCACCACTAAATGGTTAGACAGACATTACAATAAATAGAATACGATTATAATGTAAAGGAGAGGGGTGAGGGAGGAGGACAAGGAGAGAAAAGGTAAAGGGTAATTAAAATTAGTTTTTTTTTTTCTCTTCTTCTTCCATCTATTTTTATTTAACTCATGCAAAGAATTGGGAGCTAATCAGATTTATTTTTTCTAATATATAGAGCCAGGGGAGAGAGTCCAGTAAATTATAGAATGGACTCCGTATTTTTTTCCCGTGGGAATTATTTGTTTAGTATTTTTTTTTTAAAACAACTACCGGACAACATCGATATATCCATGCCCTCTGGAATTTTTATAGGCACATGTTAATACTTTGGAAATTACATTTAATCAACTGTCACTATGTGTTTTGAATTGAGAATAGAACACAGGATTTTTTTTTTTGTTTCGATCAGCTTATAGATATTGGAATTAGAGTGCACATATGGTGATGTCTATATATATGTATTGCCAAACACTCACACCAGATAATTAACATGTATATAGAAACCTTTATATCACAAACAACTTTAACAGACTTTTGCCTAGTGATACTATTGAAATTGGTACTTCTTATAAATTGGAGCTTTTTCAATATTATACCTCTTAACCATAGAGGATATTTGAGGGTTTTGTATTTAAAGCAGAGTTCCAACCAAAAGTGAAACTTCCACTCATTTGTCTCCTCTCCCTAAGATGCAATTTGCACCTTTCAGGGGGAGGGAGAACAGGATACCTGTCTCCTGACAGGTATTCTGTTCCCGCTTCCAGGATTCCAGGCTGGGGCTCCCTCCTCCTCTCCCTGTCGCTGGGCCAGTAGGAGAGAGGGTTCCCAGCATGAAGCCGTAAGGGTACACTGCCGGTTACCTTTACCTGCAATTGTCGGTGGCGGGACCCGACAGCTGATGGAAACATCAGCTGTGGTGCTGACAACACTGGACTCCAGGACAGGTAAGTGTCCTATTGTTAAAAGCCAGCAGCTGCAGTATGTGTAGCTGCTGGCTTTTAACCACTTGACCACTGGGCACTTAAACCCCCTTAATAACCAGACCAATTTTCAGCTTTCGGTGCGATCACATTTTGAATGACAATTACTCATTCATGCAACACTGTACCCATATGAAATTTTTGTCCTTTTTTTCACACAAATAGAGCTTTATTTTGGTGGTATTTTATCACCGCTGGGTTTTTTATTTTTTGTGCTATAAAAGAAAAAAGACTGAAAATTCTGTAAAAAAAATGTGTAATTTTTCTTCATACATTTTGGCCAAAATGTATACTACTACATATCTTTGGTAAAAATAAGTACAAATTGGTGCATATTATTTGGTCTTTGTGAAAGTTATAGAGTCCACAAGC
Organism: Lithobates pipiens; assembly: GCF_037356315.1. Taxonomy (NCBI): domain Eukaryota; kingdom Metazoa; phylum Chordata; class Amphibia; order Anura; family Ranidae; genus Lithobates; species Lithobates pipiens. The sequence continues at coordinate 144,956,673 of NW_027507758.1, read as the reverse complement.
TATGGTGCCAATATCTGAAAATTGATCACACCTGAAGTAATAACGTCCTATCTCAATTCTTGAGACCCTAACATGCCAGAAAAGTATAATTACCCCCCAAATGACCCCTTTTTTGGAAAGAAGACATTCCAAGGTATTTAGTAAGAGGCATGCTGAGTTTTCTGAAGTTGTAATTTTTTTCCCACAATTCTTTGCAAGATCAAGATTTTTTTTCACAAAATTGTCATATTATCATGTTATTTCTCACACACAGCATATGCATACCACAAAGTACAACCCAAAACACATTCTTCTATTACTCCCAAGTATGGCGATACCACCTGTGTGAGACTTTTACACAGCGTGGCTACACACAGAGGCCCAGCATGCAGGGAGCACCATCAGGCGTTCTGGAGCACCCAGGCCAATTCTGACATTTCTCTTCTACATGTAAAAATCATCATTTATTTGCTAGAAAATTTTATAGAAAGCCAAAACATTATATATTTTTTTAGCAAAGACACTAGAGAATACAACGGTGGTCATTGCAACTTTTTATCTCACACGGTATTTGCGCAGCAATTTTTCGAATGCTTTTTTTTGAAAAAAAAAACTGTTTTGTACTTTAAAAAAACAAAACAGTAAAGTTAGCCCAATGTTTTTGCATAATCTGAAAGATGAAATTACACAGAGTAAATAGATACCTAACATGTCACCCTTCAAAATTGCATACGCTCGTGGAATGGCGCCAAAATTCGCTACTTAAAAATCCCCATAGGCGACACATGACATTTTTTTACTGGTTTTTACATGTTTTGAGTTACAGAGGAGGTCTAGAGCCAAAAGTATTGCTCTCGCTCTAACGTTCGCAGCGATACCTCACATCTGTAGTTTGAACACTGTTTTCATATGTGGGCGGGACTTACGTATGCGTTTGCTTCTACATGCGAGCACATGGGTACAGGGGTGCTTTAGAAAAAAAAATGTATTGTTCATTGTTCATTTTGTCTCCAAAAATACATTTTTTGATCACTTTTATTCCTATTACAAGGGATGTAAACATCCCTTGTAATAGGAATATGTAATGACAGGTCCTCTTTACAGAGAGATATGGGATCAATAAGACCCCACATCTCACCTCTAGGCTGGGAAGCCTGAAATAATAAAAAAAAAACTATTCTGGCTTTGATCGTATTGGTGAGTCAGTAGAAGCACCAGAGGGCAGCGGGGGGGGATGTAGCCTCTCGCCTCCTGTAAGAATGATCAAGCAGTGGAACAGCCGCTATGATTGTTCTTATGGTGTAGGGAATCGCTGGCTGAAAAAGCTGATATCTGAATGATGCCTGTAGCTACAGGCATCATTCAGATATCCCTGCACAAAGTCAAGGACGTCATATGACGGCCGGCGGCCGGGAAGTGGTTAAAATGCATTTTTTTTTTTAACACAAAGTTGTCCATTTATACAATATTTCTAACACATAGCATGTAAATACCAAAAATGACACCCCAAAATAGATTCTCCTACTCCTCCTGAGTACGGCGATACCACGTGTGTGAGACTTCCACAGCCTGGCTACATACAGAGGCTGAGTACAGCAAAGCATGGCCGAGCATGGCCGAGCATGGCTGGGTATTACCGAGTATTAAAGGGTATCACCGAGTATGGCTGAGCATGGCTGAGTATGGCTGGGTATTGCAGAGTATCACCGGGTACGGCTGGGCATTGCAGGGTATCACCGACTATGGCTGGGTATTGCAGGGTATCACCGAGTATGGCTGGGTATTGCAGGGTATCACCAAGTATGGCTGGGTATTGCAGAGTATCAACGAGTATGGCTGGGTATCATCGAGTATGGCTGGGTATCACCGAGTATGGCTGGGCATTGCTGGGTATGGCAATTTATGGCAGAGTATTGGCAGGGTATTTCAGGCTATTGCAGATTATTTCTGGATATTGCAGAGTATTGCGGGTATTGCAGAGTATTGTCAGGGCATTGCTGGGTATTGCAGAGTATTGACAGGGCATTGCTGGGTATTGCAGAGTATTGGCAGAGTATTGGCAGGGTATTGTAGAGTATTGGCAGGGTATTGCAGAGTACTGCAGGGTATTGCAGAGTATTGCTGGGTATTGCTGGGTATTGCAGAGTATTGGTAGGGCATTGCTGGGTATTGCAGAGTATTGCAGGCTATCGCAGAGTATTGCTGGGTATTGCAGATTATTTCTGGGTATTGCAGATTATTGGCAGGGCATTGCTGAGCATTGCAGAGTATTGGCAGGGAATTGAGAGGTTACTTGTCGGTGAGCAGCCCTGTGGGCACTGCAGATCCAGCCCACAGTGCTGCTGACACCGATCTCTCCCCCCTACCGATCGGTACAGAGAGGGGAGGGAGGAACCGGCGTCATAACATGACACCGGTTTGTTTACAAGTGATCGCTCCGTCATTTTATGGAGCAATCACGTGGTAAACATCCGCGATGAGGGGGGCACAGGGGGCACGCAAGAGCAGAATTCTGGGAGGACATCATATGAAGTCCTCCCAGAGTTAAGCAACCACCCTGTAGCTGTCATTCGGCTATGGGCCAGTTGTTAAGTGGTTAATTTTTTTTTTTTTGGGTGGAACACAGCTTTAAACTTGAAATTATCGCAATATGTCAGCTTTAATGCAAGTTTTGGTATCCTGGAATCCTGGACCCAGTATAAAGACATTACCGTATGTTGAAACTACTACATTGAAACAGTTTTCTCCATCTATTATTTGCCTGCCGGAGACTGATTTAAATATATACAAATGAAACTACCCAAAGTGTGCACAATATAGTAGGCAATACCATTCTACTTATACTACCTATTCGTCATATTAATAACTTAAAAATATACAATTTGGTGGACCCAAAACAGCATGGCTTTACTGAGGGCAGATCATGTCAGACTAATCTGATTGAGTTTTTGACTATATTACTGATGTTTTGGACCAGGGTGGTGCTGTGGACAAAGCATCTTGATTTCGGCAAGGCATTTGATACAGTTCCACATACTGATCTAAAACAAAAGTTGTACAAGATAGTGTGGTTGTAAATGGGGTTCACTCGGAACAGAGACCTGTCACTAGTGGTGTACCACAAAGCTCTGTACTCTGTACGTCTTTTTGCTGATGATACAAAGGTGTGTAATAGGCTTGATATCCCTGCAGGTGTCTGTAACATGGAACATGATTTGGCATTGCTGGAAATTGGTCAAACCAGTGGAAACTTCAGTTCAATGTTTCTAAATTTAAGATAATGCACCTAGGGAAAATAATCCCTTGAGAGAGTCCAGTATTGGGGGTACAATGTTGGGAAGCACTGCAGATGAAGATGATTTCGGGGTACTTATTTCAGATGATTGCAAAATGAGCAGAGGGGAGATTTACCAAACCTGGAGTGTGCAAAATCTGGTGCAGCTCTGCATAGAAACCAATCATCTTCCAGGTTTTATTGTCAAAGCTTAATTTAACAAGCTGCAATTAGAAGCTGATTGACTACTTTGCACAGCTGCAGCAGATTCTGAGTGCTCCAGTTTTAGTAAATCTTCCCCAGTGTGACCATGCAGTAGGAAAAGCAAATAGAACTCTAGGATCCATCACTAGAGGGATCACCAGCAGGAGAAAGGAGGTCCTGATTCCTCTTTGTAGATCTTTAGTGAGACCTCATTTAGAATATTGTGTCCAGTTCTGGAGACCCCGCTTACAAAAATACATTGATAAGATTCAATGAGAAAGGTAACAAAAATGGTGAATAGTCTCGGGGATAAAACATATTAGGAGCAGTGGCGGCTGGTGAAGTTTTAGGATGGGGGGGCGCAAGACCCCGCCCATCCACGGTTGGCCCCTCCCACTTCTCATAAGCCACACCCAGAATTTGTAGAATGATATTGGCGTGTATCCAGAATTTCATTGTCCTGCAAATACAGTAGCTGTGTACATAGACATACTGTACTAACATTATCTATGTATCCAGAAATACAGGGTTATGTATAGGCATACCTGTGTATAGGCGTATCATTGCCCCAGAATTGCAGAGAGCTGTATAGAAACTGTATATATTAAAACAGTAGTGTAACATTGTAGCTGTGTATTCAGAATTACTGAGTTCTATATGTATAGGTGTAACATTATTCAGGATTACAGACTTCTGGATAGACACATCTGTGTGTATATATGTGTACCACTACCCAGGATTGCAGAGTGCTGTATAGATATATACTGTGTATTTATAGGTATACCATTATTCAGGATTGCAGACTTCTGTATAGCTATCTATGTATAGATGTGATATTATGCAGGTTTTGCAGACTCACATGGATTGCAGAGTGCTGTATTGGTATCTATATGTATAGGTGTACTATTATCCAGGATTGCAGAGTGCTGTATATATATCTATGAATAGTATATATAGATATATATATACACAGCACTCTGCAATCCTGGATAATAGTACACCTATACATAGATAGCTATACAGAAGTCTGCAATCCTGAATAATGGTATACCTATAAATACACAGTATATATCTATACAGCACTCTGCAATCCTGGGTAGTGGTACACATATATACACACAGATATGTCTATCCAGAAGTCTGTAATCCTGAATAATGTTACACATAGGTGTGCTGTTGCTCTCCTGTGGCCATTCCTCCGCAAGGCACATTACAGGGAGGACAGGTCAGAGTGGCCAGTGAAGTGTGAACAATAGGTTTTGGCAGACCAGATTTCTAGATTTCCTGGGCAGATTAGAAAAACCTGTCAGTTTGTGGGAAAAGCCCACCATGGACAAGTGACAAAACAAGTGCCCCTCCCCCCACTAATCATTGCCATTGAGCAGAAAGCAACCTTCCTGGAAAGGCAATATGACAAAGGTCCAAATTCTTCAGGGGCTACATATCCTGGCAGGTCTACTTTAATATAGCAAGTCAATGCAACAACCACTCAGCTCTTGCACCTCATTCAATTAAATCTGGAGAGGACTCCACCATGCACTGACTTAACCCATAATCTTCATTGTAAAATTCAGTTTGCTTCTGTGTTGCCCCAGAGCCACAACAGTCTGCATTTCTGAGCCTTCAGATTTCACCCTCATCTGTATTTCAGCAATGCTTCAGATGATCAAGACACACGGCATCTAGAGTTCAGAGACACCCACTCAGTATCCAAAGTCCACACTTTTCCCCCCCAACAGCTAACGTCACATCTCAATTAGGGCAAGGTCCAGTCACAGCTGGCTGCAAGCAGGAAGTGGGACACGATCCCATGTATGCCCAGGACCCGCACACACACCCGAAGCCCACTTACCTGACTGTGTGCTCCTCTCCGGTGTTCTCCGCAGCCGCTCCTCTCCTGCACACCGCTCTACTCCTCTTACTTCCTGTTTCCTCTCTCAGGTGAAATGGGAGAGAGAAGACAGGAAGTGACATCTGAGTCAACTCAGATGTCAATCAAACTGCCCGCCCGGCCGTAGTAACACATACTACAGCGCCGGGCGGAAGCTACTCAGCGCTTCAGAAAGCGCCCTGAGGCGGGCTAAACGCCCGCAAATGAAGCGCCACGCCTGCAATCTCATGATTGCATTGGCGTGGCGTTTCCCAGCGTGCACTGTGACCGGCGCTCGAGCACTTCCTTAAAGAACTTTTTTTTTTTTTTTTAAAGGGGCAGTTTTAAAACTTTTTTTTTTTTTTTACATTTTTTTTTTTTTTTTTTTTGTGACCACACAGGGGGGGCGGCGCCCGGGCGCCCCCTATGGACGGGCCGCCACTGATTAGGAGAGACTTCAGAAACTTAAAGTGGATGTAAACCCTCACATTTAACCAAAGGAGAGACAGGATTGAATCCTTTACTTACATCAAGGAGGTGAATGAGGTTCAGGAGGGCAGTATTTTCGATATGAAACCAAAATCAAGAACACAAGGACATGACTTCAAGCTAACTGGAGGGAAGTTTAAAATTAATCTTAGAAAGGAATATTTTACTGAGAGTGTAATTGATGCTTGGAATGAACTTCCAGCAGAAGTAGTGAGAAAGTCAACAGTAAATGGCTTCAAACATGCTTGGGACAAACATAGATCTATACTCCGACAGTCTTGTTTTTTTTTCAATATAATAACAAACATATTATACTTACCTCCTCTGTGCAGTGGCTTTGCACAGATCAGCCCTGGTACACTTCTTCTCAGGTCCCTCTTGTCTGCTCCTGGCTCCTCCTTCTTGTTGAGTGCCCCCACAGCAAGCATTTTGTTATGGGGGCACCCAAGCTGAGTCACAGCTCCCTGTGTCCATTTAGGCCCCTCCCCTTTCTCCTGATTGACTGCCTGACTTTGATTAACAGCAGTGGGAGCCAATGGCACCACTGCTGTGTCTGAGCCAATCAGGAGGGAGAGTCTTGGACAACCGAGACACTCGTGGGCATTGCTGGACAGAGATGGGGCTCCGGTAAATATTAGGGTGGCTGAGGGGGGCTGCTGCACACAGGCTTTTTATCCTATTGCATAGAATGCATTAAGATAAAAAAAGTTTCAGGCCATTTTTTGCGATACGGCATTGCATCGCTTTAACTGACAATTGTGCGGTTGTGCGATGTTGTACCCAAACAAAATGTATGTTCTTTTTTCCCCACAAATAGAGCTTTCTTTTGGTGGTATTTGATCACCTCTGCGTTTTTTATTAACCTCAGAGCTGAAGAATACAACCATGTATGCTATGGACCAAACAAGTATAAAGATCTTTTGGCAACTGAAGGGTTAACATCACCCGTAGCACCTTGCAAACAGTATTAGAGAGAATCCAGACAGCTCAACAACACGAAAGAAAGACAAGGGTGCAAGGAAATGTCAGAGTCATGCAACTTTAATGAAAAACAAAAGATAGTATCCATTTACATTGTATCAGAAGATGAACAACACGCACACGGGCACAGCTGAAGATAACAGTGTGGTACAATACATTCAGTGTTGTTATCCTTGTCTCTGTATAACTGTGTGCTGCTCCTCTTCTGATACAATGTAATTCAATATTATGTTTTATTTTCATTAAAGATTATGTTACCCTGACATTTCATTATTCCTGATATGTGTCTGCCATGTTTTTGTGTTAAAATAGTGTGATATATGCAGAGATCCTGGGAGCCCCCCTCTTTTCCTGTTTAAAATGGACCATGCTAGGCATGAGAGCACATCCATCTGAACATGGTCCCCTAATTATTAGGCTTGTGTTGGCACATCTCCTGCACAACCATTAACTGGGAAGATCAGTTTACTGCTGTTTCTCCACTCCCAGCTCTCTAAGTCTCATATGCAGCTGAGAACAGAGATCACGTGATCACTTAAAAAAGGAAATGAGTTAAAGCTCAATGTCAGCTGATGTCACAGATGATACAAGTATGATATGTGCACAGCTGTGTAAAATGTTTGTTTGTTAAATACATTTTTCATACGAACAGTAAGATAATAACAAAACCAGTGTGAAAAGTAAAAAATTAAAGTGTATTTCCACTTTTGCAGCCAAATTGGGATAACAACCAATTTGTTACATGTCCCTATTTACATAGCATTACTTAAAATTTGCAGCTTACATTTTTAAATGCTGTATTTTGGACCCTACAGGAAGGAAAATCCTACATAGTTCTCTTTGTTTATGTCAGCTGTGTTTTCCATAATTAACCCTGTCTGTACTGTGAAGGCAGATATTTATTATTGATTGTAAGTAGATTTTAGCTGGGTTGATATTAGAGAATACAGCAGCTCACAGCAGGAGTCCAGTGCATCTCCATTCACCGTTTCAGGTCCGATTTCAGCCCGAATTTTGGGCTGCATTTGGACATGGAACGGAATAAAATTGACTCAATTATTTTTTTTTCAAAAGAAAATAAACTTTTTTTAAAGTACCCCGTCCCAACGAGCTCACATGCAGAAGCGAACGCATACGTGAGTAGCACCGGCATATGAAAATGGTGTTCAAACCCCACATGTGAGGTATTGCCACAATTGTTCGAGTGGGAGAAATACATTGCCTATGGAGATTTTTAAGGGTAAAAGTTTGTCGCCATTCCATGAGCGGGCGCAGTTTTGAAGCATGACATCTAAGTAAGTTTCTAGCAAAAAAATAAATATTTTAACTTGTAAACAAGTGTAAAAAATAGGCCCGGGGCTGAAGTGGTTAAAGCAGTATTAAACCTAAAAACAAAAATTCTATACATTGCAGCTTACCAATTCATAGATGTAGTGGCTGCATTCGTTTTCTTTTTTAATTTCATTTTTTTCTTTTATTTAATTTATCTCTGACATGGATTCTTACAATGGTCCACATATTTCATTTATGTAAAATTAGTATTCCCTACCCCCCCCCCCCCAAAAAAAAAGTTACAGCTGACATCTAGCCTTAATTTGATAGTGAAGTCCATCTAAATCTGCTAGTACATTTGACACTCTCCTCTCCCCAGATTTGCATTGCTGCTATCCAAAGGTGTCCTTGTTGCTCCTCCATCCAGGGTGGAAACATCCAAAGACAGCCAGTGTTAGAGGAAGCATCACCAAGTGAAAATAAAAAGAGAAAAGCCTAAAAAATAAAACTAATGCAACCACCAGATTTCAGGATTGGTAATCTGTAATATATTACATTTTTGCTTTTTAATTTAATAACGCTTTAAAAAAAATGAATTAACTAGTTAAAAAAATTATGAACTTAAAAAAAAAAAAAGTTAACTTAACCTCTAGGGATCCGCGCTATAGCCGAATGACAGCTACAGTGCGGACCTGCATTGCCAGGACGACATCTATTGACGTCGTCCATGCACGAGCAGCCTGCGCGCCCCCTAAAGGGCGCGTGCGGTGCACTCTGTGATCAGCGAGTCTGTGAGACTCGCTGGAATACAGATCGGAGTAAGGGATCCCGACCCCTTACCACGTGATCAGCCAATGACAGCTGATCATGTGATGTCAACACAGCCGGTAATCGGCTATTTTTTCTCCTCACACTGACAGCGCAAGAAAAAAAAAAGCTGATCACCGGTGGCAGTGAGTGGGACATCAGTCCCGATCACTGCGATGTGCCCAGATCCTCAGTGCCCACCTGTGCCCCCTAAAAGTGCTGCCTACCAGTGCCCACCAGCGCCACCTGTCAGTGCCCACCAGCGTCACCTGTCAGTGCCCACAGTGCCATCTGTCAGTGCCCATAATCAGTGCCTGGACAGTGCTGCACATCAGTGTCATCCATCAGTGCCACCTATCAGTGCCCATCAGTGCCACCTATCAGTGCCATCTATCAGTGCCAATCAGTGCCATCTATCAGTGGTATCTATCAGTGCCCATCTGTGCTACCCATCCGTGCCACCCATCAGTGCTATCTTATCAGTGGCCATCAGTGCCGCCTTATCTGTGCCCATCAGTACAGACTTAACTGTCCCCATCAGTGCCACCTTATCTGTGCCTATCAGTGCCGCTTTAACTGTGCCTATTAGTGCCCATCAGTACAGCCTATCAGTGCCCACCGGTGCCCACCAGTGCAGCCTATTAGTGCCCACCAGTGCCACCTCATGAGTGCATATCAATGAAGCAGAAAAATTACCTGTTTGCAAAATTTTATAATAAACTATTAAACATATTGATTGGCAGCACTGGTTGGCACTAATTGACAGAACTGGTTACTGATAGGCAGTACTGGTGGGCACTGCTTGGCTGCACTGGTGGGCACTGATAGGCAGCACTGGTGGGCACTGATTGGCAGCATTGGTGGCCACTGATTGCAAGGAGCATGTAAGCATGAATTGTTTGCTATTTTTAAAAAAGTGACCCTTTACAAACATTTAACCTTTCTGATATGTTCAAAAGCTAAAAATCACTGCTTTTATACCTTTTTTTATGCAGTCATCTGACCGCAATCCCATTGCACTGGCAAACACAGAAGGGCCAATGGGCGTGTAAATTATCTTCTAGCGGCATCTTTCAGAAGGCATGTGACAAGTAATTGAAGTGAGAGACAGGACTGAATGGGATAGAGTGGCTGGGAAAACTGGGACCGACAAAGGTACACAAGCATGTGACATGCATGCGTCACAAGTATACAAACCCATAAAAAATGTGTAGCGCCACTATAAAAAGTGTACAAGGTGCAACTTATAACAAAACAAAACAATGTGCAAAAATCAATCAGCAAATGAATCAAAGATAATTTGCTGATTGATTTTTGCACAGTGTTTTGTTATTTTATAAGTTGCAATTTGTACACTTTTTATAGTGGAGCTACACGTTTTTTATTGTTTACATCCTATAACTATGATGCCGTAGTATTTATGACAGAGCTGTAGGGGTTAAACAGCAGTGCTTACTGCAAGTTAGTTTAAGCTTTGGTTTGACAATTCTGAGATGACAACACCCACCCACTCAAGCTATTCTTTTTCACCTTTAGGTATTTAGGTTACAGTATATAGCTGTGTGATGCATATAAATCTAGTTTTTCAGCTCTCCCTTGAGATCTAATTTAATGTTATATACTATACACTGCTGCCTCTAAGGTTTATGCATTTGAACTGGATTTAATTAATATAATACTGATTATATAATAAACACCATCCCAGCAGTCTCTTGTGGTTTTCTGTTTATTTCCGTTTACAATAATCTGCTATAGAATGTACAATGCACACACAAATTAGCTTTTGGATTATTTCCTTGACTAGTTCTTTAACCACTTGCTTACTGGGCACTTAAACCCCCCTCCTGCCCAGACCAATTTTCAGCTTTCAGCGCTGATGCACTTTGAATGACAATTGCGCGGCCATACAACACTGTACCCAAATGAAAATTTTATCATTTTTTTTCACACAAATAGAGCTTTCTTTTGGTGGTATTTAATTACAGTTGGGAGTTTTATTTTTTGCTAAACAAACAAAAAAAGATGCAAAAAAAAAAAATCATGTTTAATAGTTTGTTATAAAATTTTGCAAACAGGTAATTTTTCTCCTTCATTGAAATGCGCTGATGAGGTGGCACTGGTGGGCACTGATGGGTGGCACTGGTGGGCACTGACAGGCAGCACTGGTGGGCACTGATAGGCGGCACTGGTGGGCACTGATAGGCACAGTTAAGGCGACACTAATAGGCACAGATAAGGTGGCACCGATAGGCACAGATAAGGCAGTACTGATGGGCACAGATAAGGCGGCACTGATGGGCACTGATAGGTGGCACGGATGGGTGGCACAGATGGGTGGCACTAAGGGGCACTGATAGGTACCACTGATAGATGGGATTGATGGGCACTGATAGGTGGCTCTGATAGGTGGCACTGCTGGGCACTGATGGGCGGCACTGATGGGCACTGATGGGCACTGGTAGATGACACTGATGGGCACGGATATGTGGCACTGAGGTGCAGCAATGTTGTTGAGGCAGATTGTGGGCACTGATAGGTGGCACTGTGGGCACTGATAGGTGGCACTGTGGGTACTGATGTATGGCACTGTGGGCACTGATGTATAGCTCTGTGGGCACTGATGTATGGCACTGCTGGGTGGCATTATGGGCACTGATGGGTGGCACTGCTGGGTGGCACTTTTTTAATTCTCTGGGGGTTACTGGCAGGGGGCAGGTGGGCACTGATACACTGGCCATGATCGGGACTGATGTCCTGATCACGGCCGCCGGTGATCAGCTTTTTTTTTCTCTCCTCGCGCTGTCAGCTCAAGGAGGAAAAATAGCCGATTACCGGCTCTGTTTTGTCACATGATCAGCTGTCATTGGCTGACAGCTGATCACGTGGTAAGGGGTCGGGATCGACACCTTGCTCGGATCGGTGATCAGGCGAGTCTCATTGACTCGCCGATCACAGAGCGCGCCGCGCGCATCCCTCAGGGGGCGCGCAGGCCGCTCGTGCACGGGACGACGTCAATAGTCGTAGTCCCGGCAATGGAGGTCCGCGCTGTAGCCGTCATTCGGCTATAGCGCGGATCTCAAGAGGTTAAAATGTTTTTCTGCTGGCATTTCCTATGGAATTCCAGTTAGTATGTTGGGACTTCTGTATATGCACAGTTCTAAATCAGGTTCCAAATAATTAATTTTCAGCTTTGTTGTCAAGTAAAGAGTAATTCCCTGTACACACGGTTGAACATTCCAACGGCAAAATCTGATTTTTTCCGACAGATTTTGGCCCAAACTTGTCTTTCGTTCGATCGTTCAGAACGAGGTGACATAAACCACGTACAAAGGGACTATAAAGAGGGCAGTAGCCATTAGCTTGTGTCTCTTAACTTATTCTGAGCATGTGTGGCACTTTGTCCATCGGAATCGTCTACACGCGATTGTGTTGTCGGAAATTCTGAGTCAGATGGAGCCCACACACAATTGGATTTTCCGACAACGCGATCTGATCGCACATCAATTCTCGTCAGTAAAATATTGAGAGCAGGTTCTCAATTTTTCAGTTGGAAGAAGTTCCGGTTGGAAATTCCGATCATCTGTTCCAATTCCGACATGCAAAATTCCTATGCATGCTCGGAAACAATTCGACGCATGCTCTGAAGCATTGAACTTAATTTTCTTGGCTCGTAGTAGTGTTGTACATCACCGTGTTCTTGACGGTTGAAAGTCCAGAGAACTTTTGTGTGTATGCAAGCCAAGCTTGAGCAAAATTCCATCGGAAGAAACATCCAAGATTATTCTGACGGAAATTCCGCTGCTGTGTAAGGGGCATTAGTGAAGTCCACTTCTGTGGAACATAGTCTAGACATATATGATTCAGCCCAAAAAGTAAGAGCCCAATAATTCACAATTAGCAAATGCAGACACTATTCTCAAGGGCATATTTATATGCCACTACACTTTATCCAGAAAATGGGAATTTTGACATACCTGTAAATTCTATTTCTTAGATCATGGATACTATGCCACTTCCAGGTGATTAGACACTCCCATCACCATGAGGCTCCAGTTTTTAATTTTGTGAGCAGTAACTGCACTGCAAGGTATGGATATAGGTATGCAAAAATGTATATTATATTATTATGGTATAGAACACAGTCATAGGACATCCCCAACCAATAAATCAAGGGGTAGACAACAAAGCAACCAACATTTCAGCAACAGACCCACAGGAAGAAGAAGGGTAAACAAACCCAAATAGGCGGATGACAGAAAAGCATTAAATCCATATTGGGTTTACTCTGCTATCCAGGGCTCTCTGACAGAGAGATTCTCCATTCTTAAACTGGCTAAAGCCCCCATCCAAGCTAAGCAGTGCCAGAAAAACCCAATGACTGCAACTAATTTGCCAATTTTTTATTTTTTTTGCCTGGTTCCTTCGATTTCTCGATTAAATATTGTCAAGATGGATGGGGTTAGCAGAGCCACCCATGGCTCATATTTTTGCCAAAAGTCTCTTTGGATGAAATTTGGTCAGTTTATGGCCAGCTTTACTTTCACAAAAATTAAAATGTTCTACCAGCTAGAAGTTGAGGGAAAAAATTTCAACACAGGGCTTGTTCTTCATATAAAATTTTTTATTTTTTCCCAGTAATGAACTCTGTTGTTCTTGCAGCTCAAAAATACAAGAAGCTAATCACTTTGCACCAACAAACTTTCTTTTTTCTTTAAACAAGACCTCTGAAGGCTAACACAAGTACTTCCTGTAAAGTTACATTCAGAAAAAACAGAGTGAATTAGCGCAGAGATCCCAAAGCTACATTCTGTAATTGTACAGAGTGTTTGTGTATCCATATCTTTAGATACATAGATGACATAGTGTCATTATCAAGGGAAAACTAATCTTAGCTGCAGCGTTAGATCTGCAAATTAAGCCTTACTTTCTAATTATTTTGAAAAGATGATCCATCAATTTGAATGTTTTTTTTACAGGCACTAAATTTACTTATAAATGAAATTAGAAACATAGAACAGATGTTTATAAAACTGCCAGCAACATATGTTGCATAATGAAATCATTAGGCTGACATTTTGACTGGCAGTCAGTCACTTTGACGATTTTATTATTTCAAACTTTCATTCTCAAGATTTTCTGCAAAAGTGTTTTGTGATCTTCCTCCTCAATAAATATCATAAAGAGCTATTCATTTGAATTCCTGGATACAGATCCAACACTGAACAAATTGTACTGCTGGAGAATGTATTTTGTGAATGCTGTTACTTTTGTATAATAAATAGAATTATGCAACGCTACCTACGTGATCTTACTGTTCTCCAATTTACTGTTCCGACTGTTTATGTCACAAATGGGTGTTCATGCCCAAGCGTGCATGTTTAACAAAATGTAAAAAGTAGGAGAGAACACTGTGGGCAGACAGCTCCAGTGTTCTCTTACCTCTGGGAAAATGAATAATGATTGGCACACCTGGTTACTTTCATAAATCCTCTAAGCCCGAGATTTTTCCCAGCAAGCTAGGGAACCTTTCCTAAAAAAAATCTGCCACTGCAGAGTTTTCAATTGTAAAATTGTTACTTGCTTGAATATCATGCTAGCTCTCTTAACCAATTGACCTCCAGAAGATTTACCCTCTTCAAAGCCAGGCCTTTTTTTTGTGATATGGCACTGCACTATTTTAACTGACAATTGTGGGGTCGTGCGATGCTGTACCCAAATAAAATGTATGCCCTTTTTTTACCTACAAATAGAGCTTTCTTTTGGTGGTATTTGATTACCCTTGGATTTTTTTTATTTTTTGTGTTGTAATCTAAAAAAGGCAGACAATTAAAAAAATATATATATATATATATATATATATATATATATATATATATATATATTCAATAAAAACAGATCCAATAAAACATTTTTTTAAATCTTATTTCTTCAAAAACTTAGGCCAATATGTATTCTACTACATATATTTAGTAAAAATAATCACAATAAGCATATATTGATTGGTAGTGATGGACGAACCTCCGACGGGACGTTTCTCGAACGCGGACCACGAACGCGGCCGATAGTTCGCGAACCGAAACGTTCGCGGCGGGTCCCATTGACTTCAATGGGAGGCGAACTTCGCAAACCTACAGGTCAAATTTGCAGCCACAAAATAATTAATAGCTGTGCAAACATAGTCCCACCACATGGCCAATGACATAACACATGTATGAGGTGAATCTGGGATCGACAACTACAAGCATTCTTTTTTTATATGCCAAATTGTTGTGACAATTCAGGACTGTGGAGCGCATGAAGGCAATGGAGGAGAGGGAAGGTCAGGGACCAGGGTAGGCAAAGAAGAGGGTGCAGGAGATGATCACCAGCAGCGTGACATACAGCAATGACACCTGCACCATGATAGAGTCATCTGACATCAGCACCATGATAGCGAGCACTGACATCAGCAGCGTGACATACATCAATGACACCTGCACCGTGATAGAGTCATCTGACAACAGCACCGTGATAGAGAGCACTGACATCAGCAGCGTGACATAAAGCACTAACACCAGCACCGTGATATACAGCACTGACAGCAGCACCGTGATGGAGAGCACTGACATCAGCAGTGTGACATACAGCAATGACACCTGCACCGTGATAGAGTCATCTGACACCAGCACCGTAATAGAGAGCACTGACATCAGCAGCGTGACATAAAGCACTAACACCAGCACCGTGAAATACAGCACTGACAGCAGCACCGTGATAGAGAGCACTGACATCAGCACCGTGACATACAGCAATGGCACCTGCACCATGATAGAGTCATCTGACAACAGCACCGTGATAGAGAGCACTGACATCAGCAGCGTGACATAAAGCACTAACACCAGCACCGTGAAATGCAGCACTGACAGCAGCACCGTGATAGAGAGTATTGACATCAGCAGCGTGACATACAGCAATGACACCTGCACCGTGATAGAGTGATCTGACAACAGCACCGTGATAGAGAGCACTGACATCAGCAGCGTGACATAAAGCACTAACACCAGCACCATGATATACAGCACTGACAGCAGCACCGTGATAGAGAGTACTGACATCAGCACCGTGACATACGGCAATGACACCTGCACCGTGATAGAGTCATCTGACACCAGCACCGTGATAGAGAGCACTGACATCAGCAGCGTGACATAAAGCACTAACACCAGCACCGTGAAATACAGCACTGACAGCAGCACCGTGATAGAGAGCACTGACATCAGCAGCGTGATATACAGCAATGACACCTGCACCGTGATAGAGTCATCTGACAACAGCACTGTGATAGAGAGCACTGACATCAGCAGCGTGACATAAAGCACTAACACCAGCACCGTGAAATGCAGCACTGACATCAGCACCGTGATAGAGAGTATTGACATCAGCAGCGTGACATACAGCAATGACACCTGCACCGTGATAGAGTGATCTAACAACAGCACTGTGATAGAGTGCACTGACATCAGCAGCGTGACATAAAGCACTAACACCAGCACCATGATATACAGCACTGACAGCAGCACCGTGATAGAGAGTACTGACATCAGCACCGTGATATACATCACTGACACCTGCACCGTAAGCAGCCCCAGGAGGAAGTCAGCATAGCA
This sequence comes from Lithobates pipiens, assembly GCF_037356315.1. Classification (NCBI taxonomy): domain Eukaryota; kingdom Metazoa; phylum Chordata; class Amphibia; order Anura; family Ranidae; genus Lithobates; species Lithobates pipiens. Next base: position 144,940,151 of record NW_027507758.1, on the reverse strand, counting down.
CAGGGATGATGGGAGCCCCTCATAATGAGCATAGCACAGGGATGGTCGGAGCCCCTCTTAATGAGCATAGCACAGGGATGGTGGGAGCCCCTCATAATGAGCATAGCACAGGGATGGTGTGAGGCCCTCATAATAAGCAGCCCCAGGAGGATGTCAGCATAGCACAGGGATGGTGGGAGCCCCTCTTAATAAGCAGCCCCAGGACAAAGTCAGCACATCACAGGGATGGTGGGAGCCCCTCATAATATGCACAGCAGAGGTACAGCCCCAGGAGGATGTCAGCACAGCACAGGGATGGTGGGAGCCCCTCATAATAAGCAGCCCCAGTAGAAATATGACACCGCTCAACCTCTTCAAAGAGGAGGGTACGGGCATATAGCACGGTGTGCTTTTTTTGGACAAGGAAGTGAGCCAAATGAAGAAAGAAGGTCTCTGTGCTTGATTAAAAAAATTGTTTATAGACATATACATGGTCTACTGGTCACATGTGTTGAATTCCTCCAAGATCCATGCCTCATTAATTTTTAGAAATGTGAGGTAGTTAACACTGTCGTGAGCTAGGGAGGTACGCTTATCGGTCACAATCCCCCCTGCTGCGCTGAACATCCTTTCGGACAGGACACTGGATGAGGGGCAAGCCAACAGTTCGATTGCAAATTGGGTAAGCTCTGGCCAGAGGTCAAGCCTGCCCACCTAGTAGTCCAGGGGTTCATCACTCCTCAGAGCATCCACATCGGCCGTTAACCCAATGTAGTCGGACACCTGACGGTCTAGGCGTTCCCTGATGCTGGATCCGGATGACACATGTCGATGGGTCGGCTGAAAGAATGACCTCATATCCGAAGTCACCAACACATCTTCAAACCGGCCTCTTCTTGCAGGCGCTGTTGGATTGGTACCCACAACTCCTTCTCTGGGAGTGGAAATTGCTCCTCTGCCAGCGCACGCGAAAGCAGAATGCAGCATTTCTCGAAGCAAGGCCTGGAAGTGCTCCATTCTGCCAGCCCTCTGTGACGGCGGTAATATTTCCGCCATTTTGTGTTTGTACCGGGGGTCTAAGTACGTTGCCACCCAGTACTGGTCCTTGACCCTTATGCTTTTTATACGGGGGTCTCTATTAAAACACTGGAGCATGAAGGCCCCCATTTGCACTAAACTGGAAGCGGCGTGGTGGCCTGGCTCCTGCTCATCATCCAGGATAATGTCGTCCTCTTCATTCTCCTCTCCCCATCCACGCACAACAGGGATCCCAGATAGGTTTAAAGCATGCTCTTCTTGCTCCTCCTCATCTGCCCCGGTACCATCCTCCTCTGACTCCTCTTCAGACTCCTGTTGTTGACTTGTCTCAGATAGAGTAGCCCCCCCTGGGAATTCATCCAGCATTGCGACTTCCTCATCTTCCCGCTCCTGCTCCTCCACAGCTTGATCAATGACACGACGCAATGCACGCTCCATAAAGAAGGCATAAGGTACCATGCCACTGATGGCGCAATGGCTGCGACTGACCAGTTGGGTGATCTCCTCAAATGGCCGCAGAAGTCTGCATGCGTCGCGCATGAGCAGCCACTGGCGCGGTGAAAAAAGCCCCAGCTCCCCAGAACCTGTTCTGCCGCAGAGTTCATACAGGTAGACGATAACTGCACGTTTCTGCTGGAGCAGCCTATCAAGCATATAGAAGGTTGAGTTCCATCGTGTCGGGCAATCGCAAATAAGACGTCTGACCGGCAGATTGCGTCGCCGCTGAATGTCAGCAAGGCGAGCCATGGCCGTGTAAGATCTTCTGAAATGGGCCGAGATTTTCCTTGCCTGCTGCAAGATGTCCTGGACCCCAGGGTATTTGACAACGAATCGCTGCACGACCAAGTTTAAGACGTGTGCCTTGCACGGCACGTGCATGATTTTGCCCTGTTTCAATGCGCTAAGCAGATTGGCACTGTTGTCACACACCACTTTACCAACTGTCAAATTGAGCGGTGTTAGCCACTGATCTGCCTGTGAATGCAAAGCTGAAAGTGCCGGGCCAGTGTGGCTCTTGGCTTCCAGGCACAACAGACGCAGCACGGTATGGCAACGTCTCACCTGGCATGTCGAATAGGTTCTGGGGAGCTTGGGTGGTGCAGCGGAAGAGACGCTAGCAGCGGAAAACGAGGAGTCAGCTGAGGAGGACAGGGAGGAGGATAGAGTAGGAGGAGGAGGAGAAGAAGAGTCAGGCCTGCATGCAATCCGTGGCGGTAAAACCAAATCTACACGGGTGCCACGGGTTACATGCTTGACGGCCGTCAGAAGGTTCACCCAGTGGGCAGTAAAAGTGATAAACCTTCCCTGCCCGTGTTTGCTAGACCACGTGTCTGTGGTCAGATGTATCTTGGCACCGACACTGTGTGCCAGAGATACATTCACTTGCCGCTGAACATGGCCATATAGCTCTGGGATGCCCTTCTCTGAGAAATACTTCCTTCCTGGGACCTTCCATTGTGGTGTTCCAAAGGCCACAAATTTGCGAAAGGCCTCCGAGTCCACCAGTTTATATGGCAGTAGTTGGCGGGCTATCAGTTCTGACAAGCCATCCTTCAACCGTTGGGCAAGAGGGTTATCCGGCGTTATCATTTTTTTACGCTCGAACATTAGGCCCACGGAAGCCTGCCTTTTTGCAGAAAAACGTGAGCTTGGCGTGATGGAAGGTGGAGTGGAGGACAATTGTGAGGAGAGAGGAGAAGGAGAAGTAGAAGACGAGGCTGGACGGTGAGAGCCTGGAGTGTGGCTTTGTGTGTTCCGTTGCTCCCACTGGGCTCGGTGATGGCTGCTCATGTGCCTTCTTAAGGCGGTTGTCCCTAGGTGAGTGTTGGGCTTACCGCAACTAATGCGTTGACTGCAAAGATTGCAGATGGCAACGCTATTGTTAGCAACGGACACGTTAAAAAAAGCCCACACTGCGGAGCCATGTGCCGGTGTCCTGGGAGCATACGACCGTACATGGTCGATGACTCGCTCCTGATACATTTGCAGTCTGCTTTGTCCCTCCTGTGCAATGTAAGTTATTCCTGCTTCTCCTCCCTATCTGCTGGTCCATATCTCCCTCTGAACTCCCCTCCTCTTCCTCTCTTGTGGGCACCCACGTGACATCACTAGACACGTCATCATTGACGTCACCTTCCCCACCACTTTAAGTAGAGATCTCGGAGTAGGCAGCAACACCGGGGACCAACCTCTTCCTTGGGCTGATCTGGGTACTGTCGTCAGACTGCTGAGTAGCGGTTGTTTCTACCTCCTCTTCCTGATCGAATACCAAGAGTGGCTGCGCATCAGAAATGTCTTGATATGGATCGGAAAATAATTCGGAAGCGGAAGGTATGTGGTGGTGGTGGTGGTGTTGTTAGTGGTAGTGTCTTTGGGGGTGCACATAGCAGAGAGTGAAGAAGAGGGTGCAGATCGAGAGGATGAGGAGGGTGCAGAAGAGTAAGGCTGAGTGAGCCACTCAACCAAGTCTGGTGCGTCCTTTAAAGTAATTGAACACACCTTCTGCAACTTCCCACTTCGGCTCAAGCCTGTTGCTCCTGCCCTTCCCCTACCACCCCTGTGGAAGGGCCTGCCTCTTCCTCTGCCTGTCATTTTTTAAATGACCCTGTGACAAAACTCTCAGTCTCTATACCGATGAAGGACTGCTGCAGTATAGGGCAGCAGTCAGCAGTAGTGCACCTCAACCCTATGTACTGTGGACCTATACCAGTCCTTATAGAATGGCAGACTGTACCTCACTCAACCCTATATACTGTAGAACCCTAGACAGACCAAGTTACCAGTCCTTATAAGGACCTTTGTGGAACAAGTAGGTTGTGACTGATTAGCAGACTGTACGTCAGTCCCTATACCGATGAAGGACTGCTGCAGTATAGGGCAGCGGTCAGCAGTAGTGCACCTCAACTCTATGTATTGTGGACCTATACCAGTCCTTATAGAATGGCAGACTGTACCTCACTCAACCCTATGTACTGTAGTACCCTATACCTTACCAGTCCTTATAAGGACCTTTGTGGAACAAGTAGGTTGTGACTGATTAGCAGACTGTACGTCAGTCCCTATACCGATGAAGGACTGCTGCAGTATAGGGCAGTGGTCAGCAGTAGTGCACCTCAACCCTATGTATTGTGGACCTATACCAGTCCCTATAGAATGGCAGACTGTACCTCACTCAACCCTATGTACTGTAGAACCCTAGACAGACCAAGTTACCAGTCCTTATAAGGACCTTTGTGGAACAAGTAGGTTGTGTGTGACTGATTAGCAGACTGTACGTCAGTCCCTATACCGATGAAGGACTGCTGCAGTATAGGGCAGCGGTCAGCAGTAGTGCACCTCAACCCTATGTATTGTGGACCTATACCAGTCCTTATAGAATGGCAGACTGTACCTCACTCAACCCTATGTACTGTAGAACCATAGACAGACCAAGTTACCAGTCCTTATAAGGACCTTTGTGGAACAAGTAGGTTGCGTGTGACTGATTAGCAGGCTGTACGTCAGTCCCTATACCGATGAAGGACTGCTGCAGTATAGGGCAGCGGTCAGCAGTAGTGCACCTCAACCCTATGTATTGTGGACCTATACCAGTCCTTATAGAATGGCAGACTGTACCTCACTCAACCCTATGTACTGTAGTACCCTATACCTTACCAGTCCTTATAAGGACCTTTGTGGAACAAGTAGGTTGTGACTGATTAGCAGACTGTACGTCAGTCCCTATACCGATGAAGGACTGCTGCAGTATAGGGCAGCGGTCAGCAGTAGTGCACCTCAACCCTATGTATTGTGGACCTATACCAGTCCTTATAGAATAGCAGACTGTACCTCACTCAACCCTATGTACTATAGCACCCTACACCCTATTACCAGTCCTTATAAAGGACCTTTGTGGAACAAGTAGGTTGTGAATGATTAGCAGACTGCAGCAGAAGGGCAGCAGTCAAGTATAATATTCTTTCTATATTTGGAAGAAACAATATTATACGTGTACAAGCCTATTACCATACCACTGATACCAGTCCTGAAAAGAACCTTTGTGGACCTAATATAGTAACAGCTACTGATTAAACTGACCCTCACTGCCTCACACACTGCTTCCTGCCTGTCCCTATATAAACTGACAAAACAGAGGCTACTGGAACAATAACTGGAATAGCACTTTTGTGGACCGGATAGTAACAGCTAATGACTAAACTGACTGTCCCTACAGCAGACACACCGTCCTGTCCCTTTCTCTAAACTGACAAAAGACGCTCAGGCTGCTGCAACAATCAGTAGCACAGCAAATCTATATACACCTAACACCTATACCAGTCCTGAAAATAACTTTTGTGTACCAAATAGCTAGCGATTTGGGTCACTGCAATCTCTCCCTGCTCCACACAGCAACCTCTCCCTATAGTGACAGAAGAAAGAATGTAAAATGGCTGCCGGATCGGGTCTATTTATAAGTTAGGGGGAATGTCCAAGTGTCCATGTGCTGTAATGTCTCAATTGGCTGTCCTGTACCCCATGATGGATGTGTCATCATAGGTCAAAGTTCTTTTACACAGTAAACACGGAAATCCGCCGGGCGAACGGCGGCAATAGTCCGCCGATCGGGCGAATCGCGAACAGCCGAAATTCGCTGCGAAACGACTGCCGGGTGAACCGTTCGGTCATCACTATTGATTGGTTTGCACAAAATATATAGAGTCTACAAATTATAGGACATTTTTATTTATTACATTTTTTTTTTACTAGTAATAGCAGTAAATCGTGTCTTATAGTGGGACTGCGATATAGCAGCGGACATTAGGAAACTGACACTTCTGCCACTTTTTGGGGACCAGTGACAATAATACAGTGATCATTGCTAAAAAATATGCACTGTCACGGTACTAATGACACTAGCTGCGAAAGGCTTAACATCTGGGGCGATCAAAGGGTTAACTGTGTGCCTAACCAGTGTTTTACTACACTTTGGGGGGTGTTTTTAGTAGGGGAAGAGATGGAATTTGTTCCCTGATCAGAACGGTGATCTGCCTTGTTTGGCAGACTGTCATTCTGCCTCTCTGCCTGATGATCTGCGGGTGCCAGGTAGACATTGAGTCTGCAGTGCCCGCCAACTGGCTTCCGCTGTATATAATCACAGTGGGAGCGAGGTTCTGGCGGTGCGCATGCTCGCCTCCTACCCGGAAGAGTCAGATCATTCTTTTTAAAAACAATATGCCAATAAGATTATATGTGCCTTAACACGCCTAAAATATAACTCTTGTGTTTACCCCCTACTAATTACTTTAAAACATCTAACTGACTGTTGTCACATATTCTCATGGTAGCATTTAAATGGAAACAACAATCTCTGACAGAGCTTCATGCTAGGATCCGAGATATCCAAAGTATGAAATACTTAACGGCCATCTTCAATGACTCTCCTGACAAACATAATAAAGTATGGGAGCTGTGGCATATCATGAAATACCATCCTTGACTATGCTTGGATAGTAACATGGGCTTCTATTTCTGCCCAAGGATTGGATGGTGGATTTGTGGATCCCAACAGGTCCCAGGGGACATCGGATACTCTCGCACCTCCTATTTTCTTCTTTTCCTCTCTTCTTCCTTTTTTTCCCCCTCAATTCACTCTCACTTCAGTTAAAACTCCCAATACAATTTTATTTTCCTAACCAACATTTATTATGCTTGTTGTCCTGTCAGCGTCCTGGCTAGGTCTACAACTCAACGCCAAATTTCACTGAATCACTTGCCTCTGTACATATACATGATATGTTACTGTTGTGGACTGATCACTATGCCTTACTCCTTCCCCAGGAAGCGTTGTAGAACTGTATTTATTCATTTTTCACCCCCCATGTATTAACACTTTCTCTTTATATGTACTGAAAATTTTCTTAAATACAGTATCTCACAAAAGTGAGTACACCCCTCACATTTTTGCAAATATTTTATTATATCTTTTCATGTGACAACACTGAAGACATTACACTTTGCTACAATTTAAAGTGGTGAGTATACAGCTTGTATAACAGTGTCAATTTGCTGTCCCCTCAAAATAACTCAACACAGGGCCATTAATGTCTAATCCGCTGGCAACAAAAGTGAGTACACCCCCAATTGAAAATGTCCAAACTGTGCCCAAAGTGTTAATATTTTGTGTGGCCACCATTTTTTTTAAGCACTGCCTTAACCCTCTTGGGCATGGGAGTTCACCAGAGCTTCATAGGTTGCCACTGGAGTCCTCTTCCACTACTCCAGAATGAAATCAGGGAGCTGGTGGATGTTAGAGACCTTTTGCTCCCCCACCTTCCATTTGAGGATGTCCCACAGATGCTCTATAGGGATTAGGTCTGGAGACAGGCTTGACCAGTCCATCCCCTTTACCCTCAGCTTTTTTAGCAAGGCAGTGGTCATCTTGAAGGTGTGTTTGGGGTCGTTATGTTGGAATACTGCCCTTCGGCCCAGTCTCCGAAGGGAGGGGATCATGCTCTGCTTCAGTACATGTTGGCATTAATTTTTCCCTCAATGAACTGTAGCTCCCCAGTGCCGGAAACACTCATGCAGCCCCCAGACCAGGACACTCCCACCCCCATGCTTGACTGTAGGTAGGACACACTTTTCTTTGTACTTCTCACCTGGTTGATACCACACATGCTTAAGACCACCTGAACCAAATAAGTTTATCTTGGTCTCATCAGGCAACAGGACATGGTTCCAGTAATCCATGTCCTTAGTCTGCTTGTCTTCAGCAAACTGGTTGCAAGCTTCTTGTGCATCATCTTTAGAAGAGGCTTCCTTCTGGGATGACAGCCATGCAGAACAATTTGTTGCAGTGTGTGACGTATGGTCTAAGCACTGACAGGCTGACCCCCCACCCCTACAACCTCTGCAGTAATGCTGGCAGCACTCATACATCTATTTCCCAAAGACAACCTCTGGATATGATGCTGAGCATGTGCACTCAATTCCTTTGGTCGACCATGGCAAGGCCTGTTCTTAGTGGAACCTGTCCTGTTAAACGGCTGTATAGTCTTGGCCACCATGCTGCAGCTCAGTTTCAGGGTCTTGGCAATGTTCTTATAGCCTAGGCCATCTTTATGTAGAACAACAATTATTTTTTTCAGATGCTCAGAGAGTTCTTTGCCATGAGGTACCATGTTGAACTTCCAGTGACCAGTATGAGAGGGTGAGAGCGATAACACCAAATTTAACACACCTGCTCACCATTCACACCTGAGACCTTGTAACATTAATGAGTTACATGACACCGGGGAGGGAAAATGGCTAATTGGGCCCAATTTGGATATTTTTACTTAGGGGTGTACTCACTTTTGTTGGCAGTGGCTTAGACATTAATGGCTGTGTGTTGAGTTATTTTGAGAGGAAAGCTAATTTACACTGTTATACACTACTATGCTGTATACTCACTACTTTACATTATAGCAAAGTGTCATTTCTTAAGGCTCAGTTCACACTGCTGCACTGTGAATTTGTTCCCTTTTTTTGCCCTGTGTGAGGTGCGAATTTACAGCGATTTTACTGCGATTTTACCGTGAATTTCAGGAGTTGGACATAGCTGCGATTGATGTTCTAGCCAATGGAATCATAATGTAAAAAAAAAAGGTGTTAACTTCCTGTGTACTTCCTGTTTTTTGTGGAGAGTAGTGTGGTGGAATTCGCAGATATCTGAACCAACAAGGTGATTCCACCTTTACATTGATGTCTATGGAGACTAAATTTGCAACGCATCACTGTAAAATCACACAAGACCCTTTTTTTATCGCATTGCATTTGGAGAGGAATGTGAGGGGTTTACTCACTTTTATGAGATACTGTAAATAAAAAAAAAACTGTTAAAAAAAAAAAAGATCATATCTGCATTTAACATATTTTTGGCATGTTATTTACTTGTAAAAGCTAGGATGGGATGTCAACAGCCCCAGAAGACTCAGAGCTGTCACTCAAGTGATACTCTACAGTATTATCCTTCATGCCTCCCTTGGTTACCACATAAAAGGTTAGGTAGGGAGGTGAAGGGACAGTCAGATGGGCTTGGTCAGCACAGATTTTAATTAGACACTCAAAGAGGAGAAAGCTATGACATGCATGAGAGGAGGGGGCCGTGACAAGAAACTGACACGTTCTGGAGTGTCAATTCCGTAGGAAGTTCAGAGGCACATTACAAGTCAATACAAAATCATTTATTGAAAGGAAAACACTCTAAGTAGAAATGTAATATACTTGATTTCATTGTGATTTTAATTGCAATTTAAAGTTGGTAAAAGGGTCTTTTTAATTCAGTAGTTAAAGTCAATAACGTTTCCGATTATCCTGATATGCATATTTGCTCTGGGCCAATGAATCAGAAAGTACTAGAGCAGGCATGTCCAAAGTCCAGCCTGCAGGCCAATCATGCCCCGCATTCCCGTTTTGAACGGCCCGCCTGGTTATTTGGATATATTTGTATATATATATCTTTCGTGGCCCCCGACAATCTCCCAGCGCCAGGGCCACAAAAGATGTGTATGCCTTGGAAGGGACAGGGAGGAGGCAGGACCAAGCACCGTACACACACAGGAGAATTTCCTGTTTACGGGCAGCCTCTGTAATAGGAGGTCCCGTCTCCGGCGCTGCCATTGGATGACTGTTCTGTCCATCAAAGGAGGCGGGACTTTCTATTAAAGAGGCCGCCGTGTAAACAGGAGATTCACCTGTAAGTAATCTTTGGCACTCGTCAGTGCATTCCTGGCAATGGTGCTGCGTTCCTGACAATGGTGAGGCATTCCTGGCAATGGTGAGTGCATTCCAGGCTATGATGGTGCATTCCAGGCTATGGTGGTGCATTCCTGGCTATGATGGTGCATTCCTGGCAATGGTGGGGGCATTCCTGGCTATGGTGGGGGCATTCCTGCCTATGGTTGTGCATTCCTGGCTATGGTTGTGCATTCCTGGCTATGGGTGTGCATTCATGGCAATGGTGGGGGCATTCCTGACTATGGTGGGGGAATTCCTGGCTATGGTGAGTGCATTCCTGGCTATGGTGAGTGCATTCCTGGCTATGGTGGGTTCTGAAATTCCTGTCATTGGTGGGTTCTGCAACCTGGCAATGGTGAGGCTACATCCATGGCAATGGTGGGTCTGCAGGTGGGCACTTGTGAGGCTGCAGATGGGCACTGATTAGGCTGCATTCATGGGCGCTGACCATTATTTTGCTTCACAGTTCTTTATTTAAAAAAAAACAAAAAAAAAACTTCCCTCTTAAAGTGAAGGAGTGTGTTATACGCCAATAAATACGGTATATCCAAATAATACGCTCAAGCTCATCTCTTTACCACACACAGCCACAAAGGCAAGAGAATTCTTGTTGGGCAGTGTATTAGTGCTCGAACGAACACACTTAGACCAAATTTTAATGGTTCAAAGAATGTCAGGCAAAATGGTTGGCCCTCACGCATGTTCACTTTGAAAATAGTTTGGACACCCCTGTACTAGAGGATAAGCATTACAGGCAACTCACACTTTAAGAAGAAATCAGCAATGGCAACACCAATATTTCTCTTAGGAAAGGTTAAAATAAATGGGGCAATCAGGCAGAAGGTATTAAAACAATGTCCTCTTTTGTCCGATCTTCCTTTTACTCTGCCCCTCTCATGTAGGTTTCCTGGTCCCTTGATGGGCCAGCTTTTTGCTATCCCACGTGCAACTGCAAAGGCAATATGACTGTCCATTCAGGTTAACTTTTAACATTTGAACTTTTATTGCAGAAAAGTAGTCAAATGACAGTCAGATGACCACATGAAGGAGCTATGTAGGACCAGTTAGTGATTACTCATGTGTACAGTGATAATTATTACAGATTGCTAAAGATTAGAATGGTTTTCCACTTACCATAAGGGGTCCTTTGACAGGAGGGAAAGAATGCATACAGCTCAAAGGACTGTGTGGAGTTAATTATCTCTACTTATTTTGATTGATTTTAAATCTGCAGTTAATGCATCCCCCAAGAGAGGACTGAAAACATGTGTACATAGTCATGATCTGTTGACTTTTGCTGGTTAATGCTGGTAAAATAGCTAAGTTTCCAGAGATGAACAGGGACTCAAACAGGTCATAGAGTCATGACTTTATAACCTTTTTCAGTAATGGGAAACAGGAAATTTACAAATGGCCGCAATCTGACAGGGGGGATGTTGTGTGGTTGATGGGGATGCTGCGTGGGTGAATATAAAATAGATAGCAATACATGAATGGCAAAGGCAAACACAAAATAGGCTTAATTGACTGAGCAATAATGGTCATTAATTTAACCACTTGGGATCCGCGCTATTGCAAAATGACGGCAATAGCGCGGACCCACATTTTCGGGACTACGTCTATTGACGTAGTCCCGGTTACGAGCGGCCTGCGCGCCCCCTGAGGGGCGCGCGCGGCGCGCTCTGTGATCGGCGAGTCCGTGAGACTCGCCTGATCACCGATCCGTGTAAGGGGTCGATCCCGACCCCTTATCACGTGATCAGCTGTCAGCCAATGACAGCTGATCATGTGATAAAACGGAGCCGGTAATCGGCTAGTATTCCTCCTCGCGCTGACAGCGCGAGGAGAAAAAAAAAAAGCCGATCGCCGGCGGCCGTGTTCGGGACATCAGTCCCGATCACGGCCAGCAATTTAACCAGTTGCCGACCGCCGCACGCCGATGTACGTCGGTACAATGGCACGGGCAGGCATAAGGACATACATGTACGTCCCTTGCCTCCCGCGGGTCGGGGGCCCGATCGGGCCCCCGCCCGGTGCCTGCGGCGGTCGGTATTCGTACGGGAGCGATCCCGGACGAGGGGACGGCCATTCATTCATGGCCACCCCCTCGCGACACGGAGGAGAGCGGATCAGTAAGTTGCACCAACACTCACACACACAGTAGAACATGCCAGGCACACTCACACCCCCCCTTTACCCCCCGATCACCCCCCCAATTACCCCTGCCCCCCAGTCACAGTGACACCAATGTCATTTTTTTTTTTTTTTTTTTTTTTTTTGCATTGGTGTCATTTGTGACTGTAATAACTGTTAGGGCAGTTAGAGTTAGCCCCCTTTAGTTCTAATGTACCCCCTAACCCCCCCCAATAAAGGTTTAACCCCGTGATCACCCCCCGTCGCCAGTGTCACTAAGGCTGGGTTCACATTGCAGCGGTTTATGAGAACGAATGTGATTCGCACCGCACTGCAGTGCAAATCACATCCGATCTCTGTGCGATTCGAGTTCAGCCATTCGCCGCACCCGCCGCACCCGCCGCACCCGCCGCAAATTCGCACGGGACCCTTTTTTTGGCCCGCAGCAGAATCGGATCGCATGGGTGTTCACACCATGCGATCCGAGTTTGCAGATCGCACTGCGATATGCGAACTGATCTGGGGGTGTCAGTAACATTTCACTGACACTCCCAGCAGTTCGCATAGGGCAGTGTGAACTGCCGCCGGGAGGCATGCGATGCGGGAACCCGCCGCGGATTCGCGGCGTTTCCGCATCGCTCCAGTGTGAACCCAGCCTAATAAGCGATCATTTTTCTGATCGCCGTATTAGTGTCACAGGTGACGCTAGTTAGGCAGGTAGGTATTTAGGTTCGCCGCAGCTTTTTATAGCGCCAGGGACCCCCATATACTACCGCATAAAGCCCCCTGATTGCCCCCTAGTTAACCCTTTCACCAGTGATCACCATATAACTGTTACAGGTGACGCTGGTTGGTTAGTTATTTTTTTATAGTTTCAGGGCACCCGCCATTTATTACCTAATAAAGGTTTAACCCCCTGATCACCCGGCGGGTGTCATTTGTGACTAATAACTGTTAGGGCAGTTAGGGTTAGCCCCCTTTAGTTCTAAGGTACCCCCCTAACCCTCCCAATAAAGGTTTAACCCCGTGATCACCCCCCGTCGCCAGTGTCACTAAGGCTGGGTTCACATTGCAGCGGTTTATGAGAACGGATGTGATTCGCACCGCACTGCAGTGCAAATCACATCCGATCTCTGTGCGATTCGAGTTCAGCCATTCGCCGCACCCGCCGCACCCGCCGCAAATTCGCACGGGACCCTTTTTTTGGCCCGCAGCAGAATCGGATCGCATGGGTGTTCACACCATGCGATCCGAGTTTGCAGATCGCACTGCGATATGCGAACTGATCTGGGGGTGTCAGTAACATTTCACTGACACTCCCAGCAGTTCGCATAGGGCAGTGTGAACTGCCGCCGGGAGGCATGCGATGCGGGAACCCGCCGCGCATTCGTGGCGTTCCCGCATCGCTCCAGTGTGAACCCAGCCTAATAAGCGATCGTTTTTCTGATCGCTGTATTAGTGTCACAGGTGACGCTAGTTAGGCAGGTAGGTATTTAGGTTCGCTGCAGCTTTTTATAGCGCCAGGGACCCCCATATACTACCGCATAAAGCCCCCTAATTGCCCCCTAGTTAACCCTTTCACCAGTGATCACCATATAACTGTTACAGGTGACGCTGGTTGGTTAGTTATTTTTTTATAGTTTCAGGGCACCCGCCATTTATTACCTAGTCTCACTAGTGTACCCCTAAATTTAGGGGTGTCTACTTTCCAAAATGGGGTCATTTGGGGGGGGTTTGTGCCATCTTGGCATTTTATGGCCTTCAAAACTGTAACGCCCTTAGAAAGCCTGAAGGCGGTGCTTGGTTTTCGGGGCCCCGTACGCGGCTAGGCTCCCAAAAAGTCCCACATATGTGGTATCCCCATACTCAGGAGAAGCAGCAGAATTTATTTTGGGGTGTCATTTCACATATGCCCATGGCATGCGTGAGCAATATATCATTTAGTGACAACTTTGTGAAAAAAAAAAAAAAAAGTTTGTAATTTTCCCGCAACTTGTGGCAAAATATAAAATATTCCATGGACTCAACATGCCTCTCAGCAAATAGCTTGGGGTGTCTACTTTCTAAAATGGGGTCATTTGTGGGGGTTTTGTGCCATCTTGGCATTTTATGGCCTTCAAAACTGTAATTGGTAGTGAGGAGTGAAATCAAAAAATTACGCCCTTAGAAAGCCTGAAGGCGGTGCTTGGTTTTCGGGGCCCCGTACGCGGCTAGGCTCCCAAAAAGTCCCACATATGTGGTATCCCCGTACTCAGGAGAAGCAGCAGAATTTATTTTGGGGTGTCATTTCACATATGCCCATGGCATGCATGAGCAATATATCATTTAGTGACAACTTTGTTAAAAAAAAAAAAAAAAAAAAAAGTTTGTAATTTTCCCGCAACTTGTGGCAAAATATAAAATATTCCATGAACTCAACATGCCTCTCAGCAAATAGCTTGGGGTGTCTACTTTCTAAAATGGGGTCATTTGTGGGGGTTTTGTGCCATCTTGGCATTTTATGGCCTTCAAAACTGTAATAGGTAGTGAGAAGTGAACTCAAAAATTTACGCCCTTAGAAAGCCTGAAGGCGGTGCTTGGTTTTCGGGGCCCCGTACGCGGCTAGGCTCCCAAAAAGTCCCACATATGTGGTATCCCCATACTCAGGAGAAGCAGCAGAATTTATTTTGGGGTGTCATTTCACATACGCCCATAGCATGTGTGAGCAATATATCATTTAGTGACAACTTTGTGTAAAAAAAAAAAAAATTTTTTTTTTTGTCATTATTCAATCGCTTGAGGCAAAAAAATAAAATATTCAATGGGCTCAACATGCCTCTTATCAATTTCCTTAGGGGGTCTACTTTCCAAAATGGGGTCATTTGGGGGGGTTTTGTACTGCCCTGCCATTTTAGCACCTCAAGAAATGAGATAGGCAGTCGTAAACTAAAAGCTGCGTAAATTCCAGAAAACGTACCTTAGTTTGTAGATGTGACAACTTTTGCGCAAACCAATAAATATACAATTATTGACTTTTTTTTTACCAAAGACATGTGGCTGAATACATTTTGGCCTAAATGTATGACTAAAATTGAGTTTATTGGATTTTTCTAATAACAAAAAGTAGAAAATATCATTTTTTTTCAAAATTTGCGGTCTTTTTACGTTTATATCGCAAAAAATAAAAATCGCAGAGGCAATCAAATACCATCAAAAGAAAGCTCTATTTGTGGGAAGAAAAGGACGCAAATTTTGTTTGGGTACAACATTGCATGACCGCGCAATTACCAGTTAAAGCAGCGCAGTGCCAAAGTGTAAAAAGACCTCTGGTCATTTACCAGCAAAATGGTCCGGTCTGAAAGTGGTTAAAAGGACACCTGCCCCCTGCCAGTGCCCACCTGCCACCCGCAGTGCCATCCTGAAATAAAGTAAGTGCCCCCCTGTCAGTGCCACCCAGCAGTGCCCATAGTGCCCACAGTGCCACCCAGCAGTGCCCACAGTGCCACCCAGCAGTGCCCACAGTGCCACCCACAGTGCCACCCAGCAGTGCCACCCACAGTGCCACCCAAAATCTGCCTCAGGTGCTGCACCCCAGTGCCGCCCATCAGTGCCCAGCAGTGCCGCCCATCAGTGCCCAGCAGTGCCGCCCATCAGTGCCCAGCAGTGCCACCTATCAGAGCCACCTATCAGTGCCACCTAGCAGTGCCCATCAGTCCCATCTATCTGTGGTACCTATCAGTGCCCATCCGTGCCACCCATCCGTGCCACCCATCCGTGCCACTTATCCGTGCCACCCATCCGTGCCATCTTATCTGTGCCCATCTTTGCCCATCAGTGCCGCCTTATCTGTGCCCATCGGTGCCGCCTTATCTGTGCCTATTAGTGCCGCCTTAACTATGCCTATCAGTGCCCACCAGTGCAGCCTATCAGTGCCCACCAATGCAGCCCATCAGTGCCCACCAATGCAGCCCATCAGTGCCCACCAATGCAGCCTATCAGTGCCGCCTAATCAGCGCACTTCAATGAAGGAGAAAAATGACCCGTTTGCAAAATTTTATAACAAACTATTAAAACTTTTTTTTTTTTTTTTTTTTTTTTTGCATCTTTTTTTGTTTGTTTAGCAAAAAATAAAACTCCGAGCTGTAACTAAATACCACCAAAAGAAAGCTCTATTTGTGGGAAAAAAATGATAAAAATTTCATTTGGGTACAGTGTTGTATGACCGCGTAATTGTCACTCAAAGTGCATCAGCGCTGAAAGCTGAAAATTGGTCTGGGACTGAGGGGGGTTTAAGTGCCCAGTAAGCAAGTGGTTAAAGAAAGATTGTTATTCTCAGCAGTGAATGCCAATGGGGTCTGAAAATATTGGCCTCTATGGCAAATAATACATGCTGTAGAATCTAATGAATTGAACCTAATGTTTTGTAGAATTTATAAAAGGCAAGACATATGTTTACCACATATTTATATTTTGAGCTACCTCTGCATTTCACTGTTAGTTAAAAGACTTACATGTAGGATAAAAAAAAAGTAATAAATGAAGATTGCATTTCCAGGACCCACGTTCTGAGCAACAGTGGCTTCCATGGTGCCCTGACACAATAAAGTCTGGCAGAGGTTCTGTGCCACTGAGCACTGCTACTGTCGAAAAGAACACCCCCTGATTTATCCTGCAAAACAGATCAAATCTGAGTCTGTGAGTCTCCTGCATTCTAAAAATAAAGTAGACTTGTTTTATGTAGAAGCAGGAAAATTGAGCTGGGAAGCATAAACAAACTTTATACTTCCCAGATCAAGAACTCCTTTGTTTAAATGTATAGGTATTTACACATACAAGTAAGTACAGCATGTCCAATCTGCCCCTAAATGAACAGACTTAAATATTTTTTAATGCAGATTAAAGTAAACCCATCTGTCTTTTACGCCAAGGAAACTGCCATCTTAGCCACTGTTTGATTTGCAGTTCCCATGGTGCTGCGAATGTGATCAGTTATGACACCAGCCATTTGATGGCTTGACAGTTCGGGTTAAGATCTCAGGCAACTGTGATCATTTACGGCATGCCTTGAATGTAACTGTTTTGGGGAAAAAATCAAAGGCTTTCATTCTGCTTTAACCAAATACACCTGAATGCAAGTAAATGCACAGTGTGCATTATACCATTTAAAATCATTACATGCATTCATAGGACATTTAAAAATGCCCTATAAATACATATTAATGCATATAATTGCCATCCCATGTGAATGAGGCCTAAGCTGCCAAAACCAAATGAAGCCCAACGCTAGAGTCTTTAGAACAGGGGTCTCAAACTGGCGGCCATCCAGCTGCTGCAAAACTACAAGTCCCATCATGCCTCTGCCTGTGGGAGTTATGCTTGTAACTGTCAGCCTTGCAATGCCTCATGGGACTTGTAGTTTCGCAACAGCTGGAGGGCCACTAGTTTGAGACCCCTGCTTTAGAGTTCCTTTACTAAAGACAAAAAGGTTGTTCACTTTGGAAGAAAATTTTTCTTTAGCTTAGTACACGTAATGAAAATTTACTTAACAAAGAATACCCAATCACATGCAAAAAACAAAAACAAAGAAAAACAATATTTTTGCTTGAACATGATTTGGATGATAGAAGTCAAGAACTTCACTTCACTTACTAAGCTAATGGAACATTTTCTTTCAAAGTGCACAACCTACTTGCCTGTTCACTTTGCAAAGCAATCCATGTTGTGATTTTTGAGGATAACTTCACATTAAAGGCCATTAAATGGCTTGTTTTATACCTCTGTAATCAGTCAATGTACCTAAGTCTTGAGAGGTGCACTTTAGGACAAAATGAACAATATAAGTTACAGATCATCAAAAGACATATAAAGTGGAGCAGCTCCTGGACTCATGTGTTCCTGCTCTGTAGCCTACATTTCTAAATACCAATTTGTTTGATTTTTTTTCTTAACCACTTGCTTACTGGGCACTTAAACCCCCCTCAGTCCCAGACCAATTTTCAGCTTTCAGCGCTGATGCATTTTGAATGACAATTGCGCGGGCATACAACACTGTACCCAAATGAAATTTTTATCATTTTTTTCCCACATATAGAGCTTTCTTTTGGTGGTATTTAATCACAGCTGGGAGTTTTATTTTTTGCTAAACAAACAAAAAAAGATGCAAAAAAAAATAAATCATGTTTAATAGTTTGTAAAAGTGGGTACTCCTGCGCTAAAATGGATTTGTGAATATAAAAATAGCAAAGAAACAAGTGCTGCATCCCAGTTGAAGTCACGTGTGTGAGGTAACGCGTAGGACCCGAGGCCATTCAGATAACGGAACAGACGCTCAGACTGTGACACGAGCTCGGTGCTCGTTTTTACAATACCACTGTAACTCCTTGAAAAATGTGAGTGTTTTTTTTATAGATGTAAATAAAAATCTTTATTCCCATTTTAAAATACTACACTATGGTGGACCTCCTTTATCTTTTTAATGTATACTGAGAACCACACCATCTGAAGCACCCAGTGGAAAGAGAGGAAGATAAGAATCACCCTTACCCCCCTCCCCCACCTCCCCTGTCTGCACTTAAAAGTGAAAACGGACATCCAGGAAAGGATCAAGCTGAAGGGAACTTTCCCCTCCTCCTTTATCTGCTATACGCTGTTTACCTTACAGCAGTAAGGTAACCATTCATTTTTACCACGGGTGTCAGTGACGCTGAAGATTTTCCTTTTGTATTTGCACAGTGTCACCTATAAGTCAGAGACAGCGATACACAGTGTTCCAGCGAAACACTCTGCACGTTTGCACTTTTTGCACATTGGACTAAGGATTTTAAAGTCCAATACCGCACTGGCTATTTGTCTAGCTAGATGATTTAAATTACTACTTTTCTGTCGTTTTTTAATTTTATTGCTAATTTGTTTTATATATTTCTATATTAGTCACCATATGAATTATTCACGTATGCGCCATACATTTTGCACAGTGATATAATCACCTATAGTTGCACTTTTAATGTGGATATATTTTTTATATCACCTAATAATCGCTTTATTTATTTTTGCACAAGTGTCATAATTACTATAGTTTTTTTATATATTTATTTATTAATGAAATTTGTTTTGCACTTTACCTATTATTGCGACATATATTAGGTAGCTAATTGCACTACTTTGCTAATATTGTACTAAACATATTAAATAGGAGCGCAACACCACCCCCCTTTCTATGTTTAATAGTTTGTTATAAAATTTTGTAAACAGGTCATTTTTCTCCTTCATTGAAGTGTGCTGATGAGGCGGCACTGATAGGCTGCACTGGTGGGCACTGATGGGCTGCATTGGTGGGCACTGATAGGCTGCATTGGTGGGCACTGATAGGCTGCACTGGTGGGCACTGATAGGCATAGTCAAGGCGGCACTAATAGGCACAGATAAGGCGGCACCGATGGGCACAGATAAGGCGGCACTGATGGGCAAAGATGGGCACGGATGGGTGGCACAGATGGGTGGCACGGATAGGTACCACTGATAGATGGGACTGATGGGCACTGATAGGTGGCACTGATAGGTGGCTCTGATAGGTGGCACTGCTGGGCACTGATGGGCGGCACTGCTGGGCACTGATGGGCACTGGTAGATGACATAGATGGGCACGGGTATGTGGCACTGGGGTGCAGCACATTTGTTGAGGCAGATTGTGGGCACTGCTGGGTGGCACTGTGGGCACTGCTGGGTGGCACTATGGGCACTGCTGGGTGGCACTGACGGGGGGCACTAATTTTTTATTATGTATAGTTATGAGGGGGCAGGTGGGCACTGGCAGGGGGTAGGTGGGCACTGGCAGGGCTGGCCGTGATCGGGACTGACGTCCCGATCACGGCCGCCGGTGATCGGCTTTTTTTTTTCTCCTCGCGCTGTTAGCGCGAGGAGGAATAATAGCCGATTACCGTCTCTGTTATATCACATGATCAGCTGTCATTGGCTGACAGCTGATCACGTGATAAGGGGTTGGGATCGACCCCTTGCATGGATCGGTGATCAGGTGAGTCTCATAGACTCGTCGATCACAGAGCTCAGGGGGCGCGCAGGCCGCTCGTGCACGGGACTACGTCAATAGACGTAGTCCCGGAAAAGGAGATCCGCGCTGTAGCCGTCATTCGGCTATAGCGCGGGTCTCAAGTGGTTAAAGAGTAGCTCCACTTTTGTTGAAAAAAAACAAACATTCCCCTCTAGGTGATCTGTGTTCATTACAAGGCTTTTAGCAAACTTTGTTGCAGATTCATACATTTTGTTATTCTGAAGAATGTTTGTCTATGTCCATGTGGTATCTAATGGGAGTGGTTTCTTAATTATCAACCAGCTGCTGCACCTGCAGGGCTCTAATGAGGAAACTTGCAGGGTCTGTATCCTTTTAGACGTGATTTCCTATTGGGAGTATCTCACCAAAAATGAAATTTTTGTTGCAGGGGATGCCTGATATCTGACTTAAATCTTAGTGCAGACTTCTATGAAAATCAGTGAGCCGATAAGACAAGCAGGAAATTATGTTTCTAAGGCCGCGTACACACGGGCGGACTATCTGTCCAACTTAGTCCGCTGAAACACATTTCAGCGGACAGTCTGCTCGTGTGTGGGCTTCAGCGGACTTTTTCAGCGGACAGTCTGGCGGTCTAAGTCTTTCAGAATTTCCGTAATACAGTCCGTCCAACTTTGGTTTCATCGGACAGTCCGCTCGTGAGTAGGCTAGTTGGACGGACTAAGTATGGCGCATGCTCAGAAAGGATTTACACGGCCGAAGGTTGCATTGCAGTGTATTGGACGTCGTATTTCTAGTCCCGTCGTACGTGCTGTACACGTCATCGCGCAAGCTTTCAGCGGACTGTCTGTTCATCGTGTGTGGTCAAGTCCGTTCATTCAAAAGTAGGACGGACTGTCCGTCGGATTGTCTGACGGACTTAGTTGGCCAGACAGTCCGCCCGTGTGTACGCGGCTTAAGGGTGCTCTGTACACATTCAGTGTACAGAACACCTCCAGGTAGTAATATTGCATTGCATTTTACAGAAAATTACAGTGTTGCATTAAAAAGGTAAGGTCATTTTTAATAACATTCAATTACAATATGACTTGAGGCACAATTGTATATGCTATATTTTTTATTTTATTTGTTTTTTTGTTTTCCCTTGAAAATGCCTTTAATTTTAACACATAGCGATCCACAGATTTTCCAATTCTCATGTAGAACATTGACACTGCAATAACTAAAGCCCCGTACACACTATCAGATTGTCTGCTGAGTTTTTCCTTCAGATTTACCAAAACCATGTAGTAGAAGGGCCTGCCTGATTGCATACATATTGAAACTCCTAAGGTTTGTCCTCATAATATATGGTTTTGGTAAATATGAAGGAAAAACTCAGCAGACAATCTGATAGTGTGTACGGGGCTTTAGGCAACATGGAACATGCTTCCTATAATCTTGGTGCTTAATCCGTTCCACTTGTCAACCTTTCAGTCAAAATGGGCACTAGGTGGAATTCAGGGATGCAGGTAATCTCTAAACCTGCAGTTCCCTTAGCTTTAGAGACATTATAATGAGTAGGGATGAGCTTCGAGTTCGAGTCAAACTCATGTTTGACTCGAACATTGCCTGTTCGCCTGTTTGCTGAACAGCGAACAATTTGGGGTGTTTGCGGCAAATTCTAAAAGCCGCGGAACACCCTGTAAAAGTCTATGGGAGAAATCTAAAGTGCTAACTTTAAAGGCTTATATGCAAGTTATTGTCATAAAAAGTGTTTGGGGACCTTCGTCCTGCCCCAGGGGACATGTATCAATGCAAAAAAACCTTTTAAAAACTGCAGTTTTTTTGGGCAGTGATTTTAATAATGCTTAAAGTGAAACAATAAAAGTTTAATATTCCTTTAAATTTTGTACCTGGGAGGTGTGTTTAGTATGCCTGTAAAGGGGCGCATGTTTCCCGTGCTTAGAACGGTCCCTGCACAAAGTGTAATTTCTGTAGGAAAAAAGGTCATTTAAAAGCACTCAAGGCTATAATGAATTGTCGGCCCCCCGTAATACAGAGAACAGTCATTGAACATCATTGATAAAAAAAATAAAAGTGTGGGGTTCCCCCAAATTCAGTTACCAAGCCCTTCAGGTCTATTATGGATATTAAGGGGAATCCCGCCTCAAATTTACTTTTTTTTTTTTTTTTTATGTAATGAGAAAAAGACCCTTCAGGTCTGGTATGGATTTTAAGGGGAACTCCACGCCAATTTTTTTTTAAAAAGTTCCCCCAAAAATCTATACCAGACCCTTTATCCGAGTACGCAACCTAGCAGGCTGCAGGAAGAGAGGGGGGGACGAGTGAGCGTCCCCGTACCAGGCCACATGCCCTCAACATTGGGAGGATGCTTTGGGGGTCTGTGACCCCTCAAAGCACCATGTCCCCATGTTGATGGGCACGAGGGCCTCATCCCCAAAACCCTGGCTGGTGATTGTGGGGGTCTGCGGGCGGGGGGCTTATCAGAATCTGGAAGCCCCCTTTAACAAGGGGACCCCCAGATCCCCCCCCTCCTGTTTGAAATGGTAAGGGGGTACAAAAGTACCCCTACCAAAGTGTAAAAAACTGTTAAAACACATACACACACACTTGGGAAAAGTCCTTTAGTAATAATAAAAAATAAAGATTCCAGCGGTAGTAATCCACTCTTGCTATCCAGCGATGGGTTATCTCTTCTCCGGGGTCCAGCGGCAGCGATGGGTGATCTGATCTCTTCTCCGGGGTCCAGTGATGGGTGATCTCTCCCGATGGTCCAGCAGGGAATCCCGGCAGCCTGACACGTCTTAGCTGAGGAGGATGGGGCCACCCGTTACCTGGCCCCGCCCCCTCTGACGCAGGGGGAAAGCCCCCGTCCTCCTCAGCTAAGACGTGTCAGGCTGACGGGATTCCCACAGTCTCTCCAGTGGAGACAAGATGGATGCGCTGCGCTGGACCATCGGGAGAGATCACCCATCGCTGGACACAGGAGAAGAGATTAGATCACCCATCGCTGGACCCCAGAGAAGAGATCACCCGTCGCTGGACCCAGGACAAGAGATCCCCCATCGCTGGATAGCAAGAGTGGATTACCACCGCTGGAATCTTTAAAAAAATATATATTTTTAATAAAGGACTTTTCCCAACTGTGTGTGTGTGTGTTTTTTAACAATTTCTTACACTATCTTTGTGAAATGGTAGGGGTACTTTTGTACCCCCTTACCGTTTCAAACAGGGGGGCAGGATCTGGGGGTCCCCTTGTTAAAGGGGTCTTCCAGATTCTGATGAGCCCCCCACCCGCAGACCCCCACAACCACCAGCCAGGGTTGTGGGGATGAGGCCCTTGTCCCTATCAACATGGGGAGATGGTGCTTTCAGGGGTCATAGACCCCCAAAGCATCCTCCCAATGTTGAGGGCATGTGGCCTGGTACAGTTCAGGAGGGGGGCTCTCTCTCGTCCCCCCTCTTTTCCTGTGGCCTGCCAGGTTGCGTGCTCGGATAAAGGGTCTGGTATGGATTTTTGGGGGGAACGCCACGCCATTTTTTTTTATTTGGCATGGAGTTTCCCTTAAAATCCATACCAGATCTGAAGGGCCTGTTAATTGAATTTGGGGGGAACCCCACGCTTTTAAATTTTTTTTTTTTTATCAATGACTTTCGATGACTGTTCTCTGTATAACGGGGAGCCGACAATTCATTATAGCCGCGAGTGCTTTTAAATGACTTTTTTTCCTGCTGAAATGACACTTTGTGCAGGGGCAATTTTAGGCACGGGAAACATGCGCCCCTTTACAGGCATACTATACACACCCCCCAGGTATGAAATTTAAAGGAATATTACACTTTCAGCCCTTGTACACACGGTCGGAGATTCCGACAACCAAATCCGTCTGAGTAATTCCGACTGATTAATTCTGGAAGAGGTCCGGAAGTGATGTTGCATACACTCGGTCGGACAAAGTTGTCGGAAAATCTGATTGTACATAACGTGATGACGTTATTTCATTACGACGGGACTACGTTCAGGCTAGTAGCCAATAGCTTTGGTCTAGGAATTTGATCTGAGCATGCGTGGCACTTTGTCCGTCGGAGTAGGCTACACATGATCGGAGTATGTCCGATCGGAGCATTTTGTCAGAAAATTTTACCGGCAAGTTGGAAAAGTTGGTCCGATGGAAACAGTCCGTTGGAGACCACACACAGTCGGAATATCCGACAAAACGGTCCGATAGGACACATTCCGTCGGAATCTCCGACCGTGTGTACATGGGCTTATTGTTTCACTTTAAGCATTATTCAAATTACTGCTCCCGAAAAATTTAAGTTTTTAAAACTTTTTTTTTGCATTGATACATGTCCCCTGGGGCAGGACCCAGGTCCCCAAACACTTTTTAGGACAATCATTTGCATATAAGCCTTTAAAATTAGCACTTTTGATTTTTAATGTTCAAGTCCCATAGACTTTAATAGGGTTCTAAAGTTCACAAGAAATTTAGGTCTGTTAGCAGGTTCTGATGTGAACCGAACCGAGGGGTGTTCGGTTCATCCTTAATGAGGAGCTTAAATCATCACTGTAGATTTTAATATAAAGGTAAATAGATATTGTTTGCTACATCTACTGTCATATATGGTGCTGTACACAGTTGTCCAACCTCTGTTACAATGCCCTGTGAGAATCCTAGGTGCAGATAAACATGTAACAATGAGCTATAATAACTGATCTGGAAAAGTTATAAAGATCCTTATGGTTGCTGTAGTTGTAGTTGTAAGCTGTAAACTGTTTTTTTTTTTAAATCTTTCTAGAACTTAGTTTTCATGTAACATTCTGGCTGCATAATGGTATGATACAGTGGTCTCCAAATTGCGACCCGAGGGCTGGATGCGGCCCTTTGCTTGCCTTTATCCAGCCCTTGGGGCACTATCTCTCCCACTGATACAAGACCCTATTCTGCCATCTAACATCTACAATGGAGCACCATTTCTCCCACTGACACCACTAATGAGGCACTATTCCTCACTATGATACCAACGATGGGGCACTATTCCTCCCGCTAATACCAGATTTTTACTCCCACTGATGCCAGGAAAATTTCCACTCCCACTGGCCAAAATCTGACCCCCCAAAAGTCTGATGGACAATAAACTGGCCCTTTGTTCAGAATGTTTGGAGACTCCTGGTATAATAAAGCAGCAGATATTCGTTCTAAAATAAACTGATTCAGCACAGGTTCCTGTTACAGTGACAACCAATGCACACACATTCTGCCATGTCTCATGCAAAATGATTAGCTCATATTCTTTTTGAAAGATCATTTTTCCCTCCATTTAACAGAGCTGCATACAACAGCAATAATTTTCAGGGAATTGCTTTCAAAAGCTTCATAGCTTTTGTTAAGGATGAGAGCAGAAGGAGCACCACAATGTATTATTCTCTTAATAACATGTTTCAAGGAGGAAGAATGAGAAACGATTTGCTTAGGTTGTGAGGATTAGGTGTTATATGCCCTTTCACCATCCCTGTGCATATGACACATTAAATGGCTCTGCACACTGCAAAATCTAAAGGACAGTTTGGGTAGCAACTTAAAGGATAAGTACACCTTAGTGGAAAAATGAGTTTGGCCTCTCTGTTCTCTGTAGCATTCAAGCACATGAAAAGTGCACCTCTATTTTGAAGAAATATTATGCACCACTGTCCATTCTGCCTCGGGCCAGTACAGTGTTTACTTGCTGCGTGCCTTGGTTTTCTATGGAAAATTGTGACATATGCTGACTTTATGATGGGGACAGGCAGACTGCAGTTATTTATTATATATTTTCTCCTTAAAGTGATACTAAACACACACCGTTTAATTTACATTGCCCCTTCTATTTCTGGAAGTGGATGATGGTTCTGTAATTATTTTAATAAAAAAAAAAAGTCCTTTTCCTAATCGATATACAGCTGTCACATGACCCAGATCTTTCCCAGCCTGTCTGCAGGGAAACATAAGCAGGAGGAACTTCTAATCTTTTACTGCTGGTTACATGTTCAAAAAATAAATAAAAATACGCCTTTGGAATACAGAGTAAAAATAAATACAAATACTATTATATCAATAAACTGTTTTAAATTGGCATAAAAATATATATTTGTAACCACATATTTATTATTTTTTTGGAAATAACATGCTGTGGGCAGATTTCTGCCAGAATAACAGGGAGGAGAAGCCTGCATTAACCAGTTTACCCCTTGGAAGATTTGGCTGCTCAATGACCAGGCCATTTTTTGCGATACAGCACTGTGTCGTTTTAACTGGAAATTGCGTGGTCATGCGACGCTGTACCCAAACAAATTTTTTCCCACAAGCAGAGCTTTTTTTTGGTGGTATTTTATCACCTCTGCGGTTTTCATTTTTTCGCTATAAACAAAAGAAGAGCGGCAATTTAGAAAAAAACGCAATGGGGGTTATTTACTAAAGGAAAATCCATTTTGCACTGCAAGTGCACTTGGAAGTAAAGTTGCTGTAAATCCGAGGGGGTCATGCAAGAAAATAAAAAACAGCATTTTAGCTTGCATATGATTGGATGATAAAATCAGCAGAGCTTCCACTCATTTCAGATCTACCCCTTAGATTTAGAGCGACTGCACTTCCAAGTACACTTGCAGTGCAAAGCGGATTTGCCTTTCGTAAATAACCCCCCATATCTTACTTTCTGTTATAATAAATATTCCACATTTGTCCTCAGTTTAGGCCGATATGTATTCTTCTACATATTTTTGGTAGAAAAAAATCACAATAAGTGGATATTGATTGGTTTGCGCAAAAGTTATAGCGTCTACAAAATAGGGGATAGATTTATGGCATTTTAATTATTATTTATTTTTTTACTAGTCATTTTTAATGGGACTCTGATATTGTGGCAGACACATCAAACACTTTTGTCACTTTTTTTGGGACCAGTGACAATTATACAGCAATCAGTGCTATAAAAATGGACTGATTACTGTATAAATGTTGCTGGCAGGGATGGGGTTAACATTAGGGGGCGATCAAGGGGTTAACTGTGTTCCCTAGTGTATGTTCTAACTGTGGGGGGAGGGGGGGACTGACTAGGAGGAGAGAGAGATCAGTGTTTATACTTAGTATGAACACACGATGTCTCCTCTCCCCTGAGAGAACCAGGATCTGTGTGTTTACACTCTGTCACGAGCGATCACGGGTGCCCGGCGGTCACTATGTCCGCCGGAAGCTCACATCGGCTCCAGCGGCGTGCCACGGGCACGCCCCCTTAGTGGTAAAAAGGCAAAGCAACATTTTACCCAGGGGAGCCAACCTGGCGCAGTACAACTGCGGCGGCTGGTCAGGAAGGGCTTAATCTACAGTAATATCTCACCCCCATTGTGTTTAGCTAGTTAATGGGCATGGAGAAGGAGGAGGGAGTGGGCTGTCATTTACCAAATGTGTATACACCCACATGTGTGACTCATGGGTTGCTCATATGTGATAGGGAGGATATGCTCAACATAGAAACTCACTGAAAACTGAGCACTAGCAGAGCTGCCACTACAGCTGCAAAATCTCTAGCTGAATTGGGGACATGAACAGAAGGTGGAGATCACGAGCAAGATCACGAGTGAGTATGAACAGCATGTAATACACCATTTATTGATAGTTTAGTGGGTGGGTTTAGTGACACTTTAACTATAACATTTTTACATTTTACTTTTGCTGTATCCTTTAAAGTGATTATAAAGTCACATGCATTAAATACTTCAATTCTCTCTGTTTTAGTTCCCTGTCCAGTACAGTGTTTGTGTTTTTCTAAAATTATAATGCTAAATACCTTCTTTGCAGAGCCCTGCTGTGCTGTCATGTGACCTCCCTCTGCTTCCCTTGCCCAGTAAGTGAGTAGAGTGGGAGGGGCTGAGGTTCCCCTCTTATGAATGCAAGCTGGCAAAGGGAGGTCACATGTCTGCACAGCAGAGCTCTGCAAAGAAAGTATTTAGCATTATAATTTTAGAGAAACACACACTGTACTGAACAGGGACCTAAAACAGATGGCATAGGTACTTCTTCAGGTTTTGCTGACAGCACCATGTGGGTACAAAACCAGCTGCTACTTTTAACATTCTGCTGAATGTTATGTGTGGTTTAGGGGTAGCTGATGTGATATTGGGGTTGATTTACTAATACACTTACACTTCTAGTGCACAGTATATTTGCCTTTAGTAAATCTACCTCCCTGTGTTGTGACAGAAGGGTCAAAAAGTTTAGTTCTATAAAAATGTCAGAGAATCTTCGTTTAAAAAATTGTGTGAGTATTCACTTTAATTATCCAATCATGCAAATAGAAAATTCTTGTTCACTACCCTATATAATTAGAAAGGCATCTGTGGCTAAAACAGTCATGTTGCGTTTTAACTGACTAATGCTATATACTTACACATAATCATAAACTGAATTATACATTTTAAATATTGAGTGCACCGAGCAGAGGTTTAATACATTATCCTAAACAGTATTCATGCCGTGAAAAGATATTCAGCTAAGGGAATGTAATGGGAAATGTGTCGGTCAGTGTAGGCATTTGTTTGGAATGAAAATTAATTTATATTCACAAAGTAAAACTGCGGGGATCCCACTGTACCATGGAAAAGAAATCATGTTTACTCAGGAGCTGAGACTAATGCCCTTAAGAAACCCAAAATGAATTTAGTTGATATTATATCCTATAAGTCACAGGGCTTGCACGCCAACTCATTAACATTATGCACTGTCAATTAAATTATAAGAAACTCAAATCTGCAAATAGTTTATTCTCACATGAGTAGGTATGGGAATTGTATTATTTGAATTCTCACTTTGTTTGGCATGCTGTAGTGGAGTAAAAATTATTGTATTTGGCTGGTACTTGAAAAGTACTTAGGTTTTCTTAGCGCTCATTCACACGGGTGCAGAGGGCCATACACCATAAAAAAGAGCATATCTCTATGACCAGGAGTCACAGGTGTTTGCATACAGATGTGGGAAGCAGTCTGTACAAATCACTGACAGACTAAGGCTGAACATTGGTAACCACAGTTTGGAGCATTCACATGCTTACAGGGATAGATAAACAGCCATGGACAGAAACTATCTGTGTCCAGGAGCGAGCATCCATCCCTATATGCAGGATCATGTTTATAATTGATTGGACCTTGGTAAAAAAAAATTGTTGCCCCCTTCCATGCAATTTCACTTTCCACCTGCTCTAAAACAATAAATAGCAGACTCAAAATCAGTTTAATGAATCAGATCAGGCAGCGATTGCGCTTGGTCACCAGAGGTTACAGTGTATTTTTACCACTCACTGACTGGCGCAAGAGGTTACAGAACACATTATGGCTCACTGATTATTTGCTAGAGGTTACAACACATGATTTCTGCTTGTTGATTGGTTGCTAGGGATTACTGTACATCAATGCTGCTCACTGATTGGTTGCTAGAGGTTACTGGACATCCTTACCACTTACTAATTGGTTGCTAAAGGTTACTGCACATTATTGCTGCTCACTGATTGGTTGCTAGAGTTAACTGCATATCCTTACCACTCAATGATTGGTTGCAAGAGGTTAGTGCACATCATTACTGCTCACTGATTGGTTGCTAAAGGTTACAGCACATCATCTCCTCACTGCCTGCACACCATGGACTGGGGAGGTGAGGGATCCTAGGACTCCTGGGATCGGTGGCAATGCTGGGGGAGGGGGTGTGTGATCAGTGGTAATTCTGGAGGGTTGATGGGATCAGTGGCAGTGGTGTTGGAGTTAGGAGGCAATACAGTGTGGCAAATTCTGAATCGTGTAAAGCAAAGCTGGAAATCTTTGGCAAGTATAAGGTGGGGGATTCTACACCGACCACCAATTTAATGGGGAATTTACAATGACCACCAATGTGAGAGGGATTTACACTGACCACCAATGGGAGGGGGGATTTGCACTGACAACCATTGTCAAGGGGATTTTTACTTACCACCAATGTAAGGTGACACTTCTACACCAACCACCAATTTTAGGGGGGAGTTACACTGACCATCAATGTAAAGGGGGATTTACACTGACTACCCGTGTAAGGGCAATTCTGCACTTACCACCAATGTAAAGGGAAATGTCCACTGATCACCAATGTAATGAAGAATTTACACTGACAACCAATGTAATGAGGGATTTTACATCAACAACCAATAAAGAGGGATTTCTACACTGGCCACCAATGTATGGGGGGGATTCACACTCACCACCAATTTAAAGGGTGCTTCTACATGGGCCACCAATGTAAGGGAGGATTCAAAAGTGACCACAAATACAAGTTTGATTTTTTTTTACTGATTAGCAATATAAAGAGCAGTTTCTACCATGGGCACCAATGTAAGGGGGATTTACAAGGACCACTAATGTAATGGGGATTTACACTGACTACTAATGTAATAGGGGCATTCACAGTAACCACCAATGTAAGGAGGGATTTACACTGACCCCCACTGTAAGGGGGACCTTCACACTGGCCACTAGTGTAAATGAAAGGATTGTATACCAAGCCCCAAAACAGTGAGAAGATTTACACTGATCACCAATGTAACTGAGACATTTAGCCTGCTTTCACATTTGTGTGTCGGGAATGCATGCAAAATCACTTTCCTGACACCAAAGAAGCATGTTGCCATTTAGCAGATACACAGCAGTGCCATTAATTGTTAATGACACCCTCATGCTTCTGCTGAGAGGTGCGTATTAACATGTACCACATTCACAGTGGTGTGGCACCGTATTATTTTTACAGAGGGTTCCACCTCCAATTTGCTTACCTTTGTAGAACAGGCTGATGGTAGTCAGGACTTTTCAGCATGCCCCTTTATCTCCCCAGTGGGCAGCATTCAGTAGAAGTGAAGGTGAATTTGACCTCAGGGGGCATGGTATACATATGAATGTTGCCTCTAATTAAATATCATTGCCCCCGATCCGCGGCTATTTTATTTTTTTTTATCAAAAAGGTGTTTATTGAAGTTACAGGTATACAACAATTTCCAGTGCACACTTACAGCCGCTTGATACACAATTGTCAATGTACACACAGGCAATACATCAGCCCAGGACTCCCTCCCTCCACCCCATGATTGCACAAAGTTCCCCAGCAGGTATATCATTTCCGAACTAAGCATCCCTTGTCCGCCCTTTGCCACACGTCTTACAGTAATCTGGACAATATTAATTCATTTGTGCTTAGCCCAGGTGTATCAAGCCAATGTGACCACAGGCGCTCGAACCTTCCCGGGCATCCCCTGTGCTGATAGATGTATTTCTCCATGATAAGGGTCCTGCCCATATGGGTTATCCAGGTCGCCACTGCTGGGGATTCCGCAGATTTCCAGCCCAGCAAAATAAGTTTCCTAGCCTGGAATAGCGCCCTGGAGACCGCCACCCTGATTGGTTCCAAAGACACCACATCCTCCAGTATCCCTAGAATACAACATATGGGATCCAAAGGTATCTGCGTGTAAAACACCATATTGACAGTGTCCACTATCTCCTTCCAATATCTGTGGAGCTTCGGACAGCGCCACATGAGGTGGATAAGATCCCCCTCGTGTTGCCTGCACCTACCGCACAAGGGATCAGCCGTCCCACCCATCCTACACAACCTAACCGGTGTGTAATGCGCTCTCAGTATGATATAAAGTTGTAAGACTTTTTGCGCCACATTCAGTGAATAGTAGGTGATGGCCTGCATTGCCTCCTCCCACTGCTCACCCGTGAGTGTACCTACATCCTTTTCCCAAAGCGGCATTGCTTTGCACGGGTGGTCACGCAGGTGCCGCACCAGCAGCATCTGATAGCATTGTGAGATTATACCCTTCGTGCCTTCCGCAGAGGGCAATGCATGGTACAACGGGGTGGGCGACAATACCCATTCTCCCGAGTCCCCCTGCACGGCCACCGCGTGCCTTAGCCGCAAGTAGGGAAAGATCATAGCCTCTGTAAGGTTAAATTTACGCTGCATGGCTGCAAAGGAGAGAAGCTTTCCATCCTGAAATATATGGGACAGCATTTTTACGTTATGGGCACTCCATCGAGGGTCAGGCTGTATTTTAGCGATCTCTACATATGTATGATTACCCCATATCGGACTATATTCTGTGAATCCCTGCACCCCCTGCAGCTGTCTACTCTTGTTCCATATTTTTTGTATCATGGACAGCGTAGGGGTTAGTTTGTTGGAGCTCTTAAACATCTGGGCCTCCAGTCCCATAGGGATGGTCTCTGCCCCTGACGCATGAAGCAGCAGCCTGGCTGATGAGCCCGCCGGTTCATGCGACATGGAGCCCACCAAATGTTGCAACTGGGCCGCAACATAGTACAGCCAAGGGTTGGGTACCGCCAACCCTCCGCTGTCCTTGGAGCGCTGCAGCTGTTCCAACTTGATCCTAGGGGGTTTCGTGTTCCACAACAACTTCCGGAATAGCGTATTCACTACTCTGAAGATTTTTAAATGTATTACAACCGGTGAGTTGTGGAGGAAATAGAGCAATTGGGGCATTAAAATCATTTTTATAAGATTGGCCTTCCCGGCCAGGGACATCCTAAGGGTGTTCCATGTATTTATCCTGTCCCGGAATCTCGACAGCAATGGGCATATATTCACTGAGCAGTAGTCCCCTACTTTGGACGTTATTTGTACCCCCAAGTATTTAAAACTAGTCACTACTGGCACTGGACAGGACTCTGGGACCGCCACCTCTCCTCCATCCAACATCAACATGGCCAATTTAGACCAGTTAATGGTCAAACCAGAGAACCCTCCAAACTTTTCTATTATGGTCATCACCTGCGGCAGGGACTGGCTGGGGTTGGCCAGGAAAAGCAGCATATCATCCGCATAGAGCATGATCTTTTCGTGAACAGCCCCATACTGAAATCCCTGTATTCCTACGCTGTCTCTTATAAGGGCGGCAAGAGGTTCTATCACGATTGCGAAAAGCAAGGGAGACAGCAGGCACCCTTGCCGCGTCCCCCTGGCCAAGGCAAAATCGGCAGACATCTTGTCCGCCATCCTAAAGCCGCGTACACACGGGCGGACTGTCTGTCCAACTTAGCCCGCCGAAACACATTTCAGCGGACAGTCCGCTCGTGTGTGGGCTTCAGCTGACTTTTTCAGCGTGCAGTCTGGCGGACTAAGTATTTCGGAATTTCCGTAATATTGTCCGTCCAACTTTGGTTTCATCGGACAGTCCGCTCGTGAGTAGGCTAGTTGGACGGACTAAGTATGGCGCATGCTCAGAAAGGATTTACACGGCGAAAGGTTGCATTGCTGTGTATTGGACGTCCTATTTCTAGTCCCGTCGTACGTGCTGTACGCGTCATCGTGCAAGCTTTCGACGGACTGTCTGTTCATCGTGTGTGGTCAAGTCCGTTCATTCGAAAGTAGGACGGACTGTCCGTCGGATTGTCTGACGGACTTAGTTGGCCAGACAGTCCGCCCGTGTGTACGCGGCTTAATATTGGCCGTTGGGGAGGCGTACAGTAGTTTAACCCAAGCAATAAAGCGCTGTCCGAAGCCAAACTTACCTAACACCGCCCACAGGTACCTCCAGCCTATACTGTCAAACGCCTTGTTAGCGTCAAGGGACAGAAGGGCCCTACTTTCCCCATCATCTGCCTGCAGCTGCATGTTTAGAAATAATCTCCTAAGGTTGGTTGCCGTGGACTTATGTGGCATAAAGCCAGCCTGATCTTGGTGAATAATAGTGGACACTATCCCGTTTACCCGGAGTGCCAGGACCTTGGCCAGGATCTTTACATCACTTTGCAGCAAAGAGATGGGTCTATATGATCCACTGGATCCTTCCTCGGCTTAAGCAATAAAACAATATTAGCCTTTGACATAGATTCGGGGAGGGCACCAACCTCCAAGCATGCATTAAACACCTTCAACAGTTCAGGCAGAATATCCTCCCCGTACTGTACATATACCTCCATGGGAATACCATCTGCCCCAGGCGCTTTGCAGGTGGGGAAAGAGCCGGCGGCCGCCATCAATTCCTCTAGAGTGATCGGGGCGTCAAGATGACGCACGGCCTCTTCCGAGAGCCCGGGTAAATTTATTGTGGCCAAGTATGATTGTAGATCGTCATCCGAGTAGGTTTCCCTCGACCTGTAAAGATCCTGGTAGAAGTCAGCCAGCTCGGATATAATGATCTCCTGAGAATTGACCACCTGCCGTTTTTGGCGTTTCATAAAACGCCAGTTTCGTAAAGAATCATTTACGCTCTGCAGTGGAGGATCTCAGGCGGTCAAGGGAATCTTGTGCCGCCATCCATGCCTCCCTTGCCGAGTCAGTAGGCCCCGTGACATACTCTATTTCCAACCTTTTCACCAAGTCTCCCGCCTGCTCAAGCAGTGCCGTGGAGTTCTGCTTTACTAGGTGTATCTCATGGACAAACACCCCCACCGCAAAAATGCCTTAAAAGTTTCCCACGTCAAAAGGTCATTGGGGTGGCGGTGTGTCTGGAAGAAACCCCGGATTTGGGATGCTATCCTATCCGGCAAGGGGAACAGCTTGAGCCAGAAGGCATTCAGCTTCCACGGGGCCCTGGGCAGCGTACTGGGGGGTTGAGTAGTTAGCCACAGAGCCAAGGGGGAGTGGTCCGACACTCCCCGAGGGAAGTATTCCACCCTCGAGGTGAACCCCACCATGTTGGGAGTACCCACACAGAGATCTATACGGGACAGGGATCCATGGGTTTTGGAAAAACACGAAAACTGTCTACAGTCTGGGTTTCGGATCCGCCATATGTCAGCCCACCCCACTTCCGTCAGCAATCTACTAAGGGCAGTACCCCCCTTGCCCCCAGGAGGCGCCGTTGGGGGGTGTCTGTCCATTTTGGGATCTAGGTAGCAGTTAGTCCCCCAAAATTAAAACCGGGACCTCCTATTTATTGGCCAGATATGAGATCAGCAGCTGAAGCACCTCCCATGAAAACGGGGGGGGGGGGGGGTATATATACAAAAGCAAGAATTAAAGTAAAAGCATATATTTTACAATACAGAAAAACAAATCTGCCAGACACATCAATAAGTGAGTCCAGTTCCTGGTATGCCAGTGCCCGATGTATCAGAACACTCAACCCACGAGAAAACAAGGTATGAGTGGAGTGATAGGCCTTCCCAACCCAGGCATAGTTGAGAAACTTCACCGTGTCCCCCTGTAAATGCGTCTCTTGAAGGCCTACAATGGCCGGGTGGAATTTTCGTAAACCTGCAGAAATCATGGTCCTTTTCAGAGGATCATTTACCCCCCGGACCTTCCAAGTCACTATGGGTGTAGCGGACATAAACCAGTTGTGTAGAATCTACTGTACCTACTGGGGGTTCCCGAGCCTCCAAACATCTCTCCCACCGGAGCCAGACTTGCACCTCTCGAACAGACAGGAGGGACTGGTACAAAGAGCGTCAAGCCCATGGTAGCAAAAAAAATGTAGCCCGTAACGGCAAAAAGAGTGTATCCTGTGCACTGGATATGTAATGCTGAGTGGTAAAAAACCTTGTAATTCCGCTGCCGAGCCGTACCGACTAAGCAGCAACAATAGACGTACTGATCAACTTGTAATCTTGCTCCTGCCAACCGGGCAGGATGAACATTCACCCTGACAACATAGGGGTGACCCAAGTGCGCCTCCAGCTTGGCAGCCGGGCACACGTGGGCTCCATCGCAGCTTGACATCCACCGTGGTTGTAGGGAGCAGATGTAAAACCACATTCCAACCGAACATAAAACTCGTCACCGTCTAAGGCAAACCGTGGATGGAGATAAGTTCGCTGATAACGACCATCAAGTAATGTCCCCTTGGTATCTGTGTAAAACATCTCAGGTAGATACGTGTCAACTCTTCCCGAACCCTCCATAGAAAGACATCGTGAAATCAATCCTCTGCTCTGTGACGGATGACGTTCTCATTGTGGTCAAGCCATCGGGCAGCATCTTGCGCATTTTCAAAGAAATGGTTCTGATCCATGGCGGTGATACGAAGCTTCGCCGGGAACAGCATAGCGTATTTCAGTTGCAGCCTCTGCAGACGCTTTTTAACGTTGACGAACTTAGAGCGTCTGCGTTGCACTTCAGCAGAGAAGTCCGGATAGAAGGATATTCTACTGCCTTGAAATTGCACCGAACCCCTCTCTCTGGCCAACCGCAACACAACTTCCCGGTCCCTGTAGTTCAGGAGTCTGACCATCATCGCTCTTGGGGGGCCGCCCGGCGGAAGGGGCTGCGGCTGGACTCTGTGCGCCCGCTCCACTGCATATAAAGGGGAAAAAGCTTCCTTGCCAAAAACTTCCTGCAGACAGTTTTCCATAAACTCAGTGAGGTCCCTACCTTCCACCTTCTCCGGCAACCCCACTATCCGGACATTGTTGCGTCTTAGGCGATTCTCAATGTCGTCTGTTCTGTCAAATGCTAAGTCTGCTTGCTGCGTTGCGATTCGCACATCGCGGTTCAGGTGAGGTAGTTGGTCTTCCATATCACTCACCCTCCCCTTAACTGCCGTGGTTCTCTCCCTGATTTTTTGTATATCCTGGCGCAGCAATGACACAGTCTCTTTCAGCCCCCCAAATTTCTCCTTAAGGTCATCCACAGATGCTGTGCATCTCTGTACTGCATGCAAAATCTCACTTAGTGTGGGCTGGGGTGCATCATCTGTCTGCTCCTCAAGTATACCATGCATAGGGTCAGGAATAGAATCCATAGGGGCACCACTGTCATCCCCATCAGCATGGAGCGGGGAGGCCTGTTCTGCAATGGACGCTGAACACAGCGATGCTTCTGGGGAAATGTCCTGTGTTCCTGTAAGCTTCTGGGCGTAATATAACATGTCCCTAGGCTGGTCTTTAGCCTGTGGGGGTTTAGATGACTTACCCCCCTGTGAAGCTTTCTTGTCCTGGCCGCGCAGCGTGCTGTGTGGCTGTGACTGCCAGGCGCCATCTTGGCTGTGTGCGGAGGCCGCAGCTGCGGTTTCTCCCCGGTTTTTGCGGGTCATCCCGTCCGTTCTGCGAGCAGCGGTGTGGTCCCTGAGGGTCGGGGCGTTAGTGTGCGGCAGATCCACCCTGATTTCGGCTGTATTGTCGGCGGGGAGAGGATCAATAGAGGATCACCAGCGGGAGCTCCGTAAAACACCGCTGCTCACATGCCCAGTCAGGCCACGCCCCCCGATCCGTGGCTATTTACATATTTATGCTGCCACTATTTACATATCAATGCCGGTTATTTACATGTAAACACAGGGTCTGTAGGTGAGTCATCTATACAAGGCAATAGGGCAAAGCTGGGAATCATTAGTAACAGAACTTTTCACTGAGATATTGGGACAAAGCACGGGACTAAAACTTCAAGGGACAAGGGAATTTAAACTGGAATAGTTGGCAAGTATGAAGCAGATGCTTTGGTCCCTACAACAATAATGGGGCCCATGGCTGCCCCTTTGCCTTGCCTTAAAGATGGCCTTGCCTATATGCATATAAATGCTTAGATGTGCATTTACCATCTATAGCCAAAGCCTGTCATTGACATGTACAAGTGGCTGAACACACATAGTTCTGACTCATGTGCACAGAAATAGACTCCATTTTCGTTGTGCATGGCCGGACTCTACATATAGGGGTTGATTTACTAAAGGCAAATAGACTGTGTACTTTGAAAAGTGCAGGTGCCGTCTGCAAGTGCAGTTGTTCCAGAGATTGGTAAATGAGGTAAAGCTTCACTTTGCAAAGAATACTCAATCACACGCACTGAAAATTAAAAAAAACTTCATTTTTGCTTGATTGGATGATGGAAGTCAGCAGAGCTTCTGCTCATTTACTAAGCTCTGGAGCAACTGCACTTGCAGAGTTCAACTGTACTTTGCAAAGTGCATAGTAGTAAATCAACTCCATAGAGTCCTTACTCTATATAGCTTGTTCTCTCAACAGCACCATGGTGAGCAATCAAAGAAGTTCTGCCCCTTAACACTGTCCTACAAAAGGTTCTTCATCAGTGTTGCAACTTGGTGCTTAAACTGAGCTTCTACAATGACACAGTGGAGAGGATTCCACCCATCCAACTCTAATGTATGGATGGGGGAATCAAGTCAGTTTTTGGGTCAGAACAAAAAAACTGACCCATGTATGGCCAGCTTAAAGCAGAGATCCACTTAATAGTGGAAATTCCGCTAATCTGTCTCCCCCCCCCCCCCCTCCGGTGCCACATTTGGCACCTTTCATGCGGGGGCGAGTATATGTTTTTGACAAGTACCATTCCCTACTCCTGGGAGATGGGGCCGAGGTGCCATCTCTCGGAAGTTCAGCCCCCTCTTCCTGCCTCCACCGCCAGACCAATTAGAAAGTTCAGCGTGCTTCACGCATGCGCAGTAGGGAACTGACTGTGAAGCCAAAAGGCTTCACTGCCGGGTTCCATTAACAGGAATGGCAGTGGCTGCACCTGATAGCCAATCCGAAGATCGACTGGGGTGCCGACATTGCGGGCGCCCTGGACTGGTAAGTGTCCATATAGTAGAAGTCAGCAGCTACAGTATTTGTAGCTGCTGACTTTTATTTTTTTGTGAGGAGGTTGGACCTCCTCTTTAAAGATGAGCAACTGTTGGGGAAACTGTTAATTAAACATGTTGTTTTGTACTATATAAGGAAAGCACATTCATTTAAAAGTAAACCTGTTGCCAGGCAAAACACATTCAAGTATTTGCATTTTCTTAACAAGCGGTAAATTAGCTTAAGCACAAGCTTTCACTGACCTCCATAGCTGCAGGCAATATGGAAAAATCATTCTTCAGAACTAAAACCAATCAAATCATCCTCTCAGCAACTCTGCTCCCAGAAGTAGCTTGGCAGCCTTCCAGCCTTATAATCTCTAGTGCAAACACAGATCATTTGCTCTGGGAGGGAGAGACAGATTTGGATCAGCTGCTGACATTGACTTGAATGGGTTGCTTCAGTGCTTCTGCTGTTAAAAGCATATTTACTGCTTGTTAAAAATATGAAAATGTGTGAATGTCCCTATCCTAGTTACAGGCTCACTTTATTTATTTTTTTGCAGCAGCAGTCCTTTACCAAAGATGCATACAACTCTGTCTGGCAAATAGAGATTGCCTATAAAGTTATAGATGCTTTATAAAATAAAATTATGAATTTCCTAAAAGTAAAATAAAATAAAAAAATACTTTGGCGTTAACTTACACTAAGTTGCTCAGGCTTTTTACAACACTGTAGTGTGGAGCAACTAAAAATCATGTATAAAGCAGCCTAGAGCTCCACCTCCTGGATGAATTAAAGAGCATTGTGATTTTTCATATTAACCTTAATAAACCTTAAAATTTTAAAGTCACCTACAGTATGGAGATTTTTGATGGTAAAAGTTTGTCGCCATTCCACGAGCAGGCTCAACCATTATTTTATTTTATTTTAGTCATGGCCATAATGTATAATACAAAAAATATCAAACAGTGTACATTCCCTTTAATTATTAGTCCCTCATTCGCTTATAAAATAAGGATAATGAAGATTGCCATTTACCTCTTTACTATCCAATCTTCTCCCAACACATTCATTTGCTTGAATTCTTTGTACAAAAAATATCAAGCAAACCTTTACTGTGCAAGTTCTTTGGACAAATGGTTTGCAGATTAATACTTTAGTCCTAGAAATGTACTTTGGGTGATTATACTATACTAAAAAGAAAATTCTATGTCAAGCCTTTTCCTTTTGCATCACAATAGAAAAGACTTGCCTAGGGCTTCCCCTCCTGCAATGATTATTCATTTTAAAGAAGACATTTATCAGCACCACTGTGCAGTACCTAGTCCTGGAAGCTAAAGGATAAAAGTCACACTTCAACAAATGACTAAGAAAAATGTGAATTGCTCTTTAATATCTGGCAGCAAAACAGAAGTCTAATTTGCAGATTCCCTGCAGGTTTGCTCACAATGCTTCATTTTTTGGATGCGGAACAGAGAATACGGTATATGCCTCCTAATTTTACAACTTAAGAAGCAGAATAAACCCATTAAGATTTGCACAGTTATGTTTTTATTCAGTCTAGGCCTTTATTATAGCCATATTATAACACAAATATGATTTTAATGTATTGCCGAAACACTACAAAATAATGTTTTAAATAATTTTCTAAATCAGGAAAAATCAGAGCCTTGCAAGTTTCATATGGTTTGTGGTAGAAATAACAAAAAAAAAAAACTGTCCATGAACATAGTAACTCCTAAGTGTAAGTTTTCTCCTCCACTGAGCCCCATCCTACTTTAACAACTTGCCATCCAGGCCAATTCTGTCACTTTGCTCCTACATGTAAAAATCTACTTTATTTAAAACTTTTTTTAATTACTTAGAACCCCCAAACATTATATATATATTTTTAGCAGAGAATAGAAAAAATGGTGAGGGGAGGGGCGTGGCCTAACTATGGCGGCATGAGGATCTGCTTGTTCTGAGCTCCGTACTCCCACATAGCTCCTAGAGCAGACCGCCGTTCCTATCGGCCTCCCTCGCCTCTCTCACCCCATGCTGAGGAGGGGAAAGTGGGGGAAGACTTTGAGACCCGCCGCCAGTACCCCTCAGCACCTGTACATTACAGGGTACCTTACAGGAAGGAGAGTCCCAGCTTGTCCGAGCCGGGATTCAAATAAGGCGCCACAGCCAGGAACGCCAGAGTCTAAGCACTCACCGGAGCTCTCACAGCCGCTGCATCCCGGGGGTGTAAATTCAGAAGCTGTGTTACAGACACAGTTTCCTGTTGCACTCTTGCCTTTGCCAGAGTCGGTTCAGAATAATGCGAATGCCATGCTGTCGCTAAGATCAGGGACTTTCCAACAAGAGGGCAGCACTGAAGGGGTGGTTACAGTGTCATCCGACCAGGTAGTTGTACAGTTGTACTGCTACTCCCGATGCTGGCTGCAGTGAACAAAGGAGGTATGTTACATCCAAACTTGATTCCAGGGAAGATTGATATGGATACGCTCACTCAGTCACAAAGTAACAAAGTATTCTGTCATCCTCAAAAAAACAAAAGCAAGGGTGGCACTCTTGGGGAGTTTTACGGGAGGAGATTGAGACTGTTAAAGGAACAGTAGCAATAGTGGATCAGAGGATGCAAACCCTTGAATCTTAACATACAGAGTCATCATCACGCTTGGAGGCAATAGAAAGTAGATTGCTAGGTCATCATAAGCGGCTTATTTCCCAGTGCAGGTAGAAAATGCAGAGAACTGTAGCTGCCACAATAATATAAAGCTCTGGCGAATACCAGAAGCTATAATGGGAGCTGACCTACATTCAACTGTAACTGCTATCTTTAGCACACTATTGAAGAACCTTTCAGATACTGCAATCAAACTAGATCGTGTCCACGGAATTCCAACTACTCGCAATCCCTCTCAAATAGAACCAAGAAATGTCCGGTCCACTTCAAAACTGTAAAGGAAGCGATCCTCCAAGCAGCTTGGAGGAAGGGATCGCTGAAATTACATAGTTGGTGAGGTTGAAAAGAGACACAATTCCCTCAAGTCCAACCTATGTATGTGATTATATGTCAGTATTATATTGTATATCCCTGTATGTTATGGTCGTTCAGGTGCTCATCTAATCCTTTTTTAAACTATTGATGCTCATCGCTGATGCCACCGCTTGTGGAAGGGCATTCCACATCCTTGCTGCTGTTACAGTAAAGAACCCTCTATGTAGTTTAAGGTTAAACCCCTTTTCTTCTAATTTTAATGAGTGGCCACGTGTCTTGTTAAACTCCCTTCTACCTATTGTGGGGTCAACAGTAAGGTATTTGTAAACTGAAATCATATCCCCTCTCAACCGTCTCTTCTCCAGAGAGAATAAGTTCAGTGCTCACAACCTTTCCTCATTACTAATTTCCTCCAGACCCTTTATTAGCTTTGTTGCGCTTCTTTGTACTCGCTCCATTTCCAGTACATCCTTCCTGAGGACTGGTGCCCAGAAATGGACAGCATACTCTAGGTATGGCCGGACCAGAGTCTTGTAGAGCGGGAGAATTATCGTTTTATCTCTAGAGTTGATCCCGTTTTTAATACATGCCAATATTCTGTTTGCTTTGTTAGCAGCAGCTTGGTATTGCATGCCATTGCTGAGCCTATCATCTACTAGGACCCCCAGGTCCTTTTCCATCCTAGATGCCCCCAGAAGTTCTCCCCCAGTGTACAGATTGCATTCATATTTTTGCCACCCAAAAACATTATTTTACATTTTTCTACATTAAACCTCATTTGTCATGTAGTTGCCCACCCCATTCATTTGTTCAGATCTGTTTGCAAGGTTTCCACATCCTGCGGAGAATTTATTGCCCTGCTTAGCTTAGTATCATCTGCAAATACAGAGATTTAACCTTTTACCCCATCCAGGTAGTTTATGGACAAATTAAACAGGATTGGTCCCAGCACAGAACCCTGGGGGACCCCACTACCCACCCCTAACCATTCCAAGTACTCCCCATTTATCACCACCCTCTGAATTTGCCCTTGTAGCCAGTTTTCAATCCATGTACTCACCCTATGGTCCATGCCAATGGACCTTATTTTGTACAGTCAACGTTTATGGGGAACTGTGCGAAATGCTTTTGCAAAATCCAGATACACCACATCTACAGGCCTTTCTTTATCTAGATGGCAACTCACCTCATCATAGAAGGTTAATAGATTGGTTTAGCAAGAACAATTCTTCATGAATCCATGCTGATTACTGCTAATGATACCATTATCATTACTAAAATCTTATATATAGTCCCTTATCATCCCCTCCAAGAGCTTGCATGCTATTGATGTTGTTAGGCTAACTGGTCTGTAATTCCCATGGATGTATTTTGGGCCCTTTTTAAATATTGGTGCTACATTGGCTTTTCTCCAATCAGCTGGTACCATTCCAGTCAGTAAAAATTAGGAACAATGGTCTGGCAATTACTTGACTGAGTTCCCTAAGAACCCTTGGGTGCAAGCCATCTGGTCCCAGTGATTTATTAACCACTTACGGACCACCCGGTCCTTAACCACTTAAGGACCTAGCCACTTTCTGAGATTTGGTGTTTACAAGTTAAAAACAGTTTTTTTTGCTGGAAAATTACTTAGAACCCCCAAACATTATATATATATATATTCTAACACCCTAGAGAATAAAATGGCGGTCATTGCAATACTTTATCTCACAGCTTATTTGTGCAGCGTCCTTACAAGCGCACTTTTTTGGAAAAAATTCACTTTTTTTAATTAAAAAAATAAGACAAAAGTTTTTATATTGTGAACTATGATGTTATGCCAAGTAAATTGTTATACCCAACATGTCACGCTTCAAGACTGCGCCCGCTCGTGGAATGGTGACAAACTTTTACCCTTAAAAATCTCCATAGGCGACGTTTAAAAAATTCTACAGGTTGCATGTTTTAAATTACAAAGAAGGTCTAGGTCTAGAATTATTACTCTTGCTCTAACAATCATGGTGATACCTCACATGTGTGGTTTGAACACTTGAACGTTTTCATATGCTGGTGCTACTCACGTATGCGTTCGCTTCTGCACGCAAGCTCGGCAGGATGGGGCGCATTTTTTTCTTATTTATTTTACCTTTTGTTTTTAATTTTTACCCTGTTCTTTTAAAAAAAAAATGTGTCACCTTTATTCCTATTACAAGGAATGTAAACATCCCTTGTAATAGAAAAAAAGCATGACAGGACCTCTTACATATGAGATCAGGGGTCAAAAAGACCTCAGATCTCATATTTACACTAAAATGCAATAAAAAATAAATAAAAAATGTCCCTTTAAGAGCTATGGGCGAAAGCAGGGCAGCCATCAGAAATTTTGGGGCCCCTTACACAGCTGGGCCCCCCCGGGCCTGACCACAAACATTC
This sequence comes from Lithobates pipiens, assembly GCF_037356315.1. Classification (NCBI taxonomy): domain Eukaryota; kingdom Metazoa; phylum Chordata; class Amphibia; order Anura; family Ranidae; genus Lithobates; species Lithobates pipiens. The sequence continues at coordinate 144,896,300 of NW_027507758.1, read as the reverse complement.
CTCAAGACTGCCCACTGTCTGTCCCATCAAATCCACCCATTGGCTATCCCATCAACCCCTACAGTGCACCCACTTTTATTTTAATACTCTTACAACCCAATATATCCTCCATCCCATGTCCTCTTCCTCCTCCACTTCCCATATCCTTCACCCCATGTTCACCTCCATCCCATGTGCTCCTCTTCCTTTTTCAGTCCCTTCTCCCCCCATCCTATGTCCTTCTCCATCCTATGTCCTCTTCCTCCTCCACTCCCAAATCTTCCATCACATGTCCTCCTTTTCCTATGTGCTCCTCTTCCAGTCCCTTGTCCCCCATCCCATGTCTTCTTCCTCCTCCAGTTCCATCTCCTCCGTTCCACATCATCCTCCTTTTGCAGTCCCATCTCCGCCTTCCCATGTCCTCCTGTTCCTTCATTCTATGTCCTCCTACCCCATCCCATGTCATCCTTCTCCAGTCTCATCTCCCCTCTATGTCGGTCTTCTCTCACAGTGTCCTCTCTCCGTAGTCCTTCTATCCTTTCTGTGCCATCAGTACAGCCCAAATCCAGTTGGTGTAATCCCTCCAGTATGTAGAGGAGAGGAGTGTGGAGGGTATGACAGTGGCAGAATGGGGAAGGATTTATTTTAATGGCAGGCTGTGGGGTGACCAGGGAGTGATGTTGGGTAGATAAGGGTCTGAGTGATGTTCATCAGCTGGATGTATAAAGTGGTCTGTGGGGGTGATGCAAGCTTTGGGGAGTAGGGGGCTTAGATGTGGTCAGATAGTCATGTTTATAATTAAAAAAAACAATTGTGCTCATCTATCTGCTAAGGAGCAGTGACCTCTGTCATGTCACAAGGCAGAATGGGGAAATGCCTTGTTTACGTAGGCACTTCCTTGTTCTGCAGCTCCGTGACACGATCACCGGGAGACCGTCGGGCATCGAGTCCGCCTGTCCCACAGGCATGGTCACCCTGTATACGGCGGGTGCACCCGCTAGCCCTGCCAATTAAAGGGGACATACAGACACGCCCATTTGCCCACCACTGACATTGTGCTGACTTATATCGGTGTGCAGTGGTCGGCAAGTGGTTAAATCAGATTTTGTTTGATTTTTAAAAAATGTATTTTAATAAAATACTTTTGGAGTAAAACTATTTCTAAAGATAGTTTTCTATTTAAGATACATTAATAATTTAGTTTATTCAGCATGAGATGGAGCTTAGTTATATAGCATGAAGCTGTATATTCTGCAATATTTACATTTTTGGAAAACTCGTTTAATAAATCCAAGCTCTGTAAGCTGAGATAACATGCACTGCTTTGATGCATTCACACAATTTCACAGTAACCATGAGATAAAACAAAGTTCAGGAATATCCCATTGTTTTGCAAATCTATGTACATTGCAAACTGTAAGATCCAAATGTAAGGAGGAAGAGCAAGTAGTAAAAATGAAACCTTCTAAGCAGCTTATAAACCTTGTTATCTTTCTGCACATTGAGGAGCAAAATGGCAGCAGACCGTAAAGGAGACATAGTTTGGGAATATTTTAATGAAGTTCCTCTACCCATGGGTAAAGCAGGTATGCGTGCAAAATGCAAGCAGTGCAACAAATTGATGCAAGGCTTGGTGGTCTGAATGAAACAACATCATGAGAAGAAGTGCTCTGATGAAAGGACCATGTTTGAAGTTTTTTTTGTAGACCTAGCTGATATATTCAGTTTAAGTTTTTTTTTTTTTTTTTGTTTTCTCTTTTTCAAAGATATTATTGTTTATGCACTTCAATTACTAAACACTGATTTTTAAGAAAATATGAAAATATGTAATATAAAGTTATTGTTTTAATAAAATAAAATAATTTGAGTAGTTCTCCAACTATGTGTGATTAACCTATTAACCTAAAATCGGCTCTGATATCGATATTTTACTAATCTGACGGCTTATTATTCTAAATAGGAAACCTTAATTTTGTTTACAAATATTAAATATTCTAAATACCAGCAAGAATAAGTCCTTACATTTAAAGAGCACCTGTCATTTCAGATCCATCATGGCAGTGCCTGTTAGTGGGCATCCACTGACCTGCTGCTGCCACGTCCCTCACCTTGTTGTGTCACTGCCGCATCACCAGCCGTCCCATTAAAGGAAATGGGACTGTCGGTGAGTCAACAGCGGGTCAGAGATGAAAATTGCACCCCCTGGATTAAAAACTATCTACCACCAGGATTTAATAATTCCCTCCTCTTTCCTTGAGATCACTTGATATTCACCCCCATTACTGCTATATGATCCATAACATCATTGATTCATTGATTCTTCTGAAGATCCACCCTACCCCCTCTCTTACTTTACATTAAACTCTTTAATTCCATCTTATATTATTCAACCATATAGTAGATTATAGATTTATATTTATTACTATAGGTAAAGTTACATAAGACATACTTGGGATGGCCGGGATCATTGTCCATTCATATGGGACAAACCAGGCCAATAGCTGGAACCTGGCCCCGTTTGGACTCCTTTCCTGACGGTCCCTAGATAGATGATCTGTCATAAATAGACAATACTTTGTTTAATCAATCTTTATAAATATTGTACTATTATTCTTCTAGTTTAATCTTAAACTCACCAAGTATTGTACTAACAATAATAATTATAATTTGAAAAGTGCAGAAAAGTTTACACATACTCATATACCTTATCTTTAAGACATGAATTTGTTATTTTTACTCTTATATGTTTAGTTGAGAAGTTTCTCTATTCATATTATATATCGTATTTTATTGTAAAATATGTACAAATAATATGTACTGTATTATCTTCAATAAAATGTTTAAAAGGAGATGACAATTGCGCTTTAAAAATTATGATTTAAATCAAGCCTTTTAACTAGTGATTTAAATCATGATTTAACCCATGATTTAAATCTACTTGATTTAAATGAAATCCACCCTGGTTATTTTTATTTAAAAAAAAACATTACAAACACTTTAAGCCCTGTCTCAGTGGGCTTTTGTTTATTTCAGATGCTTTTTGCATTCCCATACAAGTCTATGGGGATGTAAAATCAGCTGGAAAAAGGTCAAATACAGATCAGAAGGAAACCAATTTCAGCTCAAATGCACATGTCAATGAATTCTGAATGATCCCCGAAGGGCCTGATGTCAACTGATGCCATTGACACAAGCCCAAATGCCCTTCTACATTAATGTGTTACCTTTTTTAAAAATGTCTGTTTTAGGACCTGTGCTGATTTGCTTTGTGTTTGTGTTGGTGGCATTACTCTGACATCAGTTTTTATAATGTCTCTGATATAATTCAGAATGGCCTCCTCCTGGCCTGCACTTCACCTGCATTCTCCCCACAGACTTTTGGGAATACAAAACTCTTTCAAAGAGAACAAAAGCCCATCAACATAGGCCCCTAAATTAATTCTTACACCATAGAGGATGATGTTCTTGGAAATGAGCAGGCAGTAATCAGGTTCGAACACTGTAACGCGAGGAAGAGTGTAAAGTCATTAATTCTCCATAAGTTCTACATGGAGCCTACAGAGGGCTTGGATTTCCAACTGTGACAGGTAAATAGAACCACAGGGAAGTGCAGGGCTGGTGAGTATCAGTGGATTGTGGAGTTGTTCTGTCAAAAGATCTGCCAAAATCTGTCAATGTGCCATGAAGAGTTCCTTTTAATACAGAGGTAATTCATTTTTACTATACAGATGAAGGATATAGTTAAAAAAGCATATTGATGCTACTCCTGCTTCACAGAACAATTAAAAAAAAAACATCTATTATTGGAATTTTTCATACATGAAGTTGTATTTTTATGAAACTATAGACAGATCATTTTTCTTTTTTCTTGTTATTATACAATGTATGCCGTTGGCATTATAGAAGTGTATAATAAGGCAGCACTACAGTGGGAGCATTGCTATTTATATTGAAACTTATGATAATAACAGTATGAAAAAAGGTATCTTTTTTAAATATTTCAACATATTGTGAATGAAGATTCTGTACTGTTTGAGCTTGCATACCAAATTTTAAATTGCAATTTATAATTGTTAGATCAGAATTTTGAATAAAAATAATTTGTTGTTATCATTAACAAAAGCTATGGCAATACAGAGAAATACATCTTATTTTCTCCAAACCCCTTCCCTAGGCATTGGAAGATCTCATAGATGTCAGATTCCCTTACAAATAGCTTACATTGCAATTATTAACTGTTTTTTTTATTTATATAGGGACAAATTCTCTTTCAAAAATAATGGGATATTCAACCTGTAATCATATATTAATTATGGAATTACATGCAAAGGAAAAGGCTTATATTTAAGTGCCAATCAACATTGAATATTTTTAATCCTTATGCTGATAGCATTAGTAAATAGATAAGAAAGTAAAGCATATTTATTTGCTTTAAACTTTTTTTTACATTTATTCAGCTACTTTCTGGTTTCCATTACTAGGAAAATTATATTAAAATACCAGGAGTCTTCGAGAGTGGAGGAGGGGTTTTCTCAGCTAAGCACACTCTCCTACCTGCATGCCTGAGCTAAGGGCCGATGGATTTCAGGAAGTAAATGCTACAAGAATCATCTGCCCTTATTCAGGATGGCCATGACCAGAAATGCTAAGGGGGTGTTTTTCAAAATAATTTCTCAACAAAATAAAGCATGGAGACATGGATGAATTTGAATATAACAAATTAATTAAATAGCCTTTTTGGGTTGTGGTGCTCATATGCAGTGTAGTTCCACTTTAAATCAAATTGAAGTCTCACATCTTTTTCTTTCTTCATTACCTATGTTATGTATATGTTTGATATTGAACTGAATGTCACGTAGAAATGCCTAAAAATACCCTTTTACCCTTAGTGAAAATTCTCTTCCTGACCTTCCTAGTTGACCACCACACTCTCGTTACAAGCGTCATTACACATAGGTTACGTGTTACATTTTTTTAGATGCTTCGAGAAAAAATATATTGTATGTAGAACAGAATGACACACGTTAGGCAGTGGTCTGGGCTTTCTGAAAGCCCTGTTCAGTCTTGGGCAGTCTAAATTATGGTTAACTGAGACAACTTTTTGGCTTTGGCAATTTGTAGAACAGCAAAAATAAAAAGTTGAGACAGACGGGAGGCTGTGATCGGAGGCCTTACTGTAAGGAGGTAGATGGAATCTGAGCTGAGCCGAGATGAAGACATGAGCATGACAAGGGAAGAGCCGAGGCTTCTCCTTCTGGCCAAACAGGAAGTGAGTCCTGAGACTCCCTGGCCAATCGGATGACAAGACCAGCTTCCTGATTGGCCAAGAGGTAAATCAGGAAGACAATAGCAAATATTAATTCACTATTGTCACATAACTGGACAGGCTCAGGGTCTAGTGCTCTGCACCCAGAGTCCACCCTTTTTTGAAGCCAATTAGAGCCTCAGGCTCTAATCATATGCCTAAAAAAAAGCCCCATTGGAATCAATGCGTCCGATACACCCTGCATGTAGATTAGGGGCTGGGCGCATTAATTGGGGGGGGCGGCACCCCTGTGCCTCTAATGGATGGGCCTCCACTGGTAATAAATATGGTTAACGTCCCCAGCAACCGCCCGGATAATTGTTTTAATTTTCTTACAGCAGAAAAAATATAAATTGTATCTATAATATTTACTATCTGTGTTTCCAAATTAATCTGGGTATCCCAGTGCACTTTGATTATGTATTTTTCTGATGATTCTTGGTTACTCGTTTTGAACCAAACAAATACTGTAGGTTTAGTAATGTATTCATAAAAAAAAATATTATTTTAATACACATCTAGTAAAGCTACTTGACTTTGTCTATATACTAGCATCCTACCGTCTTCTGCACAGTAACACAGTAGTTAAATTTTTTATTATGTTTTAGAAAGCAGCAACATATGTTGTATAAAATAATTATTATGTAATGTGCTCTTGTTGTCCAAGTAAATAGAATTACCACTCATATGTTTGTATTCCAATCTCTTAATTACATCAGCAAACAGAAAACAAGCAAAAAAATTATTTTAAGCACAAAATGTGAAAAAAAATTCCAGCCTCCAAGTAATTTGGTCCATAATAGTGATATACCTTTGCTGTGAAAATGTAGCCTCTCATGCCATTTGCACCATGCTCTGTATGTTCTCACCTTAAAGTGTTACAACAGTAAAATCAGTTTGTATATGCAGTAAAGCATGCTTGTTATACTCACTGTGGAACCTAAGGGGTTAATCCTCTCCATTGTGTAAAAAGGCTGTTTGATTCTGACTTCTAATAGAACAAAACTTTGGGGGCAAGCTACACATGCTCAGTTTGTTGTGTATCACTAGAGAGGTTTTTTTTTTCTTGGGAGAGTGCATGTGATCAGCACAGGGCCAATCAGCACTGTCCAGACAGAGGGTCAGGGGTCCTCATAGGACAATCAGGGGAGAATGAAAACTCCTCCTATATATTTAAAGCGGAGTTTCACCCTAAAGTGGAGCTTCCGCTCATTGGAACCCTCCCCCCCCCACCGGCGCCACAATTGGCACCTTTCATGGGGGAGGGGGGTGCAGGTACCTGTACAGTACAGGTATCTGCACCCACTTCCGGCGTAGATTCTGCAGAAGCTACGCCCCTTTCCGCAGAATCTACGCCCCTTTCCGAAGCTCCCCCGCTGCCTGCTGGGAAACACACGGATCCCAGAGACCATCCTTATTGCGCAGCGCGACTCGCGCATGCGCAGTAGGGAACCGGGAAATGAAGCCGCAAGGCTCCACTTCCTGATTCCCATACCCAAGATGGTGGTGGCAGCACCCGAGAGACGATCGAGAGATAGGCTTTGGGTGCCGACATCGCGGGCGCGCTGGACGGGTAAGTGTCATTATTTTAAAAGTCAGCAGCTGCAGTATTTGTAGCTGCTGGCTTTAAAAAAAAAAAAAACGGCGGACTCCCGCTTTAACTGATAGTCACAAGAATGCTCCAACAGGTGATGAGATAAGGTATTTATCAGTTTATATTTACTAAAATAATTACATTTCCTTGTTCTGTGCACTGTGGGAGATCAGATATAGTGAATGGAGGGATTAGTAACACGTTTAAACGTCAACCCATATATCATATAGTTAAAAAAATCTTTCCCTTCTGGAGGGCAAAATGTCTCACAACTCTTCCTCTCACACTCCCAAGGATGTATTATTCCCCTTCAGGGCTCTTCTATTCAGAATGCTTCCTGGTACTACTTTCTCTCCTTACCATCTGTTAGTTTCATCATGCTTTAGAAATGGAGAAATGCTCAATCTTTCCATTTCTGCTGCATGGTGAAGCTAACATAATCATCAACAAGAGAAGGAAGTACCAGGAGGCACTCTGAACAGAGGAATTCTAAAGGGGCTATAGTACATCCTTGGGAGTGTGAGAGGAAGAGTTCTGAGGCATTCTGCCCCCTGCAGTGGGTAAAAAGCTAATTTGCCCTGTATGATGTATGGGTCAGAATTTAATATGAGACTTACAGAGCATGGTGTGATCGGCACGAGGGGAATATAGAAGAGGTGTTCCAAATTATATTCAAGACAACGGTGGACCACTATCAAGAGACTTTATTTTGGACTTTTTTTTGGACTTATTTTTGATTATATTTTCACGATAAAAAGGTGTATCACTATAAGCTCACATTGTTGTCCAAATTACCATCATACTGGAAATTGTTTTAACATTTTGTTTTTAAAATATACATTTTTTTTCTGTTTGCTGATGTCATTTTTAGGTTGGAATAAGGTACATACACAAGAGTGGTAACTGTAGGTAGCGCCGCGCTACAATTGAGTTTATAAATGTATGTTGTGTATTCCTCCATTCCAAGACTCGTCTGATTATTTACTTTTCATGCAACTATTAACAACGTTCTTCAGAAGTTTATTTCCTTCCCTGACATGTTTATACAATATTCAGTGCATGTAGCTATACCTTGCAATCATTTAATCTCTTTCAACCCACCTAACTAATGATGTTATACAGCTATGCTGACACTGGCCATATTGTGTGAGAATCCAGATTGCAAGGATGAGAACTTAAATTATATTTAACAGCAAACCTTTGCACTAATGTTAATTTTCAGAGAGAACCATGCTATTCTGCATCTTGAAATACATTAATTAAAATGCTTAGAAACTAGCCTTGGCTTATGCCTCAGTGTCTATTTTAGTTTGGAATTTTCTACAGTCCAACATCACTTGTCACAGAGAAACAACAATGATCAGTATGAGAAGTGGCAGATGATAAGTGACAAGTGATGAGTGTTATTAGAAGTGACAAGTCATCAAACCTCAACTCATCATTATATTTCTAAATAAAATTACTGGAGAACCATGTCATATTATCATCTCATGTCAATTATTTTCTTTAAAATATACAGCAGTTAAATATAACATTTGGTTCAAATATAGCAAAGCAATCCAGTAGGGTACGTCAGTGATGAAGCTGCACCAGGCCACAACTACAATATGTTGTTTGTTCACTTTATGAAAAAGGTTTGAATATGTCAACAATTAATATTTTTTTGCAGATATATATGACATATTTAAATCAATAATGCCATAAAACATTGTGCTAAATACACTTCCTCGCATTGGACAGCAAACCATAGTTCAACTGTAGTACACAGAAAGCATGGAAGGAAGTATTTAAAGCCCATCTGAAGTCACAAAGATCACAATCCCGTTATATAGACAATGTATTTACAGACTCCATTCATATACTATTTCCAGCATTAAACTGTTCTAGCAATTGGGCAGCCTAAAGCTTGCCATACACTGAACAAAAATAGTCTGGTTCAGCAGGGACTGAACAAATTTAAAACACTGTGTGGTGGTCCCTGTTTGACAGAAGTTGATCAATTGATTGACTATTGAAGGGATATATTGGAGAAATTTTACAATTACAGCCAGCGTCCCGGCAAGAGGAATTCTTCCATCCATCTTATTTTCTGTGGATGGAGGAATCTGTTAAGCCCCTGACACACTATCAATTTTTCTGCTGATTTCTTTCATTTTTTTTTTTCATTATTCAACTTTAGTTAGAGCTGCACACTTTATTTTATCTATAGATGTCTGGTACCTGTATGGGTTGTTTTTTTTTGTTGGTAAAAGTGAACTATTTGAGCTGGCTATCCACTGTTAATTTTTTATTTTTTTTGCCCAGACAGGGGGATGAAAAAAAAAGACTAAAGCCCCATACACACTATCAGATTTTCTGCTGATTTTTTCCTTCAGATTTACCAAAACCATGTAGTGCAAGGGCCTACCTGATTGCATACAAATTGAAACTCCTAAGGTTTGACCTCATATTATATGGTTTTGGTAAATCTGAAGGAAAAAAAATCAGCAGAAAATCTTATAGTGTGTATGGATGGGGGTAAAAAAAATAAAAATAAATAACAGTGCATAGCCAGCTGAAATGGTTAGTTCACTTTTACCAAAAAAAAACAAAACCCATGCAGGTACCGGACATCTATAGATAAAACAAAGTGTGCAGCTCTGACTAAAGTTGAATAAGGACCTTGCTATAGGTGTAGGACATTTACATACCTTCTGAAGCCTGACTGGAACACTTCCAGGATGTTGCTAAGGAACGCCTACCTGTTAATGTTTACCTTCACCATCACAGGGGTACGTTCTTTCTCTGATTCAAACCCCTCACATGTGCTTTCTTTCCCCTGATGCGGTAACTCTGAGCTCAGAGTTTGAGAGCTAACTCCTCTGATGGTGGAGGTGAGCATTAATGACTAGGCCTCACCTAGCAAAGTCCTGGGAATATTTCAGTCAGGCTTTGGGAGGTATGTCTATGGCCTACACCTATAGCAAGGGCATTATTCATCTATAGTCAGAGTTGTACAGGTTGTTTTTATTTATAGGCATGCCTTACCTGCATAGGCAGTTTTTTAGGCAGTTTTTCAGTAAAGATAAACCAACCTTTTTATATCTGAGTGCATAGTCCCATAGGCACCAGAGATTGACCACACTGTAAAGTGCACTTAATTATCTTTAAGATCTGGTCAGCCACATCCCTTCTATTGTTCAGCACTACAAGTGTGCATGTGGAAGCTTGTGCTGAGGGGGTGTGGCTTTAATTCTTTGTATATGTGTGACAGGCAGAGTAGCTGGGCCCGGGTACCCATCTCAATTGCTCATCGTCTGAGATCTCTATAATTTTACCAAAATAACTTCTCTTAACCCGAGGGGCTCAATTCAGAGTCACTGCCTGAATGTGGGAATATATGGGAACATGCAAGCAGAGAACACTGGAGTGTAGTGAAAGTACTGATGCCAGAAGATTTACATAATAGCCAAGCAACTAGTTACTGCAGAAGGGGGCCAGCAACATCAGTCTCTATGTTTCATTTCGAAAAGGCTAGAGTGTATGTGCAACTAAACTTTTTTTTAAATTTTGGTTATAGCAGGGAAAGGTTAGAACCACCATCAGCTTTTTATTAATCACAATATATAGAAAGGCGCTAAATCTGCATAAAGATATAAAGTGCTCACATGTAAAATATGAATAAGCCAAATAATGTAAGCAGAATAAAAATCTTGGTTGTGACGTCACCCGACTCCTTCTGACGTATTGCGTCACTAACATGTGACTTTATCAAGGGCCAGCCCTTGATAAAGTCAATAGCGGTGATGAGGAGGAGGCAGCTGACTTCACGTCGAGACCGGAAGTTCGGATTGTGTCAGCATCCAACTTGTGTGTAACCCCTTGGTCCCAGATCCTGCTGTATGTTATAATTGTATACTGTAAGTCTCTGCATTGTTTTTTACAAAATTAGTTGTTGATACTACACCATAAGGTGTTTCATTGCTTTTCATATGTGCAAGCGGATTGATCACCTGATGGAGTGACGGAGATTGCACAGAGATCAGTGTTTGACTCATTGCCTGATATTCTTTTTACTAAAGTGAGCGGTCATTGCACATATTGGTGGATTTCACTTGTTTTCCTGGATTAAGCACTATACAATATTTTATCTCCGGATTTTTAACTTTTTCAGCACTGTCACTTAGAACTGTGCCTTTTTGACACATATTTTTGCACTGAGCTTTTATTTATTTACTTATTTGGCATTTTTCACTTAAAGTCACCTTTGACCAGTATTTGGCACTTTGTGTCAAATTGCTGGATCTTTTTTAATATTTTTGTGGTGACCACTTATGAAGATTATTTTTCACTTGATAAAATATTATTCTTCTGCTAATATTTTGCTTATTCATAGTTTACATGTGAATACTTTATATATTTTTGCAGATTTAGCGCCTTTCCATACATTGTGATTATTACTGTTTGTATGTGGGGACACTACAGGGAATGGAAGCTTTATCCTTTGAACTTTAGCTATTGTTTAGTTACACTTGGACAGCCTTATTATCCTTGTATCTTTTATTTTTGATTTACGTATTTGCAAACACTAAGTAGCACAGGAGTGCCACTTTTGTCTGCTTTTTTTTGTTGATTGTGTCTCTGCTGCGTATTTTTTGTCATTTCATGTTTGGTAGCATCTTTGCCATTGGCACAGTAATGCCCTGTACACACGGTCGGACATTCCGACAACAAAATCTGTCTGATTTTTTTCCGACGGATTTTGTCCTAAACTGGTGTTGCATTCACATGGTCGGACAAAGTTGTCGGAAAATCCGATTGTTCGGAACGTGATGACGTTCGTTCGTTACGAAGGGACTACTTTGAGGCTAGTAGCCAATAGCTTTGGTCTCGTAATTTGATATGAGCATTTGTGGCACTTTGTCCAATCGGAATTCTCTACAAATGATCGGAAAAAGTCAGACCGGATTTTTTTTGGTGGAAAATTTGAGATCCTGCTCTCAATTTTTTTCCCGTCTGAATTTCTGATGGAAAAAGTCAGATAGAGCCCACATGATCGGATTTTCCGACAATATAATCCGATCAGACCTTTTCTGTCAGAAAATCCGACCGTGTGTACAGGGCATTAGAGATGGAAATCCCTTTAACAGAGCCCAATATAGCAGTGCTAATTTGCCATTTTTTTTTCCAAGACTAAAAATAGATGGAGTACATTTAAAACAAATGTGCTTAACCATATAATAGCAAAAAAATACTTTTATGATCTGTACCTCTATAAAATAATTATAATTATTGTAAAAGACATGCTCCTACCAACTGTAATCAATCTTATTTTGATATGATTTGCGGCCTGTTGACGGATAAAACTAACCTCTAACTCTTGAAATTCCTCCTCCTCTTCCACATCATAGGAAAGGGTGTGGATTTTGATGTCTTCAGAGGAAAGGTCAATGAACTTGGTATCTGGGTAGTCAAGACTGTCTTTGGTTGGTGATCTGTCTTCAATAAACGTGGTTTCACAGCACTCCGTGCTGACATTCTCTCCCCAAGAACGTAAGACGTTTTCAGAATACAGAATAATGTTGGGGCGATAGTGGGACTCCACAGTCTGTTGCAACATGTTAGGATCCAACAGTTGTTGAACTGGGTCATTTTTTATGTTGTCTATAGCAGTCTGTGTTGAAATAGTTCCAACAATGTGACTTTGATATTGGGGAGTTGGATAAACTGACACCATTCCATCCTTATTCTCTGCCATTAAATTTCTTGTGTTGATTAAGCCATTCCTTTTTCCAGCCTCTGTGATTTTATTATGCATAAGCACACTGTTCTGTTCAATTAAACCATCCATATTTTGCGTATGTGTTTTGCTTTTTTCTGTGGCTCCAGTTATAGAGGGAAATGCAGGTCACATTTGCCTAATGGCTTTGGTTTTCCTGAAAGCAGTAAAAATAAATGATGTAAGAAAAACAGGAATGCGAGCCAAAATGAATATTCAGTCAAGTCAATATAATTTAGTCATTAAGCTTGATAACACATGTTGCATTTTAACCTTACCCCATAATTCAGTTGCGGTTAGTTCTAACAACTACGACCCTTGTACTATGACTCACTGATATTTAATGTCTTAATTGAATTAAATGACTTAATCTAAAAATTCTCTGCTACTCATATGAACATATGACATTAAAAATAGGGGGATTGCTGCGTAACTGTGCTGGCAAACACAAGAGATAAAAGAAGTTATTAATTCATTTGATGAATTGCCTTGTTGTGTTTTACAGTACACAAAACTCAAATGAATACATTGCCAGATTTCATTATGCAAATTCTGCAACTGTCTTCATAATTGTCGGTCCAAATTTAGGTCTATTTGCGAACCACTTGTGCGCCTAAAAACCAACATGAACCTGCCAAATTGGTAAACCATTACCTAAGACAAGGTCATACTGAAGTAGAACAATTTTGTGAATTGTGCAATGCAAACAGACCACAAGGAAAGATTAGTCACTTTATATTGTTTCACTTGGAAAAAATATTTATTTTTATCACAGCTGAACATAAAACAAGTACATAAGTGAATATAAACCAACTTAGGGCCGGTGCACACAGCGATGCGCGGCGAGGCGTCTCCGACTTGCCTCGCCGCGACCTGCACGGACCTCAGCGGCGACTTGCAGAGGACTTCTGTATAGAAGTCAATGCAAGTCGCCCCCGAAGTCGCCCCAAAGTAGTACAGGAACCTTTTTTCTGAGTCGGAGCGACTCGAGTCGCTCCTCTCAGAACGGTTCCATTGTACAGAATGGGGGCGACTTGCGGGAGCGAGGCGAGGCGAGCCGTGTCGCCTCGCCTCGCGCCGCAGTGTGAACCGGCCCTAACAATCATTTGTCAAGTCATATTATCGTGGAGGTGTACTTTTCATCATCAACTACAGATGTGTTTAATATAAATTATTATAACATAAATTATAAACTCTTTAGCTAAATACATTATACCCTTCAATTATAAGTTTGTTTTATAATTCTTTTCTAGAAAATAATTATTATTTATTTAATTGCTGTGTTATTTTTATTTTGTTTTACATTTAGATATCTCTTTAAACTTTGTGGATATGAATAATGAACCCTATTGCATTCAGGAAAACTGGTGAACATGAAATATACAGTATAAACATGAACCAAATATTGTTTTTAAAGTGTTACTACACACAACAGTAAAATCAGTCTGTGTATGCAGCATAGCATGCTTGTTATACTCACTGTGCAACTTAAAGCGGGGTTCCACTCTAAAGTGGAACTTCCACTGATCGGAACCCTCCCCCCCTCCGGTGTCACAATTGGCACCTTTCAGGGGGGAGGGGGGTGCAGATACCTGTCAAAGACAGGTATTTACACCCACTTCCGGGCAAAGACTCCCACGGGAGTCTATGCCTCTTCCTGTCCCTGCGCGCTGTCTGCTGGGACACACACGGGTCCCAGAGACAGCGCGGACAATTCCTATTGCGCTGCACGACTCAGGCATGCACAGTAGGGAACCGGGAAGTGAAGCCGATTCGCTTCACTTCCTGATTCCCTCACCTAGAATGGTAGCGGCAGCAGCCGAGAGCCGAGCGATCAATTGGCCTCGGCTGCCGGCATCACTGGACCCCGGGACAGGTGAGTGTCCATTTATTAAAAGTCAGCAGCTGCAGTATTTGTATTTGGCTTTTAATAATTTTTTCCGCAGTGCAGTCCCGCTTTAAGGAGTTAATCCTCTGCATTGTGTAAAAAGGCTGTTGTATCCTGTATGCACAGATCCTTCCCTTCTTGCATTGTCTATGTTGAGAAGGCCAGCAAACACACAGGCAGTAGCCAACCTGCACATGCTCAGTTGTGTCTTTTATGCTGGAGAGAACATTTACTTGTTCTCAGAGCTAGCCAGGTCCCATGATATTGACATCACACATGTGGGCGTGTATACAGGCTGCAGTGGAAATCTCCTCCTACCTGAACTCTTAGCACAGGAGAAACTGTGCAGTTTATCATTGACCATGGTGTACAGATCAGACAAAAAGATATATAGTGGCAATATTTTAATGTAAAAAGAAGATTTATAATCTGTGGCCACTGTTGTAGGGGGGGGGGGGGGGGGGGGTGAGGGGGCAGATTAACTATTTTCATATTACTGGGTTTAGTAACACTATAAATTCACTACGGACTGCCTGCCGTCATTATATATGTCTGTACTTTGAAGAGGGATATCGTTGTTAAGGCAGCAGCTAGTTGCCATAGCCTCGGTATCCTCTTCTTCAGTGGGCAGTCCGCTTTCAGATAAAAATGGTCTTCGCCACGAGGTCACTTTTATGGGTGACGGGAGAGGGCCCCCCTCCCACCATGCTCCGGTGCCCTCTGTCGCTTACTGGAGCTGACCGGCAGAAGCGAAGGTGATTGTGTCTGCTCCCATCTGTGTTATGGAGCTGCGTTAGGGGAAGATGGCCCCCACTTGTCTCCATACCATTGCCGGGCACAAGCAGCATAAAAACGTCACTTCCGCCCATAGAGACTTTTTTTATTTTTTTCAAATGACAATTATTTTTATTATTACATTTTAGCGTAAATAGTTTTAGTGTAAATATGAGATCTGAGGTCTTTTTGATCCCAGATCTCATATTTAAGAGGTCCTGTCATGCTTTTTTTTTTATTACAAGGGATGTTTACATTCCTTGTAATAGGAATAAAAGTGACACCATTTAAAAAAGAAAAAAGAAAAAAAAGAACAGTGTAAAAATAAGAAATAAAAGGTAAAATAAATAAGAAATAAAACAAAAATTTTTTTTTAAACACGCTCTGTCCCACCATGCAGAATCGAACGCATACGTGAAATATGAAAACGTTGTTCAAACCACACATGTGAGTTATCGCCATGATCGTTAGGGTGAGAGCAATAGTTCTAGCCTTAGACCTCCTTTGCAACTCCAAACATGCAACCTGTAGAGTTTTTTAAAACGTCGCCTGTGGAGATTTTTAAGGGTAAAGGTTTGTTGCCATTTCATGAGCGGGTGCAATTTTGAAGCGTGACATGTTGGTTATCAATTTACTAGGCATAGCATTATATCTTTCACAATATAAAAAAAATAACTTTACTGTTGTCTTATTTTTTTTATTAAAAAAAGTGTATTTTTTCCAAAAAAAGTGCACTTGTAAGACCGCTGCGCAAATACGGTGTGACAGAAAGTATTGCAACGGCCGCCATTTTATTCTCTAGGGTGTTAGAAAAAAATATATGTTTGGGGGTTCTAAATAATTTTCTAGCAAAAAAAATGTTTTTAACTTGTAAACACTAAATCTCAGAAAGAGGCTCGGCCCTTAAGTGGTTAAACATGATAGGAAAATCTTGGCAAATTATTTTTCTCTAGTAAACACAAATATGACCAGATCTCTATTAAATGTTTTGTAGTTTTACTTTTACCTGGACTGCAGCTTTAAGTATCAACCTGGGGTGTTAATGTTTGCCATGCTGGGATATGATACCTAAATTACCCACCAAATAACATCTGAATGAATCTGGCGTATCTAGCACAACTAAATTGAACCTAATGGCAGACAACACAAAAAGAATTCCTAAAAAAAATGATAAATAGCTGTGAACAATGGAACAAAAGTCTGAT
Organism: Lithobates pipiens; assembly: GCF_037356315.1. Lineage (NCBI taxonomy): Eukaryota > Metazoa > Chordata > Amphibia > Anura > Ranidae > Lithobates > Lithobates pipiens. The sequence goes on along the minus strand of NW_027507758.1, from coordinate 144,879,797 downwards.
GACCACAAATAAATATGTAGTTATATAGAAAATTAATTTAAATATACCTATATATAATTCATTTTCATTGGGTTTTATGCAATTTAATTTTAAGTTATAACTTTATTCCTGTTTTGTTTTTCCTCACACAATGATATAGAAAACTACTGCCCTAATATATTCAACATATAGCAATATACAGGACATACTGTAAGGTATATCATGTTACAGCTGTGCCACGAGCTAAGTTAAAAGGATTGTAAAGTCAAAAGGTTTTTTATCTTAATGCATTCTATGCATTAAGATAAAAAGCCTTCTGTGTTCAGCAGCCCCCCTCAGCCCCCGCCTAACACCTTCCTGAGGTCCCTCTCTGTCCAGTGATGTCCACTCAGCCACCCGAGATTCTCCCTTCTGATTGGCTGAGACACAGCAGCAGCGCCATTGGCTCCTGCTGCTGTCAATCAAAATCCGCTAGACAATCAGAAGAGAGAGTGGGCGGGGCCAAGGCAGGGTTCTGTGTCTGAATGACTCAGATCGGGTGCCCCCATAGCAAGCTGCTTGCTGTGGGGGCACTAAACAGGAGGGAGGGCCCAGGAACCTAGAAGAGGGACCCGAGAAGAGGAGGATCCAGGCTGCCCTGTACAAATCCACTGCACAGAGAAGGTAAGTATAACATGTTTGTTATTTTTCTAAGAAAAAAAACAAGACTTTACAATCACTATAACTATCACAAGATAAAACGGTTTAACCTGAACCCCAACCTTTCTATTTTTTACCATTTTACTTTTGTTCCTCTTTACTAGTCAAAAATCATCCACAGCAGTTATCATGCCAGCCCTTATCCAAATGCACATTGTTTGCTGTAACCCTTTTTCCTGGGTTATTGCATCTCATCTTTTTTATTGTGTTAAAGGGGTTGTAAAGGGAATTTTTCATTTTTTTTTTTTAAATAAGAAACATGTTATACTTACCTCCACTGTGCAGCTTGTTTTGCACAGAGTGGCCCTGAACCTGGTCTTCTGGGGTCCCTCGGCGGCTGTCTCGGCTTCCCCCTTAAGTACTTCTCATGTTCATGTGAGCACGCCACTCCACTGTATGTGACTGACAGCAGCGTGAGTCAATGGCTGCACTGCTTTCAATCCATCCACTCTGGCCAATCAACGGCCAGGCTGAGAGGCTAAGAGGATGTCGGAGGAGAGTGCGGGACTTTCGAGGGGTCAGGTAAGTAAAACGGGGGGGGGGGAGGGGGCCAGCACTGCCAGATGTTTTTTCACCTTAATGCATAGAATGCATTAAGGTGAAATTTTTTTTACCTTTACAACCCCTTTAACCAGTTCCTGACCGGAGCACACCGATGAACGTCAGCAGAATGGCACGGGCAGGCATATTGGCATACAGGTACGTCCAGTTTTATATGCCGCCCTGTCATTGTGTGTGCGCTGCTGGCAGCGCGCTCGTGTAGCCGTCGGGATCCCCGTGAGTCCGGTTGCGGGTCCCGCGGACTCAATCGCCGCGGGGATACCTGCGATCGTCTCACGGGGAGGCCGTTGTAAACAGCATCTCCCCGTTCTGTCTAGTAACAAGTGACGCTGATCTCTGCTCCATGTGATTGGAGCAGAGATCAGTGTTCACTAACACAAAGCCCAGCCCCCCACAGTTAGTAATACACACCTATGAACACTTAACCCCTACACTGCCACCTCCTGGTTAACCCCTTCACTGCCAGTGTCATTTACACAGGAATCAATGCATTTGAATAGCACTGATTGCTGTATAAATGACAATGGTCCCAAAAATGTGTCAAAAATGTCCGATGTGTCCGCCATAACGTCGCAGTCACAATAAAAATTGCTGATCGCCGCCATTACTAGTAAAAAAAATGATTAATAAAAATGCCATAAAACTATCCCCTATTTTGTAAACGCTATAACTTTTGCGCAAACCAATCAATAATCCCTTATTGCAATTTTTTTACCAAAAATATGTAGAAGAATAAGTATCGGCCTAAACTGAGGGAAAAAAATTTTTTTTATATATTTTTGGGGGATATTTATTATAACAAAAAGTAAAAAATAATGCTTTTTTTCAAAATTGTCGCTCTATTTTTGTTTATAGCGCAAAAAATTAAAACCGCAGGGGTGATCAAACGCCACCAAAAGAAAGCTCTATTTGTGGGAAAAAAAGGATGTCAATTTTGTTTGGGAGCAACGTCAAGTGTCAGTTAAAGCGACGCAGTGCCGAATCGCAAAAAGTGGTCTGATCTTAAGCCAGCAAAATGGTCCGGTCTGAAAGTGGTTAAGCTTACAGCAAAAAGCTCTCCTTCTCTAAATTTCTGCAACCTTAGCAAACTGCTTGTCATCAGGTGTTTATTGGCTTATTTACTAAAACGAAGGTTGTTGCATTTTAAGTACTACATAAAGACACTTTCATAAACCAACCACTAGATGCATACAGTGTATACTATACTACCATGGTATCAGGCTACCTGTTTTTAAAATGTGCACTTTTTTTAATTAAGTTATCTCACGATAAGATTAAATGTAAAGAAGTCAAATTAGTTAAAGTGGAACTTCAACCTAATCTACCTGCTGCCATCATGTTTTGATTTTCTCTTCTCCAATCAAAATACCCACCTGGCCATGGATCGGAACCCATAATCATTTTGTGACTGAGGTGAGAGGACTCTGGAATTATGAGTTGCCCTTAAAGTGAGCCCCTCTATGGATTTATGCTATCAAGGATTCTTATGCATCAGCGTACTCACCAATATTCCTTATCTGACTAGGAAGGATTGCTGGGGATCTTTCCAGTTTTCCTCCAGGTGAATTCTTTCTCTTTTGGAAATACACAGTTAAGAAGCATAGAAAGTGAAGATCTTTTATGAGAATCCTTTACATATAAAAAGAAATGTGAATGTGTTTGTATTTTATCAGCAGGAGCTTTCTATAACAGCTTGACCACTTCGCTGGGAGCATGCAGTGTGTTCCGCATGTGGCTTATGGCACACTCCTATTAAAGCCAAACATATGCTTTATGTGGTCGGCAAGAAGTTAAAAGACCTTTGTGAGAGCAGAAGGGGCTGTGAGTACGTATTGTAACTGGAGGAATCTGGGACCTGGGGAGCCTTCCCGACCTTCAGAACACCATGATAACTGCTAGTAGCTATAACCACAGCCAGTAATCGCCAAAAATCCAACAGGCTGGTTGTACTGAAATCAATTGATGGATCAACTGTATCGGCGACATGCATAGAAACCTCAAATTTGACAAGAATCAAAACAAGGTTTTGAGCAGACTTTTTTTGTAAATCTGTAACGCACATAAATAAACTGAGCATTTAGTGGAACCAAGGTCATGGGGGCTCATATTGGGGGCTCATATTGATTTTCCTTTTCTGTTTGGAATGCTTACAATTTAATAAACTGGCATTTAATATCATTTTTTATTATTATAAAAAAAATTGTACAAACAAAAGTTCAAAGCTGAATTCCAGGCAAACAGCTAAAATGAAAGATAATATAGTTTTTTACCTGCCAAAGGATCTGTTTTACTGTCAAGTAAATGCTAAAGAAAATACACAACACTGATCCTCAGAAAAACCAAAATAATGATACCACTTTCTCTGTTACTGGAGAGAAATACAGGAATGTAGTAGCATGTGACCAATGAGGCCTTATATATAATGGACTAAAGCTGCCCAAAGATGAGGGCTATACAAATTAAAACAAAAAAAACAACAGATTCCTCCATCCACACAAATAAAGTGGATAGAAAAATCCCCTTGCCCTGGGACATTTTATTCCAAGAAGCTGTAGCCACTGATTGACAAACGTATTCCAACTTGTGCTTTCGTCAAAAGTCGATCAATTGATCGACCTCTGTTGAGCGTGGACAGTCACACATAGATTTGAATTCGATGGGTCCCTATTGAACTGGCCAAATTTTGATCTATCTATGGCCAGCTTAGATCCTTAGGGAGAATCAAATAAATTATCCCATCCATGCTAATCAGCATGGATGGAGGAATCTTTGCTAACAATTCATTTCTGAAAGGTCATTCTACATATGATCATCTTTAGGCCCCTTTCACTCAACTGTTCTGATCAGGTCCTGCTGTCAGTATCTCAGGTGGACTTGATCAGATGGTACATTTACACCCGCATACCTCCAATCCTGTCTAGTCTGCAAAAGAAAATTGAAGGGGTTCCATCCTCCACCATCTAGGTGGATAACAGAGTCTGTTTTCACCCAGCCACCCTTAGAGCAGAGCAGGTTCTGTCCTTTTCCCCTTGGCAGAAACTGAGCAGACACGGACCTGTCATCTTCCTGCTCTTCTTTGATCAGCAGGGGCTCAGCAAATTGATCCCCTGCTGATCATAACAGAATCCATCCCATGTGAGCCTAATGCCTTGTACACACGGTCGGACGTTCCGACCACAAAATCCGTCTGATTTTTTCCGACGTATTTTGTCCAAAACTGGTGTTGCATACACACGGTCAGACAAAGTTGTCGGAAAATCTGATAGTTCGGAACGTGATGACATTCGTTCGTTACGACGGGACTACGTTGAGGCTAGTAGCCAATAGCTTTGGTATCGTAATTTGATCTGAGCATGCGTGGCACTTTGTCCGATCGGAATTCTCTACAAACGATCAGAAAAAGTCTGATCAGATTTTTTTGTCGGAAAATTTGAGATCCTGCTCTCAAATTTTTTCCATCGGAATTTCCGACTGAAAAAGTCCGATAGAGCCCACACATGATCGGATTTTCCGACAAGATAATCCAATCGGACTTTTCCATCGGAATTTCAGACCATGTGTACAGGGCATTAAAGATTATGAACAATAAGTACATGACAAAAGAAATAAACTATATACTAAAAATACACAGTAGCTTAATAAAGGACACATAACATTTTTATTACTAGTAACCCTCCACTCAGCCGCGCACATTTACTAATAATTAGAAACTATTCAGAAGTCAAAATTGTAATGTATACATTTGACAGGAGGATAAATTAAACTTAACATGCTGAGTAGAAGCAAAATATATTTCACTAATAGAACTAACAATTCTTCACTAACGAACCAAGAAAATTTAAATTAATTGAATGCATAAAATGTCTGCATTAAATCAGCAGGCTGAGCTTCAGACTAAAGAGTTAACTGCACATATACCCGTTATATATCTTCAGTGAATTAATAAGGTGGCAACATTTCTTCACTGTCAGTCTGAAGACTACATAACAACATTACCAACACTTATAACATATTTTATTTATGATATCTAAATAATTCACTATAGAAATGAATACATGGCTACAAAGTCATATTAAGACTGTGTAGTGCCCCAGGCTACAGTAAATGAATACAACTTTAAACAGTAATTGTCCAAAACCAAAGTCATGATATGACCTTATGGTTTAGGTTGGATAAATGGTTTTCTAACAAAGATCAAGCAGCAACATGGAAAATTTTAACCCAGGCTACTCAACAATCCATATAGCAATGCTTCCAACAAAACCAACGGTATCAAACCAGACAGTGGCAAGCAGACACACCAGACACAAGCGCAGCTCAGTTTATATTCTAGCATAGATCCTGTCTGCCAGGATGACTGAACTCCTGATCACGCATCAAGAGTAATGTCATCCCATGATGGTCAACCAAGGGGGTCACAGCCCAGCATCAAGGTAGAAGATTTCGGCACTGGCGAGGGAATTACGATAGTTGAAGGAGAGGTAAGTATTGGGAACTTTAGTTCAACTTTAAGTGGCGGTCACGTGCCAGTGCAACCCCCAAGTCTTCTGCTCTTCTGTTAACTTCCTGTAAGGGACCTTCTTCAGGTGTCCCCATCAGTGCCTGCATGATATAAACATTTCCTGTTGATTGTCAAATTTCTGTTTTGAATTGCTATCTGATTTCCTTTTTTTTTTTTATAGTGAGCCCTCAAAAAAAAAAAAAAACAACTCCAACAAATACATGGACATTTTAAAGTAATGACTTAATAGTACCCTTTTGAAAAGCTCTTCTGCTTTGGAAAAAACTGTGTTTTGTGTATACATACACTGAAAAAATACAATAAATGTATATGTTTAACTCACATTTGCATAGTAGTTCAGAATTAATGATATTACACGCTATTTCCAAAATGAAAGATTAACAGTGAGCTCACAGCAGGATATATGAAGTGTAAAGGAAAATCATCTGCAGATTAGCCCTTTTTTTCTCACAGAGGTTATCCTTATACAAAGGATTACTCCTGATATCTTTAATTCCCTTTCAGTAAAGCTGTTCTGACAGAAACATTATAAGCTTTTGTTATTTTCGAATACCTCATACCAAGCTATGTACTGAGTAGCAGATGACAAAATCTATTAAGACTGAAGTACATTTTATGCGCCCTGCAAATAACATATCTTCACGGAAGTTGGCTCATTTGTGCTCAGGATCCATTTACACCTAAAAAATTCCAAGTGTTCTTAAGATGCATTTCCAGCTACAGAAGTAGTGAATATCTGCTAAAAGGTGCATGTTTAGGAGATATTGCTTGCACCTACAGGTACACCTTTATTATAAGCTTACCTGTAGGTACAAGTCAGCAAGCAGTATCAACTACTGCTTTAAGTTGTGGTCTGTATTCCCACTTATGAGATTTCTATTCAGGACAGTAAACGATGGGAAAACTCTATAGTGGGGACACCTCACTACACAAAACATTTTTTTCAGTAAAATGGGAAATGAATAAAGGCTAAGTTCCCTGTTTGTGAAAAAAATAATAAATGCACATATTTTTACAGAGAAAAGTTAATTTATTATTTGTTCCCACAGAAGCATGCAAAGCATTGCACCTGCAATCAGTAGATCACAGGTACAATAGCAGGCTCCGGCAGACAAGCCCCACAGCTTTCAGACCATACCTCTCTACAGGCTGTCAGTTTGAAAGCTGCATTAATTGATAGCTACAATCTGTTTACCGCAGTGGAAGATGGGAAGATTCCTGTGAATGAATGACACAGCTGTGTAGGTGGAGCAGCGTTCCTCACCGGCAAACTGTCAACAGGATCATGGTAGACCATGGCTTACTGATGCATATGGGGATCAAAGGCTGACCTGTGTAGTCCGATCCAATAGAAGAGTAAGGCCGCGTACACACGCGCGGACTGTTCGCCCAACTTTGTCCGCTGAACAGTGTTTGGGCGGACAGTCCGCTCGTGTGTGGGCTTTCAGCGGACAGTTTCAGCAGACAGTTTGACGAACAAGGTTTTTCGGAAATTCCGTAAAACTGTCCGCTGAAACCTTGTTTCAGCGAACAGTCCGCCCGTGTGTAGGCTTGTTCGTCAAACTAAGCTCAGAAAGGATTTAGACGCCGAAAGTTATAATGCAGTGTATAGGACGTCGTATTTTTCGTCCCGTCGTACGTGCCGTTCACGTCATCGCGCACGGTTTCAGCAAACTGTTCGTTCGTCGTGTGTGGCCATGTCCGTCCATGCTAATTTTGAGCGGACTGTTTGCCGAAACTGTTGGACGGACAAAGTTGGGCGAACAGTCCGCGCGTGTGTACGCGGCCCTACGGTGGCTCACATTGCTGAAAAAAGGTAATGCTGGTTCCCATAGAAAGGTGTCAGAACACACAGTGCATTGCAGTTTTTTGTGTATGGGGCTGCAGAGCTGCAGACGGGTCAGGGTGCCAATTCTGACCCATGTCCATAGCCTAAAGCGCCTACAATGGGCACATAAACATCAGAACTGGACCACACAGCAATGGAGGAAGATGGCCTGGTCTGATGAATCACATTTTCTTTTACATTATGTGGATGGCCAGGTATGTGTGTGTCCCTAACCTGGGCGAGAAATTACACCAGAATGCACTCTGGGAAGAAGACAAGCCAGAGGAGGCAGTGTGATGGTTTGGGGAAATTTGCTGCCCTGCCATTTATGTGGATGTTACTTTGGAGTCCTTGCCTCATCAGCGATGTTTTGGCAGGAAAAGGGGGGACCTACTCAATATTAGGTAGCTGTTCATAATGCTATGGCTGATTGGTCTTCCTGCTCCAGTGACAATTGTTGACCTCATAATTTTCCTGCTATCATAGATGTGAGTAAGGTGAAATCACTCCTATGAGGCTACAGACAGCAACAAAAGCTTGACAGAAAAAAAAATACTCTTCCCTAGTCTACCCAAAGCTGCAAAAACAATTTTGTCTGATTTTGAGCTTTAAAGCTGAAGTTTAGGTATGGCAATTTTTACAGTTATACTGGTTCAGCTTAGGACACTGTCCTCCACTAAGGAGTAACAACATTCTGATCTTGCTATTTATTTAAAAGGTCAATGACATCTGGTGAGTGGTGGTTGATTTTGGGTCACCATAAGGATCATATTTAAATCATGGATGTGAGGTGTGGCACAGTTTTTAAGCAAATATCCATAGAAGATTTGTGTTTCGAGGTCTTTGTAGTTTGCAGTTTGATAGCACATATGGTAGCTGACACAACACGGAGGTACATATTGTTTATTGCACTTGGATATCGGTTATAATTTGTATCATTATTGCATTATTAGTTTATGTGAGTATTGTACAGAGCAAGTTGATTACCACTTTAAACAACGATTTAGGCAGCGCATACATTATCTTTGATTCCCTCATTCACACACTTGATGTGGATGGTGGAACTCCTCCCGCCACGATATTGTGTTCTGACAGTGCCCGTCAGAATACAATGATCAGTGCTGCCATCGACACTGATCGATTGGGAAAAAAACAACAGGCTGGTTGTACAGAAGGCAATTGGTAGACCGACTTCTGTACAACCAGGGTGCCCATACATTATTCAAAACTTGGCCAGTCCCTGCTGAACCCACTAAATTTGGATCCATGTATGGCTGGCTTTTGTTAGGGTATTAGAATTGAGGAGATATTTGTGGTCATATAAGCTGAGCCATTTTTCACGCATTTAATAATTATTCTTTAATAATTATTAATAATTTTGGTTTATGTTTATATCCAGATGCTCAGGGGTGGACCATTCTATTGCAGTAGCTTAATGGGGAATATAAGGCTATGTGAATGCAGGGGTATATCATTTTTTTCAATTCAGGCAGACTCACTCTGACTTTGTTCAGAAATCCTTACAGCCTACAATGACACATTCTTCTGAGAAATTCAAAAGGTAAGGTCATTATTATTTTTATTTTTTATTTTTATTTTTTTTTGGGGGGGGGGGGGTATGCTGTGTGAATGGGAACATATAGTGGGGTTTTTCCATATTTGACTACAAAAGTGGAAATATGCATATTTTTCTGATGATATATTTCTTCCCATTGTTCTTCAAAATTTCTAGTACCCTTCAAATCATTATGAAGAATACAGCAAATATATTTTTCATGATGGACACTGTAGGCGAATATTGCATTCAGTTTATGAAGGAGTATAACTATAAAGAAACTAACATAATATTATTGCAGAAGAAAGCTATTTTGTCATCCATTGAAATGTTCTTTTCACCCTAATAATCAGTGCTGTAATATCCATGGTCACAATAACATCATATAGTGAAGTGAGGCCAATGAGGCTATATACAGAAAATAAAATACAGACAACAATACTGTTTTGCCACTTTATGCCAGCATTCAGAATTTTTATACAAGGACTTTTTAGTTTGTTGTCACTGACACACACTCATTTATGAACGTGCCCTCTAAAAAAAAGTCATTTTAATGGAACAGTTGGAAAGTAACAGTTAACAAAAACATTATTATAGCCACTGTCCAACTGGCTAATGCAAGATCCTATGGTGGAGGGTACAGTTGGGACTTACAGGGTTGCAAAACTAACAACATAACCAAATGTAAAAGGGGCAGCAATAAGCATACCACTGGCCAGCACTGTAAAATGTTGGGCTCTGAAGAGAGAGGTAATCAGTGCCAGCTCTTTGCTTGCTATGAAACCCCATGATTTTTATTAATGTTGCAGAGTGCCCCTTTACTCGCTTTCCTCAGCTATGGCCTTTAACTTTGTTTGCTGCAATCCTCTGGGCTCCCTTATACTCTTTTCTGAACTTTTCTGATACATTGTTATATTTTAGTGTGCTGCCAACTAATGGTCAGATGTGGAAACTATTCCTTAGCATCCCTCTTACTGATATTGCTTCATCAACTTTAATGCCGCATACACACGACCGGACTTTCCTGCAGACTAGGTCCGACGGACATTCCGACTACAAAATCCGACAGATTTTTTCCGATGGATTTTGGCCCAAACTTGTCTTGCATATACACGGTTGCACAAAGTTGTCGGAAAATCCGATCTTTCTGAGCGCGGTGACGTAGAACCGTACGACGGGACTATAAAGAGGGCAGTATCCAATAGCTATCGCCTCGTAATTTATTCTGAGCGTGCATGACACTTTGTCCGTCGGAATTGTCTACAAACAATCGGAATTTAAAGGATCTGATTTTGTTGTCGGAAAATTTTAGATCCTGCTCTCAAACATTGTGTGTCGGAAATTCCAACGGAAAAAGTCTGATGGAGCCCACACACAATCATATTTTCCGACAAAAAGATCTGATCCGATTTTCTGTCGGAAAGTCTGACCGTGTGTACATGGCATTATGGTCATCAACAGAACTGATTGTATGACCAATCCGTAAATATTTAAATCTTTGACTAATAAGTTGGGTTTATGTGATGTGTTGGGTTTGCGCTAGACATAACATTTTCTTTGATGGCAAAAAAGTTCAGTTTTAGTCTCATCAAACCAGAGCACCTTCCTCCATACATTTTGGGAGTCTCCCACATGCCTTTTCGCCAACTCAAAATGTGCCATTTTGTTTGTAATGGCTTTCTTCTGGCCACTCTGCCATGAAGCCCAATTTTATGGAGTGTATGGCTTATTGTCGTCCTATGTACAGATACTCCAGTCTCTGCTGTGGAACTCTGCAGCTCCTCCAGGGTTACCTTAGGTCTCTGTGCTGCCTCTCTGATTAATGCCCTCCTTGCCCGGTCCACGAGTTTTGGTGTGCGGCCGTCTTTTGGCAGGTTTGCTGTTGTGCCATGTTCTTTCCATTTGGTTATGATAGATTTGATGGTGCTCCTAGGGATCATCAAAGATTTGGATTTTTTTTATAACCTAACCCTGACTTGTACTTCTCAACAACATTGTCCCTTACTTGTTTGGAGAGTTCTTTGGTCTTCATGGCAGTGTTTGGTTAGTGGTGCCTCTTGCTTAGGTGTTGCGGCCTCTGGGGCCTTTCAAAAAGGTGTGTATATGTAGTGACAGATCATGTGACACTTAGATTGCACACAGGTGGACATCATTTCACTAATTATGTGACTTGGTAATTGGTTGCACCAGAGCTTTTTATGGGCTTCATAATAAAGGGTGAATACATACGGACATGCTAATTATCAGTTTTTTCTTTCTGGATATAGTTATATGTATATATTTTTTCAAATTTTACTTCACCAATTTAGACTATTGTGTTCTGATACATCACATATAATTCAAAATAAAAATAAAAAATAGAACCGAAGGCTGTAATGTAACAAAATAGGTAAAAAGCCAAGGGGTGAATACTTTTGCAAGGTACTGTGCCTTTCATTAAATGTAGTGCACCATGACACTTGATAATAAGTGGTAATGGTGCACTGTAATGCACATGTGTTAGCAAAGCATGTTTGGAAGCGCTTAACAATGAATGGCAACATAGCACACAAGGACAAGAACAAGTGTGTCCCTGCTTTGCTGCAACAAGGTGCACAATGTTGCATGCGTTCCCACATTGCACATACAGTAGGTGCTGCCGACATTGTTTTTGCAGCACGACAGTATCACGCTGGTTCCCGGCGGCAGGCTTCTCTAACCAGCGCGATCCCATTGCGCTGGCTGCAATAGGAAAATGTCATTTTCCTATAGCAGCCAGAGCGAGGCGACAATGTCGCTTCACTCATGAAGCCTGCATGCCTTCTCGGGGGCATACCAGGCCCTTAGGTCTGGCAGGGATTTTAAGGGGAATCCCCTTCACCGAAAAAAACGGCGTGGGGTCCCCCCCAAAATCCATACCAGACCCCTATCCGAGCACGCAGCCCGGCTGGTCAGGAAAGGGGGTGGGGACGAGCGAGCGCCCCCCCCCCTCCTGAGCCATACCAGGCCGCGTGCCCTCAACATGGGGGGGTGCCTTGGGCAAGGGGGGGGTGCACGGCCCCATGTTGATGAGGACAAGGGCCTCTTCCCGACAACCCTGGCCATTGGTTGTCGGGGTCTGCGGGTGGGGGGCTTATCGGAATCCGGGGGCCCCCTTATACCGCTCCCCACCCTATGTGAATGAGTATGGGGTACAATGTACCCCTACCCAATCACCTGTAAAATAAAGTAAAAAAAACACAACACAGGGTTAAAATAGTTTATTGCACAGCTCCGGGGGTCTTCCGTCTTTGGGGGTCTTCTCGCCGGACTCCTCCGCTATCTTCTGCTAGCTCTTTTGCTAGCGGAGGAGCCCGGCATTCTTCTTCGTCGCCGCCCTCTTCTTCCGACTTCGGGGGTCTTGTCCCCCTCTTCGGTTCTTCTTGCCGGGCCACCGCTTCTTCTTCCAGCTCTTTTACTAGCGGTGGCCCGGTCTTCTGTCGTCGCCGCCACCACCTTCCACTCTTGTTCTTGTTCTTCTCCTGGAGATGTTGACTCAACGTTCTCTCCGGCCGCAATGCCAGGGACGCGCGGCGCGGCGACTTATATAGGGACAAGGGACGGGGTCTTTGGTTGATGTCACCAAAGGCCAGGGTTGTGGGGAAGAGGTCCTTGTCCTCATCAACATGGGAACAAGGTGCTTTGGGGTGGGGGGGCCGCGCGGCCCCCCCTTCCCCAAGGCACCCCCCCATGTTGAGGGCACATGGCCTGGTACGGCTCAGGAATCCCTGCCAGACCTAAGGGCCTGGTATGCATCCCAAGGGGGAACCCATGCCGTTTTTTTTTTACATTTGGCGTGGAGTTCTCCCTTAGGATTCATACCAAACAGTGCCTGGTATTGGTGGGAATCCAATTCGGATCCCAGCACCAGTGTCAACCCGGCCAGCGATGCTTTTCGCTTATCTGGAAAGGAAAAGAAACATTTTTCCTTTCCAGATGCAAGCCAGCTCGGCGCTGGCTCCCCGACAGAGCTCGTAGGGTGTCAATAGAAGCAGCGAGATTGACACAATATCGGCCGCACCTGTAAATATGTAAATAATTATTTTTTTGTTAATACTGGGAGCTTTAGTGACATATTAGGGTTTTGACGAAACCCTTGATATTTTACTTTTGAAAGGAGAAGGAGAGTCCTCAATCTCCTTTTTCTTTGCAGCTGCAGGGGCACCCAGACACCGAAGGTGCTTTGTACAGAACGCTTCCTTTTTATTCACAAAAGATGATGTAGTAAACATGAATGTAAGCATTTATTTGAACAGCAAGCGATCAACACTGAACAGACTGGTGTTCATTAATGCCGCATACACATTATCGGACTTTCCTGCAGGCTTGGTCCGGCGGACCAGAATCCATCGGACAATTCGATCGTGTGTGGGCTCCGTCTGACTTTTTTTCCCCAAAAGTCAGATGGACCTAGAAATAGAACATGTTTTAAATTAAAGGGGGCTCCCGGATTCCGATAAGCCCTCCGCCCGCAGACCCCTACAATCAACGGCCAGGGTTGTCGGGAAAAGGCCCTTGTTCTCATCAACATGGAGACAAGGTGCTTTGGGGTGGGGGGGCCGCAGGGCACCCCCCTTCCCCAAAGCACCCACCCCCACATGTTGAGGGCATGCGGCCTGGTACGGTTCGGGGGGTGCTCGCTCGTCCCCACCCCCTTTCCTGACCGGCCGGGCTGCGTGCTCCGATAAGGGTCTGGTATGGACTTTGGGGGGACCCCACAACGTTTTTTCAGCGTAGGGGTTCCCCTTAAAATCCATACCAGGTGACGGGGCTCGCAAGGTGTCAATCTCGCTGATGAAAGCTGCAAGATTGACTTCCCTTTCTAGTCCCATCGTACCTTGTTTTACGTTCAAAATTAATGAACAGGCAAGTCTGTTAATTTTGAAAGTCCGTCGGGAAGTCCAGCAGACTATCTGCTGGAAAGTCCGTTCCTGTGTGCGCAAGTCAGTCGTTCGGAAAGTTAATCGGACCTCTGCCGAAAGTCCGTCGGGAAGACCGTCAGACCTAGTCCGTTGAAAATTCCGGACGTGTGTACCCGACATTAGAACAAAGGATCTGTAAAAAAAGAACAACTGTCTCCCCTGCTATAAGTGGTGTAGAGCAGTGGGGGAATTAAAGGGCATGGCAGGGGAATGAGTGCAGGGAAGACAGAATTATGTTTATTGCCTGCACCCAATGGGGAGGATCCATGATGACAACGTGTCAGACCTTGGCAGTAGTGGCGAAAGTTACTATCAGCCGCTTGTCAGTTGCTGATAACAGCTATTCATTTAATCAGGACAGTCAGAAGGACCATTCTGATATAAGCTCATGGTCCCTGAAGTGACCAAACACTACCACAGAGTGGGGAATCTGGCCATACTGGTCAGGCAGCATACTGGCCTGACCAGCTGGAAGCAGTTCTGTTCCACCATATGCCTTATGTGGATGACAGTAAAAGGGTTAATTAGTGTGTGATAAAGCAGTTGTGAATGACATAGCACCTTGCACCAGGCTTGCTACAATTGTTATTAGCCCAGGAGCTTGCTTACCCAGCCCCTTCGGTCACAACTTCAATGTAATTCATTAATCAGAAAGAGGAATGGATGGCCCTTTAGCTGTCTATCTGGCCTTCGATGCCTCCACTATCAGCATGCCTCTTTGAGGAAGCTAATAGGCTCAAGAAATCACACTGACAGATATCGGTGTGGACAGCTATAAGACCTTGAGGCAGAGAGCCTAAAGCCCCGTACACCCGAGCGGACTTTTCAACATCCAAAGTCCGACGGACTGAGTCCGTCAGACTATTCGATCGTGTGTGGGCTGCAACGGACTTTTGACTCGCCAAAGTCCGAAGGACTTTAGAATATGGAACATGCTTCAAATTTTCCCGAAGGAACTCCGCCGGACCCGGTCCCTTCGAAAAATTCACTCGTGTGTATGCTATTCCGACGGACTAAAACCGACGCTAGGGCAGCTATTGGCTACTGGCTATGAACTTCCTTATTCGAATCCAGTCGTACGTCATCACGTTCGAATCCATCGGAGTTTAGTGTGATTGTGTGTGGCCAAGTCCGCTCAGCCGAAAAGTCCGTCAGAACTCTGTCGGAACTCCGGCAGAACTCCGACGGAACTCCTTCGGAAGTCTGTCGGACATAAGTCCTCTCGTGTGTACGGGGCTTAAGAAACTGATCTGTGCAGCGGGGAGGCTCGGTTCTGGCAGAGGAGCACTGCCTAAGAGATGTCCCGATGCTCTCTGTAAGACATTCTATTTATCTTTACAAACAAATACAGTATTAGAGCTGACATATTGACCAAGCCAGGGTCTGACCAAACCAGCTATATTCTACATAACAAAAGGATAGCTAATGACTTATCGCTGTGTTCATTTTATGCAAGACCACCTTGGCCCTTGAGGGCCAATCTAATTAAACAGTTCAAAGGTAGGCGATTGGCAAATCTGCAAAGGGGTGCGAACTGCAGGTGGTCTTGTCAGACTTGAAAGGAATCGTAAAGTTTAAGAAAAACAAGTTAAAAAATGTTTGTCTTCGTTTAGGAATGAAATTAGGCCATTAACAATAAATGTGAGTATTTAATAATGATAACTGAACTTTAAAATGGGTTGCAAGAAAAATAGAGATTTTACAAAAAAAAAAAAGTTGGGTCGTAAGTATTTATTGTTTATGGTAAATAGCAATTGTAACGTGTTCATCTAATTAGTAGTAAATGAATGCAAGTTAGGACATTTCTGAACAACTTTGATTAGATTTTATGACTGCAGCTCAGTGGCGGCTGGTGCTTCATTTTTTTGGGGGGAGGGGCGGCAAACAGACTGCTGCCGAGTCTGCACTTACTCCATCCATGGTCACGGCTTCCCCTCCTTCTGAGCCACTGTGAAGTCCTTGCACAGCAGATGGACAAAGCAGTAGGAGAGCATGTGGACAGAGCCAGGCTACTGCACGCTCCAACGACAGACATCGACATCTTTCTTCTCCCAGCTTAGGCTGCACGGCAACTCTGTCTCTGCACATGACACCACTGGAGACTGCTCGCTCATTGGCTGCCAGCAGCTCCCCCCACCACCTGCTCCTCCTCCTCCGATCCTCTACTCCTCCTCTCTACTTTTCCACTTCAACCACCTCTGAACATATTACACAAGTGGGTGGGCTCGGTGCGCAGTGCTCTCCACCCTTTTTTGAAGCCAATTAGAGCCACAGGCTCTAATGATGTGCTTCGAAAAAAGAAAAAAAAAAAAACACATTGAAATACATGCGTCCCGCACTCTGAATAGAAATTAAGGGCCAGACGCATGGATGAGGGGGGAAGCGCCCCTAATGAGCGGGCTGCCACTGCTACAGCTGTCCACATCCAAGAGGCACTATCTGTCACTCAGAAGATTAAATTGGCTACTAAAACTGGCCAATCAGATTGCTTGACCTTATTACAGAATAAAGAAATTGTGTATACTAGCAAAGGTTCTTTTGGCTAAGTTATGACAGGAGAAACTGGATTCTCTGAAGGTGTCTGATTGATTGCTGCATGAATATTCATATTCATTAATATATTATAATCCCGTCATCTACCTTGTCTGTACCTCTGTTGGCTGTCCTGAAGTCTAAATAAATGCATCTCTCTGAATGAACCAAGCTGCTGCAGGAATAATTCACTTTTGGATAGAGGAGTTTTGCATTCCATACCGGCTAGCGAACTCTTGCCTCAACAAAAATAATTATAATAATAATTATCACTCCTCATCCTTACTATATGACAAGACTCTCCTGCTACTCTATTACCCAGCTGTGTTCTTCCTGTGTTAGCATCTGCATGCTACAAAACCCCAGGAGCTGTGCACCTGTTCTTCACTCAAGGTCAGCATCTACAGAAATCCCCGCTCCACCAATTCAGGCTCTCTCCTTCCCGTCACAGTGTTTTTCAGAAGGCATTTGGCAGGCAGTGAGGAGGAGTTATATCACCACCCCACTGCTGGATGTAACCTGATAATTCTGCACTACCATGCCTTAATTGCTTGCATCCCCGCCACGTAATTTTACCTCCCTCTGACCGCCCATTTGAAAGACCTATTTCATGACCTATTTTATACCTATTATTCCTAGGTATTTATTTTCTATATATTTGCATACTTACAGACTTTCCCAGGTCAAAATGTAATATTGAGCAGAATTAAGCTCCGCCCTCCACAATAGTACAGTTTCTCATGTGGTCCAATGAAAAAATGAATTGCTCACTCCAGGGCTCGAGGAATGAAATATACTGAGTAACTATCACATATATAGAAATCCTCTACTGATTCTATTTGTGAATTTACAATATTCACAAATCTATTTGTGAATATACTAAAGCCACGTACACACGACTGGATTTTCCGACGGGAAATGTTCGAAGATAGGCTGTTGGCGGTAAATCCAACCGCGTGTATGCTCCATAGGACAATTGTCGTCTGACTTTCCGCCAACAAATTTTGTCTAGCAGGTTTTCAATTTTTCCTCCAACAAATGTGCGTTGTCAGATTTTCCGGGCGTGTGTACACAAGTGCATCAGACAAAAGTCCAAAGTACAAACACGCATGCTCAGAAGCAGAAACGGTCTTGTAAACTAGCATTCGTAATGGAGAATTAAGATTTGTGACGTGGCAAATTATGAAACCACCAGCTCACAATTCTCTTCTTCTTTAACCCTCCTAGCGGTATTCCTGAGTCTGGCTCGAGGTGGAAGTTTTACACCAAAAGCGTTAACCCCGAGCCAGACTCGGGACCGCAACACTGTATGCAGGGAGAGGTTTACTTACCTTCTCCCTTGGATACAGCGATGACCCCGCGCTGTACAAGCGGCTCGTCCTCCGCTCGATTCATCACGGAGCCGATCTCCGTTCCCTGCGAGCGTTGCAATGCACGGGGACGGAGATCGGCGCCAAATTCAAAAAATGAAACACACAGTATACATACAGTATAATGTAATCTTACAGATTACATTGCTGTATGTAATTATTTCACATCCCCTTTGTCCCTAGTGGTCTGCACAGTGTCCTGCATGCAGTTTTTTATTATAAAAACTGTTCTTTATCTCTGGAAACCGGAGATTGTCCATAGCAACCAAAACTGTCCCTTTACATCAAAAATGATTTTAGACCAGCTAGAAAACAGCGATAATAAATTAGAATCACTTGCAGAATTGAGCGATAGCGATTTGTGGGGAGATCCGTCATCAAATACTGAAAAGTAATGACAGTGACAATTCTGCAACTGAGCAAATTTCAGTGTTTTTGATTTGATTACATTATTGAATAATTTTTATTATTGTTATATTATTATTTGGTATAATTATTTATAGTTATTTATTATATTATAATTTATGATTTCATTTTCAAACTTTATCATACCCGGGATGTCTGCTAGACTCTTGTTTGGACAGATTTAAGTGAGTTATTCCTAAGAATTACAGGACTACAATATAAAACGCCAAATTTTCATGCAAAATAATTGTCCCGCTTTTAGCGCCTAAAATCCGAAATAATCATACCGCCAGGGAGGTTAATGGGATAATAATGAAGCTGCTTTGCTGGTGATACTGATGGAGTTATTGCAAACTAATTTTCAAAGGCTTTTTTTTAGTGATATCAAGTATAATATTATCAAGCTTTTTTCTTTTTTCTTTTTTTTGGTGCAAGTTACCACAACACCATTATACCATAGTTTTTAAGATCAAAGATACAACTATGTTGTTGTCCCTTGTCAATTTTACATCGTATTTTTTAAAATGTAACTGCCTACTCCCAAACTGTCTTTTGAAGTAAAACACATATCAAGTATTATTCTCCACAATTTTTTATATTGTGCATAAAAAAAAAGAAAATAAATAAAATTAGACATGCTATCTGCCATTAGAACTTAACCAAAAAGTGCATTCTATGCATCCAAAAATATAGAAAATATACAAAATCAAATCATTATTCAACCAAAAAAATAATGTCAAAGCAATAACTCCAAGGCCAATAATAAATAACATGTTATCTCTTCCGATTCCGAAACATGTCTGGTTGACGAACGGCCATTCAGAAACAAACTGAAAAGCATGAAAGGAAAAGCGCAAAAAGAAAAGAGTGAATCAACACTCACCAAGCTTCAACTAACACAAAATTAGCAGAAGGAGTCCAAAGGGTGGCACTAAAGAGCTGAAAAAACACTTAGTACGTCTAGTCTGTCACTATGTTCGTAATTGTTGGCCATTTGTTGTGTATGCAAGACAAGTTTGAGCCAAAATTCAGACAAAATTCCACGGTTGTTTTGGCAGACAATCAGATCGTGGGTATGAGGCTTAAGGGTAAATTTTTTACTGATTGGTTTGCCACATTAAATTCTGCTAATGAATCCCTGTTAGCCCTTGTACACACGGTGGGACATTCTGCCAACCAAATCCGTTGGATTTTGTCCGACGGATTGTATCCGAAACTGTTGCATACACACGGTCGGACCAAGTTGTCGGAAAATCTGATCATTCAGAACGTGATGACGTTATTTCGTTACGACGGGACTACGTTCAGGCTAGTAGCCAATAGCTTTGGTGTAGGAATTTGATCTGAGCATGCGTGGCACTTTGTCCGATCAAAATTCTCTACACATGATCGGAGTATGTCCGATCGGACCAGTTTGTCAGAAAATATTTCCAACATGTTGGAAAATTTGGTCCGACGGATATTCCGACGGAATCAGTCCAATGCATACCACACACAGTCGGATTATCCGACAACACGGTCCGATAGGACACATTTCGACGGATTCTCCGACTGTGTGTACAAGGGCTTAAACACATTTACATTTTAAGCACAAGTCTGCTATGCAGTCTAGAAAATATGTGTGTTATACAGTCTAGAAAATATGTGTGTTATTATTGTACTGTAACTATTCAAATAGTGACTGCTCATCTTACTTACTATTTGTCTTCAAGGTAAAAGACAAATAAAAATGTAATCAGTTCTAAGAGAAAATGTTAAGTATACTTGTCAGTATTAATAGAAAAAAGAGACAGAGGTGAGAAAAACACTTGCCAATACTTGAAAGCTCTGCCTGGGTACATTTGCATCTGAATATCCAGAATCAATGTTTTGCCAGCACTGTATATTCTAAAGCCAAGTGTTTCTTGGACAATAGCTATTTATAGTGCATACTCTATTGAAAGCCTCAAACACCAATAGGTGATGTTATAAAAGTGGTTCACTTAAAGAGGACCCATAAATAATGCAGAACTAAAGTTCAACTCTGAAAAAGCTGAGAGAGCGAGCGTTCTTTTGGCAAAAGAGGCATGCAAAGTCCCTTTCTTCCAAAAAAACTTTGCTCCACACAATTTTTCTGTATCTATATACACTGCAAGGCACAAGTGCTAGACATGTGCAGAGTAAAATATTTTGTTTCGGAATTTCGTTTTCGTCCGAAAACGTAATTTATTTAGTTACTCCCGAAATTCGTTTTTATTTATTTCGTTTTTCGTTCAAAAATTGCATTCGTCCGAAAATCCACATGAATAACGGTCGAATCTGTCTTTGAAGGCTTATGGTGTCTGTCGAATGTATAAAGAAGATTCGACGGAGCTAGTATATAGCATACTTTAGAATCCTATTAAAGTCTATGGGACTCCAACGTTCAAAATCTAAAGTGCTAATTTTAAAGGCTAATTTGCAAGTTACTGTCCTAAAAAGTGTTTGGGGACCCGGGTCCTGCCCCAGGGGACATGTATCAATGCAAAAAAAAGTTTTAAAAACTGACGTTTTTTCGGGAGCAGTGATTTTAATAATGATTAAAGTGAAACAATAAAAGTGTAATATTCCTTTAAATTTCGTAGGGGGGGGGGGTTGTCTATAGTATGCCTGTGAAGGGGCGCATGTTTCCCGTGCTTAGAACTGTCCCTGCACAAAGTGTCATTTATGCAGGAAAAAAAGTCCTTTAAAATCACTCGCAGCTATTATGAATTGTCGGCTCCCGTAATACAGAGAACACTCATTGAAAGTCATTGATAAAAAAAAAAAAAAAAAAATTAAAAAAAAAGCGTGGGGGTCCCCCAAATTCAATTACCATGCCCTTCAGGTCTGGTATGGATATTAAGGGGAACCCTGCCTCAAATTTAAGAAAAAATTTGACGTGGGGTTCCCCCTAAATATCCATAACCAGACCCTTCAGGTCTGGTATGGATATTAAGGGGAACCTCACCTCAAATTTAAAAAAAATTGACGTGGGGTTCCCCCTAAAAATCCATACCAGACCCTTTATCCGAGCACGCAACCTGGCAGGCCGCAGGAAAAGAGGGGGGGACGAGAGAGCGGCCCCCCTCCCTCCTGAACCGTACCAGGCCACATGCCCTCAACATTGGGAGGATGCTTTGGGGGTCTGTGACCCCTCAAAGCACCTTGTCCCCATGTTGATGAGGACAAGGGCCTCATCCCCACAACCCTGGCCGGTGGTTGTGGAGGTCTGCGGGCGGGGGGCTTATCAGAATCTGGAAGCCCCCTTTAACAAGGGGACCCCCAGATCCCGCCCCCCCCCCCTGTTTGAAATGGTAAGGGGGTACAAAAGTACCCCTACCATTTCACAAAGAAAGTGTAAAAAATGGTTAAATAAAACAAACACACTTTTGAAAAATTCCTTTATTAAAAATAAAAAAAAGATTCCAGCGGCGGTAATCCACTCTTGCTATCCAGCGACGGACGGTCATCTCTCCAGCGATGTCTCATCTCATCCAGCGCAGCGAATACATCCTTCTTCTGTCTCCGTGGAGGAGACACTGCAGGCATTCCGGCGGCTGACGTTTCTTATATACAGAGGGCGGGGCCACCCGTCACTTTGACCCCGCCCCCCTCTGACGCAAGGGGAAACCCGGGGTTCCCCGTGACGTATGGGTGACCCCACCCCCCTCTGATGTAACGGAAACCTGCCTGTGTTACATCAGAGGAGTGCGGGTCACCCATACGTCACAGGGAACCCCGGGTTTCCCCTTGCGTCAGAGGGGGCGGGGTCAGGTGACGGGTGGCCCCGCCCTCCGTATATAAGAAACGTCAGCCGCCGGAATGCCTGCAGTGTCTCCTCCACAGAGACAGAAGAAGGATGGATTCGCTGCGCTGGATGAGATGAGACATCGCTGGAGAGATGACCGTCCGTCGCTGGATAGCAAGAGTGGATTACCGCCGCTGGAATCTTTTTTATTTTTTTATTTTTAATAAAGGAATTTTGTGTGTTTGTTTTATTTAACCATTTTTTTACACTTTCTTTGTGAAATGGTAGTGGTATTTTTGTACCCCCTTACCATTTCAAACAGGGGGGGGCCGGGATCTGGGGGTCCCCTTGTTAAAGGGGGCTTCCAGATTCTGATAAGCCCCCCGCCCGCAGACCTCCACAACCACCGGCCAGGGTTGTGGGGATGAGGCCCTTGTCCTCATCAACATGGGGACAAGGTGCTTTGAGGGGTCACAGACCCCCAAAGCATCCTCCCAATGTTGAGGGCATGTGGCCTTGTACGGTTCAGGAGGAAGGGGGGGCCGCTCTCTCATCCCCCCTCTTTTCCTGCGGCCTGCCAGGTTGCGTGCTCGGATAAAGGGTCTGGTATGGATTTTTAGGGGGAACCCCATGTCAATTTTTTTTTTAATTTGACGCGGGGTTCCCCTTAATATCCATACCAGACCTGAAGGGTCTGGTTATGGATATTTAGGGGGAACCCCACGTCAAATTTTTTCTTAAATTTGAGGCAGGGTTCCCCTTAATATCCATACCAGACCTGAAGGGCCTGGTAATTGAATTTGGGGGACCCCCACGCTTTATTTATTTATTTATTTATTTTTTTATCAATGACTTTCAATGAGTGTTCTCTGTATTACGGAGCCGACAATTCATAATAGCTGCGAGTGATTTTAAAGGACTTTTTTTCCTGCATAAATGACACTTTGTGCAGGGACAGTTCTAAGCACGGGAAACATGCGCCCCTTCACAGGCATACTATAGACAACCCCCCACTACGAAATTTAAAGGAATATTACACTTTTATTGTTTCACTTTAATCATTATTAAAATCACTGCTCCCGAAAAAACGTCCGTTTTTAAAACTTCTTTTTGCATTGATACATGTCCCCTGGGGCAGGACCCGGGTCCCCAAACACTTTTTAGGACAGTAACTTGCAGAATCTTTTCTCTCTGTCAAATCTTTTTTCTCTGTCGAATATTTTCTCTATATAATCTTGGACTAATAGAGGTAAGGTTAGGCACATTCGACCACAGGTTCTATAGACACAGATTGTTGTCAGAGTCATGTCGAATCTCCTATTCTATATCGAACTGTTGTAACAATGAAAACGAAAATAAAGCATTTATTCATGTCGGATCTTTCGTTTTTCGGATTTTGTGCTTTCGTTATCGTTTTTCAAAACGAAAACGAAAATAGCTGAAATTCGGACGAAAATGCATTCGGACGAAAACGAATGCACATGTCTAACATGCGCTGTATATTCCAAATCATTCTTGGCCTGCTGAGAATACAGTGAAACAAAGAGTGAAAAATCTGCGCTCAGGTGAACATGACATAATAATAGTTAATATTCCAACAGGTGCAGCGTTCTATCAATTAGGAAAGTGACAAGAAATATATGCTTAGTTCCTAATATCATTTGGATCTCATCCAAACAACACTCAGGCTCAGTTCACACTACTGCAACCCAAATGTTGCGAGACGAATGCCCCATATGCACGGTCGGACATTCCGACCACAAAATCCGTCGGATTTTT
The DNA here is from genome assembly GCF_037356315.1 of Lithobates pipiens. Classification (NCBI taxonomy): domain Eukaryota; kingdom Metazoa; phylum Chordata; class Amphibia; order Anura; family Ranidae; genus Lithobates; species Lithobates pipiens. The sequence goes on along the minus strand of NW_027507758.1, from coordinate 144,855,879 downwards.
TCTGACAGATTTTGGCCGAAACTTGTCTTGCATACACACGGTCGCACAAAGTCCGATCGTTCGGAACGAGGTGACGTACAAAACGTACAACGGGACTAGGTAGAGGCCAGTAGTCAATAGCTTTCATCTCCAAAATTTTTCTGAGCATGCGTGGCACTTTGTGCGTCGGAATTCTCTACATACGATCGGAAAAAGTACGATTGAGCCCATACACGATCGGATTTTCCGACAACGTAATCTAATCTGACTTTTTCCGGCGGAATTTCCGACCGTGTGTACGGGGCATTAGGGTGTGACTTTGCCAGGCACATCGATTTGCTGGAGTCTTGATGCAACTTAAGGACTACTTTGATGCGAATTGATGAGACTTTAAAGCGAGGGAGGGGCTACAACGCAGGTAATGCCTGTATTGTCAGATCCAAACTGAACAGGGAGTGTTTCGGCCCATTTCTAATTAGTTACATAGTAGGCGAGGTTGAAAAAAGATACAAGTCCATCAAGTCCAACATGTGTGTGATTATATGTCTGAAAACTGCATATTGTAGTCGTTCAGGTGCTTATCTAATATCTAATAGTTTTTGGAAAATATCGATGCTCCCTGCTTAAACCACTGCCTGTGGATAGGAATTCCACATCCTAGCCACTCTTACAGTAAAGAACCCTCTACGCAGTATAAAATTTCCATTTTATGGTTGGCACCCCTACTTTTGTCCTTATCCTCCCATGTGCTCCCCCTAAATATGAAAGCAAGAGACGCCACTGCCAGTCGGTTCTCCCTGTCAGTGCGAACTGAGAAATGCCGTTTACCGGCACTTCCTGGTTCACGTGATGATCAGCTGTGATTGGTTACAGCTGATCACGTGGAAAGGAGCCTCCGTCAGAGGCTCCATACCACGATCGGAGATGCAGTGTGTCAGACTCACACACAGCACCTCCGATCGCCTTGCTGCATGCCCCCGCGGGCGCACGCCGGAATGTTATCCTGCTGTTAGCCACAAGGGTGCTTCCTGTGACGTGTCTTGAGGATAAACATTGCAGTTTTGGTTAATGAGGAACATGTTCACTTTGTAAAATCAGTATTCACTTTGCAAGGGAATTTTCACTTAGTTTAGCATATATGTTGAAAATTCACTTTGCACAGAGTGTTAGAAGCAAAAAAAAATGTAAATACAGAATTTTTTGCTGGCATGATTGGATTCTACAATGCTTCACCTCATTCACTAAGCTTGGGGAAAATTTTGCTTGCAAAGTGAAAATGTATTTTGCTAAGTGAACAGCCTATTTACTTTTATTAAATCAACCCCATTGTGGCCGTATGGATTTTTCTTAAATGGTTCACACTAAAATGCATAGAACTGACCTCTCACTCAATATGAAGGGCATAATGCCCTTGAGAAAATGGAACAACTGCTTACAAATACTGAAACTATACTATGGCATGTCAACAGAAGTGACAATTGGGGTATGGTGGATCCGAACAAGCACTTGGTGCTCTATTGTTACAATATTGGGCTATGGCTCTATGTAACAGAAATGTATTATACCTAATCAGAAAAATATATGCATAACATTGTTGCTGTATGAGAACATCAGTATAGCTACATATATATAAGTGAAAAACTGGATCAGATCAGAAGCCCTAGAAAGTTATTATGAAAAACAGTCTTACATGATTTGCCCCAGCTGCGCTACAAAAGATGATGCTACATTTACAAAATGTAATATTGTAATGCTACACAAGCTTGGAAATGTAATCTTGATTCCAGTCACCACACAATTCAAAGGGAAATGATGATGAAAGGTTAAGGTTGAGATGAGGTTCAACTGCATTTAATTATGTCCAGCTTTCATATTTCAGAAAAAATAACATGATTTGTGTTAATTACCTGCACTTGTTACCACTGAAAAATGCAATACTAACTGGCTGGCAAATGCCAAATACCAACACATGTACCAAGAGTGGCAGAAATCTGCAACTTTGGAGAGTTTGGTTATCTTGGAAGATCTGATATGCAAAACCTAAAGGCTAAATTTATCAGACCAAGAGCCCTTGGGAGTTGAAAAATATAAAATTTAGTAAGCATGGACTATATTTTACTGGCCAGCAATGAATGCTTAAATTCTACAAATCGTCCTGCAACATCCACAGATTCCAGCATGGAACATCTTATCAAAGGAAACCTATAAGCAAGATCTCATAACCATGGTAAAAATTAGCATCGTGCCCTGTGTTAAGAATTGTAAATTGTTCTCTGGTTGTGGAAAAGCAAAAAAAGAAGTTGAATTCTTACAGGGATCCCTTAACCACGTCAGCCCCGGAAGAATTAACCCGCTTCCTGACCAGAGCACTTTTGTCGATTTGGCACTGCGTCGCTTTAACTGACAATTGTGCGGTCGTGCGACGTGCCTCCCAAACAAAATTGATGTCCTCTTTTTGTTTGGGAGCTTTCTTTTGGTGGTATTTGATCGCCCCTGCAATCCTGGATTTTATTTTTTGCGCTATAAACAAAAAAAGAGCGTCAATTTTGAAAAAAAACACATTATTTTTTAAATTTTGCTATAATAAATATCCCCCAAAAATATATAGAAACATATTTTTTCCCTCAGTTTAGGCCGTTAAGTATTCTTCTACATATTTTTGGAAAAAACAAACGCAATAAGCGTTTATTGATTGGTTTGCGCAAAAGTTATAGCGTCTACAAAATAGGGGAGGGGTTTATGGCATTTTTATTAATAATTTTTTTTTTTACGAGTAATGGCGGCGATCAGCAATTTTTATTGTGACTGCAATATTATGGCAGACACATCAGACATATAGGGGACCATTGTCATATAGGGGACATATAGGGGACACATTTTTGGGACCATTGTCATTTATACAGCAATCAGTGCTATACAAATGCACTGATTCCTGTGTAAATGACACTGGCAGTGAAGGGGTTAACCACTAGGGGGCAGTGTAGAGATTAAGTATGTCCTGGGGAGTGATTCTAACTGTGGGGGGGCGTGGCTACGTGTAACACATCACTGATCTTTGCACCCTATCACAGGGAGCAGAGATCAGTGACACTGTCATTAGGTAGAATGGGGAGATGCTTATTTACATTAGCATCTCCCCGTTCTTCCTCTCCGTGAGGCGATCACAGGTATCCCCGGGGCGATCGAGTCCGCGGGACCCACGACCCAACTCACGGAGCATGCTGTGGGTGCCCGCTGGCCGCCTCTTAAAGGGCAACGTGCAGGTAAGTTAGTTTGCCTGTACAAGCGCTTCTGGCGTGAGGCGGTTGGCAAGCGGTTAAAGCAAATCTATGGTCACAGCATATATTTTTATTTTATAACATCAGTGTTGTAATAGCAATACAAACGATAATTATATTTGACAATCCAGTATAAGCTTACTTGGAAAATCTATTTTCATGTTGTGAGTGTTCCCTGTTTGCTGGCCATCTCTGCTGTTTACTTTCAGTTTCTAAGGACTACATATCCCATGGTACCTTGCTGCCTGCAAGTAGTGATTCCTGTACTGACCCCTGAAACTCCTCCTCTGAGGACCTTTGCAGTTCAGAAGGCAGGCTCTGTGAAATATGTGACACAGCAAGGCCTACTCACACGACATAGTGAATACGTGTCACAGAATTCAAGGACGTAAATGAGTGAGGATCCTCACAAAGTAAGTTTATAAACATCGTGATCATTCAGGTTAATATATGGAAGTAGGCTAGAAATAAAAATGTAAATTAAAACATAATGTGGAAATTAATATATGCTTTAAAATTTTGACCATAGAAATGCTTGATATGCTTTAAAAACACCTTGACATCCACTGGCATTGAAAAAGTGAAAGCTTTTATTTATAGAACTATAAAGACCAATTTGTAAAGCAATGTGCCCTAACCCTGGCCATACCGCTACTTTTCTCACTCTGACACATTTAAAAAGAACTGTGAGTACTTCATAAATGTGCTTTGTGCGTTGCTTGCTATGGGACTCTGAAGCCAGCACAGTCCCTTTCATTTTAGTTAATGGGAGAAAAAAGTACAGGGAAAAGAAGGACACCTTCCACAAGGCCTTAAACAAAACTAAACCGCGGCTCTCATAATTCCAGAAGTTACTGTATTAGAGAATGGTCCTCAGTTTGATGCAATGGAATTTGAACGTTTTACCAAAGCATATAGTTCTCAAAATACAGCTATTCGTAGCCAAAGCGATAGACTAATGCCGCGTACACACGATCAGACTATCCGGTGGACTTAGTCTGGCGAACAAACCGCCGTAAAGTCCGCCGGACTGTCCGAACGAGCGGTCTTGCCCACACACGTGACTTTTCTGCCGTACTTTTGAAATGAACGAACTTACCCACACACACGGAGGAAAGTCCGTACATTTTGAGCGCGGCTCCAGGTAGCCGGGACCAGGGAAGGAAGCGTTCGGCGACTTATATAGGGACATTGCCGGATGCTGGGACTGTGACATCATAATGGGCGGGGACATCATCCAGCGATGTCCCTATATAAGTCGCTGCATGCCACGTGCCTGTCATTGTGGCCAGAGACTGCGACGAGGCAACATCTCAAGAAGAGAAGAACAGAAGAACAGAAGAAGAGAAGAAGAGAAGAGAACAGAAGGTGGCGCCGACAGAAGACCGGGCCACCGCTTGTAAAAGAGCTAGAAGAAGGCGCGGAGGCCCAGCAAGAAGAACCGAAGAGGGGGACAAGACCCCAGAAGAGGGGGACAAGACCCCCAAACTCGGAAGAAGAGGGCGGCGATGAAGAAGTAAGCCGGGCTCCTCCGCTAGTAAAAGAGCTAGCAGAAGATAGTGGAGGAGTCTGGCAAGAAGACACCCGAAGACGGAAGAAGACCCCCGGAGCTGTGCAATAAACTATTTTAACCCTTGTGTGTTGTGTTTTTTTTTTTACATTTTTTTTCACAGGTGAATGGGTAGGGGTACATTGTACCCCATACTCATTCACATAGGGTGGGGGGCCGGGATCTGGGGACCCCCTTATTAAGGGGGCTCACGGATTCCGATAAGCCTCCCGCCCGCAGACCCCGACAACCAATGGCCAGGGTTGTCGGGAAGAGGCCCTTGTACTCATCAACATGGGGACAAGGTGCTTTGGGGTGGAGGGCCGCGCGCCCCCCCTTCCCCAAAGCACCCCCCCATGTTGAGGGCACGCGGCCTGGTACGGCTCAGGAGGGGGGTTGCTCGCTCATCCCCACCTATGGCTCTAATCGGGTGCTTCCAAAAAAACACCCCCGCTGGTGTAATTCAGATGCCAAGCGCCCGAAAATGGGCCAGGCACCTGAATAGGGGGTGTCAGCAGCGACCATGGTGATTACAGCATTGCAGGAGAGGGGAGGCAGCCCTTTATGGACGCACCGCCACTGATACAAACTATTAAATGTTTACTTTGATTAGCAAACGCAAAGTGGGGAAGATCCATCCAATGTCATGCTGAAGCACTGGAATACATCTATTGATGGCATGGTATTACCACCACAGCAGATCAGAAAACCAGTGAACGTACTCTACTGTGATAACAACCAGCCCTAGCCTGATGAAAATAAAGAAGAAAGCAGCAAAGGCAGACTAGTTAGTAGAAAAAGACTCCAAGGCCAATAACCCATTTGGCAGGATGGAAATCATGTCTTGATGCAAAGCCCTAAAGAACGTAACCAACCTTTGTCACTTTGAAATGATACGTTTCCAGATCTTACACATTACAAACTGGTAGCATGTATACACAGAACAGCTCTCCGGTTCCTAAACACAATATCACACAGTCAAAAACATGAAGTACAATATGGTAGATTTATGTAGTTTGCACTGCTTTGTTTCTGCAGTATGTTGTTATTTTCTGAGCTACTGATGCATGGCAATCCTTGGAAGGTCACTGTGGAGTAAATTGCAAGAAATTGCAAAATGGCTTAACCTAATGTCATTTTAATCTTTAAATTGTTCCAGCGTAAACATGTGACTGAATGATAAAAGTTGCATTATAACTCTATGCATATAATTAAAGCATATTACAGTTTCTATATTCCTTTCATATTTCAGAAAAGAAATAGTGTGGAGCTCTTAGAATATTTGACCCATAAAGGATTTTCATATTTTGATAATGCTGAAGAACTTGTGATTAGCAGCCATGTCCAATATAATGGCCAAATAAAAGGGAGCCGGGGCCTCTTTAATGGATCACTGCTTTTAATCTGAGGAATAATGGAATTGCCACCTGAAAACTGTTCTTTGCTTGATATTTCAGCCTTAATAAGGCATATGGTTCAGTGGCAAGTCACATTCTACAAGCCAAGCAAATTTCATTATAGAATTCATTTAAGTATTGAAATATACATTGCATACTCACATTCTTAATATACTATATATGGATATCCTTGATATTCTTGGAAGTGATCAGTATATTAATGACTTAAAGCTTTTTAAAAACATTGTTCAAAATCAAATTTTGACCAATGCTATTGGTAATTGTTAGGGATGAGCCGAACACCCCCCGGTTCGGTTCGCACCAGAACTTTCGAACGGACCCCACTTTCGTTACGAACGTTAGAACCCCATTGAAGTCTATGGGACTCGAATGTTCGAAATGGAAAGTGCTAATTTTAACGGCTAATATGCAAGATATTGTCCTAAAAAGGGTTTGGGGACCTGACTCCTGCCTCAGGGGACATGGGTCAATGCAAAAAAAAGTTTTAAAAACGGCCGTTTTGGCGGGAGCACTGATTTTAATGACGATTAAAGTGAAAAAAAAAGTGAAATATTCCTTTAAATATGGTGCCTGGGGGGTGTCTGTAGTATGCCTGTGAAGTGCCACGTGTTTCCCGTGTTTAGAACAGTCCCTGCACAAAATGACATTAAACGGAAATAACACCATTTAAAACTGCTTGCGGTTTTAATGTTATATCTGGTTCCTGCAATATGGTTGAAAATCATTGAGAAAAATGGCATGGGTAGCCCTCCCTGCCCATTACCAGCCTATTTGGGTCTTGTACGCATATTAAGGGGAACCCTGTACCCATATTAAAAAAAGGAAATGCGTGTGGCCCCCAGGCCCTGTATACTCAGAACAGCAGTATACAGGCGGTGCAAACAAGACAGGGACTGTGTAGGTTTGTTGTGTTAAGTTGAATCTGTTTGTAATTTTCAACTGGTACATTTTTAAAGTGTAGCTCCAGTCAAAAAAACTATTTTTAAGCTTTTTGGAAAACATAGGGAAGGGTTATCACCCCTGTATAATTTGTTTTGTCGTACATCTTTTTTCATCTCACTTGCTGCTGTCTCCTTGCGTTTGCAAGTAGGAGATGTTTGTAAATTGGATGTTTGAAAGTAGGGGCCTGCCCTATATGCTCTGCAGAAATGGCGGAACAAGGTGTTGGTTTTGCCACAACATTGTAAGCCCTCAAAGTGACTCTTGGTGGGCGCTGGAGTGCCCTGCTGTGAACGATTATATCAAGAATTGTAATTACATGCCATTGTTGAACAGTGATAGAAAAATTGACCTTTGGTGGTTGTGGTACTGGTGCCACAACACTATAAGTCCTCACAGTTATTCTGGGTGGGCACAGGAAGGGGCCCTCCTGTGAAATATTATATCAAGAATTGTAATTACATGTCCCTGTTAAACAGGGGCAGAAAAATTTGGCCTTAGGCACTGCTGCTGGTGCCACCACACTGCAACCTCTTCCATATACTCTAGTTTTTTTGCTGGAATTAGCCCTGCTGCAAAGCATTGCATCAAAAATTGTACTTAAACGCCCCTGTTAAACAGGGGCAGAAAAATTGGGCCTTAGGCACTGGTGCTGGTGCCACCACACTGCAACCTCTGCCATATACTCTAGTTTTATTGCAGGAATTAGCCCTGCTGCAAAGCATTGCATCAAAAATTGTACTTAAACGCCCCTGTTAAACAGGGGCAGAAAAATTGGGCCTTAGGCACTGGTGCTGGTGCCACCACACTGCAACCTCTGCCATATACTCTAGTTTTATTGCAGGAATAAGCCCTGTTTTATTGCAGGAATATGCAGGAAATAACCCCAATTGGGCTCAAATAGAGAACAGCTATGTAGGTGGATATAGCGGTGTGTACTGGGTACAGAGCACGCAGACAGCACGCACTATCTCCTAACACTACTGACTGCAAGCTCTATTATTAAAGATAGATCACTAGGTATATAGGTGACGTGAATATGGCGGTGTATACTGCGGTCAGGGCACGCAGACAATAACCAGAAAACAGCAGAGATAAAGGGGTATATACAGATGTATACTGTGCTGTGCTGGAGGCACACACAACTTCCAATAACTCCTGCAGATGGCAATTGGGCTCAAATAGAGAACAGCTATGTCGGTGGATTATAGCGGTATGTACTGGGTACAGAGCACGCAGACAGCACGCACTATCTCCTAACACTACTGACTGCAAGCTCTATTATTAAAGATGGACCACTAGCTATATAGGTGAGGTGAATATAGTGGTGTATACTGCGGTCAGGGCACAGACAATAACCACTACACAACAGCAAGATAGGAAATCAGCCAAAAACGATCGGTGTGTACTGTTTTGAAGGTACACAGAACACCCACTGCTTCAGATGCCAACACACTACACGAGGCCGCCTCAAAGGCGGCCTTATATAGTGTGGGGCGTGCACTACACAGCCTGAGCTATGATTGGCCACAGGCAGGATGCCTGTGGCCAATCATGGCTCTCCTCGCTGCTGGCGCTGCGATTGGCCAAGCATGCGGGGTCACAGTGCATGCTTGGCCAATCATGAGCCAGCAATGCACTGCGCCATCGCAGTGCATTGTGGGCCGTGCGTGCCACACGAATTTTGACTCGAACGGACCAAGAGTTCGTATTTCGCCGAACGGACGAACAGCCAATGTTCGAGTCGAACGTACGTTCGACTCGAACACGAAGCTCATCCCTAGTAATTGTAGAGACATGTTTACACTCTTTTCTATAGATATGTTCTCCTATATGACTATATAGGAGGGTCTTGTTATTACCTACAGGCAAGGCATTTGGGTTTTTTTTTGTTTGTTTTTTATAGCATAACTCTAGTATAGCACTGACACCCAAAGGAGTGGCTGATTTTATTGGGCTTACCGTTACCTTCTTCACCTCGTGTGTGTCTAGGGGTTTCCCGAGGTATATGTCCCAAGAACTCTAGAGACTGAATAATCTTAATGCACCCAACTAGACTGTGTTTCAATACCTGCCAAAAGTGACAGCGCCACCTATGGCCAGGCAGAACACCCTGCGGTCCAGTCAGACTGGTGCTGAGATCAAAATTTAGAAAAATTAAACCCAAAACCAAACTGTGGTTTAAGGGTAAAGTTAAATGACAAAAACACATAGCGCATTCTCTTCAGGTGCCAGCGCTACACTAGTTTGGGCTTTCATTTTATTGAGCTTACCATTACCTTGTGTGTCTAGGGGTTACCCGAGGTAGATGGCCCAAGAACTATAGAGACTGACACCAGATCCACTTAAAGAGATTTTTATTTGCAAAAAATAGTTGACAATAAAGTCTCTCAACATAGGGTTAGAGGGTTAGGTAGGAAAAATCCAAGTACTCTTAGTGCTATTATGAAAAAGTCTCTCATATTAGTAAATACCAGAGAATAGCCATTCACAGCTGGATTTTCACCCTTATGGATAGTCCTTCTCTCACCAGGCCTAGCAACCAACAGGGTGCTCAGATCAAAAACAAGTCTCTGCCACAGAATTTATGTAGATCACTTTGGTAAAATGAAAATTTGTTCAGCCCTCGTATGGTACCAGTATCTTGCAGCCAGTCCGGCGATACCACACGAGATTGGATTCACTTGGGTCTTTCAACTTGTCCAGGCTCTAGTTGAGAAGCCAACCTTTGCGTGGCCTTCTCCCAAAGAGTCCTCCCCTGGATACCTTCACAGTTGCTGGGCCTCTCCAATAACCAAGACGGCACTGGACCACCTCCGAATCCTTCTTTCAGTTTCCTTGCCTCGGGCTAGCCAGCCCCAAGACATAAAATCGGGTGGATCCGCACCCCAGGCCATGGAAGTCCTGGGAGCTGGTCAGGAGGACCAGGACAATCAGCCAAAAACCACTTCTGGACCGGAACCCCGAAACATGTGACATCCGCACCTTAAGTACCCTCTCCCAGAAGGCACAGCAAGAGTGACATTTCCACTGGGCTGGTTCCGAGAGAGAATAATCTTAATGCACCCAACTAGACTGTGTTTCAATACCTGCCAAAAGTGACAGCGTCACCTATGGCCAGGCAGAACACCCTGCAGTCCAGTCAGACTGGTGCTGAGATCAAAATTTAGAACAATTAAACCCAAAACCAAACTGTGGTTTAAGGGTAAAGTTAAATGACAAAAACACATAACGCATGCTCTTCAGGAGCTGGCGCAAAACTAGTTTTTTAAACTCCTTTGCCCTTTAAGAAGTCCTTCATTGATACTTAAAAAAAAAAAGAAAGTCAAGCTAGTGATAAGTCTTTACTCTACTTAGTGGCGTTCATGTAATGATGTGTGAGCATCGCTCAGTTCAGAGGTACTATGAGCCTTGGCTGCGTGATGATGTACCCCCTGGTGTTTGTGTCCATGTCAGGGACCATGGAAAGTGGGTATGATGATGCCAGACATCATGAAATCTCAAAGACAAGCGGCAATAGATTTTAGAGTGGTAAGTCTGCATGGGACATGCATATATATACATATATATATATATATATATATATATATATGCATATATATACATATATATATATATATATATATATATATATATATATTTTTTTTTTTATTTATTATTTTTTTATCTGCTTTATGTGCATGACAACATGTCATAGAGGGAAATTTAATAAAACTGGTGCACAGAGAATCGGGTGCAGCTGGGCCAATCAAGCAATCAGCATTTAACTTCAACTTGTAAAATTCACCTTGAGTGAATATACAGCATATTCAAGCATAGTGAATGTACCCTTCTGGCTGACAGAGACCAGTGTTCAAGGACTAGAAAAACCTAATGTAAATAAATCACCAAGACTGGATGGCTTACGCCCAAGGGTTCTCAAAGAAGTTAGCAAAGTTATAGCCACACCTTTATTTATAAGGAATTATAAATAGCAGAGGTTACAGGGAATTGAAAGGTTCAAAGAGTTCTGAGGCCGCGTACACACGCGGGGACTGTTCGCTCAACTTTGTCCGCTGAACAGTGTTTCGGCGGACAGTCCGCTCGTGTGTGGGCTTTCAGCGGACAGTTTCAGCGGACAGTCTGCTGAACAAAGTTTTTCGGAAATTCCGAAAAACTGTCCGCTGAAACTTTGTTTCAGCGAACAGTCCCCTCGTGTGTAGGCTTGTTCGTCAAACTAAGTTCCGCGCATGCTCAGAAAGGATTTACACGCCGAAGTTTGCATTGCAGTGTATAGGACGTCGTTTTCTAGTCCCGTCGTACGTGCCGTTCACGTCATCGCGCACAGTTTCAGCGGACTGTTCGTTTGTCGTGTGTGGACAAGTCGGTCCATGCTAATTTTGAGCGGACTGTCCGCTGAAACTGTTTGACGGACAAAGTTGGGCGAACAGTCCCCGCGTGTGTACGCGGCCTTAGATTATTCATTTTCTTAAAGCATCTTTGAGCATGGCAGAAAAATTGTGATTTCAATGCAGAGATGAAAGACGTTATATAATTGTTAAAATGCAAATGTTCCCTTTAAGAACGTATCAAACACTACACTGCATTTGAGCATCAGATGTCCCCAATCGACAAAATAATTATGTATGATGGCTTCCAGGCTTATAACAGGTAATAGTCCATTGTGGGTTTATCCAGTTCTCGGGGCCCTATCACAACTGCAGAACATTGAAATCACTAGCAATATAAAACTGAAAACAATCACAAAATAGAAGATCATTGTTTTTTATTCATATCCTTGTGTTTTGCTGACCATCTATGAAATACATAGAAAAAACATCTATCTCTGTGAACACAATCCAATCCCTTTCAGCTCTTCAAGCATTACAACGTTCATCAATGTTATCGAAAGCGGTGCCTGACATTAATAAAACCACTTCCTCCTTCACTCCTGCCTCAAACAAAATCAATACGATGGCAACAGAAATTCTATTCTTCTCTAGCAAGAAGATTACAGCATGCCAGGAATATTTACAGACAGACTCACACAGCATCCCTCTCTAAACATTCTAGTTTCCTTTGGCAATTATTTAGCCACACTAGACGCAATATATACTGTATATATATTGTAAGAGATCAGTGTCATGGGGCAGATATAGCTGGATCAGTCTGCACACAAGAGACAATACCACCAGTATCAAGGTAAAGCCAGGTCTTCACCTGTGCTTTATTGTGGACAATCCACAGTTCCATGATACCACAGCAGCTTCAGGCTTGGGTAAACAGTTCAACAAAATGTTAGACAGGAAAACATAAAAACAGTTCCTCTGAGCTTTTCCTATACAGTCAGTTCTCCTAACTAACCTCTAGCAAAATAATGCAGCAAATGTACATTAATTGTTTCCATCAAAGCAACGTTAAGGCTGGGTCACACTGCATGCCGATGCAGCACACAGCAGGGGTCCTGTGCGTCCTGGTCCACCATTTCAGGTCTGATTTCAACCCAAATTTTGGGCTGAATTTGGACCTGAAATGGATCAAAAGACGCACAGGGATCTGGTGCAAATTTGCACCAGGGCCGCATCAAAGACATGTGCGCCATCTCCATAGAGAGCTGGTCACAATCTCTTGCTATTCCTAATTCCGGCCTAACTCATTCATAGCTTTGTCTCTAGTCTGCCTCCTCTTTAACTTTTCTTACAAACTTCTTTTCATACAAACTTAACCACTTGATCTCTGGAAGGATTTACCCCCCTTCATGACCAGGCTATTTTTTGCGATATGGCACTACGTTACTTTGACTGACAATTGCGTAGTCATGCTATGCTGTACCCAAATAAAATGTATGTCCTTTTTTTTTCCCACAAATAGAGCTTTCTTTTGGTGGTATTTGATTACTTTTTTTGCATTTTTATTTTTTGAGCTTCCGACAATTTTGAAAAAAAAAAATAAACAATATTTTGCACCCTGTTATAAAACACATCCAATAAAATAATTGAAAAAATTAAATTTCTTTGTAAGTTTAGACCAATATGTATTGGTTTGCACAAAAGTTATAGTGCCTACAAACTATGGGATATTACATTTTTGGGGTTTTTACTAGTAATGGCAGTGATCAGCGACTTATAGCAGGACTGCACTATTGCGGCAGCCAGTCTGACACTTACTGACATTTTTTGGGGTCCAATGACACTAATACAATGATTAGTGCTAAAAAATATGCACTGTCACTGTACTAATGACACTGGCTGGGAAGGGGTCAACATCGGGGGTGAACAAAGGGTTAAATATATGCCTAGCCAGTGTTTTGCTAAATAGTGGAAGGTGCTTTTACTAGGGAAGGACATGGATCCTAGTCCTTGCTTTGCAGAGACACAGCGATCAGAATGGTGATCTGCCTTATTTACATAGGCAGACCGCTGGTTCAGCCTCTCTGCTCGAGGATCGATGGAAGCGAGTTGCCGGTAGCGCACATGTGCACCCTCTACCTGGATACATACGTGATCCGACACACAGGTGTCGCCATGTAGCAGTAAAACTGCTATAGGGTGGACCTGAAGTAGTTAAAGTTGTTTTGTTTTTGTTTTTTGCTGTAAACACTTTGCAAAAGATTGCAATAGCTTGCATGCTCACTTGCAGAATTATGTGCTGTGCTTTTGCAGAGCTGTCTTTATTGAGAAACTGCAAATATATTTGTTCTGCGTGGGGGAATAGGAATAGGGGGGAAATTTGAATGTCACTAGGCTATATTCTTTACACGTTAAATGTGATTCATTTATATACAATAAAGTAAATCAGGAAAACAATGTATTGTGGCCATTATATGGAGCTGATGATCATAGGAAATAAATGTCTTGTTTACCAAAAAGAACTTCCAGCTGCTGTGCGGGCATCTGAGATTCCATATGACCACTTGGCTTCAGCTCTGCAGTCTACACAGGTCAGAGGTCATAGGTTTTACACTTATTCCTCTTAGTATATTAGCCTTCCTACTGTGGCACACACAGACGACATCATGCCTCACGACTGGCGTTGTGATGTGAAATGTTTTCCTTTTTAATTTTTGTGAGTATGTTTTTGTCTTTTGGATCCAATAAATATTAGTGGTGGTAATGAAATAGCCGTTTACCCCCCCCTATATATATATATATATATATACATATATATATATATATATATACATACATACATATAAATATATATATAAATATAAATATATATATATATATATATATATATATATATATATATATATATATATATATATATATATATACATATGGCATTTTGGACGATCACTCCACAGAACAATGTGGACCTTCCCAATCTTGCCCTATGTTCTACCTTAGCATCTGTTGATAGTAAACCAGCAAGAAATTACATACTAATGTAATCCTGGAAAAAGAATGAAAAAAGTTCCTACAGAGAAGTTTCTGTCAGGCCCCTTCCACATGGGGCTGTGCATTTTGATGGACTCCACTTGCACAGCGGGGATCGCTCCATTGAGCCGGCAGATGACAGGTCCCTCTCCGCTCACTGTGCAGACCTGTCAGAGCTCCGCTCTCCTCTATAGGACATCAGATGAAAATCTGTCCGTTTTCATCCAATCCGATCCACCAGACGGATGGAAAATAAGGTTTCCATCAGTCTGGATTCAGTGGATCAGAGCGGATCGGATGTCAGCGGACATGTCATCGCTGAGATCCGTCGCTCCATAGACCTGCATGGAGCGTCCATTCAGGTCTACCTAAAAAACTGACAGTGTGAGAGGGGCCTAACAGAATGATTACATCACATGTGGTACCACTCCTTCATAACCTTCCACTTGCTAAAAAACACAATGGCATATTGATCATTTAAAATATAAAAATTCAACACATGCCACAAATTGGAAACTATGCATGCATGCACAATTTTCATTTTGAAATTTCAGCGTTTGCATTGTAAAAGAAAAAATGCTTTAACAGATCACTATGAAAAAAACGACTGTATTCTGATAACTGTGTGGGGTTAATAATTGCAATTATAATATGTATTTTATCAATATCTGTTTTTATTTTGCATTTTCAGATTTCTTTCCCTCCACATTTACATACAGACCAAACTGTCCAGAAAAAGTGAGTTACAGGAGTTGGGACAAACCATGTAATACAGACAGGGGTGTTTACAACAATCCAGATTTGGGTTCACTGTTCTGACCTCCCTACATGTTTCCCTGTGTGTAACTCAACATGCAGCTAAACCCTCCTATTCTGCAATAAGCCAGATTGAATGTAATCTTGAAGCTTTATTAACAAAACAGGGTGGGGTGAAGTACATATAATCAGTATATGAAATATACAGAAAATACAATGAACAAGTAGGCTGTGAATGTCAGTAATTCTCACCAGCGATGATGCCATTAGTGGATGTAAAGAGATGTAAGTTCCAATCCAACATGTGCTCAGATAGCTGGTTCCTTCTAGCTAGTCTTTAAGGTGGAGTCTGAGCTCCAAGGATGCACCTGTTTTCTTTTCTTGACTGAAGGATAATGGGAAATATTATTAAAGCTGAACAGTTTCTAGATTTTGCAAAAACAGTAAATTTACCACCAGCTCCATCTTGTGGTCAAATCTGATATTGTAGGCAGAACAACTTAATCAATATCCTGCTGGAAGCAGAACATTCACTGCTATCATGGGTGTGAAAAAAACAGTAAGACCATAGTGCATTGCATGGCCTGAACAAGGGCCTGAAGGCTTAGAAGAGCCAATAAGGAAACTTTTGGATAAGCCACCCTACTCATTATAAAAGAGTGGGCAGAGGCTTGGCAGCTTTCTTCCCCTCTTCTCTTTTGTTAGAGTGAAGTCATTGTGTCAGTGTATTGGAAACTGTTGTAGTGAAAGAATAGGGAAAGATGAAAAACTGCATATGGAGAGAGAAAAATCAGTTAGGAACTTGACTTATGCTTTAAATCTGAATGCTAGCTTTTTGGACACCCAATCCATTGGGGATCAAGGACCACCTGAGCAGCCTTCAAGATGATTGGTGGAAAGCACAACCATTCAGGCTGCAGCTGACCAGATGCTGAGTTCAAGAGATGAGGATCTCTACTTCTCAGCTACAAAAGGAGACCATGTACTAAGCTGCAGCCAGGAGAGGACACACTGCGCACACATGCAATGTAAATGGCCGCTAGACTGCACATTATTGTGATATTTAGACCATCCAGCAAAAAGAGGTATGAGTGGCCACCAATTTTTCTGGAGAGAACCCAAACAGCCACATCTGTAATGGGAGAAACTTCACCATTTCCAGTAGAAGAAGCTCTGGTATGTACTATTTATTGGATTTAAAATTGCATATGAGGATTTTCTGAAAGTCATCCCGAAGATGAACTTATACTCTACCACTTGCTGACCGCTGCCTGCCAATATACATTGGCACAATGGCAGCGGTGGGCAAATGGGCGGTTTCCTGGCGATCGTGTTACGGAGCCGCAGAATGGGGAAGTGCCTATGTAAACAAGGCATTTCCCCGTTCTGTCTTGTGACATGACAGAGATCACTGCTCTCTGTCATCAGGAGCAGTAATCGCTGTCATGTGAGTGGAAGCCCCTCCCCCACAGTTAGAATCACTCCTTAGGACACACTTAACCCCTTGAATCGCCCCCTAGTGTTTAACCCTTTCTCTGCCATTTACACAGTAATCAGTGCAATTTTATAGCACTGATCGCTGTATAAATGACAGTGGTCCCAAAATAATGTCAAAAGTGTCCGATGTGTCCACCATAATGTTGCAGTCATGATAAAAATCACAGATAGCCGCCATTATTATTGAAAAAAAAAAAGAAGATATTTAATAATAAAAATGCCATAAAGCTATCCCCTATTTTGTAGACGCTATAACTTTTGCGCAAACCAATCAATATATGCTTATTGCAATTTTCTTTACCAAAAATATGTAGAAGAATACATATCGACCTAAACTGAGGGAAAAAAAATGTCATATCATTTTGGGGAATATTTATTATAGCAAAAAGTAAAAAATATTGCTTTTTTTTTGCAAAATTGTCGCTTTTTTTGTTTATAGTGCAAAAAGTAAAAACCGCAGAGGTGATCAAATACCCTCAAAAGAAAGCTCTATTTGTGGAAAAAAAAAGGACGTCAATTTTGCTTGGGTGCAACGTCACACAGTTGTCAGTTAAAGCGCAGTGCCGAATAGCAAAAAATGCTCTGGTCAAGAAAGGGTAACATCTTCTGGGGCTGCAGCAGTTAAGACCCTTCACATTGGGGCACATTTCAGGTGTTTCAGAGCTTAAATCGCGCCTATAATGCACTTGAAAAGTGCCTCTCATGTCTCCCCAGTGTGAAAGACCAAGTGATTTTACACTGGGGCCAGTGCGCTTGCAGGACGGGAAAAAAGGTCCTGCTTCCTTGGGGCGGCGTGGGAGTGGTGTATACAGCGCTCCGAAACCACTCCTGCCATTGAAATCAATGGACAGCGCTGCCGAAGCGCATGCAAAACGTTTAGGCAGCGATGCTTTTCGGGAGCTTTTAACCCTTTCCTCAGCTGCTAGCAGGTGTTAAAATCGCCTTGCTAGCAGCCGAAAAGTGCTGCTATAACAGCGGTAAAGCAACGAAAAAGCTAGGGGTGCTTTACCGTTAATACACCCCAGTGTGAAAGTTGCCTTACTCTAAACTAATGACCTTTTAAAGCATTTCCTATGGACAATATTGTGTAAAAAAACATTTGATAAATGGCTGAACTATCATCTGACATAAAACATTTAAACTACCACTTTTCTCCAGGGTCTCTGCTTTAGAAAAATATATAATGTTTGGAACTAATCTACAGGCCTAAAATATGCATTTAACATGTGTGCAAAAAATACAAAAATGGCTTTGGCAATGAAAGGGCTAATACACCATGTTCGAGGAGTGCTTGGTACTCCTTTTATTTGAATTTATACTGTGCGTTGGCTGCACACCCTTCTGTATTGATTGTGGGCAACAGTGCAGACAGGATAGTAAATGTTAGCAATAAAAACCTGACAAAGGGTTTTAATTCTTTCACACTGTAATCACAAGAAAAGGAAGAAAGTTTTGGCTTTAGATACACTTTAACCATTGCATGTCCAGGGGTGGTGTGAAGCTCACTAGGCCATTATCCAAAGTGTCACTTTACTTTAATGGGGGGCTTTCAACTGTATTGGAGAGATATTATCATCCAGTCACTTCCTGTGTATGCATATCATCTACTGACAGAACACTGACATTAGTAGAACTAAATGGTATAATTACAACTTAACAATAGAAGTATCCAAGAAGATATTTTTTTATGTAGGGAAAAAATAATTCCAAATACAATTTGGCAAAGTTTAACAAAATCTGATTGCTAAACATAGTATGAAAATGCAAGACACATAATTATTTAATGTAACTGTCATGCCGCGTACACACGACCAGACTTTCCGTCAGAATAGGTCTGACAGAATCATTCCTTTGGATATTCTGATCATGTGTGGGATTATCCGATCGTTTTTCTAAAAAAAATCAGACAGATTTAGAAAACTGTTCGTCTGTATGCTGGTCTGACGGACCAAATATGACGCAAGGGCAGCTATTGGCTACTGGCTATTGAACTTCCTTTTCTAGTCCCGTCGTACGTCATCACATTCAAAACGAATGGACTTTCAAATGGACTTTAGTCGTTCAGAAGTCAGTCGGAACTCTGTCAGGAAGACCGTCGACCTTTTCCTGCCGGAAAGTTCGGTCGTGTGTACACGGCATTAGGGTGCCTTCCATAACAGAGAAGTGTGTGCGCCAATGTGCAGGCTAGGAATTTCCACTAGTATTCTGCATGGGCATACTCGTTTGTGCAAAAACATGCACGAATGTCTGCGTATACAGGCGCTTGTATGCACACATCTAATTCCAGACCTGATGCCAAACACCCAAATTAAGGGTCATTTCACACCTGAACCTCAACATGTGCAATTCAGTGTGGTGCAATTTTGCAGCCTATTTATTTGAATGGGCTGCAAACCACACTGGATTGCACAAAAAGTAGTGCAGGCACTACTATTCAAAAACCCATGCACTACACTATGCAATCCACAGTACCATGCAATCTGGTGCAGGTAAAAACACAGCATTTGTAATCTGTGTTTGGGGCAGATAACAATGTATTGGCATCCGCAGCAACTTGCAAAGGCAGAAACGTGCACTGCATTCTAGCGTGAGCCAGCCCAAAAGAAAGGAGTAGTGATAGATGGTAGCTGGATGATCTTCAGCTAGTCCGTTACCTCTTCTCCTTCTATATATCCTTGTGGTTATCCTGATTTCCTGTTACTGACTCAGCCTGCCCCTGAAATTCCCTCTGTCTGATTCCTAGTTATGATTTTGGTTCATTTAGGGCCTTGTTTTAACCACGTATGACCCTGACTTTAGCTCCTGACCACTCCGTTATCGCCAACTCTACTGACCACCCATGTGTTATCTTATATTGTGCATGACCTCAGCTTGGCTCTTGAACTAGACATCGATACTCTCCATTTCTTCCCTGATGGTCATATCCTGCATCATTCCTTTATACCGCAGGTTTCAGCTATTGAGCCTCCCTTACAATGTCTCTTTATGATCCCTCTGAGACTCCCATCTCCTGGCTAGTGGGCTACCCCTCTGACCACCTCCAGGAGCAGCCACCAGTGAACTAGACTTTTCGTCTTGCACTCCCTGTCACTATCTCCAGGGGTGTTCAGGCCAGAAGAGCAAGAAAAGCCCTCTCATCACTTCAGCCTCTAACCAGGTACGTGACAGCAACAAGTAGTCAAGTGTGCAAACGTGTCCTTGTCAACATGCATCATGGCAAAGATTTCTCTCCTAAGTATACAGTAATGGCATTGGTTGCATGATGACCTAACACATTTTCAATTTTTTTTAAACTTTTGTTCATGTTTTTCTTAAGATGAGTATATCTAGTAATGGTTAGTCAAACCTGGACTTGTTCTATAATGTTGATGATGTTTTTTAGCATATTAAGCCACTTCTTCAGTTCCTAGAGGGTCAGAAAGATATTCTAGTAGTTATGTTCACACTTTAGGACACCTTAATCCATTCATCATGGAATGTGTAAATGTTGATTAGCAGGATGGGAAGTGTGCAAGTGCATTATTGGTGTCAGGAAGTCTACATAGGTATTAGAAGTTCCCCAATTTACATGGCTAAAGGTGCCAAGTGATGTCATATCGCTGGGGTAGAGATTTTATAATGTCATTATCTGTGGAAGAAAGTTGGTGATGAAGGCACCTACCCATGTTCAGGAATAGTAACATTTTGCTGTAGAACCAGTTGCCTCCTCTGACAAAATGATGCATTTCACTGCCCTCAAAAGAATGCCCCTTTTTCCTTAACCCCTTTCCGCAGGCCGCCTTCCAACCCTTTAAGGTTTCTAAATGCCGGGAGGCAGAGGCGGGCATTTGGGTTATGTGATTGGCTGTCACAGTGGTCACATGATCAGAACGCTCCCCATCGCTCGTATGCATCAGGAGCTTTCTAGTAAAATCCAGTTACTGTGCTGGGAGCGGGCAGGCAGCGCGCTCTCAGCACAGTAAGTGGTTTACACAGAGCCGCATATATGTGGCCGCTCTGTGTGAAGGCCCACATGCCGAGAGGCCGCATATGTGCATTGGATTGGCATGAAGAGGTTAAAGCAGTAGTAAACCCAAAATCAATCTTTTTAGGCCTTTTTTCCCTCTGTTTTCACCTGGTGATCTGGCCAGTAACACACCTCCTGTATTAGAGCAGCCCCCCACCCCCAACCCTGGATGAATGCGCACAGAGGTATACCAGAAAGCAGCATTGTCAGTCTAAGGGAAGGGCAGTGTTAGATGTACTAGCTGACTTAAATACACTAACAAAGTGAAGCCAAACTTCAGCTCATACTTTGTAATCTGTTACAGTAACCATTTTTGTTTCCACTTTTGCAATAAAAGTTTTACATAAATAAAAGCTGATCATTATAAGCATTGCTGCCAGTGTTAAAAGATTTGCCCCACCTCTGTAACTTGATACATCTGGAAGAGAGCTTGTTCTTTTGAAAAACAACAGATCTACTGGTTGGATCACCAGATGAAAATAAAAGAAAAAAAGACAAAAAAGAAAGCAAATGCACAAAACACATCTAAGGATCGGTAAGCTGCAATATAATAAATATTTGCTTTTGGGTTTAATAGTGTTTTAAGGTGTAGAAAGACTGCTGAGTCTTGGCCTTTATAATTTGACCTTCTATACTGGACCATTAATTTGTTGATTGGCTCTCTCCTCAATGAACTGTTCTTTTTACTCCTCATCATATTGTACTGCATATACCAAGTGTGTAGTACAGTATAGTGAGGAATGCAGCTAGTTATCCTGAAGTGCATATTTTCTACAGAGAGGACAACTGGTTAAAAAAAAACATCTATGTCAAAATAGGTCAGCCATCCCTGAACCGGGTGACAGTCTTTGTCACCATCTTTCTTCCCCATATAATGCCATTTTACAATCTCCACCCCCTGAATTGATAATAACGCAAACCTTTAGCTATGTAAATTGAGGAACTAAGACCTACACAGGCTTCCTGACACCACAAAGAGATTATATAACTAGGATAGGATGGTACCACCAATTGCAAACCTCCCATCCTGCTCTTGGACATTCATAATGTTCCATGTGTTGGATTACAGTGTCATAAGGTGTGAATATACACTATATTGTCAAAAGTATTGGAATGCCTGCCTTTACACGCAGGGTTCAGTATTGAGTTGGCCCATCCTTTGCAGCTCTAACAGCTTGAACTCTTCTGGGAAGGCTGTCCACAAGGTTTAGGAGTGTGTCTATGAGAAAGTTTGACCATGCTTTCAGAAGCGTATTTGTGAGGTTAGGCACTGATGTGGAGGAGAAAGCCTGGCTCACAGTCTCCGCTCTAATTCATCCCAAAGGTGTTCTATCGGGTTGAGTTCAGGACTCTGTGCAGGCCAGTCAAGTTCCCCCACCCCAATCTCACTCCTCCATGTCTTTATGGACCTTGCTTTGTGCACTGGTGAGCAGTCATCTTGGAACAGGAAGGGGCCATCCCCAAACTGTTCCCACAAAGTTGGGAACATAAAATGGTCTAAAATGTCGTATACTGACAACTTAAGAGTTCCCTTCCGTGTAACTAAGGGGCCAAGCCCAGCCCTTGAAAAACAACTCCACACCATAATCCTCCTCTAAATGATTTAGACCAGTGCACAAAGCAAGGTCTATAAAGACATGGATGAGTGAGTTCGGGGTGGAAGAACTTGACTGGCCTGCACGGAGTCCTACCCTCATACCTGATGGTCAAACATTTGCACTCCTAAACCTTGTGGACAGCCTTCCCAAAAGAGTTGAAGCTGTTATAGCTGCAAAGGGTGGGCCAACTCAATATTGAACCATACAGACTAAGACTAGGATGCTATTAAAATTCATGTGCATGTAATGGCAGGCATCCCAATTATTTTGACAATATAGTGTAAATGCTGGGGTGTCTTCCTGATACTCTAGTGCCCCGTGCACATGATCGAAATTTCAGCCAGCAAAAGACAGATGAGAGCTTTTCGTTGGAAAATACAATTGTGTTTATGCTCCATCTAACTTTTTCTGGCGGAATTTCGGCAGCAAAAGATTGAGAGCATGTTCTCAATTTTTCTGTCGGAAAAAGTTCCTATCTGAAAATGTGTTTGTGTGTGAATGCAATTCCGATGTGCAAAAACTCACGCATGCTCAGATTCAACTACAAGATGGAAGATATTGGCTACTGGGTATTGAACTTCTTTTTTTCTAGTCCCGTCGTACGTGTTGTACGTCGTGTGTACTGTGTTCTTGAAGGTCGGAATTTGGTGTGACCAAGTGTATGCAAGACAGCTTGAGTGAAATCCCATTGGAATTCCATCGGGAAAACCATCAGAGTTTTTCTGACCAAAATTCTGATCGTGTGTACGCGACATAAGAACTGAAGAAGTGGCTTCATAAGCTTTGAAACATCTTCAACATTACAGAACAAACTCAGCTGACTGTGACTAACTACTACTAGATATTCCATGACCTGGATAAATGAAAACCTTCACAGACACTTAGGATCAGTAGTTTGCTATATGGTAGTACAGCAGTGGTAGTAGCAGTAAAGTACAGGTAGTGGTAGTAAAGTCCACTTTTTAACTTGTACCTACAAGTATGCCTATAATAAGGCTTACCTGTAGGTACACTGAATATCTCATAAACTTGCACTCTTTAGAAGATATTCACATGGGATACAGCCAGTGACGACACCGCCACATGCATTCTGAAAGGACGACATACCCGTGCTGTACCTTCGGAACTCAGTGACGCGGCTATGACTCCCAATCGCATGTGTGGGAGTGACGTCATTGCGGCTCAGCTATTTATACAGCCAGAGTTTGCAAACCTGGAAGGAAGACCGGGTGAAGATGGAAGCCCTGGCAGTGGAGACAGTGCTCTGCTGGAGGACTTTGTTTTAAGGTAAGTATGCGATATTGTATACGATGCGACTAGCGCACTGTAACATTAACTTGCGGAAGAACATTTTTTTTGGACTTTAATGACTTTACTAGCGCTTTAAATGTATTAAATCTTACTATATTGGGTACTAGCAGAATTTTCTGTGTGTGGTATATTTTTCAAATAGGCATGTGCTAGCCTTTCTAAATGTGCACAACCAGTACTACAGACCTTGAAGTTGCACTAAACCTGATACATATTTTTGTTTTTTGTTTTGCAAAACATTTTTATTGAGAATAAGAAGAAAGTACAATTGAACTTTGAAAATGATGTAAAATCAAGAAATTAAACATACATGTAAGTCACTCTACAGAAAAAAGAAGAAACCAATAATACTTAGAACAAAGGAGTATTCGAACATACAATGAATGAACACCAGTTACATCAAGGGGGTAGATGGAAAGAAGGCCAAACAGACTAAGAGGATTCTCATTTAATCTTATGCCGCGTACACACGACTGGACTTTTCGAGGGACTAGGTTCGGCGGTCTTTCTGATTGACTTTCGGCAGAGTTCCGACGGACTTTCTGAATGAACGGACTTGGCCACACATAATCACACCAAAGTCCGACGGATTTGAACGTGATGACGTACGACCGGACTAGAATAAGGAAGTTCATAGCCAGTAGCCAATAGCTGCCCTAGCGTCAGTTTTTGTGCGTCGGACTAGCATACACACGAACGTATTTCTTGGTTCGGCGGAGTTCGGGTGAAAAAATTTAAAACATGTTCTATTTCTAAAGTTCGCCAGATTTTTGGCAAGCAAAGGTCCGATGGAGCCCACACACGATCAAATTGTCAGACGGACTGGTTCCGTCAGACCTTCGCTGTCAAAAAGTCCGGCCATGTATACGTGGCATAAGAGATAGGTTCATGCGACCAGATTGCCCAGTTATGCTTGAAGGATGCTGTAGTGTGAGAGTTGATAGCTAGCATGCGTTCAAAGGTATAATTTTGTTGGACCATAACCAGAATGTCTGAGATATTACTAGAGTCTTGTGAATTCCATGTTTTGAGAGTGAGTGTGCGAGCTGATAATAGTATGTGTGTAACTACCTGTCTAAAAGATCGGGGGATATGTGTCAATACCAATATGAAGTATGACTAAACCCTGGTTGGGTGGCCTGAGAATTCCCTTTTAGCCCTTGTACACACGGTCGGACATTCTGACAACCAAATCCGTTGGATTTTGTCCGACGGATTTTGTCCGAAACTGTTGAATACACACGGTCGGATAAAGTTGTTGGAAAATCCAATTGTATGTAACGTGATGACGTTATTTCGTTACGACGGGACTACATTCAGGCTAGTAGCCAATAGCTTTGGTCTAGGAATTTGATCTGAGTATGCGTGGCACTTTGTCCGTCGGAGTAGGCTACACATGATCGGAGTATGTATTTTACGGACAAGTTGGAAAACTTGGTCCGTCGGATACTCCGACGGAAACAGTCCGATGGAGACCACACACATTTGGATTATCCGACAAAATGGTCCGATAGGACACATTCCGCCGGAATCTCCGACCGTGTGTACAAGGGCTAAGAAAGAAAGAACTTGGAAAACTTGATTCCAAAAGCTTGTCAAGCTTGTCAAGCTTTGGCAACCCCAAAAAGCATGGAGTAGGTTACCAACCTGACCGCAGCCTCTCCAGCATAGAGGGGAGTTAACTGGAAACATTTTAGCTAACCTGTAGGGTATGAGATACCATTTATTAATTATCTTAAACATCAACTCCCAATGGTTAATGCAATGGGAAGCTTTTTGAATCTCTTGGAAGGCTACTTGTCATAGGTTCTGTGTGAAAGAGGTGCTCAGATCGGATTCCCAACGAATCAAGTTCGTTTTACAAATTTTGGTTTGATGCATGATTGCATTTGCCTAAAGCATTTGCTAAAATATTTAGCTGTATTGTAGCTCTAAGGAATAACTGAGTTATTGCTAGTTCAATGAATCTACTGTATATCCTAGATACTACCTGTGCTCTTTGGCCAGGGATTAAATTACCACAATACAAACACATGACAGAAAACTCGCATCAACATCAAAGGATTCTGGAACACAGCAAATCTAGTTTGGCAATTTTATGATTAAAGCGACAGGGGGTGCCACAGGGATTAAAGGAATGATGTCCCACAGAGATTGTAATAGTTTTCTCGTGTAATCGACCAAAGATGAAATTGTACTTATATGATATTAATTCATAGACTTTGCCTCTAGGAAACAAATGTCATTTATTTCTGAGATCCAAAGGAGAAGCCTATACACATTTACGTGATAAAGCACCTACAGTATATAGGGTTAAAGACATGCATACCTTTCATCTACGCTACTTCATTTAATAAAGTGATTTATGTACAAGCACTAAGAGTAGCTATAACATATGACTGGTATTCTGGGAAGAGAACTGTCAACAGATTTAAATGCGTATAGGAGTTTAATTTACCCCCTTTAAGGTGCAGTTTTAGGAAAAACAAGCAATCACACAAAAGTACAATGTGCAAAAGTAAAGTAATTTTTACATAATGTATTGCTTTGCCCAGTAAAACATGGCCAATAATATATCTGAAATATTGCTTTTTTATGGGAAATACCGTTACTGGATTCAAATGTTTCTAGGAATAATAATTATAGCAATATTGCATTTTACTTCACTGTGCCTTTTCTTTCTTGTTCTACAAGATTAAACTAAATTATGGGTTTTTTTTCTTCTCAGCTAGATGGAAACATTTTAGTCTTTGTACACTTGTACAAGACTAAATTCTATTGATTCTACTAACATGTAAAGAAATGAAACAAAGCTGAACTCCAGGCAAACAGCCAAATTACACAGATGAAAAAAATATGAGAACTGTTTTACCCTCCAAAGGAATTGTATTGGTGCTCATCTATTCCTGATATGTACACAGTCCAGCCCTGTCTAGACGGGAAGGGTCTCCTCATTTGTCTCTGCTGCAGTTTCATTTTCACTTTCAGGTCCCCCCACCCTTATGCCCTGTACATACGATAGGATTTTTCGACAACAAAATCCATCAGATTTTTTCCCGACGGATGTTGGCTCAAACTTGTCTTGCATACACACGGTCACACAAAGTTGGTCGGAAATTCTGAATGTCAAGAACGCGGTGATGTACAACACGTACAACGAGACGAGAAAAATGAAGTTCCATAGCCAGGGCTGCTCTTCTGCTTAATTCTGAGCATGAGTGGCACTTTGTGCTTCGGAAATGTGTACACACGATCGGAATTTCTGACAATGGATTTTGCTGTTGGAAAATTTTAGATCCAGCTCTCAAACTTTATGTGTCGGAAATTCCGATGGAAAAAGTCCGATCGAGCCTACATGCGGTCGGAACAAGCTCCGATCGCACATTTTCAGTCGGAAAATCCTATCGTGTGTACAGGGCATAAGGCTTCATGTACACTAGAAGCTTTTTTTGTGAAAGCTCCTAAACTCAACTCCATAAAAGGCTATGTGTCAATGTACGCATAGGGGTTGATTTGCTAAAACTGGAGAGTGCAAAATCTGGCGCAGCTCTGCACAGAAACCAATCAACTTCCAGGTTTTATTGTCAAAGCTTAATTGAATAAGCTGAGGTTAGAAGCTGATGGCTACCATGCACACCTGCACCAGATTCCGAATGCTCCAGTTTTAGTAAATCTGCCTCATAGGCTTTTAACAGAGTTTAGGAGCTGCTGCGGTTATGTGAGGTTCAACCTCCCTCTCTTGAATGCAGAAGAATCAGGTTCAGGAGAGGAACGTTTTGACCCCCCGTCGTGGGAAAACACAAACCGTGGCAAAATTGCGCCACATTTTTCAATTTCCCGTGGTCGCAGTAAATGACAGCCAAGTGTACATGAAGCCTTATCCTGTAACAATGAAAAAAGAAGCAGTGCTCTGGTAAGCTTATTTCTCTGTGACTCTGCTCTCCATTCCTGTCAGGATGCTCCATGCACTGTGGCACAACTGATTGGCTCCTTGTGCTGCTTCTCCCTCCCCTGTTACATCATCTACATAGAATGGAAGAGGATGATACCAAGCCAAATTCAGATACTTACCCTGCTAGTATTAAAAATATTGTTCATGATGTATTAATGATTACAGGGCTGTATTCATTTGTAGCGTTTATATCTGCATGGGGTTCAACTTTAAAATTAACTTTGATTACAAATAGCAAAAATATGTATTTTTATATATTATAAGTGAGCAATACGATAATAACTTTAAAGTGATATTAAACCCTCAGTTTTTAAAGTGTAATTCCATTCAATATGAACTAAGCCTAAACCTACCCTTACCCCCATTCTAAGCCTATTCTATCTACCTTATAAAGAAAATAAGTCTATACTTACCTGTGCTGAGGTCACTCCGGTCCAGACACATGATTGGGTCCCAGCATTGGCTTCAATGTAGAGGAGAGGTAGTGACAACGGCTACAGAGCCTGGGCAATGATGTCACTCATAGGCTTACTATGGGGCATCTGCAGTCAGCTGTCCCTCCTCTACATTGAAGCTGGTCCTTTGATCCAATCATGTGACAAGACTGGAGCGGCCTCAGCATAGGTAAGTGTGGACTTCTTTTATTTACAGGGTAGATAGAATAGGCATAGAATGGGAGTGGGAGTAAGTTTGGGCTTAGTTAGTATTTGGTTGAAATTACACTTTAAGCACTTTCAGCAGCTGATTTCATTAACGTAGTTAGTATGCAGCTTCTTCATCTTTTAATTATTATCTGTGTTTTAGTTAAAGCTGGTGCCATGACTACTGTCACAGGTTTCCTGTTTCAAGGTGACTGCTTTCTCTTGCAGTGTCCTATGGAGTCATGCAGGGAGTTTTGTCTCCCTACATTGTGTGCATCAATAGAAACACACATTCAGATAACCTTGGATGGTAAGAAACTTTCCAAATTCTCTCTACTTCTCCCCTCCAAACTAACAGACTTACTGGAGCCTACACTGTCCACTATTACCTCCTTCCTATGAAGACCAAAAGCTCAGAGAAGCAACACTGTGAGAGCAGAACCTTAATGCAACGCCGCTCCAGCTTCCCAAGTCCCATTCAATAGGCTCTGCTGAAGGGTGCAGACTGGAACCGAGTCCTTCCCTACTCAAATCATACTATAGAGGCATAGAGAGCTTTCCGGTACCCACACACCATACCAAGCCGTATGTCAGAGAGATGGTAACAACCTCAGCTCACTCCATATATGGCAAGCCCCAACTTGACTCTCCAGCCCCGGGGCTTAGTCATGGAGGTAACCTCCATGACTAAGTCCTGGGGACAGGAGGAAACATGTTGGAGCCAAGGCCTAGGCAGAGTGTGTTGAAGTTGCTACCATTTCTCTGACTTACAGTTTGGTATGGTGTGCAGTCACTGGAAAGCTTTCTACCAGTGGCGACCAGTCCAAAAGGGATGCAGGGGTGCTGCCCCCGTGGCCACACCATCTCTGTGGCCATGCACTGCGTGGGAAGCTGGACCAACAGGGCTCTACCTGGTCCGTCACCCCCTCACAGGCACATGACCACAGCCATAGCCCCAATTGGGCAGTTTTATGCTGTCCTTGGGGGGGGGGGGGGGACCCTCCCACCCTGCGATCCAAGCGAATGGCCTTTCTGCCCCGGCCAATCAGGACAGGAGACCGAAAACATGGAGCCCAGCACCAGGGGTGCCACCTGTCTATCCTGGATGTCCAGATCCACTCAGCTTTAGGGAGGACAGCAGGACCACGCTTCTCACAGCAGCTGACACTCCTACAGATGTGCTGCCAGCAGATTATATTGGCCACTGAGGAGGAGGAGACTCAGGGGAAGCCGTCGAGGAGGAATCGCTGCCTGCGACTTAGATTGGGTAAGTGCCAGGCTGGTGGGCAGAAGATCAAGTGATGGGGGGGAGCCTGGTTCGATCGACCGGGGGCAACCGATGAACCATATTCTCAAAAAATGGAGCACCAGCCGCAACTGCTCTTTATGTCTCTATACTGCGAGAGCTGGAGCCAGCAACAATGAAAGTTGTAAAGTGCTGGAATAAGAATTTTAACAAATTGTTTACTGGGAAATGTTTTTTTTCATTGTGCTTAATGTGTTAAACTAAAAAACTGAGGACTTATTACTACTTTAAGGTTGTTACTATGACCAATACTTGTGACAATATCTATAAAATCTATGATAAATGTCCATTCATGTTACAAAATCAATAAAATGGTTTATTCACCAATTCATATGTACAAAGTACTATGATCAAAATATCTGATTTAATTGCTAGCCATCAATATCATTCTAATCGTTTGACGTGATTGTCATGTCAAAAAAAGTGCATATACAGTAAGTTCAGATATGAGTGACCTTGTGATATGCAGGATGAAAAGGCTAGTATATATATATATTATGACTAATGTATCATTACATGATCTAACGTAAGACATTGCTCGTGCCCTTGAAACAGATTCTGGCTGAATGAATCTCATTATTAATACACCAGTGAACATTTCACTAAAATGATTTCTATGTTAATTTAATCAAATGTAATATATCTGCCAAGTTTTTGGGGATAGCCAAAATCTGCTAATCACCCACACTTTATAACTAAATTATCCTTGTCAAATCATCTACAATCGGCCTACTTTTTGAAAGTGACCTAACAACCATATAACTTAAATTGGAGTAAAATCTACTCCCACACCCATTCTAAGACTATTCTATCTACCCTGTAAAAGAAAAGATGTCTATACCTACCTATTCTGAAGCCACTCTGGTCTGGTCACATGATCGGGTCCCAGCGCCAGCTTCAGTGTAGAGGAGAGGCATCAACAACAGCTGCAGAGCCTGCATAATGACGTCACCCTTAGGCTTACTATGAGTCGTCCATTTTTGACTGTCCCTCCTCTACACGGAAGCCAACACTGGAAGCCAGTCATGTGAGCGGACCAGAGCGGCTTCAGAATAGGCAAGTATACACATCTTTACTTTTACACAGTAGGTCCTACAGGGTTCTTTGTAATATTACTCAGTCAAGCAGAGACCACATGGTTTGAAGATTATTGCTATTTTGATCATTTAACCTGTATGTGTATATTATACAAAATCATTTTTTTTTTACAGCCAAAATAACAGAATGTAAAATGAAGAGCCCATTAACCACTTGCCGACTGGCCTTGGAACATATACAGTGGCAGGTCGGCCCTATTGTGCAAAATGACGGACCTGTACAACATTTTGTGCAATAGACAGCATGGGTGCGTGCTGATTGGCCAGTAAAAGCAACGCAGTGCCGTATCACAAAAAAGGGCCTGGTCATTAAGGGGACGTAGTGGTTAAGATACAATAACAAAACTAGCATTTACTGCAATATTCACCTTTAGTTCAGAGATTTCCCCTTCAATACTTTTTTTCTGCCACTAGATGTCCTCATTTTGATAGCCAGCATCATTCAACCCACTTCCTCTGATCTCAGATTGTCCTGGACCCACCCTAGCCTGTAACCGGACAGTGTTACTCTGCTCTCTCTCCCTATCAGAATGCTTCTTGACACCACATGAGCTAATTGGCTCTTTGCCCTGCTTCTTCCTGCCCTGCTTCTTCTAGCCCTACTTTTACAAGTACTGACGTGGCTTATATTATAAAAAAAAAAAAAATTACATTTATTGAGTGTCTTTTATATTTGCCAGGAGTTTCACTTTAAACAACTATCGTTACAATTTTTAAAACATTTTACCAACCTAGAAGACCAAGTGAAACATGGTCCCCAAAATGCATATCTATATCTTGGATGTAGCTCCATCCCCTTTTACAGCCCAAATTTTATAGGCTGGACACAGCACTGAAGGTGTTATGCACTGTGAGGCTGCGATTGCATTCCAAAGCAAATCTGTTGGCTTTAACTAAAACTTTATGGCAAATCATAGTCAAAGTTCAAAGGCTGGTTGCCTCTTAACTTTTATAAATTGTTTAAAAAAATGCTCCTAGCAGAAGCTTTTGAGCATTTTTTTTCTGCTTCTAGAAGCAAATCGTATTATCCTATGTGTCCATGCATGCTATTTTACTCTAGAGGCGTATTTTTTTTTTGCGTTTTTGGGAGTGATTTGCCAGCAGAAAAAAAAGCTTACAGCTCCTAGAAGCTCCTAAACACTGCTAAGCACTGCACAGCGCCAGTTTCCAGCATCTTTTTTTTCTTAGTGGGCAGCCTGCCGGCATCCCTAGCAACCAGTGTCTAATGTTTGCCTTTGTCAGTCTTATCAGCTTCAGCTGATAAGACTGCAGTAATGGCCAGGTTTACGCTGCATGTGATGTCACATGGTCACATGGCGTGTAGGAGGAAGCTCTGAATGATTCTGCAGCCTCCCGGGATATCAGTGGTGTGCCATAGGAAGTCCTGATAACAGATAGACAAGCACATAGAGAGTGTGCCGTAAATCAGGGGAGATCTGGGCATGCTCAGTGACATCATTCTAAAGAACAAAAAGGATTATAACAATATTAAGAAAGTAAGGAGATATCTACAAGCAGTGTTCATTAGGGTGTTTTATGGTGATTTACATCGGACAAAGTTGTGAGGGACAGTTTACAACCACTTTAACCACTTCCCGACCAGCGCACGACGATGTACGTCGACAGAATGGCACGGGCAGGCATATTGGCGTACAGGTACGTCCAATATTCAATGCCACCCTGCCATCGGGAGCACGCTGCCGGCGGCGCGCTCCCGCGCTGGTCGGGACCCCCGTGAGTCCGGTCGCGGGACCCGCGGACTCGATCGCCGCGGGCATCCCCGCGATCGTCTCACGGAGCGGCCGAATGGAGGAAATGCAGAGTAAACAGCATTTCTCCATTCTGCCTAGCAACTAGTGATGCTGATCTCTGCTCCATGTGATTGGAGCAGAGATCAGTGTTCACTAAATTAAAGCCCAACCCCCCCACAGTTAGTAACACACCCCTAGGAACACTTAACCCCTACACTGCCACCCACTGGTTAACCCCTTCACTGCCAGTGTCATTTACACAGGAATCACTGCATTTATATAGCAGTGATTACTGTATAAATGACAATGGTCCCAAAAATGTGTCAAAAATGTCCGATGGGTCCCCCACAATGTCGCAGTCACAATAAAAATCGCTGATCGCCGCCATTACTAGTAAAAAAAAAAATAATAAAAAATAATTTATAAAAATGCTATAAAACTATCCCTATTTTGTAAACGCTATAACTTTTGCGCAAACCAATCAATAATCGCTTATTGCGATTTTTTTTTACCAAAAATATGTAGAAGAATACGTATCGGCCTAAACTGAGGGAAAAAATGTTTTTTTATATATTTTTGGGGAATATTTATTATAACAAAAAGTAAAAAATAATGCGTTTTTTTCAAAATTGTCGCTCTATTTTTGTTTATAGCGCAAAAAATAAAAACCGCAGGGGTGATCAAATACCACCAAAAGAAAGCTCTATTTGTGGGAAAAAAAGGACGTCAATTTTGTTTGGGAGCCACGTTGCACGACCGCGCAATTGTCAGTTAAAGCGACGCAGTGCCGAATCGCAAAAAGTGGTCTGGTCTTTGACCAGCAAAATGGTCCGGTCTGTAAGTGGTTAAGGAGGCTGCCAGCCACCCACTCTTTAACAAAAATGCTACCGCTCACAAACACTGCTGAAAACACTGCTAGACACCAGCAAAAAACACACATTTTTACCATTTTTATCCAGTGTTTTTCCTGCAGGTTTTGAAGCTCGTAGCGTACATGCAGAAAAAATGTCCAACACATACATCTGAGGGGAACAAGCAGAAAAAAGGATTGAGGAAATGGCGGTTTAGAAAGGAAAAAGTGGGACTTTGGAGAACAAAAAAATAGGACACTTGAATCACTGTGGGAACTTTTTGTGTAACTATAATGTGAGAAGTTTGAGAGGAAGAGGAAGTTGAAGAGCATTGTTAACGTTTATGTACATATAAAGACGGGAGTTTCAGGAGATCTGTTAATCATTTACTGAGCAAAAATCTAAATCTGGAAAACAATTTCTCTTTAAAGTATAACTAAAGGAAAACTGTTTTTACATTGAAAGTGAAAGCAAAAGAAAATGGGTTGTCCCCAAAAAAAAATAATAGAGGGGAAAACTTCCAATGGAGACATTAGTTCTGGTGACCTGGGGGGGGGGGGGAGTATTCCCTTAATTTGCAGGTACTTCCTCTTTCTTCCTGTTTTGGAATAACACAGCATTACAAATGTCATTAACATCTACAAAATGTCTCACTTCCTGTTTTGGCTATGGGACAGGAAGTGAAGTTAAATCTCCCCAATGGGACAAACACAGCAAGAGAAAAAAAAATCTGTCAGGAGTAATAACCCTCCCTTACTCCATCCAAAATGGAAGTAAAAAAAGGTTTGCCTATAGCTCTAAAAATGTTTGCCAATAGATTGCAATGTGGGCTTCCATTAAATAGTATGGCTTATTTGGGGTCTTGGTCTTGAAAAGATTAAGAAGCACATGTTTAGAAGAGTCAGCAAGCATGAGCATTCAGCCTCAGTGGGGTTGAACAAAAAAAAACCTCACAGATTCTCTCATCCACACAAACGATGTTGATTTCTCCTGCTGTGTCTTTGTATTCTGACAGTGGGGCTTCTCCCCCACCCATTCACATTAGAATACACTGATTGGCACTGCAGCCATTGGCTGCCAACAGTGATGAATGCTGGTCTTCCAGAAAGTCTGTATTGGCTAGACGACTGGGTCAGGGCATCTCCAAAACTGCAGCTATTGTGGGATGTTCCCAGTCTGCAGTGGTCAGGACCTACCAAAAGTGTTCCAAGGAAGGAAAACTGGTGGTAGGGTCATTGGTGGCCAAGGCTCAATGATGCATGTGGTGGGGTAAGGCTGGCCTGTGTAGTCTGATCGAACAGAAGAGGTATTGTAGCTCATACTGCAAAAAAAAGTTAATGCTGCCAACAGAAAGATGTCAGAACATACAGTGCATTGCAGTTTGTTGTGTATGGGCTACATAGTCGCAGAGCAGACAGGGTGCCCATGCTGACCCATGTCCACAGTCAAAAGTGGCTACAATGGGCATGTGAGCATAAGAAATGGTTTAAGGAACACAATGAGTTTGAGGTGTTGACTTGGCCTTCAGATTCTCCAGATCTCAATTCAACTGAGCATCTGTTGGTTGTGCTGGAAAAACAAGCCATACCTTACAAATTACAGGACATAAAGGGGGTCATTTACTATAGTACCCTGTGCTATATAGCGCTAATCATGCCGATATTCTCTATAGCCCTGGTGCAAAAATACTCTCAAAAACAAATTTACTATAGCTCCCTGAAAACAAATATCACAAAACCCTTACTCTTGTTAGGACCATGACTATTGCACATGGAAATAATGTTTAGAGCATGATATAATTGCCTAAATGGTATTGAAATATGCATTATATTGTTTAAAGATAACCTGCTTTTAAACTGTGAGAAAAAGCGATTATTACACATAAATACATGTGTATTTATGTGTAGGAGGGAACCACATGTGGCAGCTCAGTGGCTTAGAGGTTTGCATTTCTGCCTATCAGCATTGAGTTTCTGGGTTTGCATCACAAACATGCCACTCCATGCAAAAAGTTTTATTCTTCCTATATTGTTAAACATAACTCCTGACTCAGGGACTTCCCTAAAATATGTCTAAATGTAGTATTTATGTGTGAAAGTTCCACCACTATTGCAAATTGTGTCATGTTTTCCATGGGCAAGAACTATAATCAGCCTTAACATTTCCCCTTCACCACTAATTGCAGCATCTTAGAAATCCAAAACCCACAAAATTACTGGCTCTCTGGCCTTCCACATTACATCTGCACTGAATAACTTCTTGAACCCCTATGACTTAGGGCAGTTTGACACCAGCCTAATAACATGGAAAACAGCATGGTGGCTCACAGCCTAGAGCTTCAGCCTTGCAGTACTGGGTTTCTTGGTTTGATTCCATATCCTGCTAGCTGGCTAGAGGTTTATATGTTGTGGTGTTAAACTTTCTTTATCACCAGTGCTAACATTTTTGATGGTTTTCATATAATGAAACCCCAAGAAATCGCATTATAGATCTAGCAAGTGTGGGTTTTCACCAAATCCAGAACTGGGGTGCTTTGGGTTGTCCCCTGCTGTGTGGTGTCTCTTACATAGCCATGGGGCGGGCTCTCCGGGTAATGTCATTGGATGGCCATGCCTCAAGAATATGTAAGAGATACCACACAGCAGAGGACAGCACAGCCGAGGAAGACAGGCACAGAAGAAGAGCGGCTTTTTTTTTTATTAACGCGCAGCCGGCGGCGCAGAGGAACACAGCAGCAGGAGAGACGGCGGTAGGAGAGATGACTCAGGGAGAAGATGGCGGATGGAAAAGACAGCGGCAGGAGAGACAGCTTGGGGAGAAGATGGTGGATGGAGAAGACAGCGGCATGAGAAGATTGTGATGGGAGAGACAGCGGCAGGAGAAGATGGCGGCAGGGGAGATGGTTTGGGGAAGAAGACGTTTTTTTCACATTTTTTTGGGCAAGTTTTTGTTTTTTTAGATTCACCCTGCTGACAGTTGAGGACTCATCAGTTGTTAAGGACATGGCAGCTGGCTTTCCAGCCCCATGCGTAGCAACCAGCTATATACTGTGAAAATAAAAAACGCAAAGCTTACATCCGAATGTCTAACAGCCAATGCCATATGTGCATGGTTGGTACCATAATATTAATGCCTCAAATGCAAAACATTATTGTATAGAATGAAAATAATCAAACATTAGTAATTGTATTGTCTATGTGTGATTGTGCTCAGCTCCATAGCGTAGTAGTATGCCCTGCTATCTTCCAAGGTTCTGCCCATGGGCTCGCATACAACCGATAGCATCACCTCTTGGAAACGTGCATAGTACTCTATACTCTATACTCTATATTTAGCCAATGCACATCAGTTTGATTTATTCCATAATTTTTACTCTTCAAATGCAGGCAATGGTATGTAATTATTCAATAATATTATGGTGTGGAATTCCAAAAATCCAGCTATTCAAACATCGAGGAAAAAAACTTAATCGGTCCCCCTTCAGTACATACCAGGCCCTTTGGGTCTGGTATGGACTTTAAGGGGAACCCATGCCGAAATTAAAAAACAAATTGACATGGGGTCCCCCCCAAAATCCATACCAGACCCTTAGTTGAGCAATCAGCCTGGCAGGCCAAGAAAGGGGGCTACAAGCAAGCACCCCCTCCTCCTGAACCATCCTAGGCCATATGCCCTCTACAAAGGGGTGGTGCTTTGGAGTCCCCCCAAAGCACCTTGTCCCCATATTGATGGGGGCAAGAGCCTCTTCCCGACAACCCTGGCCACTGGTTATCCGTGTCTGCGGGTGGGGGGCTTATCGGAATCTGGAAGCCCCCTTTAACAAGGGGACACCCAGATTCCACCCCCCCATGTGAATGAGTATGGGGTACATTGTACCCCTACCCATTCACCAAAAAAGTAGTGTAATGTGACAAAAGACAATAGCCTGCTTTTGACAATTCCTTTATTAAAAATGTCTTCTTCCTCGCTTCTTCTCCTGGTCTTCTCCTTCTTCCCCTGGTCTTCCTCTGAGCCACCTCTGGTTTCTCCTTCCCAGCATCTTCCTCTGGTCTTCTCCTGCTTCCTTCGGTCTTCCTCCAGCTTTTTCTTCTCTAGCTTCTTCTTCTGGTCTTCTTCTTCTTCCTCCACTGTCGCTCCCGCCACCGACCCGCTGAACATGAAAAAAAGACCCTCCCTCAACGCTGCGGCCAGCCAATCCTTTGCTTCCATAGTGCACATCCCATATATAACTATGGGGCATGGTCACTGGATGACGTCATCCCGAGACCCCGTCCCTTGTGACATCACAGACCCATCATGCCCAGGCGGTGAAGTCACAAGAGGTGGGGTCTCTGAATGACCTCATCTGCCCCATCGGAGCTGCAGAGGACGTTTGTTTTTTGAATCTTCAGTGAGAGTGGTGGTGGAGGAAGAGAAACGAAGAATGAAGTGGGGGAAGAAGAAGTTTGAGGAATAAGGAGAAGACCGGAGGAAGACCAGAGGAAGAAGGGAGCTTCCAGATTTCGATATGACCCCGCCTGCAGACCCTGACAACCACCGGGCAAGGGGTGTCGGGAAGAGGCTCTTGTCCCCATCAAAATGGGGACAAGGTGCTTTAGGGGGACCTCAAAGCACCCTCCCAATGTAAAGGGCATGTGGCCTGGTATGGTTCAGGAGGGG
Organism: Lithobates pipiens; assembly: GCF_037356315.1. Taxonomy (NCBI): domain Eukaryota; kingdom Metazoa; phylum Chordata; class Amphibia; order Anura; family Ranidae; genus Lithobates; species Lithobates pipiens. The sequence goes on along the minus strand of NW_027507758.1, from coordinate 144,817,933 downwards.
GGGCACTGTTCTACACTTCAGCCAGATATGCTACTTTACAGGCAGACTAAGGGGACCCCCAGGCACGATATTCAAAGGAATTTTAATTTTTATTGTTTCACTTTAAGCATTATTAAAATCACTGCTCCTGAAAAAAATGTTTGTTTGTAAAAGAAAAATATTAATGGATACATGTCCCCTAGGAAAATACTCGGGTCCCCATACACTCTTTATGGCAAATAACTTGCATACAAGCCTTCAGTGAGGACTTTTGATTTTGCAGGTTTGAGCCCCATTGACTTCAACTATTCCTGCATATGCTGATCTGACAGGTGTGTTCGCCAGCAATAGTGCAATTGCCATTTGCATGTCCGCCCAGTTTCTGAGAGTTGAAGTCCTAATTGGCTTTAACTGGGTGGTATTTTCATGGACTGCAGGATCACATATTGGCGCTATAGTAAATGACCCCCGAAGTATCTGCTTTTGACAGCTTTGTGCCAGATACCACAACATACCTTCAGAGATCTAGTCCATGCCTAAACAGGTTATGATGGATGGTCATAATGTTATGGCTGATCAGTGTATACTCCCTTTGTAGAGGTAATGGGGCATATTTAATAACACTGCCTTTTTTGCAGATTAGATGTGGATAATTACTTTTCCCAGCTAAAATGGCATGTAGGGATGAGCTGAGTGTTGGAGTTGAACACCAGCTGTTCGCCCGTTCAGCGAAACCAGAACATTATGGGCCGTTCGCACCAAATTTGAGTGGAGCTCATGGCCCATAATGCACTGTGGCATCGCAGTGCATTGCTGGCTGATGATTGGCCAAGCATGCACTATGACCCGCCTGCTTGGCCAATCACAGCGCCGTCAGCGAAGAGAGCCATAATTGGCCACAGACAGGATGCCTGTGGCCAATTAGGGCTCAGGGGGGTTTAATATACGCCCCACACTATATAAGGTTGCATGCTCGGCGGCCTTGCGCAGTGTGTTGCGGCTCATAGAGAGAGATAGACGGAGAGACAGTGTGTTTATTTCCTCTGAAGCTATTACAATTACAGTCGGTGTATTGTGCCCCCTGCACAGTGTACACCTGAAGCTACCCCAATTGCTGGTGCTGTTCTGGTCCTATACCACAGGCAGCTGCAGCAGTTACAGTTGATGTATTGTGCCCCCTGAACAGTGTACACCTGAAGCTACCCCAATTGCTGGTGTTGCTCTGGTCCTATACCACAGGCAGCTGCAGCAGTTACAGTCGGTCTATTGTGCCACCTGCACAGTGTACACCTGAAGCTACCCCAATTGCTGGTGTTGTTCTGGTCCTATACCACAGACATCTGCAGCAGTTACAGTCGGTGTATTGTGCCACCTGCACAGTGTACACCCGAAGCTACCCCAATTGCTAGTTTTGTTCTGGTCCTATACCAGAGGCAGCTGCAGCAGTTACAGTTGGTATATTGTGCCACCTGCACAGTGTACACCTGAAGCTACCCCGATTGCTCATGTTATTCAGGTCCTATACCACGGGCAGCTGCAACAGTTACAGTCGGTGTATTGTGCCACCTGCACAGTGTACACCTGAAGCTACCCCAATTTCTGGTGTTGTTCTGGTCCTATACCACTGGCAGCTGCAGTAGTTACAGTCAGTGTATTGTGCCACCTGCACAGTGTACACCGGAAACTACCCCAATTACTCGTATTGTTCTGGTCCAATACCACAGGCAGCTGCAGCAGTTACAGTCGGTGTATTGTGCCACCTGCACAGTGTGCACCTAAAGCTACCCCAATTGCTGGTGTTGTTCTGGTCCTATACCACAGGCAGCTGCAGCAATTACAGTCAGTGTAACCAGTACCAGTGGCTAAGGCCCAATTTTTCAGCCCCTGTTTAACAGGGGCATGTAATTACAATTTTTGATGCAATACTTTGCAGCAGGGCTCATTCCTGTGCTCCAACAAGAGTATATGTGAGATGTTGCAGTGTCGTGGCACCAGCACCAGTGGCTAAGGCCCAATTTTTCAGCCCCTGTTCAACAATGGCATGTAATTACAATTCTTGATATAATTGTTCACAGCAGGGCGCTCCAGCGCCCACCAAGAGTCACTTTGAGGGCTTACAGTGTTAACTTGTGGCAACACCAACATCTTAGGCCCAAATTTCTACAGAGCATAGGGCAGGCCCCTGCTTTCAAACATCCAACTTACAAACGTCTCCTACTTGCAAACAGAAGGAGACAACAGGAAGTGAGATGAAATCTACCCCTGGGAAGGGAAATTCTCTCCTGTAAGAGTTGATATGGGAAAAAACATGTCTCCTCTCCACTGATGCTTTATCCCAATCCTTGTTTTACTAAAAACTCAAATTTTTCAAAAAGCATTGGTCATTGGGACAGAAAGTGAGGTGAAATCTTCTGAAGAGGTGCACAGAAGGAAAAAAAAATGTTACAGGGGAGATAACCCTTCCCTATGTTTTCAAAAAAGCTTAAACATTTTTGGAGCTACACTTTAAAAATGTACCAATTCAAAATTACAAACAGATTCTACTTAACAGTCCCTGTCTTGTTTGCACCGCCTGTATACTGCTTTTTTGAGTATATAGGGCCTGGGGCCCCACACTTTTCCTTTTTTTAATTTGGGTATGGGGTTCCCCTTAATATCCGTGCAAGACCCAAAGGGGCTGAAAATGGACAGGGGGGGGCTACCCATGCCATTTTTCTCAATGATTTTCATCCATATTGCTGGAACCAGATATTACATTAAAACCGCAAGCAGTTTTAAATGACTTTTTTTCCATTAGAAATATCATTTTGTGCAGGGACTTTCTAAACAGGGGAAACATGTGCCACTTCACAGGCATACTATAGACACCCCCCAGGCACAATATGTAATGGAATATTTCACTTTTTTTTTCACTTTATGCGTCATTAAAATCAGTGCTCCTGAAAAAGCGTCAGTTTTTAAAACTTTTTTTTGCATTGATGCATGTCCCCGGGGGCAGGAGCCGGGTCCCCAATCCCTTTTTAGGATAATAACTTGCATATTAGCCTTTAAAATTAGCACTTGATTTCGAACATTCGAGTCCCATAGATTTTAATGGGGTTCTAAAGTTTGCACAATTTTTGGGTCCGTTTGCAGGTTCTGGTGCAAACTGAACCGGGTGGTGTTTGGTTCATCCCTAATGGCATGCATAGCTGGAGTTCTAAACAGAAACCTAAACAGGGGAGTAATGGTATTCAGAAGGAGCAGCACATCATTTCTTGTCCTTTGTGATAGGAGTAGAGCTCCCATGCTTACAGCTATCGGTGAGCTCCTGGTGGAGGGGTAGAGGAGATATTGGAGGTTTTACCCTGGAATATGGTACAAGACAGTTTTTATATAAAAACCCTGAATCTGCTGATAGAAACAGCACTGCTGCTAGTGCCTGCCATGAGCTTGTTTTACTCTCTTCAGACTTTGGACATACTAGACATGTATAAATAGCTGAATGCTTTCCTTGCTCTCACTCCTTTTCTGTATTTCCAGTGCAGATGGATTTGTACTAAATTAAAACACAGCACGTGTTTGCACTGCCATAAACCTGCAATGCCATCTCAAAAACTGGGAAAGAAAAGTCAAAGGTAAAATGTATGTAAAGGGTTAAAATCCCAGTCTTATTGCTGTCTGTGTACTTTTGGAGAAATTTTCCTTCATGTCCTGTCCAGGAGACACAACGAGAAGTAAAAGGAAATCTCTGAAAGTGAGAAGAATTCCCCTCAAAGCCCTTGTACACACGGTCGGACATTCCGACAACAAAATCCGTCGGATTTTGTTCGACGGATCTGGTCCGAAACTCGTGTTGCATACACACGGTCGGACAAAGTTGTCGGAAAATCCGATCGTTCATAACGTGATGACGTTATTTAGTTACGACGGGACTACGTTCAGGCTAGTAGCCAATAGCTTTGGTCTAGGAATTTGATCTGAGCATGTGTGGCACTTTGTCCAATCGGAATTCTCTACAAACGATCAGACAAAGTCAGATCGGATCATGTTGTCGGAAAATTTTTATATCCAGCTCTCAAACTTTGTTGGTCGGACTTTCCGACGGAAAAAGTCAGATGAAGCCCACACGGTCGGAATGTCCGACCGTGTGTACAAGGGCTAAGAGTTGTCCTGGAGTTGTCCTGGAATCAGGAGTCCACATTGGAAGATTATTCCCTTATCTCTTGTTCTGGGGACAATATTAAAATGTAAGGTTTCTCCTCAATTTCTTTTTGGTGACAATGTTTACCAGCAAAATAGAAGGGTGAATAGTGATGGACGAACTTCCGACGGGACGTTTCGCGAACGCGAAACGCGAACGGACACAAACGTTCGCGAAAACGACCGTTCGCCGCGGGCTCCATTGACTTCAATGGGAGGCGAATTTCGCAAACCTTTAGGTCGAATTTGCGGCCACGGGGTAATTATTAGGGGGTAGCACGTAGTCCCACCACCTGGACAATAGCATAATACATGTATGAGGTGAATTTGGGATCGATAACTACAAGCATTTTTTTTTTATTTGGGAAATTGTTCTGACAATTCAGGACTATGGAGCTAATGAAGGCAATGGAGGAGAGGGAAGGTCAGGGACCAGGGTAGGCAAACAAGAGGGTGCAGGAGATACAGAGCACTGACAGCAGCACCGTAATACAGAGCACTGACATCAGCACCGTGACATACAGCGCTGACAGCAGCTCCGTGACATACAGCGCTGACAGCAGCTCCGTGACATACAGCGCTGACAGCAGCTCCGTGACATACAGCGCTGACAGCAGCTCCGTGACATACAGCGCTGACAGCAGCTCCGTGACATACAGCGCTGACAGCAGCACCGTGACATACAGCGCTGACAGCAGCTCCGTGACATACAGCGCTGACAGCAGCTCCGTGACATACAGCGCTGACAGCAGCTCCGTGACATACAGCACTGACAGCAGCTCCGTGACATACAGCGCTGACAGCAGCTCCGTGACATACAGCGCTGACAGCAGCACCGTGACATACAGCGCTGACAGCAGCTCCGTGACATACAGCGCTGACAGCAGCTCCGTGACATACAGCGCTGACAGCAGCTCCGTGACATACAGCGCTGACAGCAGCTCCGTGACATACAGCGCTGACAGCAGCTCCGTGACATACAGCGCTGACAGCAGCTCCGTGACATACAGCGCTGACAGCAGCTCCGTGACATACAGCGCTGACAGCAGCTCCGTGACATACAGCGCTGACAGCAGCTCCGTGACATACAGCGCTGACAGCAGCTCCGTGACATACAGCGCTGACAGCAGCACCGTAAGCAGCCCCAGGAGGAAGTCAGCACAGCACAGGGATGGTGTGATCCCCTCATAATAAGAACCCCCAGGAGGAAGTCAGCACAGCACAGGGATGGTGGGAGCCCCTCATAATAAGAACACCCAGGAGGAAGTCAGCACAGCACAGGGATGGTGGGAACCCCTCATAATAAGCAGCCCCAGTAGAAATATGACACCGCTCAACCTCTTCAAAGAGGAGGGTAGGGGCATATAGTACGGTGTGCTTTTTTGGGTCAGGGAAGTGAGCCAAATGAATTAAGAAGGTCTGTGTGCTTGATTCCAAAAATTGTTTATAGACATATACATGGTCTACTGATCACATGTGTTGAATTCCTCCGAGATCCATGCCTCATTCATTTTTAGAAATGTGAGGTAGTTAACACTGTGGTGAGCTAGGCGAGTACGCTTATCGGTCACAATCCCCCCTGCTGCGCTGAACGTCCTTTCGGACAGGACACTGGATGAGGGGCAAGCCAACAGTTCGATTGCAAATTGGGCAAGCTCTGGCCAGAGGTCAAGCCTGCCCACCCAGTAGTCTAGGGGTTCATCACTCCTCAGAGCGTCCACATCGGCCGTTAACCCAATGTAGTCGGACACCTGACGGTCTAGGCGTTCCCTGATGCTGGATCCGGATGACACCTGTCGATGGGTCGGCTGAAAGAATGACCTCATATCCGAAGTCACCAACACATCTTCAAACCGGCCTCTTCTTGCAGGCGCTGTTGGATTGGTACCCGCAAATCCTTCTCTGGGAGTGGGAATTGCTCCTCTGCCAGCGCACGCAAAAGCAGAATGCAGCATTTCTCGAAGCAAGGCCTGGAAGTGCTGCATTCTGACAGCCCTCTGCGACGGCGGTAACATTTCCGCCATTTTGTGTTTGTACCGGGGGTCTAAGTACGTTGCCACCCAGTACTGGTCCTTGACCCTCATGCTTTTTATACGGGGGTCCCTATTAAAACACTGGAGCATGAAGGCCCCCATTTGCACTAAAGTGGAAGCGGTGTGGTGGCCTGGCTCCTGCTCATCATCCAGGATAATGTCGTCCTCTTCATTCTCCTCTCCCCATCCTCGCACAACAGGGATCCCAGAAAGGTTTAAAGCATGCTCTTCTTGCTCCTGCTCATCCGCCCCGGCACCATCCTCCTCTGACTCCTCATCAGACTCCTGTTGTTGACTTGTCTCAGATAGAGTAGCCCCCCCTGGGAATTCATCCAGCATTGCGACTTCCTCATCTTCCCGCTCCTGCTCCTCCACAGCCTGATCAATGACACGACGCAATGCACGCTCCAGAAAGAAGGCATAAGGTACCATGTCACTGATGGCGCCATGGCTGCGACTGACCAGTTTGGTGATCTCCTCAAATGGCCGCAGAAGTCTGCATGTGTCGCGCATGAGCAGCCACTGGCGCGGTGAAAAAAAACCCAGCTCCCCAGAACCGTTTCTTTCGCAGAGTTCATACAGGTAGACGTTAACTGCACGTTTCTGCTGGAGCAGCCTATCAAGCATATAGAAGGTTGAGTTCCATCGCGTCGGGCAATCGCAAATAAGACGTCTGACCGGCAGATGGTGTCGCCGCTGAATGTCAGCAAGGCGAGCCATGGCCGTGTAAGATCTTCTGAAATGGGCCGAGATTTTCCTTGCCTGCCGCAAGATGTCCTGGACCCCAGGGTATTTGACAAGGAATCGCTGCACGACCAAGTTTAAGACGTGTGCCATGCACGGCACGTGCGTGATTTTGCCCTGTTTCAATGCGCTAAGCAGATTGGCACCGTTGTCACACACCACTTTACCAACTGTCAAATTGAGCGGTGTTAGCCACTCATCTGCCTGTGAACGCAAAGCTGAAAGGAGTGCCGGGCCAGTGTGGCTCTTTGCTTCCAGGCACAACAGACGCAGCACGGCATGGCAACGTCTCACCTGGCATGTGGAATAGGTTCTGGGGAGCTTGGGCGGTGCAGTGGAAGAGACGCTAGCAGCGGAAAAGGAGGAGGCAGCTGAGGAGGAGAGGGAGGAGGATGGAGTAGGAGGAGGAGAAGAAGAGTCAGGCCTGCATGCAATCCGTGGCGGTAAAACCAAATCTACACGGGTGCCACGGGTTACATGCTTGACGGCCGTCAGAAGGTTCACCCAGTGGGCAGTAAAACTGATATACCTTCCCTGCCCGTGTTTGCTAGACCACGTGTCTGTGGTCAGATGTATCTTGGCACCGACACTGTGTGCCAGAGATACATTCACTTGCCGCTGAACATGGCCATATAGCTCTGGGATGCCCTTCTCTGAGAAATACTTCCTTCCTGGGACCTTCCATTGTGGTGTTCCAATGGCCACAAATTTGCGAAAGGCCTCCGAGTCCACCAGTTTATATGGCAGTAGTTGGCGGGCTATGAGTTCTGACAAGCCAGCCGCCAACCGTTGGGCAAGAGGGTTATCCGGCGTCATCATTTTTTTACGCTCAAACATTAGGCCCACGGAAGCCTGCCTTTTTGCAGAAAAATGTGAGCTTGGCGTGATGGAAGGTGGAGTGGAGGACAATTGTGAGGAGAGAGGAGAAGGAGAAGTAGAAGACGAGGCTGGACGGTGAGAGCCTGCAGTGTGGCTTTGTGTGTTCCGTTGCTCCCACTGGGCTCGGTGATGGCTGCTCATGTGCCTTCTTAAGGCGGTCGTCCCTAGGTGAGTATTGGGCTTACCGCGACTAACGCGTTGACTGCAAAGATTGCAGATGGCAACGCTATTGTCAGCAGCGGACACGTTAAAAAAAGCCCACACTGCGGAGCCATGTGCCGGTGTCCTGGGAGCGCCAGATGTGACCGTACATGGTCGATGACTCGCTCCTGATACATTTGCAGTCTGCTTTGTCCCTGCTGTGCAATGTAAGTCATTGCTGCTTCTCCTCCCTATCTGCTGGTCCATATCTCCCTCTGAACTCCCCTCCTCTTCCTCTCTTGTGGGCACCCACGTGACATCACTAGACACGTCATCATCAACGTCACCTTCCCCACCGCTATAAGTAGAGTAGGCAGCAACACCGGGGACCAACCTCCTCCTTGGGCTGATCTGGGTACTGGCGTCAGACTGCTGAGTAGCGCTTGTTGCTACCTCCTCTTCCTGATCCAATACCAAGAGTGGCTGCGCATCAGAAATGTCCTCTTGATATGGATCGGAAAATAATTCCAGTGACTCAAGCAGAAGGTATGTGGTGGTGGTGGTGGTGGTCGTGTTGTTGGTGGTAGTGTCTTTGGGGGTGCACATAGCAGAGAGTGAAGAAGAGGGTGCAGATCGAGAGGATGAGGAGGGTGCAGAAGAGTAAGGCTGAGCGAGCCACTCAACCAAGTCTGGTGCATCCTTTAAAGTAATTGAACGCACCTTCTGCAACTTCCCACTTTGGCTCAAGCCTGTTGCTCCTGCCCTACCCCTACCACCCCTGCGGAAGGGCCTGCCTCTTCCTCTGCATGTCATTTTTTAAATGACCCTGTGACAAAACTCTTAGTCCCTATACCGCTGAAGGACTGCTGCAGTATAGGTGAGCGGTCAGCAGTGGTGCACGTCAACCCTATCTATTGTGGACCGATAGCGGTCCTTACAGAACAGCAGACTGTACCGCACTCAAGCCTATGTACCGTAGCACCCTATACCAAGTTACCAGTCCTTATAAGAACTTTTGTGGACCAAGCAGGTTGTGTATTAGTGTTTAGCAGACTGTACGTCAGTCCCTATACCGCTGAAGGACTGCTGCAGTATAGGGCAGCGGTCAGCAGTGGTGCACGTCAACCCTATCTATTGTGGACCGATAGCGGTCCTTACAGAACAGCAGACTGTACCGCACTCAAGCCTATGTACCGTAGCACCCTATACCAAGTTACCAGTCCTTATAAGAACTTTTGTGGACCAAGCAGGTTGTGTATTAGTGTTTAGCAGACTGTACGTCAGTCCCTATACCGCTGAAGGACTGCTGCAGTATAGGGCAGCGGTCAGCAGTGGTGCACGTCAACCCTATCTATTGTGGACCGATAGCGGTCCTTACAGAACAGCAGACTGTACCGCACTCAAGCCTATGTACCGTAGCACCCTATACCAAGTTACCAGTCCTTATAAGAACTTTTGTGGAACAAGCAGGTTGTGTGTTAGTGATTAGCAGACTGTACGTCAGTCCCTATACCGCTGAAGGACTGCTGCAGTATAGGTGAGCGGTCAGCAGTGGTGCACGTCAACCCTATCTATTGTGGACCGATAGCGGTCCTTACAGAACAGCAGACTGTACCGCACTCAAGCCTATGTACCGTAGCACCCTATACCAAGTTACCAGTCCTTATAAGAACTTTTGTGGACCAAGCAGGTTGTGTATTAGTGTTTAGCAGACTGTACGTCAGTCCCTATACCGCTGAAGGACTGCTGCAGTATAGGGCAGCGGTCAGCAGTGGTGCACGTCAACCCTATCTATTGTGGACCGATAGCGGTCCTTACAGAACAGCAGACTGTACCGCACTCAAGCCTATGTACCGTAGCACCCTATACCAAGTTACCAGTCCTTATAAGAACTTTTGTGGACCAAGCAGGTTGTGTATTAGTGTTTAGCAGACTGTACGTCAGTCCCTATACCGCTGAAGGACTGCTGCAGTATAGGGCAGCGGTCAGCAGTGGTGCACGTCAACCCTATCTATTGTGGACCGATAGCGGTCCTTACAGAACAGCAGACTGTACCGCACTCAAGCCTATGTACCGTAGCACCCTATACCAAGTTACCAGTCCTTATAAGAACTTTTGTGGACCAAGCAGGTTGTGTATTAGTGTTTAGCAGACTGTACGTCAGTCCCTATACCGCTGAAGGACTGCTGCAGTATAGGGCAGCGGTCAGCAGTGGTGCACGTCAACCCTATCTATTGTGGACCGATAGCGGTCCTTACAGAACAGCAGACTGTACCGCACTCAAGCCTATGTACCGTAGCACCCTATACCAAGTTACCAGTCCTTATAAGAACTTTTGTGGAACAAGCAGGTTGTGTGTTAGTGATTAGCAGACTGTACGTCAGTCCCTATACCAATGAAGGACTGCTGCAGTATAGGGCAGCGGTCAGCAGTAGTGCACGGCAACCCTATGTATTGTGGACCGATAGCGGTCCTTACAGAACAGCAGACTGTAACGCACTCAGGCCTATGTACCGTAGCACCCTATACCAAGTTACCAGTCCTTATAAGAACTTTTGTGGACCAAGCAGGTTGTGTGTTAGTGATTAGCAGACTGTACGTCAGTCCCTATACCAATGAAGGACTGCTGCAGTATAGGGCAGCGGTCAGCAGTAGTGCACGGCAACCCTATGTATTGTGGACCGATAGCGGTCCTTACAGAACAGCAGACTGTACTGCACTCAGGCCTATGTACCGTAGCACCCTATACCAAGTTACCAGTCCTTATAAAAACTTTTGTGGACCAAGCAGGTTGTGTGTTAGTGTTTAGCAGACTGTGCGTCAGTCCCTATACCGCTGAAGGACTGCTGCAGTATAGGGCAGCGGTCAGCAGTAGTGCACGGCAACCCTATGTATTGTGGACCGATAGCGGTCCTTACAGAACAGCAGACTGTAACGCACTCAGGCCTATGTACCGTAGCACCCTATACCAAGTTACCAGTCCTTATAAGAACTTTTGTGGACCAAGCAGGTTGTGTGTTAGTGATTAGCAGACTGTACGTCAGTCCCTATACCAATGAAGGACTGCTGCAGTATAGGGCAGCGGTCAGCAGTAGTGCACGGCAACCCTATGTATTGTGGACCGATAGCGGTCCTTACAGAACAGCAGACTGTACTGCACTCAGGCCTATGTACCGTAGCACCCTATACCAAGTTACCAGTCCTTATAAGAACTTTTGTGGACCAAGCAGGTTGTGTGTTAGTGATTAGCAGACTGTACGTCAGTCCCTATACCAATGAAGGACTGCTGCAGTATAGGGCAGCGGTCAGCAGTAGTGCACGGCAACCCTATGTATTGTGGACCGATAGCGGTCCTTACAGAACAGCAGACTGTACTGCACTCAGGCCTATGTACCGTAGCACCCTATACCAAGTTACCAGTCCTTATAAGAACTTTTGTGGACCAAGCAGGTTGTGTATTAGTGTTTAGCAGACTGTGCGTCAGTCCCTATACCGCTGAAGGACTGCTGCAGTATAGGGCAGCGGTCAGCAGTAGTGCACGGCAACCCTATGTATTGTGGACCGATAGCGGTCCTTACAGAACAGCAGACTGTACCGCACCCAAGCCTATGTACCGTAGCACCCTAGACAGACCAAGTTACCAGTCCTGATAAAGAGCTTTGTGGAACAAGTGAGTTGTGAATGATTAGCAGACTGCAGCAGAAGGGCAGCAGTCAAGTATAATATTCTTTCTATATTTGGAAGAAAGAATATTATACGTGTACAAGCCTATTACCGTACCACTGATACCAGTCCTGAAAAGAACCTTTGTGGAACTAATAGTAACAGCAAGTCTTTAAAATTATCCTCACTGCCTGACACACTGCTTCCTGCCTGTCCCTATACAAATTGGCAAAAAAGAGTAGGCTGGAACGATTAGCTGGAACAGCTCTTTTGTGGACCTGATAGTAACAGCTAATGATGATGATGATGATGATGATGAAGAAAGACTAATCTGGCTGAGCTGTCCCTAAAATAGCAGCATACAGCGCTCTGTCCCTTTATCTAAACTGACAAAAGAAACTCAGGCTGCTGACCTAACACCTATACCAGTCCTGAAAAGAACTTTTGTGTACCAAATAGCTAGCGTTTTCTCTGTCCCTACTCCACACAGGATCCTTTCCCTACAGTGACAGAAGAAAGAATGTAAAATGGCCACCGGATCGGGTGTATTTATAGGTTAGGGGGAATGTCCAAGTGTCCATGAGCTGTCATGTCTCAATTGGTTGTCCTGTAACACATGATAAACGTGTCACGAAAGGTTAAAGTTCTTGTATACATTAAACACGTAAGTCCGCCGGGGCGAACGACGGAAAAAGGCGTTCGAACCCGCGGACGGCGAAAGTCGGAAATTCGCCGCGAAACGACCGCCGGGCGAACCGTTCGGCCATCACTAAGGGTGAATATCCCTGTTGGGGACACAGACAGCATTTAAAACTTAACAGAGGGTCTAAAGCTGAATATACACCTTAAATTTTTTTTTAGGGGCTTTACCAGCAGGGTGAACAATATAAAAAAGCCACACAGATCCCCATATCCACATCTCTCCCACTGTGCTATTGTATTTTGACAGCAGGTACTTCCCCCCTGTCCCAATACATAGATCAGCGCAGAAGCCATTGGCTACACCCACTGAATGAATGCTGGTTTTCTAAGGACCAGCTTCTGTTGAACAGACAGTGACAGTGACATTTGGATGGTTCCTGCTGAACCAGCCAATTTTCTGTCTGTGTATACACTACTTTACCCTTCCCACTATACAAAAAAATAAAACAAAAAGTTTTGCCAGGAATAAACTTTATTATTTGCAAATGTACTTGGTATACCTCAATATTTTAAAATAGTTTCAATTGTTTATATGTAAAATTATTCTTACGCCTCCTCATGGCCACTCCCCCGATGATGTCCATGGTGACGAAATGCATTGGATTGGGCCAACGAGAGTGACGCGATCATGCCAGGCCCAGAAGTTTGATGCGCAATGTGAGGAAGGAATCAGGATCCCTGTGTTTTGATATTATATACCACTCATTTGTCATATTGGACTTGTGAGTAACACAAAATACTACACCAGGGATATGCAATAAGCGGACCTCCAGCTGTTGCAACACTACAAGTCCCATCATGCCTCTGCCTCTGGGTGTCATGCTTGTGGCTGTTAGAGTCTTGCTATGCCTCATGGGACTTGTAGTTCTGAAACAGCTGGAGGTCCGCTAATTGCATATCCCTGTACTACACCATGAGAGCTCTTTTGCTTTTCCCTTAACCTGGATGGATTCCATTTGAGCGATTATCTGGAAAGCTGCTATCTGAAGGTCTGATGATTCCCTACTACTTGGAGTGTACACAAAATCTTGTTTTGCCATCTGTTATAGGTGGTCAAACATTCTGGTAAGGTGCATATATTAACTAAAGCACTTTTGTGTGATGGAGGCTTTTTCACTTTATTTGCTAGCAGAGAAACTGCTTTGGAAGATTTGTTATTAATCTGCTGGATATTCCCTTAAAAGAGAAGTAAAGATTATTTTTATTTCAGTTTCATACTTACCTAGGTGGATGCAGCATCGGTCTGATGCTGCATCTGTCCCCCAGCGCCTCTGCACTGAGAACTGAGCTATCAAACACCGCCAATGGCTTGGTTCTCACAGCTTCCCAAGCAGAGAGCTGCTGACTGTCAATTGGCAGCTCTCCACTCTACTCCCTCCTCGTGCACTGGAGCGCTGAGCTGTAGAGGGATGGGGAACAGCCCGCTCAGGCTCTCAGCAGCTTGCTGAGAGGCAGAGATGGGTGTCAGTCCAGGCACCTGGTGGATCTAGACTCCCATTGTAGGGATTACGCGGTGCTTGGACTGATTTCTGTGATGTCAGCAAAGAGCGGCTGAAAATGGGTAACAGGAGTGCACTCCTGTGATCCGTAGGAGAAGCCCAGTAAACAAGCTTTGGCTGGACTTTTCCTTTAACTGAATTTTCAATCTGTATGGATTTATCACATGTATGAACTTTATATACCGGTAGATAATTTTTCACGTTGTTTTTAACTTCTGTGGAGTTTGTACTTTTTTCTCCTTAGATGGACAGATCTCTTCTCACGTTTTATTTTTCACTTGATTTATAAATGTTTTTTTTTTTTTTAATTTTGTTTGCTCACATATGTTTTCATCAGCACTACACATCTTTATGAATGTTTGTATAGGATTTTGTATCAAAATCGATAAGTGTTGGCAGCTATTTTATTCACTATACTTCTGAGCGCTTCCGAGTTTCTTCTTTTAAATAATTTTTTACCTAAAACCAAAGTAGATTTTTTTTGCTACTATTAATCAAAAGTATTTGTTTGCTTGGAAAAACAAAAAGTAAAATATCACAGCATTTTGGGACTAATGCCAGTAGTTATTTTTTTTCTTCTAGACTGCACATATGGCTTTTCACAAGTCTATGGTGATTCACAACATGTTACTTTTTCTGGCTTGCACACAACATGGTTTTCTTTTTTTTCTTTTATTATATGGAAGGAGCAAAAGAGAAAACAAAAGAAAATAACTAAGAAATCCCTAAATTTCTTTCCTTCTTCACATAAGTTAATCAAAATATAAAAATGGTTTGAAGCACACTAGATGCAACTCAAAGAAGCTCAAATGTAGCTCAGAAGTAGCTTAAAGTGATTCTAAAGTCTTGATTTCTTTTCTATAAAAATAACAAACATGTTATACTTACCTGCTCAGTGCAGTGGTTTTGCACAGGGCAGCCCAGATCCTCCTCTTCTCAGGTCCCTCATTGGCTCTCATGGCCCCTTCCTCCTGTCAAGTGCCCCCACAGCAAGCAGCTTGCTATGGCGCACCCGAGCCTAACTGCAGCTTCATGTGTCCATTCAAACAAGGAGGCCCGGTTCGACCCTGCCCCCTCTCCCCCTGATAGGCTAACTGACTTTGATTGACAGCAGCGGGTGCCAGTGGCACCACTGCTGTGTCTCAGCTAGTCAGGAGGAAGAGTCACGGATGGCCGAGGCACTCGTGAACATCGCTGATAGAGAGGGGGCTCAGGTAAGCTCAGGCTGAGGGTGGCTGCTGCACAAAGAAGGCTTTTTATTTTAATGCATAGATTGTATTAAGATAAAAAAAAACCTTCTGCCTTTAAAATCCTTAAACAATTAACAACAAAATGAAGAAACTTGCTAATCATAAGAAGTCCAGAGACAAGTCAACAGAAGGTCAAAGTAACTCAAATATGAATCAAAGTAACACAAAAGTGCACCACCTTTGATGTGCTGCTGAACCTCCTGCCAATGTGCATGAGCCAATATTGTGGCAGCTGTGAGAATCTAAGGTGAGGAGGCACAAGGATAAGAACTACTAAGACAAAATGAGACAAAATCACTTTCAATGTAATGATCAGAATATGAATCATCACAGCAAAAGTAAAACTTCAGCAACATTTTTTTTTTTACATTTGGAATGTGGGCAATTTAAAGCACACATTAAAGTGTTTGTAACCTGAAAAAAAAAAAAAAACATGCTCCAGTCCCCATAAGGCACAAGATATAGCACAGTGCTTTTGCCATGCCAATTGTCCCTTTCTATGCTGTACAATACCTGGCTGAATCTGTCTATTCCAGTCTCCCCTCTGTAAACTGACCACGTTTATCAAGGCTGCTGATCTCTGATAGCGTGGTTCATTTATGTGCCTCTGTTATTCAGCTCTCTCCTCAGTGTCTCTGCATCTCCCCCACTCCCTCTCCCTCTCTTCCTGTCTCTTCCCTAGTTTGTGTGAGAGCCTCTCTCTTCCCCGCCCCTCCCCTTCACTCTCCTCTCCTCCCCTCTCCTGTCATGCCTGTGTAAAAAAATAAAGTATTAATTACTTTGATCCTCTCTGTTTAGGTCCTTGTTCAGTACAGTGTGTGTGTTTTTCTAATACTGCTAAATACCTTCTTTGCAGAGCCCTGCTGTGCAGACATGTGACCTCCCTCTGCTAGTTTGCATTCATCAAAGGGAAATAGCCCCTCCCACTCTACTCACTTACTGGGGAAGGGAAGCAGACGGAGGTCACATGACAGCACAGGAAAACACACACTTTTACTGAACATTGACCTAAATCTGAGAGAATCAAAGTAATTAATACATGTGACTTTACAACCACTTTAAGCTATTGGCTACTAGCTATGAGCTTCCTTATTCTAGTCCGGTCGTATGCCATCACGTTCAAATCCGTTGGACTTTGGTGTGTTTGTGTGTGGCCAAGTCCGTTCGTTCGGAAAGTCAGACCTCGTCTGTCAAAAAGTCTGCTCCTGTGTACGTGGCATTAGAGGTATTTTAAGTACCAAAATAATTAAGAATCAAGGCCTAAATCCAATACTACAGGACTAAGAAGAATAAAGAAGGTTTGAGACTATAATTGGGCTATACTGTATGTGCATTCCTTTACCACATTTTTTGACCACTCCTTTTCATCACCCAACCACAACTTTTTAAGCTCTATTTATACTCAGTAATTTGCTATTTCTTGCCTGATTTCAGCTAGCATATTTTTGTTTTTTTTGTATAGCTTAATATGTTCTAATGCATGTTAACACGCATGTTATAAACACACCAAAGCACACAACAATGTATGAAGCAAGATGAGGCAAAACTTAACACTAAATGGATTTTATATGTTGGCTGTATTTCATGTTATGCATATAACCCAATGTCTAAAGCAATAACGGTCATTGTCACATTAAATGTTTTGTAACAAAACGAACTTTCAAAAAACAAGATTTTTTTGGGGACAGTCATTGCATTCAGAAGCACAGTGATTTTAAATCCCGTCGCTGAAGAATAGTTCAACCATTAAATCAATACCACTCCTCTTTAGTCATCGTCCTCTGCTTCCATTCAAATTATCCTGAATTGCTAAAATAATGAGGAAGTGAAAGGAAGTAAAAGCATCAGTAGGATACTGAATTTTCAAATTAAGCCACTGTGGAAAAAAAACAGTAATTACCCACAATGGCAAAGAACCTTAACTAGATTTATGTTCAGCTCTGCATATATAAAATGACCAGTGCACATAACATAGATTCTTTTTTTATTCTAGTATGTAAATTTTGGCATTGAACATAATTGTGGTTATTTACGCTTATGCCTATGATCAGAATGACATGATTAGGCTAAATGGTAATGGTGCATTTAATACAAATATTCTAACCCCCTCTGCTTTCACAGACCTCCTGATCTATTTTATCCATTAAACATCAACCCCAGCTGCTTCTTTTTTTAGGACAGCTGTGGCCTACTCTGAACAGCAGTTTTACTTCTTTGTTTATGTCTTCAATGTTGCCCACCCTTGTGCAGTGAACCCCATAATCTTCTATGAAGCTGTCTCTCTACTGTCTCCGTTCTCAGTGGTCAAAGTTTCGCCAATATATAAAAAGGAGATTCACCTCTTTTTTTTTTCTATAAATGTTTCTTCACTTACAGTCTTGGCAACAGAAATCTAGCAGAATAAATAATCCTAAAAGTTTTGAATTTCTTGGTAAGAGGGCAGGATATATACAAGCAAACCTGTACTTTGCCTAGGCAGGGCAAACAAAAGGTTTGCTTTAGTGTCTCCACTCTTCTTCAATACAAACTTACCTTTTCTTTTCTTTTCAAATGCTCTTTTTAGCCATTGGGAGTCATGCAAATTCTTGGCACTTTTGGGTATGGAGAAGCATATGAATTTAAGTGACAACACTGGCGTTTGGTGATCATCTTAATGGTGTCACCTGAGGATGGGGAAAGATTGCTCAGTACTGTAGAAACGCCAATTGGATCAACTCAGAGGTTACACAGGGCTGTCTTTCTTAGCTCTGAGTGGCTGACTGAAGGGGGGTAGAGTATAGGAAATGTCAGTATGTGCTGCTAGGAAGGCAGGCAAATTTGTTGCATGGGCAAAATACAAGTTTATTGTTTTTATTATATAAGATGATGTGAAAATAATTAAACAATTGCTGCAATCTTAATTACCATATCTACCTACAGTACACCCCTCACATTTTTATAAATATTTTATTATATCTTTACATGTGACAACACTGAAGAAATGACACTTTGCTACAATGTAAAGTAGTGAGTGTACAACTTGTATAACAGGTACATTTGCTGTCCCCTCAAAATAACTCAACACACAGCCATTAATATCTAAACCGCTGGCAACAAAAGTGAGTTCACCCCTAAATGAAAATGTCCAAATTGGGCACAAAGTGTCATTTTTTGTATGTCCACCATTATTTTCCAGAACTGCCTTAACCCTCTTGGGCATGGAGTTCACCAGAGCTTCAAAGGTTGCCACTGGAATCCTCTTCCACTCCTCCATGATAACATCACAGAGCTGGTGGATGCTAGAGACCTTGCGCTCCTGCACCTTCCATTTGAGGATGCCTCACAGATGCTCAATAGGGTTTAGGTCTGGAGACATGCTTGGCCAGTCCAATACCTTTACCCTGAGCTTCTTTAGCAAGGCAGTGGTAATCTTGGAGGTGTGTTTGGGGTCGTCATGTTGGAATACTGCCCTACTGTCCTGTGGCCCAGTCTCCAAAGGGAGGGGATCATGCTATGCCTCAGTATGTCACAGTACATGTTGGCATTCATGGTTCCCTCAATGAACTGTAGCTCCTCAGTGCCAGCAGCACTCATGCAGCCCAAGACCATGGTACTCTCAGCACCATGCTTGACTGTAGGCAAGACACACTTGTCATTGTACTCCTCACCTGGTTGCCGCCACACACGCTTGACATCATCTGAACCAAATACATTTATCTTGGTCTCATCAGACTATGGGACATGGTTCCAGTAATCCATGTCCTTGGTCTACTTGTCTTCCGCAAACTGTTTGTGGGCTTTCTTGTGCATCATCTTTAGAAGACGCTTCCTTCTGGGACGACAGCCCTGCAGGCCAATTTAATGCAGTGTGCGGCGTATGGTCTGAGCACTGACACGCTGACCTCCCATCCCTTCAACCTCTGCAATAATACTGGCAGCACTCATCCGTCTATTTCCCAAAGGCAACCTCTGGATATGACACTGAGCATGTGCACTCAACTGCTTTGGTTGACCATGGCAATGCCTGTTCTGAGTGGAATCGGACTCGTTAAACCACTGTATGGTCTTGGCCACCATGCTGCGGCTCAGTTTTAGGGTCTTGCCAATCTTCTTATAGCCTAGGGCATCTTTATGTAGAGCAACAATTCTTTTTTCAGATTCTCAGAGAGTTCTTTGCCATGAGGTGCCATGTTGAACTTCCAGTGACCAGTATGAGAGAGTAAGAGCGATAACACCAAATTTACCACACCTGCTCCCCATTCACTAACACGTTACATGACACCAGGGAGGGAAAATGGTTAATTGGGCCTAATTTGGACATATTCACCTAGGGGTGTACTCACGTTTGTTGCCAGCGGTTTAGACATTAATGGCTGTGTGCTGAGTTATTTTGAGGGGAGAGCAAATTTACACTGTTATACAAGCTGTACACTCACAACTTTACATTGTAGCAAAGTATCATTTCTTCAGTGTTGTCACATGGAAAGATATAATAACATATTTACAAAAATGTGAGGGGTGTACTCACTTTTGTGAGATACTGTATATCTAAAACATTGCAATAAACAAATTTCACTTAAGGTTTGGAATTTTCTATCTTCGTTTTTGTTACAAGCCTAACAACGGGGATGAAGGTCATGTCCAAAATCAGACGAGAATGCTGACAGATGGCTAATACAAACTGTCCAAAACCAACGTTCCTCAACTTAAATACAGATGGCTACTTGGCAATAAACTGATTAAAATCTGGAAAGACATAAGGATTCTATATATCAAACATAAGAAAAAAGATAATCTAACAGCAGTGAGTACAGGTAGTTTCCAAGCTGTTGTACACATTGATAACCTTTTCACTGATATGGTATTGTAACCTGTAAAGCAAAAATAAATAGTCTTCTAGCAGCGGAAATTGTCTTTAAATTGACTACTGTTTTAGATTGCTCTCTGGGGAGATGCATATTAGGTATAATTTGCATGATTAATGATTGCTTTGCTTTGAGTTTGTAAACAGTGATCTTGACTATACCGACCGTGACAAACCCAAAAATTCCAGAAATACAAGTAACATACTGTATATATCTTTCACAACTGGATAAATGAAAAAAAAAAAAAAAAAAAAACAATGTACTGCATGTTTTGTTGGTATAAAATAAAATAAAAGCAAGTTTTAAAATGCTGCATTAAATACCATCTGGTGCAATGTTGTATTTCAGTAATGTGATTGTTTCCAAGCATATAGATAGCATTCATTTTTGTTCTTGTTAAATGAAACCAATATTTCCCCTTATACAGTAGTTTCTAACTTAGTTTTGTTGATAGGGTGGGAAGTTTTGCTGTCTCAAAATGCCTGAGCCACCAAAAAGATAAGAGCAAGGTGAGCATACCCCTGAGAGGCCTAATTAAGAACTTATGAAACATGTATAATATGAAGGAGACCAGAAGCTAAGCTAGAACACTTTGGCATGATCAAATGTCCTATCTGTCCTGGGTATAGCTTGGAATTCATGTTTGTTCTGAAGCTAAGTCTGGGTCAGTCATTTTAGCCTTTCCCCTTTGTGTTCACTACAGGATTAAACAGATGGGAAACCAATTAAAGAAAAAAAGAACATGATCTTTGGTACACTTGATACTAAAATAAGAAGCACTACGATGAAAAGTACTTCTTTACTTTCATAAAAATAAAAAAATGTGTTTTAATAGCAAACAGCAAATGATTACAGGTTAAATAAAATAGTTAAAAACATAAAATAATACATGTAAAAAGTGGGAAAGGGTCAACTTGTGTATGAGGATATGCGTAAAAATATGTGTGTGCGTGAGTGGTAGTGCCACACAATGCTTGTACAGAGCAGATATACTGTATGTAACAGTCAATTACAATCTTTTTATTCAAGGACCAGTTAACCAGTAAACAAAGGGATGGGGAGAAGGTATCAGCCTCATTACATAATATTACACTTAGCAATACAGTTGTACACAAAATACTGTTCTTTCATATATGTATGCCTAATTAGGAAAAAATAGTATTCATAACTTATATACCATGTAAACATTTTACATAGACTAAACATAGTCTAATCTTGCTTTCCAAACCTGGGAAAAATTAAAATTACAGAGACCAATAATTTAGGGCCCTTCTCATTCAAACATATATACAGTATATTTGTAAACATTATAACCTAATAACATAATTAGTATTGTTAGACTGATAAAAAACATAATATACATTTCTAATTTGATACTAACAATGTCTACTGCTTTTAACCTTCTACTTGGGTCTGAGACTTGTATTTAGCACAAGGAATATGTATTACAAACTGGCAATATAAAATTTAGGAAGGGGTGTGGTCTGGTTCAGTTTCAAGAGGGATGCTTAATCCCAGAGCTCCTGCTCCACGAGGTCCTGCTATCTGCCCACAGAAGCCAGCACACAAATCCACCATGCGGAGCACACCTCGGCAACACGGTCGCGATCTTCCAGAGACCAAGATACACAGATAAGCCACCATATCCTGAGATATTCCAGACGTGGCCCAGGGACAACATGCTTGCATCGCAGGCCTCAGAGATGCACAACACAAATCCGGACCCACAGCCCTGCCTCCGCAAATTCTGCTCAGCCTCTGCACTGAGCCTAGCCGACCTCCGCACTGTGGCAGCAAACATAAAAAGCACACTCTGTGCGGCCATTCAGACATCCAGGCCATAGTACTGAGAGTGGAGGAAGTTGAGGAGATGCAAACCCCTCATGACGCCTCACTGTGCCAAGTGCAGCAGGTCACAGAGTCTCGTGCCATCCACCTCAGAGATATCAACCGCCACATGGAGGATCTGTATAACCGTGGCTGATGCCGCAATCTTCAGGTGAGAGGCCTCCCAGAGTCCATAGATCTAACTAGCTCACTGGCCTATTCAACGACCTCCTGGAGAGGCCCCCTGACACACCAGTTACCCTGGAATGAATACATAGACCATTACACCCGAGGGGAAGAGACACAAACCCCCCCAGAGATGTGATCTGCTGTCTCACTGACTTCCTCTTAAAAGAAGAAATTCATAGTAAAGCTAGAAATCTGATACACTCCTCAATCCAGGGCACCGAAGTAAAGATTTTCCAAGACCTCTCCAATATTACACTACAAAGGAGAAGAGAACTGAGGCCACTACTTGATGTACTAAAAGCAAGATCCATAATTTACCGCTGGAAATGTCCCTTTTGCTTGTCAGCAACTGCACACGGACACACAGCAAATCTTAGAGTACCCAAGGATTTGGAGCATTTCTGTACCACTCTGAACATCCCGCTGATCGATCTACCCGACTGGTACAGTGGATCTTTTACTTTCACTGCTTTCAACATGACACAAAAAATATTGCCTTCTCTTTTTATATGCAAGTAAATCCAAGAGCCCCGCCCCAACTTTCACTATACTCTATGTGTTACTAGTAGGAACTCCATTTCTTTAGTACAGAAGTGAGAATGAGACTCTCGCTATCCCGGGTTACTCACATCACCTGTACTTTATCCCAGAACTTATCCCAAAATCAGTCTTGGACTGCTGATCGTCACGGTTAAACTGTCATGTCCAGCTAGAAACAAACACACCCATTTGAAAAAGACCATTCCCTAATGTGAGCAATATCCTCTTATCTTTGCAATACCCATGGAGCTACTCTACAGACCCAACTCCACAAAACTCACCTCAGTATCCCCAAATACTTGGAAAGAAAGAAGAAAAGAGACCCATCCCTTATTACCCCTCACAATGCAATAGTACCTACCTTATCCAAGGCTGTCAACTACACCCCGGCTCACAGAAAGACTACTCCAATATTTCCCACTGGATAATCCCAAGCTTTTCTGTTCTAGACTAGGGATGAGCCGAACACCCCCCGGTTTGGTTCGCACCAGAACCGGCGAACAGACCTAAAATTTGTGTGAACTTTAGAACCCTATTAAAGTCTATGGGACTCAAACGTTCAAAATCAAAAGTGCTAATTTTAAAGGCTAATATGCAAGTTATTGTCCTAAAAAGGGTTTGTGGACCTGGCTCCTGCCCCAGGGGACATGTATCAATGCAAAGAAAACTTTTAAAAATTGCAGTTTTTTCAGGAGCAGTGATTTTAATAATGCTTAAAGTGAAATAAAAAAAGTGTAATATTCCTTTAAATTTCGTACCTGGAGGGTGTGTATAGTATGCCTGTAAAGGGGCGCATGTTTCCCATGCTTAGAACTGTCCCTGCACAAAGTGTCATTTCTGCAGGAAAAAGAGTAATTTAAAAGCACTCACGGCTATAATGAATTGTAACTCCCCGTAATACAGAGAACAGTCATTGAAAGTCATTGATTAAAAAAAAAAAAAATGCGTGGGGTTCCCCCCACATTCAATTACCAGGCCCTTCAGGTCTGGTATGGATATTAAGGGGAACCCCGCGTCAAATTAAAAAAAAAATTACGTGGGGTTCCCCCCAAATATCCATACCAGACACTTCCTACCTTTAACCCCCATCTTTATCTGCCCTTAACACCTTTCTAAACCAATCAGACCTCATAGGAACACGAGACTGACTCCTACTAGGAACCGTAGCCAACTACCCTCACCCACAGCGGACTCAGGAAGTTCCAGCTGATCCTTTCTTGACTCCTATTTAACAGGTGGGACTGCAGGTCCATACCCACATCCGGCTACCATAACCACCTTCACCACAACTCCTCAAACACACCCACCCCACCCTCAAAAGAGTTCTTCCATCTTCTATACCTTTCTTCTCTCCCTGCTCCAGCACTCTCCGAAGCACCCCCCCCCCCTTTTTTTCTTTTTTTTTCTCTCTTCCCTCCTTCAACTATCCAAGTCACCCTTTCTTCTTTCCCTCCCCAAACAAGTAACTACTCTAGACATACCAATCCTAATTCACCATGGCCTTACCTAAAACCAAGTCTAAAAACCCCACCCTCAAGCTGATCTCTTTAAATGCCAAAAGCCTAAACATACCAGAGAAGCGCTCACAAGTCCTATCCAGTATGCGGAGCATGAAGCCAGATATAGTCTTCCTACATGAGACTCACTTTTGCGCAAAAGTTGTCCCCAAACTGTCACGTACCTGAAGGGAGACTGAAATTACGAGGTTGGTCACTCTTGTATCTCCAGTCCAGGTCCCGCTGAGAGTGGAACAGAAGGAGCCAAAGGACAGGAGGCACACAAGGTCCCCTGTGCACACTCGCGCATGCTTACCAGCGCACTCTGGGCAATGTCCACTGGTTTCCTTACATTGCCCCCCTTAAGGGCAGCCTCCGAATGCCCACTAAGGATTTCTTCTCAGGATGGAGGCGAATATAGGCTTGAACCAGTTGTGGAGAGTGCACATTGGAGAAGGGTTCCCAAGAATTGTCCTCAGGAATGCGTGCATGGTTGCAAAGGCAGAATCCACAAAACAGCTACAGGCCCCAGAGTCCACAATGGCAGAAACTGTAATAGTCTTTCCGATTAACTGAAGGGAAACTGGCAGCATGGTGTGGTATTGACTGGAACTTAGTGCTTAGTGCAGAGACTGTAACTTAGTGCTTAGTGCAGAGAACCATTCAGGCAAGGGTACCCTGGGTTCAGGAAGGTAAGATAGTTCAGCTTGGGAAAAAGTCATGGTTTGAGCAAAGGAATCCTTGATTCTTGGATGCTCGGAAGTGGGGGTAAAGCTGGATGTATACTGAAGTTGGTTATGGATGCGGGAAAAGTCCATAACCAACCCTTGCACTACGTGGGAGAGGGCAGTTACAGTCTGGCAGAGGGTTGACAGCAGAGAGACCTCCCTTTCAGACTCCATTACTGGCTGACTGGTACTGTCACATACCTGAAGGGAGACTGAAATGACGAGGGCGGCCTCTTTTGTATCTCAAGCCAAGTCCAGGTCCCGCTGAGAGTGGAACAGAAGGAGCCAAAGGACAGGAGGCACACGAATGCCTGCAGATAGAGAACCAGCATCCTGTAGCAGGAAGTCACAGCTGGTTGCAGGACTGAGGTTGCAGAGCAGGAAGTTACAGCTGGTCGCAGGACTGTATTTGCAGAGCAGGAAGTCGCAGCTGGTCGCAGGACTGTAGTTGCAGACACTTGGGTAGTAATTCTGGGCCAAGCAGAGCACCAGAACAAGGTCACAGGGATATCCGTATTCGTCAACAGGCGGGCAGCAGGGTACCGGAACATCAGGCAGAGGTGGGTCAGATGGGAAGCCGGGTTTGTCAACAGGCATTCAGCAGGGTACTGGAACATCGGACAGAGATGGGTCAGATGGGAAGCCGGGATCAGGAACCAGAGATTAGGTATAGCAGAGTTCAGAGCGGGGTCAACAGGAGCCAAGGTTAGCAACAGGAAATCAAACAGATAAACGCAGGTTTCAGAGTAACAGGAACGCAGCTGAAGACCAGTCAGCACCGATCAGTTGCTGGGGCCCCCCTTAACCAGGCCGTCTGGCACCAACTGGCACTAAGGCACGCTCCTGTGCATGTACGCTGCACACACGCAATAAGTGTGCATGGGTATCTGTGGTCCCTTGTGCACGCGCATGCGCACCAGCACGCGCCGGGCGATGTCCACTACACAAACACACTATCAAACAATTACTACGCCCAAAGCTACCAATTTCGTATCCCGTAATACAGAGAACACTCATTGAGTGTTCTCTGTATTACGGGAGCCGACAATTCATTATAGCCACAAGTGATTTTAAAAGACTTTTTTTCCTGCAGAAATTACACTTTGTGCAGGGACAGTTCTAAGCGCGGGAAACATGTGCCCCTTCACAGGCATACTTTAGACACCCCCCAGGTATGAAATTTGTGTAATATTACACTTTTACTGTTTCACTTTAATCATTATTAAAATCACTGCTCCTGAAAAAATTGACGTTTTTAAAACTTTTTTTTGCATTGATCCATGTCCCCTGGGACAGGACCCAGGTCCCCAAACACTTTTTAGGACAGTAACTTGCATATTAGCCTTTAAAATGAGCACTTTAGATTTCTCCCATAAACTTGTACAGGGTGTTCCGGCTTTTCGAATTTGCCGCGAACAGCCCAAATTTTTTACTGTTCGCTGAACAGGCGAACAGGCAATGTTCGAGTTGAACATGAGTTCGACTCGAACTCGAAGCTCATCCCTAGAGGCTAGGGACAACACCATAAAATACATTGTCAGACCAAAAAGGTGTCTTTCTTTCCCTAGATGTGGAGAAGGCCTTTGACAGGGTGGTGTGGGACTACATTAAAGCTTATGCTCTTACAGACCATGGACATAGGTCCATATATGCTAAACCTCATTCTATCATTATACACCAATCCCTCAGTCAAGATTCAAGTTAATAAAACCCTGTTGATTGCCTTCTCCATCTACAAAGGGACAAGACAAGGCTGCCCCTATCCCTTTTTGCACTTACCCTTGAACCTTGTCTCTGCTGCATAAGACACAACCCTGACATTTAAGGGATCCAAGCCAGCAATAAAGAATTCAAACTCACTGCCTTCAGTGATGATATTTTATTATTTCTCACGAAACCACTTACCACACTTCTAGTCCTACTAGAGGAATTACAGCACTTTAAACTACTCTCCACTCTCAAAATAAACTTTTCTAAGTCCTTTGCCATTAATATATCTTTACCACAACACTTGGTTGACCAATACAAAGATACCTTCCCATTCCACTGGAAATCAGATACAATCACATACCTAGGCATACAACTTCCTGCCAAATTATCGGACTTATACGTGAAAAACTACATACCAATGATGTATAGAATGCTATACATCATGCAGACAGTACCTATACACATATCACCGGCCTTTTTCAAAACCTATAGAAGCCTCTGCTCAAAATTTCTCTGGGTAGAACATAAACCTAGGATCAGCTACACTCAACTCTCTTTACCCAAACACCTAGGGGGGATAGGTCTCGCGGATCTTCTAAAGTACTACAAAGCCATGCACTTGACCACAATAATTGACTGGAATATACACGCACCCAACAAAGACTGGGTCAGTCTAGAAGCATCTTTCACAGGCCCTCCCCATAAGTCTTTGCCCCCACCCTCTAATCGGGCCTACTATACAATGCTTCTGCAAAGTGTGTAAACATACCGCCTTACTTATCAAATGATCAAATCTTAGCCCACCACTTTTGCAATCGAGGGAAGCTTCAACCCGTCTCTCACCTATCCACCCTAATGGACAAACCCCCTATCCCCCCGTGGACATACCTGGTGATCTCACATTACCTAGGATCCTTAGACAAAAACTCTTCCTATTCAAGACAGCTCTGTACACAAAAATCCCCTCATATTCACCATCTATTCTCTTCTCTTCACGTAATATCACCCCAACAACCCCACAGCCTGTAAGGCATGGGGAATGGACATATCCTTAACACCAGAAGATTGGGAACAAATTTACCTTAATATCCATAAGGGCTCTATTAATGTTTCCACGCAAGAAAATGGACACAAAGTCCAATTGCTTTGGTATCGCACACCAGCCCTACTACATCAATTTAAGCCAACAATCCCGGAAGTATGCTGGAGATGTCACAATGAACATGGCACGCTGTGACACATCTGGTGAGCCTGCCCACGTATCCAAACCTTCTGGAAGGTAGTACGCCACATTACCGCTCAGGTAACATCCTATGACTTGGAATTATCTCCAGCTCAGTTTCTTCTACGCCATTCACCTCTACCACACAAATCCTACCACAAATGACTAGCAATGCACCTGATTAATGCAGCAAAGCAATGTATCCCGTGTACATTGTAAATCTCCCAGCACTCAATCAATTAATGAATGCTTTAGTAGTATTAAAAGAATTGCTAAAATGGAAGAACTGATTTACATTGCACGTGATATTTCTAAAAAAATCGGGACCAAATGGGTGTGCTGAATACACTTCCAGACAACAGCGGACTTCTCCCGACTAAATACTCTAACTACTTAAATATTAGAGTTATCGTACTCTATAAATTATTTTGCAGAAGAGACATACACCCCTCTCATTATCTAAAACTGGAGACCTACAATCCCAATCCCTTAAGGACCACCTCATCCGTGCAACAATTTAGTTTCTGATGGAACTATACGCAAATAATCAATCCCTGGGGAGGAAAGTAAGAGACGACTAACCTCAATACCCTACACCACCCCCCTTTTTATTTTATTTTTATTTTTTTTCCCCTCCTTCTCTCTCCCCCATCCTCTTTTTCTCTCCTCTTCCCCCTCCCACCACTTTCTCTTCCCTTACCTGTCCGATATCTCATGATCCCACCAAGCAATCACTGATAAAATACCTTGCATATTCCATATAAGATTCTCTCACCGCCGTACACCACATATACCCTGACAACAGAAAAAACCCTCCTCCTAGTGAGAGCCAACTCAGGCTTCATTAGACTTCCACATACACGTTATTCTCTCAAAGATAATGGGCTATGATATATCCTATTACACTTAAGTAAGACAACATAACAGTACTACCCAGGATGCTTGACCAAAATATTGCCTTGTAGACGAGAGACAGGACTTGACACTAGATCTACTGATTAGGTTTATCCATGGTCGATTGGATTATGACTGTACTTTTTCCTTGTTCTACCTATTGTTATTGTATAATTTCTGTTCGAACTACTTATACAATACTTTATTTTATTTCATAAATAAAAAAACATTTGTGAACAAAAAAAAAATCTATTAATCTCTAGTTTGTTACAGGTTACATAGCTGTGAGCTTTCTACATCGTCCTGTTCTTGTGCCTGCAGTTTAAAGTGGAATTTTGACCCATTTTTGCATTTAAATCTTCTGCCCTTTTTAATTTAACTTTGGATACTAATTTTTTTTTTTTTTCTGACAGCAAATACCTTATACAGCACACTTCCTGTTTATTTTCTGGTAAAAAGCTTAGGCTTATTATGTCATGCATTGCTCTCTCTCACTCTCCTGAGAGTTTTCCAGGTAGGGGGGGTGAGCCATACGAGGACAAATGAGAGCTGCAGAGCTGGAGGTGTACATCTATGTGTCTGTGTAAATCCAGGAAGTGAACAGACAGCAGCTTCAGCTGCCCAAATTTAAAATGGTTGCACCCAGACACCGTGGAGGGAGATTTCTCCTGCATATTTGGCAAGTACAGAATCACAGTATATATAAAATAATATGCAAAGTAGTTGAAGAGAAGCTTCAAGATGGCAAAGATGTTTTTATTACACATTATGTGAGCAGACTTCAGTTCCTCTTTAATCTATGTCCTGATATGAGGACTTCATTAGAGATATTACCTTCTGCCACCATTCCAATAATTCATTTATTTCCTAAAATACCAAAACTCACATTTCCAGATAGCCTATTAATTCTACAGTGATGTACAATAGAGTATATTCTTCCAGAATATAATATGCTAATCTGAAATATACTACATGATATCAGAAGATTAGATGACTTAACCACATAGTATTTTAAAATAGATTTCAACATGCAGCCAGGTATTTAATGGAAAATGTCTGAACTCTAAGTAAGCCGAGGAGATTATACTTTTTTATTAAAAAGAACATTTGCAAACAAAAATATATCAGAGACATGAAGTTGTATCTTTTAATCAGAGTACAGAATCTGCCAAAGATAAGCATGTTACAAACAGTAGTAAAAGTTAACAGAAAACCACAAGTGAATAAAACAAGAGTGAACATAAGTACAATCTACCTAACCATTCAACTTCTTACTCTAAATGTGATGGACAAACAAGGAAAAGGCGCATTTGCTGGTAGAGTAGAAAAAAAAATCAGCATTAATAGTCTCAATTGTTATTAAAAAAAGTCCATACTTCAGTGGGGACTGTAGAATATAGATGTCCAGCCACTTAGGGAAAGCCTCACATAAGGAGCGGAAGCAGTCTCCGAGTTTTTAATAGAAAGAAAGAGAAAAACATAGAGGCACCTTTAAGTGTAGATGTTATGGTAAAAATTATTATAAAAGCAGTAGCAATTAGCAACTTACATAGACAGATTCCTTGAGAATATGTATGCAATGCATCGGGAGGGACCTATTCACTGATGTCATCATTGGCGCATCCTCGTGGTAAGAGCGGCGGCAATCTTTTGTGAGTTTTGTTTGGACATGTTTATTTGTATGCTGCAGAATTTTATGTACCCTTTAATTTAAATAATTTCTACACTATATGAGCATCATATGGCTCCTGAGGGTGAGCTTTTTTGCACAGTATCTGTTCCCATTTGGAGTCCATCAAGTGATCTCTATACCTGAACATGATGTCACCATGCTTCATACTAGCGGTTCAAGACCTGTTATGATTTGCCATCTGGTGAGTGTTTAGATTGGTAGAGGGACACCACGATGGGCCAAAATTCCTCCAGGACGCTGTAAAAGCCTCATTGCACGTTATCGCAAACGCTTGGTTGCAGTTGTTGCTGCTAAGGGTGGCCCAACCAGTTATTAGGTTTAGGGGGCAATCACTTTTTCACACAGGGCCATGATGGTTTGGATTTTTTTTTCACCTTTAATAATAAACACCTTCATTTACAAATTGCATTTTGTGTTTACTTGTGTTGTCCTTGACTATTGTTTAAATTGGTTTGATGTTCCGAAACACTTAAGTGTGACAAACATGCAAAGGAACAGGAAATGAGGAAGGGAGCAAACACTTTTTCACACCACTGTATGTCATAAAATGCATAGTAACTTTTTTTATTTCTTCTCTCTCTTTAGTATATGTTACATCAATTACCATTCCCTTTTCCAGTTCTTCAACTATTAAATCATATAAAGGTTTAGGTGGGAGTGGTCTCTTGCCTTAATGTGTTTCACACTTAAGCTTCTTTAGGAGGGTAGAAGAAGGTTGATATTGCACATTTGGCCTTTTAGATATAACATGGTAGATTTGCAGACCAGTAATGCTCCCTGGGGGAACAATGAAATGTCTGGGATATTTTAAGGAAACCCAAGGTAGGTGAGCATGCCCAATGGTTCTACTGTATTATATGCTAGTGTAAATCATAGACTAGCCTAGTACCACATCACTCCAGCTGGTGCATTTATACATATCGGCACTATTGTTGCAGCAGAACAGCCACTTACCAGTGATATCAGTAAATACATAGCACTCAACATCTCTAAAATTCTATCCCTACAGCATTTTAATGGGCTCCCACTTGACTCTGCCACCAGAATATTGCCACAGACTCCACTCCACTCCATTGGACAACCAATGATTATTTGAATTTTCCATTTCAGCTACATTGTTTAACTAGGACTATTGAAGGGTAGTCCATGGCAGTTTTCTGGTGGCAGAACTGCGTATATTATAATACTGCCTTTTACAATTTAAAGGTTGATCAAGCCTTAGGGTCATATGGAAATGCCAAATGGATTTCTAATGGATATAAAAGGTTACCAGTAATGGCAGAGGGTCAGAAAGTAATCCCACCATTTTGTTCTACACAAATAAGAATGCCACACTTATTCTGAATGCAAAAGTACATATCAAACTTCAGCATTTACTGGGATATGATATGGTTGAAAAAAAGAGGAATTCATAGCAAAGTTATCTAAAGTTTTTGAAAATGTTAGTGTTCCAACCAAACACATTCATGTGGACAAATCAGTTAGTCCATTATACATGGCTATATAAATGTCACAATGGATAATATAAAGCAAACACTGGCAGAGCACACAATGGGTAAAATGTCTTGATAAAACAAAATTGAAATTGTGGGGGCTGAAAAATGAACTATTCACAGATAGGTTGGATACCACAGACTCCAGCCCCATGCAGCAGTTCCAATTTACAGGCACCAAGGAGGTGAAACTGCCATACAAAGTGGCAGCATAGGAACCTGCTTAAAATATCATTTACTTAGTCCTTAGGTCCATAAATCCAGGTGGTCACGATAGTATATGTGGCTCCCAGTTTGACCAAGCTTTAAAGTGCATATCAAGCTATTTTATTTTCTAGTTTTAGAGACAGTTTGAAAGTATTAGAACCCTGTTTTCCTGTTAGAGAGATTTTCTACCACTTCTAGTACTGCACACAATGGTTTTACCAGATAGAAAGTGAGAAAAAATCTGAAACAGGAACACAGACCAAAATAAAAATTTGATAGACGTTACAGCCTTCATCTACTATACTAAGTATCTATACTATATCTATCTCTATTACTGTTGGAGCGTTCTCTATCAGCAGGACAGGACTTCTCTAACGGAGTCCCAGACACCAGTAAAAACCTGACAGTAGTTCTACGCCTTTCCCCTCTCTATCCAAAACATTTATCTTAACTTACAGTTATGTTTAAAAAAGACCCCTTTGCCAGTACTTAGTTGAATAATTATATAGTCATGTTTTAAAAAGATACATTTCCATCAAATGTACCAAAATTATACAAAAATACGTTTATTAAAAACCCACATCTTTAGAACCTGAATCCGGCATATAATTCAGAGGAAGGCAAAAACAAAGCAAAAAAACTATTAAACTGTCCTCCAATTTGCCCCAAAAGGAAAAAATATCTTTCCCGATCTCTTAAGGTAGTATGATGCTCCCCGGATTAACAGTCTACAGTATTTTTTAGGAAAGTGATTTTAAATAGATCAAAAGACAGTATTTTCCAGGCTCATACCTGAGGATGTCTGTAATCCAAACAAATCTTTGCGATTTTAGATGAGAAAATCGGCTGCTGGCAAGTCAGTCTAGTTGCTACAATTTGGAAATATATCTATAGGGAAGTTTTTTCAGCAAAAAAATCTGATTATTTAGAGATATTAAAAGCATCCAACAGCAAATGACATGATAAGAGCTGCATTACAAAAACAGGAGCATGATGAAATTCTGTGCAAAATTGTGGCATGTGTCCCCCAAAAAAATCAATATCAAGGTAAATTGGTCAAAGGGCCAGCAGTAATATAAAATAATTATTCTGTGATATCCTGTAATAACCTACTTTGTATTATAAACATGTAACTCCAATCAATTACATTGTATTTATATTTTAGTCCACATGCAATTATAGAATTAAATTTTGCTACGGTTCACATATAAAGAAATACCATAATTATTAACCAAAGAAATCTAGTAAACTTTAACAAATAAGACATGCAAAAAAAATGTGAATGAAGTTTACATTTTACCTTATGATCAACTCAATAATGCTTTATAAGGTACTAGTATTAATATAATGTAAAAAACAATGAATTTTGAAGGAGCCAGCCATTGGGTGGCAGACTCAAATGACAAGTATCTGGGACATGCAAATGGCCATTCAATGAATATACAGTATATCATGTACTCACTGTAAGGGCAATTGATATTTGAATAATAAGATACTGGTCTCAGCACTGGAAAAATGAAAATGTTATCTGGCAGTTATAGCTACGGTAAATAAACTTTATCGAATTAAAATAACAGTGTGTCAAGCTATTTTTGATATAACTGTTTAAGAATATTACACAGTTAAAGAGAAATGTAGGTAATAGATTCAAGCAATCAATATGCCACTACCAAATTAACACAGCAAATGTCATAAAATCAAAAGGTTCACTCAAATTGTCTTAATCTGAGTTCTACATAATCATCTAAAAGGGTCAAAAGGAGAGCATCAGGAGTGTATTTCTTGAAGATTGTGCTTCACAACTTCTTCCTTTTCTGCTTCCTTCATCGCCAATCACATTCAGGCTTTTAATACAGTTCTAAATTTTACTGGTGGCATTGAGACACATGTATAATTATAAAAAGGTATCAATATCCTTAAGGATAATAGGCTATTCACTCTGCAAGGGAATTTTCCCCTAGCTTAGTAAATTCTTTGAATTTTCACCAGATTCACTAAGCGAAATGAAAATTTCCTTGCAAAGTGATCAGCCCATTTGCCTTCAAAATAGTCCGGTTCAGCAGGGACCAGCGTAAATTCGACCCATCTATGGCCGTTCCTGTTCAAGAGGAGTCAATCTAATGATTAACTTCTCCTGAATGGGACTGATAGTAAATTTTCATGTGATCAGCACATGCAGCCAATGGACTGCAGACCTCATCATCGTTTTCTGACAATGAAGGAGATCTAACTGGCAGAGTAGAATAGTGCAGCGGGCAGGATTCCTGCATTCACCTCAATTGTGTGTGTAGCACTGACCCCAGAAGGAGCGGCTGATTTAATTGGGCTTACTGTTACCTTCTTGACCTTGTGTGTGTCTAGGGGTTCCCTGAGGTAGATGGCCCAAGAACTGTAGAAACTGACACCAGATCCACTTAGAGGGATTTTTATTTGCAAAAATAGTTAACGAACACAGTCTCTCAACATAGGGTTAGAGGGCTTAGGTAGGAAAGTCCAGGTACTTAGTGCTAAGCCAAATAGGAAAAGTCTCCCATTAGGAAATCCAGAGAATAGCCATTCACAACTGGATCCTCACTCTTATCGGATAGTCCTCCTCTCACCAGGCCTAGCAGCCAACAGGGTTTTTCAATCAGATACAGTTTCTGCCACAGACTTGTTGTAGAACACTTGGTCAAAGTCTTTGCCACAGACTTGTTGTAAAACACTTGAACAGAACTGAAAGCTGTAGACAACTCAGAGAACCCTCATGTGGTACCAGTGTCTTGCAGCCGGTCCGATGATACCACACGAGACTAGGTTCACTTGTGGGTCTTTCAACTTATCCAGGCTCTTGCTGAGAAGCCAACCTTTGCGTGGCATTCTACCAAAGAGTCCTCCCCTGGATACCTTCACAGTTGCTGGGCCTCTCCACAAAACCGAGACGGCACCGGACACCCTCTGAATCCTTCTTTCAGTTTCTTTGCCTCAGGCTAGCCAGCCTCGAGACTTGTAGTCGGGTGGATCTGCACCCCAGCCCATGAGAGCCCTAGGGGCTGGTCAGGAGGACCAGGACCAAACAACCAGAAAGCACTTCTGGACAGGAACCCCAAAGCACCTTAAGTACCCTGTCCCAGAATGCACAGCAAGAGTGACACTCCCACTGGGCTGGTTCCAAGAGAGTAAACCCTTAATGCACCCAACTAGACTGCGTTCTTGACCCTGCCAGGGATGACAGCGCCACCTATGGTCAGGCAGAACACCATGAAGTCCAGCCAGACTGGTACTGAGGTCAAAATGTAGAGTAATTAAACCCAAAACCAAACTGCGGTTCCAGGAAAAGTTAAATGACAAAACACATAGCGCGTGCTCTTCAGGAGTCGGCGCTACATGTGTATGGGGGAATCCGTTTTTTTTTTTTCAATCATCCTGCTGGCTGATCAAAGAAAAATGATCCATGTATGGCCAATTTAACATGTGAAATATGTGTAAAATAAATGCAGCGCTAATGAGTGGTCTCAGCATAAACTGAGGTCGAAAAATGTGCCAAGTTTACACTGTGATATGCAGCGCAAACAGTGGAGAAACAAAATCAACACATGTAGTTACAAACACATTGATTGTAGTGAACTAGTGTGAAAAAATAAAACTTAAATAAAAGGACACTTTGTACTCAAATATAGTGAGTACATAACATAACACCAATGAGTGAAACAGTCTATTGCAGCCAACAAAGCAAATAGGCAATATAACAGTGAAAAGTAAATCAAAATCCATTGGAGAATAAACTACTCATCATGTGACTTGAAGTGAAGAAAAATTGCAGATAGATGATCCACCACCAATAAGTAGAAGGCTTACCAAAACGATTGAACTCAAACAGGCATACGCCTAATGTCAATATTGTGGTGTAATGCACCAGGAAAAAACAGCCACAGCAAACACGAACTCCGGTTTGGAGATATGCTTCAATGGCCCCTCTCAGTGACTCTCCAGACGTTAGCCTACAATAGGGTTTTTTTGAGGGGGGGGGGGGGGGGGGGGGGGCAGAAGAATGGTTGCTCCCAATAGTGTGGTTATAAGAAAAGAAGAAGAAAGGGGCACATAGTGTAATTTAGTTTAAAAAAAAACGCTTATTTAATGGACAAAAGGAACACTGACATTTTTGAAGATAAAAAATGCTTGATATAAAATATGACACAGTGGCAGCAGCAGAGCCCGTTCTGATACGTTTCGTCTAATAAGACATCATCTGGGGGTGTAAATAGTCAATGTAGATAATTTCCTTTGCCCTGGCTGATTTAAATTATTAGGCTATTTATTTTCTCTCTATTAGTGAGTTTACATGTAGTGCATCTATTACAGCTGAAAAACCCTGACCATTATATCAGTGTGTTTTAACCACATGAAGAAAACTCTCATAGGATTGTCACTGTATAGTAAGGTCAGAGGCCCCTATATCTGACACTCTCAGAAGTGTACATTTTGAAGGATTGACACAAAAATATGTCTGATGACTGCAGTTACATCACTGAAGTGGGCAGTGTTACTGTAAATACTGCTACAACAGATTTCCTTTCTGCCTTTACTTTGATTACAAGGTGGTGACAGGGTCTCTTTAATCACTTCATATAATCACTTTCTTAGGCCATTTTAAAAATGCCATGAACTTGAAGTGGTTAAACAAGATGGAACTGATGACCCGTTAGTTTAACTTCTATAGTCGGGATGATACTGGAGAGTTTAATAAAAGACCACGTATCCTTTGATTTTCAAAAAGAGTTTGACATAGTTCCCCACAAACGGCTAATGTGTAGGGTAAAGTCTACCGAATAGGAAAGATCAGTTTGTAAATAGATAGAAAACTGGCTGAAAAGACAGAATAGTGGTTAATGATTCTTTGCCCTTGTACACACGGTCGGACATTCCGACAACCAAATCTGTCGGATTTTGTCCGATGGATTTTGTCCGAAACTGGTGTTGCATACACACGGTTGGACAAAGTTGTCGGAAAATCTGATTGTTCGTAACGTGATGACGTTATTTAGTTACGACGGGACTACGTTCAGGCTAGTAGCCAATATCTTTGGTCTAGGAATTTGATCTGAGCATGCGTGGCACTTTGTCTGATCGGAATTCTCTACAAACGATCGGACAAAGTCTGATTGGATCATGTTGTCAGAAAATTTTATAGCCCAGCTAAAACTTTGTCGGTCGGATATTCCGATGGAAACAGTCCGATGGAGCCCACACACGGTCGGATTATCCGACAACACGGTCCGATCGGACATTTTCCGTTGGAATGTCCAACCATGTGTACAAGGGCTAACTCTGAATGGTCTAAGGTTATCATTGGTGTACCCGAAGGGTCAGTGTTGGGACCCTAAATTTTTAATATATTTATAAATGATATAGGGTCTGCAATTAAAAGACCATTTCAGTCTCTGCAGATGACACCATATATGCAGTAGATTAACATCCCTACAGGATGTATCCAACCTACAAGCACTGCAGACCTCAATGCACTGTTTAATTGGGCTACTATGTGGCAAATGAGGTTCATGCTGGGTTCACATCGCAGCATGGAGCGGCTCACAGAAGGGGTCCGGTGCATCCCTGTTCACCGCTTCAGGTCCAATTTCAGAGCGAATTTCTGTCTGAATTCGGACCTGAAACGGGCCAGAAGACACAAAGGACTTTCTTGCAATTTGCACCAGAGCCATTCCGAAGATGTGTGAATTGGCTCCATAGAGAGCTGGTCACAATCCCCTAATATGCAAATTGGATGCAGGGAAACCCACATCCAATTTGCAATAGTGTGAACCCAGCCTTAATGTTAATAAATGTAAAGCTATGCACTTGGGGGTTAAGAATATGCATGCATCATACATACTAGGAGGAGTGCAACTGGGCGAATTCATAGTGGAGAAGGATCTGGGGGTTCTGGAGAAACATATGCTTAATAATTGCATGCAATGCCAAGCTGCAGTATCCAAAGCGAGCAAAGTCCAAAGAGAAAGTGCAGAGAAGGGCAACCATTTTTCCTAAATGTACATACACTGAGCAAAATTATAAATGCCACACTTTTGTGTTTGCCCCTATTCATCATGAGCTGAACTCATAGATCTATGACTTTTTCTATGTACACAAAAGGCCTATTTCTCTCAAATATTGTTCACAAATCTGTCTAAATCTGTGTTAATCAGCACTTCTCCTTTGCTGAGATAATCCATCCACCTCACAGGTGTGGCATATCCATATGCTGATTAGACAGCATGATTATTGCACAGGTGTACCTTAGGCTGGCCACAATAAAAGGCCACTCTAAAATGTGCAGCTTTACTGTATTGTGGGGGTTCAGGGGGTTTGAAAAACCAGTCAGTACCTAGTGTGACCACCATTTGCCTCATGCAGTGCACCACATCTCCTTCACATATAGTTTATCAGGTTGTCCAGAGCATCCCAAACATGCTCAATGGGTGACATGTTCATTGAGTGTACTGGCCATGCAAGAACTGGGATGTTTTCAGCTTCCAGGAATTGTGTACAGATCCTTGCAACATGGGGCCGTGCATCATCCTGCTGCAACATTAGGTGATGGTTGTGAATGAATTTGGTATATGGGATTGTATGATTTTTTTTCCTCTTGTATTGGTTGAACTAGATGGACTTGTGTCTTTTTTTCAACCTGACTAACTATGTAACTAACTATGTAACTATGATGGCATGTTCATTTTAAGAATGTTTTGCTATGCTTAATATGCAATTAAATCTAGATGAAAGTGGAAGTAAACCCATCAATTTAACAGTTTCAAAAAACAGTTACGTTCCCGGCATGCCAGGAATGCTAACTGCACATTGGTTGTGCTCTCAGTCAAACTATCAAACCATCCAATGGCTGGTGTCATAACTGATCACATGTGCAGCACCATGGCAGTTGAAGATTAAACAGGGTCAAACATGGCAGCTTCCGTGACTGAAAACAATAGGGGGGTTTACTTGCACGTTAAAGTGATTGCAAAGGTATTTTATTTTTATTAAAATAAAAAAATATGTTATACTTTCCTGCTTTGTGCAAAGGTATTGCACAGAGCAGCCTTAAACCTCCTTTGCTTGGGTCCCCTGCCAGCGCGTTGGGATCCCCCTCTTCTGAGTGTGCTCCAATAGCATCCCAATTGCTATTGGGGCACACTTGTGGGCCAGCTCCCAAGCTGAGCTGTGTGCTGTCTCCACTGAGACACAAACAGCGCATCTCAGCCCCGTCTCCCGCTCTCTGCTCACAGGTTTGATTGACAGCAGCAAGAGCCAATGGCTCCCGCTACTGCCAAGCCTCCTTTTAGAAGGGGAGAAAGGAGCAGCGATGCAGACGGGCACAGCGTTGTATCAAGAGAGGGCTCAGATAACCAAGCATTTAATGGGGGGCTGGGGAGAGCTGACATAGATAGTTATTTTTTACATTGATGCAGAGAATGCATTAAGATAAAAAAAAAAACACTTTTGTCTTTAGAACCACTTTACAGAAAAATTGCCTTTTTCAATACAGCAATGCAAAAAGTCAAGAACTTGCAAAGTGCAGCTGGACAACTTCAGTAAAATAATTTCTAATTGGCCATTATAGGTTACTTATATTTGGCACATTACTCATTACACTGTCTGAATGTTAATAAATAAAGTCACTTCATCCTTGGTACACAAAATACTGTTCTATATATACTATGCTTTAGGCCACTGGCTTTGAATAATTGTCTAACTTAAGAAGATAATGCAACAAACCAGATCCATCACTGCAGTCATTGCTAATAAAGAAAGCCTTGTCTTCAAAGCTGATGTACAGAAGCTAATCATAATACTTTACCAGTCATTAAATGTAAATGAGAAATAAGGCTGTGGAGGTGGAGAAAAAAACAGTCCGATGATCTTTTTCAGCAAGCGTTATAGAAGTTGTTTGACATATATAATTTCTAAGTAGATTGTAAAACAGAGAATGATGCACTCTGCAGTAAATCCAGACTGCTGTATATTGCTGCAACATCTTCATCCATCATTTTTATTGCCCTCCTGCAGCACTATCTGTAGACAGATGCAGAGAAGTGGAATACACTTCTCTCCAGTCACACTCCACTAAGAACCAATCACACCAAGTTCAGTGACACATAAAATTATAGGAAATCTATTGTTGAATGGATAATGAAAACCTATGTAGGAAGTTCATCAATTTCCTTGACTGAGGGCTTTATTATGGCCTTACCCAACTGTACTTGAAAGTTCTATACACTATGCATAAGTTACATCTAGTTAAATTTCACATATAACAACATACTTGCCAACCACTATTTAGATTAATTAATTATCTACAACGAGGGCCGTTCAAGTCAAACTGGGACTTTTAATTTTACAGGTATAAAAATGGATGCTAGAGTTACAGTCAGGGGCGTTGCTAGGTCTGCAAAAGATCTGGGGCTAGAGCCCACAGCAGCGGTCACCAACTTTTTTGCATGCCCGTTGGGGGGACTGGTGGTAAGAAATTTTTCACGGGGGATGGCTGGTCTGTGGAATCAGACATTGAAGCAAGGGGTTCTGGCTGCAAAGTGGAGCTCCACGTTGACAGGAAGCGCGTGACCTCCACTCCACCGTGCTGTGAGGGCGGAAGATTGCTGATGTGTGGCGGTCAGTGAGAGATGTCATCTCTTTTCTGTTTGCTGCACCTCTCTCCCAAATTGAAGAGGCCCGACTGTGAAGAGCCCTGATGTGGAGCGGGTGGAGAGAGATGTCATCTCTGCTCCTCCGCCCGCTCTCTACTCTCCTCTCCTCCACCTCTCTCATGCAGCCAGCCTGCCTGCCGCAGCAGCCACAACCTGCTGATTAGGCAGGGACCCTGCAGCAAGAGACTCGGGGCTATGGGCCCCAGATTCGGGACTATAGCCCCAATAGCCACCCCCTAGCAATGTCCTATTACTGATAGGTGGCACACATGCCAGTCCAGAGACCGTTAATCAGCATGGCAGACAACAGTGTTAGTGTGTGCATGGAACAGCGTGTGGTGATGAAGTTTCTTGTGAACAAAGGAAGAAAACTCGCAGATATCTACAGAAGACTTCAAGGACAGTACAGTGATGAAACGCTCAGCTGCAGTAAGATATTTGAATGGTGAAAACGTTTCAAAGATGGCCAGTTCCCAGCCCACAGCATTCATTCCTGTGAACATTCAGCATGTGGATCGCTGATCCTGGATAATCTGTGGTTAAATTGCACAAGAGACAAATATTTCTGTGGGAACAGTGAACACAATCATTCATGAATATGTGGATTTTCAAAAAGTTAGTGTAACTTGCGTATCAAGACAGCTTTCCGCTTTTAAAGGAGCATTGAAGGAGCGTTTTGACAGGGAAGGCCAGGATTTTCTGGATCGCATTATTACACGTGACAAAATCTGGGTATGTGATTTTTCACTCCGGAATTAAAACAAGCATCAACGCATTGAAAGCACCACCAAAATAAATTTAAATAATTGCATCTGCAGGTAAAGTGATGGCAAGTGTTTTCTGGGACAAACGTGGCTTTATTCATGGATTTTCTACCCAGTGGTGCCACTATCAACAGTGAGTAAATTTAGTAAATCAATCCCAGTTTGCCTGCTCTGTGAAACAATTGCTAGAAGAGTAGAGCAGTCAACATGCTTCAGAGCAGAGGCTGATCCGGAGGGCAACGGGGCAATTGCCCCCCTCCCCTGAAAAAATAGTGAGCAGACTATCACGTGACTTAGCAGGCCAGCGGGTGACTGGACAGACAGACTGCTGAGCGGGCCTGCATCGCGGGTGAGTGAGCATGCTAGTGGGCTGGTCAGTGAGCAGACAGGCGGGTGAATTGGTGGGCCAGTGGGTGATGGAGCAGGCTGGCAGGCTGCTGAGCGGGCAGGTGAGCAGAGCAATCATATCATCTCTCACCTCCCCCCTGCATCACCGCAGTTCTGCATCTAAAAGAAGACTGCCATTACTGTGCAGGTGCGGGCAGCAGAGAGATTACATAATCTCTCACTGCCCACCCTCACTCTGGGACTACAGGGACACTGTCACTGGCCACTGGCAAGTGACAGTCCACATCTGATGACAGGTGATGGTGGCAAGTGACAAGCTGCATCTGATGACAGGCGACATGGCAAGTGACAATCCGCTTCTGATCACAGGCGACATGGCAAGTGGCAATCCGCATCTAATGACAGGAAATGGGACAAGTGACAATCTGCATCTGATGACAGGCGACATGGCAAGTGACAATTCGCATCTGATGACAGGAAACGTGACAAGTGACAATCTGCATCTGATGACAGACGACATGGCAAGTCACAATTCGCATCTGATGACAGGCAATGTGGCAAGTGACAATCCGCATCTGATGGTAGGCGAAGTGGTAAGTGACAATCAGAATCTGGTGGCAGGTAACGGTGGCAAGTGACAATCCACATTTAGTGGCAGGCAATGGTGGCAAGTGACACGCTGCATCTGGTGACAGGCAACTGTGGCAAGTGACACAGTGCATCTGTAGGCAGGCGACGTGGCAAGTGACAAGCTGCATCTGTTGGCAGGGACATAGCAGGAGATAATCTGCATCTGGTGGCAGGCGACAGTGGCAAGTGACATGCTGCATCTGGTAGCAGGCAACGGTGGCAAGTGACAATCTTCATCTGGTGGCATGCGACAGTGGCAAGTGACACACTGCATCTGGTCGCAGGCGACGGTGGCAAGTGACACTCGGCATCTGGTGGCAGGCAACGGTGAAAAGTGACATGCTCAGGGCTCCCACTAATTCTCCATTATGGTACGTTGAGTAATTTCATTATATATTACAAAGTATAAATAAAAATAATGCTCTTCAATCATCCTGACACCATATCAACCATGATGCCGTGATGACTGACTTGCCAACACCAGCCATTGCCCCGACAAATTGGCCACAAAAATTTTGACAATGCCTCTCCCGAGATTAGACTCTGGATCCGCACCTGCTTTAGGGTTCACAAACTCCTTCTTTATCAGGGCTAGACTATTGTGTACCTTCAACAATGCCTGGACACAAAGAGATTTTAAAGTACTGTATATATAGATCTCTTATCAACTATTAACATCTTTGGGTAGTGCAGCGTGCAGCCCATGCATATTTTCCACATTATACATGGGAAAACAACGGTCCTCAATGGTCAGCAATGTTATGTGTGGATGTCCTTGTGGCATTGAGAGCTCTAGGTCACAACCTTGGTAGGATATGTTAAAATGAGGTCACTCACAATTCTCCTTTGTTGATGACAGTTTGGATAGATGCCCAAGCTATCACTGTCAGCTGTGATGCAAAAAAATAATGAAATATTTTGACAATTGATTGGTAGCTGGAAAGTGATAATTCATCCAACAGTAAGTAACACATCACAATCTACTGCTGAACTGTTAAAAGTTTAAAAAAGATGGTCAATGAACACAACACTTTACTAAACAAGGCTTTCAGTATTAATGTTTCATAATATATATGCATACTAATTTTGTGAGATGGGAATGAGGGGTGCCTATTAGCAAAAGTATGGGACACACACCCTGCCATACCCCCTTAAGGCCGGGTTCACACTGCTGCAGGGGGAGATCCGGATGTGATTCGCACCGCAAATCACATCCGATCTCCGTAGCGATGCGAGTACAGCCATACAGATAGTATGGCTGAATTTGCATCGCTCCCGCAGCAAACTCGCACGGGACCCTTTTTTTGGTCCGCAACAGAACCGGATCGCATGGGGGGTTCACACCATGCGATCCGATTCCTGTGCGAGTCGGCAGATCGCACTGCGATATGCGGACGGATCTGGGGGTGTCATTAACATATCATTGACACTTCCAGCCGTCCGCATAGGGCAGTGTGAACTGCCGGCGGGAGTAATGCGATGCGGGAAAACGCCACGGATTCGCAGCGTTCCCGCATCGCAGCGGTGTGAACCCGGCCTAAAAGAGAATTATACAAAAAAAAAGTGATTAGTTAAGCCCACAAGTGTTTCTTTTTTTTTTTTACCTCTACTATTCCTTTATACTGGCTTTTGAAATTTCCAAATGCTTCAATTTAGAAAATGGATTAAGGGTTTAGCACTGGGAAACACTTTTGCAAAGATAAATAGTGCCTTTTATATAAAACTACATAGATCAAACCAAAATGAGGGGGAAAGACAGACGGAGGGACTTTGTTCCAAAATCAGGGACAGTCCCTCTAATTCAGGGACAATTGGGAGCTTTGTATTAGCCATATCACTAACCAATGATTTCTGTTATCATCTAAATTCGGCCATACACTGTGCCAATTGTGTCCAGTTCTTGAGGAAATTTGCTTGGTGGGTGTCCTAATATCATTTAATTACGTTTGGTGAAGAAACCTGCTAGAAAATGTTGGACTGAACAGTGGCTGCATCCAATCAGATTCAGCCACTATTCGGGCATGCTGAGATT
This sequence comes from Lithobates pipiens, assembly GCF_037356315.1. Lineage (NCBI taxonomy): Eukaryota > Metazoa > Chordata > Amphibia > Anura > Ranidae > Lithobates > Lithobates pipiens. The sequence goes on along the minus strand of NW_027507758.1, from coordinate 144,773,566 downwards.
TGGCGAGGCCAGCTGTCCAACTGCAATAACCGCATTGGGTAGTTCATCCATTTGTGTTGTATAGTGGGCTGAACAAAAAAAAAAAACTATCAATGTATTTCCAGGTTTACTTGAAAACAATCCAATAAAGTTACCGTATATACTCGAGTATAAGCCGAGATTTTCAGCCTCTTTTTTGAGGCTGAAAGTGCCCCCTCGGCTTATACTCGAGTCACCGCTGTCTGACTGCTCGATCAGCGTATCGAGCAGACAGACGGCGGACATTAAAATTCAAAAGCCGCGCCTCCTTCTCCGCCTCCGCCTGTGATAGGCGGAACACTGAATTTCCCAGCAGTCAGTGTTCCGCCTATCACGGACATCCGCTCATTCTCATACTACGGACGACGATGAGAGGATGTCCGTGATAGGCGGAACACAGGCTGCTGGGAAATTGAGTGTTCCGCCTATCACAGGCGGAGGCGGAGGCGCGGCTTTTGAATTGTAGAATGGCCGCCGAGAAGAGCGGCGATCCATCGGCACGACACGGGACGGAGGAGGCACGGGACGGAGGAGGCACGGGACGGAGGAGGCACGGGACGGAGGAGGCACGGGACGGAGGAGGCTCGGGACGGAGGCTCGGGACACAGGTAGGCTGGACACACACACAAGGCTGCACGGACACACACACAGGGATGGATGTATTTTTAAATGCAACCAATGTGCAAGTACATGCATTGGTCATGATATTGGTATTTTGTGGTCCCCAGCACTGCAGACTGATACAGGAAAGGGTAGAACTAAGAGCCAATGAGTTGTGAGCAGTACATGTGCTGAAAAGAAATATGATGAGGAGAAAACAGGAGGAACCGTGAACTATTACAGCTTTTTGTACAATCCTTTCACAGGCTAAGGGCAGGAAGTTGACCTATCTGTATTTCTTAACTACAACACATATATGTCAGGTCACCAGTCTGTCTGCGCTATATGGTAAAACCGTGTAAAATCTCAGGAGTGGATGGACACACACACACACACACACACACACACACACACACACACACACACACACACACACAGGGATGGATGGATGGATGGATACACACACACACACACACAGGGATGGATGGATGGATGGATACACACACACACACACACACACACACACACACAGGGATGGATGGATGGATGGACACACACACAGGGATGGATGGACGGACACACACACAGGGATGGATGGATGGACGGACACACACACAGGGATGGACGGACACACAGGGATGGACAGCCATGTCTCACCCTCGGCTTATACATGAGTCAATAAGTTTTCCAGTTTTTTGGGGGTAAATTGGGGGCCTCGGCTTATATTCGGGTCGGCCTATACTCGAGTATATACGGTATGTTATCTACATGCATGCTAAGTCTTGCACAATAGTAACACCTGTATGTATTTACTATTTATTACTCCTCATAGGGATCACACTACACTCCCTGGCAAGTCTTATACTGGCCATACACTATACAAAAAAATTGTCTGAAATTTGGTCATTTAGACAGTTTGTTCGTTTTTCGGGCAGTTAATGGGCAGAAAATCAATAATCATTGGAGCGTTTTTAAACAAAAAAAATGAAGGACAAGTTTGGAAATTTTTACGATAAATTGAAAGGTTAATGTGTTTCCTTTCCGAACTGTCTGCACTAGGTATATGTAAAAAAACGAGCAAAAAAATTGATTCATTTATGTCCACTGAACGATTTATCGGTCATTACATGATGGCGCTAATGTTTGTGCTCACGGCTGAATGTTCATTTTTCAAAAATGGCTTTGGCCGATTTTTCTTATAATGTATGGCCACCATAAATCTGCTTTTCTCTCCAGAAAGATGGATCTGTCTTCGCACTGAGCTGCAGACTCAGAGATGAAACAATCATGCAAACCCTGGTGCCTGTGCAGTTCTTTCTACAAAGTTGCAGAGTGTGTGTGTGTGTGAATAAATACTTCATCCTGCTTGCAGTAGACTGATGACATTATCTAAGCCTGGCAAAGTCACTTGTCTGGGTCTTAATGGCTGCTGTCTATGGAAAAAAGCATGATTCTTTTAGTAAAAAAATACATATATTGTTGCTGTATTTTTGAAGAATTTATTCATGCAGATTTGTAAAGTTAGGCCCCTTTCACACTGGGGTGGTGCGGGCATCAGCAGTAAAGCGTGGCTATCTTTAGCGGCGCTTTACCATCGTTTTAGCATTGGTCTGCGGCCTCTAGCGCCCGAAACAAGGGTTAAAACCACCCGCAATAAACCGCTGCAGTGGCGCTTTGCCGGCGGTATAGCCGCGCTGCCCCATTGATTTCAATGGGTAGGAGCGGTTTAGGAGCATTGAATACACCGCTCTTTTCACCGCTCCAAAGATGCGGCTAGCAGGACTTTTTTCACCGTCCCGCTAGCGCACAGCTCCAGTGTGGAGGCCCTCCGGCTTTCACACTGGAGTGAAAGGGGCCGGTTTTTTCAGGCCCCTATTTTTTTCTGGCCCCTATTTTTAGCGCTGTAGCGAATGAAAACCACCCCAGTGTGAAAGGGGCCTTACTGAAAGGTCCACTTTAAAACAGTTGCCAGCTTTTTTAAAAGATGCATTTTTAGGATAAAAAAAAAAAATAGCTGAAGGAAAGTTCAAAACCAACGTTAGAATTTTTTTCCCAAAACAATAGTTGATACTTGAAACAGGCTTCCAGCAGATGTAGTGAGTCAGTCAATAGTAAGTGAATTTAAAGTGGTTGTAAACCTCAGACATGAAATATTAACAAAGCATATCTCTCTATAGTGTGTACTTGCCTCAATTTAGAGCACTCAATGAAGTGTCACATTTATCTGCTGCTTTGTTCCTCTATTATCAGCATAAATCACTTCTGACAAGTTTTCCTGACACCAAGAGAAAAATGGTGACAGGGGAGGGACCTTCAGCTGATTGACAGCCTCAGCTCTGTTCCTGAGTGCTGTGTGGAGGGGGGTGTGTCCCTTACCTTACAATCAGCTGTCAAAGCTCACCTCACTGAGCTCTGCAGAGCCCCTCTCTGCCTCCTTTTTTCTGAGCTCTCAGACAAGTTTTAACATTCAGCACTTTGAACGACTGTAGAGAAGAAAGGGCCGCAGATAGACAGGTACAACTTATGTAGGAGGATTTGTTTAATCTATGTGCATCACCTGAGGCCAGTCACTTCTCTGGGTATATGGAAGGCTTTACAACCACTTTAAATGTACTTGAGACAAAAATCTATACTCAGATATAAAAGGCTAAAAAACTAAACAAAGAAACAAAACTCATGATGGACTTGGTCTTTTTTATACCATTACTCTTCTATGTTACTTCTTCTATGAAAATTAAAATTACAATAGGATCAGTAGAATACAAGTGAACTGTATTGTCATCAAATGTACTAGATGTATTTGCTGATCAATCTTTAGTATTTTTGTAGCGATTCTTATTGTAATTAGCATTTTCATTTTACAGCTCAGAGAAAGGTGAACATTTAGTCTTTCATGCTCTGCTGGATGCTGAAGTGTACACTGTACCATTGTTGCATGGGAGGTCACCTACCCTAGAGCTTAGTTCCAAAATATATGGCGCTTGAGATAGAGAGCTATATAAATATCTGTAAGACAACATGAACTGTACAAAAATGTACTTTCAGTGACTCTTTGTTATACAGTATAGCCAATCTACACATAAATGGCAGCATTTATTTCATAAAGCTGAACAAAACTTGGCTGAGAAGTTTATGTAAACCCTAAAAATCCATATGTGCTCCCTTGCGGTCTGTTAAATAAACCACAGAATCAGTTTCGTGCAAAGTGCAAAAAAAGAAAAAAAACTGTTAATTTTGCCAGAAATCTAGTGATCTTGGATATTTATGGGCAGTCCGCAGTGTTATCTTTAGCAGTGTTATCAGCATCTCTGTGCACTACAAAATTCAACCCTACTATGTTATGGAGGTGGGGCAGGTTCTGTAGTCCTTAGCCCTTGTACACACGGCAGATTTTTTCCGACGGATTTTGTCCGAAACTGGTGTTGCATACACACGGTCAGACAAAGTTGTTGGAAAATCCGATCGTTCGGAACGTGATGACGTTCGTTTGTTATGACGGGACTACGTTCAGGCTAGTAGCCAATAGCTTTGGTCTCGTAATTTGATCTGAGCATGCGTGGCACTTTGTCCGATCGGAATTCTCTACAAACGATCAGACAAAGTCCGATCAGATCATGTTGTCGGAAAATTTTATATCCAGCTCTCAAACTTTGTTGGTCGGTAATCCCGACGGAAAAAGTCAGATGGAGCCAACACATGGTCGGATTATCCAACAACATGGTCCGATCGGACATTTTCCGTCAGAATTTCCGACCGTGTGTACAAGGGCTAACACATTTCCTGTCCTAGAGTAACAAGCCTGTTCTTTCATAGGTATACTACAGTGAGTGCGTGTTGTCACCCTAGCACAGTGAATATTTTATGGCAGGACCACCAAGTAAAGATGAAGGAAAAAACCCAAAGTAGACTTAACGGAGGTGAAAAATATTATTATTGTTTTTTTTGTGTTGTTTTGTTGAAATTAACAGTGTGTAAGCAGTCATCTTATCTTCTTAAGTAATCTATGAGTTCCTGTGCCCCACAGGTGGTGGGAGATGAGGTTGATCACTGCAGTATAGACAACATGCTGTCCTGTAGCTAGAGAAGCCACATGTTCTGGCACTGGGTGTTATATGCTAGTCTTAGCTGAATTCAAAGTACAATTTAATTTCCCTATGCTGGCAGACAGGGTTAGACTGTTGAGAGTCTCTTCAGTGATGGACGGAGGACCTCATGGCTGCAGGTCTCACTAGGAGGCTAAAAGACACATGGAACTGTGGAGACTGATTGTTCCATATGGGCTGTGCTTTGCTTTCTGCACTGCTGGGACTTGTAGTCCTGCATTATCTGTGTGGTCCAGATGCTGTGCCCAGCACACACAGCCCCTGAGGACCCGTGATGTGCCTATGAAGGACCTCTGCCTGCCAAGACCTCCTTTTCCCTGTCAAGCTGCCTCGACTTCTTCTAATGAGGCCCTGTTGGCTGGTGAGTCCCTGAATTGTTGCCCTGTGCCCCTGGACTTTGCTGTAGTGGATTGTGGCCTGCTACTCACTGTGCCCAGATTGTGCCCTGTGATTCTGGACTAAGTCTCTGCTGTACTAGATTGCTGCCCTGTGCACCTGGAATTTGTTGTACTGGATTGCAGCCTGCTACTCACTGTACCCGGATTGTGTCCTATGATTCTGGACTAAGTCTCTGCTGTACTAGATTGCTACCCTGTGCCCCTGAACTTTGCTGTACTGGATTGTGGCCTGCTACTCACTGTGCCCAGATTGTTGCCCTGTGATCCAGGACTAGCCTGCTACTCACTGTACCTGTACCCTGTGATTCTGGACTAAGTCCCTGCTATACTAGATTGCTGCCCTGTGCCTCTGGACTTACTTCTGTATGTGCCCTATTACCACCCTGTTATTTTTCTGAATGTCCCTGACGGTGTTGGAATTATTGCCCTGTGGCCTTCCCCGTATCTGACTCCCTGTTTTTTAACCACCAAAATAAAGAACTAGTTGGTCAGGGGCCCTAAAATCCCGCTTGGTCTCCTTGTGAATTCTGTTCCCTCCACACCTCCGTCACAGTAGAATTCCAGTAAAATACTGACTATGCCTAAACCCGCTCCTACCCCCATTCTAAGTCTCTAACTACCATGTAAAGGAAAGATGTCTACTATTCTGAGGGTGCACCGGGTCTGGTCACATAATCAGCTCTCAGTGCCGATTTCAGTGTAGAGGAGGAACAGCCAATGATGGTTGTCCCATAATAAGCCTATAGGTGATGTCATCACCCAAGGTCTGCAACCATTGTTGGGGATCTCTCGTCTTCACTGTATCCGGCAACTGGAGAGATCATGTGACCGGTACAAAGCACCCTCAGCATAGGTAAAAATAGAAATTTTTTCTTTACATGGTGGATAGAATAGGCTTTTTCGAATGGGGGTGGAAGCAAGTTTAATTCTAAATAGTATTTGATTGGAATTCAATATCCTGTTGATTCTGCCAGAAATCTAGTGAGCTGATAAATTCCAGTGCTTTCTGCCTGTGCACAAGGAGAGGTTATGGTGATGAGGAGGAAGAGGAGATGTCTCTGTTCTCTATATTTCATCAGAATTGGACCAGGCAGGGCTGACAAAACACGATTTAAAATTCAAAGCTGAAATCACTCAATAAAGCTGTTGTAAGGGAATTCAATAAAGCTGCTGTAACACTTTTCTGGCATAAATCCCTCTCTTAATGTGTTACACCAAATCCATGAAGCATCTGCGATACTTTTGGTTCCAAAAACACACTCGAGACACAAAATTTGTCTGCACCAGTCTTTATAAATTCCGGGTAGTGTGTTGTGATATCAAAAAAGGAGGTAAGGGCACACGATCAGCCCTAATATCACGTTTATGGCAATACTGTAGTTCCCTTAAAAAACACTACAACTGTGCCTAATTCAGGTAAACATTTTTGCCAGTGTCAGTAACATTACTACACAGTAAATTCAGGTAGTTCTTAATACCACCACTTTACAAATTTGTTGGTATGGCAGCAACAAATTCTTAAAGGGTAACTCCACTTTTGTGGGTAGCAAATAAAGAAAAAATAATATAGCATGTACAACTGCAACACAAGTCATATTGTAATTGAATGTCATTAAAAATGACCTTTTCTTTTCAATCTGTAGCCACTGTAATTTTCAATAAATGCAATGCAATATGGCTACATGGAGTTGTTCTGTACACAGAGTTTACCACCCCCCAGAAACATAATTTCCTGCTTGTGTGATTGGCTCACCAATTTTCCCTGAAGTCTGCCTAAGATACAAGTCAGATTTCAGGCATCCCCTGCAACAAATATGTCATTTTTGGTGCAACACTTCCAATAGGTACACGTCTAAAGGGATGCCGGCACAGCAGAATTTCTCATCAGTGTTCTGCAGCTGCCACAGCTGACTGATAATTATGAAATCACTCCCATTAGACCCACTTAGCAAAGAGGTACAGACAAACACACATTGATTTCATCAGAATAACAAAAGGAAAGAATTTGCAACTAAGGTTGTTGTAATCCTTGCAATGTATAGCGATCACCCGGGGGGGAATGTTTTTTTCTCAACAAAAGTGGAGTTACGCTTAAAGGATTACCTTCGGTTCTCAGATTAGGAAAGAGTGTCTGTGCTGGGAAGCTGTCATGTATGTGCCCGCGTCCTGTACAGTGCTGTATCCCAGCCCCATTCAACTGTTGGCTGAGAGATTCCCCGGCCGAAAGATAAATGTAAAACGGGGATACAGGATATGTCAGGGCTTGACAAATGTATATAAGAAGGATTTTTCTCCCACTCCTGGGCAGCGCTAAGAGAAAGGATGTCCAGGGAAGGATAACAGTAGCTACTTATGGCATTGGCGGACACATAAAAAATTTGGGAAAGTATTTATATCCAAATATTTTATTTCTATCAAAAATAAATTATATACAGATAAAAAAAAAATTTGACCCAGCATAATAGCTTTGTTAAAAGTCGATCCTAGGTGCTCCAAAAATATGATCCGCTATAACACTAAATCATCCCAACCAACATAGACAATATACACTGACATCACCAGACACAAAAGACACACATATGACATACATACAACATTGAACGGATGAGGCGCCTCTATGACCATACACATGCCGATATGCCACCTTGCATGTATAGATTTTTAAACGAAATGACGTTAATGGGAAATCGACACGTATGTGGTCCCTATGGTAGCAGTAATCAATAGTATGGAAATTGCAATTAATGAGTAGATAAACTACAGATTATATCTCTCAAGCGAGCTGCCTGAATGGATCGGTAGCTATTAGATCCTACACGTATTTGCAGGAGTTCATGCTAAATAAGTTGAATCTGAAAGAAGTAATAAACTGATTCCTTAAAAGTCATAATCCATGTTCTCTGCAGGTGTGATGGTACTTTGTTTGGAAATCCCATGAAGTGTTTTCTATGACAGATCTGGAAGTAAACACCATTCTTTTTTCTAAAAACCTCTATGCAAGAAGAACAGGCAACCGGATAATACTACCAGTATTAAATTTGTAGTGAACACTTAATTGTTTTCGTAATTTATAGCTCAGTCATTCATCAGGTTTTTCCACGCTACATATGTTTAGTAAGTTTCTTCGGTAGATACATTGTACTCAGATTATTAGAAAATTACATAAATTGCTGTTTCAGATCTCACTATGAAATGCTGCTGATATCCACAGATTTAATACGCTGTCAGCATGTGTTTGATATAACAAGTGTAACTGATGTCTCATTGGTTACATTACCACTCCCGAATATCTCCAGGTGGGTGCTGATTAGTAGAGATCAAATTCAGCCGGTGAGCAAGTTGGTTGTATAAGGAATCCTTGCACTCTGATGCTGTCACTTCCAAATGGTGTAGTTTCAGCCGCCAAACATTCTCACCCCGGAGCATTTGCTGCTGGTTATGCTGTTATCCGCATAGGGTTTTACCAATGCTTAGCCAGTTCGTGCTCCATAGGAGGTCTGCCGCTGACAGATTGATTAGCGCTCTGTGAGGACCTGCTATCCTTGTTTATGTCTTGACAAATGTACTTTGAATCTAGGAGCCAACTAAAAAAGTTAGGAGCCAGTTTTCCCCCAAATCCCCACTCTAATGCCGCGTACACATGATCGGAATTCTCGTCGGAAAAACCTCTGATGGTTTTCCCGACGGAACTCCGCTCAAGCTGTCTTGCCTACACACAGTCACACCAAATTCCGATCGTTTATAATGCGGTGACATACAACATGTACAACAGGACTAGAAAAAGGAAGTTCAATAGCCAGTAGCTTCTATCTTGTAGTTGAATCTGAGCACGCGCGATTTTTGGAGGGTCGGAATTGCATACACGATCAGTATTTCTGATAGAAAGTTTTTCCGTCTGCAAAATTGAGAACATGCTATCAATTTTTGGCTGGCGGAAATTCGTACAGCTAAATTCCGATGGAGCATACACACGGTCGCATTTTCTGATGAAAAGCTCTCGTCGGTCTTTTTCTGGCTGGAATTCCGATTGTGTGTACATGGCATTAGCGTAAATTCTCTTCCCATAACCCCACCTCCTAGTGTAACTCTTCCCCCCGAATACCCCCTCCTAGTGCAAATCCTCTCCCCCAAATCCCCACTCCTAGCGTAAATCTTCTCCCCAAATCCCCCTCCTAGTACAAATCCTCCCTCCTAGTACAAATCCCTCCTCCTAGCACAGACCCCCCCATCCCTTCTCCTATCATAAATCCTCTCCCCAAATCCTCACTCCTAGCTCAAATCCTCTCCCCCAAATCCCCACTCCTGGCATTAATTGCCCTCCCCCAAATCCTCCACATCCCCCTCCTAGTAAAATTCCTCCCCCCAAATCCTCCCTGCTAGCACAAAGCCCCCCCAAATCCCCCCTCCTAGCATAAGTCCTCTCCTCCAAATCCTCGCTCCTAGTACAAATTCTCTCAACTTAATCCCCACTCCTAGAATAAATCCTCCCCCTAAATCCCACTCCTAGTGTAAATCCTCCCCCCAAATCCCCCTCCTAGTACAAATTCTCACCGCAAATCCCCTCTCCTAGTACAAACCCCCCTTCAAATACCCCTTCTAACACAAATCATATCACCAAATTCCCAATCCTAGCACAAATCCTCTCCTCCCAAATCCCTCATCCTAGTACAAACCCTCCACATCCCTCCTCTTAGCACAGCCCTATCCAAATGACCCTTTCCAGTACAAATACCCCCCCCCCCCCAATTCCCCCCTACTAGCACAAATCTTCCCAAATCCTGCCTTCTAACACACACACCCTCCTGCCCATTCCTCCTGCTAGCACAAATTCCCCTCCCCCATTACCCTTCCCTTCCTAGCACAAACAGCCCCCCATCACTCCTCGTCCACAAGCCCCCCTTCCAGTCTTACAGGCGGAAACTACAGGAGTAGTGAGGTGATGTAGGTTGTCTGTGCTCTCCCACCATCTGTCATAACAGCGCTCCAGATTATACAGGCGGTGCTTACAACGTACGGTACACATCGTGATTACCTGCCCCCAGCTCGGGTAATTAAGCTGTGTACCGTTCTAACTAAGAGCGATCCTGTGTAATCTGCTGTATGGACGAGTGCTCGACTGACAGGATGAAAGAAAGCACAGAGAGCCTGCACCTCCTCCTAACTCTCTCCTCTCTACCACTGACACTTTTCCTGTCCCCCACCCCTTGTACTGGTGCTGAGTGCAGAGATTGGGGGAGAAGATCAGGTGGGTAGTTGGGCTGGTGCCTGGGAATTGTTGACCTATTTGGCTATGGATCTGCCTTCTACTGTGCGCTGTCAATTAGAAGTAAAACAGACCTGATGGGGAACTAGTCTCTCATCTCCACCCCAGAACAAAACTCCTCAAGCATGCACCTGTCAGTGTGACAGACGCAGTTGCTGAAGGAGTGGACACAACTTCCGTAATCACTTCAGCCCTGGAAGAATTTACCCCCTTCCTGACCAGACCACTTTTTGCGATTAGGTACTGCGTCGCTTTAACTGACAATTGCGTGGTCGTGCGAAGTGGCTCCCAAACAAAATTGATGTCCTATTTTTTCCCACAAATAGAGCTTTCTTTTGGTGGTATTTTATCATAAATTTTGGAAAAAAACACATTATTTTTTACTTTTTGCTATAATAAATATCCCCCAAAAATATTTAAAAATACTTTTTTTTTCCACAGTTTAGGCCAATACGTATTCTTTTACATATTGTGGGTAAAACAAAAATCTCAAAAAGCGTGTATTGATTGATTTGTGCAAAAGTTATACGGGACTGCGACATTATAGAAAACATATCAGACAATTTTGACACATTTTTGGGACCATTGGCATTAATACAGTGATCAATGCTAAAAAATTGCATTGATTACTGTTAAAATGTCACTGGCGGGGAAGGGGTTAACCACCAGGTGGCGCTGTAGGGGTTAAGTGTGTCCTAGGGAGTAATTCTAACTGTGGGGGGGGGGGGCTGTGTGTGACACATCACTGATCACCGCTCCCGATTACTGGGAGCGCTGATCAGACAGTGACGGTGTCACTAGGCAGAACGGGGAGATGCTTGTTTACATTAGCATCTCCCTGTTCTTCCTCACTGTGAAACGGAGCTCCCAGTAGGCACATACGCCCGCAAGCCGCCTCTTAAAGGGCAATGTACAGGTATGTTAATCTTAATTACTTTTCTTTAAAGTGGTTGTAAACCTTTGATTTTTATTTTTTTATAAAGATAACAAGCATGCCTATATTTACCTGCTCTGTGCAATCGTTTTGCACAGAGCAGCCCCAGTTCTCTTCTTCTGGGGTCCTCCACTGGCGCTCAAGGCCCTTCCTCGTCATTGGGTGCCCCCACAGAAAGCCGCTTTCCCTGGCGGCACCCATGCGGACTTGCTCCCGAGTCCTGTTGCTGCTTCCATTGACACAGGCAGTGGGACTTGACGCCCATACTCCCTTGTCAAAGGTATTGATTGACAGCAGCCGGAGCCAATGAGGTGAAAGACAGCAGCCAGAGCAGCTGTGCTTGTGCATATTGCTGGATCGGTTCAGGCTCAGGTAAGAGAAAGGGGGTGGGGGGGTCTGTGGGGAAGCTTCAGCACAGAAGTTGTTTCACCTTAAAACATAGAATGCATTAAGGTGAATATCTTGAGGCCCTGGATCCACTTTAATTACTTCTTTACTGAAATTAACATACAATGAATGCTCTTGTTTGCAAATCTGAGAAAACGTAGTGCTAAAACTGATTTAAAGCACAACTACAGGTAAACTCCAATGAATGCAGTTACCGTATATATTCTGTAAGATGTAAGAATCACTAAATGCAACAAGTACCTGAATTTGATTTTGAATCGACCTCCTGTACAGTGGCCCCGAGCCCACCCTATTTGAAGCCAATTAGAGCCTCAAGCTCTAATCACGTGCTTCAAAGAAAAAAAACCCACATTGAAATCCATGCGTTTGGTGCCCTGCATGTAGATTAGGGGGGTTGTGCCCCCAATGGGCAGGCTGCCACCGCTCCTGCTGTCTGCTGCATACAGGCATACCCCTCTTTTATGTACACAATGGGGTTTATTTACTAAAGCTGGAAAGTGCAAAATCAGGCTCATGGCTGAAAGAAACCAATGAGCTTCCAGATTTTATTACCAAAGTTTAATTGAACAAGCTGGGGTTAGAAGTTCATTGGTTTCTAAGCAGAATTGAGCCTGATTTTGCACTTTCCAGCTTTAGTAAATAATACCCATTGTGTACTTAAAAATGGGGTATGCCTGTAGTAGATTAGGAAGAGGGCAGTACTCTAAGCCAATCAGGCATGCTGCAGTACACAAGCTCTGACAGTGACCAGAGAAAAGTGAAGTGAAGTGAAAGGCGAAAAGAGCAGAGTAAGTACGGTAGATAGAGGGGTGAGCTCCTCAATCAGCTCTTCATTGTCCATTCACAGGCGTAGGACAGTGAGGTGACCAAGCTATTTTGCTTAACTGCATAGAGAAAAGTTGGGTCATAGTATTTTGGCAGTGCGGTCTATCAGGAATGTGTAAGCACCAAGACAAGATGAAACTACAAATCCTTTGGCAGTTAAAACGGCTATCATATACATGTATCAATTGTGTGCCATTTGCTTGGTGTTCAGCTTGATATTTTAGATTTTTCCCTTCCATGCTAATCCAATAAATATTCTTTAAATAACATATACGCTCTAAATTATGATATCATACATTTTTATTCATATCAAGACATAGCATATTCAAGTTTTCAAACCTATGGAGACAGAAAGGGTGTTAACACAAACATAAAAATTCAATTCAACAACATATGCTACATCAAAATCTCATCTTCATTTAGAAATAATTGAAGCGCTAAGCCTAATCATTTGTTAAGACTTTAAAAACAAATTACTCTCTAGCAATTATTTTTGTCCTTATGAAAATGCACTACCTGCACTACCACTCCAGTGCTTTCTGTTGGCATCCACACCCCTTGTCAGGGGGGCATCCCTACAATGCTGAGGAACATGGAGGATGTGTCTGACTAGTTTTGTTACTGGGTGCACAAGGCAGTGTGGTCACACTCAAGGGCCTTTTGGTCATATTCGGGCACCACAACGGCTATAACTTGAAAATGGAGGTAAAACTATGAACCTGGACGCAGTTAGTACAATATATACTTGCAAACAGTCCCGATTTTCCCGGGACAATCACGATTTTGGGACCCTCGTCCCAATCGGAGCTTGTCCTGATTAATTTTCCGGGTTTTTGCCTTTGTCCCGGGAAAATCGGGAATGTTTTAGGCAAAAGATGGCCGGCGGGCTACAAAACAGGGGCGCCGCATTTCCCCTTGTGTTCAGTGGAGAGGGGAGGGGCAGCCAATTGGCTGCTCTCTTCAGTGTACAATGGACAGTTCTCTTGTACACTGAAGCCTATTGGCTGCACGGCACCACCCCTCTCTACTGAACGCACGTGAAAGGAATTGTAGCTGCTACTGCTGGGGACATACACTGTAATGAAGGAGATCGTCGCTGCCTGGGGACGCTGATGTGAGGAGGGCTCTGCTGCCTGGGGACACCACAGATGTGAGGAGGGCTCCGCTGCCTGGGGACACCAGATGTAAGGAGGCACTCCGCTGCCTGGGGACACCAGATGTAAGAAGGGGCTCCGCTGCCTGGGGACACCAGATGTAAGGAGGGACTACGCTGCCTGGGGACACCACAGATGTGGGGAGGGCTCTGCGGCCTGGGGACACCACAGATATGCGGAGGGCTCTGCTGCCTGGGGACACCAGATGTAAGGAGGGACTCCGCTGCCTGGGAACAATAGATGTAAGAAGGGGCTCCACTGCCTGGGGACACCAGATGTAAGAAGGGGCTCTGCTGCCTGGGGACAACAGATGTAATGAGGAATTCCACTGCCTGGGGACACTTGATCTAAGGAGGGACTCTGCTGCCTGGGGACACCAGATGTAAGGAGGGACTACGCTGCCTGGGGACACCTGATGTAAGGAGGGACTTCACTCCCTGGGGACACCAGATGTAAGGAGGGATTCCGCTGCCTGGGGACACCAGATGTAAGAAGGTGCTCTGTTTCCTGGGGACACCAGATGTAAGGAGGGGCTTTGTTGCCTGGGGACACCAGATGTAAGGAGGGGCTTCATTGCCTGGGGACACCAGATGTAAGGAGGGACTAAGCTGCCTGGGGACACCAGATGTAAGAAGGGACTCTGCTACCTGGGGACACCCGATGTAAGGAGGGACTCCACTGCCTGGGGACACCAGATGTAAGGACGAACTCCGTTGCCTGGAGACACCTGATGTGATGAGGGGCTCCGCTGCTGGGGACACTTGATGTAAGGAGGATCTCCGCTGCCTGGGAACACTGGATGTGATGAGTGGCTCCGCTGCTGGGGACACCTGATGTAATGAGGGGCTCTGCTGCTGGGTACACCAGATGTGAGGGACTCCGCTGCTGGAGACACCTGATGTGATGAGGGGCTCCACTGCTGGGGACACCAGATGTGAGGAGGGACTCCACTGCTGGGGACACCTGATGTGATAAAGGGCTCCGCTACTGGGGACAGCAGATGTGATGAGGGGCTCCACTGCTGGGAACACCAGATGTGAGGAGGGACTCTGCTAGGGGCACCTGATGGCATCTGGTGGCAGGCGATGTGACAAGTGACATGCTCAAGGCTAACACAGATTCTGCATCATGGTGAGTTGAACTATTTCATTTTATATTTCAATGTAATAATAAAAATAATGCACTTCAATCATCCTGATACCATAACAACCATGGTGCCGGGATGATTGAAGCGCTAACACCAGGTGTTTGGATTATCTTTATCTGCTGATTTGCTAAACTCTGGAATACACATTTCTATTATGGAGTAGGATCTGGGCCTGCTGTCCCTTCATCCCGCTTTCCTTCCTTCTCTCTCCTTCCCTCCATCTTTCCTTATTTCTCTCTCCCTCCCTCCCTCTTCTTTCTTTCCCCATCTCGCATTCATCTCAGACTCTAACCACACTCCCATTTGAACCACGCCCATATAAGCAACGCCCACTATTTCACATAAACCACCCCCATTGTTCGGCGCGGTGTGCTGGGAACACCGCATTTTTCTTTTTTTTGCTATGTCACACCTGCAACACGCATTCCCTTGATTATAATAAGACTCCGCCTACAGCCAAAAAAGTGTCCCTATAATTTTTTTTACAATGTTGGAAACTATGACAATATATATATATATATATCTTAAAGCGGAACTTTACTCTCCTAATCTTCTAATCAACATTAACTAATTTGAATCGTTATGCTACTAGCCTTAGTAAATAGATAGAAGGTATACAATATTTACTTGTTTAACCACTTTCAGACCGGACCAATTTGCTGGTCAAAGACCAGACCACTTTTTGCGATTCGGCACTGCGTCACTTTAACTGACAATTGCGCGGTCGTGCGACGTGGCTCCCAAACAAAATTAACGTCCTTTTTTTCCCACAAAGAGCTTTCTTTTGGTGGTATTTGATCACCCCTGCGGTTTTTATTTTTTGCGCTATAAACAAAAATAGAGCGACAATTTTGAAAAAAAACAAATTATTTTTTACTTTTTGTTATAATAAATATCCCCCAAAAATATATAAAAAAACATTTTTTTTCCCTCAGTTTAGGCCGATACGTATTCTTCTACATATTTTTGGTAAAAAATCAATAAGTGATTATTGATTGGTTTGCGCAAAAGTTATAGCGTTTACAAAATAGGGATAGTTTTATAGCATTTTTATTAATAATTTTTTATTTTTTATTTTTTTACTAGTAATGGCGGCGATCAGCGATTTTTATTGTGACTGCGACATTGTGGGGGACCCATCGGACATTTTTGACACATTTTTGGGACCATTGTCATTTATACAGTAATCACTGCTATATAAATGCAGTGATTCCTGTGTAAATGACACTGGCAGTGAAGGGGTTAACCAGTGGGTGGCAGTGTAGGGGTTAAGTGTTCCTAGGGGCGTGTTACTAACTGTGGGGGGGTTGGACTTTCATTTAGTGAACACTGATCTCTGCTCCAATCACATGGAGCAGAGATCAGCGTCACTAGTTGCTAGGCAGAATGGAGAAATGTTGTTTACAACGGCACTTCTCCATTCGGCCGCTCCGTGAGACGATCGCGGGGATGCCCACGGCGATCGAGTCCGCGGGTCCCGCGACCGGACTCACCGGGGTCCCGACCAGCGCGGGAGCCCATTTGCCTGCACGTGCCATTCTGTCGACGTACATCGTCGTGTGCTGGTCGGCAAGTGGTTAAAGGGTTTTTATCAGATAAGCACACCCTCCAGCCTCCAGCCCAACACAAAATCTTAAACTTACTTAAAAGTGTGTTTTTGCTTTTTATTTTTAAAAATGCATTTACATTTAGCAAACACATGTGGCTGAAGAAATATTTGATAGTGTCTCTTTACTGGGCTTTTATAAGCTTTATCTGCCCCAAAAAAAATATTTTCACAATCAGGCCTTATTCATGTCATCAGTTTTCAGCACCATTATTTGGGAAAAACTATTTTTGAGGATGAAGCATACAGGGTGCAAAATCAAATCAAAATATGTGATAAGCACCTTGAGAATTAATTGAGAATTGCTACGACATCCATCCAACTAGATATTGATGTGTTAGTTTATCAAAAACATTGTCAAATATTACACTAGTTTTTACTTTTATAATAAAAACAAAATAGAAAAAAATTAAGTTTTTTTACTCAGGTACATAATCATTAAACTGTGATCTGACTTTTTCTGCTCATCAGCTATCCTTATTGCTAGCGTATTTTATGTGTGACCCAAGACAATTCTTCTTCTTCCAAGAGGGTAGGGCTGCTCTGTGAAAAAAACCTTGCACAGAGCAGTTAAGTATAGGCATGTTTGTTATTAACCTCCCTGGTTGTATGATTAGTTCTGATTTTAGGTGCTGAAAGCGGTACAATTATTTTGCATGGAAAATTGGCGTTTTATATTGTAGTCCTGTAATTCTTAGGAAAAACTCTCTTAAATCTGTTCAAACCAGAGTCTAGCAGACATCCCGGGTATGATAAAGTTTATAATATAATAAATAATAATAAAACATTTTCAATAATGTAATCAAATCCAAAAACACTGAAATTTGCTCATTTGCAGAATTGTTGATGTCATTAGATTTAGTGTTTGATGACGAATTTCCCCACAAACCACTATCGCTCAATTCTGCAAGTGATTATAATTTATTATCGCTGTTTTCTAGTTGGTCTAAAATCACTTATGACATAAAGGGACACTTTTTGGTTGCTATGGACAATCTCCAAATTCCAGGCAGAAAAAAACAGTATTTATAATATAAAAGTGCATGCAGGGCGTTGGACAGACCACTAGGGACAAAGGGGGTGTTTAATTTTTTTATACAGTACTGTAATCTGTAAGATTACAGTACTGTGTGTGTTTTGTGTGTTTTTACTTTTTTGAATTCGGCGCCGATCTCCGCTCCCGTGCGCCGTAACGTAGCAGGGAATGGAGATCGGCGGCATTCGGGCACTGTGTGAATCGAGAGGAGGACAGCTCGCTCACACAGCGCGGAGGACATCACTGGATCCAGGGGACAATGTAAGTAACTTCTCTCTGTGTCCTCCCTGTATCCAGCGATGTGATCCCGAGTTTGGCACGGGGTTACCGCTTATGATACGCTTATGATACTAAAATCCCAACCTGAGCCAGACTCGGGATTACCGCTAGGGAGGTTAAAAAATAATTATTTTTTTTAAAAAACAACGAACCTTTACAATCACTTTAAAGTGATTGTAAAGGTATTTTTTTTTTTTAAATAACATATCATACTAACTTTCACTGTGCAGCTCATTTTGCACAGAGTGGCCCCAAACCTGCTTTTCTGGGGTCCCTTGGTGGCTCTCGCGGCTCCTCCCCACATCAGATAACCCCCTGGGAGAAGCGCTCTCCCAGGGGGTTACCTTGCGGGTGCGCTCCCAAGTCCAGCATTCGGGTTCCATAGAGGCCGTATGCAGGACTTGGCCCCACTCCCCGGAATCCATAGAGGATAATGGCTGCGCTGCTATCAACCTATCCAATCAAGAGCCGAGAACCCTGGGCAGAGACAGAGCACATCACAAGTTCTAGGGCTCAGGTAAATAAAACGGAGGGGGGGGGGGCTGGGGGGCCTGGTCACTGACAGGTGTTTTTTCACCCTAATGCATAGGATGCATTAAGGTGAAAAAACACAAACCTTTACAACCCCTTTAATTATTATCTGTTTCTCTACATGAACATACTGTATTTGTATATTTAGCTGTTTGCCTTGAGCTCAGCATTAAACTTGACCCTGAATAGACAATGCCATGCAGATCTTTCTTTTCCAAAAGAATTTCATAATCTGATAACCCTATTATGTTCCTACCACAGTCCACAGTCCATAAAGTCACACACACACGCACACACACAGACACACACACACACACACACACGCACGCATACACACACACACTTTCACTAGGATAAACTTAAGCCCCGTCTCCCCGTTGGGAATCATCATAAAAAAAAACAGCTAACATTCGGCTGTGTGTATGCCACTCAATCATAACGTGTACCAGGCTTTAGTCAGAGGCTAATTAGTCCATTGTATATTCTATATATTGTATGGGAACATAACAAGTGAAGACAGATTTATTTGTAGTGGGAACTAAAGGGAAATCCAGCAACAGCAAGAAAATGGTGCTTGCATGTGGATTGTGTCTTATATTTAAAATTATTATTTTTATTTATGATACTAGATATCTTAAGAATTATTCCTAAAAGCTGAAGTTTTTAGTGTGGCAATTTTTACAAAGTTACATTGGTCCAGCTTGGATATTTGTAGGTATGTATGTCAAGAGAGGAAGGGGTCTGCACCCGGGGCAGATGGGACTTTACATGAAGCACATGACAGCAAAGAAATATAGTGGGGTGATCATAAGATCATAAGTAGGTATGAATGTGCCGTAGATGTGGGATCCCTGGGGAAGCTGGAAATCACTGTAGTAGGCACTGCTTCTAAAATGATTGCCACTAGCTTCCAGGTCCTGTGCCAAATGGCTGTAGGTATGTATGTGCCATAGATGTGGGATCCCTGGGGAAGTTGGAAATCACTGTAGTAGGCACTGCTTCCAAAGTGATTGCCGCTAGCTTCCAGGTCTTGTGCCAAATGGCTGCCCTGCTGCTTACCGAACACAGGAGGTTTCTCGCTCAGCATGAGCCCCATGTTCAGAGAACACTACTACTGTATTACCCAAGCAGGTTAATGCTGTGGAGAGATATTTGCTCACATCTTTGCCACTGGTCTTATTTTAGAAAAAAAACAATATTGGTTTAAAATATTCTTGATGTTCTGCCTCTCCACTTCATCCAATCATAGAATGCTTTGCATTCATAGAGAAAATGCAAACTGTTCCCCCGAAGGCCACCCATGCCAAGTAAGTGACCTCCTCTGTTCACAATACAGCGAGGCAGCCACTCTGCATTGGAACCGGAAGCTGCCCACTACAGTGATTTCCAGCTTCTACAGGGATTTTTCAGTTCAACCTTGTTTTATAGCTACAGTATGACATCTTGTGAGTAGGGTGCAGCATGGTGTGTCTGCGAGCAGAGATCACACAGAGGCCAAGATGATTGAGAACATTGTATTAAGAAAGGCCCAACAATGCACAACTAGGTCGGTGGGTAGGCATAGCTGACCAGAGCCACTGACAAAACTGTAGCAGAGGAGCGAATCCTGAGATGACGTTGACAACTTATGCAAAAGCGGGAATGCGGCCTGGCTGGTCCACACCCAAATGAGAGGTTTTTTAAGTGGAGATAGCATAACTCCTGCACTTTCCCTACTCCTCTGGAACCTCTCCTCTCACACTATGCAATGTCCCTGACAGATGGGGTACCTGGCCCCACACTAGCCACTTGCAGAAAATGTGCCAAATCCAGGAGCCAGAGTCCTAAATAGACACTGCCCTGACCCAAGATAGCTGCCGAGGTCACATGGGACAACAGCGTCCAATCGGACAGCTACCCCCTGGTTATTAAATAAATAACATATGCCTTTTACTACTAGCAGTAAAAATACTATTCCACTCTGCAATAAAATCTAAAGTTTAGTTTTGCTTTTAGAAATAAACCACTAGTAAACTGGTAATAAATGACTGAATATGAGTCTTGCCCTCAAAATAATCAGACATTTAGAAGTCATTCTTTTGATCTCCTGCTTCCTTTATTTATTTATTTATTTATTTTTATTTATTTTTTTAGCAGAGACCCTAGAGAATAAAATGGTGATTGTTTCAATTTATTAAGTGATGTGGTATTTGCGCAGAGTTTTTTCAAATGCAATAAAAAAAAAAAAAAAAATACACTTTCATTATTTTCATGCAAAAAACCCACAATATATAACCAAATTGTTCTAAAATATAAAATATGATGTTACTTCAAGTAAATAGATACCTAACATGTCAAGCTTTAAAATTACTAATTCTCGTGGAATGGCGCCAAACTACGAAATTTGAAAATCTCCATAGGTGACACTTTGAAAATGTATACAGGTTACCAGTTTAGAATTACTGAGCAGATCTCATGCTAGAATTATTGCTCTCACTATAATGTTTGTGGCGATACCTCACATGTGTGATACAAACTTCTGTGTTCGCTTCTGCGGGGGAGCACGAGGGGGTGGGGATGCTTTAAACATTTTTTAAATTCTTTTTTATTTTGTTTTAATTTTTATTTTTATTTTCACTGTCCCTTTAATTATTTTTTAATTACTTTTATTCCAATTAAAAGAAATTTAAACATCCCTTGCGGTAGAAATAATGCCTGACAGGTCCTCTTTATCAAGATATCTGGGGTCTATAAGAACCTAGATATCTCCTCTACCCTGGAAAGCATGAGATCAAAAAAAAAAAAACACATTGATCGCTACTTTCTAGGAGAGAAAAATGGCACTGTTTACATCTGCCAGAACTGGAAGTGATGTCATGACGTTGCTTCCGCCCTCCCAGGGTCATAGAGATGGCCAGGGACCATCCGATCCTTGGTCAGCTCTGTGGTAACCCGGTGCCTTCGCCGGATCGGATCTGTGGCTTCCCAATTGAATGGGAGAGCCAGGAGAGGAGTCAATGGGTAGTGGGAGGGGGTCATTCCCTCCGGCTGCCTGAAAAAGCCACCCAGTAGCTAATCAGCCACTAGGATGGCTTTTAGAGTATAGGGAATCACCAGCTGAAAACAAAGATATCTGGATGATGCCTGTAGCTGCAGGCATCATCCAGATATAGGCACTTCACGTCCACGACGTCATATTACGCTATGTGGGCGGGAAGTAGTTAAAAATATTAGCTAGAAATGAGTAATAATTTTATGTTTTTTTCAATGAAAGTCTGCTTATTAATATATGTTCATCTAAGACTACCCTTTGTACAGTGGGACAACAATGCACTGCAGAAAATACAGCATTATCACCAAGTTACAGGAATTATTTTAGGGGCGACATCGAAAAACAAAGCCTGCTGTATTAGTGACAGAATACATCACATATGACATTTTTATGCAGTTACAGCAACATTTTTTTTCTTTTTCTTTTCTTTTTTGCTAAAAAAAAAACTATAAAAGGGATGGGGAAAAACAAAAATGGCTGCGTTAAAACATATCTAAACTCAAAACCAAAAATGTACAACATAATATACCAGATCAGCAGCTTACCAGATCTTAGATGTGGTTGATGCATTCGTTTTCTGTCATCAAGCTATTTTTGTTTGTTTATTTTCACCTGATTAGGCAGAAAAACATTTCCAGTCCTAAGCTGACAACATTCTCTCACCTTTCTGTATCAGGACAACAGAAACAAGATAGGACTACCCTAGAGAGACAGGGGTCCTGAGGTCTGCAGAGAACAATGTCACTGATAACAGTGAGCACAGGCAAAGAACACACAAAGCTATTAGCTCACAAGATTTCCAATAAGATCAACAAGTACTTTTTTAAACTTATAAAACAGAGATAATAAAACACTTTCAATTGTACAGTTAACAGTCCAAAAAGTACTAAATAAGAGAAGTTCATCATTAGGGTTTACATACACTTTAATACTAGTGAATCAAACAGCAACATTAATACCTAATTTTATTTTTCCCATTAACAGAGGCAGTAAAATAAGAAAAAAAAGTGCAAATACAAATCAATATTCAATCTAATTGCCAACTACCGGTACTCTATTTCCATAAACTCATTTCTAAATGGCCAGTGCTTTTTCTAAGTACTTTGATAGCCTTATGTCATGGTTTCTAGTACATACTATGTTATGCGAAGGAACTAAAATAATCTGTATCAGATGACAATCTCCCTCTGTTTGGACACAGTCAGGATAATTTATTCTCGAAAATTTTATCACCAACAGCGACTGGTAATCAGCCAATTTAGTTCAATACAGAAACACTTAGTTAATAATGTTTCCATAGAGGTAATTTTGTAAATATCTACCATGCTGATTCTTTTTATCCCAGCAGCATTTTTTCTCTGTTCTCAAACAATGGATGGCAGTATTAAATTATTAAAGAATGAATCATACATTTTCTACAAGAAGGCTAGAATTTTCAATGCGTCTTTCAATAGTAATTTAATTTGTCCTGATTTTCTTGTACTCTGCCATTTGTAGGTTGGTATAGAAAGTGCTGAGAATATAAATATACAATTGTAGTCTTGTGGAAAAAAAATTATATTTGATTTAAAAAGTACAGAAAAAAAAGTGTAAAATACATACAGAATAAATGTACAGTATGCTCAGTATGCTCAAGTTCCTCAGAAATCTGTAAAGAAAGAGGTATTCGATTCTGCTGCTCTTCTGAATTTCTTACAGCATGTTAACATTGGTTATACAACGTCTCTACTGTAGGCTGTGGCTCAAAAATAAAGCATGGTAGCCCAAGTTCATCTTTGGCTTAAAGGGGTTGTAAACCCTTAGCCCTTGTACACACGGTCAAACATTCTGACAACCATATCCGTTGGATTTTGTCCGACGGATTTTGTCCAATGGATTTTGTCCGAAACTGTTGCATACACTTGGTCGGACAAAGTTATCGGAAAATCCGATTGTACAATGATGACGTTATTTTGTTACGACGGGACTACGTTCAGGCTAGTAGCCAATAGCTTTGGTCTAGGAATTTGATCTGAGCATGCGTGGCACTTTGTCCGTCGGAGTAGGCTACACATGATCGGAGTATGTCTGATCGGAGCATTTTGTCGGAAAATTTTACAGACAAGTTGGAAAACTTGGTCCGTCGGATACTCCGACGGAAACAGTCCGATGGAAACCACACACAGTCGGATTATCCGACAAAACGGTCCGATAGGACACATTCCGTCGGAATCTCCGACCGTGTGTACAAGGGCTTATGGTTTTTCACCTTAATGCATTCTAGATTAAAAACCTTCTGTGGTGCTGCAGCCCCCCCAAGCCCCCGATTTACTTACTTGACATAGATCCTTCTCTGCCCTGGAACGAGCACACCAGCTCTAGCTGGTGTCTCATCTCCTGATTGGATAGATTGATAGCTGCTGTCAATCAAATCCAATGACGCAACACCAGGGGGCAGGGCCGAGTCCTGCATTCTGTGTGAACGGACACAGATGCGGTACTTGGGAGCATGCCCGCATGGGTGTCCACCCAGGAGAGTGCTTCTCCAACATGGACACTTGATGCAGGGAGGAGCCACCAGCACCACCGAGGAACCCCAGAAGAGGTAGACCAGGGCCACTCTGTGCAAAATGAACTGCACAGTGGAGGTATGACATTTTTTATTTTATTTTTTTTTTTTAAAACAATGGTTTACAACCCCTTTAAATTAAATTTAAAAAAGTCTACCCAGCACAGTTTAAAAATAAAAACACAGCTCTGGATGCTATAGCCAACCAATCTATGTAACTGTATTTCACTGTCACCCAGTCACTGATTCAGAAATATCTTCTGGGGTGAATGACACCCATCATCATTTAACCTAATTCCTGTGAGCCCAGGTTCTCATGGTTCCCTCCTGTACCCTGGTCATTACAAGGTCTTTATATTTAACATCTGCCCACCAGTGGAAGAAGAAGCCAAAGAGGGAAGAAAGAGAAAAAGTTCCCTGAGCTCACATTTTAATTCCTGCATGTATTGTATATGGTATGACTAGTTTTTTGATCAATAAAACCAAGTACGTTTTTATGAATCTTTTGCATCCTCATTGCTGCCTAAAAACCCCACGGGGAAATTCTTCTCTTTCTTCCATGTTTGTTATGGGGTGTGCAGCTAGCTCAGCTTGTCCTTTGGGCACCCTCTTTCCTTTTTGAAGAAGCCAAAGAGGACCTGTAATGTCATAATCGATGATGTCATAAAATTTAAGAGATTATTATTTAAGCTATCAGTATGAAGTTGGATAGTGGGATCAACTCCATGAAAAAAATGGGTACTTAACTCATACTCCAGATTTGCAAAGCTAAAATCTTGACCACTAAGCCAGTGTTTCTCCACATTTTTCAGTCAAGGCACCCTTTAACATTATGGACAATCTCTTTAAAATGATGGACAGTCTTAACCCCCCTAGCGGTAATCCCGAGTCTGGCTCGGGTTAGGAATTTACTGATAGGAGCGGTAACCCCGAGCCAGACTCGGGATCGCATCGCTGGATGCCGGGGTGGACAAAGGGAGAGTTACTTACCTTGTTCCCTGGATCCAGCGATGTCCCCCGCGCTGTGTGATCGAGTTGTCCTCCGCTCGATTCACAGTGCCGAATGCCGCCGAGCTCCATTCCCTGCGGCGTTACGGCGCACGGGAGAGGAGAACGGCGGCAAATTTAAAAAAGTAAATAGACACAAAACACACACAGCCCTGTAATATTACAGATTACAGTGCTGTATTACAAAATACACACCCCCTTTATCCCTAGTGGTCTGTGCAGTGCCCTGCATGCACTTTTATATTATAAATACTGTTTTTTCTGCCTGGAATTTGGAGATTGTCCATAGCAACCAAAACGTGTCCCTTTTTCAGTGTTTTAGGATTTAATTACATTATTGAATAATTTTTATTATTCTTTATTATATTATAAACTTTATCATACCCGGGATGTCTGCTAGACTCTGGTTTGAAGAGATTTAAGAGAGTTATTCCTAAGAATTACAGGACTACAAAATAAAACGCCAGATTTCCATGCAAAATAATTGTACCGCTTTCAGCACCTAATTCCAGACTGAATCATACGGCCAGGGAGGTTAAAGCACCCCATTCTAAAATGTAAAAATGATTCCAGTCGCTTTATACTGGTGCTGACTAGTATTCCAATATTTCTCTTCTCCTTCAATTTCTCTCCGTCAGTCAGCTAATATTACCACAGTGCTGAGAAGAGGGGCATAGGAGGGTCAAACAAGGATGCTTTGGAGGCAACAGACATCCTCCTTATTAACTGATGACATCATTGGTTGTTTGGATGCCAGTGTCTAGAAAGTCGTAATGGTGCATAAACCAAACCCGTGGCTTTGTGTAACTTAAAGGCAGGCTTCATCCACCTGCTGGCTTGTTCACAATTTTTGATACATTTTTCAGCATTTTGCCAAGGCATCCCTGAAGAAACCTCAAGGCACTTCAGCATGCCCTGGTTGAAAAAGGCTGCATTAAGCTACCCAATACAGGTTATAAAGAGAACATTTGAGATTAAAGAGCTTTGCTTTACTAACCAAGATTATTATTTTTTTCTTTTACAAATGAAGATACGTAAACAAGCACAAAACTGTTTTTATTTTATGTGATAATTTTGATAAGAAGTCCCCAGCTCCAGAACCATAAAGAATGAGAATGGAAAGGGTGAGTATAGTTTGGCACTTTTTAACAGGGGAGGGAAGAGGGAAATGGACTTTAACCGGTTCCCGACCAGCGAACGACGATGTACGTCGGCAGAATGGCACGGGCAGGCATATTGGCGTACAGGTACGTCCAATCTTCAATGCCGCCCTGCCATCAGGAGCGCGCCGCCGGCGGCGCGCTCCCGCGCTGGTCGGGACCCCCGTGAGTCCGGTCGCGGGACCCGCGGACTCAATCGCCGCGGGCATACCCGCGATCGTCTCACGGGACGGCTGAATGGAGGAAATGCCGTGTAAACAGCATTTCTCCATTCTGCCTAGCAACTAGTGACGCTGATCTCTGCTCCATGTGATTGGAGCAGAGATCAGTGTTCACTAAATGAAAGCCCAACCCCTCCACAGTTAGTAACACACCCCTAGGAACACTTAACCCCTACACTGCCACCCACTGGTTAACCCCTTCACTGCCAGTGTCATTTACACAGGAATCACTGCATTTATATAGCAGTGATTACTGTATAAATGACAATGGTCCCAAAAATGTGTCAAAAATGTCCAATGGGTCCTCCACAATGTCGCAGTCACAATAAAAATCGCTGATCGCCGCCATTACTAGTAAAAAAAATAATAATAAAAATTATTAATAAAAATGCTATAAAACTATCCCTATTTTGTAAACGCTATAACTTTTGCGCAAACCAATCAATAATCGCTTATTGCGATTTTTTTTACCAAAAATATGTAGAAGAATACGTATCGGCCTAAACTGAGGGAAAAAAATGTTTTTTTATATATTTTTGGGGGATATTTATTATAACAAAAAGTAAAAAATAATGTGTTTTTTTCAAAATTGTCGCTCTATTTTTGTTTATAGCGCAAAAAATAAAAACCGCAGGGGTGATCAAATACCACCAAAAGAAAGCTCTATTTGTGGGAAAAAAGGACGTCAATTTTGTTTGGGAGCCACGTTGCACGACCGCGCAATTGTCAGTTAAAGCGACGCAGTGCCGAATCGCAAAAAGTGGTCTGGTCTTTGACCAGCAAAATGGTCCGGTCTGTAAGTGGTTAAATGGGCTTTTTATGCAGTCTATGCCTAAAAATACCTGCCCAGCAACCCAGGAATTTTGGGCTTGGGCCCGAAATGTAGTATTATAAAAATATAAAAATGCGAGAATTCCTACATATAGTACAAATATATAGGAAACTTTCTGTGCATTTTAAAGTTGATAAAAATGCCACAGTGCTGTATTAGGATTAATGGCGACCATAAAAGAAAGTAACTGTCACTTCTTGATTGGCATGATCCGCTAAATTTCAGTAAAGAGTGAAGAAACCAAATTGTTCTCCTCCTACCTTTCATGTTTCTTTTTTAAGTATTTTTCTTTTCTCGGCACAGGCATGCCTTACTTTTCTTATGACCTGTCACATCTATCTTTCCTCTTCAAATAACACAGCTGTCATCTTCACAGACTATATATGAACTCAAACTTTTCTTCTTTTTTATAAGGCCAGAACTGACAATTTTGATGATTAATTACATTCACAGTTTTCCTTTGTGGTATAAGGCCTTTTTTGATTCATATTTGTTGTAAAGATTGCAGTTTGCAATTTGTATGACATGGAACTTTTCATGTTAGGTCATATCATGGGAGCTTCTCATCCCAAAGGTGTTAGACCTCTGTTTTAAGTAAACTTGTCTTTGAAGATATATAAGGGCTGACATTGCTGACCTGCTTTTGAAAATGCTGATTGCCTGGTATTCATACTGATTCTCTGACTTCCTTACTCTTTGAGCTACTGACCCAAAACAAGTCCTTACTGCTTGCTTGTTATTGTCAAACATGATAAGGGTACTAAGTCAAGAGGGCAATCATGGGAGTCAAACAACTAGCGTTTTCAGGGAAAAGACTGGCATTGGCAACCTTCATGTTTCCCACACAACAGGGTTGCTTTAAAGCTTGTTATTTGTTTAATGCCAGAACTGCTTTTCTCCCATTACAAGTCAAAGGAATTTCAAAGACAGCTTAGAAGAAGGTCAGAAGCCCCAGAGAAGGAACACACAAGGATCTCACAGGTATCTCAAAATGGTCTCAAAGGTAATATGAATGCACCTAAGAGCATGAGAGCATGAGGGACATTTCCTCTTTTAGACAGTTGTCACCAGAGCAGATGCTACCCTCACTTCTTGTTCAGGTGAACTTTAAAATGTTAGATTTTCCCTCGCTTTCTGTCTTGGTGACAATGAATACCAGGACTAATGCCACGTACACGCAATCGGAAAATCGGCCAGCAAAAGACTGATGAGAGCTTTTCATTGGAAAATGCGACCGTGTGTAGACTCCATCAGACTTTTGCTGGAGGAATTTCGGCCAGCAAAAGATTGAGAGCATGTTCTCAATTTTTCAGACGGAAAAAGTTTTGATCGGAAATTCCGATCATCTGTATCGATTCCGACACGAAAAACTTCCTACGCATGCTTGGAAACAATTCGGCGCATGCTCAGAAGCATTGAACTTCATGTTCCCATCTTGTCGTAGTGTTGTACGTCACCGCGTTCTTGACTGTGGGAATTTGGTGTGACCATGTGTAGGCAACACAAGCTTGAGTGGAATTTCATCGGGAAAACCATCAGAGCTTTTTCCAACCATAATTCCGATCCTGTGTATGCGGCATAACAGAGAGGACGAATCTCCCTAGCAAGGAAACACATAGTAATACAAACTTTACAGGGGTTTTAAACTCAACTTAAATAAAATGTTTTAATGGAAAATGTCTTATTTATCAGACTTAATCTTTGAAATGTAATCTCATTCACTTGAATTCAGAAATAAAGGCAAAGCACAAACTTATCTCAAACTGACCTTAACTAATTGTAAAGGCCTCTGTACCCTTACCAAATGACATAATATAAAATCTTACAAAAGAGAATGATTTTGTGTTGATTTAAAAACCTCTGCAAAAGAGAAAAAGTCTTAGTTTTAGTATTAGGAAGGCTAAAGTAAGTAGAAATGAGTAAATGAGAGAAAAGGGGATATTGTTAGATAAAATTATGTTAAACATTTGATATACCCTATATAATTGCTTTACAAGCCACTGTAATTTAGGGGTATAGTTATCAAGCGACACTCGCTAAATTTTGCATTTAATTTTGCATTTAATTTTGGTGAAAATACATTCACTGACATTGGGAAACATTGGTTTTTGACTTTGAAGTTGGTTTTTGACTTTGGAAAAGTTGCCTCTTGTAACATTTGTCTTGTTTTTTTTTTTTTTTTTTTTTTTCCATAAAGATTTTATTGAAAAGTGTAACAGTTTACAGGAACAGGTCAACATAAGTGAACAGGTACACGTCAAGAGGCCAAACACACCAAGGAAATAATGCACGGTGGGGGAGCAGCCAACAGGGACCTCCCAACGGTACTAAGCAGAAGAATAGGCTTGAATACTGTTCCAATCACTATATCAGTACTACATCAAGTTTAATTATGATGGCTTCACAGCCGCGGGAGGGGGACAGCTCGGGTGGCTACCTGCGCCCACCCGAGAAACCCCAGGGAGAACAAAGGGTATAGGGTAAGGGCAAAGGTAAGTGTCGAGAGAAAAAAGAAAAAGGGAGACCTGAGAGAAGAGGTGTCAACAGGGGAGGGGTCTTGGGGAAAGAAGAGGAGGGGGGGGAGGGAGCAAAGAAGTGAGAGAGAAAGACGGAAATGGGTGGGGGGAGAGGAGAAAGGGAAGGAGAGGGGGGAAAGTGAGGGAGGAGGGAAGGAGAGAGGAAGGGGGTGTGTGGGGTGTGCGGCCTCCCGCCCCAGGGGGGGGCTCAGGGGAAGTAATAGACGGTTGGTAGAGAATCAGGTGGAGGTCAGCCTTCAGCCAGGAGGAACATGTTGTTTATACTCAGGAGTAGTTGTGAAATGAGACCAACAGGCCCACGTGAAGGAGTATTTCTCGAATCTCTCTTGGGAGATGTGGATCAGCTCCTCCATGCCAGCAATCCTGGAGATAGTCGAAAACCATTCGGCCAATGAAGGGGCACGCGTAGACCGCCAGTGTCTGGGAACACACAACCTGGCAGCATTGACCATATGCATGGCCAGGGATTTCAAGTAGGTTCTCCGAGAAAGGGAGGTGTGATGGAGGAGGAATTGTGCCGGAGTGTAATCAAGATCAAGAGTAGTAACGGCTAGGATGAGTCTGTGGACTTCCCTCCAGAAGGGTTGGATGATCGGACACGTCCACCAAATGTGGAGCATTGTCCCAATATCAGCGTTGCATCTCCAGCAGACATTCGGGGTGGAGGGGGAGAACTTATGAAGGCGGGAGGGGGTCCTGTACCATCTGGTTAAAATTTTGTAACCATTCTCCTGTATGGCTACATTCAGCGAGCCTTTATGAGTATATTCATGGACTCTAGTCCATTCCGACGGTGTTAGAGGAGTCGGTAGATCCCTATGCCAGGAGGATTGAGAGGGGGAAAGGGTCGGGGCAGCCGGGTCCGCGATGAGGGTATACAGGAGGGAGACAAGGTGTTTTTGGGGTATCTTACGGTTGCATAAGTCTTCAAACGGGGTGAGTGGTCGTATCCACTCCTTCAAAGGGGCCCGGGTGGAAAGAAAATGGTGAACCTGGCGGTACGTCCAAAACGAGAAGGAGGAGGCGTTCGGGAGGCTACGAAGGGCGTCCAAGGAGAGAACTTTGCCCCCCTGGAAAAAATGAAGGGCCAGGACGTCCTCAAAAGGCCAGACCTGTCGAAGAAAGCTGGGTGAGTAACCAGGGGGGAAGTCAGGGTTGAATCTCAGTGTGGTTAAGGGGCCCGGGGACGGCGCAATAGGTACGGAGGCAGAAATTTTTCTGCATAGCATCAGGGAAGTGTGGATAAATGGGTGTGTTGCGAGGGAAAGGGGCCATTGTTTTGGGAGCAACCAGGGGAGGAGGTGAATGGGGACTGTGGAGAAGGCATCTTCTAGAGATACCCACAGTTTGTCAAGAGAGTGGATATGCCAGTCCGCTACCCTGGTAAGGTGGCAGGCGACATAATACTTGTATAGGTCTGGAAGGGCGATCCCCCCTTTGGATTTGGGGAGGGTGAGCCTGGAATATTTGATCCTCGGGGGGGAGTCTCTCCACAAAAAGGACGAGCAGACCTTCCGGTAGGAGGAAAAGAAACTACAGGGCAGGGCCATAGGGATGGTCTGGAACAGGTATAAAAAGCGGGGCAAGATGATCATTTTAATTAAGGCCGCTCGCCCGAACCAAGACACGTTAAGGTGGATCCAGTCCTTAAGATAGGTTTGGGTGTGGGTCAGGACCGTGTGGAAGTTAAGGGAGTAAAGGTCAGAAAGGAGGCGAGGAATTTTGATGCCTAGGTATGAGATAGCGGTGTGTTCCCAATGGAAGGGAAATGCTGCCTGGCAATGGGATACTTCCCGGGGGGGTAGGGAGACATTTAGGGCTTGGGATTTGGAGTAGTTGATCTTAAGGTTGGAGATCTTACCAAAAACTTCTAGATCCTGCAGCAGTGATGGAAGAGAAGTGCGCGGCGCAGTCAGAGAGAGCAAGATGTCGTCCGCAAAGGCCGAAACCTTGAGCTCCCTCTCCTTAATCGAGATCCCCCTAATATCCGGGTTCGTTCTGAGTTTATTCAAAAGTGGCTCCAGAGTGAGGATGTATATCAGTGGTGAGAGGGGGCAGCCCTGACGAGTGCCGTTGCTGATAGGGAAGGCGTCCGATAGGTGGCCGTTGACTCTCACCGCTGCAGTAGGGCCCGCGTATAAGGTCATTATAGAAGCTAGCATGCGGTCGCCCAGGCCCACCGCTGTTAAGACTGCACGCATGTAGTCCCAGGCCACTCTATCGAACGCCTTCTCGGCGTCGAGGGAGAGGAAGAAACCAGGGGTTTTGGAAGAAGTGAGCCAATGGTGAAGGTTCAAGGCGCGGATAGTGTTGTCCCGAGCCTCCCTTCCCGGGACGAACCCCACCTGGTCATTGGGGATTAGGCTGGGGATCAAGGGGAGCAATCTGTTGGCTAAAATTTTGGCATAAAGTTTGATGTCAACATTTAACAGTGAGATTGGCCTATAGTTTGCTGGCAAGAGGGGATCCTTGCCCTCCTTGGGTATCACAGTTATGTGAGCCTTTAACATTTGATCTGACTTCACCTGGGGGTCCGCGAGGGCATTGAAGGTGAGAAGAAGGTGCGGGGAGAGGGTGTCCAGGAAAGATTTGTAGTACTGGAGGGAAAAACCATCTGGCCCCGGGCTTTTGCCAACCTTCATCTGCTTCAGTGCAGTATCCAGTTCCAGGGAGGAAAATCGTGCCTCCAGAGATTGAGCACACAGGGGAGAGATAGGGCTGGGGCTATGTGACGAAAGAAAATCTGCGATAAGAGCGTCCCGGGCCGCTCTTGCGGTCTGAGAGAGGGGAGAAGGGTGAAGGTTATAAAGTTTGGTGTAGAAGTTTTCGAATTCCTTCGCAATATCCTCATTTTTAGTAAGTAAGGATCCCGAGGGATGTCGCAGGCTATGGACAGAGGGAGATAATTTAGCTGATTGGACCGACCGAGCCAGGAGACGGCCACATTTGTTGCCGTGTTCGTAAAAGACCCTCTGGCCTAAGACATAACGTCTTTTAGTGCGTTTGCCCAGCTCATCTGTGAGCAGAGTGCGAGTGTGTATCAGCTCATTGAGGGTAGCTTGGGCCTGAGATAATTTGTGGGACGTTTCCAACGTCTTCAGCTTAGTCAAAAGGGAGTTCACGCGCTCCTGGTGTAGTTTTTTGGCTTGGGAAGATAGGGCCAGCAGTTCCCCTCTAATTACACATTTATGGGCCTCCCAGAGAGAAACCGGGGAAGCAACGGACCCCGAATTCTCCTGGAAGAACAGTCGTATGCTCGAGCGAATACGCTCCAGGGCGAGGGAATCTTTAAGCAAGGACGGGTTGAAGCGCCAGGTTTTAGTTTTGGGGCAAGAATCGGGGAGGGAGAGCGTGACGGTGATAGGGTGATGGTCAGAGAGAAACATGGGCTCAATGGATGAGTGTTGAAGGAGAGGGAGGTCCCTCTGGGACAAGAAGAAAAAATCAATTCTGGAATATTTTTGGTGGGGAGCCGAGTAGAAGGTGTAGTCTTTGGAGGAGGGGTGAAGCGTACGCCAGGCGTCGTGAAGTGATAAAGCTTGGAGCTGCGCTTTAATCTGGCGGAGGGCTCTGTAAGTCAGCGAGGATGTCCCAGTGGACGTATCAAGAAGAGGGTTCAGAGGGACATTAAAGTCTCCCGCTAAAAGAAGCAGCCCACTCTGGAAGGAGGATAAGAGGGTACAGATCGTGCGGAAAAAGGTTACCTGGTGTTCGTTAGGGCAATAGATGTTGGCTAAAGTAATCGGTGTAGAAGCGTAGGTGCCCTTAAGGAAGACATACCTGCCCTCCGGGTCTATCAGGGAGTCGGAGAGATGAAAGTTAGCGTGCCTGGAGACAAGGACGGACACACCCTTCGTTTTTGCTGCAGGATTGGTGGCATGGAAGGCCGTCTTATATACGTGGTTCGAGAGTTTAGGTATAGCGTCAGAGCGGAAGTGCGTCTCCTGTAAGAAAACAAAGTGTGCTTTAAACTTGGTCAATGAGGATAAAACTTGAGATCTTTTTTCCGGTAGGTTGAGTCCCTTAACGTTAAGGGAAACACATTTCAGTTGCAGGGGAACGCTATTCGCGGATGAAGGCTGCATCCTGAGGGGTTGGGCAGGTGGAAAAGGTTTGTGCCGGGAATACTGGAATAGAGGCTTATAGAGGGGGACGTGGGGCAGGAGACCACAGACCCCGGGGCAAGGGAAGGAGAGAAAGGGGAAAGGGGCGGAGAAGTAGAGATGAAGAGAGAGAGGACAGGGAGTTAGGGAAAGGTAGGAAAGGGAAGGGACGGGCAGGGGATCAGGGGGGAAGAAAAGGACAAAAAAAAGACCAGAGGTAGAATTAGACCAGCTATCTACCTAGAGGGACGGGTGGTGAAATCTGGTGTGTCAGCCTAGTCTAGGAGAGACTGCTGTGCGGGAACAGTGGGGTAGACGAGAGAAACATGACGTTTGCGAACCAGGGAATCTAGGTGAGTATGAAAGGGGTCCCGCCCATTTGTATTGGGGAGGGACCAGGCGTATAGGGGAGCCTACCAACAATAAAGGGGAATAGGAGAAAAAAGGGGGAAGGAGGGTCTACTGTTAGGTATTAGCGACTATACAGAGAGTAATAGAACGTGATGGAGCCGTGGCTGGAGGTGAAAGAGGCATGTCATGGGTCTCAAATCCTAGAAAGTGGAGTAAGGATGCACAAATAACATAACTTAACAGATAAAAAAGAAACAATATTAACATCAGTATAATAGCCTAAGACTGATAAGCCAGAGAGAAGTCTCGGTCGAGTACCTACCCCATATGAGGCGGGGGTTGGGGGGGAAAGGAGGGTAAGGGGGGGGGAGGTGGGGGAGGACGGAGGGGAGGACGGGGAGGAGGGCAGGAGGGGGGTAGGGGTTTGAGGGGGGGAAGTAGGGAGGGGGAAGGAAGGAGAGGTAGGGGAAGGGAGGGGGAGGGCAGCAAGTATAAAACAGAGAGATCCAAAGAAAAAGAGGGTTTTCAAAACCTCTCCCCCCCCCTCCCCCCACCCACACATCCAAGCAATGATACATAGTACCCGGTATAGGAGGGGCAAGCGTAGTAAGCCAAAGTCCGTGTCCGTCTCTTACTCTTCCAGATGAGAAAGGAGTCTGCAATTAGAGAATTTGGAGCCGGGAGGGAAGCAAACCTCGGGGGTTAGAGGCAAAATCAAGGTACAGTAGAAAAAAGGGGGGGGGGTCTCACATGCATAGGTGAATCCCCGCAGAGCAGGATTATTTCACAGAGGAAAGTCGATGGATTCCAAGAGTCCGGACGGCAGCAGGGGACGTGGGATCCTTGTCGAGGCGAGAAGTCCCATTTCTGGAGTGAGGAGTGTTGAGAAAGGTAGGTGAGAGGTGGCCAGGGAGACACCTGCGGGCCATGCAGGGCGCAATGGAGCTTGGTGTATGGAAGCCAAAAGCAGTCGGTTAAGGGAGCACGGGGAAGGAAGGAGAGAGGGCGAGGTGGACAAAGGTGAGTCTCGGGGGAAGGGCAGGAGGGAAGCGGGGCAGGGTACTCACTCAGAACGTAGAACGAACGGCTGAAATCTCTCTTAGTCCTCCAGGGCTTCGCCTCGTGCTAGCGAAGGTGAGAGGCTTCGTTGGCGCAGTTCCCGTCGGAGAGGACGGTCGTTAGGAGACCTCGGATCCAGGCGGCGATGTCTCGAACGTTGACGCGCGGCTTTCGGTGAAGGATTGAGAGACACAGGACGCCAGGGCTCCGTCGGAAAAAAGGTCGAATACCAGTCCGGGAGTTCGATGAGTGGCAGGTCAAGTTGGTCGCAGAAGGCTGGGAGATCCTCTGGGGTGCGAAGAAGTGCAGAGCGCCCTCTGGCTGAGGCTGAGAGGCCAAAAGGGAATCTCCAGCGGTACTGGATGTTTCTAGAGCGGAGGGCCTCCAGTAACGGACGGAGCGCTTTCCTGTTCTGGAGAGTGATCTGTGAGAGATCCTGGAAGAGCTTCACATCTGCCCCGTTGTACACAATACGCCCCTTCATGCGAGCTTTTCGAAGAATTTCCTCTTTCAAAGGGTAGTTGACAATGGCACAGATGATGTCTCTGGGTGGCTCAGAGTCTCTGGGTGGGGGGCGAAGGGCCCGATGAGCCCTTTCCATGTCGATAGGGGAATCAGCGGGGCGCTCCATGAGATCATTAAATATGGCGCATAGGGTCGGCTGAATGGCGTCTGGCTCGATGCTTTCGGGGACACCCCGGACCCGTATGTTATGCCTCCGACCGCGGTTGTCCAGGTCCTCGACGTGTCTGTGGAGTTCGAAGACTTGAGAAAGCTGGGAGTCATACGCGGATTGCACTTGGCGGATGGCCGCCGCGTGGGTCTGAGTAGTCTGCTCCACGTTGTCCATGCGGCGGGCAACTGCCAGTAGGTCCGTCTTGAGGTCCGCGATCGCTGCAGTCACCGTGCACTTAATGTCCTGGGCGACTTTCTCCAGATCAAGGAGGCTCGGGGGTTGGGAACCCCCAGGTCCAGGTATGGACGCCCCGGGCATGTGGGCAGGCGAGGATCCGTCAGGTGAGGCCGGGGATTGGGCCTGTGAAGGCTCGAGGGCCTGGTAGCGCTGCGACCGGAATATGTCCGGGATGTGCCTCCCCTGAGCGGTCTTGGGCTTCTTAGGGGTGCGGGAGGTGGACGAGCTCCTGGTAGACCTGTTCATAGCAGGGAAAGGAGGTAGGCTCCCGTGTAAGCAGGCAAAGTATTCCCGGGACGCAGGAGCTCACTCGTTAGGCGTCCATCACGGTCTCTGTCCAGGCCACGCCCCCGTTTTTTTTTTTTAACCAGAGTAAAGTTTATTGAGCATACATAAAAAAGAAGACTACATAGCAATACTCAAACAAAAAAGGGGGGGGGAAGGCGCAACAAGCGCCAAGCACCATGAAGAAAGACACAGTCCATGTCCAGCAGGATTGACTAGAAAATACAGTGTACACAGTAGCATGACCACAGGTAATACACATATACATATAACAGAGTCTCTAGGCGAATTTATTAAAGGGGAATACTGCCACCAACCGCGCACAACATTTATCCCGTACAGCAATGAGGACTATTCATCCATTCATCCCAAATCTTATGAAATTTCATAGGGCAACCTCGGTTGGCATAAATTAGTCTTTTATAGGGTAGAGTTTGGTTAACAGCCCTCTTCCACTGCTGGAGCGTTGGGGGATCAGGTCTAAGCCACAATCTGGCTATCTGCATCCTAGCAGCAAAGAGGGTCTCCTGTAAGAATATTCTAAGATATTTACTTTCATCTTGAAGGGGAAGGAGACCGAGTATACATTGTCGTGGGCAGAGCGTGAGGGGGGACCCCATATGGTCATGTAGGAACTGGATTATTTGAGCCCAATACCTCTGAATGGGGGGGCAAGTCCAAATGAGATGATAGAATGTACTGGCCGGGTCGCCACAACGGGGACATACAGGGTCAAATCCTTGTCTGTACTTAGATAACCGCCCAGGGGTGATATAGGCTCGGTGAAGCACGTATAAGTGCGTCAACCTATCCGACATTTTGGGGGACACCTCCGTCGATACCGATAGTATCTCTCCCCACTGCTCATCCTCCATCGGGCCAACATCAACCTCCCATTTAGGTTTGAGACTATATGCGTGGGTCGTAACCCGAGGAGTGAGGAGGAGTGCATAAATAATGGAAGTGAGCTTATAAGAGTCATTGCCAAAAATCAGGCCCGCCAGGGGGGTACTCACCAGGAGCGGAGGCCAATTCCCGAATTGAGCCTGCAAGGCGTGGCAGACCTGCAGGTAGCGGAAAAACACCTGATTCGGGAGGCCAAACTCGTCTTTAAGTGCCTGGAAGGTCTTAATACCCTGAGGTGTGTAGAAGTGAGATACATAGATAATCCCCTTACATATCCACAGCTTATAATCCGGAATCCCCAGCAGCTCCGGGATATCATAGTTATCCCAGAGAGGCGTATGTGCATGCAGAGGGGGTGCCCCAGACCTAGACCGCGCCACACTCCACAATCGGCAGTGGTGCGCAATCATGGTACGCTTACAGTTCGTAACAGGGCTAGCTCTATGTTTGCAAAAAAGTATTTGGAAGGGGTGCGCAATGATATCCGCCACCGAGGTGCACACCAGGAGGGAGTATCTCAGCTTGTCATGCGTGTTCAGGTAGTAAAAATGAGAGAGTTGGGAGGCCAGGTAGTACGTCTCTATGTCGGAAAGCGCAGCGCCGCCAAGACGGACCGGACACTTGAGGGTCTGCCAGGCCAGCTTGTGCCTGGAAGAGCCCCAGACAAAGGAGTTGAGGATCGATTCCATATCTCGGAACAGCCGCGACGGTATACGGACTGGGGCATGCCAAAAAACGTAGAGGAGTTTGGGGAGAAGAATCATTTTGAAAAGACCCAAGCGGCCCATGACCCCGAGGGGGAGCCTGGACCAAACCTGGGTCTTCCGCTTCAGCAGGTGAAAAAGGGGCTCGAGGTTAAGATTAATGTAGTCTGTAAGGGAACGAGAGCAGTGAATGCCGAGGTACTTAATGCGGTCCGTGCGCTCGAGAGGCAATGAGGCCTGCGTACACATAGGGGCGGCGAGGTCGATAGGGAGAATTTGTGATTTAGACCAATTAATGCGGAGGCCCGAAAAAACCCCAAAACGACCAACCACCTCCAAAACCGCCGCCAAGGAGGGGCCGGCATCCTCCAGATATAGCATCATGTCATCCACATAGAGGCTAAGTACCTCCGACAGCTGGCCCTTGCGGAGACCGTGGATATCCGGGTGTGCCCTGATGGCCAGAGCCAGGGGCTCCACCGCCAGCGTGTACAGCATGGGCGAAATGGGGCATCCCTGGCGGGTGCCCCTTGTCAAAGGGAAGGGACTAGAGATCTGACCATTGACGAGAACTCGGGCAGTGGGGGCCTGATAAAGAAGCTGTATCCAGCGCACAAATTTAGGGCCAAAGCCATAGCTGTGTAAGCACTCCCACAGGTACCCCCACTCCACCGAGTCGAACGCCTTTGCGGCATCTAGACTAACAACCACCCTAGTACCCACGTTGTCATGGGAAGCCTGTAGATTCATAAACAGTCTGCGTAAGTTGAAGGCCGTGTTTTTGCGGGGCATAAAGCCGGTCTGATCAGTGTGTATGAGATGGAGTATCACCTTATTAAGTCTGAGGGCGAGGATTTTGGCCAAAATCTTCACGTCCAGCTGCAGGAGCGAGATGGGGCGGTAGGAGTCAGGGTAGAGAGGGTCCTTGCCAGGCTTAGGGATGAGGACAAGCAGCGCTTCATTCATGGAGCGGGGGAGTACACCGGTGTCAAAAATGTGAGCGTACAGCTGGCGGAGCTTAGGGAGTAGGGTCTCCTGAAACTGATTATAAAACTCCCGAGGGAGGCCGTCTGACCCTGGGGCCTTGGAAGGTGGCAGGCATGCTATAGCCTCCGCTATGCAGTCCTCGGTAATGGGAGCCTCCAAAAGCTCCACCTGCGAGTCAGTGAGGACAGGGAAATCCACCGTCTGCAGCAGGGCACGCAAGTCGTCCAAGGAGCCAGAGGCCTCAGAAGTGTACAGGTCAGCAAAAAAGCGCCGAAACTCCTGAGCTACCTCCTGTGGATCCGACAGCGTGATTCCCGCCGCATACATAAGCTGGACCACAACCGGGGGGCCGTGATCCAGGCGAGCCAAGTAAGCCAGCAGACCCCCTGCCCTCTCCCCATATTCATAGACTTTTTGTTTGGTGAAAAAAACCTTTCTCCCCGCTCTATCCAGGTGTAGTTGGTCAGTGAGCCTAGACTGCTGCCGTAGTTTAGAGGAATTGGAGGGGGTGGGATGCGCCAAAAATGCGCCTTCCAGCTCCACCAACAGCTTTTCAGCTTGCTGGATAGCGAGCCCCGAGGATTTCTTAAACTGGTTAATGCGCATGGACATAAACATACGGGCATGCAATTTAAAAGCCTCCCAAACCAGCCCGAATGGTGCAGAGTCCGCATTTGTCTGAAAATAATGAACCCATTCCCTCTGGACAGCCTCCAAATCGGGGAGAGCCGTCAGCCAGAACGGGTTCAACCTCCACAAGCGGGAAGCCGGTACGGAGGGCAGGCGAAGCCGAGCCCAGCACGGCGAATGATCAGACAAGACCCTAGTCCCAATCCCCGCATCCAAAAGACACGGAAGCAGGGTAGGGGAAAACAGGATCAGGTCTATCCTGGACATTGCATCATGCGCTGGCGTAAAACAGGAATACTCCCTGCGGGAGGGGTGTTTATACCTCCAAACATCCGTCAGAGCAAACTCGGCTAAAAAATTGCCGAACCTGGTCCGATCCGGGGGAGAGGAGGGGGCCTGGGAATGGGTGAGTCTGTCCAAGGCAGGGGACACTACGGAGTTAAAGTCACCCAGCCATAGCGACGGCAACGTGGGATGCCGCAACATAAAATTAACACCATGTTGGAGGACCTCAAACTGGAAGGGTGGGGGAATGTAAAAAGCTAATAGCAAAAATTCGAGACCCCCTGCCGTGATGTGCAGAAATAAATAGCGACCCCGCCTGTCAGAGTGTAAATCGTGAAGGCAGAACTGAACGGACTTGGCTACCAGGACAGCCACTCCGCTGGAATTATTAGTAAAGGGGGCATGGTACATCCACCCCACCCAAGGTTTTTTAAGGGAGAGCTGTAACTGACCCGTGATATGTGTCTCAGTAAGTACCATGATGTCAGCCCGCATCTGCTTGAGGTGGGAGAGCACCGCAACCCTCTTTGATTTTTCCCGCAGGCCACGCACGTTCCACGTGACTACCTTAAGGGTCGCCATAACAACTGGAGGGTGCAATGCAGGAATAAGGAGACAGATGGTGGCCATACAGACCCAGCAACCCCCATCAGGGAGCCCCTGCGAGGGAAAGCAGACAGGGCAGACACGCCACCACCACCCTGCGCAGGGGCTGCCCGCTCAGTATATACCAAGGTCAGGGACAGCCTCCGCAGTATTGGAGGCACGGGGGCGAGCAGCGGGACAATTGGCAGACATGGATTAGAAAATACAAACATAAAAAAAGCATGGTGCATAAACATTAAACAGAAACTAAAACTGGTAAAATAGAGCAGAACAGTGCCTACACTGGACCGGCAAGGCAGGCAGAACACACAGTAGCCCACTAACCACAGGGGAACTGAGGCCGGCCAGGGAAACACACTTTGAAGTGACAGGAGGGGCCGTGCCCGGCCATCTCGGTCCACAGGAGGAAAATCCAGATCCGCAGGGCGAGAGTGGCCAGACACATTCCCAGCCGGGGGAAGGGGCGAACAAGAGTCAACTGTGCTGTGCAGCCGGGTAGGGGGACACGGCATGGAAAAGTCTCAGTCAAAACCGGTGTCCATTTTCCCGGCTGCCAAAGTGTCTAGGGAACAGTGGGACCCATGTGTAGCAAAACAAAAAGGGGAGAACATGCGACTGAAGCGTGGGCATGCAGATGTTGATCAGAGGCACACAGGAGCATGAACGAGGCAGCCAGGGATTAAGGAAAGGGAGGGGGCCAGCAAAACAAGGGAAGGTGGCAGAAGTGCAAAGTTACTCACTGCATGGGGTAAAGCCGGCCATCATAAGTAGACAGCGCAGCCAGGGCAAAGTCACGCAGAGGCCATCAGTCAAGCAGGGGCATCATCCGGGCGTTGTTCCAGCCAGGAAAGAGCAGCCGAGGGATCCTCAAAAAAGTGAGCTTTGCCATCACGCACTACTCGGAGCCGTGCAGGAAACATCATAGCATATACCAGGTGGCGGGTGCGGAGCTGGCGCTTTACTTCCGTGAACTGAGCCCTCTTCTTCTGGATCTCCGCGGAGAAATCCGGGAACACCGCGATACGCTTATCTTCATAGGGGATGTTACCTTTTTCCCTGGTGAGGCGTAGAACCGCGTCCCGGTCGCGGTAATTGAGCATTTTCGCGATGAAATTGCGTGGTGGAGCACCAGGAGGCGGGGGTCTAGAGGCCAGGCGGTGGGCACGCTCGACCGCAAAGGTAAGTGAGAAGGCCTCACGACCAAAATTGGCAATCAATAGACGCTCTAGGAATGGTGGGGGGTCATTGCCTTCCGCCTTCTCAGGCAGCCCCACAAAGCGAAGGTTGGAACGTCTCATCCTGTTTTCGAGCTCGTCCTGCTTAGCTAGGACAGCGGAGAGCTGGTGCTGCATTCTTTCGGCGGATATTTGGAGGGG
Organism: Lithobates pipiens; assembly: GCF_037356315.1. Lineage (NCBI taxonomy): Eukaryota > Metazoa > Chordata > Amphibia > Anura > Ranidae > Lithobates > Lithobates pipiens. The sequence goes on along the minus strand of NW_027507758.1, from coordinate 144,731,722 downwards.
GGGGATGTCATCCTCCACCTGTCCCAGCCTGCGCTCCGTCTCCCCGACCCTCTCGCGCAGCTTATGCAGATCCTGGCGAATGAGGGAGATGTCGACCTTCACCTCCTCAATCCTGGAGGTGAGAGAAGTGCGGCAGAGGGTTACAGCCTCAAGGATACGTGCCGTGTCGCCCGAAGGAGGATTGTCAGCAGCCGGGCCCGGAGCGACGCCATCTTCCTCCACGAGGTCCGGGGCATCTGCACGGAACCTTCCCAGCTTCGCGAGGGCTCCCTGGGACTTCTTCGGCGGCGACATTCGGGCACGCGGTGCTCCCGATGGAGATAGTGCAGTTCACCGGGTGAAGGAACCGATGGGGTCCGCAAGGATGAAAGAACGGATAAAGGGCAGCCGGAGCTCACAGAAAGAGCGTCCTACTCCATGCCGCTGCAGGCCACGCCCCCCAACATTTGTCTTGTTTAGAAAAGGGTGAATGTTACCTTTTTTGAAGTTCAGTACACATTTAAATATTCAATTCACCAGGGTTGAATCAATGCAATTTATAATAAATCGGATTGTCTATGCACAGGGCTACACCTGTGTTTTACACTATGTTTAGCACTTCTAAGCCCTTGTACACACGGTCGGACATTCCGACAACCAAATCCTTCGGATTTTGTCCGTCGGATTTTGTCCGAAACTGTGGCATACACACGGTCGGACAAAGTTGTCGGAAACAGAACGTGATGACGTTATTTTGTTATGACGGTACTACGTTCACGCTAGTAGCCAATAGCTTTGGTGTAGGAATTTGATCTGAGCATGCGTGGCACTTTGTCCGATCGGAATTGTCTACACATGATCGGAGTATGTCCGATCGGAGCATTTTGTCGGAAAATTTTACCAACAAGTTGGAAAACTTGGTCCGTCGGATACTCTGATGGAACAGTCCGATGGAGACCACACACAGTCGGAATATCTGACAAAACGGTCCGATCGGACACATTCCGTCGGAATCTCCGACCGTGTGTACAAGGGCTAAGGCTATTTTTTATTTTAATAAATTGCAAATAAAAAGTGTAGCTACCTTTCTCATGCCAGGCACCAGGCTCTTTAACATACCAAGTGCCCAGAAGAGGTTGTCAAAAAAGAGGGAAAGGGCTTATGTGCAATCTACCTACCTCCCATGAAGGACAATTTGATTCCCCCAACCCCAGTAACAAGTTTACCCTATGTAGAGCTTTGAAATTTAAAAGTACATCAATATAAAAAGTTGGAGGGAGCCTTTCTTCTTTTCTGTCTTTGGAGTCTCATAATGGAGGAGACAAAACACTGGATGTTTTGGATGCCAAATGAATCTGGGAGGTAATGATTAGTAGATTTGACATTAAAATAATTTCACTTTGCGGGTCAATTTATAACATAGAGCAGATATCACTATCAACTTTCTGTTATACTCCAGTGTGCAGGTCTTCATCACGGCACAAATTTTATATCTCATGAATAAAATGAGGGCTGTGGTGTAGAGCATACCCCATGGAGTTCACTATGCTTATTGCAGCAGAAAGATGGTGACTTTGACAGGTCATAATATTTAAACATAATAGAGAATTTGACGGGTTATAACATTAAAAAGAATGGTGCTGCTTTCCTAAAGCACCCTTCAGATCTAGAAAAGTCCAATGCATGACTTGAAAAAAGCATGTCATAAACATGAAACAGCTGTTGGTAAGGTTTTTTATCTCTTTTATCTCATACGGTGCTCAACCTTTAACTCTAGTCTGGTTGTAGCTATAAAGCCCAACTCGGGATAGATAAAGATCATTTTGTCTAGATGGGTGTCAGGGCTGGGCTTTCAGCCTTCTCTTCTCAGTGCTCAGGTTGCGTGCCATTGGTTAATTGCCATTACTCATTGTTCTACAGTGGCTCACCTGGTGATAATTTCCTGCTCGTCAGTCCAGTCTATAGCCAGACCCTTCTGGGCTATTTAAACTACCTGGTTCAGTTTTTCCGTGCCTTCCTCTTGGACAAGCATATCTGTAGACTCTCTGCTGTGTCCCTGTTAAAGACTTGACTGACTTATGTCCCTTCTGGTTCCTGATCCTGTCTGCTGACTATGCTGATCTCTGTCTTCCTGATTTACTGGCTTGCTCTGACTACATGCTTTGGCTACTGTACCCTGGCTGTTTTGACTATGTACCATTTTTACCATTATATTGAAGGGTGTGATTTTTACTGCATTTTCTGTCTCCATCTGATTATGGTTCCTGACAGTAGGTATAGGCCATGAATTCAGAAGATGCAGGCAATCCACTGACTGGTAATATTTTTTCCAGATTGAATGAGCAGGATCACTGCATGGATCAGTTTGTCATAGGGTTACAGACGTTTCTGATTTGTACTGCTCACCTGGATCATCCCACTGTGGCTGTTCCAGTACAGTGTTGTAGGCCATCACTGCTGCTGCTCCAGTCTCTGTGCAGGCGAATATTACCTCTGTAAGAGGTATGCCTGGTTCTGCTCGGCTTCCCCAGCGATTTAGTTCAATACAGAGGGTTTCTCAACTCGGTTGTGGTATACTTTGAGATGCTGCCCCAGGCATTCCCTATGGACAGAAGTGAAGTAGGCTTCATTACTTATTTGCTTTCTGATAGAGCCTTGGCCTGGGCAAACCCTCTATGGGAGATGCAAAAATCCCTTTGTCTTGAGTTTGTGGCTTCCTTTAAAATGATTTAATGTGACGTTCCCGCATGCTCCACTTCTGCTGCCAAGAGCCTCATGTCCATCAAACTGAGTACAAGAACTGTTGCCGATAATGCCAATGAATTCCATACTCTGGCAGAGGTCGCTTGGAACAATGAGGCCCTTGGGGCTGCTTTTTCACATGGTCTCTTGGATAAAATCAAAGATGAGATAGGAGCCTGAGACATACCTACGGCTCTACAGAAGTTGATCACGTTTGCCATTCTCATTGACTTTGGACTCCGAGAGAGACCTTCCTGTAAGGAGCGTTTGCGGAAGCCTCCTATACAGTTATCTCCAATATTTGTAATCCCACCATTGCCTCCCTCACCTCCCTTTCCTCCTGGTACCGAGTCCGCCAGTGAGGTAGAACCCCTGCAGTTGGGCTTCACATCTCTCTCTGCAGATGAAAGGGACTTTAGGAGGAGGGTGAGATTGTGCCTTTACTGTGGCCATGCAGGTCACTTTTTGAAGTCTTGTCCTATAAGTCTAAGGTCCTGTAGGGGACAGACTTTAGGTGGCATTGTTATGTACCCAGTTATCCTGAAGGATAAGCCTTTAGTTCCGGTTAACATTTCTTGGTCTGCGTCATCCATCGAGACACAGTCTCTAATTGACTCTGGGGCTGCATTCCTGTTCATAGATAGTACCTTTGTGTCTAAGCACTCGATTTCGCTGCAGCTTCGTGCCACTCCACTCCCCACTGAGGCTATTGATGGAAGACCTCTACAGCCTGCCCATTTGACTAACGAGACTGCTTCATTGACCATGGCCGTAGGGGCTTTTCACCATGAGATAATCCAATTCCAAGAAATTTCCTCACCTCATTTCCCAGTGGTTATTGGTTATCCTTGGTTACAGAGGCACAACCCCTCTTTTGATTGGTTTCATGCTGAGGTTCTTTCCTGATCGCCACAATGCAGTAAAACATGTTTTCAGAAAGTGGCTAAGGTCTTGTACACCTCTTCACTCTCCTCCTTGCCAGAGGAATACCGCAAATTTAGTGATGACTTTGACAAAGGTCAAGCCAGTAGTTTACCTCCACACCAGTCATATGATTGCACAATTGACCTTCAACCTGGTGCCATGTCCTCCTCATAGTCGGGTGTACCCTTTGTCTGTCTCAGAGGATATAACCATGGAGGAGTATGTTGCCGACACGCTTTCTCAAGTGTTCATCTGCAAATCCTCGTCTCCTGCTGGTGCTGGTTTGTTCTTTGTGAAAAAGAAGAGTGGTAAACTGAGACCTTGTAGTATTGATTATAGGCGACAGAGAATTTTTAGCTATTATTTTAGCTCTGAAGAATGGAGGCATCACCTCGAAGGTACCACTGTGCTGGTCCTCATATTGACTAACCATAATCTCACATTCTTGTCCGAGGCAAAACGCTTATCACCCAGAAGGGCACAATGGGCTTTTTTTCTGTCAAGCTTCAATTACATAGTCTCATTCTTACCTGGTACTAAGAATGTAAGGGTTGACACATTGTCTCAACAGTTTTCCTACACTTTCAAGATGGAGTTGGTTCCTGTTCCTGTGACACGATTGTATTTTGGCCACTGTTCATACTAGTCTCACTTCACCTTTGGATGACAGAATTCTTGCCTCTCAGATCCATTCCCCTCTCGAGAAACCTGGTGACTGCTGCTTTGAGAATGTTTGCACTGCTTTGCTCCAGACTTACCATTCTCCCAAGACAGCTGGCAGGGAAGAATTAACTAATTTGGGCAATTTCTCAACAATACTGGTGGCCTAGTCTCCGCACTGATGTGACTGCATTCATAGCCAATTGTTCTGTGGGTGCTCAATGTAAGATACCACGACACCTTCCAGTGGGTCTCCTACAACCCATACCTAATGGAGAGAGGCCTTGGACCCAGCTGTCTATGGATTTTATTGTGGAGTCAACCAACTCCCAGGGCAACACAGTTATTCTTATGGTGGTTGGCTTGTTCTTGAAAACATCTCATTGTATTCCACTGGAGAAGTTGCCCACATCCAAAGAACTGGCATCCATTTTTGCTTGGAAGATCTTTCGGTTTACATGGGCTACCCAAGGTTATAATCTTGGACAAGGGTAGTCAGTTTGTCTCCAGGTTTTGGCAAGCCTTTTTTGCACAGTTAGGAATTCAACTTTCCTGCTCCTCTGCATATCACCCGCAGTCCAATGGGACCACAGAATAAGCCAACCAAGCCTTGGAGCAGTTTCTACATTGCTATATTTCTGACTACCATAGCAACTGGTCTGACCTCTTACCTTAGGCAGAGATTTCTCACAATAGTGTCACAGCAATTATGCGTTACCATGTAATTTAATTTTTATCTCCCAGAATCATGAATCAATTATACCTTACCATGGCCTTATATTATCATGTTAATCATGTATGTAGATACTTGGGTCTATTACCATTTGTATTATGTAAATATTTGGGTACATTAATGCATATTATGTAATTATTATTATTATTTAGCAATTATTAATTATGTTATATTATGTGATTTACCAATCATGTTCATTATATTCTTACGCTACTTCTTGTGATGAATTTTTCACTGCCCAGTATGCCAATTTGTATCAAATAAATGTCATTTAAATTAATTGATTTATAATATTCTACTGGTGTGTTTCATATAAAGTCCCACATATATTTTCCCCTATTCCCCTTCTTTTACAAGTATCAGGGATGGAGACAACTAAATAATTAGTGCCCGATAAACTATGTTCCTCTTCATTTACAGTACAGTACACTATCTTATACAGATCACCATTATCACACATAATACATTTAACATGTATCTTAGTAAAGCATTACAAATCAGACACACCACTGCACCACTTTTTGACTCCCATTCTAAAAATAAAATTCAGCAGCTCACATTGCAGTAAATAAATAAATAAATAAGTAAATAAAGTGCAATAAAATGCATGCACAGTAATCTACGAACCATGGTGCCATTGATTTTAATGTACCCCCCTGGACACAAACTGCGTGCATTCAGGGGCATACATACATCCTCTAAATGCAAGTGATTGCTTCAGGTGCAATTACATATAAACATCTGCAGGTACTATCAGCCTGTCATTGATTTACTCAGGCTTCCAGTCTGTGGACACACCTGATCATACCCACTGCAGTAATATGAGGAGTTGGGTGGCATGCAGCCCTAAAGCAGGCACATACTGAGTAGAAAAGCCTGTTACCTCACAGCAGCTGCAGAAAATTATCCTTCTTATCTGTAGGGAAGCAGCAGTCTCATTGCAGATGTCTGACAGACCCTCTGAGCTTACTGCAATCAGTAAAACTCATGCTTCCCACTGATTGGAGACCTCTAGCTCTGCCTCAGTTGTGCAGATTTTGGACCTCTGTAGAGATCACTGCTTCTGCACATATAGCTAATTCTGCAGCATGCTGGTAGTGGTCATGTTGTGGCTGTTTTAGAAAGAAGCCAGACTGCAAGACATTAAACACCTTTTGGAGATTTAATAAAACTAGAGCAGACAGAATTTGGGGCAGTTATACATGGCAACCAATCAGCTTTAACTTAACAGAGCAAGCTGAAGATTGAAGCTGATTGCTTCAGATTCTATATGCTCCAGTTTTAGTAAATCCCTCCCATGTTCCTGCTTTTGAATAGAATAACAGGTTTTGGTTCTTCTAACACAATTACAAAGGATTTTGAAATAACAGATTATCATTTAAACATGATTCATTAAAACAGGGCTCGAGTCCTGCGGGAACGCATGGGAACGGCGTTCCAGTACTATTTCCACAACGGGAACGCCGTTCCCATTAGCCGCCTGAGTAGCCCGCCGCCAGTGCGTAGTCCGCCGCTCCTCTGCCGCCCGAGTAACTGGTTTCTAGGCTAGGGCCGCCCCGCGTCTAGCAACCGGTCACATGACGTCGGCCGTACACGTGGGCACGCACTGGAGTCAGTGGGCAGTGCGCATACGGCCTCCAGCGCAGCCAGCGACAGACACACGCCGCTGGGATACGGACTGTCTCCTCCCTCCCCTCTACCCAGTGCTCTCCCGAGAAGTAAACCAGGTTAGTCACTAGCACTCTGCATTACTCCGCCAATACTCTGCATTACCCAATACTCTGCAATACCCCACCAATACTCTGCATTACTCAATACTCTGAAATACCCCGCCAATACTCTGCATTACTCAATACTCTGCAATACCCCGCCAATACTCTGCATTACTCCACTAATACTCTGCATTACCCCGCCAATACTCTGCATTACTCCGCCAATACTCTGCATTACTCCGCCAATACTTTGCATTACTCCACCAATACTCCGCCAATACTCTGCATTACTCCACCAATACTCCGCCAATACTCTGCATTACTCCACCAATACTCCGCCAATACTCTGCATTACTCCACCAATACTCCGCCAATACTCTGCATTACTCCACCAATACTCTGCATTACCCAATACTCTGCAATACCCCGCCAATACTCTGCATTACTCCACCAATACTCTGCATTACTCCACCAATACTCCGCCAATACTCTGCATTACTCCACCAATACTCTGCATTACCCAATACTCTGCAATACCCAGCCAATACTCTGCATTACTCCACCAGTACTCTGCATTACTCCACCAATACTCTGCTATACCCTGCCAATACTCTGAATTACTCCACCAATACTCTGCAATACCCCGCCAATACTCTGCATTACCCAATACTCTGCAACACCCTGCCAATACTCCGCAATACCATGCCAATACTCTGCAATACATACCCTGCCATTACTCTGCAATACCCTGCCAATACTCTGCAATACATACCCTGCCAATACTCTGCAATACCCTGCCAATACTCTGCAATACCCCGCCAATACTCTGCAATACCCCGCCAATACTCCGCAATACCCTGCCAATACTCTGCAATACATACCCTGCCAATACTCTGCATTACATACCCTGCCGATACTTACTCTGCAATACTTACCCTGCCAATACTCTGCAATACATACCCCACCGATACTCTGCAATACCCTGCCAATACTCTGCAATACATACCCTGCCGATACTTACTCTGCAATACTTACCCTGCCAAGACTCTGCAATACTTACCCTGCAATACCCAGCGATGCCCTGCCAATAATCTGCAATACCCAGCAATAATCTGCCATACCCTGCCAATACTCTGCAATACCCTGCCAATACTTATCCTGCCAATATTCTGCAATACCCTGCCAATACTTACCCTGCCAATACATATTCTGCTAATACCCAGCCATACCCATCCATGCTCAGCCAAAATATTATTGGGGGAGATGACGTGGATATTACAGTAGGGGAGATGTATATTGCAGTGGGGACTATATGGTGGTGAAATTTTTCACAGGTTTTTGCAATTACAATTATTATTTGCTGATCCGAAAAAAGATCCGATCTGTGACTCAGATCCAAGGAATGATCCGATCCGTGAGTTTTTTGATCTGTTGCCGATAATCTTGCACGGCAAGGGTAACGTTATTCCAGTTTGTGTGATATTTTCTAATTTGCTGTATTTGAATTTGAAACAGGGTGTATTTGTGTTAGAAATTCCCTGCGAGGGAAATATCATCACCCATTGTGTTGATTATTCTGTTTGACAAGTTAACTTATTTTGTATTTGTAAACTGGCACTTTACAATAAATGTACTGTATTTTCTGTGAAATATATATGCATATGAGCGTACCTTTATTTATTTATTTATTTTTTTGGTGGGGGAGTGGATCTTGGGTGGGAGTTCCCACACTTTTTTCCCCAGGACTTGACCCCTGCATTAAAGCCCTTAGGGTTAGTACTGCTATCTATGTATGTCTTTTTTTCCTAGTTGCAGCTGTCTCCCCCCATTTCTTGTCCTCTGGTAGCAGGATGTCACAGGGACAAAAAGTAAGGGGATTTCCCCCAATAGGATTACAGACAGCAATAAAAACCTGTACAAAGTCCAATGAGAGCACCAAACAGTCCAAGAGACCAAAAACCTTTTATAACAGTATTGGTTCACAAACAAGCTAACACGTTTCCAGGGGCTCAGTGATTTTCCCTATCTTCGGGGCTTTAACCAGAAATAAACACAAATTAATTTCTATATTGGTTCATAATAAAGTAGAATATACAGTACAGTGGTTATAGAAATGAATCACCTCCTATTAAAATAATCACATTTTGTTGCTTTGCAGCCTAAAATGAAGACAGACACAGTTTTGGTTTTATCCAACTGTATTTACTCAGTGCATCTATTAACATCCAAGTGAAAGATATAACACCAACATGTCAGAAAAAAAATTAAACAAAATAAAAAACAGAATCACTGAGTTGGAAAGAGGATAATCCCTCCTAAAATGACTTGTAAACTCAATCAGGTGTAGCTAATCACCTTCTCAATGGCACACAAAGCCATTTGACTTTCAACTGTGATCAGCTGTGGTCACTTTGATGAGTTCAGCATGAAAAGAGCTTTCCTGAAGCACTTCGTCCCTGGTAGTGCAACTGAAGCAAACAGTCAACTATGGGTGGCAAGGCACTGTCAAAAGATCTCCGGAATAAAGTTGTGGACAGGCACAAGTCAGGAGATGGATAAAACATTTTTTTTCAAAGGTTTAGCAATGCCTAGAACAGTGATGGCAAACCTTGGCACCCCAGGTGTTTTGGAACTACATTTCCCATGATGCTCTGGCACTCTGCAGTGTAGTGGAGCATCATGGCAAATGTAGTTCCAAAACATCTGGGGTGCCAAGGTTCGCCATCACTGGCCTAGAACCACAGTGAAGTCTATTATTAAAGTGGTTTTAAACCTTACAAACCACTTTGACCTACAGGTAAGCCTAGATTAAGGCCTGTAGGTCCAAGAAATATCTCCTAAACCTACACGGTTTAGGAGATATCTACAAAAAGACAGGCACCACTGTCTATGGCGCATGTGCCGTAGACAGCGGCACACTGAGCCTGCCGCTGCTAATGGCGATATGCTGTTAGTAGCGGCTCCCGTGATCATGCGCGGGAGTGATGTTATCGCTGCTCCGGTGCTGTGAGTGGCCGGAGCAGCGATACCTGGAAGAAGATGGATGATTCATGCTACAGGGGACAGCGGTGACATCGCTGGCTCCTGTTCATAGTAGCCCATTATGCTTTACCTTTGCAGGGAAACAAAGAGGAAGTAAACTCATCAGGGATTACTTCCTCTTTAAGAATTGGAAGGTATTTGGGGCAGCACAGACCCTCCCTGGATCAGGACTTTGTTCCAAACAGGATGAAAGAGCCAGGAGGAGACTGGTCAGAGAGACTACCTAAAGGCCTACAGCTACTGTGAAGCAGCTGCAGGAATTTATGACAAAGTCAATATGTGCATAAGATAACAATATCACAAACTCTTCACAAATGTGGCTTGTTTGGGAGGATTTCAAGAAAAAAGCGATTCCTTAAGAAAGACCACATGCAGTCATGACTGAGTTTTGCCAAACTGCACCTTGAAGATTGAGGCCTCATGTAAAAAGGTGTTATGGTCAGATGAAACTAAAATTGTATGAATTGGCCCCAACACAAAACAATATGTTTGGTGGAAATCCAGTACAGCTCACCATTCCTATAGTAAAGCATGGAAAAAATATACTGGGGGTATTTCTCTGCAGCAGGGACTGGAGCATTTGTCAGGATAGAAGTAAAAATGGATGGGGCAAAATACCATTAAATTCTTGAGGAAAACTTGCTGCCTTCTGCCAGAAAGTTGTCAATGGGAACAAGATTTACCTTCCAACATAACAATGACCTAAAGCACACGGCAAAAAATGACCACAGAGTGGTTAAAGGAGAAAAGTGTGAATGTTATTGCATGGCCTAGTCAGAGCCCAGACTTAGACCTCATTGAAAATCTGTGGAATGACTTGAAGACTGCATTCCACAAATTATCACCATCATATTTAATTTGAACTTGAGCAGTTCTGCTAAGAAGAGTGTGCAAATATTGGGTAGTCTAGATTTGAAAAGTTAGTAGAGACATATTAAAACAGACCAAAGGCTGTAATTAAAGCAAAAGGTGGTTCAACAAAATACTGACAAAAGGGAGTGATCCTTTTTCTAAGTCAGTGATTCTGTTTTTGAATTAATGGTATTTTTTTCTGACATGTTGGTGTTGTATCTTTCACTTGGATGTTATAAGTTGCACTAAAGTAAATACAGCTGGATAAAACAAAAACTGAGTGTATCTTTATTTAAGGCTGCAAATCAACAAAATGTAATTCTTTTAAAGGTGGGTGCTTCTTTTCTATACCCACTGTAGTTTTAAAATAATTTATATGGAGATTCATATGTGTTCATGTCTGCGTCCTTATCCTGAAGAAGGCAAGGTCTCATAGGTTTTTGGACTCTCTGACTGTTTGATTGGCTCTCCCATTGGATTCTGTATAAGTGAATCTTTAAAGTGGGACTCCTTGTTTGAGGGACACTCCATTTTGGCTGAGAGCTGCCTCACCAGAGACACTGACGGGTTGATTTACTAAAACTGGAGTGTGCAAATTCTGGTGCAGTTTGCATGGCAGCCAAACAGCTTTGAATGTCAGCAAGTACAATTAAGCTTTGACAAAAAAAAAAAAAAACCTGGTAGATGATTGGTTTCTATGCAGAGCTCCACTCTCCAGTTCTAATAAATCAACCTCTGTGCCTTGTTACATCTGATCAATCTTCTAAAGATTTTAATCCACCACCTCATTTCAACTTGTTTGAGCAATAAAACTTGATTTATGTATTTACTCTTTGAAAGTCTACCCAAAACTAAAAAGTTCTGCCTTCTGCCTTGGGTTTTAAAGCTCACCCAAAGCCAACATATCATTTTTACATTGTGAGTTGTGAGCCATAAGAATCCAATTTTTTATTGTTGCCTGTATCTAAGGGATATTTACTCTCTTTATTTGTCCTGATGGCCATTGTCAATGAGGATGAAAGTGAGGAAAAATTCAAAATGATAACTGGAAGAGTAATAGAAGGGAACGTCTCCAATGAGTTTACTTGTTTGAGGAACAACTGTTATGTCTACAGGTCAGGGAATGAAGGGAAATTTCCCAAAGGGACACATTTGGCTGATAGGGGTTTTACCATACCCTACTCTTTTTTTAAATGTTCTCACAGGTTTCCATGAGCACTGTGCTATAGACCACAGGCGTGTACTGCAAAACATTGCAGCTTGAAAAAACTCAATACAGCGCTTTTTTTTTTTTCTACTGATCTAAAATGCAACCCATTATTTACAATGTGTTTACAACGTGCCTGTACACATAAACAAGCGCTGCTTATTCTTGAGTAAAAAGAAAACTAGAAAAATCTGCTTTCCCGATCAGTATTTTGCACCGGTACGTGCAAATACTCTGAAATGTGTGCAAATACGTGCAAATGATCATAACTCTTAAAGCCCCATACACAATATCAGTTTTTCTGCTGAGTTTTTCCTTCAGATTTACCAAAACCATATAATATGAGGTCAAACCTTAGGAGTTTCAATTTGTATACAATCAGGCAGGCCCTTGCACTACATGGTTTTGGTAAACCTGAAGGAAAAACTCAGCAGAAAAACTGATAGTGTGTATGGGGCTTTAATTAATTTTCACTAGGAATATATTGTGCGCGCAAATACGCAAGCGCTTATATAAACGCAAATCCGCACGTAGATATGCTGAAATTACGTCCAAAAAAACAGATGCTCCGACATCACTACCATGTGCAAGAGGCCTTTAAAAATATGATATTTCAATAAAAAGAAACTACTTTCTAACAAGAATGTAGCAATTTGATAAGATATGTTGATAACTTAGAATTCATTGGTACATTAAAAGTTTTTTTCACGATAACTCAATATGAATCATGATATAATTTGTCTTCTTCGGCATAACATCCACTTTAATAGCACTTGCATTGTTGTATGCAAATGAAGGCAGAACAATAACCAAATGGAATTCACGTACAAACAGTAAATCAAATGATAAAGTGCACGTCTCAGTTACCATAGCAGTCTTTGCAGCACACGAGACAGAAAGTGGGCTTTGAATATTTATCAGAATGTTCTTTTCCCTTTACATTTGCATTTAGTAGCAGTGGCATACTTTAAAAGAGCATATATTACACAGTAGCATCAAAAGACATTACATCTAATAGAGTGCTTTAAAACATGCGGGAATGTAAAGAAAATGCCATTTATACCACAGTTAAACAAGTTGTTTGTAGAAAATAATCGTCATATTTTATAGCGGAAATGAGTAGCGCACAATGAGTAGTAAATTCCCTATATTATGCATACAAACTTTTCTGCTTCTGGTATTATGTGGGTGTGATATAACATAAACTGTATTCTTTCTTGCATCCACTGCTTCTTTCCTGAGGTCGCAGCGTGCATGACTGGCATTTTTTTTTCTCCGTCTGGAATGATCCTATGATTCTGTACACAGGCCTTGTAGTAAGTACTAGTCACATATAGCACCCAATAAAATAGAAAAAGTGATTGAGGTCAGAAGAACACTAACAAATAAGGAAACAAAAATGTTTATAAAGGGTATAGGAGGTTAAATAAAAATGTATTTAAAAAATAAATAATAATAAATATAATAATAATTATAAAGGCAAGACGTGGTTATCAAGAAAAATGAAACTATCTTGTTACTCTTTCACAATATGTTTATTTTTATTTGAGTATAAGCAATATATAATAAGCACTGATAAGCAATATATGTACGGCACTGTTTGTTATCAATAAAGCTGTATTTTCTAAATGTAACAACAAATAAAAATTTTAAGTAAAAAAATAAATAAATAAAAAATTAATTTCACTAAACGGGTTTCTACAGCATGTGATCTGTATGTAACAGCTGCAACCGATTTTAATGTAAGATGGTTTCTATCAATGATCAATATCAATGATAGCCAGTTGTAAAAGTGATATCTAAAGCTTTCAGTTAGCAGCTCCATCACACGTGATGATATTTTGGCTATCAAACTTGGTTTACCAACTGGGGATTGAGTAGAAGCAAGGGTGAGACATTGTGGGACTTAGTAAGTATGTCTTGGAGGATTAACTGAAGTCCTGCAGGGCAAATTTAATACATCTATTGACTAATTACAGAATTTTCTAATTTGCACAACAGGTAGCCAAGTGATATATTTGCGACAAATATGCGGATAACCTTAAAATGTCATTTTGTTTTTCTTATTCACTACAGGCAGCTAATAATAGATACAGCTGTCATCTACAAAAACAGAAGGTGAATACAATCCCAGTACTAAATGTGTCTGTGAAAAAAATATATATAATTAAAACAATATAGTAAGAAAAAAGAAGACCTATGAAATATATACTTAAAAAAGGCATTTATCTAAATATTAAATTATCCATAAAAGTATATTGTATTCTGAAACAAATAAACTTCAAGCCATCATCAATTACATGCAATAAAAGAAAAAAAAAAGTTTCACAAATAAAATTACTCATTACTCTCAGTGCAACAAATTATTCTGTGGTCAACTTCAAACAATGCGTAAAAATATCCTGTGATCCCATGAAACACCTCCAGTGGACAAGACCTCACCTTCTAAAATGGACCTTATATGATAAAAGGTCTTAGCCCTTGTACACACGATCGGACATTCCGACAAAAAAATCCGTCGGATTTTGTCCGACGGATTTTGTCTGAAACTGGTGCTACATACACACGGTCCAACAAAGTTGTCGGAAAATCTGATCATTCGGAACGTGATGACGTTATTTAGTTACAACGGGACTACGTTCAGGCTAGTAACCAATAGCTCTGGTCTAGGAATTTTATCTGAGCATGCGTGGCACACTTTGCCCCGATCGGAATTCTCTACAAACGATCGGATCATGTTGTCGGAAAAATTTTATATCCAGCTCTCAAACTTTGTTGGTCAGACATTCCGACGGAAAAAAGCCACACACAGTCGGATTATCTGACAACACGGTCCGATCGGACATTTTCCGTTGGAATGTCCGACCGTGTGTACAAGGGCTTAGAAGACTTTTCCCATTAATAGGGGTAATTGGTATAGTACACTCAAAATCAGGCAGCTGTATTCACTGTTTTCTCCACAATAATAAACAATGTCATTAAATAAAAAAACAGAGATCCCATAACTCTTTCCATAAAGTAGGTACCATATTTATTAAAATATGTAATATAACTACACGGGTCTATGCACCAGATCGTGTACCAAATACTTAACAGCATAAAAAAAAAAATCTAAAGGTTCACTCTGCAGAGCGACATCACCACTACTGGCATGTTAGCTGAACGTCCCAAGTACTGTGACACCTTGCTCTGCCCTACACGTTGCATCATTACTTCATCAGGGGCTCTTTGGAGAAACAAGGAAGACATGTGCAGCAACTATTGTTTACATTACACCATATCAACCATACCAGAATATACTCTCTGACCTATAAGAAAAGGTTACTAAGCCCAGTAATATGAAAATAGTTAATCCGCTTCCGCAGTGTCAACGGCTTTTAAATCTTCTTTTTCACATTAAAATACTGCCACTATATACTTTTTGAGCTGATCTGTATACCACAGTCATATGATAAACTGCAGGTTCTGCCTGAGTGCTGAGCGTTCAGGTAGGAGGAGATTTCCACTACAGAACCTCATGCTGTTATGGGAGGCAGATCATCCATGAATCACTATGTAACATCCCACCCACTGTGTTCTTTTTTAGTTACTGGGCATGAAGAGAATGAAGAGACTGGGCTGTCATTTAGGGTCTGTATACACGCCCAACATGTAGGATGTCAATACTATGTGACCTGAAAAGCTCAGCCCAACAAGGAAATATTCTTTCTAGCAACAGAGACCAAATTGAGCACGTGCAGCTTTACTACTCTGACTGTCTTATCTGGCCTTGCCAAGAGAGACCCTGCAGGAGGGGGTGGATCTGTCCATACAGGATCAAAGAGCCTTTTTACACAATACAGAGGATTAACCCCTTAAGTTCCACAGTGAGTATAACAAAAATGCTATTCTGCATATACAGACAGATTTTACTGTTGTGGGCTTAGTAACACTTGAAGTACTGGAGTGTTTAGTCACGTAAAGTGCAATGCTTGTCCAAACAATATGGTCATTTTTTTTTATCATGGTACTGCCGGGGTACAATTAAAACTTCCAGATGTTTCCTATAACATAGAAAAACTTTATTTTTCAGTTCATGTGACAAAGTCACACCGGCAATTGACTTGGGCTTAAAAGCCAGCCACGCATCAGTAGCAAGGTATATTGCTTTGTCACTCACTGACAAAGAGTTTGAAAGTGAGTACAGTAGAGATGAGCACTCAGGGGTCCGTACTTCAGCTGTACTGACGCTGGTGACCTGCAGTATATACTGATACCAAAGCCTCTCATTGTATTCTCCTAGGTCTCAGAGGTACACATTTCAGAATGACAGCAAATGAAGGCTGGGGGAGTATACCGACCATGGAAAATGAATTCTATTTTCTTTAGTATGAGAAGTTTGCATTCTTTCTAAACAGGCTTTGGAATACTGCAATATAAGCATATGTAACCAGCTATATTAAAGAATAAGTATAAGTAACTGGCATCATGGCTTACATTATTTTTGCAATATATAAGAATTTGGTATTACTATACACATTTCCTGGCACTAGGGATCTCAATATCTTCTTGCTGATGCTAGAAGATTAGCATTATATTTTTACAGGCACCAGGGGTTGGCTTTATGCATTTACTGACATCAGAGCTGGCAATGGGATTTTACAGACTCAGCCGGCTAGCAGAATTTTCACTGACACCACAGGCTGGCAACACACAGAGAAATAAAAACTGCATTCAGGCTCCACATTTCATATTTGCTGCAGACCTCACTTCTCATAGAGATAGCCCTGAGATTAAAAAAACATATAGCGTTTGCTTGCTTGTATGCACTCAGTACAACATAACTACTTTAACCTGTCAGCAGATAACACTGACCAGTATTAGAGCCGTGGCACACAGGTGCTTTTTGTAGATAATGAACAAATTTGTGACTTGTGTGTGGTCTTTAATGATCAATTTTAAACCCGTGCTTGACTTAGGCCTGATTCACACCTATGCATTTTTTGTGCTTTTTGCATTTTGCAGATTTGCACCACAGTCCATTTAACATGGTTTCCTATGGAACACGTTCTGTAGTGAAAATTGGCAAAATGCAAAAAGCACTAAAAATGCATAGGTGTGAATCCAGCCTTAAAGTATATGTATAAACGTAATCACTAAAATCTCATGGGGGTCAATACAAGAGTAAATTTACTGGCAGCCATTGAGCAAGCGTGTTAAAATGTGAAAGCCTTATCAAATATTACTTTAACCCCAATTGCATTTACTGCTTAAGGCTGGATTCACACCTATGCATTTTTAGTGCTTTTTGCATTTTTCAGATTTGCATTTAACATGGTTTCCTATGGAACATGTTCTATAGTGAAAATTAGCAAAATGCAAAAAGCATTAAAAATGCATAGGTGTGAATCCAGCCTAAATCAGCTAAATACATGGCAGGCACATCAAAGTAAAAAGTGTTTAAAGTTTTTGCAGCTCATTTTGTCTAGAGAACATGCACTTAGGCTGGATTCACACCTATGCATTTTTAGTGCTTTTTGCATTTTACAGATTTGCACTACAGAACGTGTTCCATAGGAAACCAGGTTAAATGGACTATAGTAGAAATCTTCAAAATGCAAAAAGCACTAAAACTGCATAAGTATGAGCCTAATGGAAAGAGCGCCTGACAAAAGGATAAAGGAGTGCAAATTAGTTTATACAAAAAAAAAAAACAGCCAACGCGATTCAGCACCAGAGAAACCCCCTTCATCAGCGCTTCAGTTAAAAAAAGAACCTTGAATGGACTCAAAACAGAGCTTTCCTGTGTGGATCTATGTTGTATGGAAGCCAATTGCTGAATCAGGATAGTTGCTGATCAGCAGTATCTGGACTCTTTAACTGCTACAACCAGGGAAGATTTTACCTTACCGTATATACTCGAGTATAGGCCGACCCGAATATAAGCCGAGGCCCCCAATTTACCCCCAAAAAAACTGGCAAACTTATTGACTCGTGTATAAGCCGAGGGTGAGACATGCCTGTCCATCCCTGTGTGTGTGTCCGTCCATCCCTGTGTGTCCGTCCATCCCTGTGTGTCCGTCCATCCCTGTGTGTCCGTCCATCCCTGTGTGTCCGTCCATCCATCCCTGTGTGTGTGTGTGTGTCCATCCATCCATCCATCCCTGTGTGTGTGTGTGTCCATCCATCCATCCATCCCTGTGTGTGTGTGTGTCCATCCATCCATCCATCCCTGTGTGTGTGTGTCTCCATCCATCCATCCATCCCTGTGTGTGTGTGTCTCCATCCATCCATCCCTGTGTGTGTGTGTCTCCATCCATCCATCCCTGTGTGTGTGTGTCTCCATCCATCCATCCCTGTGTGTGTGTGTGTCTCCATCCATCCATCCCTGTGTGTGTGTGTCTCCATCCATCCATCCCTGTGTGTGTGTGTCCATGTGTGTGTGTGTGTGTGTGTGTGTGTCCAGCCTACCTGTGTCCCGAGCCTGTGTCCCGAGCCTCCGTCCCGTGCCTTGCCTCCTTGCCTCCGTCCCGTGCCGTGCCTTGCCTCCTTGCCTCCGTCCCGTGCCGTGCCTTGCCTCCGTCCCGTGCCGTGCCTTGCCTTGCCTCCGTCCCGTGCCTTGCCAGGATCGCCGCTCTTCGTCGGCGCCTCGGCGGCCATTCTAAAATTCAAAAGCCGCGCCTCCGCCTTCGCCTGTGATAGGCGGAACACTGAATTTCCCAGCAGCCTGTGTTCCGCCTATCACGGACATCGTCTCATCCTCGTCCGTAGTACGAGGATGAGCGGATGTCCGTGATAGGCGGAACACTGACTGCTGGGAAATTCAGTGTTCCGCCTATCACAGGCGAAGGCGGAGGCGGAGGCGCGGCTTTTGAATTTTAGAATGTCCGCTGTCTGTCTGCTCGACACGCTGATCGAGCAGGCAGACAGCGATGACTCGAGTATAAGCCGAGGGGGGCACTTTCAGCCTCAAAAAAGAGGCTGAAAATCTCGGCTTATACTCGAGTATATACGGTACTTCCTGACCAGAGTACTTTTTACAATTTGGCACTGCATCGCTATAACTGACAATTGCGCGGTCATGCAATGCTTTACCCAAATTAAATTTGCGTCCTTTTTTTCCCACTTTCTTTCAGTGGTATTTGATCTGCGGTTTTTATTTTTCCCTATAAACAAAAAAAGAACGACAATTTTGAAAAGAAAAAAAACAATGCTTTTTACATTTTGCTATAATAAATATCCCCAATAAATATCCCCAAAATTGTTTTAAAAAAAACAAATTTCTTCATCAGTTTAGGCCAATATATATTCTTCTACATAATTTTGCAATATCTGCAATAAGCATATATTGATTGGTCTGCGCAAAAGTTATACAAACAATTTTTTTTATACTAGTAATGGCAGTGATCTGCGATTTTTAGCAGTATTGCGACATTGTGGCGGACAGATCACACACTTTTGACACATTTTTAGGACCACTGACAATTATAGAGCGATCGGAGCTATAAAAATGCCTTGATTACTGTGTAAATGTCACTGGCAGGGAAGGGGTTAACACTAGGGTGTGATTAAGGGGTTAACTGTGTTCCCTAGTTAGTGCTTCTAACTGTAAGGTTAGAACTGACTGGGGGAGAAGACATGTCACTGTTCCTACTTAGTAGGAACAAACGATATGTCTCCTCTCCCCTGAAAGAACAAGGGAGGCTCTAGTGCAGAACATACTGGCTCTCTTGCCCGCGAGCATGGGTAGCTGGTGGTGATCGTGCCCGCCACTCGGCTCTTAAAGAGGAAAACTTACCCATACAGGGTTTCGCCCAGCAGAAGCATTTTGCCAACGTATATCGGTGTGAGCCGGTCGCAAGTGGTTCAATTTGGATTCTGTTATACTTTGGTCTGACGCGCCTTCCATTTGTGCCTGTTCTTTTCTGGTAATGATTTTTGCCCTCTCGCTATTTTGTATGATCTCACATCAAAGTCCCAGAACTTCTTGGATGCTTTTTTATTATTTTTTTCTAGAGGGAAGCAACAGACTGTGTAGAAAAGCCTGTCCCCTGCCAGCATTCTTCAGAAAAGGGCCTTTGGTCTCAGTCAGACCTATAGCAATACAATCAAAAAAGCTCATGTCTCCTAACGATTGTAAAGCACTAGCTCTGCCTGAGCAGGGGCCATGCTGGTTCTCTGCAGAGAGCCCACTGCTTTTAATAGAGAGAAAGGATCCTTTTCTACAGCATGCTGACAGGGGACAGTTTTTTTTGCAGCTGCTTTGTATAATTAACTGTACTACTTTGAACACCATTTGTTTCAATGCACTTAAAATGTATGTAGCTGATTAATACTGAATTTAGCTTGGATTTAAAGTACATAAAATAACAATTTCTCATAATATGTAATAATATGCATAATATGCACCCGCAAGCACTCCACACTATGCGAGGGAGCTCACATGAAGTTGTGGAGTCCTTGCGGGAGGGAGCCGAGACAGCCACCGAGGGACCTCGGAAGAGCAGGTTCGGGCCACTCTGTGCAAAACGAGCTGCACAGTGGAGGTAAGTATAACATGTTTGTTATTTTTAATTTTAATTTTTTTTGCCTTTAGTGATCCTAATGCATTCTATGCATACAGAGGTAGGCAATCTCGCGCCCTCCAGCTGTAGTGAAACTACAAATCCCATCATGCCTCTGCCTCTTGAAGTCATGCCTGTGATTGTCAGGGTCTTGCAATGTCTTGTAGGACTTGCAGTTTCCCCACAGCTGGAGGGCCGAGGTTGCCCACACTTGCATTAAGATAAAAAGCCTTCTGTGTCCAGCAGCTCCCCTCAGCCCCCCTAACACTTGAGCACCATCTTGATCCAGTAACGTTGCACGGAAGACTCAGCTGCCTGGGACTCTCCCTCCTCATTGGCTGAGACAGCAGTGAAGCACCATTGGCACCCGCTGCTGTCAATCAGTCAGGGTTCCAATGAGGAGAGAGAGGGGGCGGGACCAGTCCATGGCTCTATGCCTGGACGGACACAGGGAGCTGTGGCTCGACTCGGGTGCCCCCATTGCAAGCTGCTTGCTCTGGGGGCACTCAAAAGGAGGGAGGGGCCACGAGCATCAAAGAGGGACCTGAGAAGAGGAGGATCTGGGCTGCACAGAGCAGGTAATATGAGGCCTCATGCACACTGGACGTTAATATATGGCTGATGTTTTTTGGTTTCGTTTTTTTTTTTCTACAGCCAGTAAACTCCCCAGCATGCGTCCATGCACACATAGGCTTTTATCAGCGTTTTTTAGCAGGGGTGTTTTCTGGCTTGAAAAAACCCCCAGAAGTAGTAGGTTTTAAGAGGAGTTTTTCAGCTGTAAAAATGCTCTTACTCTGATAAAAGCTTAAAAACGCCCAAAAACATGGCTATTCTGGATTTATCAGCATTTTTGAGCCATAAGCTTTTGTGGGAGTATAGTTTTGCAAAAAAAAAGTTTAAAAACACTACAGCTAAAAAACACTGAAAAATGCTGCTGCAAAAACGCAGCAAAACTCATTCTACAGCTACAGCTTTCTACAGCTAACGTTACTGGCATGTTTATAATGCCCAGTGTGCATGAGGCCTTACTTAAGGCCCGTACACACGATCAGACTTTTTGACAACAAACATGCAAATTAGCTGTTTTGGAGCAACATCCGACTGTGTGTACGCTCCATTGGACAAACTTTTTCAGTTTTCATCGGACTTTTGTTGGCTGTGCAAACGGACAAACTTTTTGACAACATAAGTCCGATGGAGCAAAGTCCGATCATGTGTACGCAAAACCATCGGACTTTTGTACAAGGTACAAACACGCATGCTTAGAACCAATGCAAAAGATCAGATAACAATACAGAAGTTGACCAAAGGTGGCGCTGGAGTAATTGAACGTCCTCTTTTGAAGTGTCGTCAGTACGTTGTGACGTCACTACGTTTGTGTTTGTCGTCAAAAAGTCTGATCGTGTGTATGCAATACAAACTTGTGGACTACGCCCTTTGTACAAAAGTCCACGGGAAAGTTTGTACAAAGTCCAATCGTGTGTATGACGCTTTAGATTGTTATTTAACGGCTTCCCGACTGGTGCACAACGATGTACATCGGCAGAATGGCACGGACAGGCAAATGGGCGTACAGGTACGTCCCTTTGAATTTGCCGCCTTGCCGGTCGGGACCCCCGTGAGTCTGACCATGGGCCCCGCGACTCAATCGCCGCTGGGATAGCCGCGATCGTCTCACGGGGAGGAACAAGTGGCACTGATCTCTGCACTCTGTGATTGGAGCAGAGATCAGTGATCTGTAAAACACAGCCACGCCCCTCACAGTTATATACACACCCCATAGTACACACTTAACCCCTACACTGCCACCTCCTGGTTAACTCCTTCACTGCCAGTGTCATTTACACAGGAATCAATGCATTTGTATAGCACTGATTGCTGTATAAATGACAATGGTCCCAAAAATGTGTAAAAAATGTCCGATGTGTCCACCATAATCGCAGTCACAATAAAAATCGCTGATCACCGCCATTACTAGTAAAAAAAAAAAATTATTAATAAAAATGCCATAAAACTATCCCCTATTTTGTAAACGCCAACCAATCAATAATCGCTTATTGCGTTTTTTTTTACCAAAAATATGTAGAAGAATGCGTATCGGCCTGAACTTATATATTTTTGGGGGATATTTATTATAGCAAAAAAGTAAAAAAGAATGCGTTTTTTTTCAAAATTGTCGCTCTTTTTTTGTTTATAGCGCAAAAAATAAAAGCCGCAGAGTTGATTAAATACCACCAAAAGAAAGCTCTATTTGTGGAAAAAAAAGGACATCAATTTTGTTTGGGAGCCACGTTGCACGACCGCGCAATTGTCAGTTAAAGCGACGGAGTGCCGAATCGCAAAAAGTGCTGTGGTCTTAAGCCAGCAAAAAAAAGAAAAAAAAAAAAACCCCAAAAAACAAGACTTTAGTATCATTTTAAATGTGCATTACTAAATGTCTTCTATAATATATAATAGCGGCCTACATACTCATCGCTATATGAAGAAACATTAGTCATGATAAAATATACAGAATATATCACAAAGGTTCAAAGTAAATTTTCAGTAAACTGCCAAACAGTGTAATAAAAACTGCACACTGAACCCTGCAGTCATTTTTCTTCAGGATCTTTACTGTGTGCTTTTCCTTTAATGCATGGGTCAAGTGTTGCCTGGTTATTCATAAAGAAATATGATTATAGCATTGCCAGAGACATATTGCAGGGAAAACGTTGCAGAAATGATATGATATAGAGAAGATAGCTTGAAGCATAAGCAGAACAAATGACATTCCAACGTATGAAAATTTGGAGATGTCAGAGGTCTATTCGTTTTTACTATCTCTTTTAAAGAAGCAATATATTTATCTTTACTTTCTGTAATACAAGAATTTAATTATTTGGGGGGCTCATAAAATAATATAGGCAACATCGATCTCTCAATTTAGCTATCATGAGTTGTCCCAAGTGTTTGTCGTTTATTAGGAAAACATGTCACAGTGCATCTCTAGTCAAAACCTAGTAGGTCAGATATTTATTGCTGTTTGTATGCACCATTTGTCCTGGTGACTTTTATAAAAATAAAACTGCCAGCAGGTACAAAAATGAGCCCCCCAAGGTGCCTACAAACACCTGCAGTAAGACCCTTTTCACATTGGGGCGTTTTTCAGGCGCTTTAGCTTTAAAAAAAAAGCGCCTGTAAAGCGTCTGAAAGAAGCCGCAACTGCAATCCCAATGTGAAAGCAGCTTCTTTGCAGTGCTTTTGGAGCGGTGAATACACCGCTCCTAAAGCGCCCCTTCCCATTGAAATCAATGGAAAGCGCCTGCAAAACGCATGAAAAGCGCCTGGAAAGTGCTTTTGGCAGCAGCGCTTTGTGCCCCACTAGCACACGAAAAACGCTTCTAAAGCGCCAACATTTTAAGCGGCGCTTTACGAGCGTTTTTTGGGCGCTGGAAGTGTGAAAGGGCTCTTAAAGCACTTGGGCTTTCACATTGGGACTGCAGATGAGGCTTCTTTCAAGCGATTTACAGGCACTTTTTTTTAAACGTTAAAGCGCCTGAAAAACGCCTGAAAAACACCCCAGTGTGAAAGCCTCACTCCCTTCTATTATGATCAAATGCCAGACCTTAAGAACAGACAAAGCTCCAGCAATTTCTGGCAATCCAAAAGTTTTCTCATCCCCTACACAAGTTCCTACTAGCCAACAAGGTGGCTCATAATAGCAGGGCCGTCGTAATATCATCATGGGCCCCTGGGCAAAGTAATGCACTGGGAACCCAACCAGCCTGCCCCAATTTACACACCTACTCCCAAGAATTTTTTTTTTAAAGAAAAACACAAAACCTCAACAAAAATTGTTGACCATACTGGACTTTTTAGACATAGATATAAATATAAAGAAAAAAGAAGGGGGGGAAGTAAATAAATTCAAAACAATTTTTATTTTTCTAAAAAGAGAAAAACACACCAGATCTCAATATTTTTTATCCTGTCTAGCGTGTTAGAGGTACATCATATTGTATATATATTCCTATACATATCCAACATAGGAACATTAAGGAAAGATTAACCATCAATACAGAAAATAGTTTGTTTAGACAGGTATAACAATTAAGAATCAGCTCAAACATATTTAGATGCTCTACATCAGGGATCTCAAACTGGTGGCCCTCCAGCTGTTGCAAAACTACAAGTCCCATCATGCCTCTGCCTGTGGGAGTCATGCTTATAACTGTCAGCCTTGCAATGTCTGATGGGACTTGTAGTTTTGCAACAGCTGGAGGGCCACCAGTTTGAGACCCCTGCTCTACATGTTTCACGTTCATCATAACGCTTCATCAGGAGCTTATCATTTTTATTCCCTTTGGATAGCCCAAAAGAAAGGAAAAAAGATGTCTCAACAAAAGTAGAATGGTATATGGTATTGTAGTCAAAATATCGTATATAGAGGAGCCCACAAGTGAGCAAAGAACTTCAAGCGTATATATATATATATATATATATATATATATATATATATATATATAAGGCAGGAGAAGAGAGTGGTATAAGCCGTAATCTTCTACTAATCCAATCAGAAATTCCAGAGTGTCTTTCCACTAACTCTAGTCAAGAGTTTAGGGTATCCTTGAGGGAGAGGGGGAACAACAGGACCCCTCAATGAACTCCTCGCCTCGACAACCGGGCTGCTGTACTCCCAAGAATTAAAGTATAAATAGCTGATATAATTAAACAAATATTATTAGTACTTTCAAATGTAAGCAATAAGAAAACATGCAATAGCTCAAACACTAACCAACACGAGGGGCACCGTACAGAGTAGAAATGTACGATTAATTGTTAAAAATCATTATCGCGATTTGTTCCACGTTGCGATCTTGACAAAGTATTTCCAGATTCTTTCTATGTAGAGAATTCTCTCTGCTCTGCTAAAGCTGACAGCAGTCAAACGAAAGGAAAAAAAAACTGGGCAGTCTGCCAAGAATCACAACATTCTTTAACAGTGGAACTTAATTATAAACATTGTAACGATTTGTCCTTTAGATCAAAGGAATACAATTTGGTGTGTAAATGAGGGAAGTTTAACCACTTACACACTAAACCTTTTTTTGACATTTGTTGGTTTCAAGTAAAAAAAAAAATTTTTGCTGGAAAATTACTTAGAACACCCAAATATTATATATATATATATATATATATATATATATATATATATATATATATATATATATATATATATATATATATATATATATTTTTTTTTTTTTAGTAGAGACCCTAGAGCAGTGCTGGCGAACCATGGCACCCCAGATGTTTTGGAACTACATTTCCCATGAGGCTCAACTACACTGCAGAGTGCATGAGCATCATGGGAAATGTAGATCCAAAACATCTGGGGTACCAAGGTTCACCAGCACTGCCCTAGAGAATAAAATCGTGTTTTTTGCAATATTTTATGTCACACTGTATTTGCGCAGCAGTCGTTCAAATGCAATTTTTTGGGAAGCAATTACACTTTAATGAATAAAAAAAAAAAAATAACCAGTAAAGTTAGCCCAATTTTTTCGTATAATGTGAACGTGAATGTGTTTACTCTAAGGAGAAAAAAAAATTGTGATTCTCATTTTGGCCATAATCGTGCAGCTCTAGTACAGAGGGGGAGGCAAAAAAGGGGGGGGGGGGGGTTGATGAGGGCACAATACTGGGATCAAGACTGCACAGTACAGGTTCTGGGACATTGCCTGGGATACAGCTATCCCGGGACAACCTAATAAAAAACGTGACTTTCCCAGCAAATCCAGGACAGTTGGCAAATATGGTGTAATGCAAGATTATCATGGGACCCCTGGATAGTGCCCAGGGGTGTCCATGCATCAAGATGGCCCTGCATCATAGTGATGGGCAGACTAGTGGGAAGGGTCTGAACTTTGCCCATTCGGAACAGCCCAGCATTTGGACATAACAGAGGGAAATGAGAGCTGCTGACTCTAGGTCATTTTTTCATATTTTTGCTAGCAGCTCTCTTTTTTTAACCACTTCAGGATTTACCCCCTTCCTGACCAGAGCACTTTTTGCGATTCGGCACTGCGTCGCTTTAACTGACCATTGCACAAATGTGCGACGTTGCACCCAAACAAAATTGATGTTCTTTTTTTCCCCACAAATAGAGCTTTCTTTTGGTGGTATTTTATCACCTCTGCGGTTTTTATTTTTTGCGCCATATATCCCCATATATCCCCCAATATATTAAAAAAAACACATTTTTTTCCTCAGTTTAGGCCTATATGTATTCTTCTACATATTTACAAAAAAAAAATTGCAATACGTGTATATTGATTGGTTTGCGTAAATGTTATAGCTTCTACAAAATAGGGGATAGTTTTATGGCATTTTCTTTATTCATTTTTTTTTATTAGTAATGGCGGCGATCTGCGATTTTTATCGTTACTGCAATATTATGGCACATCGGACACTTTTTACACTATTTTGGGACCATTGTTATTTATACAGCGATCAGTGCTATAAAAATGCACTGATTACTGTGTAAATGAAACTGGCAGGAAAGGGCTTAAACACTAGGGGGCGATCAAGGGGTTACGTATGTCCTAGAGAGTGATTCTAACTGTGGGGGGGGGGGGGTGGGCTACCACTGACATGACAGGGAGCAGTGATCTCTGTCATGTCACTAGGCAGAAGGGGGAAAAGCCTTGTTTACAAAGGCATCTCCCCGTTCTTCTGCTCCGTGACACGATCGCGGGCGCCCAAAGGAACATCAAGTCTGCGGGACCCCCGGTCACACTGCCCACAATGCCACATCTTAAAGGGGATGTACCTGTACGCCCATTGCCCCAGCTGTGCCATTGTGCCGACGTATATTGCTGTGCGCTGGTTGGCATGTGGTTAAAGTGACAACTTCTCTTTAAATGTTACAGCAAAGAGTGTTTTTTTTTTTCATTGACAATGGATTTCCATATTAGTCATCCTTTTAGCAATTTCATTCCTTGTGACGACATTTGATTGACTAGATTAGCAGAAGCCAATTCCTGTAATATTTGAGATGCTGGTTTTCTATATAATAATCTGTGTTCAAGTGACAGATGTCTCCTATGTGAAAGCACAAAATAAGCCTTTCTTAAACACAGAAGTTCTCTGTGTTAGTCAGGGCTTATTATGGAAATTCTACAAGACTGTTTCAATATGGCAAAAATATATAAAGAAAATACACAAGAAAGCTCATTTAATATAAAAGTACATATGTTCATAAGTTATTATACTACTGTATATCTGGTGTGAACATAAAATTTAAAACTGAATAACTTGGTAACACTGATTTTTGTATACTCCTCCTTTCTCTTACATTATTTGAAGGTGCCTCGTGTAATCACTAATTTCATAAGTCACATTATTAAGTTACTTAACCACTACAATACAGGGCACTTTCGCCCCCTTCCTTCCCAGCCCAATTTTAAGCTTTCATCGCTCTCGCACTTTCGATGACAATTGCGCGGTCTACACTTTACCCAAATGAAATTTTTATCATTTTGTTCGAACAAATAGAGCTTTATTTTGGTGGTATTTATTCATGACTCCGTTTTTTTTTTTTTGCGATATAAGCGCAAAAAGAGCGGAAATTTGGAAAAAAAAAACAATATTTTCTTCTTTCTATTTTAAAAGAAATCCAATAAAATTAAATTTTGTCGTAAATTTAAGCCAAAATATATTTTGCTACATGTTTTTGGTAAAAAAAAAATCTGTTAAGTGTATAATAATTGGTTTGTGTGATCACGGACATATGTACGCAAATTATCACGTACAGATGTATGCAGGTGATCACGGACATATGTGTGCAGATAATCATTGGGACATGTGATTTTAGTGGGACATATGTGGGGGGCATGTGTTTTTATTATTTGGGTACATGTGGTTTTATTATAGATATGTGGGGGGCATGTGTGTTTTGGGGACATGTGTGTTTTATACTAGACTGGTGATCAGTGAGTAAAAATCTGTAAAAACAGCTCATACTCACTGATCACCAGCCGGCTGCAGCAATCTGCTCTCCTCTCCTCAGCAACGACTTCCGTGTGAGGAGAGGAGAGCCATTTGCCTAGCAACCGGCTGTTTGTTTACATCACATGACGGCTGTGATTGGACACTGCTGTCGTGTGATCAGGAGGGCCAATCACAGAGCCCTCTTGCCGATCCGAGATGCGCCGTGTCCGGGTGACACGAGCGCATCGGGATTGCGCCGCTGCACGTCCTGAACGTCCAGTCAGAAGGAGGAGGCTCCCACCTGGCCGTATATATATATATATATATTGGCCAAGTGGAAAGTAGTTAAATTAAAAAAGCAGGTCCTAAAAAAAAATGTAGGCAGCCATTACTGAACTGTCCTTTATATGCTAATTGCTTACCTGTCATGTGGATATTCTGACTAGTTTTGCATTCAGTAAGACTCCCCTTGCTGCATGATTATTAACCGCTTAAGGACTGCCTCCTGCACATTTACGTCGGCAGAATGGGTCGCGCACGTGCCACCGTCGGCGCGCTCCGACCCGGTCCTGAGCGCCATGACCGTGGCCGTGGGACCCACAGACCCGATGGCTGCTGCTGGTGTCCCATGATCAGGTCACAGAGCTGAAAAATGAGGAGAGATCTGTGTAAATAAACCTCTCCTTGTGCTTCCTAGTGTGGCTGTCACTGATCGTCTGTTCCCTGTTATAGGGAAAGACGATCAGTGACAAAACATGCCAAGCCACGCCCCCAACAGTAAAAAAACAAAAAACACACACGTCACACTTAATCCATCCCCGCCCCCTAGTGAAATTTAAATAGCACTGATTGCTGTATAAATGACGATGGTCCCAAAAATGTGTCAAAAATGTCCGATGTGTCTGCCATAATGTAGCAGTCATGATAAAAATTGCTGATCACCGCCATTACTAGTAAAAAAAAAAAATATTAATAAAAGTGCTATAAAACTATCCCCTATTTTGTAAACGCTATAACTTTTGCGCAAACCAATAAATAATCGCTAACTGTGATTTTTTTTTACCAAAAATATGTAGAAGAATACGTATCGGCCTAAACTGAGGAAAAAAAATGTTTTTTATATATTTTTTGGGGGATATTTATTATAGCAAAAAGTAAAAATATATTGCATTTTTTTTCAAAATTGTTGCTCTATTTTTGTTTATAGCGCAAAAAATAAAAACCGCAGAGGTGATCAAATACCAACAAAAGAAAGCTCTATTTGTGGGAAAAAAGGCCGCCAATTTTGTTTGGGAGCCACGTCGTATGGCCGCGCAATTGTCAGTTAAAGCGCCACAGTGCCGAATCACAAAAGGGGCCTGGTCCTTTGGCTGCAAATTGGTCTGGGGCTTAAGTGGTTAAAAGAAGTAACATAAAAGGTACTCAAACTGGGTCTAAACAAAAGATTTAATATATTAAAGCTTACGTCTTCTTGGATGTGGAAGCTACATTATTTTATTTATTTTTTTAAATTTTCCCTTATATTCACCTCAGTACCTTCAGGCATTGTCGAGAAATTCATCTTCAAAGTTTGCAACAAAGGCAATTTGATTTTAACATCTTTTCCCTTACTTTCAGTACAGAGCAAAAACGTGGCAGCCCTCTAATGTAAAACATTCAGTAGGCATTGTAAGCTGTTTGGAAGTGGCTAGTGAAACTAGACATCTTATGCCGCGTACACACGAACGGAATGTCTGACAGAAAAAGTTTGATGGAATCTTTTCATCGCATATTCCGATCGTGTGTATGCCTCATCGGACTTTTTTAAATGAAAATTCTGACGGACCTAGAAATAGAACATGTTTTAAATCTTTCTGACGGAACAAACGGTTTTGGGAAAATCGTTCGTCTGTATGCTAATCCGACGGACCAAAAACTATGCTCTGAAGCAAGTACGAGATGGAAGCTATTGGCTACTGGCTATTAAACTTCCTTTTTCTAGTCCTGTTGTACGTGTTGTACGTCACCGCGTTCTTAACGATCGGACTTTCAGCAGAACTCTGTCGGAACTCCGTTGGAAAAACCTTTGGAGTTTATTCCGATGGGAAAACCGGTCGTGTGTACGCGGCATAAGCCTTTGTTGTGATCGTTGAGGATGCATTACTTCACAGTACATGCAGCTGGAGATGTTAGGGATGGGCTTGTTTTAAAGCCCCTTTACTGCTTGTTTAGAATATGTCAAAACTTTAACCTCTTCCTGACCATGTAATGAATTATTGTGGCGACCGGAAAAGTGGGTCTTAACGTCCAGCCACACGTTTATGCATCCATGTTGGTCTCAGTTGTGTGACTGACTGAATCCTCAGCTTTTGATCAGGAAGCAGCGAGCCTGGCTCCCAATCATGTGACTGCCGTGAGAGCCAATAACAGCAGTCATAGGTTCAGCAAGTCATTCCATATCCCAACTTCAGAGGTCCACTTAAAGTGAAGAAAGTTTTCCTTTCCCTTTCCTATGCCCAACAATCAATTTAAAAAGGTTGTTGCTTTACATCAGTTTACAATAGTTTATTTATAGTTCAAGTGATAGTAAAGCCATTTTTTTTTTAAATAACAAACATGTTATACTTACCTCCTCTATGCTGTGGTTTTGCACAGAGCAGCCCCAATTTTTCCTCTTCGCGTGTCCCTCGCCAATGTGCTTCTGGCTCCTCCCTCCTACCTGGCGCCCCCACAGCAAGCAGCTAGCTCTGGGGGCACCCAAGCAGGCATGCTCCCGACCCGCAGCTCTGTGTGTCCATTCAAACATCGACCCCACCCCCTCTGTCTCCTGATTGGCTCACTGGCTGTGCCCAATGGCTCCCGCTGCTGCCAAAAGCCAATCAGGAGTGTAAATCCTTCAGAGAGGTAAGGCTCTCATGGACATCACTGGATCCAGAGGGGGTTAGATAAGTATTGAGGGGGGAGGGGGGGTCTGAGGGTTCTGCCGCACACAGAATGTTTTTTACTTTCATGCATAGAATGCATGAAGGTAAAAAACATTGTGCCTTTACAAACACTTTAAAATTTAGGACAGTAATGCCCCTGTCCTTATAAAACATGCCCCTACTGAATATATTTCCACAGACTTTACTAAATAGACTACTGTTTACTACTGCACATTTTATGTTTTAATTAAAAACAAGTCACTTTTAAAGACTTTTCATAACGCCATATGTACATATTAATGAAAAAGCTGTAAATACAAATCACAAACCTTGGAGTAGGTCGGATATGATTCATCCCTTCTTATAGAAAGACCTTGAAAGGTTCCTTCAGCCCTTGGGCTCCTCATTATTTTATTTTATTTTGTTGTTGTTGTTTTTAGTTATCTACCTACAGGTTCAGGCAGTAGATAGTAAGACAGAAGATGAATTGAATTTATTGAAAAGCAATGTCACTATGTAAAAGGAATAGCAGGTAAACCTGGGCCTCCAGACAGTTCCATCTTCTAAAATGACTGCATAGTGAGATAGGTATATACATTTTTACAAAAATAACAGACAAAATCCAAAAACTGCAGCTATTGTACTGTTAAAATGGCACTGATTAAATGCCAGGGCTGTGTGAGACAATTAAGATTTCATGCACTAAAGCACACCTTGCAAAACTATATAAATGACATTACCCGTTCAGCTTTGTAAATTAATTTAAAGCGCAACTCCACTTTTATTGAGAAAAAAAAATCCCTCTGGGTGATCTATGTACCATATTTATCGTTGTATAACTCACGCCGGCATATAACACGCACCCCAAGTTTAGAAGGGAATATTAAGGAAAAAAACTTACATTTAAATGCCCATTAACGCAGCCTTATCAGTGTCCATCTGCAGCCTTGTCCATCTGCAGCCTTGTCCATCATTGCACCCTTGTCCAGTGCCCATCTGCAGCCTTGTCACTGTCATTTGTAGCCTTGCCCAGTGCCTTTGCAGCATTGCTAGTCTATTTGCAGCATTGCCCTGATTTAAAATTGGTGCCGACTGAGCGGAGAGGAGCGAGTGGAGCCGAGATACACAAAGCCGAGTGTACTTCGGCTAGACTCGGCTCTGCTCACAGTCTCGCCCATCTCCACTGATTGTGAGAGGAGCGAGCGCCAACGATATACATAAAGCCAAATGTACTTTGGCTAGATTTGGCTCTGCTCACAGTCAGGGGCGGGACTGCAAGAGGAGCTGAGTCTAGCCGAAGTACACTTGGCTTTCTGTATGTCGGCGGCGCTCGCTCCTCTTGCAATCAGTGGAGGTGGGCGGGACTGAGAGAGGAGGCGAGTCTAGCCAAAGTACACTTGACTTTCTGTATCTCGGCTCCGCTTGCTCCTTTACTCACAATCAGCGGGAGATCGGCGGGGATCAGCGTATAACACGCACCCACAATTTTGTGTTATATGCCGATAAATACGGTACATTACAAGGATTTAAAAAAAACTTTGTTGCAGATTCCTGAAGAAATCCTTGTGTGTTTGTCTGTGTCCATGCAAAAGCGTATCTTATGGGAGTGGTTTCATAATTATTAATCAGCTGCTGAACCTGCAGGGCTCTAATAAGGAAAATTGCAGGGTCTGCATCTCTTTAGACATGATTTCCTATTTGGAATATCTAGCCAAAAAATACATTTTTGCTGCAGGGGAACTGACTTATTCAACAATGCCAAACTGTCAACTTCAGTTTAAACATAGCTGTCACGAGTTAGCTAGTGTAGCTCTTTCCATTCTATAGTAGACTTCTCATCTGAGTTTTTTTGAAACCATAGGGTTCCTTCTTCGGATGCCTCTAAGTTTCAGCACCAATGTCACTTGTAAAAGTCGGTGGCATGGAAACAGTTTAGCTTTTTTCCTATCTCTCAGGTAAGTAACAAATTACATTAATGATCTTTTTAGCTAACTTTAAGATGGACATCCTTCTCCCTACCCAGCAAACATAAGAGGGTCCTTCCTCTACTGACCACCAATGTAACAGTGAATTATTTCCAATCATTGTTTATGGTAGAGGTTCCTTCCTGACTGACCAACAATGTAAGGGGGCCCTTCACCCAATGACCAACATGAGGGGGTCCCTCTCCTAAGGACCACTCATGTAAATGGGGTCCTTTTCCGACTGACCAAAAATGTAGGGGGGTCCTTCTCCAAATGACAGCCAATATAATTGGATCCTTATTTCATTGACCACAAAGCAGAGCAGATTAAAATGTATCTTCTCTGTATGTTAAATACCGTAAGCCAAATATTTTATTACGAATGATGCTATCGCATCATGAGCAGTGGTTATAGTCATGTTTGCCCTCACAAATTTGTAAATATTTTATTATACCTTTTCATGTGACAACACTGAAGAAATTACACTTTGCTACAATGTAAAGTAGTGAGTGTACAGCTTGTATAACAGTACATAAATTTGCTGTCTCCTCAAAATAACGCAACACAGCCATTAATGTCTAAACCGCTGGCAACAAAAGTGAGTACACCCCTAAGTGTAAATGTTCAAATTGGGCCCAACGTGTCAATATTTTGTGTGACCACTATTATTTTCCAGCAGTGCCCTAACCCTCTTGGGCATGTAGTTCACCAGAGCTTCAAAGGTTGCCACTGGAGTCCTCTTCCACCCCCCCCATAACGACATCACGGAGCTGGTGGATGTTAGAGACCTTGCACTCCTCCGCCTTCTATTTGAGCATTGATGCCCCAGATGCTCGGTAGGGTTTAGGTGTGAAATATGCTTGGCCAGTATATCACCATTACCCTCCAGATGAAGCCACAAGGTAGGTGGCGTAACTAGTAGAGGTGGAGTCTGGCGGTGGAACCTTGTTTGCTACAAGTGAGACCTGTTTGGATCTTATATTTATGCTTATTACTTTTAAATAAATGTGAGTTTAATATTAGCTGGAGTGATGAGGTTCTGATGAGACACTGAGGATACTGCACTATTGGAGGAAATTTTGTCTTTAGCATGTCATTTTAATTCGCTGGAGGATAATGTGGAGCCAAATCTAAAGCAGCTACATTGGCAGGCTACTGCATTGGGTGCAGAGTGAGCTATACCATTACAAAGCTTACCAGGAACTAGTGAGGACCAGGGTGGAGCCATCCTTAAAGGAGAATTGCAAGATGTGTTTGACCCCTTGCAGGGTCTTATCAGGAGGTGAGCGTGCATTGCACTCAGTGGTGGGAGCACCTTAACAAGTGGTGTGGAGTCACAATTTACCCACAATTTTTTCACTTTGATTTATTATTATTTTTATGTCACCTTTGGACTTTTATTCAATTTTATGCACTGTTCAAATGTGATTGTCATATTTTTTTATCTATTAATTCATTAGCAGTGCTGTTACATTTATATATCTAATTTTTTGTGATAGGCACCCTTAATGATCAATATTAGGCTTGGTGGGTGGGAGGGAGAAGGGCCATGTCAATGTTTAAAGAAACAACGACTATATTAATATTTAATATTATAATAATATTATATAATTATTTTATATTATTTAAAGAAACAACTGATAATGACTTCAGCAGCTTATGTCTCTGGAACGATTAAGTACTTATAATGTTGTCACTGAAGTTAACCCTTCCATAAAGTTAACTTTTTGATAACTTTGCAAACCTGCACAAATAAATTCCAGACATGTTACAAAAAATAACTGCAGCAGACTTTTTTTTTAAAAAAAGCCTAACTTTTTATCACTAAAATGTCATTTGTGCACAGCCACTTTAACTATTCTGCACCCCTTAGGTTTAAAAATCAGGACTGTGAAGGCAAAACAGGGCAGGTGAGTGATAATGAAATACAAAGTAAATGTATGTGACTTGATACACCTGAAATAAATGATTTAACCAGTTCTCTACCAGCACACAATGATGTACGTCGGCGGAATGGCACGTGCAGGCAAACTGGCATACAGGTACGTCCAGTTGAAATTGCTGCCATTCCATCGTGTAGAGCTTCACTAAGTTAATAAATATATTTTGAATAGTGCAGAATGCAAAGTGGAATATCAGTATTATCAAAAGGTAGAAATCTAACCTTAACCTTTCATATTATTAAAATACCTGTATCAAATATCAAGCATTATAACTTACTCCTTTTGGCACCTTTGCAGAGTCCAGAAATAAGTCATATAATGGTTTTTAGGAACTGATTTGTCAAAGGTTATGTCTAATGCCCCGTACACATGATCAGACTATCCGCCGGACAATTTGATCATGTGTGGGCTCCGGCTGACTTTTTCTTCCCAAAAGTCTGACGGACTTTGAAAGAAGACTTGACTCAAAATTGTCCGCCGACTTTTGAGCGGACAATACGCTCGTCTGTGTGCTAATCCGCCGGACTTTCCAAACGAACAGACTTACCCACACACGGGCTAAAGTCCGTTCATTTTGAACGTGACTCCAGGTACGACGGGACTAAAGGGTCTAGTATGGACTTTGGGGGGACCCCCACGCCGTTTTTCGGCCTAGGGGTCACCCTTAAAAACCATACCAGGCGACGGGGCTCGCAAGGTGTCAATCTCGTCGATGGAGGTGGCAAGATTGACTTCCTTCTCTAGTCCGCCGGAAATTCCGTTCGTGTGTGGTCATGTGTGTGCAAGTCCGCTCATTCGGAAAGTCCGATCATGTGTACGGGGCATAACTCACAAACAAGCAAACCATCCTCAGCCCCAAATTTAGATATACATCTAAATCTACTGTGTAGTATATGATAATAAAGATGATATCCAAGCTCCATTTGTTTCACAAATACAGAAAAATTATTTCATTTCTTTTCTAATCTACATTATGTTGTAAAAATGCCAGGAACAATCTGGATGGCGATTATGGACAAACTCAATTATTAATCCTAAATCTAGGAAGCCCATTATCCTGTCAACATAGTATTCAGATAATTTAACTTTTTTATGTTTACTACTGAAAGCTATGCTATATTTTCAATAATTACTAATGTCATTTGTAAGAAATGAATTATGGAATATGAGAATAACCTGTTGCTTAGGTCTTATACATGGCAGAATGGCACACTTATAGTAACAATTGCCAAAGCCAACTACAGATGACTGTATATGGATAAAGACCGTGATGACAAATAGAAAAATTAAAATTCCCTATGAACACAAAGGATAATGAAAGAGCCTGTGTATACCAAGTAGTCAATATTAAAAAAAAGTTATACAGCATTTAAGAAGATTACGATTTAAATGTCCTATTTTATATCGTAATTTCGAAAAAGATGAAAAGGTAGGGTATGCTTGGACACTTTTGACTTTAAAGAAAGTCACCAAATGCCTTGATGTAAAATTGATGGAAAATATACTTATTTCACAGCTGAGACCCTGGTATCACACTTCATATGTGTCTCTCTACTCTACCTGTGGCACCTTCTTTGATGCCATTTTTACCTCGGGTATAATTTCACACAGAGTCCCTTTACTGCAATGCAATGCTGGCGCAAAATGCTGTATTGCAACATACATACATATGCCACTTATTCCCCCCTCCTACCTTCTCTAAGTAAGAAAGGCAGTTTCATTTGAACAAAATTGTAGAGCAGGGTTTCTCAACCAGGGTTCAATTAAACCCTGGGGTCCCTCTAGACTAGAGAGTGCTAAGGGTTCCCTGAGCAATGAGCAATTTCTACCTTTTAGATAAGTTCCCACTGACGTCATTGATCTTTTTAGCTATCTGTAAGAGGGCAATTCTTCCCAATGACCACAAATGTAAGGAGCCTGCTTCCCATGTAATGTATCATGAGTTGTAGATATAGTGATTTTTAGCTGGGGTCCCCTGATACCGGAAAGTGTATTCCTCTGTCTTGAAAAGGTTGAGAAAGACTGTTGTAGAGGAAGGGCCTTATGAGGCAGGTTACTGGCAAATAGTTTTAGAAGTGGCTGTGCGTCTCATCTGCAATAAAAGCTCTTCTGCTACCAGCAGTGTTTATTCCAAATGTACACTGAGTACGCGTGCACAGCCATGTGTACATTCTTGGTGCAGGAATGAATTAACTCTCATGCATATGCACAGAGGTTATGTTAAAGTGGTTGTAAACCCTTACATATACCCAGTGAAGTGACTGGCCTCAGGTGACATACAGAGATGAAACATATTATCCTACATAAGTTTTATCTGCTTGTCTGCAGTCTTCTCTTTTCATCATCCCTTCAAAGTTCTGAACTATAAAGCTTGTCTGAGAGTACAGAAAAAAGGGGATGGAGAGCTGAAGTTACACTCTGCAGAGCTCAGTGAGGAGAGGTCTGAGAGCTGATTGGAGAAAAGAGACACACACCCCTCCCCCCTCCACATAGCTCACAGGAACAGAGCAGAGGCTGTCAATCACAGGCTGTTAGCAGGTGAACAAAGCAGCAGACAGAAATTGCACTTAGTGGTTGGTTTACTAAAACTGGAGAAGGCAAATTCTGGTGCAGCTGTGTATTGTAACCAATCTTTTTCTAAATTCAGCTTGTTCAATCAAGCTTTGACAATAAAACCCAGAAGCTGATAGGTTTCTATGCACAGCTGCACCCAATTTTGCACTCTCCAGGTTTGGTAAATTAACCCCTTAGTGCTCATAATTGAAACAAGTGCACACTATAAAGGGATATGCTTTGTTTATATTTTATGTACGAGGTTTACTACCACTTTAACCACCTCGCGCCCGCCCTATGGCCGAATGACGGCCGTAGAGCAGGCGCGTTCGTCCGGGTGGTCGTCCCTGGACGTCCTGATGTTTACTTCCGCAATGCGCGCCGCCGCAGGCGCGCATCGCAGAAGTTCTGTGTTCGCCGTGTCCCCCGGGGACAGGCAAACACAGATCGCTGTAAACGGCCAATCACAGCGGCCGTTTACAGCGTGATCGGCGTGTCCAATGGGAGATGATCTCATATGTAAACATATGAGATCATCTCTCAGCGCCGCTCTCCCTCCTCGCACAGACAGTGTGAGAGGGGAGAGATGAACGGCTGCAGCGGCAGCCGTTCTGCCTGTAGTAAAAAAAAAAAAAAAAAGTAAAAAAATAAAATAAAAAGTGCCATCCTCCCCCAGCAGTGCCATCCTCACCCAGCAGTGCCATCCGCCCCCAGCAGTGCCATCTGCCCCAGTGCCATCCACCCCAGTGCTACCTGCCCCCAGTGCCATCCACCCCAGTGCTACCTGCCCCCAGTGCCATCCACCCCAGTGCTACCTGCCCCCAGTGCTACCTGCCCCCAGTGCTACCTGCCCCCAGTGCCACCTGCCCCCAGTGCCACCTGCCCCCAGTGCCATCTGTCATCAGTGCCACGTGTCATCAGTGCCACATAGTGCCATCTGTCATCAGTGCCACGTATCAGTGCCATTTGTCATCAGTGCCACCTGTCAGTGTCACGTGCCATCTGTTGTCAGTGTCACGTGTCATCAATGCCACTTATCAGTGCCATCTGTCATCAGTGTCACGCGTCATCGGTGCCATGTATTAGTGCCATCTGTCATCGGTGGCACGTATTAGTGCCACGTATTAGTGCCATCTGTCTTCAGTGCCACGTATTAGTGCCACGTGTCTTCAGTGCCACGTATTAGTGCCACGTGTCTTCAGTGCCACGTATTAGTGCCACATGTCATCAGTGCCACGTATAAGTGCCACGTGTCATCAGTGCCACATATTAGTGCCATCTGTCATCAGTGCCACATATTAGTGCCATCTGTCATCAGTGCCACCTGTCATCAGTGCCACGTATAAGTGTCATCATTGCCACGTATCAGTGCCATCTGTCATCAGTGTCACGTGTCATTGTCCTGGTGCTTCAAAAGTGTAATAAATAGTCAACAAGTTAGATGTGTAATTTATGTTCCTAGAACACATGATGGCGCTACCTGCATGTTGGGCCTCTCTATGTGGCCAGGCTGTGAAAAAGTCACACACATGTGGTATTGTAATACTCAGGAGGAGTAGCAGAATTTTTTGGGGGGTGTCATTTGTGGTATACACATGCCACGTGAGAGAAATAACCTATTACAATGACAATTTTGTGGAGAAAAAAAAATGAAAAATCTTAATTTTGCAAAGAATTGTGGGAAAAAAATGACAACATCAAAAAGCTCACTATGCCTCTTACTAAATACCTTGGAATGTCTACTTTCCAAAAAGGGGTCATTTGGGGGGTATTTGTACTTTCCTGACTTGTTCGGGTCACAAGAAGCGAGATAGGCCACCAGTACATCAGATGTGATCAATTTTGTGCGATTCGCACCACACCTTGTAGACTCTCTAACTTTCACAAAGACCAAATAATATCCACAGATTTGGGTTATTTTTTACCAAAGATATGTAGCAGTATAAATTGTGGCCAAAATTTATGAAGAAAAATTAATAATTTGCATAATTCTGTCACAGAAACAAAGAAATATGCGTTTTTTTTCAAAATTTTCGGTCTTTTTTCATTTATAGCGCAAAAAATAAAAACCCCAGAGGTGATCAAATACCACCAAAAGAAAGCTCTATTTGTGGGAAAAAAAGGACAAAAAATTCATTTGGGTACAGTGTTGCATGACTGAGTAATTGTCATTCAAATTGTGAGAGCACCGAAAGCTGAAAATTGGTCTGGGCAGGAAGGGTGTTTAAGTGCCCAGTAAGCAAGTGGTTAAACAAGGCTGAGCAATCAAGGTGGCCAAAGAAGCTGAACTTGGAAGTAGACCAGGTAAAGATGTCAGCAGTGGAAAAAGAGCTAGGGGAGAGATAAGTACAGCGGACTTTAGTCTTTAAAGTGGTTGTAAAGGCAGAAGGTTTTTTATCCTAATGTGTTCTATGCATTAAGATAAAAAGCCTTCTATGGGAAGCAGCCCCCCTTCAGCTCCCCTAATACTTACTTGTGCCACATCTCTATCCAGCGATGTCCACGAGTCCCTCGACTGTCTGGGACTCTCCATTCTGATTGGCTGAGACACAGCAGCGACAACATAGGCTCCTGCTGCTGTCAATCAAAGTCAGTTAGCCAATCAGGAGAGAGAGGGGGTGGGGCCGAACCACAGCTACGTGTCTGAATGGACACTCGGCGCTTCAGCTCAGCTCAGGTGTCCCCAAAGCAAGCTGCTTGGTGCGGGAGCACTCAACAGGAGGGAGAGGCCAGAAGCAATGAAGAGGGACCAGAGAAGAGGAGGATCTGGGTTGCCCTACTGCACAGAGCATAT
The DNA here is from genome assembly GCF_037356315.1 of Lithobates pipiens. Lineage (NCBI taxonomy): Eukaryota > Metazoa > Chordata > Amphibia > Anura > Ranidae > Lithobates > Lithobates pipiens. The sequence goes on along the minus strand of NW_027507758.1, from coordinate 144,691,200 downwards.
AAGTATGACATGTTTGTTATAAAAAAAAAGAGACTTTACAATCACTTTAAGAAAACCTGTGCTGAAAGAAGTAAACAGGTTTCCAGTCCCAACGTCTCCTTCTAAAAAATGTTGGTTTCTTGGCTGTCATATTGATACAAAGGCTTTGATGCTTTTCAATACGAAGTAAAGCAACTAAGGAGTTCTGGGTTAGGCCACTTTCACACTGGGGCGGTTTTCAGGCGCTACAGCACTAAAAATAGCGCCTGTGTAGTGCCTGAAAAAACAGCCCCTTTCACTCCAGTGTGAAAGCCGGAGGCCTTTCACACTGGAGCGGTGCGCTAGCAGGAAGGTGAAAAAAGTCCTGCTAGCCGCATCTTTGGAGCGGTGAAAGGAGCGGTGTATTCACTGCTCGTAAACTGCTCCTACCCATTGAAATCAATGGGGCAGCGTGGCTATACCGCCTGCAAAGCGTCGCTGCAGCGGCGCTTTGTGGGCGGTTTTAACCCTTTTTCGGCTGCTAGTGGGGGTTAAAACCTCCCCGCTAGCGGCTGCAGACTGCCGCTAAAACAACGGTAAAGCACCGCTAAAAATAGCGGCGCTTTACCGCCGACGCCCGCACCGCCCCAGTGTGAAAAGCGCCTTAGTGTCTCTGTAGTTGTCAAAGCCACGAGATCAACATGACAGCCAGGAAAATGCAACCACCTCTGTCTGTGCTCCGTTGTCCCAATGCCCCACAACCTGCAGGTGCCATGTCTACTCTACTGTTTGTATCCTCCCACTATAAATTTGCATAACACATTTATTTTCTCCAATAAGCTTTACTGAAGCAAGGGGTACACACACTTCACATGCTTTTTTTTTTCCCCCCGATTCGTTTTGTCTCCTGCTCTATAATTATGCCCCAGCAGGAGGCAAAAGACACAGGAAATTAGGTGGAGTGCCTTCACCACTTGCTTCAACAAAGCTTATGGAGGCAGGGCCGGTGCTACCACTAGGCAAACCAGGCAGTTACCTAGGGCGCACTGCCACCTAGGGTGCTCGGCCACTGGGGTTCCTACTCTCTTCTCTCTGCAGCAAGCAACTAAACCTCAGCATCAGCAGGCAGCCGCCACTCCATTTGCACATAGTTTTAGAGGAGCAGTGGAGGAATGGAAGCAAGCAAACCTTCATTGATGGGCGTTGGTAAGGCTGCATTTGATGGGTGTTGGTAAGGCTGCATTTGATGGGTGTTGGTAAGGCTGCATTTGATGAGCGCTTCATTAAAAAGGTGGGGTATACATGGGCAGGGCAAAGGGGGTGGAGTCGGAGATGGAGCCGAGGGGGGCGGCAAAATGAAGGTGTCAAAAATCCTTGCACCAGCCCTGTATGGAGGAGAAACAGATTTGCAGAAGACAACTAGCATTTTTAGGAGACCATCAGCGTTTTATTAATTTAAGGTTTCCTTTAATATGTCAGACAAAGCAACTGCATTGCATACTACATGCTGGCCAAGTCTTCATAAAACAGTCAAAATAAGGGGATAATACGGCAATTATTTCTAATTGCCTAATTTCTACTACATGTTTTCAAACCTCTCAAGATCTTAACACATTTCAGGTTTAATGGGATTCCTTATCTACAAGAAAGAAAAAAAAAAGGAAAATAAGGCGATCATTAAACAGATGCAATCTTAGCGCTCAATGCATTCTATGGCCTTTATTCGGCAAAGTTTGACCCGTGTAACTCGCAAGGATCATACTGAAACTCCCATCCCTGTGAGAGATCAGGATGACTACGTGATTTATTCCAGGCTTTCTTATTTCCATGGCAACCACGTACTTCCAAGAAAACACTGTTTTGATGCTTTGGGTAAATTGCGGCAGCATATTAGTTAAATCTTATATTGGTTTTCTGTGGGCTGCCACTGTAACTCTTAAAGCTTTGATGCCATGAATTTGTGTTTGCTTAAAGGTGACATTTATTTGTTGATAGCAGGATCAATCCACATTTAGAGGAAGCTATAACTGCAACATAAATGATGTATTTACAACATGCGAGAAACAAGAGCTCCGCATTAATCTAGCGTTGAAGCATCTGAGTTTAAAGTGATCCTGAAGTCGAAGTTTGAGTTTGCTTCAAGTAAAACTATATTGAGGACGAACATTTTAGGGTGGAACTGAAGGTGTTTAGCAGGCAGCATGTCTGCTTTTACCTTAAAACATTTGTTACCCCCAACATTTTATATTCCTGATATGTGCCTGCTGTACCATGTACTTGTATGAGAAAATATCCTGTTCTCTTTGTATTGCTTCCTTTATGTGAAATCCCTGGTGTTCCTGCCAGTCTATCTGCTTTCCTATTAAAAACTGACCACACTACGCAATAAAACACACCCTGGTCAGTTCTCTAGTTATGCTGAGAACTCAACTTGTTCTCCTCCAATGATCAGACTTGTCCTGACACACCCCTTCGGCACAGCCCGTCGCTGGGAAGCTCAGTTAGCTGCTGCTTTTCCTCCTACCCCCAGCTCTCGTGCAGCTGAGAACAGAGGGAATGTGATCAAAAAAAGGCATAAAAATGTATTTATAATGTTTTCCATATCTATACAAAACAGTTTGACTTTCATTTCTATTTTTAACTGAATGGGTTGTTTTATAAGTGATACAATCACTTTAAGGGATCTCCCCAGCTAGTGCCAGGACAGAATCTTCTAGAGCCCAGGGAGAACATGCCTCCCCCCAAGATAAATGATTATGTGTCAGCAACAATCCACCCCCCCCAAAAAAAAAGTTGAGCACTAATCTGCATGCTTCTTTTCTTCCTCCCAGTACAAATCCACCCCCCCTGTTGAAACCCCCCTCCTTGCATAAATATTCCCCCCAGTTCAAATTCTCTCTGTCCCATATGCCCCCAGCGCAAGTCCCCCCCCCCAAAAAAAACTCACTTCCTAGCACAAATCTTCTACCCCTAAAATGTCCCCTGTGCGCACAAATCCTCTCCTCCCACTCCACCCCCCCCCCCTCCTAGCACAAATACCCCTCAATCATCCCTACTAACATAAACCCCCACCCCCCCAAAAAAAAAGTTGAGCACTAATCTGTATGCCCCCCAAGCATAAACCCTTTCTTTATCCCAGTACAAACCCATCCCCATGCTAAAATACCCCTTCCTGGCACAAATATTCCCCCCCAGCTCAAATTCTCTCTTTTACATATGCCCCCAGCACAAATCCCCCCCCCCAAAAAAAACTCTCTCTTCCTAGCACAAATCCACTACCCCTCAAATTTCCCTGGTGAGTACAAATTCTCTCCCCCTACTCCAAACCCCCCTCCTAGCACAAATACACAATAACATAAACCCCCAACCCTCCCAAAAAATTCCGAACTTAGCACAAATCCCTCCCATCCCACCATGTTACCTTCTATAGCCCCCAAATCCCCCCTCTTAGCACAAATCCACTTCACCCATTCCCCCTCCCAACAAAATCCCCCCAAATCAAAACTCCTAGCACACCCCTCCTAGAACAATTCTTACACCCTGACACTGGCCCCTCAACACAAATTCCTTCCCCCAAATCTCCTTGTGGTGCCCCCCCACCTCACATGATACCACAGTGCCCAGGGCAGCTGCCCCTCCTGCCCACCCCTTGTCCAGGCCCTGTCCCCAGCTACCCCAATCTGCTGTCAAAAAAAAAAAAAGAATAAGGCAGTCATACTCTTACCCTGCCTCCCAAATTACAAGACTTGGTAAAAGAGTAGCCAATTGCTGGGCCTGAATGCCATCCTACTGGATGGGAAGGACAAAGTGTGGCAAGCCATATGCAAAAAGCAACTTTCAAAACATTGCTATTAGCACTGGACTGAGGGAGGTTGGAGAAGGACAAAAGATCCAGGTAAAATAAGTGCAGTAGGGGCAAAACCAGGAACCTTATGGTACCTGCTATACACCTATACCTTACCTAAAATAATAATACTAATATTAAATTAGTTAAATTGTTGGGGGGATACAGCACCAGAGACACAATCCTACAACCTGCTGGCTACTATTTACTGTATGTGTTAACTTGTCTTGGCTCACCTTCCTTATCCACAACTGTCTTCCATTCACAAAACTCTCTGAATTATTTTCTCAGAATGCAAAGCAATCTGTTATCGGAGGAGGGTCATTCTGTCATTCAACTGCCTCTAAGCCATTCAAAAAACGCTTTTTATTACGAGAAAAAAACAAAAAGTGAATGGTGGAGAAGGGTGGAGGGGGAAGGCAAATGTTGCAATCATTCATCATTACAACTGGTGCAATTTAACCCCCAAAGTGCCACAAGTGCTCTGCTATGAGAAGCTGGCAACAGTAAAGGAAGGATATTTACTTTAAAGGGCAGCCGGCAGTACGTAGGGTACACTATTAGGTAAGTTATGTCTCTTGTGTTCTAACTTCATATATTTTAACTAAACCTCACTTATAAGAAAGGTGGGAAATGGTGGTTTGGGGTATAAGAATGAGCACAAACTATTCCCTGTCCTGTGGCACTCGGGATCATGTCAGTTTAGGTCTCACCCTTAGGTCACATGGTTTGCAGCAGATCTACATTGTAGTTGCCTCCAATGCACAACTGCAGCGACATTTTGTCACATTTTGGAACTGGGATTCAGCAATATCTGCACTATTTATAGTGCAGATTTGCTATGTTTTAGGGAAAATTGATATGGTAATTGTACCTAAGAAGTACCCAGAAAAATTATCATTTTCATTTTGAATTCCTCCTAATAAATATCAGTGCACTTCCGTGTATTTGAAGGTGCCTAGGCACACCTGTGCCTGAAGTCTCAGTTACATATCTGCAATGCGAGAAATAGGGCACTGCTGCCTCTAACTGCTAGTCTCATGGGATCTAAAGAGAGGCACGGAGCAGCAGCCGTAGGCTGCTAAGCGGAGGGACAGCATGACATTTCGTTTGCATGCACTGTCGCCGCTTTTAACATATTACAAGGGGCCGCTTTAAGAAGTCGGGAGGCGGGGCAGCAGGGGGCGGAGCCTAGGCGTACAGCGGGAAGCCGAGCGGAAGCTAGGCCCCTCGTGGAGCGGAGGAGGAAGCGATTGGACGTACCCTCGCCGCTCCTCAGCTAATCCAAGATGGCGTCCGCGGAGTTGATGGCCCAGCTCAGGGCTGCTATAGCACAGGAGGGCGCCGCATGGCTACAGGGGCAAGTGGCGGCCTTGGCGGCAGAGCGGGAGTCGGCGACGGACGGGGGGACGCCAGTGACACCCCGGGCGCGGCGTTCCAGGCCGCCCGAGCGGTACAGTCCCGGAGCGGGCCGCGTGGGGCCCCCGCGGGGGGTGCCCACGTCTGCAGCGAACGAGGATGGCGGCGAGCGGGATCCACAGCGGAGGACTGGGCCGGCGACCTCCACCCCATCGGGGGAAGGGAGCAGCAGGTACTCGGCCAGGAGCAGGGCCAGGAGGAGGGGTCTGGGGAGCGTGGCTGGGAGGCAAGGGGGATCGCCCCTGGATTCAGCGCCCCCTGCTCGACGTAGATGCATGGGCCAGGCCGGGGGGGAGAGAGAGGTCGGTCCCCAGCGTTCGGCTGGACAGCGGGTGGGGGTACGGCCCGGCGTGGCGGCCCCCAGTCCCAGGGGAGAAGGAGGGCTTTCCGGTGGCAGCCTGGAAGATGGACGCAGCCTGGCCGTGGGGCAGGGGACGAGGAGCCGGCGAGCTGTGCGTTGCAGGAGCCCTTCAGCTAGCGCCGTGGGTGGAGCGGGCGGTCGGGCGGGCCGGGCCCCTAGAGAAGTGCATCGCAGAACCCCGGATGGCGGAGCGGGCCCATCGGGGTATCCTTCTTACAGACCGGAGACGGCAGTGGCCAGCGACCGATCGGAAGGGGAACTGTCGGAGTCCGATGGCGGTGAGGTCCGTGACGCGGAGTCGGCGATGGGTCCCGGAGCGGCGGCTGCAGGGCCCAGTCCTGGGCAGCCCGGTGAGTGTGACTCTTCTTTTTCCATATCTACACTGTTGCTTGACTTGTTGGGGCAGGGGGGTGGACGGGGTGCGCCGGCGGCCGGTAGTGGGTCTGCGAGAGTGGCAGGTGCGTCAAAACCCGGGGAGCCGGCAGCGGGACGGCAGCAGGAGGGCCTAGGGGGGTTGTTGGCGGGCCTGAAGGCACTGGTTCAGAAATTTGAGGGGGGATTGGAGGGAGGGCCGGCCCAGGCGTGGGCACCGGCGGCCGCCTCGGCGACCGCCGGGGCGGTCTCTTCTGACGCGGAGTCCGCGCCGGCGGTGGCTCTGGGGGTCCCAGCAGCGGGGGGGGCAGCACAGGCGGCCCCCGCCGCTGAAGGGGTTTCGCCGAAGGCTGGGGATCAGAGCGCGGACCGGGTCAGGTTGGCGGACGCGGCTAAGAGCGAGGTGTACGTCTGCTTCGAGGGACCCTTGGGGGCGCACTTGAAGCAGGAGGTGAAGGAGAAGATCTGGAAGGGTGAGTACATCGAGATCTTTACCCTGCTTCCTCTGGAAAAGTTCAACCTTGACCGGTTGAAGCCGGAGGAGCGGAAGAAGGAGGACGAGGAGAAGCGGAGGTATCGGTTGATTCCGCGGACATTTTCTAATTGGCTACAGGCGTTTGCCATTCTGGCGAGCGTCGTGGGAGAGAAGGCACCGGAGCATTGCTCTGCGTTGTTCGTGTATCTGGAGGCTATCAGTGAGGCGCATAGGACGTACGGTGGGGTAGCATGGCTCAGGTATGACGAACAGTTCCGACAACGGATGGCGGTCAGACCCTCGCTTCGCTGGGACCACAAGGACATCAGCCTGTGGATGAAGTTGATGACGGCGGCGAGGGCTCCCAACCCGTTTTTTCAACACGGGGTCGGAGGTTCAGCTACCCCCGGACAGCCGACCGAGAAGCGCTGGGGTTACTGCTGGCAGTTCAACGAGGGCACCTGCAAATTTGGACCCACCTGCCGCTTCAAGCATTCGTGCTCGGGTTGCGGTGGGTCCCACCCCCTCACCAGATGTTTTAAAAAAGGGAAGGGACGCGCGGGAGATGCTGTCCCGAAGAGGGACGACCCCGGTGCGGGTGGAAAAGATGCGGCCTTTCCTCAATAGATATCCAGATCGGGGGGGGGCACGGGTGCTAGAGGAGGGTTTTACGGTCGGTTTTAGGATCCCCAGTTCGTTGGCTGCCCCTCCTCCAGTGGCCAATAATTTGAAGTCCGCGCTGGAGCACCCGGAGGTGGTGACGGACAAGTTGAACAAAGAGGTGGCATTGGGCCGCATGGCCGGCCCGTTTACGGATTTGCCCCTCCCCCGGTTGGTGGTATCACCGCTGGGGGTAGTCCCCAAGAAAGAGCCCAACAAGTTCCGGTTGATTCATCACCTGTCCTTTCCGAAAGGAGGCTCAGTTAACGACGCCATCTCGCCGGAGGACTGTGCAGTGACGTACACGTCCTTCGACGCGGCGGTGTCCTGGGTGCGGAGGTACGGACGGGGGGCCTTAATGGCTAAGGCGGATGTCGAATCGGCCTTCCGGCTCTTGCCAGTGCATCCGGATAGCTTTTGGCTTCTCGGGTGCTGTTGGAAGGGGGGGTTCTACGTCGACCGTTGCCTGCCCATGGGTTGCTCCATTTCCTGCGCATTGTTTGAACAGTTCAGTTCTTTCTTGGAGTGGTCCGTGCGGGACGTGTCGGGGATCAACTCAGTCATTCATTATTTGGATGATTTCTTGTGTATAGGCCCGGCCGGATCGAACGTTTGCGCCGTCCTCTTGGGGACGCTACAACACTTGGCGGGCCGCTTTGGGGTCCCTCTAGCGCCGGGGAAGACGGAAGGGCCCACGGCCTGCATTACGTTTTTAGGGATCGTGATCGACTCTGACAGGATGGAATGCAGGTTGCCGCGGGACAAACTGGAGGCTTTGCAGGAGGAAGTGCGGGCGACAATTGGGGTTCGCAAGCTGCAATTACGGCAGTTGCAATCTTTATTGGGCAAGCTCAACTTCGCGTGTCGGATTGTTCCGATGGGGCGGGGTTTCAGCCGCCGGTTGGCCTCGGCCACGGCGGGGGTCCGGTCACCGACTCATTTCGTGACTCTAAAACAGGAGCACAAGGACGATCTTGGGGTGTGGCAGGCCTTCTTGGCCTCCTTCAACGGGCGTGCAATGTGGATGTCGGGTCCCATCAGCAATTGGGATCTGGAGTTGTTCACTGACGCGGCGGGGTCGTCGGGTTTCGGCGCTTACTTTAAGGGCCAGTGGTGTGCAGCACCGTGGCCTGCGGAGTGGGCGGATGCCGGGCTCCTGAAGAACCTGGTGTTGCTTGAACTGTTTCCCATTGTGGTGGCCTTGGAGATTTGGGGGGAGTCTTTTCGGAATTTGAAGGTACGCTTCAATTGCGACAACTTGGGGGTGGTGCATGTGGTTAATCGGCTGACGGCGGCCTCTGGGCCGGTGGTCAGGCTAGTACGCCACTTGGTTTTGCGTTGTTTGCAGGTTAATGCGTTCATCTATGCTGTGCATCTGCCGGGAGTGGAGAACAATTTGGCTGACGCTCTGTCTCGTTTTCAGTGGGACAGGTTTCGGGGGCTGGCACCGGAGGCAGAGCGTCACGGGGTCGCATGCCCGGCTTGGATGTGGAACATAGCAGTGGAATTGCAGCGCGGTTGATTGAGAGGTCGGTGTGTAAGGCAACATGGAGGGCATATTCAAAGGTTTGGCAGGAGTGGTTGGAATGTCTTGCGGCGATCGGCATGGCCCCGGGTGAGGCAGGCATGGCTCAAGCTGTATTTTACTTTCTTTGCAGGGATATGGACAGGGGGGTTTCGGCGGCATCCATAGACAGGAAGCTGGCTGGGGTTGGCCTTCTTGTTTAAATGGGAAGGGAGTCCGGATTTTACTAAGGAGTTTTGGCTGCGACAGGCGGTAAAGGGGTATCGAAGGGAGCATAGACGGAGGGACGGGCGGTGCCCGGTTTCCTTTCAGATGCTTCGGGGTCTGTGCAAGGTGGTGGAGGCGGTGTGCGGGTCCTATTACGAACAGTGCCTCTTTAGGGTGGCTTTTTCTTTGATGTTTTTTGGGGCTTTCAGGATAGGGGAGCTGTTCTGCCCGGCCAAGTATCGGGTCGGGGGGTTGGAGGCGTGCGATGTGGAATGGGGTCAGGAGGGGGTCAGAATTTGGTTGCGCAAGTCAAAGACGGATCAGGAGGGGAGTGGGGTACTGGTGGAAGTGGCCCCCATTGCGGAGAGGGACATATGTCCGGTGGGGACGGTGGCGGCTTTCCTGGGCGTCCGGCCACGGGTGGCGGGCCCCTTTTTTATACATGCGGATGGTACCTTTTTGTCCAAGTTTCAGTTTAATGCCATATTGCAGAAGTGCGTCACGGCAGCGGGGTTTGACCGGGGCCGTTTTTCGTCGCACTCTTTTCGAATAGGGGCGGCTACGGAGGCGGCCAGGGCCGGGCTCAGTGCGGAGGCGGTGAAGAGAATAGGACGGTGGGAATCTGGGAGGTTTAGGCTGTATGTTCGGCCACAGCTGTTGGTTTAGGCCGGATCAGGCGGGGGGGGGGGGGGGGGGTGGAACAGGGGGGGACATACTCGACATAGCACATCTGTTGTTGGTTGTCATGTATTTACTGGGTTTTATTTACAGGATCGGAGGTGGCTTTGGTCTGGATTCTGGGACATTCATATGTGTTCTGGGGAGTGAAGAGAGCTGATGTTCGTCCTAACGGGAGACAGCTTGGGATTCCCAGACAAGAAGCCCAGGTTCGATGGATTGGGGTCCCTGGTATGCGATGGAACAGGGTGCTGGGGGAAGTCCACAGGTTTGCCCGCTTGGACCGGCCGCCTGACGTGTTGATCCTCCATGTGGGGGGCAATGACATGGGGGTCAGGTCCATGAGGGACCTCATACGGGATATCAAGTGCGACAGCCTTCGGTTGAAGGCTGCCTACCCAGGCATGGTCTTGATATGGTCGGACATGGTGGGCAGGATGTCATGGAGGTGGGCGCAGTCAGACAAGAAGGTGGATAGGGCCCGGGTCAAGGTCAACAAAGAGGTCAGCAGGTTTTTCGGCAGGACCGGGGGGTTGGCCATCAGGCATCGGGAGTTGGAGTGTGAGATCTGGCGATACTTGAGAAGTGACGGGGTTCATTTAAATGAGGTGGGGACGGACTTGTGGGCGTTGGGCCTGCAGGAGGGGATTCAGAGGGGACTGTGTGTGTGGCGGTGCTCGAAAGGGTAAGGCTTTACCACCTTTCGAGCTGTGGCTGGTTGTTTGGGGGGTCAGTTTAGTGGTAATTAGGTTGTACCCATCCAGGGGGATGGGGATGGTGGTTGATGTACTTCCTGGTTACAAGGGGGTAACCGGAGGAGAAAAGGGGTGGGTCACTGCTTGGTTTGGGTTTAGCCTCCGAGACAGGGGATACCGTCTGGAGGTCAAGAGGTAAAATAGATGGTGCAGTGACCAGTAGGGTCCTTGATATGCTAAGGACCCATGTTCCAGTGTTAAAGGGAAAGTTTACAAGGTGTTATTATTAAAAGTTATTTATAAAAGTTTATATATTTGTTATTTATACATTTTGGTTAATAAATCAAGGCCGTTGGCCATTTACTCCAAACTCAGTCTGGTCTGGTTAATGGGGGGGAAGGGTTTGGAGATATGGAAGGGTAGAAGTGTCAGACAATACAAATGTCAAGAGAGGCACGGAGCAGCAGCCGTAGGCTGCTAAGCGGAGGGACAGCATGACATTTCGTTTGCATGCACTGTCGCCGCTTTTAACATATTACAAGGGGCCGCTTTAAGAAGTCGGGAGGCGGGGCAGCAGGGGGCGGAGCCTAGGCGTACAGCGGGAAGCCGAGCGGAAGCTAGGCCACTCGTGGAGCGGAGGAGGAAGCGATTCCCACCCACCCTCCCCTGGGGTTTGGTAGGAGGTTGGTGTAGGGGTGTGCTGGTTGTTTGGGGGGTCAGTTTAGTGGTAATTAGGTTGTACCCATCCAGGGGGATGGGGATGGTGGTTGATGTACTTCCTGGTTACAAGGGGGTAACCGGAGGAGAAAAGGGGTGGGTCACTGCTTGGTTTGGGTTTAGCCTCCGAGACAGGGGATACCGTCTGGAGGTCAAGAGGTAAAATAGATGGTGCAGTGACCAGTAGGGTCCTTGATATGCTAAGGACCCATGTTCCAGTGTTAAAGGGAAAGTTTACAAGGTGTTATTATTAAAAGTTATTTATAAAAGTTTATATATTTGTTATTTATACATTTTGGTTAATAAATCAAGGCCGTTGGCCATTTACTCCAAACTCAGTCTGGTCTGGTTAATGGGGGGGAAGGGTTTGGAGATATGGAAGGGTAGAAGTGTCAGACAATACAAATGTCATGTGAGATTTGGTGATGTCAATACTGTGCTGTCCACAGTTCTCCTTGTTTGAAGCTCAATCATGAGGAAGCAGTGGCATAACTAGAACCTTCAGGGCCCTGATGCAAGAAACCATGAAGGGCCCCCCTGAACCCCAGCCAGGGCCCTTCCCTCCGAGTTCGGCAGTGGAACTCCAGGGCATGGTCACAGGTATGACCTTTGTGAGCCCTGTAGTTCCACCACTGGCATCAGTAGTTTTTTTTTATTATTTTTATTTTTTATTTTTAGGTGCCCCATTGGGGGACTGTCCCTAGGCAGGATGGGGTCCCCGTCCCCAGAAGAGATGAGGTCCTTTTCTCCAGGGCAGATGAAGTTACTGCTCCCAGGTGAGAAGGGGTCCCTGTCCCCAGGGGAGATGGGGTCCCTGTCCCCACGTGAGAAGGGGCCCCTGTCCCCAGGGGGAGATGGAGGGGGTAAGTAATGGTGTGTGGGGGATGGGGTCCTCTCAATCACCATGACCAAGCTGCAGGCCGCGCACTCATCCATGTTGGCCTGGGCTCCATCCAGTGTGCTGGACGGGTGATCAGCATATCTCCCAGAAAGACCTTTCATCATCTGTATATGACGGGGGAGCAGGGGTGCTGGCAGACAAGCCTGCAGTGTCCTCCGGGGAGCCGGCTCTCATAGGGCTGCACTGCATCTGTGTGCTTAAAGTTTGTTTACCCGGGAGAAGTATGCAGTGCAGTGTGGGCCGGACTCGGGGGGGGGGACTCTGGCTGGGCAGAACAGACATCGGACTGAGCGGCAATGCATGGAGCAAGAGAGGCCAGCCTGGCACGGGACGTGGAGGGTTCCTGGAGGCCGGGGCGGCCGCGGTACTCTGAGGAGCCAGCCGAGGACACAGGTCATGCGGGGAATGCACAACTAAAGAGCAGCCAGTGTGATAGTCGAGCATGGAGCTCTGCTAGTCACCCTCCACCTCCAGCCACCCGAGTGCATGGTGCACTGGTACCCCTAGCTGCCTATGCTGCTGCCGGCCATATGTAGAGGGGGCTGCATGGGCCCCCTGCAGCACAGGGCCCAGTTGCGGTCGTGACTGCTGCACCCCCTATAGTTACGCCCCTGTGAGGAAGCAAAAACCTGCCTCTACCAAGTTGGCCACTTCCACGCAGTGTAATAGAGTATAAGTATAGAACAAAGCAATGTAAGTCAGTACTGGGTGAAGGATCGGCTGCATGGAAATCACACACAATACTAGTGACTAGTGTTTTGGCTGCCTTTTTTGGGACCAGCTTACAGAGTTGAATTTCTCTTTTAGGCCAACAAGTGCATTTATGCTTGTTCTAAAACTACTACCAAGTCCTTTTTATACTCTGGGATGGAACATCATTCATCAAAGGTATTTCTTGCTTTACGTACTGTATGATACATGAAGTAATAAGTCTTACCTTATGTCAAGGCAGAAAAAAAAATATTGCAATAAGCTTTACAGAGTGGAGAAGATGAATTGAAGTAGACATTTCCTGGCTTCTAGGCTGGTGGTTAGCGAATCACCTTCGGTGTTGCGTAGAGATTATGCAATTGCTTTGAGACAGTGAACTACAGGTCTTCTAAATTTATCATGGGAGGCATTACAAATTTTCTGGACTTCTCTAAGTAACCAAGGTTAAAATATTTGTCAGCTGTAAAAATAGCAGACCAAGTGCTATCCATACTTTTTCATACTAATTTAAAGCCAATTTCTGGGCAGAAACGAAAGACACAAATTAATGCAGCTGTAGGATATGTAGATCTAGCCCACCCGTCCCCCATATCACTATGTTTACCTAGATCTAAACAAATTGCATTCAATCCATCCAGCAGCTTCAGTAGAGATCTACAAGATCAAATTTTGCATATGTAGACCTCATACTAAAGAGGAACTGCAGTCTGCTCAGATAATTTGTAATAAAACATGTTTTTGCCATCCAACCACTTTGCATATTAAAAGTAGCAGGCTCTGAGGAAGAAGGTAATCCTTCGAAGCACATCAGCCAGCAGCAGTTCGCATGTCCTCTCTTCAGGATCTGGAGACTGCTATCAGTAGACAGAAGGGCAGCACAGTGGTGTAGTGGTTAGCACTTTCACCTAGCAGCAATAGGGTTGCTGGTTCAAATCCTGACCACAACACTATGTGCCTGGAGTTTGCATGTTCTCCCTGTGCCTGCGTGGGTTTCCTCCCACACTCCAAAGACATGCTGGTAGGTTAATTAGACCCTGTCCAAAAAAACTAAATAAAACAATTGGCCATAATATGTGTATGTCAATGTTGTAAGTGTGTTGGGACCCTACAGGTTAAAGGACCACATAAAAGCTGCAGTTGTACACCAGTGGCAAGAAAGCACCCTGAGGCAATTCAGTTTGCATATGTAGCGCTATACAAGTCACTCATTCATTCATTGTCACAAGCCAAATATCGCTATAGTGTGGTTTTCTTTGTGAGTAGTTTTTAATATTTTTTCTTCTAATAAATATATTAAAGGATAATGCACAAGGCTTATGCACCCTCTTTTTCTATTCTTTTTTTTCCACTTTGCATATTATTTCATATATACTGTGATTCTGTACTTGACAAATATGCTGCAGAATACTCCCTTAACTAAGTCTGGCTACATCCATTTTAAGTGTGGGCAGCTGAAGCTGCTGCCTGTTGACTTCCTGGATTTACACAGACACACCTACAGCTCTGCAGCCCCGCAGCTCTCATTGGCCCTCTTATGACTCCCCTCCCTTCCTGGCAAACTCTCACAAGAGTGAGAGGAAGAGAGCTGTTCATGATGCCATACGCCTAGGCTAATGACCAGACAAGAAACATGAAGTGGTCTGTATCAGGTATTTACTGGCAGAAAAAAAATGTTTTACTATCCAAAGATAAAACATCAAGGACAGAAGATTTAAGAGATGGAGAGTTGAAAAAATGACTGAAGGTCTGCTTTAAGAAGCCTGTGGAGGAATACAAACAATGCCACGGTTCTTGGAGTGAGATTAATTCAAGTGTAATAATTTGGATGGAGGGCTAGACCCACTTAGAGGGTGGCGGTAAGGATAAAGAAACTTTGTTGGAAAGTTATTTTACACTTTAATAAGTCATTAAAAGTAACTTTTAACCACTTAAGCCCCGGACCAATTTGCTGCCAAAGGACCAAGCCCCTTTTTGTGATTCGGCACTGCGTTGCTTTAACTGACAATTGCGCGGTCGTGCGACGTGGCTCCCAAACAAAAGTGCCATCCTTTTTTTCCTACAAATAGAGCTTTCTTTTGGTGGTATTTGATCACCTCTGCGGTTTTTAATTTTTGCGCTATAAACAAAAATAGAGCTATAATAAATATCCCCAAAAATATATATAAAAAAAAATTCCTCAGTTTAGGCTGATACGTATTCTTCTACATATTTTTGGTAACAAAAAAATCGCAATTTGCGATTATTGATTGGTTTGCGCATAAGTTATAGCGTTTACAAAATATTACTTATAATTTTACTAGTAATGGCGGCGATCAGCGATTTTTATTGTGACTGCAACATTATGGTGGACACATCGGACATTTTTTACACATTTTTGGGACCATTGTCATTTATACAGCAATCAGTGCTATTTAAATGCACTGATTCCTGTGTAATTGACACTGGCAGTGAAGGAGTTAATCACTAGGGGGCAGTGTAGGTGTTATGTATGACGTTATGTGTTTTTTATTGTAGGGGGCGTGGCCTGGCATGTGACGTCACTGATCGTCTTTCCCTATAAAAGGGAAGAGACGATCGGTGACAGCCACAGTAGGAAGCATGGGGAGAGGTTTGTTTACACATACCTCTCCTCGTTCTTCAGCTCTGTGACCCGATCGCGGGACACCAGCCCACGGTCATGGAGCTCAGGATCGGGTCAGGAGCACGCCGACGGCGGCGCGCTCCCGACCCACGGCTGGGCACTTAAAGAGCAACGTACAGGTACGTGCTTGTGCCCAGCCGTGCCATTGTGCCGACATACATATGAGATGGTCCTTAAGTGGTTAAATACAGCTGATGTAAATACTTAAATTTGCCTTAGTATCAGCCTTTTGCAATCCCCTATACAGCAACATAATGAGAGAGGGAGTCACAGGACTGGCAGCCAATCAGTTATGTTGCATGCAAATATACTGCAAAGAAAAATTCTGATGAGAGAAGTGTACAGACAAAGTATAAGAGTAATCTCACCATTTTGCTGCTGCTCTTTCACTTGCCAGTCAGCAACCTGGAGGTGGAGAGAGGACATCACTGTATTCCTTAATTGCAAGTAGTGTTATTCACCTGAATGTGGGGGGGATTTGTAAATCTAAGGATTGGATATACAGAAATACAAATACTTTGGCAGGTAAATCAGCTCCCTTATATGTATTTTAGCTAGATGTTTGCTTTAGCCTCAGCTTTAAAGAAGATCTCCATTTTTCGACCTACTTTCCATAGTTTGTTTGGGACAAGCTGCACCAACAAACTAAATCCCTCACTAATCTGAGAGGCCACTGAATGTGGCTATATACAGCATACCACACTGTTTTCTGGGTGCGAGCCGAGACTTCCTGTCTCATATCTGCAACACAGGAAAGTCTACTGCAGCAGCGCTCAGCCACTCAGGGCAAGCCATGTATTCTATCAATGAATACAAAGCTTCCTCTGATTGGCTGAGCAAGGAAGCTTTGTATTCATTGCTAGAATATGGTAGAACCTTCTGTGTTCCAGGTATGGGACAGGAAATCTTGTCTCACACCCAGAACACATCGCTGTATGTTTTATGTAGCTACATACAGTTTATACCACACATCCAGCGGCCTCATAGGTTAGTGAGGACAGTTTATTTGGGAAGCGTGTGAAAAAATTAAGTTCTTCTTTAAGTTTTAAACTTTAATTTGCACACACTGTATGAAAAATGTGTAATATTTTCCCCCTCAATGTTTTATATGTCTGTTTCCCCATCCCAGCCAATGAATAAATTGTAAGCTTCTATGCTCTGTGCAGATAAAAGGTATAATACATATAATGGCACTATATAACCTAAAAGTAAAAAAAAAAATGCAAACTCGTATAGTCATTTTTTAATATTTACAACAATTTGTATACTCATTTATGTAAAGCTTAGGTTTTCAAAAGACTGGCAAGTATTCTCCACTTGCCTAGGTTTCTGCTTTGCTTTTTGAACAGCCGCTGATGCACATTTCATCTTCTCCAAATCCATATGAAACCAATCCACTAGTCTAGATGCCAAGCAACATCTTTCCAAATCCAAGCTAAATCCATAGGAGCTGATGCTGGACCCTGCTTTCTTATCTCATTTTGGGAGGATTTTATATGGTTTTGCATAACCAATCTCCCCGGGACCCAAGCCTACATGGAACTGCCAAGCCTAAAGGCTGAAAACATTTTGGACAGAGTGGAGAGGTATTACAATACCTGTCATTTTTTCATTGCTGTCTGTGCCTCAATTAGTGCGATTCACCCTCTGTCGTTGTCCTATTTGCCATTATCATCAAAAGAGAAAGTAAAAGAAAATCTTGGGTTGATGTCAGAATTCTAATAGAGGGAAAATCTTACAATTGTGACACTAAATTTAGTGATCCTGATGACACCCCGGGAACCCCACTAATCAGACTCACCGTACAACCACACCAGACTCAGCATTTCCTTTTACCCCTGTTATCCTGGGTCTTATATGTGTGGTTTGTGTTGAAAAAATGAAGGGGCTCTTTTACTTTAAACAGTAATATTTCTGAACAATATCCCTCAAGAAATACATGAAGATAAATTCCACCTTTCCAACTGCTGGAATACTGTATGACCTTGGTTTCATAAACTGTTGTAGACTTTTTACTAGATGGTTTCAGGTGTGGCTGTATCCCACTGTTCTATTGTTTATGTCTGCCTTGGTAGAAAGGTATTATGGGATGTATATGCTTAGGTGGCTTGGCTTACATGTTAATGAAACATGTTAATGGTTCTCCTGCAGCCACACCTAAAGGTTGTCTGTGTGTCTCTTGTTACTGAATGTAGTTTAACCTGCCCTGTGTCATTATGTAAAGGATGGATGGAATTCCTCCAGCAGCCCTCCTGTCAGGTCACCTGAGACCAGGTGACAGATGCACTCGGTAGGAGTCGGAAGTGTACTGCTAGGTAGTGTACCTCAGGACTGACTGCTGCGGATTGTACCCAGGGAGATTCAGGACACAGGTCTACAGGATCACTAACACAGATCCCAATGGGAGCTGGAGTATAGATTTCCCAGGGCAGGGAGTCTAAGAGCCAGCGGGTGTTTGCCAGAGCCTCCAGTGGTGAGGATGGACTTCGCTGCAGTCTGGCTCCAGGTCGTGGCCCCTAGGGTCTCACAGCTCACGCTCACAGTAGGCTGGAACGACAAGGATAGTAAGGGGATAAGGCAACTAGCAGACAGGAACAACAGAGTACACAAAGGTTCAGGGTCACAGGCAGACAGGGATGGTCGGGGACATGCCAAAAGGTCAAGGTCACAAGCAGACGGGAATCGTTGAGAACACACCAAGGTCAGTAGCAGAGTCAAACGTAGAGCAAACGGCAAGCAGGAAACAGGAAGCCAAACACACAATGGATACACAATGGTTGATCAGCACCGCTGGCTTACAGTGCACGGGTTAATATAGGGTTCCCTGATAGGGCCTGGGGTGGAGCCTTGCTTAGAGGAGAGTTTATAAAAACCACCAGGTAGAAGTGGCTGGCCTCTTAGTTTGAACACATGAGAAGAGGTAAGCAAACAGAGGAAGATTACTGCATAACCATGACACCTCCCTGCTGATAAGGAGGTCTACTGTAGAAAAGTTGAATACACCTGTTTGTCTCTTGTTATCGGAGGAGGTAAAGTTTAGCTCACCCTGTGTCATTATGCAAAGAAGGGGGGGGGGGGTGTCTCTTGAGTATATATCTTTTTGTTGAGTATATATCCTTTTGTGCCTGTGTTTAAATAAACGTGTTTTTCCACCCAACACTGCTGTCTTGATAAGTGATTGGGTGGGCTAAGGGACCTTGGATCGTGCTAGTACCAGGGAAGGGAGCCTATATGGTGGACATAATCCTGTTGAGGATGGGGGGGTCTGTGACAGTTACATTTTAAGTTATTATGATTGGTTAATCAGCATTCAGTAATGCGATTGAGATCTCTTCTTCACGATTTGTAAAAGTAGCCTAGCTCCCCAGCTTATAAAGGACTGTTTAGCTGCAATATAGCAGAAACATTAGTTAACATTCACCCAGCACAAGGAGCTTTCTGGGAAAATTCTAATGTACACACTGTGGAAGCCAATGGATTACGCAGAAGTAACAGTAATTACTGTACAACTTAAAGTAAGAACTTTCACATGCACAACTTGAGGGCATGAACATTTAAAACTGACATAAAGTCCTTCTTTGCTGATACTCTCAAAACAGCAACAGTCTGCTCCTGGGGCACGACTGGATAGTGAGATATAAAAGACAGTTTTTCTCACTTTTCTAACAAGGCGTGACAGTCTCCTGCTCTGCATAATACTTGTACGATAACAGTTCAATCTTGTTTATCCTGTGCATCCAGAAGGGTGTCGAGCACACAATGGAGGAATACAATTGCCTACAGCATGAAATTTCTGAAACACTGTATACCCTTTTCCCATAACATCAGCTTTAATCACACTTCATCCTGCAAGGAGGTAGATTCCTGAGGCCCTGAACATACAGTACTTACAGCCACCCCACTTTTTCTGTAGTGTTAATTTGCCCCAATTTTGACACCACGTAATCCCTGGAATTCATAAAGAATGATTCAGACAGATTTTGCAAAAGTGTCTCATGCATTCTAAAAGTGGTGAACAATGCACTAAAGTCATGTACCTATCCAGAACTAGCAAAATTTGTCTGAGCCAGTTTCTCTCTCTTTATGCCAAAAGATAGTTGGCCTTAATTGGCTCCACTTTTACATTTGGATCATTCAATGCAACACAGCGCATTTTAGAACTATTTGAATTTGGTGCATGAGTCGCTGTCAGAACCAGATGTGATGCAAATGCTTCCTGAATTTGGTACAATACATTATCAAGGAGGATTGATGACAGAAAAGTGGTACAGCAGCTTTATTGAATTCCCCCAATGTATATACTCGGCTCAAGTAACCATTTCAACATAACTGCACCATTCTTATTACTTGAAATCACCCAACTAAAGGTGGAGCTTTACTTTACTTTACTCAAATGGAAAGCAACCACACAAAGCTAAGGTAGGTAGCCCATAAAAGATTAGCTACCTGGTGTTACCTGCCAACCACTGTACTAAGCTTGACTCAAAAGCATATCAATGCCATTGAAAGTAACATCCATTTCATCTGCAGTAAAAATTTCAAGGTGCTAGACTCCAGGGAACTTGAATGATGACACCCCTTTGTGCTAGCTCTGTCTTTTTTATCTTACAATTATTTTATTTCAATTAATGCAAGGATGACTACTGAAGAAGTGTGTGGTTTACTTTATAGTCATAGCTACATTTTAATTGAAGAGACAACAAACAAGTGCCGAATGTTCAGAGGAGGCCAGAAGAGTGAAACAAAATTAGGAAAAGGGTATCACAATTGTTAATTGTTAAGGCTTTGTCTTGCCCTCAGCTTACACTCTTGCGTTAGGTATTGGCTTATGGCTTCCCTATAGCAAATACAGCCCTGTCTATATTAGCATAATCAGTTCGAGGATTTAAATTACAAAGTTTTTGTAGTTTTGGACAAAGTATGGAAGAGATATGCCATTATCAAGTTTTTATTGCCACCAGTGTCCCTGCTGGCAAAATTCACACTTTCTTCCTGGCCACCATTGTGACTGGGACTGCAATTAAACAAATGTAGCCAGGAGCTGGCTAAAATTGCCTGTGCGATCAAGAGATACTCTGCAGCACTTGCCACAGCGTGGTTGTTTACTCTAATGTTCAGCATGGATCCTATGGTGTCATGTCCTGAATGCAGAGTGGAGCAAATGATCTTGGGACATGTAGTCCGAAGAGCCAGGTTCTACATGTACCACCTGGCCGGGGAAGGACAGCAGAATGCAGGGGGAGGTAATATAAAGCCATGGGATCATTATCTCTTGGAACCAAAGCCTAGGTCTGCAAGCAGTGACCCGGACAGTAGATTGTGCTGTGGCTGTATTGAGGCCTGTGCTAGGAAAGAGAGTCATTGTGAGCGGGTGTGGGTGCATCCGGTGCCAGCAACAACTGATCATTTGGAGGCAGCCTGGAAGTCACCCTCATCACATTCACTTCAGATCCAGCTGGATGGTAGCACAGAGTGACATGGGGTCAAATGCTGTCCCTTGAGCCAAACTTTGCAGAGGCCTGTGGTGAAGTCTTGACGCTACTCTCTGAAACAGAAGGTCACTGGGATTGGTGAGCGGGCACTTGCCCATTTTTCTCTTTATATCAAAAGGACACTGAATGTAGACACCATAGCCTTATTCATTCCATAAAGCCTGTGAGGGAACTTTTGCTAACTTTGTTTCACATTGAGAGAATCTAGTGTTCATCTTACCTGCCAGGACACCTATCTTAAAGAGCTATCTGAAGACGCAAGCCTTTCAGGTCGCTTCACTTTTTTACTACCTAGGCCAAAACAGGAACTAAGGACTTCACCTATTGGAGAATAGGGACAAAGACTCTAAAGTTGTTTGTTTTATTTGAATTCCGAGTTTACATATTCTTGGGACTGTGGTGTCAAGGGACAAAAGGGAGAGGTCTGATGGAAGCTTAGTCATTGCTCTTCCCTTTTCAGCCTCTAGCCATAGACCCTGTTCAGGGTTTATTTTTCTTGTTATATGTCCTAAAAGTGTTATAATTGTCTATTTTCTTGGTTGTCTTTGTCATCAAGTGTATTAACCGTATCTTATCTCTTGCATGTTGCCAATTTTCTGTTGCTAAATTAATTTGCCACTAATCTTACAGTAAACAAATCTAACTGGTTTACTTTGCATGTGTGTGCCTTTAAGTCCCTTTATTTACAACAAGAATGTCAGAACCCAGAGCATCTGAAGAGTTAGAGAACTTGCAAGGTCAAGGCAACCAGCGGGGTACAGAATCTTTAAGCGGCCCTCACGGGACAATTTTGAGCTGTGATTAGAACTGAAAGAGAGAGGAAAATCTTCAAATGAGGCCATTTGTTCCAGTAGAGCTGTACACAATACAGCTGTCCAACAGGAGATTTCTTCTAATTTAGAGAGAAGTCCTCTCACCCTGCCGTGTATACAAGTCAGAAAGAGAAGGAGCATCTCTTAAATGTGGCACAGATAAAAAGAAAAACAGGGGTTTTACTGGTCCTTATTCTATGCAAAACCAAAAAAGTTAATTTTAGGTATACTTTAAGTTACCTATTCTGTACTACAGATAAAAAAAAAAAGTCACTTAGGAGACAAATAATTACCACATTAATTAAAATCAACTGGTTTAAAAATTCCTTGTTTTAAACATTACAGAGGAGGGTTTGGGGCTTTAAATGAAACGCAAGTCTCCATCCCTATTAAATGCATGAAAAGGATGGGTTTTGGGACTTTGAACTTTTTGGGTAGGTGGGGCCAAAGAATCAGTCACCATTGTAAAAATTAATTTTATTGGTAATGAGCCCTCTTTGGATGAGTGATTCTTTCTCTTCCCCCATATGTATACCCTCCCCTTTAACAATGCACACTGTACTCCACTGATCTATCTATATATATTATTATTTGTAGATTTTGGTGTAAAAAGCCCCGGAAGAGTGTTCGATACATGAAATGCATTGAACTTACGCCATGCACCAAAATATACATTTTTCCAATAAGGTCTTTTATATCAGTATGGTTTTATCCAGCAGTTTTGTGATTATGTGTATTTTAGAATGGTTTTATAATCTATTAAGGATCATTGCCCTGCATCATATATGGGTTGTTACCTTGTCCACAACGTATATATCCTTGCGTATACATTATGTGACTGTTATCCGACATTTGTTTTTTTTATCATGTCATCATTTACGGTATTTTTTACCAATAAAATTATTTTTTACAACGGTGACTGATCCTTTGGCCCCACCTACCCACCTCATTCAAAGTCCCAAAACCCCTCCTTTTCACTTGTTTTAAATTTCACTTTTTAGTCAAATGATATAAAGTAATATATAAAAATTTGGTAAATCAATTAAAGATTCTTGGCATGTTCAGGGGGAATTGATGTTACATACGTATACGTTACAGTGAATGCATTTTGCAATGAAAAGATGTTACTGCTGTGTCAATGTTTCATGTTGAAATAAAATAGAGCATATTCATTTTACTGCATACACCTTTTCTTTGCATATCTCTTTTTATATTAAAATCCAGCAATCTCATCTGGACAGGTATCAGTTAGCTAATATAACTTGTATAAGATACAGTTACATATCAGGGGTAGAAAAGAACCATGATGGTAAGAACATTAAATTCATGTTTACAATTCTTACCAGGATAAGGGATTGGAAAGATATTCTTAGTAGCTTACTATAATCTGCTGTTAGGGCTCATGCACACAGGCCGACTGAGTACATTCAGTGTAATTGCCGGCATGTTTCCTCTGCCCAGCAACCTAGGTGCAGCGTACAGTCTTCCACTGACATGGATAGCTGTTCACTGCTGCAATCATGTGCCAAACATGAGTACAGCGTATGGTGGGCGTATGCAATAAGTAGTACATGCTGTACTCTTGATTACAAGAGTATTGCCATATACATGAGTACAGCAGCACAAAGCCATTCATGTCAATGCCAGGCTGTTCATTGCCTCTGAGCTGCCTGGACTGAGAAAATTCAACAGCAATTACACTGAATGGGCTCAGGAAGCCCATGTGCAAGAGCCCTTAGAGAAGAATGTGATATGCTCTTGGTTATTTTATACATCCAGGAGAAGCCGCACCTCAAAAAAAATAATCCAAGATCAAGGCATTTAATGTTCACTTTAGCAATTAGTAAAAGATGGAACCAAAAATCTGTTATTTTTACATCAGTTGAACCAACTCCTTGTATGTAGCATTGATCCACTTTGTTATGTTAAGGTTTAACTTTTAACAATCTCGCTGCCAAAGCGATTTTTTTGTAATTTTCTATACGCATATTTAAATATACATTTTGTCCATTAAAACATACTTAAAACCCCAAAAGATTTACCATATATTTTCAGAAGCAGAGGACCCATACATTAAAATGATGGCAGTTGGATTTTTATTATGGCGTACAATATTAGGAAAGCTGTTTATCAAACTTATATTTTACTGTACAAATTGCATTAAGCAAACACAATAAAATCTCCAAGCATTTGTAAAATAAAATAGAATATAATTTGGTAAATAAATATAAAAAAAATGCTTTGTGTGTTTTGGCTCGATTTTGAAATTGTGTGCAAACACCACAGCGATTCGCTCAAATGTGAACAGAACCTTAAAATATTGTGAGCACAGCAACAGCATGAAACAGGAACAGAGTATAATAATCAAAATGTAAAATATCTTTACAGTTCATCAATTCAGAGCTAACCATAAATACTGACCCTAAAAAAAATGTTTTGCTCATGTGCGGCGATACTTAATGTGTTGCACAGTAATTGTTTCTGCATCTGTGTGCTCATATGTGCATGCACAGGAAATGGGGGGGGGGGTTACTTTTTTTTACTTAGTTAATTAATTGTATTATATTTTATGTGTATTATAACAAAGGTGATAAAAAAAAAAAGAAGATTAGACAATTAATTTCTTGCAATACAAAGATTTGTGGACTACAATGCCCGTATGGGTGCCAATATGTCAGATGGACTATGAGAGCCCTGGCAAAAAGGATTATCAAAAGCATAATTATAATATAAAAAGGGGTACAAGAATAAAAGTGTTTTTGCATATTATAGGAAATTTCCCAATAAAAATCCAGAACGTTTGCAGTCTTGGAGCATATAATGAATAATAAATGTCATCGCACAACAAAGTGTTATCAATGCTGTAAATCAAAAGCAAGCCAGCACACTCTGTGAACCACACACAGATATATTAACCACTTAAGGACCAAGCCTCTTTCTGAGATGTGTTGTTTACAAGTTAAAATCAGGTTTTCTGCTAGAAAATTACCAAACATTAAACATTTTTTTCTAACACCCTAGGGAATAAAATGGTGGTCGTTGCAATACTTTATGACACACTGTATTGCGCAGCAGTCTTACAAGCTCCAGTTTTTTTTTTTAAATACACTTTTTTGAATAAAAAAATAAGACAACAGTGAAGTTAGCTATATATTGTAAAAGATAATGTTACGCCGAGTAAATTGATACCCAACATGTCAAGCTTCAAAGTTACGCCCCACTCGTGGACTTTTACCTTAAAAATCTCCATAGGTGAACTTTAACCACTTCAATACAGGGCACTTAAACACCTTCCTGCCCAGACCAATTTTGAGCTTTCAGCGCTGTCGCACTTTGAATGACAATTGCGCGGGTCATGCTACACTGTACCCAAATGAAATTTTTATCATTTTTTTCCCACAAATAGAGCTTTCTTTTGGTGGTATTTGATCACCTCTACGGTTTTTATTTTTTGCGCTACAAATAAAAAATACCGAAAATTTTGAAAAAAAAAATGTTTTTTTTTGTTTCAGTTTCAAAACTTTGTAAATAAGTATGTTTTCTCCTTCACTGATGGGCACTGATGGGCTACACTGATGGGCACTGATAAAGGTGGCACTGATGGGCACCAATGTGGCACCAATGAAGTGGCACTGATAGGCGGCACTGATGAGCGACACGGATGAGCGACACGGAATGGGCGACACGGATGGGCGACACAGATGGGCGACACGGACGGACACTGATAGGTGGCACAAATTGGCACTGATAGCTGGCACGGATGGGCGGCACGGATGGGCATGGATAGGCGGCACAGGTGGGCATGGATAGGCGGCACAGGTGGGCATAGATAGGCGGCACAGGTGGGCATAGATAGGCGGCACAGGTGGGCATGGATAGGCGGCACAGGTGGGCACTCATAGGCGGCACAGGTGGGCACTCAGGCGGCACAGGTGGGCACTCATAGGCGGCACAGGTGGGCACTCATAGGCGGCACAGGTGGGCCACTCATAGGCGGCATCGGTGTTATAGTAATGGATGCCAATCAGTGCCAAACAATAATGCATGCCAATCAGTGATGCCCATTGTGGCCACTGATTGGCATCCATTATGGGCACTGATTGGCACCCATTGTGCTGACTGGCACCCTGGTGGTCTAGGGAGGATTATGGATTTTTATTACCTTTTCCCTGGTGGTCTAGTGGTGTCCCTGGTGGTCCAGTGTGGGCATCCTCGGGGGGGCTGTGCTGATAATCGATCAGCACAGACCCCCCCTGTCAGAGGAGCAGCCGATCGGCTCTCCTCTACTCGCGTCTGACAGACGCGAGTGAGGGAAAGCCGATCACCGGCTCTTCCCATTTACACTGTGATCAGCCGTGATTGGACATGGCTGATCACATGGTAAAGAGTCTCCGTCGGAGACTCTTTACCGAGATCGTAGTTGCCGGGTGTCAGACTGACACCCCGCAACAACGATCGCCGCGATGCGCGCCCCCGGGGGCGCGCAGCGGCTCATTATCCTAATCACGTCATATGACGTCCGGTTAGGATAATGAAACCACTTTGCCGCCGTCAATTTGTAATAGGGCGGGCGGCAAGTGGTTAAAGAATTCTACAGGTTGCATGTTTTGAGTTACAGAGGAGGTCTAGAGCTAGAATTATTTCTCTCGCTCTACCGATCACAGCAATACCTCACATGTGTGATTTGAAAACAGTTTTCTTATGCAGGCACTACTCACGTATACGTTCACTTCTGCACGTAAGCTCGGCGGGACGGGCGTGTTTAAATATTTTTTTCCTTATTTATTTTACCTTTTATTTTTTATTTTATTTTTAAAAAAATGGTGTCACTTTTATTCCTATTACAAGGAATGTAAACAGATCTCACAGTTACACTAAAATACAATTAAAAAAAATGTGTAATTAATTTTTATTTTTTTTATATGGCCCTTTAAAAGCCATGGGCATAAGTGACGTTTTGACGTCGCTTCCGCCCTGCAATGCTATGGAGACGGGTGGGGGCCATTTTCCCTCACTCAACTTCATGCCACAGAGGAGAAAGAATCCGATCTCCTCCTTCGCTGCCAAGGGCTTTGGTAAGCGGCGGAGGGCACCGGAGCGAGGCGGGAGGGGTGCCCCTCTCCCGCCACCAATAAAAGTGATCATGTGGTGAATGCGCGGCAGAGACCACTATTATCAGAAAACGGACCGCTGGCCGAACAAGAGAATACTGAGGTTATGGCAGCTAAATTAGGATGTATATCGGCGTGCAGCGGTCTTGAAGTGGTTAAATTGAATAAATATAAACAATTGTGCAGTGCTAAATACTACTAATATACACAATTTAAATACAATATACGTATTAACATGTGTGTACATACACCTACAAATACTGTGCGTTATAACCAAAACATTAAAGTCCGTGTTTTTCCAAAAATGTGGAAAAAATGTGAAAAGAAAAATGTTCTATGATCCTTCAAAATCATTTGCACTCTTTATGTACCGCAATCTTTCTGGTGAACAAGTGAACGCCTCCTCCTGTCACACCACCTCAAACATTCGTGTTTGGGAATCTGATCACCCTGGAACCGACCTCCAGATCATAGGAGGTCAAGACAGGCACAATTGTAAATATAATCTGTATATCCAATCCTGTAGCTTACCAGTGCATCAATCAATTGCCAACCAAGAGGCTTGCTCCAATGTACATCATATGTCCCTTGGGATCTGGGAGGCTAGTAAAATCAGTCTTGAGGTAGAGAAAAAGTTGGAATGGGCTGGAGGGGTGGAAATTTAAATCATGCTATTTCTCAAGCTGAACAAAATGGACATACTGTATACACTCGACCCTTTTACCTAGTTAAGGTGTCCGTTTAGTAAACTTTGATAAGCTGAGATCAGGATGATCTCTGCTTATCTCAGAGCATTGCAGGTTTAATATACCGAGATCAGTGCTGGAGAACTATTTTTTCTCTTCTCATCTCAGAACACAGAACGGCTGCATTGACTGCAACAGAAACGGCATGTTTAGTATACAGAGATGCCACTTTTTCTCTGTGCTTCTCTTTCAAGTTCTCCTTTCTGGCTTCTCCAGCCCAGAGGTGGAGATATCAGGAGATCTCTGCCAGAGAATAGCTTTTTCCTTCTCCCGTGGCCAAAAATGAAAGTAAAAACTTTCTTAACTGCAGTGAAAAATACACCAACAGCAGGTTACAAATACAATAACTATACAATTACACACAGAGATTATATATATATATATATATATATATATATATATATATGTATATGTATATATATCTATATATATATATGTATATATATATATATATATATGTGTATTTATATATATATATATATACACACACACACACACATATATACATATATTTATATGTGTATATATATATATACATACAGATATATATATATATATATATATATATATATCTGTGTGTGTATATATTTATATTTGTGTGTGTATATATATTTTCAAAAAACTCACGAAACAGATCGTTCCTGGGATCAGAGTCACGGATTGGATAATTTTTCGGATCAGCAAATAATAATTGGCTGAGCATGACTGGGTATCACTGAGTATGGCTGGGTATTACCGAGTATGGCTGGGTATTGGCAAGTATTGGCTGGGTATGGCAGGGTATGGCAGAGTATTGGCAGGGTATGGCAGAGTATTGCAGAGTATTGACAGAGTATGGCAGGGTATTGGCACGGTATGGCAGTATTGGCAGGGTATGGCAGAGGATTGGCAGAGTATTGGCACGGTATTGGCGGAGTATTGGCACGGTATTGGCAGAGTATTGGCACGGTATTGGCAGAGTATTGGCACGGTATTGGCACGGTATTGGTAGAGTATTGACACGGTATTGGCAGAGTATTGACACGGTATTGGCAGAGTATTGACACGGTATTGGCAGAGTATTGGCATGTTATTGGCAGGGTATTGCAGAGTATTGGCAGGGTATTGGCACGGTATGGCAGTATTGGCAGGGTATGGCAGAGTATTGGCATGGTATGGCAGAGTATTGGCAGAGTATTGGCACGTTATTGGCGTTATTGGCAGGGTATTGGCAGGGTATGGCAGTATTGGCAGGGTATGGCAGAGTATTGACAGGGTATGGCAGACTATTGGCATGGTATGGCAGAGTATTGGCAGAGTATTGGCACGTTATTGGCAGGGTATTGGCAGGGTATGGCAGTATTGGCAGGGTATGGCAGAGTATTGGCACGGTATTGGCGTAGTATTGGCACGGTATTGGCAGAGTATTGTCACGGTATTGGCAGAGTATTGGCACAGTATTGGCAGAGTATTGGCACGGTATTGGCATAGTATTGGCACGTTATTGGCAGGGCATGGCAGGGCATTGCAGAGTATTGGCAGGGTATTGGCACGGTATAGCACTATTGGCAGGGTATGGCAGAGTATTGACAGGGTATGGCAGACTATTGGCACGGTATTGGCAGGGAATTGCAGAGTATTGGCAGAGTATGGAGGGATGACTGTGACTGCAATTGTTACAGAGCAGCGCTGTGGACACTACAGATCCAGCCCACAGTTAGGGTTGCCACCTTTTCTTCAAGTCAAACCCGAACACTTTTGCGGCGCACAGCAATTTTTTTTATAGTATAAACTATATATATATATTTTGCTATTAAATAACATTTCTAATCATATGAAGTTAAGAACAAGAGCCCCCCCTTTACATCAGAGTCCACATAGTTCCCCTTTTACATCTGAACTCGCAGAGTTCCCTTTCACTGTAATAGGGGACTCTGCAGACTCTGATGTAAGGGAGAACTCTAACATAAGGGATGCTCTAGGAACCCTGATTTAAGGAGGGACCCTGAGAACTCTGATGTACGGAGAAGACTCTGATGTAAAGGGGAAACACTGTGGCCTCTGGTGTAAAGGGGAAATCTGATGTAAGGGGTGCTCTGAGAACCCTGATTTGCCTTAGTGTACTTACTCAGAGGCAGGAGAGAGAAGGGGGGAGACTTCAGTCACAGACAGGGATGGATGGTGAGCTCACTCACCACCTCTCATCCAGATGTATCTGAGGCTGCTGGACTTCAAATTTCTGGCCCAGACTTACTTTCCTATTCTGGGGCTCAGCACCAGGGATTGGAGTGTGGGCAGACACTCCTGTGTATGTTTGGGGGGGATTGTTAGTGCTGGCTTTGGGCAGTGTTAAAGAGTGTAACAGGCACTCTCAGCTTAGACAACTACATGCAGCAACCCGGCTGGGAGGCCATAGTCTAGTTTAAATAATGTGTCCGGGTTTCAGGCAGTCTGAAACCCGAACGCATGATTCCAAACCCGAACTGTCCGGGTGAATCCTGGACAGGTGGCAACCCTACCCACAGTGCTGCTTCTATCCGATCTCTCCCCTCCACTTTACAGAAGGGAGAGAGGAACCCACGTTTGTTTACAAGTGATCGCTCCATCATTTGACAGAGTGATCGAATCGTAAACGGCTGATGGGTGCACCAAGATAGCTGCCGCTCCAGAGCTAGGCCGAAGCCACAACCTTTCCTAAGGCCGAGACCGCGGATCGCTGTGTGTGCCGATCCGAACAGGGTGACCCATTCGAATCACGGATCAGTGACGATCTGTTGCACCCCTAATATATATATATATATATATATATATATATATATATATATATATATACATACACACACACACACACACACATACACTCACACAGATATACACATATATATAGGCATATATATAAAGGCAGTGTTGTGGCTACAGAAGTACAACTGATGCTGTAATTTTGACAGCTGCGCAGATGATGCATCGCTGATAACGCAAGGTGGCTGTAAAATTCAGAGCATCAGATGAGTCCAGTACACACTGCGTTTGCATAAGTGTATATGTTAATACGCCGGTATTATTTATTTTTTATATTTATTATTATTATGTATTTATTTATTATTATTTTAATTGTTAATTTAATATTTTTAATATTAATTAATATTAATATAAATTAATTATATAATATTAATTAATTCATATTTTTATTGTTATGCTTTTTTAAAATTACTTTGAACTATTTAATATATATATTTATTGTTTTTATATGAATGGTGCATATCTGCATGACAAATAGGGTACTATCATTTCAGAATACACCATTCGCATAAGTATGCACATATGTTATGTATTAATTAGAATGTTTTACAGTTATGGGGTGTCTGTTTATTGGGTAGGGGGATTATATCTTTATTATTAACTTAATATGTGCAGTGTATGTGGAGGGCTTCGTATTTCACTTTGGGATTCTGATACTGAAATCTCCTGAGCTATTGTGAGATTACAGAAACAGAAGCCGTTCAGGGTTCTCAGAGCGTTTGTAGATCACTTCTATTCTCAGTGGGAGAAGTGATCTACATGATATATTAAACTGCCACATGGGTGAGAACAAATATCTCTGAGAAGAGCAGAGAACTCCAGAGATGTAAAATATCAAAATATACTAAACGGACACCTAAGAATTTTGTTTTTCTCAGACCTTGATGTATTAACATTCATTTTAATTTTATTTTTTTGTAATCTGTGCGCTTATATTTTATTTTAAAACATTTAATAATTTTCTTTTCTTGTTTTATTTGTTTATTATTCTTTAGAATATGGCATGTAAATTTCTTAGGGGGGGACAACATTTCTACTGATGTTTTTATAGAAAATGTATGTATTGTTAATTCGCTATTTTAATGATAAGCATGATGTGTAGCTGAACAGAACCAATGTCCACTGTGTCATAAAGGAGGAAGTGAGGTAAGTGAGGCAGGTGGTCTGGCTAAATGTTTTATATGGAAAGCATGCTCAAGCAACCCCATCCTTTGAAAAAGTCCTTTAGAGATTGAAAGCATTGGGAGGAGGGACTTGCACTTGTATAGAATCCCAGCTGGCTGAGGGGGACGCCAAATGCTATTACAGTACAGTCTCACCACGCAGGTAAGAGACTTTGGGGAGCAACATTATTAATATCAGCAGCAGGGGATTCCCACATTCTTAAGCCTTTGATATCTAATGTGGTCTATAGCACCTTTTAATGAGTAACCTTTTTGGTTTTTATTTAATAAAGGGAGGTTTTAACAGTATTACACTATAGTAGGGTTTCTCAGCCAATGTTCATTGGAGCCCTAAGGTTCCTCCAGAGGATGCCAGGGGTTCCTTGAGCAATGGGAAATATATGCCCTCAGGTAAGTTCCCACTGACACTATTGGTCCTTTTAATTGTTTATTTCAAGGTTTCCTCTGTGTTGAAAAGGTTGAGAAAGGCTGTTCTAGAGTCTTTTATCTATTTACATTACTTGGGGGGAAGACTGGGTGGACAGTTTATCTATGGGAGGTGAAAATAAACATAATAAGCACTTTAGACCTGGATTCTCGGTAAGGTCAATAAATGCAGGTATTGGGTACATCACTGACCTGAGTATTTACTACAAATAATCACAGAAGACACAAAAGAGGCAATTCAAAAAAGCTTTTGCAACACTTTTCTGGCATTGTAAAAAGTCCTGTGCCAAATTTATGAAAGTTGTGTGACATTTTTCTTGCTATTTCTGGCAAATGCAACAAATTAATTTAGTTCTTACAGTATGTGTGACACTTTTACGTTTCAGCGCTATGAGTACAACAAACTAAGAAATATGACCATAACAGTGATAAGAAAGTGGAGGTATATAGAGTACATCCGGAAAGTATTCACAGCACTTTTTCCACATTTTATGTTATAGCCTTAGTCCAAAATGGATTAAATTCATTATTTTCCTAAAAAATCTACAAATGATACCAAATAATGACAATGTGAAAGAAGTTTGTTTGAAATATTTGCAAATTTATTAAAAATAAAGAGTGCTCTGGACCTCAGACTGGGACGAAGGTTTATCTTCCAACAGGACAATGACCCTAAGCACACAGCCGAGATAACAAAGGAGTGGCTACGGGACAACTTTGTGAATGTCCTTGAGTGTCCCAGCCAGAGCCCAGACTTGAAGAACAACCCTCTCTGCAGCACTCCCCCAATCAGGTCTGTATGATAGAGTGGCCAGACAGAAGCCACTAACCAGTAAAAGGCAAATAACAGCCCACCTGGCGTTTGCCAAAAGGCACCTGAAGGACTCTCAGACCATGAGAAGCAAAATTCTCTGGTCTGATGAAACAAAGATTGAACTCTTTAGCCTTAATGATAAGCATCATATTTGGAGGAAACCAGGCACCGCTCATCATCTGGCCAATACTATCCCTACAGTGATAGCAGCAGGAACTGAGAGACTAATCAGGGTCGAGGGAAAGATGAATGCAGCAGTGTAAAGAGACATCCTTGATAAAAAACCTGCTCCAGGGTGCTCTGGACCACAGACTAGGGTGGAGGTTTATCTTCCAAGAGGACAATGACCCTAAGCATACAGCCAAGATAACAAAGGAGTGGCTACGGGACAACTCTGTATGTCCTTGAGTGGCCCAGCCAGAGCCCAGACTTGAACCCAATTGAACATCTCTGGAGAGATCTAAAAATGGCTGTGCACCGATGCTCTACAACCAACCGGATGCAGCTTAAGAGGTCATGCAAAGAAGGATGGGAGAAACTGCCCAAAATAGGTATGCCAAGCTTGTAGCATCATACTCAAAAAGACTTGAGGCTGTAATTGGTGCCAAAGGTGCTTCAACAAAGAATTGAGTGAAGGCTGTGAACACTTATGTACATGTGATGTGACAGCCTTTCTCAACATTCTTAACACAGAGGAACCTTTGAAATAACTTTAAATAACTTTCTAGTGTAAGGGAACCCCTAAAAATGACTATCTACAACTCATGATACATTAGTGGGTTGGTCATTGAGAAGAATGCCCCTTACACTTGTTGTCACTGGGAATAATTACCCCCTTATAGATAGCTAAAAATGTCAGTGGTATAAACTTATGATCAGTGACAACTTATCTGTAAGGCAGAACTTGTTCATTTCTCAAGGAACCCCTGGTGACATCTGGAGGAACCCTAGGGTTCCATGAACGCCTGGTTGAGAAACCCTGGTCTACGATTACCTTTTTGAATTCCATGCTCAGTGTCAAATTGCAAAGGCTTTATTTGTGGTCTGCGGTTGGTCCCTTAATGCCATTATGTGCAGCACAGAGTTATTAACTCTTGTAACCCATTGTTGATAAAAGGGGCTGGATTGTGACTGCAGCCAGAGCGCCTTAAAGAAGAGGCAGTGCTGAAATGGTCACATGCCTGTCTGAGTGGGGCAGGATTATCAGGTGAAAAAAAAGAAAAACATCCTTAAAAAAGAAAACAAATGCAACCACCACATGTAAAGACTGCTTAGCTGCAATATGTTCTTTTTTTGTTTTTTGGGGGGTTTA
This sequence comes from Lithobates pipiens, assembly GCF_037356315.1. Taxonomy (NCBI): domain Eukaryota; kingdom Metazoa; phylum Chordata; class Amphibia; order Anura; family Ranidae; genus Lithobates; species Lithobates pipiens. Next base: position 144,657,361 of record NW_027507758.1, on the reverse strand, counting down.
GATACAATTTCAGGTAGATTCATGTTCAGTGGAACCATAAATCTTCAAGATACTCACATACACTATATTGCTAAAAGCATTGGAACGCCTTCCTTTACAGGCACATGAAATTTATAGGCATTTCAGTCTTAGTCCGTAGGGTTCAATATAGAGTTGGCCCACTCTTTGAAGCTATAACAGTTTTAACTCTAGGAAGGCAGTCCACAGGGTTTAGGAGTGTGTGTATAGGAATGTTTGACCATTCTTACAGAAGTGAGTTTGTAAGGTCAGGCACTGATGTTGAACGAGAAGGCCCGGCTTGCACTCTCCCCTCTAATTCATCCCAAAGGTGTTCTATTGGGTTGAGGTCAGAACTCATCCGTGTCTTTAAGGACCTTGCTTTGTGCACTGGTGCACAGTTATGCTGGAACAGGAAGGGGACATCTCCAAACTGTTCCCACAAAGTTGGGAGCATGAAATTGTTCAAAATGTCTTGGTATGCTGACACTTTAAGAGCCGGTTCACACAGGGGCAACACGACTTTCAACACGACTTCTGGAGGCAACTTGGACACGACTTATCAACACGACTTGGAGCGACTTACAACACGACTGTAAGTCGCCCCAGGCCAGGCGACTTTTGCCGTGGCCAATCAGAGAATGAGCTCTCAAGGGGGAACTCCACGCCAAATTTTAAAAAAAAAAAAACGGTGTGGGTTCCCTCTCCAAGAGCATACCAGGCCCTTAGGTCTGGTATGGATTTTAAGGGGAAACCCCTATGCCGAAAAAACGGCTTGGGGGTCCGACCCAGATCCATACCAGACCCTTATCCGAGCACGCTACCCGGCCGGCCAGGAAAGGGGGTGGGGACAAGCGAGCGCCCTCCCTCCTGAGCCGTACCAGGCCACGTGTCCTCAACATGGGGGGGTGCCTTGGGGAAGGGGGGCCCGTGCGGGCCCCCACCCCAAAGCACCTTGTTCCCATGTTGATGAGGGCAAGGGCCTCTTCCCAACAACCCTGGCCGTTGGTTGTCGGGGTCTGCGGGCGGGGGGCTTATTGGAATTCGTGAGCCCCCTTTAATAAGGGGGCCCCTGGATCCCGGCCCCCCACCCTATGTGAATGAGTATGGGGTACAATGTACGCCTACCCATTCACCTGTGAAAAATAAAAATAAAACACAACACACAAGGGTTAAAATAGTTTATTGCACAGATCTGGGGGTCTTCTTCCGTCTTCGGGGGTCTTCTCGCCGGACTCCTCCACTATCTTCTGCTAGCTCTTTTACTAGCGGAGGAGCCCGGCTTTCTTCTTTGCCGCCGCCCTCTTCTTCTGACTTCGGGGGACTTGTCCCCCTCTTCGGGGGTCTTGTCCCCCTGTTCGGTTCTTCTTGCCGGGCCACCGCGCCTTCTTCTAGCTCTTTTACAAGCGGTGGCCCAGTCTTCTGTCGCCACTGCCGTTGTCGCCGTCTTCTGTTCTTCTGTTCTGGAGATGTTGCCTCGTCGCTGTCTCCGGTCACTATGACAGGACACGCGGCGTGCGGCGACTTATATAGGGACATCACCGGATGATGTCCCCGCCCATTATGATGTCACAGTCCCAGCATCCTCTGGGCAGGGACATCATTCGCTGATGTCCCTATATAAGTCGCTGCACGCCGCTCGTCCCCACCCCCTTTCCTGGCCGGCCGGGTAGCGTGCTCGGATAAGGGTCTGGTATGGTTTCTGGGGGGGGGCCCCCACGCCATTTTTTCGGCATAGGGGGTTCCTCTTAAAATCCATACCAGACCTAAGGGCCTGGTATGCTCTCGGAGGGGGAACCCACACCAAATTTTTTAAAGAAATTTGGCGTGAAGTTCCCTCTTGAGAGCTGATAATTCTGTGAGAGTCGCCTCTGTAAGACGGAGATCCGACTTGGAGGCGACCTTCATTGAAATCAATGGGTACCAGTCGCCTACAAGTCGGATTGAAGTAGTACAGGAACCTTTCCTGAAGTAGGAGCGACTTCAGTAGTGTGCATTAAGACGGCTCTCATTCACTTACATTGATTTTTACATGTAGCGCGAATTAAGGCGACCAGGGGCGACCTGAAGTCGGATCTGAGTCTCCCCTGTGTGAACCGGCTCTAAGTGTTCACTGGAACTACGAGGCCAAACCCAATCCCTTAAACAACCCCACACCATAATCCTCCCTTACCAAACTTTACACTTGGCACAATGCAGTCAGGTAAGTACCATTCTCCTGGCAACTGCCAAACATGTCTCCACTGTTCTAGACTCCAGTGGCATGTGCTCTACACCACTGCATCTGATACTTTGCATTGCACTTGGTGATGTAAGGCTTGGATGCAGCTGCTTGGCCATGGAAACCCATTCTATGAAGCTCTCTAGCACTGTTGCCACACAAAGTTTGTGACTTCTGCGCACTGTGAGCTTCAACATGCGCTGACCCCACTCTGTCATTTTACAACCACTTTCTGGCAGAGTTGTTCCCAGTTGCTTCCACTTTGTTATAATACCATTAACAGTTGACCTTGGAATATTTAGTAGCAAGGAAATTTCATGGATGGACTTATTGCACAAGTGGAAAACCTATCACAGTACCACTTGAATTCACTGAGCTCCTGAGAGCGACCCATTTTTTCACAAATGTTTGCAGAAGCAGTCTGCATGCCTAGGTGCTTGATGTTATACACCTGTGGCCATGGAAGTGATTGGAACACCTGAATCCAATGATTTGGAGGGTGTCCCAATACGTTTGGCAATATAGTTTATGTAGAGTTTAGGGAAGTGTACATGTCTAGGTAATCATTGTCACAGCATCAGTGTGTAAATGTCATGGCTGGTAACCTTCTTACCTGCAGCTTTCACTAGGAAAAAAACAGTGACATAGAGGTCTCTCATTATAAAAAATAGACAGCATGTTCATATCAATGACATCATAACTGGGGTTCTCAGGGGACAACATTATAGGATTCTCATAGCTCTATATACACAGTGGCAGGTTTGCATTTCTACTAAGTGAAGAAGTGAATAGATTTTGTACTCATGATTTCCCCTGAGAAAATGGTATATTGCTGGTGTATGCCAGGAAAAAAGCATCATCAAACAAGTAATTATGTGCAGAAAAAAATTATAATAAATGTCCTTTACATCAGTGTCTATATATGTATATCAGAGTAAAGTAACCCCAGACTTATAGATCTATCTTAAAACAGAAAACAAAACGCATAAAAAAAGTAAAAAAAAAAATCAAACTAAAGTACTTGCTAATGGCTACATATGTTCTGATGGCATAAATACTGTAGCCACTTATTTAAAAATCATTAATAGGGATGGACCGAACGGACCCCTGTTCGGTTCACACCAAAACTTTTGAATGCTGTGAAAGTTTGGACCCAAATAACGAACCCCATTAAAGTCAATGGGACCCGAACGTCAAAAATTAAAAGTGCCCATTTTGAAGGCTAATAAGTAATTGGGCAAAAACATTCTTCCAGATGAAATGATTGCACATCGAAGCTAGAGAACCTTGAAGTCCTGCAGAGATTTCACATCCCAAAAAGACTTAATCAGTGACTTCTGCATCAGGGGCTTCATCCCCTAGTATTCCCCTTCGGCATCAGGGGCTTCATCCCCTTCATCCGCTGGTAATCCAGGACTGATTCATTCTTATAAAAGTCAAATGGTTCACAGAGTCTGTGGGGAGAGGCGTTCTATCATCAGTAGGGATGAGCTTCGTGTTCGAGTCGAACATACGTTCGACTCGAACATCGGCTGGTCGCCCGTTCGGCGAATTCCGAACATTATGGGGCGTTCGTGCCAAATTCGTGTGGCGCTCACGGCCCACAATGCACTGCGTCATCGCAGGGCATTGCTGGCTCATGATTGGCCAAGCATGCACTGTGACCCCGCATGCTTGGCCAATCACAGCGCCAGCAGCGAGGAGAGCCATGATTGGCCACAGGCAGGATGCCTGTGGCCAATCATAGCTCAGGCTGTGTAGTACACGCCCCACACTATATAAGGCCGCCAGTGCGGCGGCCTTGTGTAGTGTGTTGGCGTCTGAAGCAGTTAGTGGGTGTTCTGTGTACCTTCAACACAGTACACACCGATCGTTATCGGCCGATTTTCGATCTTGCTCTTCTGTAGTGGTTGTTGTCTGTTTGCCCTGACCGCAGTATACACCGCTATATTCACCTCACCTATATAGCTAGTGATCTATCTTTTATAATAGAGCTTGCAGTCAGTAGTGTTAGGAGCTTGTGCGTGCTGTCTGCGTGCTCTGTACCCAGTACACACCGCTATATCCACCTACATAGCTCTTCTCTATTTGAGCCCACTTGCCATCTGCAGGAGTTATTGGAAGTTGTGTGTGCCTCCAGCACAGCACAGTATACATCTGTATATACCCCTTTATCTCTGGTGTTCTATAATAAAGGCATCTGCAGGAGTTAGTGGGTTTTTTGTGCCTCCAGCACAATATACACCTGTATCTACCCTTTATTGCTGTTCTCTAATAGAGCCATCTGCAGGGCTTAGTGGGTGTTGTGTGACTCAATTACAGTATACCCCTTTATCTCTGGTGTTCTATAATAAAGGCATCTGCAGGAGTTAGTGGGTGTTGTGTGACTCCAGCACAATATACACCTGTATCTACCGTTTATTGCTGTTCTCTAATAGAGCCATCTGCAGGGCTTAGTGGGTGTTGTGTGACTCCATTACAGTATACCCCTTTATCTCTGGTGTCTAGAGACAACAGTGCTGGTCGTGGACGCGGTGCATTGTCATCAGCACGTGGCCATGGGACACGCTTGTCCTTTTTTTCGGCAGCTGGACATGTTGAACCGCAACATGCCAACGACTTGGTAGAGTGGATGACCAAGCCCTCTTCATCCTCCTTATCCTCTCTCACCCAGTCTCAGGGTACTAGCAAAGCAGCTGCCAACGCATCGTCTTCCCTCCTCTCAATGTCATCATCAGTGACTCCTTCCCTAGACCCACCACGTCCTCCTAAGGAGTCTCCTGAACTCTTTGAGCACAGTGTTGGGTACATGCTCCAGGAGGATGCCCAGTGTTTTGTAGGCTCTGATGATGACACTCAGCTAGAGGAGGGCAGTAGCGTGAGCGCAGAGAGAGGGGATGCTCAAGAAGGACAGCAATCTGGCAGTCATGTTCCACAAGCTGCAGCATATTGCCAGGTTTGCTACAGCGATGAAGAGGGAGGGGATGATGAGGGCACTGACTCCACGTGGGTGCCTGGTAGGATAGAGGAGGAGGAGGAGGAGGAGGCACATGTCCAACGAGGCAGGATGCCCTCCGGGGGCCAGCTTAGGGGCAGCACACCGACTGAATCACACCGCAGAGCTCCGCCTCTGCAGGGCGCTGCCTCTGCGCGTTATTCCAAAAGTTCTTTGGTGTGGGTCTTTTTTGAGACGAGTGCATCAGATCACACCGCTGCTATTTGCAACATATGTCTCAAGCGTATCTCGTGTGGCCAAAACATCAGCCGCTTGGGCACCACATGCTTGACCAGACATATGTTGACCTGCCATGCAGTTCATTGGCAAGCGTACCTCAAAGACCCACACCAAAGAACAAAGCGGACCTCTCCTTGCTCCTCATCAGCTGGCATCTCCAACCCCACTAGACCTTCAGTCCTCTCTGAAACCTGCTCTGAGAGGAATGAAGGTGTAGAATTAGGTGTGTCACAGCCAAGTGCTTCCGGGCACTCTGCTAGCAGTACACCCACGTCCGATTATAGCAGGCAAATGTCCCTGCCCCAGCTGCTGGACCGGCGAAAGAAGTTCACTCCAATCCAATCAGTCTTGGATCACCCACAGCTACCAAGCACCTGAAGCTGATGTAACCGAATAATTTTTTTTAAAATATCACATCCCTTCAAGACTGCCTATGCTGATGCTGAGTAACTGTCTTGTTATGTTGATTGTCTATCCTCTTCCTCCTCCGCTGATATGTTGGAAGAACATTTCTGGTTCTGGGTGATGCCATCAGCCCAATTTTTCTGCCCCTGTTTAACAGGGGCGTTTAATTAAAATTTTTGATGCAATGCTTTGCAGCAGGGCTAATTCCTGCAATAAAACTAGAGTATATGGGAGAGGTTGCAGTGTGGTGGCACCAGTACCAGTGCCTAAGGCCCAATTTTTCTGCCCCTGTTTAACAGGGGCGTTTAATTACAATTTTTGATGCAATGCTTTGCAGCAGGGCTAATTCCTGCAATAAAACTAGAGTATATGGGAGAGGTTGCAGTGTCGTGGCACCAGCACCAGTGCCTAAGGCCCAATTTTTCTGCCCCTGTTTAACAGGGACATGTAATTACAATTCTTGATATAATATTTAACAGGAGGGCCCCTTCCTGTGCCCACCCAGAGTAACTGTGAGGACTTATAGTGTTGTGGCACCAGCACCACAAACACCAAAGGTCAATTTTTCTACCACTGTTCAACAATGGCATGTAATTACAATTCTTGATACAATCGTTCACAGCAGGGCGCTCCAGCGCCCACCAAGAGTCACTTTGAGGGCTTACAATGTTGTGGCAAAACCAACACCTTGTTCCGCCATTTCTGCAGAGCATATAGGGCAGGCCCCTACTTTCAAACATCCAACTTACAAACATCTCCTACTTGCAAACGGAAGGAGACAACAGCAAGTGAGATGAAAAAAGATGGACGACAAAACAAATTATACAGGGGTGATAACCCTTCCCTATGTTTTCCAAAAAGCTTAATAATAGTTTTTTTGACTGGAGCTACACTTTAAAAATGTACCAGTTGAAAATTACAAACAGATTCAACTTAACACAACAAACCTACACAGTCCCTGTCTTGTTTGCACCACCTGTATACTGCTGTTCTGAGTATATAGGGCCTGGGGGCCACACGCATTTCCTTTTTTTAATATGGGTACGGGGTTCCCCTTAATATGCGTACAAGACCCAAAGGAGCTGGTAATGGGCAGGGAGGGCTACCCATGCCATTTTTCTCAATGATTTTCAACCATATTGCAGGAACCAGATATAACATTAAAACCGCAAGCAGTTTTCAATGATGTTATTTCTGTTTAATGTCATTTTCTAAACACGGGAAACACGTGGCACTTCACAGGCATACTACAGACACCCCCCAGGCACCATATTTAAAGGAATATTTCATTTTTTTTTCACTTTAATCGTCATTAAAATCAGTGCTCCCACCAAAACGGCCATTTTTAAAAACATTTTAGGCATTGACCCATGTCCCCTGGGGCAGGAGCCAGGTCCCCAAACCCTTTTTAGGACAGTATCTTGCATATTAGCCGTTAAAATTAGCACTTTTAATTTTGAACGTTTCGAGTCCCATAGACTTCAATGGGGTTCTAAAGTTCGTTCGAATTTGGGGTCCGTTTGAAAGTTCTGGTGCGAACCAAACCGGGGGGTGTTTGGCTCATCCCTAATCATCAGTAATGAAACCTCCTGCAGCACTGAATGCCTGTTCTGAAAGCACGCTGGATGCAGGGCAGCCCAACTCAATAGCATATTGGGCAAGTTCTGGCCAGTGGTCTATTCTCATGACCCAGTAAGTCAGTGGATCATGAGCTGGAAAGCTCTCCATCTCTGTTTTGGCCCCAAGGTAATCGTCCACCATGTGATGTAGATGCTGCCAATGGAATGTGAAAGCTGACAACCCTGGTGTGTGAGGACTAAAAAAAAATCCAAAATGCCTCACTTAGGCAGACGTCTTCTCCAGTGCTCCTCTCTTGACCAACAGAAGACTCAAAACAACGTTTTCCATGACACTGTAACCTACTGGAGTCAGAAAGATCTTGTAATAAAATCCTGTTTAACGTGTCCTCAAGAGATTTTATCTTCTGCACTCTCTGTGGGGACGGGATGAGTTCTGAGACCTTATCTTTATTACGGTGGTCAAGGAGGGTTGCCAACCAGTAATCATCCTTCTTCTTTATGCCATAAATTCTTGGGTCTTTTCACAGGCTTTGAAACATGAGGTTGCCTATGCGCCTCAAATTTGCAGAGGCTTGAGAAGCAGACTCCCGGGGTTACTCAGGATAACAGCATCTGGAACTTTCTCCTCCCAGCCACGTACTACTCCCAAGGATCCTGGGGCTGTAAAGCCTGGGGTTGGAAAGCAATCGCTTACAGATTGATGCATGTCTTCTTCTTCTTCGAAGCCTATGAAAGTGCCAGAATCCTCCTCCTCATCCTCCTCCCCTCTCTCCTCTTGTGTGTTCTGTGACATAGGAATGATGGTGTCTGGATAAAGTGGGCCTTGAAAGGAAAGAAAAAGGAAATTCACCTCTTCCTCCTGCTGCTCTGCCTCCAGTGCTCTGCCTCCAGTGCCCTGTCCATAATGCCATGCAGAGTCTGCTCCAGCAGGAACACAACAGGGATTGTGTCACTGATGCATGCACTGTCACTGCTTACCAACCTTGTGGCATCCTCAAATGGTGACAATACAGTGCATGCAACCTTAATGATCAGCCATTGGCATGGGGAAGAAGCCGAGGCAGCCTGAGCCTGTCGTCATGCTGTACTGGCACAGGTACTCGTTGATGGCCCTCTGCTACATGTATAGCCACTGCAGCATTCCCAAAGTTGAGTTCCACCTAGTGGACATATAACAAATTAGGCGGTTTATGGGCAGATGGAATTCCCGCTGAATTTAAGCCAACCGAACAGCCTGACTCTGGGAATAGCCCTTTGAATGCTTAGGGGGTACTTGATGCTCATAGGTCATTTCTGCAGAGAAGGGCATGGAGGTTGTGGAGGAGGAGGAGGGCTGTATGTAGGCATGGGGGCACAACAAGCTGCAGGACAGAGCCCTGTTCTGCATCATTTTGAGTTGCAAGCAGCGTTACCCAGTGTACTGTGTACAAAATATATTGTCACATTACATGTCAGCAGTAAGGTGGATTATATGGCTGACTGCCTTGCCGAACGATGCCAGAACATTCCCTTCCATGTCATTGTAGAGGGATGCATTCAGACTCTGGGCATGTGGGTGGCAGGGACTGTATTTTTTTTCCGCTGCAGCAGATGGGGCAGAGAAATTTGCCCGCTACAGTTTACAGCTGGTGGTGTTCTGCTGGCAGATGTGCTGCTAGGACCTGAGACACCCTGTTCTATACCATCATGCCTATCAGTGGAGGCTGCTGAGAGATAATGACTCGGTATCGCAGGGGCAGACTGAAGTGGGTAAGAAGGAGGGACTGATTTGTGCCCCTTTTGTGTGGCTGTTAGGTGCTCTTGCCAACGAGCTGAGTGGTTGGACGTTAAATACCTTGTTAAGCATGTGGTACCCAAATGGTTGGTGTTTTTGCCACGTGTGATGTGCCTGAGACACAGTTTGCAGATAGCAACAGTGCGATCTGCTGCAGATGTGCTGAAAGATGCACTTTAATCAATGTAAAGAGGTGTTTGGTGCACTTTAATTTGAGTACTCACACTACACAGACACACTCCACGGATACACTTTAATATACTGCAATATAATGCATCAAACGTACAGTAACACACAGAACTATATGGCGTTAAACTGGCAGTAATGCACACAGAACTATATGGCGCTAAACTGGCAGCAATGTACACAAAACGGTATGGCGTTAAACTGGCAGTAATGCACACAGAAGTAAATGGCATTAAACTGGCAGTAACGCACAAAACTATATGGCGTTAAACTGGCAGTAATGCACACAGAACTATATGGTGTTAAACTGGCAGTAATTCACACAGAACTATACGGCATTAAACTGGCAGCAGTGCACACAAAATCATATGGTGTTAAACTCATAGTAATGCACACAGAAGTAAATGGAGTTAAACTGGCAGTAACACACAAAACTATATGGCATTAAACTGGCAGTAACTCACACAAAACAATATGCTGTTAAACTGTCAGTAACGCACACAGAACTATATGGCATTAAACTGGCAGTAATGCACACAAAGCGATATGGCGTTAAACTGGCAGTAATGCACACAAGACTATATGGCGTTAAACTGGCTGTAACGCACACAAAACTATATGGCGTTAAACTGGCAGTAATGCACACAGAAGTAAATGGTGTTAAACTGGCAGTAACGCAATCAAATAGACGGTATTCAAATGTCACTACACTGACGCTATCTGAACTGTCCCTACTCTAGCTATACACTAATGTAAAGATTGCTGACACGGTCTCACTACACTACACTGAAACTATCTGAGCTGTCCCAACTCTACACTAATGTATGTATGTATGAATGACACGGTCTCACTACACTACAGTGAAACTATCGGAGCTGTCCATACTCTAGCTGCACACTATGCAAAGTTGAATGATGGTCCTCCTCACTACACTCACACTATCCCTAGACTGACACTAAATGAATATTCTATACTCACAAGTAAAACAAAATAGCACAGTATAGCACACTAACTAACTAATAGCATTGAACAGAGCCCTGTTCTATCTCTCTCCATGCCGAAATCACACTGAAAATGGCTGCCATTGAAAGAATACTTTTATACTGTGGAGCGGAATGAGCCATGATTGGATAAAGTCATGATGACTGTGTCCAATCATGATTCTGACAGTGCCCTGTGCCCTGATTGGCTGAAGCTTTCACTGCTTCCACCAATCGGGGCTTGCAATGCACTGTTCAGCACCGCAATGCATTGTGGTTGGTTCAGGGCCCTGAAAGACCGAACAACGAAAGTTCGACCTGAACTTATGCTCGGGTCGAACCGTTCACCCATCCCTACTAACTAATGCAAATTGCCAAACAGCAAATCTTATTGCTGCAAAGTAATACATGCAGACATGGACTAGAGCAACTATTCTCAACTGGAGTTCTGTGGAGCCCTGCAGTTCTGTCAAAGGTTGTTGGGGGTTCCTTGAGATATGGCTGACTGACCTCCCATTTGCTGGTGCCTGCATAGGTCCAGAGCCAATGTAAGTTGACAGAGGCAGCAGCATGACACCAATTATCTTTTAATCTGCCTACATGGGTAGCATTCTGACCGCCAATGTGAGAGTTACCATTTTTCTACTAATCATCAATGTAAGGGGAATTTTTCTCACTGTATCCCCTGATTTATTGGTTTAAACAGGGGTTCCTCAATACCTGGAATTGTTTTAGGGATTCCACTGAGGAGGAACAAGTTGAGAAAGGCTGGACTACAAGTACAGATGTTGTTTAAAGCAAAGCTGCAATGCTGATATTTACCCATGTTACTCCGCCACCTGTTCTTCCAACAAAGCCTTGTTTCTCTCCCCTACCTTTCATAATGCAGCACTAGTAGCCTTCCCAATCTGTCACGAGGAGAAAAAGGGAGGTTATATTTTTTGTAAGCTCCAAGTCAAACCCACCTAGAAATACATGTTTTTTTCTTGAGGCTGCATCAGGTGGATGCAAGAACTACAAGTATCAGCAGTAACCTGTTACTCTGTTTTGAATGGGCAAAGTACAAGGGTAATGGAACACATAAAGAAGGAAGATATGTGATATAAGAGACTTTGATTGAGGAAACATTTTTGGCACTAAATAAGGCAGTTGCAGCATCTCTGAAGCTATGACCTGGGATTTTCACGCATTACATTGTAAAGTTTTAACATAAGCATAGCTCCCAACGGTCCCTGATTTTGAGGGAATGTCCCTGATTTGGAACAGAGTTCCTCTCACCCTCTTTTCTCCTCATTTTTCCCTCATTTTGGTCTGATCTATATAGTTGTATATAAAATGCACTATTTTTAAAAAATTGTTTCACAGTTCTAAACCTTTCATCCAATTTCTAAATTGCTGAATTTGCTGAATTTGTAAGTTTCAAATGCCAATATAAAGGAATAGCAGTTTGGGTTTAACTAATCTTTTTGTTTAATTCGGGTTTTTGGGAATCTGAGTGAAGAACATAGCGCATTAGGCCTCCATCTCTATTGGATTCAAGAAAAGAAAAGAGGTTGGGACTTTAGATGAGGTGCGTGCGAGACAGTTGGTAAATAATGTGGATAAGACACAAAAGTGAATCATATGTATATATAGTAGAGTCATATATCAATACATATAAAAGATATTAACATTGAGAACAGATTTTATTGGACAGTCTCATCTACAGAATATAGAAAAATACATAGTTACAGTGATTTGCACATGTGATAAAAACATTGCCTCGATGATTCAATAGGATCATAACACACTATGACGTGTGGATGTTGGATTAAGAGCTGACAATGTAGGTAGATTTGATACAATCATGTATAAAATATCAAACATACAGTTAGGTCCATATATTTGGACATAGGCCTAATTTCCATACTTTTTGCTCTGTATGCCACCAAAAGAAAAATCTAATCAAAACAATCTAAATGGATTTGAAGTGCAGACTTTCAGCATTATTTCAAGGGGTTGAACATAAATATCAAGTATAACTTTTAGGAACCGCAACCATTTTTATACACAGTCCCTCCATTTTCAGAGACTCAAATGTAAAATCAATATAATCATAAATAATTAGTTAATTTTTAATATTTTGATGAGAATCATGTACTGGCAATTACTGCCTGAAGTCTGGAACCTATGGGTTTCCTCCTTTCTAATGCACTGGAAGGCTCTAACTATAGCTGTTTTCAGTTGTTCTTTGTTCGTGGGTCTTTCTGCCTTTAGTTTTGCCTTCAGCAAGTGAAATGCATGCTCAATTGGGTTGAGATTAGATCACTGACTCGGCCATTGCAGAATATTCCACTTCTTGTCCTTCAAAAGATCCTGCTTTTGCAGTGTGTTTTGGATCATTGTCCATCTGTACTGTGAAGCGCCGTCTAATCAACTCTGCTACATTTGGCTGAATCTGGGCTAACAGTATATCTCTAAACACTGCAGAATTCATCCAGCTGCTTCTGTCTTCTGTCACATCATCAATAAACACAAATGAATCAGTGCCACTGGAAGCCATGCATGCCCATGCCATCACACCATGCCTCCACCAAGTTTTATAGATGACGTTGTATGCTTTGGATGAAGAGCTGTTCCAAGGCTTCTCCACATTCCCCCCCATCATTCTGGTACAGATTAATCTTAGTTTAATCCATCAAAAATAATTGATTTTCCAGAACTGGTCTGGCTTTTTTAGATTTTTTTGGGCAAAGTCTAATCTGGCTTTTCTATTCTTCATACTTATGAATGGTTCGCACATGGTGAACCCCCTGTATTTGCTCTTGTGAAGTCTTCTCTTGACTGGAGACTTTGACAATGATATGCCCACCTCCTGGAGAGTGTCCTTCACTTGACTCGATGTTGTGAATGGGGGGTTTCTTTACTATAAAGAGGAACCTGCGATCATCTACCACTGTTTTCTTCTGTGGATATCAAGGCCTTTTTATATTTCTGAGGTAACCAGTGCGTTCTTCTTTCCTCAGAATGTGCCAAACTGTTGATTTGGCCACTCCTAATGTTGCTGCCATCTCTTCGATGGATTTGTTTAATTTTTGAAGCCTTACACTTGCATGGACATCTCCCTTGAACACACGATGTAGGTTTACAGCAACAGATTCCAAATGCAAATATCATACTTTTAACCTGCTTAATTAATAAATAAATAACAATGGCTATTCTTAAGAGCTGTAATTCCTAAACCCTTCCTCCGATTTAGATGTACATACCCTCAAATTATACCTGAGAGTGTGCACTTTCAGCCCATATCCATTATATAACTATAGCTTGACTTTGTTTTGGTAAATACCTGAAAAAATTTATATTGTGCCTGTGTCCAAATATATATGGACTGAACTGTATATATGCATGGTTGTAATGCTTGCATCTTAGCAGGCTTAAGCTTAATGCGTTTCGTGGAGTACATTCCACTTCCTCAGGAGCAAGTGCAACGTATGTAACTATAAAAACAATATATAACATTGTAATCGAATGGTTTAAGCAACAACAGAGGAAAGGGAGGGGGGAAGAGGAGAACAGCCCACGCAAATGAAAGAGTACCTTTTCCTAATAAACTCACACATCAGCTCAAAGGTAAACACGTAGACAGAGGACCATTTGCGGACGTCTGTATCCGGAATTGTGGGAGTGCTGCCCGTACACATCAAGGCATATATGGGAGGACCTCACAAGAAATGCAGAGCTCCATTGTGTAGCCAGTGGTGACATAATCAACAATCCCAAAAGAGGTCTATGAAAAATGTTTTATGTATACAGCATCAATATAAAAGTATGGCTAGTTAACATAGATCATGTGACTGTTGGTTAGATCCCAGAAGAAAAAGCACCATGGGAAGAATGTACCTAGTGTAACTTACCAGGAGTATGAACGATACTCATAGATCAGACCAATCATGACAGTAAAGTCCAAATATATGTGAGTGAACATATAACCAGAGTAAAAAAGGGGAAAAGAAATAAAGGGTTACAAATGTCAAACCCAAAGAAAAAGAAAACAACAGAAACCAGTTTGAATACCTAATTAGACCTGGTGTAACCATATTCCAGGGTATGGTGCAAAATGTCCCAACGAAGTACGGAAGAAAGCAAGCCAAGATTTGAAGTCTTTGAGAGAGTGGTATTTATGCCAATAGTGTGGAAACAGGTACCTCCCAGTGTTGCGCTAGCATTCTCAACAAGAGGGGAGCTGCACCATGACCTGGGCAGTGCTAGTCATCAACATTACTATCTTTTATATGTATTGATATCTGACTATATATATACATATGATTCACTTATGTGTCTCATCCACATTTTTTCTCAACTGTCTCGCACGCACCTCATCTAAAGTCCCAGCCTCTTTTCTCCTAATTCTCCTTTAAGTGGGCATGGCAGGGGATGTGTCCTATGCCTATATACTCTTGCTAATAGGTGTCCCTCGTCCCATCTCAAAAAGTTAGGAGGTATGCGTAGGTGCAAAAAATAATATGTAATGGAATTGTTTGTGAGAGGTATCATAGTGGAACAACCAGATTTGTTAAAGTTGATAGGAAGTCAATCACTTGTCAGGAAATCAGCAGTACGATGGCCAAATATGCGTAGCTACACTCAGGAAACTGGGACCAGATCATGTATATTTAAAGTAAGATTTATTTACAGTAAACCAAAATCCATCCAAACACCAGCACACAGCAAACATAAAGATATAAGTGAACCAAAAACCCGGTGACAGAATACCTAACCAAACGACCAAACAAACAGAAAGCATGACTAGCAATAAACTATATACAATATATAAAAAAATGAAAACAGAGAAAAGCAGGGAGGACCTAAATACCCTCCCAGCAGACAGCTTCAGGTGGAAGCTTATTACTGGGATCTGCTGGTTGCTGGGAGACACCCGCTGGTGGACACCAAAACTACAACCTTCCACTCTGGGAAGCACAGTGCCACCAGCAGGTGAATCGGGTCCATACACTTCTGCTTAAAGCGAACCTTCAATCATTTTTTCAACTTTCCATCTATGAAATCTTCTGTCATTGTTGTTTTAACTTTGGATAGTAAAATATGTATTTTTCTGCCATTAAATACCGTATACAATACTTTATACCTTATGTTTCTTGTCTGGTAAAAAGCCTATGCACAGCTCTCTCTCTGACTTTCGTGAGAGTTTGCCAGGAAGGGAGGGGGGGTGAGTCATAAGAGGGCCAATGAGAGCTGCAGGACTGCAGAGCTGGAGGTGTGCCTCTTTGTGTCTGTGTAAATCCAAGAAATAAAGAGGCAGCAGCTTCTGCTGCCCACAGTTAAAATGGTTGCAGCCAGACTCAGTGGAGGGAGATTTCTGCAGCATATTTGGCAAGTACAGAATGACAGTATATATAAAATATACTATGCAAAGTGGTTGGAGGGAAGCTTCAGAATGGCAAAGATTTTTTTTTATTAAAAATGATGTGAGCAGAATGTAGTTCCTCTTTAAACAGACTGTACAATATTCGTTTGCAGAAAGTCCTTGAAGTGGATGGGCTATTGAACCTCAAGACCATGCTTATGAGCTGAGAAAAAGAAATTAGCCCAAAATAGGTATAGGAAGTCCAAAACGGACTGAAGACTGCAAAAAAAGTGTCTGGTCTGGTGAGTCTCAATTACAGGAGGAAGGATCACGGATCCATGGATCCATCTTGTCTTAGATCAAAAGTTCAAGCTTGTCATGGTAGTATATTGACAGATCAGCAGTGACCAAAATCCCTAACCACTTGCCGACCCGCTCCTGTACATATATGTCGGCATTTTGAAGATGGATATCTCGGAAACGGCAGCAGCTGCTGTAACAACCGAGGTATCCATCTCTTCAGGAGCCGGTCATGTTTATGATAATGGTGGCCTCTGCGGCATATACCATGCGAATCAATATAATTATTTTCTAAATCAACGCAATGACAATTCAACCTGTTACTAGATAGGAGTAGCTAATACAGTGACCAATGGGGTTGCATTTAACAAACTGGTCACATACCAAGACACTATAAATTTCAACAAGCCAATCAATCTGATTTTCATTTCTAAAGTGACTAAATCCATAAAAAAACATCTTAATTAATAAAGCAAAGTAAAATGCAATGGCTTTCGCTAGCCAGACATAAAGATAAATGAGTCAATCCTTATAAATGAACCATTGAAAATGCTCATTTGACAAGACAAACAAAATCAATGTGGCTGAATTCGATTGGATTTTCTGCCAGAACTGATCCTACCTTTTCCATGAAAACAATTCTTTATTGATCGATTGTCTTCTGTTGCCACCAATGATCTCTGTAGCACCTACCACATTGAAAGATCCGATAGTTATGTCTATGGCCAACTTAAGCAATGAGCTACATAACCCATTAAATCTGAACTGTTGAAATAAGAGATTATTTCTAATTGTTATAGGTTACTGTACTTTAACCCTGTAAATAATAGTATAAAGTATATTACATTTAGGAAAGCTGATGTATGATATATGATATATGGTAGCAGAAAGCAGCAAAAACAAAATGTTCAGAATTTTTTCCATTAGGCATTTATTTATTCACAGCAAAATGCACCTCACTGCAAGCTGCCATGCTAGTACAATTGTATACAGGTATATAAAATCTGTGATAAATATTAAAACAATACAAATAATGACCAGTAACAGTCTATGCTATGCCTTTATGTGACAGAGCCGTGGTTTGGTGATTGGTCACTCAAGTCCAGAGTGCTGCTGTTTTCCCATACCTGAAACTGCCCTTTTCTTTGGGTGCAGTCCACTTGGTAAAATACTTAACAGTCAACTTTTTTAGGATGAAGTTGTCATTGAGCCTCTCGTTGCCAGGTGCGGCCATACAGTATATGCGGCAGTACACAATTGGGTTTTATGCTGTGCTGCCACATATATACAGTATGTACCGCTGGCATATGTTTTGTGCTGGGAGTATGTTCAAAGATGTGCCTCCAGCACTGTGAGCACGCTGATGACTTTCGGGTAAAATCAGAAGCCAGTAGGACAGGCTCCCAAGCACATGATCATTGTTACAGCCAATCACAATGATTGTATGATCAGGAAGCCCAAGTAATGCCTTCAGCATGAAGAACCTCTTAAGAGCCTGTGGGAGCAGTTAGTAAGTTAGTAAGGAATTAAAGTACAAATATGCACAAAACAAAACAAACAAAAAAACAGACCACTCTTCCTAGCCCACGAATGAAATCAAAACACCCAGGGACTAATTTAACTCTCTGCCATAGTGGGGGCCTCCTTTGGTGCAGTATGCCTGCCTTCAAGTCTTTAGGTAGTTATTAAGCAGGTGTAGTCAATACCATTGAAGGTTTACGCCTGAGGATATAAACAATGGAGGAGGTCACATCAGTCATTGAGAGGTAAGTAAACGCCTGGATGGGAGGTTCTAGGTCCAGGGATGGAGTTTTTTTTCCGCATTAAATAAGGGGGGACTGTATGCAAACAACACCAATTATAACTGACTAAAAATAAAATATTGCTACTCTATATAATTTCAGGACCACTGCAGCAGCAAAAAGTATATACAGTTGTGCTCATAAGTTTATATACCCTAAGGCCCCTTTCACACTGGGGCGGTTTTCAGGTGCTACAGCGCTAAAAATAGCACCTGTGTAGCGCCTGAAAAAACGGCCCCTTTCACTCCAGTATGAAAGCCCGAGGGGCTTTCACACTGGAGCGGTGCGCTAGCAGGACAGTGAAAAAAGTCCTGCTAGCCGCATCTTTGGAGTGGTGAAGGAGCGGTGTATTCACCGCTCCTAAACCGCTCCTACACATTGAAATCAATGGCACAGCGCGGCTATACCGCCGGCAAAGCGCCGCTGCAGTGGCGCTTTTAACCCTTTTTCGGCCGCTAGCGGGGGTTAAAACCACCCCACTAGTGGTCGTAGACCGCCACGAAAATTACGGTAAAGCGCCAGTGTGAAAGGGGCCTAACAGAATTTATGATTTCTTGGCCATTGTTCAGAGAATATGATTGATAACACAAAAACATTTTTCAACTGTGGTTAGTGTTTGCCTGAAGCCATTTATTATCAATCAAATGTATTTACTCTTTTTAAATCATAATGACAATAGAAACTACCCAAATGACCCTGATCAAAAGTTTACATACCCTGGTGATTTTGGTCTGATAATAAGCACGCAAGTTGACACAAAGGGGATTGAATAGCTATTAAAGGTAACCATCTTCACCTGTGACCTGTTTGCGTGTAAATATGTGTGTGTATAAAAGGTCAATGAGTTTCTGGACTCCTGACAGACCCTTGCATCTTTCATCCAGTGCTGTTCTGACGTTTCTGGATTCTGAGTCATGGGGAAAGCGAAAGAATTGTTAAAGGATCTGCGGGAAAAGGTAGTTGAACTGTATAAAACAGGAAAGGGATATAAAAAGATATCCAGGGAATTGAGAATGCCAATCAGTAATGCTCAAACTCTAATCAAGAAGTGGAAAATGAGGGGTTCTGTTGAAACCAAACCACGGTCAGGATGACCAATTAAAATTTCAGACACAACTGCCAGGAAAATTGTTTGGGATGCAAAGAAAAACCCACAAATAACTTCAGGTGAAATACAGGACTCTCTGAAAACATTTGGTTTGGCTGTTTCAAGATGCACAATAAGGAGGCACTTGGAGAAAGATAGGCTGCATGGTCGAGTCGCCAGAAAAAATTACTACACAAATGCCACAAAGTATGCCGCTTACAATACGCCAAACAGTGAAGAGACAAGCCTCAAACCTTCTGACACAAAGTCATTTGGAGCGATGAGACCAAAATTGAGCTTTTTGGCCACAACCATAAATGCTACATTTGGAGAGGCATCAACAAGGCCTATGATGAAAGGTACGGAGGTGGATCGCTGATGTTTTGCAGATGTGTGAGCTACAAAGGCACAGGTAATTTGGTCAAAATTGTTGGCAAGATGAATGCAGTATGTTATCAGAAAATACTGGAGGAACATTTGCATTCATCAGCCAGGAAGCTGTGCATATACTTGGACATTCCAACATGACAATGATACAAAACACAAGGCCAAGTTGACCTGTCATTGGCTACAACAGAATAAAGTGAAGGTTCTGGAGTGGCCATCTCAGTCTCCTGACCTCAATATCATTGAACCACTCCTTGAAAGGGGAGATCTCAAATTTGCAGATCATGCAAGACAGCCCAAGAATTTACGGAAATTGGAGGCTTTTTTCCAAGAGGAATGGGCAGCTATACCATCTGAGAAAATAAAGAGCCTCATGCACAAATACCACAAAAAACTTCAAGCTGTCATTGATGTTAAAGGGGGCAATGCACGGGGAACTGGGGTATTTAAACTTTTGATCAGGGACATATGGGTAGTTTCTGTTGTCATTATGACTTAAAAAGAGTAAACACAGTTGATTGATAATACATGGCTTCAGCCAAACACTAACCATGAGTGAACGAAAAGTTTTTGTGTTATCATTAATATTCTCTGAAAAATGGCCAAGAAATCATAAATTCCGCCAGGGTATGTAAACTTATGAGCACTGTACTAAGGCCTGTACTAGGGCCTGGTTCACACTAGTTCAATTTCAGATCTGACTTATGTCGCACAGAATTACATGACAATGGAAATCACAATATTTTCCATGATGCCTGTCCACATTACTGTAGTACGATTTTGGAGTCTGGTGCTACTTTGGTGCAATTACAGCATGATTCTGGTCCCATGGAATATGCAAACCACATCCAAGTTGCATCAGATTTTTGCACTATTGTGCAATATTGTGCAAAATCCACTGTTTAGTATAATCACTACGTATTTTTTTTTAAATATGGCAGAGCAAAGTGTAATGCCTGTGTTCAAAGCGCAGTAACCCATGACATTAACAATGGACAAAGCAGTATAAAGTGCAACAACACTGTGCAAAAGGGGAGTAACTCATGGCATTACCCAAAGACAAAGCAGTATAAACTGCGACACAACTGTGCAAAGTGCAGGTAACCCCTGGAGGTAACCCCTGGTGCTAGCCAGGGAAAAAAATGGTAAAGAGATACAACACCATGAAAACTTCAGTAACCCATGGCATTAGCCAAAGGCAAAATGGCATAAAGTGCACCAAGACTGCTCAAAGTGCAGTAACCCATGGCATTGGCAAAAGACAATGCTGTAAAAAGTGCTACATCATGCAAAGTGCTGCAACACAAAAACAAAGCAGTATAAAGTGTGACAAGACTGTGCAAAATACAGTAACCCATGGCATTAGCCAAATACAAAGTGGTATAAAGTGCAACAACCATGTTCAAAGTGCAGTAACCCGTGGCATTAGCAACGGTCAATTTGGTATAAAGTGCTACATCTTGCAAAGTTCTGCAACACAAAGACAAAGCAGTATAAAGTGTGACAAGACCAGGGGTCAAGTCTTGGGGAAAAAAGTGTGGGAACTCCCACCCAAGATCCACTCGCCTACCAAAAAAAAAAAAAAATTATACGCTCATATGCACGAACGATATGATCCTCAATAAACATAAATACAGTAATTCTCTGAATAATCAGCATTCATTCAATTGTGCTTCCATGCAAATGTGAACATCATGTTCTGATCTTTATTGGGGAATGTTATTTTGTATATAGAGTGTTTATGTGGTGAGTTTACACTTTTCATTGAACAGAGTTTGGATAACACAGGGTTAAACGGAAAGGTCATAAATGAACTGCACATTATCTGGACATATGCTTAGGGAGTTAGTGATGTGTTCCTGCTTAGGAGATGTATGTTAGCTTGGGGGGCTGCAAACTCTGCAGGGCTCTAACACACACTCGCTGCTATTCCAACCCTTCACATATTTCCACATAAACTTCCCTCCTGGCATTAAACTATGCCAGGTATTGTGCTCAGCTTACCACCCCAAACTGATGTTTCTCCCTCAGCTCACCTCTCTCCCTGCATGTCCTGTGAGCAGAATAGCTCCTCCTCTGGGTTCTCTGATCATATGGCACTGAAGATAGAGGAGAGGAGGGGGGGGGGGGGGATTCAGCGGGACACACAGAGAAAGTATGCAGGAGACTGGGGGGGGGGAGATGAGGAGACAGAAAATCAGGAGGGGCCGACGGGGAGGATCGTATCACGAGAGGTCTGACTAAATACAATCTCTTAGCAGCAGGGACCTGATCTACTCATCAGCTAGCGGTGATTGACAGGTAGATCGAAGCGGAAGCTGTCATGGGGCCCCCTACTGGCAATGCCTGAATGGTCAGGTGTGCGGAACTTACTATTGTGAGCTTTGTCGGCAGCTGCTGGTGTAGCACCTGTCACACAGCTCGCATATTTCAAAGTCTTGCAGGACATGGCTCCTAACGGGAACTGAGTTCCTGTTGTGGAAAAAGTACAGGAACTCCGTTCCCATGCGTTCCCACAGGACTTGAACCCTGGACAAGACTATGCAAAGGGCAGTAACCCATGGCGTAAGCCAAGAACAAAATGGTATAATGTTCTACAACACCATGAAAATCGTAGTAACCTATGGCAGTAGCCAAAGACAAAGTGGTATAAAGTGCAACAAAACTGTGCAGTAACCTGTGGCATTAGCAAAAGTCAATGTGGTATAAAGTGCTACATCATGCAAAGTGCTGCAAGACAAAGCAATACAAAGTGTGACAAGACTGTGCAAACGTCATCAACCTACTGTATGGTGTTAGCAAAGGACAAAATTGTATAAAGTTTTACAACACCATGAAATTTACTGTAACCGATTGCATTAGCCAAACACAACGTGGTATAAAGTGCAACAACACTGTGCAAAGTGCAGTAACCAATGGCATTAGCAAAGGTCATTGTGGTACAAAGTGCTACATCATGCAACGTCCTGCAACACAAAGACAAAGCAGTATACAATGCAACAAGACTGTGCAATGTTCAGCAACCCTTGGCGTTAGCCAAGGACAAAATGGTATAAAGTGCTACAACACCATGAAAATTGCTGTATGACGTGACATTAGCCAAAGAAAGAGTGGTATAAAGTGCAACGTGACTGTGCAAATTGAAATAATCCATGACATTAGCCAAAGACAAAATGGCAAAAAGCGCAACAACACTGTGCAAAGTGCAGTAAGCCATGATGTTAGCCAAAGACAAAGTGGTGTAAAGTGCACCGGCTGTGCAAAGTGCAGTAAGCCGGACAAGGTAGCAAAAAAGTGCAGCAGAAAAAACATGCAAACTGCAGCAATCAATGTCATTTGCCATAGACAAAGTACAACAACACAGTGCAAAGTGTATAAATTGATCTACTAAACTATCTGATGTGAAGATGAAGAAACTAAAATATGGGTGAAGAGTTGCTCGAGTCTATAGGGTGTTGCACATTTCCCATAGCTTATTATGTGCAGCATTTCCTATATGTAGCTAAGTAGCTGTTTAATGAAGTTGTTTTGCAAGCAGTATCCAAATATAAAACTTTTCTTATAAAAACAGCTACACACTTATAAAAAAAAAAGTGTCAACATCTCCAAAGGAATCAATTGATTAATCACTCTATTATATAAATACAAACAGGATGAAATAGTAGCAGTTTAGTGCAGTGCTGATGTTCCAGCCTGCACTATTGTAGAGGGGGAATCCTGCCTGCTCACACTGACATCGATCCAGACAGTCCTGTCATTGAATTCCCCTGCACTCTCCAGCAGCAGATGCAATGTCCCCATTCATTTCTTCCTCTTATAAACAACCTATCTGCTGCATGATCACTTCCAGGGGTGTATGATCTCCCACTAAAACATGCTGCAGCATCCACATACAGCAATCCTCATCACAGCTGATCTGGTGCAATCCAATAAAAAATAAAAAATCCTGATTTCATTGAACATAAAGGTCCATTGATGGGGGATCATAGACAGCATAGGGTGCAGGGGGTGCAGGGGTACCTTACCTTGACAAGGTGAAAGCTCAGGAGAAGGGACAAAACTTGTGCTAATGATGGCAGGACTTCTCCATCCGATCCATGCAAGCGATGTCAGCCTGGGACTTGTTGGATGAGATGACACCAAGGGGGGGTGATAGATAGCGCTGGCAGGGAGGGAGCGGAGTACATGCGATCAGTCCATAGAAGGAAGAAGACTCCTGGGATCTGCAGTCACTGATCTGCTGGGATAGACGAGGCCAACTTTTCCCTGCAGCCTGCTTGGCTGTCAGGACATTTGCTGGTGCTGAGCAGAGAAGAGGGGGAGGGGGATGCTGGAGGAGTCGGAGGTAGGAGAAGAGAAGAGAGGAGAGGAGAGGAGAGGAGAGGAGGGCAGCCAGCAGTAATTTACAGCCCCTGCACAGGAGAGGTAGACTCACTCCGAGGGAGGATCCTTCCCGGTCTTAGAGCGAGCTGATCAGTCATTTGCCGGCTCCGGGGATCGCTATGATCGCCTGTCATAGGATCGCTGTGATCGCCTGTCATAAGATCGCTGTTTTATGGCACCGCATTCCGTATACAGGCGGCTGTCATGGAGGAGAACGAATCCTCAGTCCGCGCACGTCCCACCTTCCCATCCATAGACGCCGCAGATCTGATCACCCCGGACTCCATCCAGCTTCCATGTAGCCTGGAAGGACGGGGGGTGATAAGGAGGGGTGAAAAGAAAGGGGTGATAAGGAAGGGTGATAAGGAGGGGGTGACAAGAAAGGGGTGATAAGGAGGGGTGATAAGAAAGGGGTGATAAGGAGGGGTGATAAGAAAGGGGTGATAAGGAGGGGTGATAAGAAAGGGGTGATAAGGAGGGGTGATAAGAAAGGGATGATAAGGAGGGGGTGATAAGAAAGGGGTGATAAGGAGGGGAGATAAGGAAGGGGTGATAAGGAGGGGTGATAAGGAGGGGGTGAAAAGGAAGGGTGATATGGAGGGGGTGATAAGGAAGGGTGATAAGGAGGGGGTGACAAGAAAGGGGTGATAATGAGGGGTGATAAGGAGGGTGATAAGAAAGGGGTGATAAGGAGGGGTGAAAAGAAAGGGGCGATAAGGAGGGGGTGACAAGAAAGGGGTGATAGGGAGGGGGTGATAAGGAGGTGTGATAAGAAAGGGGTGATAAGGAGGGGTGATAAGAAAGGGATGATAAGGAGGGGGTAATAAGAAGGTGTTATAAGAAAGGGGTGATAAGGAGGGGGTGATAAGGGAGGGGTGATAAGGAGGGGATGATAAGAAAGAGGTTATAAGGAGGGGTGATAAGAAAGGGGTGATAAGGAGGGGATGATAAGAAAGAGGTTATGAGGAGGTGGTGATAAGGAAGGGGTGATAAGGAGGGGATGATAAGAAAGAGGTTATAAGGAGGGGTGATAAGAAAGGGGTGATAAGGAAGGGTGATAAGAAAGGGGTGATAAGGAAGGGGTGATAAGGAAGGGTGATAAGGAAGGGTGATAAGAAAGGGGTGATAAGGAGGGGTGATAAGTAGGGGTGATAAGAAAGGGATGATAAGGAGTGGTGATAAGAAAGGAGTGATAAGGAGGGGTGATAAGAAAGGGATGATAAGGAGGGGGTAATGAGGGGTGACAAGAAAGGGGTGATAAGGAAGGGGTGATAAGGAGGGGGTAATAAGGAAGGGGTGATAAGAAAGAGGTGATAAGGAAGGGTGATAAGGTGGGGTGATAAGAAAGGGGTGATAAGGAAGGGCGATAAGAAAAGGGTGATAAGGAGGGGGTGACAAGAAAGGGGTGATAAGGAGGGGATGATACGGAGGGGTGATAAGAAAGGATGATAAGGAGGGGGTAATAAGGAGGGGTGATAAGAAAGGGGTGATAAGGAGGGGGTGATAAGGAAGGGGTGATAAGGAGGGGGTGATAAGGAAGGGGTTATAAGGAGGAGGTGATAAGGAGGGGTGATAAGGAGGGGTGATAAGGAAAGGGTGATAAGGAGGGGTGATAAGAAAGGGGTGATAAGGAGGGGGTGACAAAAAAAAGGGGCGATAAGAAGGGGGTGATAAGGAGGGTTGATAAGAAAGGGGTGATAAGGAGGGGGTGATAAGGAAGGGGTGATAAGGAGGGGGGTGATAAGGAAGGGGTGATAAGGAGGGGTGATAAGGAAAGGGTGATAAGGAGGGGTGATAAGGAAAGGGTGATGAGGGGGGGGGTGATGAGGAAGGGTGATAAGGAGGGGTGATAAAGAAGGGTGATAAGGAAGGGGCGATAAGGAGGGGTGATAAGGAGGGGCATGGGTTGTGAGGCACAAACTGGGGGGAGGGGCGGGCATTTATCAAGAAAATAACCCACACAGTAAGCGCTTGTTTACGCTTGCAGTCAGCGGTGTTGAGAACAGGCGGTTGAGCCACATTTTTGCTGCTAGGAATGTAGCCAGCATGCATACAAAAATAACACCCCATGTCACGTTCACCCATCTATTCAAGTGAATAAGGCAATTGCATGTAATGCACATGTTAGCGGCATGCCGGTGCAGCATTTACATGGTTAAAACTGGTGGTGAGGAGGCAATATAAGTCTTTAAAGTGTCCTTCAGCTCCTGTCTGAAAATGTGTTTCTAGCCACTTACTGACCGCGCTATAGTCAAATGACGGCTACAGCGCGGTTGTCCAGTTCTAGGAGGGTGTCTATTAACGTCCCAGACCAAGCCGCATGGACACAGCGGATCACAGCTGATCACAGATGGGGGTAAAGGGCCAATCACTGGCCCTTTACCACGTGATCAGCTGTGTCCAATCACAGCTGATCACAATGTAAACACACTTGCTAGTAGCGGGGGTGCGTCCATAAGGGTGCACGGGTGCCGCCCCCTCTCTCCAGCCACCCCTATATGACCAATGGATAGATTCATGCATAGCATGAATCTATCCATGGCCGCCACTGCCACCCCCTATTCAGGCGCCTGATGGAGGGTGTTTTTGAAGCACCTGATTAGAACCATAGGCTCTAATAGGCTTCAAAACAGGTGAACTGCGAGCGCCATGCTTGATGCTCGCAGTCCACCCAGGTGTGTTAGAGAAGCGAATGAATATTCACTTTCCTAACACTGAACTGCATCTCCGCCAGGTGCTCAGGTCTGCTACCCGTCACATGATTGGCTGAAAGGACAGGTGCTGTGATTGGACACCTATCAGGAGGAGAGGACTGGAGGAAATGCATGGAGGACACCGCTCGCAAAGACAAGGTAAGTGTCGGGCAGATGGCGAGTGGGCAGGTGGGTCACAGTGGCGGCATTCGATGGCACAGTGGCAGAATTTGATGGCACAGTGGCAGCATTCGATTGGCACAGGGGCAGCATTTGATGGGCATAGTGGCTGCATTTGATAGGCACAGTGGCAGCTTTCGATGGCACAGTGGTGGCATTCGATGGACACAGTGGCAACATTTGATGGCACAGTGTCAGCATTCGATGGGCACAGCAGCTGCGTTTGATGACACAGTGGCAGCATTTGATGGCACAGTGGCAGCATTTGATGGCACAGTGGCAGCATTTGATGGCACAGTGGCAGCATTTGATGGGCACAGTGGATGTTGATGGGCACAGTGGCTGCAATTTATGGGCACAGTGGCTGAACAATTGATGAGCACAGTGGCTGCGTTTGGTGGCACAGTGGCTGCAATTGATGGCACAGTGGCTGCAGTTGATGGGCACAGTGGCTGCAGTTGATGGGCACAGTGAGGCTGCAATTGATGTTTTTTTTCTTAACAATTTTTAAGTTTATTTGCACCCCCAAAATTTTTGAGCACCAGCCACCACTGCTTGTCAGATATTGGCATTCCTCTCCACATGCTGTCACAGTGTGAAAAGAGACATCTATGCTGATAATCCTGATGATCAGTACAGCTGCGACATAAAAAAAAACCTCATAATAAAAACCCTTTTTGGACTCAACTGACTCCAATGACATAAAGGGGACAAGGAAAAGAGAAAAGGAAGTACACAGCCCACTGTGCAAGTACAAAAAGTCAAAATGTATTATATCGAAAACACATAAATGGAATAACCAAACCAATAAACAAAACTGAATTATTCACAACGTGTCAATTATACTGCGATAAAAACTCAATGTCCACCATTCTTGCCCCTATCCAGTGACAGTAATATATATATATTGAGGAATGTGAAAGTACAATATCTTCAATCCTGAGCAGCAATAATAAATTGAAACATAGAAATTTCATGCATGTGAATAGGATGTGGAGCTAAGTTGTCTCCCAACGGGAAATACATCCTAGGAAGATCAGGCTTGGATGTTGGGAAAGAGGCACGTTGGCATATTGTTTGTGGTGAACGTTGTTAATACCTTGATGTATCCAAAAGGGGGCAATTGCTGAGGTATGAACAGGGGAAGGGGATGACACCCTGGGTCAACAGTGGTCTAGAGGGAGATATATGGAATTGAAAGGTACAGTCACATTATGTATGCGGCATGAAACGCCAGCGATTTGAATGAAAGGCAATGTCCTGTATCCTCCCACTCACTGTTGCAAACCATAATTTGATATCCAGAGTCTGCATGCAAGTTGACAGTCCTGGTCAATGGGAGACCATACATGAATCAATAAATATTCAATGGACTTCTGCGCTTAAATGGGATTTGTGAGGAAAGCTCTTATTTAGTGGATGCCGCAAGCACTTTCATGAGACACCAGCTCATGTATATAGACTAAAAGAAAAAATGGTGGTGCTGCGCTTCCAAAAAAAGGGGACCTTACATGAAAATGTTATAGAGCTAATTATTCAGATGGAGATATGTCAGATGGTATATATTCAAACTAGTATGGTAAAGTAGTAAGGGAGAACTCTTATCCTAATGTAGAAATTCTTCTATCAATAGTGCCTGCAACAGTGTGTACACAATAATCACTGTCACAATCCCAAGTGCAACTTATATCTCTATGATATAAAAATAGTGCAAAACCACATACAGTGGTCTAACTATAAATCAGACTTCTATGACAGAAAGTGCTGAGTGCATCATAGCAAAACCAAAGTGACTGAAATATAAACAGTTAACTGGCTACGTAAGCGCAAACTAGTGACAATAATAAAGTGCAAAAAATGCAAAACTACAGTGCAAAAAATGCAAGCAAGCAAAAATAAAGTGCAAAAAATGCAACACAAAATATTAATAAAAAACATATAATAATCGAACTATAGAACAAAACTCCATAAACAGAAAGTGCCGAGTGCAAAAAATTGGACTATATCCAGCTGTTAATGACGTGAACACAGTCCCGTGATGATGTCACATAAACATCTAAAGTGATTCTGTGCTGGGAAATATCTCAGAGGTTCTTCCTCCACATAAGTGATTCCACGCATAAGTGTGCACACTGGGTAATTACCTTTCCGCTATATAAAATATAGCATATATGCAGCCTCCTCTTGGATATACCAGGAGTCCCAGGAAAGGGGGTGGAAGGGGGGGCCTCAGGGGGACACTCTCAGATCTCCGTCACAGTATACTCCAGCAAGATGTTCCAATATAGCTCAGAGAATAAGGCCGCGTACACACGCGCAGACTGTTCGCCCAACTTTGTCCGCTGAACAGTGTTTGGGCGGACAGTCCGCTCGTGTGTGGGCTTTCAGCGGACAGTTTCAGCGGACAGTTTGACGAACAAGGTTTTTCGGAAATTCCGTAAAACTGTCCGCTGAAACCTTGTTTCAGCGAACAGTCCGCCCGTGTGTAGGCTTGTTCGTCAAACTAAGTTCCGCGCATGCTCAGAAAGGATTTACACGCCGAAAGTTATAATGCAGTGTATAGGACGTCGTATTTTTCGTCCCGTCGTACGTGCCGTTCACGTCATCGCGCACGGTTTCAGCAAACTGTTCGTTCGTCGTGTGTGGCCATGTCCGTCCATGCTAATTTTGAGCGGACTGTTTGCCGAAACTGTTGGACGGACAAAGTTGGGCGAACAGTCCGCGCGTGTGTACGCGGCCTAAGTATAAGAGCAACCATAGTGTAGTATGTTTTTAAAAATCACTACTTTATTAAAAGGTTAAAATTACTCACAAACGAAATGGGGTAAATAGGCAGCATTAGCAGCAAAACAGTTCAGATCGACCACTCTGGTGCGAGCGTCACTTCCGGTCTCCGTATCCTACACGTTACATCACTTCCAGTGACTTCAACTGAAGTCACTGGAAGTGGTGTAACGCGTTGGATACGGAGACCGGAAGTGACACTGGCACCACTCTACTAATGCTGCCTATTTACCCCATTTCGTTCGTGAGTAATTTTAACCTTTTAATAAAGTAGTGATTTTTAAAAACATACTACACTATGGTTGCTCTTATACTTATTCTCTGAGCTATATTGGAACATCTTGCTGGAGTACACTGTGACGGAGATCTGATGCCGCGTACACACGAGCGGACTGTATGGCCTACTTAGTCCGCCGAAAAAACACATTTCAGCGGACAGTCCGCTCGTGTGTGGGCTTCAGCGGACTTTTTCAGCGTGCAGTCCGGCGTACTAATAATTTCGTTTTTTTCGAAATTCTGTCCGTCGTACTCGCATTCCGGCGGACAATCCGGCCGTGTGTATGCCAGTCCGCCGTACTTTTGAAATGAGCGGACTTTTCCCGCCCGGAGAAAAGTCCGCTCATTTCGAGCGGGTATCCAGGTAGGCGGGGCCCGCGAAGGAGACGTCGCTGGCCCCGCCGCCTGGTATGGACTTAAAGGGGAACCCCAATGCCGAAAAAAATCGGCGTGGGGGTCCCCCCAAGTCCACAACAGACCCTTGTCCGAGCACGCTACCCAGCCGGCCAGGAAAGGGGGGCGAGCGAGCGCCCCCCCTCCTGAGCCGTACCAGGCCGCGTGCCCTCAACATGGGGGGGTGCCTTGGGGAAGGGGGGGCCGCGTGCCTCCCCCACCCCAAAGCACCTTGTCCCCATGTTGATGAGGACAAGGGCCTCTTCCCAACAACCCTGGTCGTTGGTTGTCGGGGTCTGCGGGCGGGGGGCTTATCGGAATCCGGGAGCCCCCTTTAATAAGGGGGCCCCTGGATACCGGCCCCCCACCCTATGTGAATGAGTATGGGGTACAATGTACCCCTACCCATTCACCTGTAAAATAAAAGTACAAAAAAAAACACAACACACGAGATAAAATACTTTATTGCACAGCTACGGGGGTCTTCCGTCTTCGGGGGTCTTCTCGCCGGACTCCTCCGCTATCTTCTTGTAGCTCTTTTGCTAGCGGAGGAGTCCGGCTTTCTTCCTCGCCGTCGGCCTCTTCTCCCGACTTCGGGGGTCTTGTCCCCCCTCTTCGGTTCTTCTGCCGGGCCACCGCGCCTTCTTATAGCTCTTTTACAGGCGGTGGCCCAGTCTTCTGTCGCCGCCGCCGCCGCCGCCGCCGCCTTCCGTTCTTCTTCTTCTTCTCCTTCTTCTCCAGGAGATGTTGACTCGACGCTCTCTCCGGCCACAATGCCAGGGCCGCGCTGCGCGGCCACTTATATAGGGACAAGGGGCGGTGTCACATGGCTTTATGTCACATGGGTTGGTCACATGGGTTGATGTCACATGGGGACTATGACATCGTAAGGGGGCGGGGTCACCATGTGACACCAACCCATGTAACATAAAGCCATGTGACACCGCCCCTTGTCCCTATATAAGTGGCCGCGCAGCGCGGCCCTGGCATTGTGGCCGGAGAGATCGTCGAGTCAACATCTCCTGGAGAAGAAGGAGAAGAAGAAGAAGAAGAAGAAGAAGAAGAAGAACGGAAGGCGGCGGCGGCGACAGAAGACCGGGCCACCGCCTGTAAAAGAGCTATAAGAAGGCGTGGTGGCCCGGCAGAAGAACCGAAGAGGGGGACAAGACCCCCGAAGTCGGAAGAAGAGGCCGGCGGCGAGGAAGAAAGCCGGACTCCTCCGCTAGCAAAAGAGCTACAAGAAGATAGCGGAGGAGTCCGGCGAGAAGACCCCGAAGACGGAAGACCCCCGGAGCTGTGCAATAAAGTATTTTATCTCGTGTGTTGTGTTTTTTTTTGTACTTTTATTTTACAGGTGAATGGGTAGGGGTACATTGTACCCCATACTCATTCACATAGGGTGGGGGCCGGTATCGGGGGCCCCCTTATTAAAGGGGGCTCCCGGATTCCGATAAGCCCCCTGCCCGCAGACCCCGACAACTAACGGCCAGGGTTGTCGGGAAGAGGCCCTTGTCCTCATCAACATGGGGACAAGGTGCTTTGGGGTGGGGGGGCCGCGTGGCCCCCCTTCCCCAAGGCAACCCCCATGTTGAGGGCACGCGGCCTGGTACGGCTCAGGAGGGGGGGGCGCTCGCTCGCCCCCCTTTCCTGGCCGGCCGGGTAGCGTGCTCGGACAAGGGTCTGTTGTGGACTTGGGGGGGACCCCCACGCCGATTTTTTTCAGCGTTGGGGTTCCCCTTTAAGTCCATACCAGGCGGCGGGGCCATCAGGTGGTAACTGACAGTTTTCAGTTGGTGGAGACCATTTCTGGCAGCGATGGAAGGCTGTCCAAAGTGGTGGACTCTTGTCGGAAGATGGCTGGCCACTTCCATCGGAGTGTGAGGGACAGCCACCTCCTCAGGGTGGAACAGAGGAAGGCAGGCCTTCCAGAACACTGCCTAAAACAGGATGTGGGGACTAGGTGGAATTCAACCCTAGCAATGCTGGAACGCATCCTTGAGCAGCAGAAGGCTCTCCATGCCATGGCCTGTGATCATAACATTGGCATAGAGAGACCTTTAGGCAGGGAGGACTGGGCCATAATCGGGCAGATTGTGGCAGTCCTCAAGCCTTTCCTCTCTGTCACAGAACACCTAAGCCGTGAGGATGCCAGCATTGGTCATGTGCTCCCACTCTTCAACCACCTTCAGAGCAAATTGGAGCGGTTCAAGTCGGCTGAGGAACCTTTGCCTGGTGGTGGCCCTGAACCTGATGTGTTGGCTCTGCTAAACACATTTCTGATGGAGTTGGGCAGGCGCACGCAGGAGTTGACCGCCTCTTGCCCAGAACTGATGCTGGCTGCCATGTGTGACCCTCGCATCAAGGGCAAAATGGCTGTGCAGTGTAGTGCTCTGACAACATGGCTGGACAGACTAATCGACAGGGTGCGTCAGAGGGAAAGGCAGATGGTAAGTCTGGGAGAAGAGGAAGAGGAGGAAGAAGATATTGAAGACCCCCTCTCCCATGCATCATCTACATCTAGTGAAGTGAGCAGAGCTCCTGCCAGCGGAGCATCTTCTGTCTTGGCTGAGGCACTTGACACCTTAATGGGAACCTCCAGCATAGTGCACCCCAAGAAACCCATATCAGCAAAGGAGGTTGTCATGTCCTATTTGTCAGCCCCACCAGTGCACCCCACCACAGATCCAATGTTTTTTTGGCAGGGGAAGAGCGAGGAGTGGCCTACCCTCGCAGATATTGCCAAGGAGCTACTGTCCTGCCCTCCGACAAGTGTCCAGAGTGAGCGGGTGTTTTCTGTGACAGGAAACATCCTGTCACCCCAAAGATCCCAGTTGTCCCCCCAGCTAATGGAGCAGTTAGCATTTTTGAAAATCAATTTGCCAAAGCTGAGGTACCCCTCCCTCACTCTGAACATTCCTTGAACTGACTGTCTGCAGCAGAGATGGCCATTTGGTCTTAGTAGTTGGTCCCTGTCCCTCCTCCACACAATCCCTCCCCTCGCTTCTCATCTACCCCTATTTGCTTGTGACATCATCTGGGATGGACGAGAAGAGAGGAGGTGCCACCAGGGAGGAGCGGAGAGAGAACTTATTACACACGCTTCCTGCGCTACTCTGCATGCTGGCTGGTAAACGCTGTGCCCTGAATTTCCCCAATGTGCCCTGATGTTCCCCAATGTGTCCCAATGAGCTCCAATATGCCCTGATATGCCCCAATGTGCCCTGATGTGCCCCGATGTGCTCCAATATGCCCTGATGTGCCCCAATGTGCCCTGATGCTCCCCAATGTGTCCCAATGTGCTCCAATATGCCCTGATGTGCCCGATGTGCCCTGATGTGCCCCAATGTGCTCCAATATGCCCTGATGTGCCCCAATAAGCCCTGATGTTCCCCAATGTGTCCCAATGTGCTCCAATATGTCCTGATGTGCCCCAATGTGCTCCAATATGCCCTGATGTGCCCCCATGTGCCCTGATGTGCCCCAATGTGCTCCAATATGCCCTGATGTGCCCCAATGTGCCCTGATGTGCTCCAATGTGCCCTGATGTGCCCCAATGTGCCCTGATGTTCCCCAATGTGTCCCAATGTGCTCCAATATGCCCTGATGTGCCCCAATGTGCTCCAATATGCTCTGATGTGCCCCGATGTGCCCTGATGTGCCCCAATGTGCTCCAATATGCCCTGATGTGCCCCAATGTGCCCTGATGTGCTCCAATGTGCCCTGATGTGCTCCAATGTGCCCTGATGTGCCCCCACCATTCTTCTCATTTACACATATGACTGCTAGAACAGATAAAAAGACATTTAGGGAAATTGATCAAGCTTGAAGCGAACAGAATCTGGAGCAGTTGCCCACGGTAACCAATCAGCTTCTCTTCAGTTTGTTCCGTTAAGATTTGAAAATACAAGAGAGAAGCGGATTGTCTGCCATGCATCGCTGGTCCAGTTTTCGCTTGATCACCCCACACTGTTTGGGGTAACACCAAACAATTCCCAGTGACCTCGCACATCCCCGCTGACCCCGTACAGTGCAGGGGATAAAAAATGGAGCAGCTGTGCATGGCAGCCATGTGCTCATTATGAGGGGCTCCCACCATCCCTGTGCTGTGCTGACTTCCTCCTGGGGCTGTACCCCTGCTGTGCTCAGTATGTCAGCACAGGAATGGTGGAAACCCCTCATAATGAGCACAGCAGAGGTACAGCCCCAGGAGGAAGTCAGCATAGCACAAGGATGGTGGGAGCCCCTCATAATAAGCAAAATGACTGAGTCGTCGATTCGACGACAACTGATCCAAAATTCGTAAACAAAAGTTCGTATTGCGTACAAAATTCGGACGTATGGCAATTCATATTCCGGATCCTCCCGAACGTACGAATTTAGGGAAATTCGTACGAATTTAGGGAAATTCGTACGAATTTGCGATTCGTACGAAACTAATCTCACATGTCTAGTGTGCACTAATGCACTAGCAAAGCAATCTGTGCTGACTATGAGGTATATACAAATAAGGTATATATATTATTTATTATTCAGTTACATGCGTTTTGGTTCTCTTTGTGCAATCCACACAGTCTGGTCATACCAATTCATGACACTCCCATGGAGGCGGATCGTTTGTGACTTTTTTTTTTCTTTTTCACTCCATCGGGCGGTGTAAACTTACATCATGGGACTTTTTTTTATTTTTTTTTAATAAAGGACTTGTCCCAAGCTGTTTTTTTATTTTTTACCATTTTGACACTTTTTTTGAGAAATGGTAGGGGTACGATTGGGTACCTTATTATTAATTCACACGGGGGGGGGGGCGGGATCTGGGTGTTCCCTTGTTAAAGGGGGCTTTCAGATTCCGATAAGCCCCCCGCAGACCCCCACAACCACCCGACAAGGATTGTGGGGCGGAGGCCCTTGTCCCCATCCACCCACCCTATGTTGAGCACATGTGGCCTGGTACCGTTCAGGAGGGGGATGCGCTCTCTCGCCCCCCCTCTTTTCCTGTGGCCTGCCAGGTTGCATGCTCAGATAAGGGTCTGGTATGGATTTTGGGGGGACCCCTACGCCATTTTTTTAAAATTTGACACTGGGTTCCCCTTAATTCCCCCAAAGGGCCAGATATGGATTTTAGGGGGACCCCCACGCAATTTAAAAAAAAATTTGGTTTGAGGTTCCCCGTAATATTCATACCAGAACCAAAGGGCCTGATAATGGACTGGGGGAGATCCCATGCTCTTTTTTTCAATGCGTTGTACCTATATTGCCAAGATCCAACAATTCCTTACAGCTGCGATCAGTTTTAAATTACAATTCTTCCTTTAGAAATTTAATTTTGCTGTGGTACTGTTCTAAATGTGCCACTTTACAGGCATACTATAGACACCCCCCAGGTACGATATTTAAAGGAATATTTAATTTTTATTGTTTCACTTTAAGCATTAAAAAAATCACTACTTCGGCAAAAACGGTCATTTAAAAAAAAAATTGCATTGATGCATATTCCCTGGAGCAGGACCAGGGCCCCAAACCCTTTTTATGACAATAACTTGCATATAAGCCTTTAAAATTAGAACTTTTGTTTTTTCATGTTCGTGTCCCATAGACTTTAACAGTGTTCGTGTGTTCTGCCAAATGTTTGGCCTGTTCACATGTTCTGCTGCAAACCAAACAGGAGGGTGTTTCAGCTCATCGTTAGTCTCAATTAAGCACACGAAGGGTAATTTCTATCTGCTGATTCCTTCCTCTGCTATCAGCATGAGTCATTTCTGACAAGTTTTCCTGACACCAAGAGAAGAATGGTGATGGGGAGGGATCTCCAGCTGATTGACAGCCTCAGCTCTGTTCCTGTCTGCTGTGTTGAGGGGCGTGTGCCCCTTCCCTCCAACCAGCTCTCAGAGCTCTCCTCACTGAACTCTGCAGAGTGTAACTTCAGCTCTCCACACCCTTTTTTTGGAAAGCTCAATCAATCTTATAAATTCTGTACTTTTTGTGCCGATGTAGAGAAGAGAAGACTGCAGGTAAACATGTACAACTTATGTAGGAGGATTTGTTTCATCTCTGTGTATCACCTGGGGCCAGTCACTTCACTGAGTATATGTATAGGGTTTACAACCACTTTAAGGTAAGTAAAAAAGGCTGCAGATATCTGCATTCCAGGCCCACTGTATGTCCCTGAGCTCATAGGGATATACACATGAGTACCGCATGGAACAGCGTCCAGTGGCAACATATTTTATCCTGTCGTCGAGTTTGGCAGGCAGTGTAGTTGGATGCTGCACCTATGCCTCCCGGGTGCAGGAAAACGCTGGGATTTTACACATAGGGTTAAATCCCGGATGTGCAAGTAGCATAATGCCTCTTACACACGATCAAACTATCCAACGGACTTGGTCCGGCGGACCAGGGTCCGCCGGACAATCCGCCCGTGTCTGGGCTCCGACTGACTTTTTTTCCCCAAAAGTCCCGCGGACTTAGAAAGTAGTTTTGACCCAAAAACTGACCGTGTGTGTGCTAGTTCGCCGCACTTCTTTTGAAATGAATCGACTTTCCCGCACATGGAGGAAAGTCAGTTCATTTTGAACACAGCTCCAGGTAGCCGGGACTAGCGAAGGAAGTCAATGTCGCCGCCTTCGGCGGCGAGATTGACACGTCACTGGCCCCGTCACCTGGTATGGACTTAAAGGGGAAGCCCTACGCCCAAAAAACGGCGCGGGGGTCCCCCCCAGGTCCATATCAGACCCTTATCCGAGCACGCAGAGGTCACCCGGTGACCCCGCCCATTGTCCCTGTCATTACGGCCAGAGACAGCGATGAATCAACATCTCAAGGAAGAAGAAGAGAAGAACAGAAGGCGGTGAAAGAAGACCGGGCCACCGCCAGTAAAAGAGCTGGAAGAAGGAGCGGAGGTCCGGCAAGAAGAAACGAAGAGGGGGACAAGACCCCTGAAGTCTGAAGAAGACCCTCGGGCGGCGACGAAGAAGAAAGCCGGGCTCCTCTGCTGGTAAAAGAGCTAGCAAAAGAGCAGAAGATAGTGGAGGAGTCCGGCGAGAAGACCCCCCAAGATGGAAGAAGACCTCAGGAGCTGTGCAATAAATTATTTTAACCCTTGTGTGTTGTGTTTTATTTACATTTTTTTTCACAGGTGAATGGGTAGGGGTACATTGAACCCCATACTCATTCACATAGGGTGGGGGGCCGGTATCTTATTAAAGGGGGCTCCTGGATTCCGATAAGCCCCCCGTCCGCAAACCCCGACAACCAACAGCCAGGGTTGTCGGGAAGAGGCCCTTGACCTCATCAACATGGGGACAAGGTGCTTTGGGGTGGGGGGGCCGCGTGGCCCCCCTTCCCCAAGGCAACCCCCATGTTGAGGGCACGCGGCCTGGTACGGCTCAGGAGGGGGGCGCTCGCTCATCCCCACCCCCTTTCCTGACCGGCCGGCTGCGTACTCGGATAAGGGTCTTATATGGACCTTGGGGGGGGACCCCCACGCCGTTTTTTCGGCATAGGGCTTCCCCTTTAATTCCATACCAGGTGACGGGACCAGGGACGTGTCAATCTCGCCGTCGAAGGCGGCGGCATTGACTTCTTTCGCTAGTCCTGGCTACCTGGAGCCACGTTCAAAATGAACGGACTTTCCTTCGTGTGTGGGCAAGTCCGTTCATTTCAAAAGTACGGCAGACTCCCGCTATAGTCCGGCGGACCTAGTCTGGCGGAAAAAAGTCCGGTCGTGTGTGGGCAGGTCGGCTCGTTCGGAAAGTCCGGCTGACTTTTTGTCGGTTTGTCCGCCAGACTAAGTCCGCCGTATAGTCTGATTGTGTGTACGCGGCATAAGGGTATCTTCATCCCAGATGCAGTGGAACTGTGTTGGGTAGTTATTCCTTGCTTTGTCTCCAGTATGCCTTGTTCACCCCACTGCATTATGGTGGGGTTTGGGTGATGTGAAAATAGCGCAGTTTTCTTTTTAACACTTATATTTATTGGCGTATAACACACGTCGGCGTATAACACGCACCCCAAGTTTAGGAGGGAATTTTTAAGGAAAAAAACTTTTAGGAGGGAAGTTTGAGGAAAAAAACTTACATTTAAATGCCCATCAATGCAGCCTTGTCAGTGTCCACCTGCTGCCTTGTCAGTGTCATTTGCAGCCCTGTCAGTGTCATTTGCAGCCTTGTTATGCAGCCTTGCCAGTGTCATTTGCAGCCTTGCCATCTAAAAATGGCGATGCGCTCGGTAGCTCTCGTGGCTTTCAGCGGCTTTCGGCCATTCTCACCGACTCTCGGCCGTTCTTGCCCCAAACGGCCGAGAGCAGCCGAAACCGGCCAAAAGCCACGAGAAGCTCACAATCAGTGGGGGATCGGCATATAACATTCACCCATGATTTTCCCAATTTTAAAGGGAAAAAGTGCATGTTATACGCCGATAAATACGCTAAATGAAAAGTCTCTGTGACTGACATGCATGACACCATTGCATGACATAATCATGGCTCACCCATTCAGATGGCCAAAGTCTGCAAACCCAGAAGGAAGACCAGGCGCCACTGGATGCATAACTCCCAACTGTCCCTGATTTTGAAGGACTGTCCCCAGGGCCGCTAATAAGGCAGTCTAGCCAGACCTCCTGTACTGGGCCCGTGCCACATCAGTTTAAAAGGGGGGTCCCAGGCGCCTGATGTACTGTCTTATTGCAGACACCAATCCTTCTCTGCCTCCCCCTGCAGCCCTGCCAGCTTCTCCTACTCTTTCTCCGGCTTCACTTTAAGGGGATTGGCTCTAGCATATGTGCTCCTTCCGTCTGCGGTCCGGGTCCTCCTGTGTGCCCCTTTCCACCAGAGCGCTGCCAGCTTCTCTCCTCTCCTCTCTTGCTGGCAGCTTCTGCGGGCACACAAGGGGATGTTTCAGGATGGAGAGCAGGGGAAGGGGCTGGTAAAGATATAATGTATTGGCCCTTTCCTGAACGGACACAGTGAGTGATCGGTACCAATCACTCCTGTGTCCATTCATCACCAAAGCATAGTAAACTCAGTTTACTATGCTTCAGTTTGTGAATGATCAAGATGCCTCAGAGCGCTTATAATTCCTTAATCTGTGCAGCTCAGGCCGCAAAGAAAGGGATTTATAAATCTGTGTCTTCAGTCATTTCCAGCGGGGGGGTTGGGCCCTGTCAGGTCGGCTGTATGGGGCCAAGTGATTTCTAATAGCAGCCCTGACTGTCCCTGATTTGGAACAAAGTCCCTCTGTCCCTGATTTGGAACAAAGTCCCTCTGTCCCTCTTTCTTTCTCATGTCCTCCATTTTGGTCTGATCTATAGTGTTTCCCAGTGCTAAACCTTTCATCCAATTTTTTAAATTGCTTCATTTGTAAATTCCAAAAGCCAATATAAAGAAATAGTAGTGGTGGAAAAAAGCACTTGAGGATTTAACTAATCATTTTTATTTCAACCTTTTATTTCTCTTTTAAGGGGGCGTGGCGGGGGTTGTCCTATGTCTACATACTTTTTCTAATAGGTGTCCCTCTTTCCCATCTCAGAAAGTTGGGAGGTATGTAATATCCAATGTAAGAATGCACAGGAAACATATCTGGCAGATATTGGAAGGAGATATCCAGCTACAGTGTTGCAAAAAAGTATTCAGTCAGCCACCAATTGTGCAGGTTCTCCCACTTAACCACTTCAATACAGGGCACTTTCGCCCCCTTCCTTCCCAGCCCAATTTTCAGCTTTCAGCGCTCTAGCGCTTTCAGTGACAATTGCGCGGTCATGCTACACTGTACCCAAATGAAATTTTTATCATTTTGTTCGCACAAATAGAGCTTTATTTTGGTGGTATTTATTCACGACTCCGTTTTTTATTTTTTGCGATATAAGCGCAAAAAAGCGGAAATTTGGAAAAAAAAAAACGATTTTCTTTTTTCTACTTCAATAAAAATCCAATAAAATCAAATTTTGTCATAAATTTAAGCCAAAATGTATTCTGCTACATGTTTTTGGTAAAAAAAAATCCGTTAAGTGTATAATAATTGGTTTGTGTGATCACGGACATATGTACGCAAATGATCATGTACATATGTGTGCAGGTGATCACGTACATATGTGTGCAGATAATCATTGGGACATGTGATTTTAGTGGGACATATGTGGGGGACATGTTTTTATTATTAGGGACATGTGTTTTTATTATTTGGGGACATGTATGTTTTGGGGACATGTGTGGGGACATTGTGTTTATACTGTGTGATGTGTTTACTGTGTGGTGTGTTTACTGTGTACACTAGACTGGTGATCAGTGAGTAAAAAGCTGTAAAAAGCAGCCCATACTCACTGATCAGCAGCCGGCTGCAGCGATCTGCTCTCCTCTCCACAGCGATGACTTCTGTGTGAGGAGAGGAGGAGCCGATTGCCTAGCAACCGGCTGTTTGTTTACATCACATGACGGCCGTGATTGGACACGGCCGTCATGTGATCAGGAGGGCCAATCACAGAGCCCTCCTGCCGATCTGAGATGCGCCGTGTCCGGGTGACACGGGCGCATCGGGATCGCGCCGCTGCGCGGGCGCGCGCGCGCGCGATCCCGCTACTCCTGAATGACGTTCCTGAACGTCATATCAGGAGTAGGCGGCTCCCACCCGGCCGTATATGTGCATTGGCCGGGTGGGAAGTGGTTAAAAAGATGAGAGAGGCCTGTAATTGTCATCATCGGTATACCTCAACTATGAGAGACAAAATGTGGAACCAAGTCCAGACAATCACATTGTCTGATTTTTGAAAGAATTTATTTGCAAATTATGGTAGAAAATAAGTATTTGGTCACCTACAAACAAGCAAGATTTCTGGCTCTCAGAGACCTGTATCTGTATCCTCTGTCCTCCACTCATTACCTGTATTAATGGCACCTGCTTGAACTTGCTATCAGTATAAAAGACACCTGTCCACAACCTCAAACAGTCTCACTCCAAACTCCACTATGGTGAAGACCAAAGAGCTGTCTAAGGACACCAGAAACAAAATTGTAGACCTGCACCAGGCTGGAAATACTGAATCTGCAATAGGCAAGCAGCTTAGTGTGAATAAATCAACCGTGGGAGAAATAATTAGAAAATGGAAGACATACAAGACCACTGATAATCTCCCTCAATCTGGGGCTCCACGCAAGATCTCACCCTGTGGGGTCAAAATGATCACAAGAACGGTGAGCAAAAATCCCAGAACCACACGAGGGAACCTAGTGAATGACCTGCAGAGAGCTGGGACCAACGGAACAAAGTCTACCATCAGTCACACATTACGCCGCTAGTGCCAGACGTGTTCCACTGCTTAAACCAGTACATGTCTGGGCCTGTCTGAGGTTTGCTAGAGAGCATTTGGATGATCCAGAAGAAGATTGGGAGAATGTCATATGGTCAGATGAAACCAAAGTAGAACTGTTTGGTAGAAACACAACTCGTCGTGTTTGGAGGAGAGAGAATGCTGAGTTGCAACCAAAGAACACCATACCTACTGTGAAGCATGGGAATGGCAACATCATGCTTTGGGGCTGTTTCTCTGCAAAGGGAACAGGACGACTGATCCATGTACATGAAAGAATGAATGGAGCCATGTATCCTGAGATTTTGAGTGCAAACCTCCTCCCATCAGCAAGGGCATTGAAGATGAAACGTGGCTGGGTCTTTCAGCATGACAATGATCCCAAACACACCGCCCGGGCAACGAAGGAGTGGCTTCGTAAAAAGCATTTCAAGGTCCTGGAGTGGCCTAGCCAGTCTCCAGATCTCAACCTCATAGAAAACCTTTGGAGGGAGTTCAAAGTCCTTGTTGTCCAGTGACAGCCCCAAAACACCACTGCTCTAGAGGAGATCTGCATGGAGGAATTGGCCAACATACCAGCAACAGTGTGTGACAACCTTGTGCAGACTTACAGAAAACTTTGACCTCTGTCATTGCCAACATGATATATAACAAAGTATTGAGATGAACTTTTGATATTGACCAAATACTTATTTTCCACCATCATTTGCAAATAAATTCTTTCAAAAATCAAACAATGTGATTGGATTTGTTTCCACATTTTGTCTCTCATAGTTGAGGTATACCTATGATGACAATTACAGGCCTCTCTCATTTTTTTTAAGTGGGAGAACTTGCACAATTGGTGGCTGACTAAATACTTATTTGCCCCACTGTATCCAAGGTTATTAGTGAGTACAGACAGGTGTGTAAGACAGACAGGTGTGAGTACAGACAGGTGTGTGACTGTGTGCTGCTACTGCTAACATCAGAATCATCTTTTGCTTAACCACTTCAGCCCTGGAAGGATTTACCCCCCTAATGACCAGGCCATTTTTTTGCTATACAGCACTCCATTATTTTAACTGACAATTGCGCGGGTGTGCGACGCTGTACCCAAACAAAATTAACGTCCTTTTATTCCCACAAATAGAGCTTTCTTTTGGTGGCATTTAGTCACCTCTGTGGTTTTTATTTTTTGCCTCCAATTTTGAGAAAAAAACAATATTTTTTACTTTCTACTATAATACATATAAAAAAAAAAAGTATTAAAAATGTATTGATCGGTTTAGGCCAAAATGTATTTTTCTTCATATTTTTGGTAAAAAAAAAATCCCAATAATATTGATTGGTTTGCACAAAAGTTATAGCTCCTACAAAATAGGGGATAGATTTATGGCATTTTTATTCTTATTTTTTTCTTACTAGTAATGGCGGCAATCAGTGATTTTTAGCAGGACTGTGACATTGTAGTGGACAAATCGGACACCTAACTGACATTTTTGAAACTCTTTTGGGAACCAGTGACATTATTACAGTGACCAGTGCTAAAAATATGCACTGACATTGCACTGACACTGGCAGGGAAGGGGTTAACATCGGGGGCGATCAAGGGGTTAACTATGTTCCCCGTTTGTGAAACACGGGGAATTTGTGCAAACAATCCTCTCTATCCAGTAAAAATACAGAGTTAACAACTTTTAGGCTCCTTTCACATGGGGCAGATCCACTGGACAGACTCCACTAGCTGAGCAGGGAATCATTCCGCCGCTAATCTCCGCTGAGCAGGCGGATGACAGGTCCGTCCTCACTCGCTGTGATGAGACAGACCTGTCAGACCCATGCTGTTCTCTATGGGGAGATCGGATAAAAATGGACAGCCTGTCCATTTTCATCCGATCCCATCCAATCCGCTGGATGGATAGCGAATGTATCACCATCTGTCTGTTTTGAGCAAATATTTCCCGATCAGCTGGCAGGCGGGTTTCAGCGGTCACATATCTACTGACATCTGCCTGCCCATAGAAGTCAATGGGTGGCCTGCTCAGATCAGCCTGAAAAATGGACAGGCGGATCCAATCGGTCCGATCGTGTGAAAGGGGCCTTATGAATGCTAATTTAACTCTGAACAGTGTGGATTAAATATACATAACTCCCACAGAGTTAAATTAGCACTGGCGATTTTACTGTTCAGGTATCAAGGGAGATTTGTACATCACGCAGGGTGGCAGGTCGAGGGGGTAAAAAAACAAGGGTGAGTTGACATGGCTGGGATATGTCAGGATGACTTGTACCGCCGCTGTCATTTCCTCAGCAAAATTTTACACTTTAAGCATATTAGCAGTCACCTAAAATAGTTGTCACCATCCTTATCGGAGCTGAGATAATGACTTTGACTGCACATTGCCAGTTCACTTATCAGCAGAGTGAAAATTCTCTTTGTAAAGGTGGCACAGTGCCAGGAGGCTGAATATACCTCTGATGTGTATTGGCACTGAACTTGGAAGCGAGTCTGCTGTGCTCATTTCTTGTCTCTAGGGTCACTACCAACTGCTGCTGGTGACATTAATCTAATTGTTTGTTGAGTAATTGTAGTGGGTGCTATTCAGTCTTCTGTCAGTGGAATGAAATGTATTGTATTAGCATAAAATAAGCAATTGTCACCAAGGTAATATAGGTGCACAGTGTCCATTGCTCTTCAGGGTAGCCATGGATGGATTTCTACATAGCCAACATAGATTGTAGCCCTAGTGTGTTAAGACAGCCACAGACAGCATACATTCACCAACATGTCATGTTGCAGATTGTCACTAACTCTCCAAAATTATGAGCTCGAGCAAGGGCCAGTTATTGGCTTGAAGCATGGCTTATCCAGTAAATATGTCTATTCATTGCTGTTTTAAATTGTTATAAATAAAAAAGGATTTATGGATAATGCACTGCATGCCTCCTCAGTTTAACCAAACATTGCTGCTATTTAGCAAAGTTTGGTTATATTTAGTAGGGTTGCACCGA
Source organism: Lithobates pipiens (assembly GCF_037356315.1). NCBI lineage: Eukaryota > Metazoa > Chordata > Amphibia > Anura > Ranidae > Lithobates > Lithobates pipiens. The sequence continues at coordinate 144,613,062 of NW_027507758.1, read as the reverse complement.
GACTGGTATCAGTGCCGATACTAAGCATTTGGACGAGTATTGCTACTCATGCAAATGCACCGATACCTGAAACCAATACTTTCAGACTTGGTACTTTCAGCTGTCAGCGAGGATTCCCCCACTGAAGGCTGAAATGTAAAGAAAAACAAAATGACGGAAATGACTGGTTGTTAAGGAGCGGGGCCACTGCGTCCTTAACAACCGATAAGTCATTCAGCTGTAAGTGAGGTTCCCCTGCTGACAGCTGAAGTGTTAGGCCTCTTTCACACTGACGTCCCGTTCAGGCCCGCCTGTCAGTTTTTCAGGCGGACCTGAACGGGTGCTCCATAGAGGTCTATGGAGCGTCGGATGTCAGCGGTGACATGTCCGCTGACATCCGACCCGCTCCGATCCGAAAAAGTGTAACGGAGGAAAAAGCTATTTTTCCATCCGTCTGCGGATCGGATCGGGTGACGACGGGCACTGTGGTCCGTCGTCATCCGATCTCCCATAGGGGAGAGCGGCGCTGTGACAGATCCGTCCCTGCGCAGTGTGCAGAGACGGACCGGTCATCTCCCTGCTCAGCGGGGATCGACGGAGTGATCCCCGCTGAGCAAACGGATATCCAAAAAAGGACCCTTATGAAGTAATTGGATCTGTCAAAAAAATGCAGCCGGGCAATGTTTATTGACAACTTTGCTCAGCCGCTGAAACACTAAGATAAAAAGAAACATTGTTTCTTTTTGTACATTTCTGTTTATTCAGCTACAGAACTTCAATCTAAAGATAAAGACAGTTTAACGCAAACTGTTAAGTGAAAAAACATTTTTTGTGTGTTTTTTATTAAATGTTCTGCTGTTTGACCCCTTACTAATCCTAAATTTTCTCTAATCTGCCTTAATTAACTCCTTGTTCTTCTCCATTTAATTATTATGTTCCTGCTGATTTTTTTTGCACTTCACTTCTTTTTTTATAAATTATTAATAATTAAAAGTTTTTTTTGTTTGCTTTGTTCGTTAATATTTGTGGATGAGCCGAACACCCCTCGGTTCAGTTCGCACCAGAACCTGCGAACGGACCTAAAATTTGCGAAAACTTTAGAACCCCACTAAAGTCTATGGGACTCGAATGTTCAAAATCAAAAGTGCTAATTTTAAAGCTTAAAGAGGGATTCCACCAAAAAAAAAAATATTAAAAGCCAGCAGCTATAAATACTACAGCTGCTGACTTTTAATAAATCGACACTCACCTGTCCCGGGTTCCAGCGATGCCGGCAGCCGAGGCCGATCGATCGCTCGGCTCTCGGCTGCTGCAGTCACCATTCTAGGTGAGGGAATCAGGAAGTGAAGCGAATCGGCTTCACTTCCCGGTTCCCTACTGCGCATGCGCGAGCCGCACCGCGCAATAGGAAATCTCTGCGCTGTCACTGGGACCCGTGTGTGTCCCAGCAGACAGCGCGGCAGGGCAGGAAATGGCGTAGACTCCCACAGGAGTCTATGCCCGGAAGTGGGTGAAAATACCTGTCTTTGACAGGTATCTCCACCCCCCTCCCCCCTGAAAGGTGTCAAGTGTGACACCGGAGGGGGGGAGGGATCCGATCAGTGGAGGTTCCACTTTAGGGTGGAATCCCGCTTTAATATGCAAGTTATTGTCCTAAAAAGGGTTTGGGGACCCGTTTTAAAAACGGCAGTTTTTTTCGGGAGCACTGATTTTAATGACGCTTAAAGGGAAAAAAAGAAGTGAAATATTCCTTTAAATATCATGCCTGGGGGGTGTCTATAGTATGCCTGTGAAGTGGCATGTGTTTCCCATGTTTAGAACAGTCCCTGCGCAAAATGACATTTATAATGGAAAAAAAGTAATTTAAAACTGCTTGCGGTTTTAATGAAATGTCTGGTCCCGGCAATATGGATGAAAATCATTGAGAAAAATAGCATGGGTAGCCCCCCCTGCCCATTACCAGCCCATTTGGGTCTTGTATGGATATTAAGGGTAACCCTGTACCCAAATTAAAAAAAGGAAAGGCGTGAGGCCCCTAGGCCCTATATACTCAGAACAGCAGTATACAGGTGGTGCAAGCAAGACAGGGACTGTGTAGGTTTGTTGTTGAGTAGAATCTGTTTGTAATTTTTAACTGGTACAAGTGTAGATCCTGTCAAAAAATCTATTTTTAAGCTTTTTGGAAAACATAGGGAAGGCTTATCACCCCTGAAACATTTTTTTTTTCCGTCTGTGCACCTCTTCAGAGGATTTCACCTCACTTTCTGTCCCAATGACAAATGTTTTTTGAAAATTTGGGGTTTTTAGTAAAACAAGGATTAGGATAAAGCATCAGTGGAGAGGAGACATGTTTTTCCTGTATCGACTCTTACAGGAGAGAATTTCCCTTCCTAGGGGTAGATTTTATCTCGCTGTCTCCTTACGTTTGCAAATAGGAGACGTTTGTAAGTTGGATGTTTGAAAGTAGGGGCCTGCCCTATATGCTCTGCAGAAATTTGGGCCTAAGGTGTCGGTATTGCACTGTAAGCCCCCAAAGTGACTCTTGGTGGGTGCTGGAATGCCCTGCTGTGAGCTATTATATCAAGAATTGTAATTACATGCCATTGTTGACTAGTGGTAGAAAAAACACATAACACTGTAAGTCCTCACAGATACTCTTGGTGGGCGCTGAAATGGGCCCTCCTGTGAAATATTATATCAAGAATTGTAATTACATGCACCTGTTGAACAGGGGCAGAAAAATTGGACCTTAGGCACTGGTGCCACAACACTGCAACACCACACAGAAACTCTAGTTGGAGAGCAGGAATAAACCCTGCTGCAAAGTATTGCATCAAAAATTGTAATTACACGCCCCTGTTAAACAGGGGCAGAAAAATTGGGCCTTAGTCACTGGTGCCACAACTTCAAAACCTCACAGAAACTCTAGTTGGAGAGCAAGAATGAGCCCTGCTGCAAAATTGGGCCTTAGGCACTGATGCTGGTGCCACGACAATGCAACCCCTCACAGATACTCTAGTTGGAGCTCAGGAATGAGCCCTGTTGCAAAGTATTGCATCAAAAATTGTAATTACACGCCCCTGTTAAACAGGGGCTGAAAAATTGGCCACTGGTGGTGGCGCCCAGAACCAAAAATGTTCTTCCAAGCTATCAGCAGGATCATTGAGGAGGAAGAGGATAGTCAGTCAGCATAACAGGATAGTCACTCAGCATCAGCATAGGCAGTCTTGAAGGGATGTGACATTTCAAAAAGAATTATTCGGTTACATCAGCTTCAGGTGCTTGGTAGCTGGTGGTGATCCAAGACTGATTCATCTTGATGAAGGTCAGTCGATCAACCGCGTCGGTGGACTGGCGCACCCTGTAATCAGTTACAAAGCCTCCAGCAGCACTGAATGTGCGTTCCGAAAGAACGCTGGATGCAGGACAGGCCAGTAGCTCAATTGCATACTGTGCAAGCTCTGGCCAGTGATCCATCCTTAAGACCCAGTAACCCAGAGGATTTTCAGTGGGAAAGGTGTCCAAGTCTGATCTTGCCCCTAGGTATTCCTGCACCATGTAAATAAGACGCTGGCGATGGTTGCTGGAACCGATCATACCTTGGGGCTGCGGACTAAAAAATTATCTGAACGCATCGGTCAGATGGCCACCTTCTCCACTGCTCCTTCTGTGACTGACCAAAGCTTCAGCAACACATTGTCCAGGACCAGGAATTTGTAACCTCCCAGTCTCTGGGGACGCATTGCACAGACCTTTCTCAAAGGCCTCCCAAAGATGTCTCATCCTCTACTCCCTCTGCGACAGCAAGATAAGGTCCACAACCTTACCCTTGTAACATTGATCAAGGAGAGTTGCCAGCCAGTAATGATCCCCCTCCTTGATCCGCTGAATATGAGGATCCTTCCGCAGGCTTTGCAGGATCAGGGAGGCCATGCAGTGTAGGTTAGCTGAGGCATTCGGTCCGGAGTCCTCTGGGTCACTAAGGACAACATGATCCGCAGCCACCTCCTCCCGCGTACAAGTTCACGGGTTTCTTGGGACTGTAAATCATCCCTAAAAGACTGCTGCTGTTGCTGAGTGCCATGATCCACCTCCATTCTGACACAATTCTCCTCCTCCTCCTTGTCCTCTTCCTGTGTGATTGGTAGGCCAGCAGGAACACTGTCTGGATAAAGGGGGCATTGAGAGGCAAGGAAGTCCTCCTCTTCCTGCCTTTGTTCTGCCTCAAGTGGCCTGTCCATTATTCCATGCAGTGTGTGCTCCAACAGGTGAACAAGAGGTACAGTGTCCCTGATGTATGCACTGTCACTGTTCACTATCCTAGTGGCCTCCTTAACTGATAACAGAACAGTGCATGCATTCCTGATAATGGCCCACTGGCGTGGGGAAAAAGATACGAGCTCCCCTGACCCTGCCCTGGTGCCGTAGTCATTAATGGCCCTCTGCTGCATGTGCAGCCGCTGCAGCATGGCAAATTTGAGTTCCACCTGGTGGGCATTTCAAAGATTAGGCAGTTCTTTGCAGGTTCAATTCCTTTTTGAGGTCAGCCACCCGAGCACTGGCATTATATGACCAGCAGAAATGCACACAGACTTTCCTGGCCTGCTTCAGGACATCCTATAAGCCCAGGTACCTGCCCAAGAACTGCTGCACCATCAAGTTAAGGACGTGAGCCACACAGGGCACATGGGTCAGTTGTCCCTGTTGGAGAGTGGAGAGAAGGTTGACGCCATTGTCGCAAACCACCATTCCTGGCTTAAGCTGGCGTGGCGTCAACCACTTCTCAGTCTGCCCCTGCAGAGATGACAGAATCTCTGCCACCTTGTGGCTCCTGTCCCCCAAGCACACCAGCGCAAGCAAGGCATGGCATCTTTTTGCCTGCGTACCTGCGTAGACCCTTGAACGCCTACGGAGCACCACTGGTTCCGAGAACAAAGCACTGGAAGAGGCCATGGAGGAAGAAGAAGAGGAGGGGGTGGAGGAGAGAGGTGTGACACAATCACCAGTAGTAGCATTTTGGAGGCGTGGTGGCGGAACAACCTCCAACACGACTGCACCTTGTCATGCATCCTTTCCAGCTGGCAGAAGAGTCACCCAATGTGCTGTGAAAGATAGGTAATGTCCCTGTCCATGCCTGTTGGACCATGAGTCAGCGGTAATATGTACCTTACCACTGACCACCCTGTCCAGCAAGGCATGGACACTGCCTTCCACATGCCGGTAGAGAGCTGGAATCGCTTTTGGAAACCTGCCACTGAGGAACCGCACATTGCACAAACTCACGGAAGGGGGCCAAGTCTACCAACTGAAAAGGCAGAAGTTGAAGTGCTAGAAATTTAGCCAAGCTAGCATTCAACCACTGGGCATGTGGATGGCTGGGAGTGAACTTCTTTTGACGGTCCAGCAGCTGGGGCAGGGAAATTTGCCTGGCACAGTCAGACTTCAGTGTACCGCTAGCAGATTGCCCACAAGTATTTGGCTGTGACACACATAATTCTACACCTTCATTCCTCTCAGTGCAGGTTTCAGAGAAGACTGAAGGTATAGTGGGTTTGGAGATCCCAGCTGATGAGGAGCAAGGAGAGGTCCACTTTGTTCTTTGGTGTGGGTCTTTTAGGTAAGCTTTCCAACTAACTGCATGGCAGGTCGACATATGTCTGGTCAAGCATGTGGTGCCCAAGCAGCTGATGTTTTGGCCACGTGAGAAATGCTTGAGACATGTGTTACAAATAGCAGCAGTGCGATCTGATGCACTCGTCTCAAAAAAGGCCCACGCTAAAGAACTCTTGGAATAACGCACAGAGGCAGCGCCCTGCACAGGCGGAGCTCTGCGTTGTGATGCAGTCGGTGTGCTGCCCTTAAGCTGGCCCCTGGAGGGCATCCTGCCTCATTGGAGATGTGCCTCCTCCTCCTCCTCTCTCCTATCAGGCACCCACATGGAGTCAGTGACCTCATCATCCCCTCCCTCCTGATCACTGGAGCAAACCTGGCAGTATACTGCAGCTGGGGGAACATGACTGCCAGATTTCTGTCCTTCTTGGGCATCCCCTGTCTCTGGGCTCACGTTACTGCCTTCCTCTAGCTGGGTATCATCATCAGAGCCTTTGAAACGCTGGGCATCCTCATGGAGCATATACCCAACATTGTGCTCAAACAGTTCGGGGGACTCCTCAGGAGGAGGACATGGTCGGGCTAGGGAAGGAATGACTGATGCCATTGAGAGGAGGGAAGAGGCCGCGTTGGCAGCTGCTTTGCCAGTATCCTGGGTGAGAGAGGATGAGGAGGATGAGGAGGGCTTGGTCATCCACTCTACCAAGTCTTCGGCATGTTGCGGCTCAACACGTCCAACTGCCGAAAATAAGGACAAGTGTGTCCCATGGCCACATGCTGATGAGGATGCACTGTGTCCATGACCAGAACTGTTGCCTCTAGACACAGAGCTGGCTTGCCCTCTTTTATTGGCTCGTGACTTTCTGCCTCTCCTTGTTGGCCTTCCAGACATACCAAGGGCCTGCAGGGAGATGTAGATGCAGAAAGCTGGGACATATATACTGATTATACTGCAGCTAGCAGAATCAACTGTCTGCCTGTAGTATTATTACTATGAGAACACCAGCAATTGGGGTAGCTTTAGGCGTACACTGTGCAGATGCCACAATACACTGACTGTAATTACTGCAGCTGCCTGCCTGCCATATAGGATCAGCAGAACACCAGCAATTGGGGTAGCTTTAGGTGCACACTGTGCAGATGGCACAATACACAACTGTAATTATTGCAGCTGCCTGCCTGTGGTATAGGATCTGAAGAACACCAGCAATTTGGGTAGCTTTAGGTGCACACTGTGTAGATGGCACAATACACCAACTGTAATTACTGCAGCTGTCTGCCTGTGGTATAGGATCTGAAGAACACCAGCAATTGGGGTAGCTTTAGGTGCACACTGTGCAGATTTCACAATATACAGCTGTAATTACTGCAGCTGTCTGCCTGTGGTATAGGATCTGAAGAACACCAGCAATTGGGGTAGCTTTAGGTGCACACTGTGCAGATGACACAAAACACCAACTGTAATTACTGGAGCTGCCTGCGGTATAGGATCAGCAGAACACCAGCAATTGGGGTAGCTTTAGGCGCAAACTGTGCAAATGACACAGTACACCGACCGTAATTGCTACAGGTGCCTGCGGATAGAATCAGCAGAACATCAGCAATTGGGGTAGCTTTAGGTGTATACTTTGCAGATCACACAATACACAAACTGTAATTACTGGAGCTGCCTGTGGTATAAGATCAGTAGAACGCTAGCAATTGAGGTAGCTTTAGGTGCAAACTGTTCAGATGACACAGTATACCGACTGTAATTGCAATAGCTGCCTGCGGATAGAATCAGCAGAACACCAGCAATTGGGGTAGCTTTAGGTGTACACTGTGCAGATGACACAATACACCAACTGTAATTACTGGAGCTGCCTGCGGTATAGGATCAGCAGAACACTAGCAATTGGGCTAGCTTTAGGTGCAAACTGTGCAGATGACAGAGTACACCGACTGCAATTGATACAGCTGCCTGCGGATAGAATCAGCAGAACACCAGCAATTGGGGTATCTTTAGGTGTATACTGTGCAGGTGGCACAATACACTCACTATAATTGCTGCAGCTGCCTGTGGTATAGGACCAGCAGAACACTAGCAATTGCCCGACGCAACACACTACGCAAGGCCACCGCGCAGGAGGCCTTATATAGTGCGGGCGTGTATTAAACCCCTGAGCCATAATTGGCCACAGGCATCCTGCCTGTGGCCAATTATGGCTCTCTTTGCTGATGGCGCTGTGATTGGCCAAGCATGTGGGTCATAGTGCATGCTTGGCCAATCATCAGCCAGCAATGCATTGCAATGCCACAGTGAATTATGGGCCGTGAGCTGCGAATTTGGCACGAACGGCCCATAATGTTCGGATTTCGCCAAGCGGGTGAACAGACGATGTTTGAGTCGAACATGGGTTTGACTCGAACACGCAGCTCATCCCTACTGTTAACATATGTTCACACATTTCACATTGATAAAAGCACAACATGTAAAAATAAATAAAATTTTATTTAATTTGTAAACAATTTTTCAATGCTTTGTACCATTGCTGACAGCTAAAGTGTAAACAAAATAGTTGCGATAGGTATCGGTAATTAGACAAATTATGTATCATCACAGAGTGGTACTGCCGATACTACATAAGGTAAAAAGTGCCATGTCCTATTGAGTTTGAGGAGAAAATCATAATATACAAAAATAATTTTATTATAGAAGAGCAGGGAGCAAACATATATCCACATAGATAGACCAGCCCATGGTTAAGAATTGTTGCCAATTGTATATAATCTTAATAGAACTACATGGAATATTGGAGGAGAAAATTTTCCATAGTAACAGTGACTCCCAGAGTGGGTGGGGGAGGGGGGGGGGAGAGATAAAATGCAAACAAAGAAGGGGGGAGTGGGGGAGAGGAAAGAAGGGGGGAAGGGCCAAAGGCAAAATTACCTATTGAATGTATATATGATAAAGTCCTCTCCTTGGGACAACCAAGTAATGCCCATTGTCTTGGCTGCAGATAGAATATATACAAAAGATACAATAATAATCAACCAATCATACACTTACTATACAGTAGAGAAATGGGAAATGCAGCTAAAACTCACTGAAGTAGCAGGAGTCGCAGACTCAGATCTACAATGGTCCGCATCCTTCTTAGGAAATCATTCTCAGACAGTGAAACTAGGAGCATTCTCCTCTGAAACTCGGGCAGTCTCTTGCAGAGTCCCTCAAGGAATCCCCCTTGTCACCAGTGCTCTTTAACATAACATATACATCCGTCCACTCCTCAAAATCATCAGAATATCAGACCTCTGCTTCCACTCATACGCTGACGACAGGCAACTCTACTTTCGTATCACTGGACAAAAAGACCATCATCAGCAACTAGAAAATTGCTTCACTTGGATAGACGACTGGATGACCACTAACTCCCTTAAACTCAACGAATCGAAAACAGAGCTTCTTATCCTACACTCAAACCAAAATTCCTGAACCAAGATCCATTGGACACCACCCACCATCTTCGGACAGACCATCTCCCCAAAGACCAAGGCCAAGCGTCCCGGGGTCACCTTTTGACTCAGAAATGTCAATGGACGTGCAAATAGGAGCTGTAGTCAGTGATTCTCAACATCTGCTCCGCCTACTACGTAGACTCATCCCCTTCATTCCAAAGGAGGACAAAGCGGTGGTAGTTGGAACAGTCATTAATTCACGACTTGACTACGCAAACTCCCTTTACATAGGATTACCCCAATATCAACTTGCGCGCTTACAACTTATCCAAAATACACCCGCAAGGCTGATAACAGAAAAAAAACCCTGGGAACCCATCTCCCCTTCCTTGAGGAGCCTAAATTGGCTAACCGTAAAGAATTGGATCACATTCAAGACCCTCTGCCTCACCCACAAATGCACTCATGGAGATGCTCCTCAATATATACTTGAGAAAATAAAACACTACACTCCCAACCGCAGTCTACGATCTTCTAACCAAAACCTCCTCCTCATTCCCAAATCCCGGTACAAATCAAAGGGGGAACGGAGATTCGCTGTCCAAGGACCACAGCTCTGGAATGCTCTACCGACCTACATCCACATGGAAGAAAACCATCAGGTCTTCAGGAAAAAACTCAAGACCTACCTCTTCTAAGAAGCGTGACAACAAAGCACGAATACAGTGCCTTGAGGCGATTCAGTTCACATTGTAGCGCTATACAAATTATTCATTCATTCAACCAGGCAGACACTATATCATCTGAGAATGAGAGAGGAAAAAGGGGGAGTTTGTCACACGAGTGCAAATGGACATAGTATTCATAAGGTAGGGTGACCAGACATCCCCGGTTTCCAGGGACAGTCTCCAGATTGAGGACACTGTCCTTGGACCAAGTCTGTCCCTGGTTTTGTCCCTGGATTGGATTTGAACAGGGACTGGGGCAATTTCAAAGACAGTCAGTGCGAATAAAAAAAAAAAATCAGAATTACACACGCTCTGCCACTCCTACTAGCTTAGGGGGGTGTATTTTTTTTCCATTATCTGTGCCTCTTTCTGATGATCATGTGCTGGTCGGAACGGAGGGAATATTTCTTCAGTTTTGCCCATTCAGCTCTGCTCGCATGTTCTTCTGCCTTGGCTCAAGTCCCAGCCAGTCACCTGCCTGCTTATCTCCTTGCCTTCCCTGGTGGTGTGATCTTCCTCTGCTCCCCACCCAGTAGTAGCCGGGCCCTGGAGAGTAAGCCTTGACACGCTGTGAGGCGGGCGGCGGCGGCGATGGGCAGAGAGTTGCTGATTGGCGTCATTACCAGTAAAAAAACAAAATGTCCCCGGATTTCATTTTAAAAATATGGTCACCTTATCATAAGGATAACAGCAGTTGTAAAGGTGCTGCAATATAAAATACCTGACACGAGAGCTCCCCAGATAAACCAGCCGCCACTGCAATGACACACCAAATGAGTGTTAACAAATAGGATGCTGGGAGCAGCATCCATTTGTATGTACGTCAAGCCCGTAGTCAACCAATCGGTGAGCGCCGTGGATGAGGTCATCCGGACCGGCCGCAAAACGTCACTGTGCATGCGCCATGACCCACGCCTGCACATTAGCCAGATGGTGTAATAGCATAGCGCAGACCATGAACATCCAGGCTAGCAGTGATGTATGAGGACCAAGAGAGAGGACAGTGCCCTCTAGCTGGTCTTCCACGCGCCACATCCCATATACTAAAGGTAAACAGGATATGGCACCGGGCGGCTGCATAGTGATGGGATAAAGCCAGAATTAGCCAATGAAGAATCCTATGCAGTGACCACCAAGGGAAGAAAGAAACAGAGACCAAACAAAACAGTAAAACTATTTAGAGATATTTATGGTAACAATTACTGAAAATATCAAATAACAGAAAAATCTGAAAAATGGCCAATATTGAAATAAACAACCTGTATATCATATATATGCATATAAAGCAGTCTGTGTACAATTATAGAATGATACAAAATGACATGAATAAAGAACAATGTTAAGTAATTATCTATGCCCCTTTTTAGGGGCATAGATACAGAAAATATGTAACAAATGAAATAGATTATTGCAATTAGGAAACCTAGCCAATAGTGGTTGTAGATAAAGCTAGGTTCATAACAGATCAGAGGCACCAACAACAACAGACAATGGGGTGGAAAAATTGTCTGAAGTGGATACAGAAAAAAGCACACGATACCCTACAGATTTGATCAAAAAAATTATATAAAGGTAATTTATTTTATATATAAAAAGGGTTTATATGATTGAGCCTCATTGATGCCAGAAGCATATGTGGCATCAAGATGCTCAATCCAAATGGTTTCCTTATGAGGTTATGTTTGTCCCATTCGCCCCCTCTGGGGTTTTTGGGGATTACAGCCAGAGCAATTAAAGAAACCAAGGTGACATCAACTTTATGGTAGAGATCCAGATGCCTGCTGACGGCAGTTAACATTTTAACATTAGCTGAATAATATATGTGGTCCTTCATTCTTTGACGAAATTGCCTTGCTGTTTTCCCCACATAGAAGGCTCCATATTTGCAAAGCATGAGGTATACAACACCCTGTGTATCACAGTCTGCAATAGGGGGAAAAATGTCTCCATTCGGGAGCAACAATCTAGTGCCCATGGAAATCCATGGGCAGAAGAAGCATTTGCCACATTTTTTAATGTTGAACTTGTCTGAAAATAGAATTGGGGGAATAGTTACTAGACACCAATTTGTCTCTCAGTGATCTATCCCATCTGAAAGTAATTTCAGGGCATAGGCCAATATATGTGCTGAGGATAGGGTCCACCTGTAATAGTGGCCAATGATTTGTTAGCATATTACGTAGTTCCTGATGTTGATCAGAGTATCTTGTAATATATTTTATCGCAGAGCTAGATCTTGTCTTGGGCTTAAAAGGACGTGAACTGAGGGCCTGACACAGTGGTTTATTATAGGCACTGCGTAACAGTGATTTGCTGTAACCCCTAGAGCGGAGTCGGATTCAGAGAAGGTTAGCCTGTGCTTTGAAATCTTCAAGGTGTGTAAAATTTTGGCGTAGCCTCAAATATTGAGCATTAGGAATGCTAGGAATGAATATCACTGGATGTGCACTATCAGCGTGTAACAATGTACCTGCTGTCTGTTTTCTAAACAGCGTAGAGGCTAGACAGTTGTCTTGATCTTTGAAAATCGTAAGATCCAGAAACATAATGGTGGGAGTCGCTATCAACTGTGAATTTTAGATTGAAGGTTACAGTTTGCAACAATTTTTAACCACTGGCTGGTCTATGTGTATTTTAAAGAGGAAGTAAAGTCGGAGAAAAAAAAAAATTACACCCTGCAAGGCAAAGGCATGATGAGCTAGTATGCATAGCATACTAGCTCATTATGAATTACTTACCTGAGATAGAAGCCCCCGCAGCGGTCCTCGGCCACCCCCTCCGTCGCCGCCATGATACCCGGAGTGACTTCCGGATATTGTGGCTCCGGTGCTGTGACTGGCTGGAGCTGCAATGACGTCACTCCGCTGCATGTGCGGGAGCCGTCATTGATGGCATCTTCGGCTTTACTTGTGCTGTGTGCAGTGCGCCTGTGCCGTAGACATGCGCATGCACCGTAGACGTCGGTGCCCAGTTTTTGGAAAATAAGGAGAAATTTCTTGGACCTACAGGCATGGCTTAATCTAGGTTTACCTTTAGGTCAAAGTGGTCTGTAAGGGTTTACAACCACTTTAATATATGTTTGTTCCCTGCTCTTCTATAATAAAATTATTTTTGTATATTATGCTTTGTCTTGCCTAAAAAGTTCAAGCTCTGTGCATCAAATTTTCTCCTCAGGTATCGGTAATTGGTATCGGCAAGCGCTAAAAAAAAAAAAGTATCGGAAGTTGTACTTGTACTTGTGCTAGTAAAAAAAATGGTATTGGTGCATTCCTAATATTTAGCAATGTTTGGTTAATTTGGTGTATCCCACTCTTAGTATCTTTCCTAGTATAGGATGTTAGGTAAATTTAGTTTGGCTCACTCTGCAATTTAGAGGAACAGGGATTGGTTACATAGTTACATAGTTAGTCTGGTTGAAAAAAGACACAAGTCCATCCAGTTCAACCAATAAAAGGAAAAAAGTACAATCCTGTATACACAATCCTATACTCAGTTGATCCAGAGGAAGGAAAAAAAAAACAGCAAAGCATAATGCAATTATGCAAATCCAGCATTGGGAAAAATCCTTCCTGATCTCCCAAAAGGCAACTAGATATTCCCTGGATCAACTATACCTACAAATGTTAGTATCCAGTTATATCATGTACATTTAGGAAAGAATCCAGGCCTTTTTTTAAAGCAATTTACTGAGCTGGCCAGAACCAGCTCTTGAGGGATTCTTTTCCACATTTTCACTGTGAAGTTTCGTATTTGAAGATTAAATTTCCTTTCCTCCAGACATAAAGAGTTCCCCCTTGTCCGCAGTGATGACCTTAAAGTGAATAATTCTACATAAAGTTCACTATATGGACCACTTATGTATTTGTACATGTTGATCAGATTCCCCCTTAATCTCCTTTTCCCAAGAGCTGAGCTCCTCCATGCCTTTAATCAGTTTGGCTGCTCTTCTTTGCACTTTCTCCAGTTCCCTGATATCCTTTTTGTGAATTGGGGCCCACAACTGAACTGAACTGGGTTTCTTTAGTCTGATCATGGTTTCACAGGCTGAGAATTTATCTGGGTTGCTGTAGTCTGATCATGGTTTCACAGGCTGATAATTTGCCCCTGTCTCAGAAAGAAGCTTCCAGAGCTTAGAGGAGGAGAATTCAATGACTGGCCTGAATATTTACTATGCCCTGGCCAATCCCTGGGGAGGTGGCCCAGAAGGTATTAATTAGCCTGAAACCCAGAGGAGACTTCTTTGTCAGGAATGGTTCCTTGAGCTTCAGAGGGCTGCTTTTGGACTGATTTGCTGTTCTACTGGACCTTGTCTGTTGCTGGGCTGGAGGCCTGGGAATATCCTGAATCTGAGTGCTGGACTTCTCTACCAGAGGATCGAGTCTGTAGATATAGTCGTTTTGAAATTCTGGACTTTCTGCAGCTGTACAGCACCCAAAAATCATTACTTTTCCTACTGTTAGATGCCAGTGAGATTTGCCTTATGGTTCCCAGCAGTAAGGCTTTTGACTGCTCCTTAACCCCTTACATACCGGGCCATTGTCAAATGACGTCTGCAAAAACACCCTGCCATCTCGGGTGGACATCATATGACAGCCTCAGTTTCTCGCCTCTACTGCGGGCCCCCAGGGGAATCAGGCGTGTCCCTTGGGACACAGCCCCTCCTCGATCAGGATAAAGAGCCAGGTGACTGGCTGTGTCCAATCACACCGGTCACACTTATTCTGCTCAATATCACCGCTCGTGCGCTCCCCCGGGGGGTGTGCAGCGTCCCCGATCAGGGTAAAAAGCCAATGAAATATGGGAAGATCACCCCCAGTGGGGGTTTTTTCGCAGCAAAAAAATACAATTGATTGGAAAAATAGTTAAAAATAATTCTTTAATGAAAACTGGCAACGTAACATGATGCTGTGTACTATTGTATGTCTCCATATTCTTGTAGAATTTTGAATGGTGTTACATCCCCCGGCCAGAGCTCATATTTTAAACACCTATGTGTCCATGTTACGTTGTCAGTTTTCAATAAATAATTATTTTTAACTATTTTTCCAATCAATTGTATTTTTGCTGCGAAAAACCCCCACTGGGGGGAGCTCTTCCCATATTGTAATTCATTTGGGGCAGCAGCATCACTATCACTCTTGTCATGTGTCCTTCCTATGCTAAGAGCCAATTAAATTGGCTCTTTACCACGTGACCAGCTGTGTCCAATCACAAATGTCAACAAATAGCTGTAGCGCCATTTCTGGGTTCTCCTCCTCAGTGTGTGAGGAGGAGACCTGGCTGAAAAAGTGCTGGAATGTGCCCGATTGACCCCCAAATAAAGAGGACCTGTCACAGCCCATCAGGAGTACCTGTCTCAGCCCATCAGGAGTACCTGTCACAGCCCATCTGAGTACCTGTCACCAGCCCCAGAGTACCTGTCACAGCCCATCTGAGTACCCGTCACAGGCCATCTGAGTACCTGTCACAGCCCATCTGAGTACAAGTCACAGCCCATCTGAGTACCCATAACAGCCCATCTGAGTACCTATCACCAGTTTATCAGAGTACCCCGAATACCTGCCGCCAGCTCTTTAGAGTAACCGCATACCTGTCACCAGCCCATCAGAGTAAACGAGTATCTATCTCCAGATCATCAGTGTACCCCGAGTACCTGTCACCAGCCCGCCAGAGTACCCGATTACCTGTCACCAGCCCATCAGAGTACCCGAGTACCTGTTACCAATTGGGGTGTTTTCTTCTCAAAATGGGTAATTTTGTGGTTAATTCCATCGTCCTGGCCTTCAAAAGCGTTATAGGTAGTCAGGAAACTAAATGTGTCTTTTATGCTCCTAGAATGCCTGATGGTGCTCCTTGCATGTTGGGTCTCTCTATGTGACCAGGCTGTGAAAAATTCTCACACATGTGGTATCGCCATACTCGGGATGAGTAGCAGAATGTATTTTGGGATGTAATTTTTGCTATGTACATGCGGTGTGTTAGAAATATCTTGTAAATTGACCACTTTGTGTAAAAAAAGTTTAAAAAGTTTTAATTTTCTTTCCATGTTTTTCAAAGACTTTTGTAAAAAAATGAACCATTCAAAAGACTAATTATGCCTCATAGAATATATGTTGGGCTGTTTGGTGTCGCGCTGTTCTGGTTTAAGGTATTACACGGGAGGGGATAGTTCCCTATATTTCTCACTCAACAAATATGAGTGGGAGAGGTATTTCTCACTCAAAGATATGGGGGAGGGGTATTATCCCTTAACACAATATGAAACTCTTCCCCTCTAGCTAGAAGTGCATTTAATATAGTTATATTTATATAATTTATCAGACACTGAAATAAACCCAGGCTATTAAAAAAATTAAAAGATTTTTATTTTTTATTTTTTTTATTTTTTTAAATTAGTAAATGCACTACAGGGGTGCCCGCACCTAGACCCCACACAAGAAATATAATGCTTGTTGCAGGCACCCCTGTAGTGCATTTACTAATTAAAAAAAAAATCTTTTCTTTTTTTAATAGCCTGGGTTTATTTCAGTGTCTGATAATTTATATAAATATAACTATATTATATGCACTTCTAGCTAGAGGGGAAGAGTTTCATATTGTGTTAAGGGATAATACCCCTCCCCCATATCTTTGAGTGAGAAATACCTCTCCCACTCATATTTGTTGAGTGAGTAATATAGGGAACTATCCCCTCCCGTGTAATACCTTAAACCAGAACAGCAAGACACAAACCTACCCTCACGTTTTAACTAAGTGGATTTGGTTTGATCCATCTCGGTGAACGCAGCAGTTCCTCGATCTATCTCATAATAGTGGCAGCGCAGGAATAACTACCCTACTAGCCATGTTGGGCTGTTTGCTCTCCAAAATGAGGTCATTTTGTAAGTAATTCCATTGTCCTGGTGCTCCAGGGCCTTCAAAATTGTGATAGGTCATTAGGAAATTAGATGTGTCATTTATGCTACTAGAATGCCTGAGAGCGCTCTCTGCATGTTGGACCTATCTGTGTGGCCAGGCTGTGAAAAAGCTCACACATGTGGTATCGCCATACTGAGGACGAGTAGCAGAATGTATTTGAGTTGTAATTGGAAGCATATGCTGTGTGTAAGAAATAACTTGTTATTATGATAATTTTGTGTAAAAAAAAATAAAAAAAATAAAATAATAATAATAATAATAATAATGTCTTCATTTTCCCAAGAATTCTGGGAAAAAATTACAACTTCAAAAAACTCAGCATGCCTGTTACTAAATACCTTGGACAGTCTACTTTTCAAAAAGGGGTAATTTGGGGGGTATTTGTACTTTCCCGGTGTTTCAGGGCCATCAGTACACCAGGTGTGGTGATCAATTTTCAATGGGGGGCGTGGCCTGGCCTGACTGGAAAATGGACGCTTAATTCCACAGCTCCAGCCGTATCGCGACAAGCTAGCTGACTATCGGAGATAACCGCCACCTTAAGCTTGCTTGCTGATGGGGACTGCTTCACGGAAGTCTGCATCGCGTTCCCGCTCTCCCCGGGGGAATTCCAATAGAGGGAACATGGCGACCGCAACTAACAGGCACTCACAGGATCTGGCGCCTGCCCTGAACGGTACGCCACTAACATCCACCTCAGCACTAACTGTGGAGACTGAGAGTTTACACCATGCCTCTCCGCCCTCACAACCGCAACTCAGCATTCACGATCTGAGGACCATTGCGGCGGACATTAAGGACACGCTTTCGGCGGCCATTTCAGAACTACGCTTGGATATTCGCTCCCTGACTGACAGGGTGGGAGTGATAGAGGATGTAGTGTCCAAACAAGATTCACAGCTTCGGAAGACGACTCATCATGTAGACACACACACCCTGCAATTGAGAGCAATACACATCCATATGGAAGACATCGATAACAGAGGAAGACGTCACAATTTACGAGTCAGAGGCCTTCCAGAAACGATTGAAGGGGACCAGATCTTGCCCTCAGTGACTGGCATTTTTAACACCCTCTTGAATAGGCCTCCACAGACCCCCATAATTATGGATAGGATCCACCATGCCCTGAAACCAAGAGGCAGGGAATCGGACCCCCCACGAGATATAGTATGCTGTCTCTCGGATTTTAAATTAAAAGGAGAAATCCTCAAACAAGCCAGAGGGGTACCACAAATTACACTTGCGGGTTCAGCGATCCAAATCTATCAGGATCTCTCCAGCATCACCTTACAACACCGGAGGGACTTGAGACACTTACTAGATGTGCTCCGTGCCAACGGCATTGCTTACAAATGGAAATTTCCATTCTGTCTCTCAGCATCAGCACTGGGTCGTACTGCACTCCTGAAAGTGCCCGAAGACCTACCTCAGTTTTGCTGCACTCTCAATATTCCACTCGTTGACTTCCGTCGCTCGGCAGTGAAGAAGGACCTACCTAGGGCGGACCCCATGGAAGCTCAAGAAGGTAGCTTACGACGGCGCAGATCGCCTTCTGCCACAGACAACTATAACTCACCCAGGGGCTCACGCCGCAACCATAGCCCGTGCTACACTCCCAGTTCCCAGAGAGCTAGAAGGGACCGCTGATTACATCCCCAGGTAATCTGTTCCTGTCTTTCGGAACACCATTTCGGCTGGATGAATTTCCCTTGTTTCCCAGTTTTTCTGTTTTATTCTTATCTTTTATTATCCTTATTGCTTAAATCTGACTGAGCTTCACGAGTTACAGTTTTCAGTTTTTCTCCATGTTACTGTTGGATATTGATACGCCTTTACTTATAGCAAAGCTCCGCAGGACATATAAGAAGCCGTTTATACCTTCTGCAATGGCACTGTTAACAGCTCCTTATCCTGTACTCTGCGTGTGTTTTCACTGCTGCATACAGATTACTACAACTCAGTCTTTTGATCGCTCTCCCTAAGACTCCGGTTTTGGACGCTCCTTACTACAATCCCCACAATCCCGTGCGGCTGCTTCTACGCACCACGCAGGAGGTCATCGGCAGGTTCCGATCAGTGAGTACATGTGCTGCTCCGGAAACATAACAGCTCCTAGACCCTGCTCTCTGAGCACCAAAATGGACACGGCCATATTCATACTAGGCCGCCATATACCCTGATGTCCGTATTGCGGAACAACCGATCGTTGAATACACCACCGCACAGCCCCACTCACCTCATTAAGGATTTGCGTCATTCTATCTCAGATGATCCGGAAAGCAGCAGTAGTTTCAGCTGTCCCAGTCACCGAAGGGTTCGTGGACCACTATGGACCTCCCTACAAGTCCTTTCCGGACAGCTTTTTCCAAAATGGGAAACTACTCTCACACCCAAATATGTCCTCAAAGTTTCCGGATTACCACATCCCCTTCTTCAAATACTTACAAATTCGACACTTCCTTCAAGATTCCAACCACAGCACAAGCTGACATAGAGACCTCACACCTTTTGAAACCTTATGTAACAGTCATGAACCCCAAAGACACGTTATATCGGCGGCTTACTCACTCCTTTTCTCAACACATGACATCAAACAAGTCAGTTTAGTTAAACGTTGGGAATCTGACCTCAATCTAGACCTTACCACTGATGAATGGGAAAAAATGTATCACAACATTCACAAAGCTTCTGTAAACGCCACCACACAAGAAAGCAGATACAAAATATTCTCGCGCTGGTACAGGACCCCGGATAAAATTCTTAAATTCCACCCCACAACTTCCCCTACCTGTTGGAGATGCCACGGTCCCATTGGGACACTACTTCACATCTGGTGGGAATGCCCTAGCATACTAACATTTTGGAAAGAAATCCATAGCCTGATTACTAAAATCACAACATATACCCCATACTTCACTCCTGCCCAATTCCTACTACACCACACCCCCACTACTAAACATGCCTACACCAAAACATTGACCATACATCTCATTAATGCGGCCAATCAATGCATCCCTGTACACTGGAGAAGTACCACACTGCCCACGCTAGCTGAATGGATGAAACGGGTAGACACCATAGCCAAAATAGAAGAACTTATACATCAGGCTCATGATACCCCGACCGCATATGGGAAAACCTGGGCGTGCTGGAAACATTTCCAAAATTCCACCTTGTTTAGTAATCCCACTGACGCCGGGATGGTGAGAACACTAACCATCCCACCAATCCCCACAGCTTCATAAATGCCTTTGTTCCCCACGCCGGTAGGATGCCCACTCTTTGGCGTTCTTCTCAATTTCAGTACCACACGATAATCCTCCCACTTTGGCGGTCTTCGACGGGACATCTTTACAGTTATTTTTATATATACATCAAGAGCTAACATCTTTTCAGCCACTGACCTAAAGATGACGCCCCTTTGCCCCTTTGCCTCTTACTGTAGTACCAACTTATATCCAACCCAGGGTGCTTCTCAATACCTATCCTCCGGTCACAGTCAGATCCCTCTAGGGGTGACTGGAAATGGGCGTATAGAGAATAGCTTCTTCATTTCAAGCGTTCATAGCCCTCTTTTATGATACTTCTAGACATAGCAGAAGTTAGTTTTCTCCCTATCTAGTATATCTTCATAGGTTTTTACCCTTAATGGACTCTAGGATATCTTGTCTGTAATTTGCTCCCCTGCAATCCTGTCTTTGCTATGGGATCTCATTGGTATTTTCTTCCTTGTTTTTCTGATTTTACTGTTTACCAATGCAACAATTGTCTATTATTATATGTAACTTTTGTCCTTCTGTGTAAACAAAAATCCTAATAAAAATTTGTTGAAAAAAAAAAAAAAAAATTTCAATGATTTGCACCATAGCTTGTAGACTATAAAACTTTCACACATATCAAATAATATACACTTATTTCGGTTATTTTTTACCAAAGATATGTAGCAGTGTAAATTTTTGGCCCAAATATATGAACAAAAATTACTTATTTGCAAAAATTTTCATAGAAAAAAAAAAAAATTTCCCCCAGATTTTCAATCTTTTTCCACGTATGTCATACAAAATAAAAAAAAAAACAGCGGTGATTAAATGCCACCAAAAGAAAGCTCTATTTGTGTGAAAAAAATTATAGCATTTTTGTTTGGGTACAATATTGTATGACTAAGTAATTGGCATTCAAAGTGCGAGAAAGCTAAAAATTGGTCTGGGCAGTAAGGGTGTATAAGTGCCCTGTATTGACGTGGTTAATCTATCTCACGGTCCCCAGCTGTGAGACTTTAATCTGAAGCAATCTAATGGTTCCCAGCTGTGAGAGCCAAACTTTGCTATCTTTACTGACAGAAAAATGCCCCTTACTTATTGTGCTGGGCATTTTGGAGTATCCTATATCTACACCATTCTTCTGTTTTTGCAAATTTGACTCAATTTGGGGCATTTTTTGCTGTAATAATCAATATTATCGATACACTAACATTTTGCCTTTTTTTGATTAAAATATTATTTTTTGTAGTTGGTCCTTTAATGTCTCCTATGTTTAAGTGCAATTAGTTGTCTGGTCATATGGTGTCGGTTTGACTCCCTGAACCATCAATAACTGCAAACGCTATATTCTGTGGTAAGTGGGGATTCTTTGAGATATACACGCACACATGTGGTAACATTAAAGTGGCTGTAAACCCTTACAAACCACTTTGACCTACAGCAGGGGTGTCCAAACTTTTTTCAAAGTGGGCCGGATTTGATGAAGTGAACATGCCTGAGGGCCGACAATTTTGCCTGACATTCTTTGAACCATTGAAAATTCGGTCTAAGTGTGTCCATCCGAGCACTAATACACGGCCCAACAAGAATTCTCTTGCCTTTGTCGCACTCGTTCCCAACACACAGACGAATGCTCTGCACTTTAGGGGGCACCGTTAATTCTTAATGGTACCCCACACATTGGAAAATGTAGGGTGCTTTTGGTGCAGTGCAATAAAAAAAAAAAAAAAAAACACACACAGACACATGTGCGCACACGCGCACACACACATACACACACACACGCGCGAACATACAGACACATGTGCACACACACACATACAGACACATGTGCACACACACACATACAGACACATGTGCACACACACACATACAGACACATGTGCGCACACACACACATACAGACACATGTGCACACACACATACAGACACATGTGCACACACACACACAGACACATGTGCACATACACAGACACATGTGCACACACACACATACAGACACATGTGCACACACACACATACAGACACATGTGCGCACACACATACAGACACATGTGCACACACACACACACATACAGACACATGTGCACACACACACACACATACAGACACATGTGCACACACACACACACATACAGACACATGTGCACACACACACATACAGACACATGTGCACACACACAGACACATGTGCACACACACACATACAGCCACATGTGCACACACACATACAGACACATGTGCGCACACACATACAGACACATGTGCGCACACACACACAACCACATGTGCACACACACATACAGACACATGTGCGCACACACATACAGACACATGTGCGCACACACACACAGACACATGTGCGCACACACACACAGACACATGTGCACACACACACACACACACACACACACACACACACATACAGACACATGTGCACACACACATACAGACACGTGCACACACACAGACACATGTGCACACACACATACAGACACATGTGCACATACACACACACACACATACAGACATACATGCACACAAATACAGACACATGCATACACATACATACATACACACACATGAATAAAGGCCTTTTTAACACTAATCTAGCTTGTAGTACAGTATCTTTGCAGCTTCCTCATTCAGCCGGGTACTGCACTGTAGGGGGAAGCAGAGAGCACAGCACAATCCTCTGCACTTTACTTTCACTTTTGAAGCTCACGGAGCTTCTCACAGTGCCAGGGATCGGCTGATCTGACAGCCCTGCTCCCATGGCACAATAAATTGAGAAAGAGCAGGCGGGCCGTTCAAAACCGGACCGCGGGCCGCAACTGGCCCGCGGGCCGGACTTTGGACATGCCTGACCTACAGGTAAGCCTAGATTAAGGTTTACCTGAAGGTCCAAGAAATATCTCCTAAACCTACACCGTTTAGGAGATATTTACCAAAACACAGGCACTGCACTGAGCGCGCCACTGTCAACGGCGATATGCCGCGAGTGGCGGCTCCCATGCGTGGGAGTGACGTCATCACGGCTTCGTCGAATGACAGCGCCGGAGCAGCGAGACCCACCAAGAAGATGGAGGCTCCGTACACAAGGTGAAAGCTATGACTTCGCTGGCTCCTGTGTCAGGTAAGTGACACATAATGGACTACTATGCGATGCATAGTAGTCCATTATGCTTTACCTTTGCAGGGAATCAAAGAGGAAGTAAACCCATCAGGGTTTACATCCTCTTTATCTTTGATGTTAAAATAATGTAACTGTGAAATTAATTTGTGACAATATATGTATTCTTTTGTTTCTCTTGTTAGAAGGCTCAAGTGGACAGCAACACCTGAAGAAGCCCCATCTGTAGGGCGAAACATGTTGGGAACTATGCTACCTTGCTGTACCCACAAGGACTGTATTGTATGAGTCTATTGTAATGTTGCTTTTATGGAATACTTACCTTTTTAATTGTTATCAATAAAATGTATATATTTTGATTAAATCTTTATGGATATATTGAGCTTGCACCTAAAAAATCCCATAATTACACAATATCAGTTTTAGTGTAGCTACTCATTCAAGATATATCAGGGACACCTACTGGCCGAAGGGAGAAACCACAGGTTCACTGAATTTAGGGGGCAACTAAATGAACAAGTAGACTATAAATCAGCTGGATTGTCTACCCCCCTCCCCCCAATCATTACTAAATTTAGAGGGTAGCCCTTTTAATACCTGTTCTAAGCAAATTTTGTAGATGTGTTATGTTTATAGACCCCATACCCAACTGGTGTCACCTGCTGGGGCTCATTCATACAGGCGCAGAGGCTTGAACAACATGAAGAGCCATTTGTTTATGTTTCCAGAGCAGTGTGGAGCTGCACATGCAGTCAGTCTGCGCTAGTCAATTGACATATAGTAGCTGAATGAACTAACCCACACATCCAAGTTTGCCAGGTATGCACAGATAGGTGTACTTCCCTGCATGAATGCAGTTCACATTCAGGGCCATTTCTGTGTATCTGTCAAACTCAGATGTGTGGGTAAGTCTGTACAGATGCTGCATCTCAATTGACTAACACAGTCTGACTGCACGCAGATCCATGCTGCCCCAGAAACATAAACAAGTGGCTCTTCTATGGGAAATCTAACCAGCAAGATATTTTGCGTTGTTAAATTTTCCATATCAACAATAATATCCTATTGCAACAAAAATAAAAGAGCTATTATTATTATTCAAAAGACCTGTTTGCATATTACAATTTTGGAGAACAAATGACAATGACCCCTCACAAAGGCACCAGGCACATATTTCTTAAAGTGTTTGTTACCCCAACGCTTCATATTCCTGATATGTGCCTGCTGTACCATTCATTTGTATGAGAAAGTATCCTGTTTGCTTTGTATTGCTTCCTTTGTGTGAAATGCCTGGTGTCCCTGCCAGTTTCTCTGCTTTCCTATTAGATACTGACCACATTAGGCTGGAGAGCACAGCATGGTCAGTTTGCTAGCTATGCTGGGAAATCAGTATGCTCTCCTCCAATGATCAGACTTGTCCTGACACGCCCCTGCTGCACAGCCATTCACGGCTCAGTGTGCCGCTGCTTCTCCTCCCCCCAGCTCTTATGTAGCTGAGAAAAGATGGAATGTGATCATTTATGAAAAATGGGGGGAAAGGTATTTATAAGGTTTTTTTTGTGTCTATAAAAAATGTTTTGCCTTTCATTTCTATTTTAAACTGAATAGGTTGTTTTACAAGGTGATTGTTTACAATCACTCTAAGGTTTGCACTACTTTTTGGAGAAAACATTGACAGTCACATTCACATTCCTGTGTATAATAAAAGTCTCCAGACAGCCACCCGGTCTGCATAGTTTGGGCATCTTTATTGGTGGAAGGACAAAACAGAAAAATAGAAATCCCATACCAAACTCCTGTAATAAAACTTTATTGATCCAGGGATCATGCTCTACCAACCTGGGTTCCTCCATCTGACACATTTCACTCAACAATGAGCCTAAGGTGTATCTAAATGTAAACAAAAATTTGATTTATTGTATCTTACCAGTCCTGTGATATGGTGACTGCATTTATTTTCTCTTTTCCTTTATTCTCACCTGGTGGAAAGATAGAAAGGTGCAAGAAGAGATGGTAAACTATGAAGTGAACACTGCAAGAACTGCAGCAGAGGCAAAGTGCACAGGAATTTACAAGCTCACTGGATTTCTGACAGGACAGGAATGGGTATTCTTTATACTTATTAAGCAAATAAAACAAAATACTTTCTCCAGTGTTTTTAGCAGAACAAAATGAAGCTAAGAAGAGAAACTTAAAAAAAAATCAATAGCAAAAGTAAAGTGGAGTGGGACTTTGTATGTACCCCTTTAGGGTTTAAATGAAGATATATACCAAATAATAAAAATAATTATACTTTATTTACCATATATCAATGGTTAGATAAAAAAACATTCTACAACTATAACAGGTTAAAATCAAAGTTTACTATTTTATTCGGTCCAAAAGGTGCTGATCCTGGCAGAAAGGATCAAAACAGATGGCCTGCGCGTTTCGCGGGGAGCCACTCTTTGTCAGGGCCTTAAAGTAGCACAAATTTGATACAAATATTATAATAACCTATAAATGAAATATTGACAAGGTTATAGATAAATATTGATACATACTTGAATCAATTGTAAGAGCATATGATCTAAAAAATGTATAAGGCATTCACAGATGCCCAAATGGCATTACAGTATAACATAGCACAAAACTTAACAGATTAAAGTTGCATTCTATTTGTTTGATGTCCGACAATGTGTCAAATAGTCAAGAGCGAAGCAGAGAAACATATGGATCAAGCAATACCTAAAACTCAAAATTGAATTAATGTGCTGTTCATCACCTGTATAATGTCGATGATACAATCAGTCCAATGGAAACTAGCACATTTTGGAAGGAAACCACTAGTCAATATGAGGCTAGGAGTTGTCTATCTATAAAATTTCCCGGAACACCATCCACTGTCCTACTGACACCAACCTCTGCCCAACTAACACCATCCACTGCTCTACTGACTGACACCATCCACTGCTCTACTGACTGACACCATCCACTGTCCTACTGACACCAACCTCTGCCCAACTAACACCATCCACTGCTCTACTGACTGACACCATCCACTGTCCTACTGACACCAACCTCTGCCCAACTAACACCATAACCATCCACTGTCCTACAGCTTCTGCCCTACTGACACATCCACTGCTCTACTGACTGGCACCATCCACTGTCCTACTGACACCAACCTCTGCACAACTGACACCATTCACTGCTCTACTGACTGACACAAAAACAAAAAAGCAACGCTAATTGTGCATGCACAGTATGTCTTAATACATTTTTATTTATAAAAATATATATAAAAAGTGTGTGTGTGTATATATACACACACATACACGCACGCATGTGTGTTTGAGCTTTGGAGTGCACATCCTAATGCAATATGCTGCGCACACCTATGTTAACAGACCAAAATAGGAAAAGGTCATAGTTATGCTGTGTACACATGAGCGGAATGTCCGACAGAAAAAGTCTGATGGGAGCTTTTCATTGTATATTCTGATCATGTATATGCCCCATCTGACTTTTCACGTCGAAAATTCTGACGGACCTAGAAATCAAACATGTTCTAAATATTTCCAACAGAACCAATTCCTATCGGAAAAAACACTCGTCTGTATGCTGTTCCGACGAACCAAAAATGATGCATGCTCTGAAGTATGAGACAGAAGCTATTGGCTACTGCCTATTGAACTTATTGAACCTATTGAACTTCCCTTTTCTAGTCCTGTCGTACGTGTTGTATGTCACCGCGTTCTTGATGGTTGGACTTTGGTTTGATCGTGTGTATGCAAGACAGTTTCAGCGGAATTCCATTGGAACTCCGTCAGAAAAACCTTCAGAGTTTATTCCAACTGGAAAAACGGTTGTGTGTACAGGGCTGTCAAGAAGGACGTTCTGATCACCCAGCTGTTTCCAGAAGTCTTACCCATAGAATCCCCAGCAGAAGAGCCAACCAGCGCACACTGGTGCACATTAACGCAGGTGGGCGCACGCAGGTGCACGAGGGCACATACGGGAGTATTCCGGTGCACGCTAACGCTGTTGGGCGCACACAGGTGAGTGCTAATGCTAATGGGCGCACGTGGATGCACGCTGACGCTAATGGGCACACGTGTGTGTGCGTGGTAGCGTTAATGAGAGCGTGCGAATGCGCACGAGTATGCGCGCGTGCTCACAGGCATGCGTGGGTTTGCGCAAACGTGCGCGGATGCGCAGTATGACGGATCTTGCCACCAAAGGGGCTATTTAAAGGATCCTGTCACCTTGCCTCCCTGCTGTCTGGTCTACAGCATTCCTGAGAGACCTCCTGCTATTACCTTGTCCGTTACCTGATACCTGTTACCCGGCTTGCCTCTGACTACTCTGTGTTTGCTGCCTGCCACCGACCCCGGCTTGTCTTGACTATTCTTCTGCCTGCTGCTTTGGTACCGATCCTGCCCGCCTGTGTATGACCCGGCTTGACGATGACAACACCTTGCCTGCCACCTTGATACTGTTGATGCCTGCCAGTATTCGACCTGGCCTGTTTGAGATCCGCTGGTATCCTAATCTACAAGACACCTCTCTCTCTGATCCGGTTTGAGTGTTCCTGCTGCTCCTGCTCACCACTGGTCCCAGTTCCAGCTGGCATCTGGTTCTCCTTCTGCTTCTTGGAGTCTGGACCAGCCCTTGCATCTGTGACCTGTCAGGCACTTGTGCCCCTTCTGCGCTCTTGAACCTCTGGCTGCTCTATCAGGAGTTCTCGAGCCAGAGGAATACGAGAAACCGCTCCTTGCATCCGTGGGCTCAACCATCAGGTACGTGACAAGGGCATTAGGGTTTATATACACTCTAGGCAGGTCCAGTGTCAAGAGTATTGACCCAATAATAAATCAAGACCTGTAAAACCATCCTGGTTAAAATAAAACCTGACACCATCTGACAAAGAAGTGGAAGCTTCAAAGCGCGTTACCACCCCCTACATGTCAGCACTGTCTCTCAAGTAACATCGAGTCCAGTTCCATGCTGGTTAATGCAGCGATTGGCCACTTCCTGCTGCAATCCAGGATCACCGCTCCACTATCTTGATGCCGGTTAGACTTGTAAGGTTGGCCACGAGATTCTACACATGCCAGTTTGATCTTTTACTAACATGCTGCACTTAGTCTGGCGCCCCTCTAAGTTTATTTTACTATTCTGATTAGTAATGTGCATTGTCATTTACCACTAATGCACTTATGCACTAATGCACTTATTTCACATTTTTATTATAGCAGTAGGCATTCAAATGCGATGTTCTATGTTTTAACTGTGCCAAAATTCCACAATGTTGCTCTTCATTAGGGCTCATCAGAGCTACCTCTGGTGGGTTCAATAGCCACTTGGACACTGAACAGTTCAGCTTTCCTAACCAATGTGACTGTATTATAGGCTTTTGAAAATACTGTACATCATCTTCAACACTGACAAGACCAATGAAGTCAAAACTAATGCTCAAGTGACACAGCTGATGATATATCTTCATAGCTGAAAATATTAACAGATGGCTTTATTCCTTGGTTATCTCACACCAGCATTAAGGCTTGTAAATACGCTGTCTGCTTGTGGTTTACATTTGTCAAAATGGCATTTACCCGAGCATCCATCTCATTATTACTAGACGAACCAGCCCAGAAGCAGGAACACTATTATTCACAGGCCAGTGTAAGCAAAGGATCAACATAAAGCATAGAGAGCAGCAAACTGTACAATTCATTGGGGGAGATTTACTAAATCTGGGGCAGAAAAGTAACCAATCAGCATCAAAATCCAGCTTGTCAATTAAAGTGATAATAAAGGCTTGTTTAAAAAACAAAAAGCAAACATATTATATTTACCTGCTCTGAGCAGTGGTTTTGCACAGAGCAGCTCAGATTCTTCTCTTCTCTGATTCCCCCACGGCGCTCCTGGCCCCTCTCTCCTGCCGAGTGCCCCCACAGCAGGCAGCTTTCTATGGGGGCACCTAAGCAGGCATGATCCCAAGCCGTGGCTCTGTGGGTCCATTCACACACAGAGCTGCGGCTTGGCCCTGCCCCCTCTCTCTCCTCATTGGCTCACTGGCTGTGATTGACAGTAGCGGGATCCAATGGCTCCCGTTGCCTACTCACTCTGAGGAGGGGTGGTTAGGTAGCTGCACACAGAAGGTTTTTACTTTCATGCATATAATTCATAAAGGTAAAAAACCTTGAGCCTTTACAATCACTTTAAGCTTTGACAATGAAACCTGGAAGCTGATTGATTTCTCTGCAAAGCTACACAAGATTTTACACCAAATTTTTATTTGACAATAATACCTGGAAGCTGATTAGTTTCTCTGCAAAGTTACACCATATTTTACACCATGCAGTTTTAGTTAATAACCCCAAATGTTTTTTTATGCCAGGAACCAGAATATATATCTACACAGTGCTGCACATATGTAATCGCTAGAGAAAGAGACCACTAACTGCTAGAAAAAGGCAACCTGCATCTGTTTAATTCTCAAAATCTGTTATCCCCACATGATTCAGCCAAATGTAGACAGCAGAATACATATCTAGAGTATTTTCAGATTAGATCCTTCTACTTAGTCCTCGTCTGAGCTTTTTTTTTCTTTACGCTGTGTAGATCACCTAGTCTGAAAAAAAGCTGAATGTAAACAAGTAATGATTATACTTGACTGGGTCTGGGATTACAGTTGTCAAACCATTTGAAAAGAAAATCAGAGTTAAAGGATATCTAAAGGAAATTTTGTTTTTACTTACCTCCTCTGTGCAGTTGGTTTTGCACAGAGTGGCCCTGATCCTCCTCCTCTGGGGTCCCTCAGCGGTGCTCCTGGCTCCTCCTATTCTCGAGTGCTCCGTCAGTGAAGCGTTCCCCCTCGGGGCACCCATGCAGGCATGCTCCGGTGTCCTGCTGCTGCGTCTATTGACACAGACAGCAGGACTATGCCCCACCCCCAGCTCCCGCAGCATTGAATTTGATTGACAGCAACAGGAATGAATGGCTGTGCTGCTATCAATCTATCCAATCAGGACACAAGCCACTGGCTGGAGCTGTGTGCTCATTCTTGGCATGGGAAAGACAGGGTTCAGGTAAGTAAAACGGGGGTACTGGGGGGCTGCTACGTTAAAGGAGGTTTTTTACCTTAAAGCATAGATTGCATTAAGGTGAAATACCTTAAGGGTTTGCAACCCATTTAAGCTGTTGTATCATAGGTTTCATTCACACCTACACATAGCAGGAAAAATGCATGTCTGCTAACCGCGTTTGTGGTGCCATTAACAATTAATGGCACCGCAAGTGCGATGCATGTTGGCAGGGTGTTTCTAAAAAAACTGTGTGTTTTCTGCAGGTTTTAAGAAAAACAAAGTGTGAATGGAGGTAATTGGTGTACCTGGTTATATTAACACATTTGAAATATACAATTATCTTTCTAATAAGCTTTTCAGTCTCTACTTTTCTTAACTGCTATCTAAAAAAACCTGCATGTGCTGCCTCAGCTTTGTGTGACAGGGACGCTGTCTTTTCAAATGCCTTCTTCATTCATCTGCGTTGGAGAGGGCGGAGGAGCTGCCTAGTGAGAAAGACAAGACTCCTCAATATATATTTGCTTGTAGCAACCTACAGAAAGAAATAACCTCTTCTTTTCATTACATTTTCAAGTTGCCTACCAAGCAGGCTGCTGTGATTATTAAAAAAAAAAATTATTTCTGTCTCATGATATATATTAAATATTGGTCTGTCTATATATTTACAGGTAATTATCAAGCAGCTACAAATTATGCAGTGATTGACATATATATTGTATGTTTACATTAGTTCCTGTCCTCAAGAAGCTTATAATCTAAGGTCCCTAACTCACATTCATGTATACACAATAGGGCCAATTTAGACAGGAGCCATTAAAACTATCAGCATGTCTTTGGAGCATGGGTGATATACTTTAGTACCCGGAGGAAACCCATGCGGGCACAGGTAGAACAGGAGGAAACCCACACATGCACAGGTGGAACATCTTATCTACAGATGTGAACTGTTATAACAATTATAAGTTACCCGGGTTTCTGAATGCATGATTTATACACGAAAATGTGTTATGCCACATACACACGACTGGACTTTCCAGCAGACTAGGTCCGACGGTCTTCCCGAGGGACTTTCGGCGGAGTTCCGACGGACTTTCTGAACGAACGGACTTGGCCACACACAAACGGACTAAGTGCGTTCGAAAGTCCGTTTGTTTTGAATGCGATGATGTAAACGGGTCTAAACAAGGAAGTTCAATAGCCAGTAGCCAATAGCTACCCTTGCATTGTATTTGGTCCGTCGGACCAGCACACAGACAAATGGTTTTCCCGATTTTAGCCCGTCGGAATTGAGTTCATCGGATAGATTTGAAACATGTTCTATTTCTATGTCCGTCTGATTTATTTTTCAAAAAACGATCGGACTAGCCCACACACGATCGGATTGTCCGATGGACTTATCCCTTCGGACCTAGTCTGCCGGAAAGTCTGGTTGTGTGTATTCGGCATTAGAGTTTCTTAAAAGCCTATCCCCAGCCACAATGATATTCTATTTATGCTGTCCCCACTTTAAGCTCCCTTGCCTTCCTGCTCCTGTACAGCTGTCTTCAGGAGAGTTGTAGCCATGCTGCATTTTTCTACAACACACCAGAGTTCACCCAAAGTCACTATTCATTTTCACACTGCAGGTCCGCTGAGGTGCACTGCAATGAAAACTAATTTTGTTTTGATATTTTAATAAAACTAGAAAAAAAGAGTAAAACATGCATTGCATTTTAGCCATCCAAAGCATTGCTTCCCAACACCGACATAAAACATACAATAGGCCACGTGCTAAAACTGATCTTTGTAACATATGGCTAGTGTGAATGGGGCTTTAAAACCATTCACACTGCAACACTGCCTTCAAGTACTTTGTTGTGGAAAAATAAAAATAAAAACTATGTGCTCAGGTGTAAATATAGTGAAAATAGCTGTCAGCACTATAGGCCTTGATACTAACCCAAAATCAGATAATTATTAAAAAGTGCACTGCTCAAAAATAAACTAAAAATAAATTCATATACACATAATTACATTAATTGATACAAAAATATCAATTATCATGTGAAAAAATATTATATTCATACAGAGAAATGCACCTCCACAAATGTGAAAAAATATACAGCATAAGTTAATATATGTGATGAGTCCACACAAATAAATAGTAAAAAAAACAACAAAAAAAACAACAAAACAAAAAAGTAGTGAATCCTCAGAGACAAAATCCCTTTTGGCAAGCGAAGTGGTAAAAGAAAAGCCTCCACCAGAAAAAGTGCTCTTGTGAATAAATGCACCTTACCAGAAGGTAAGACCATCAATGTCAGGTGGTCAAACATGCTCTGTGTATGTTTACTCCATATGGCAAGGGAGTCACTGGACCTCAAAGAAAGACCTTCCTTGTATCACTCAAAATCATTCGTCAAAGGTCAGGAGAAATGGAAAGAAACACTCATGTTGTAGTATATAGATAAACCAATTTAATAAAAACAATTAAAACTATTTACAAAGCAAATGTTAAAACAAGCGACATTGTATGTTGCAAGTCATGGGAACTCTCTCCTCGTGCAATACATCCACTTCCGGGTCCCAGCTGGCATGATGGTGTCACTCTCACTGGCCCGCCCGACATGTTTCATCACAGCGGACGTCATCGGGGGAGTGGTCTTGTTGCATGGCCGTGAGGTGCATTTTTTGCGATTCATTTTGTTTGCTTTATGGATATAATATTTTTTTCACATGATAATTGAGCTCTTTATATTAATGTATGTATTTATGTTTATATGAACTTGTGTGTAGCTTATTTTTGAGCGCTGCACTTTTTAATAATTATTGGTTGTGGAAAAATGCAGATGTGCTGCATTTTTCTGCAGTGCACCACAGCTCACCTGAAATCGCCATCCATTTTTTGTACCACAGGTCTGCTCTGGTCAACAAGAATGAATAAAATTCCATTTTAAAATTTGTGAAAAAAGGAAAAAGTGCCCTCCTTCAAAACAACACAAGGCTATGCCCCCCAGTGTCAGCACTGGAAGACAGTCTGAAGTAGTGGCAGGTGGCTCCAAGATGGCAACAGAGCAACAGGGGATGGAGCCGCCCTCCACCGATCCATTTTTTCAAGAGGAAGGAATGAGTATTGAGTAAAGCACATGAAAAGAGCTTGGTGGATTTTGATGAGGCCACTGTCACTGTCTTACCTGATCTATCAAGGAGGACTCTAGCAAGTGCAGAGCCCTGCACCTCCTTACATCGTTGTTGAGGGTGAAGGGCATACCCTACAGCTGGGGTTATCCCTTCCAGCTAAGAGTCTGTAGAAATGGCAAGATGACCTTCCTCTGGTAATCTGAGGATCTACCTGTCTTTACCAAAAAGCTTCAATTGGGGTCTGTGGACTTGGAGCCGTGGCTGGACCCACCAGCCTCCCAGCTCCAAGAGCTTTCTGTCCCTGATCAATGGGCTTCAGTCACTCCATCCAGATGCAAAAGTCCTCTTCCGGGACTACTTCATGAGCAACCTGGTTTACCTGTGCCCTCTCCTTATTTAAGTGCCTTTTGGGCTTGGACTGTTTTACCCTATGGGTGACTTTACTTTGCTGTGATGGTCTCTCTTGCATAGACCATTTTGTAGCTCACAGTTTTGGCTGCCTAAATGGTCTATGACCCTCAGTTTTCTAAGCCCTTCAGTTGTGGCTTAATACATCTCATTCTTTTTTGATATATGAGAAACATACATGGCTCTTTAAGGAATACTGTTCATGTTTTATCTCAGTTATGCCTTAGCATTTGTTGATTGTCAGTTTTTTCATGTGCCTGGGAATAAGGTTGCAAATGGCCATAGGCTGATTTATTTCTACCAACACCTATGACGTGACATTTTTAATTTACTTTTTGTCCCTTGTTCCCCTCCACCCAATTGCCCCCCTTCTATTCTCTTTTCTTACTTCCTCCCTTATACTTGTATTTCCTTTTTACTCTCTCTTATGTTTTTTTCCTTGCTGACTCACCTCAGTTGAAAAGTTCCTCCATGTGACGTGTTTGTGATACGTAGGCCACATTTTTGTGTTATTTCTAGAGAGGAGTTGACTATATTTTTTCTTGGAACTATCATTCCCTTATGTGCCATTGATGTTTCATTGATTTTTTTGTGGATGACATCCTATACATTGTATGTTATTAAAGTCATGTTGGGCCTGTGATAACGCTGCTCCTTTCAATCTGCTATATGCCTGACTGTGACTGTGTCTTTTTAAAAGAATAAAAAATATTTGAAATGTAACAGAAAATGCATTTAAATCAATAGAGGGGCTGTTGATTATAGCACAAATAGGAGGTGTACATCCGGAGATCGGCTACCTACAAGTGAAGTAACAGGCTTCATTTGTGTTTTACTCAGGCAGATTGACTTAAAGCCAAATTTGTCAAGGGATTTGATCTGAGAATATGGACAGGTATACTCCAAATTGCTGACAAAGCACTTACATAGGCTGTATTACTGGATATTTGCTACTGTTCCTGTGGAAGCAATATTATTTAATAGGGCTTAGTAAACTTTAAACTGTAATTTTCTGCAGACCATGCAAGAAAATTGTGAAATTTCTTTGCTCCGGTAAAAGACATTTTCCTTTCATTAACGACTACAGCAGTTAGAACATTTTTATGATAGTAGCTACAAAAATCTGATGTAAAATCACTACACATTAACCAGTTTCACATTCTTTTTTAGCTCTTTATATACTTATATTCTTATATTCAGTTAGCCCCTAGGGAATTACACACTTGACTAAGGGTAAAATTATTGTGTTAAAACTTACTGCTTAGAAAAATTATTATGGTATTACCCC
The DNA here is from genome assembly GCF_037356315.1 of Lithobates pipiens. Classification (NCBI taxonomy): domain Eukaryota; kingdom Metazoa; phylum Chordata; class Amphibia; order Anura; family Ranidae; genus Lithobates; species Lithobates pipiens. Next base: position 144,578,104 of record NW_027507758.1, on the reverse strand, counting down.
CCCCCCCCCCCCCCAAAAAAAGTAATATGTTGTAGATCAGGGGTAGGCAACCTTAAAGGGGTGGAGATCTACCTGAGCAACATGGGAGAAGTCACAGATCACCAGGCACAGTATTGCCCAGTGTCGCCTCCTTACACCTTATTTAATCCTCTAATTGCCACACTACCGTGTCACAATCACGACAAATCAGGTGGTGAGGAGGCCACATATCGCCTCTTCACCACCTGTCAAGCACACTCGGATCACTTTTTTTTAAAATATATATATTTTTTATTGGAATTTTAACAAATACAATACAGTGTCTTTTAACACAGTTAGTAACAGTTATCAACAAACAACCACTGTACTGTCTTTGACATATTACAATCATACTTAAATGTGTTATAATGCAATGTTATTAGGTAGTATCATTGTCCAAAACAAAGATAAGTAACGAGACTTATGGCCCTGTCTCGCCGCTTCCAAGCCCCATCTGGGAACAAACTGCGCCGGAGGGGCTCGACATAGGAAAGTTGATCAGTCTGATTCAAACACTCAGATCACTTTTCAGAGGCACAGTAGTGTCTGTTGAACTTGTGAATAAGCCCTTAGTTACATTCCGCAGGGCCACCCTTAGTGTTCGTTCATACCTAAAGTTGGAAGGTGGTAAAACTGCTTCCAACCCCCACTCCAATTAGCTGCTGCGGCAGCAGCAAAACCTGTATACATGCCACAGCATGAAACCCCCTGTTGCTTTTGATGGGTGCTACCGCCTGCCATTCACGACCCACTCTGCAAATGCCATGCAATTGCATGCTTCTGCAGGGTCCAAGAAGTTAAAGCAGGTGATGAGAAAGCAACACAATGCTGGCTTCTTTATCCCCTTGTTTACTGTACTGCACAAGGTTGCAGGGCACTTACAGAGTGGCCTCATCCACTCGAATGGGTCATGCTTGGCACCTACCAACCATGACAGGGCATATAACTTCTGATGCAACATGTGTACACCCCTGGCCACTGAAGCTAAAGGGGATGCGGTTGGGGTGGGAATGGTAAAAGCACATCTTAACTATGGGGTTTTACCACCTCCCAAACTGCTAATGTAAATGAACCCTTACTGTTCTGAGCCCCCTATAAGGCTGCTTTCACACTGATGTGCTGCGGTTTACCTTCCCCGCCGGTGTAGCGCAGTACATATGCAACTTTTTTATGTGAGAACTGGGATGTTACAATATGTTGAACCTTGATAAGTTTGGGTTATTTCCCAACTGAGATGATATTATATTACTTTACTTAGGACACATACAGTGTATATGTGTAAAAGGCTAACTAACAGTTACTATATAGGATTTGTGGTAGTCTCCTATATCCAAGTGAGCAGGGCCACTAATAAGGCAATACAACCAGTCCTATTGTACTGGGCCCAGGCTCCATCAGCTAAAGAGGTGGGCCCAGGGCAGCTTCATTGTTCATGTCTGCTAAATTAATAAATGGATTTTACTAGACCACACCCTCACCCATACTTGGGGTAGGTGGGGTGTAGGTGTGGTTGGGGGGGCTGTATGGGGCCCCATGATTTCTAACAGCAGCTCTGCAAGTGAATACCCATATTACTTATTATATTATCTTACTTTATAAGGAACACTATACAATATTTATCCTTTGGGCTTTAATCCTCTGCAAATATGTAACCAAGGCAACCAATAGTTCTTTAGCCACTAGGAAAACATATGATTGGGAACACATGGCGGCACATTCAAATAACTAAATGCATACTATGCACACTATAGATTTGGTTGTAAGACTCTTACGTGAATTTTTTACTTATTGCTTACTCATACATCTAGTCTGTTGCAGGTTTAGCATCTAAACTAATATCTGCTCCTGAGAAAGCACGTTATCCTGTGAAACATGTTAAGGAGATAGAAGCTATTTCGAATAGATAACACATATACATGAGTTGTAGGTGCTGCACGCCCCATTTTGTTGTATTAAATGGAAAATCCCTCAAGGTGTTTTTTAGCAGCGAAATTTATGTTTGAAAAGAGAAGCAATACATTTTTCATAAAAACTAATATTTATTTATTTGTGTCATGGTATCAAAATGTATTTCCTGTGTATTTATGGACATACTTTTTGATACCATGACACAAATAAATAAATATATATTTTTATGAAAAATGTATTTCTTCTCTTTTCAAACATAAATTTTGCTGCTAAAAAACCCCTTGAGGGAAAATGGAAGCTATTTCTACCATGTAACCAGTGGTGGCCCATCCATCTACATGCAGTGCGTTGGACGCATGGATTCCAATGAGGATTGTTTTTTTTTTACCACGTGATTAGAGCCACGCTTCAGAAAAGGGTGAGCGCAGAGTGCAAAGCACTGCACCCTGAGCAGAGGCTTTCTAATTAGGCAAATGAGGCAGTCCCCTTGGACCTCAAAGCCACCTAATTTGCCTGACATGTATGTGAGGGAATGTCCCCCGGTCAGTGTCGAGAACTGAGCGAGCTGGATGGCTGAGCAAGCTACAGCACTTCTATATCACCAGCACCATGCCGACCTGAAGTCTTCTCTCTTAGCACTCTCCAGCGCCACCCTTTCAGTGTCCTCCAGCGCCGCCTGCAGACAGATTGTAGAGGTGGAGGCGGAGCTGCAGGCCGCTACAAAACCAAAAAAGGATGCATGCACATGCAGAAGTTTGTTCTGCGACAGGACACCGGATGTGTGGAGAGAGGTGAGCTGACAGCTTTGTGGGAGAACTTGAGACTTGTGTGCATTGTGCAGGGACTTAAGATGTGGGAGGGAGCGGTCAGTGCAGTGTCTGCAGCAGGGTGGGAGGCAAGTTCTGGTGCTGTACTGCTAACTTCAGTTGTTCCATGCATGCCACTGCAAGGTGGTCTCTGTAGTGATGGAGCAATAAATTAGGACTCATTCACACCATATACCACTTTCCTATCATGGGCACCCCTCTCATGTACATACCACCCACCTCCATATATGGTGCACCCCTCTCATGTACATACCACCCACCTCCACACACATCACACCCCTCTCATGTACATAATACCCACCACCATACACTCCGCACTCATTTCATGTACATACTACCCACCACCATACACTCCGGACACATTTCATGTACATACTACCCACCACCATACACGCCGCACCCCTCTCATGTACATACTATTCACCGCCATACACTCAGCACCCTTCTCATAACATACTACCCAGCCACCATACACTCTGCACCCCTCTCATGTACATACTATTCACCGCCATACACTCAGCACCCTTCTCATATCATACTACCCACCCATCATACACTTTGCACCCCTCTCATGTACATACTACTCACAGCTTGCGGCTTCACAGCTGGTTGCCTACTGTGCATGTGCATTTGCAGAGTGTGCTGCGCTTTCTGAATAGCCTGGTGGTGGTGGAAGGAGGGGGCTGAACTTCCAGGCTATCTCGCTGTGGTGAGGTCTCCCAGAAGTGGAGGCGGGTACCTATCAAAAATTGGTACCCACTCCCCCCTCCCTCCAAATGTTCCAAATATGGCAACAGAGTGGGAGAGGAAGCAAACAAGTGGAGCTTTCCCTTTTGGGCGGAGCTCTGCTTTAGGTTTGTCTCTTTGAGATCCAGTTATTACCCTGTTGAATGCTGCCATCTTGCCCCCTCACTGCATAGAGAAAGTTTAAAGCTCAACTGCAGTTTTAGATTTCTCTATTGCAAAACCATTTTTTAAATAATAAATGCAACTCTTGCTGGAATGTTCAACTTGTCTCTAGCACTGTTGCCTACAGAAACTTGGCTCCAAGACTGTGTTTTTCTTCCAGGGAGAATGACAGCAAGTGCTCTTCAACCCACTTCCTGTAAACCAGGTTATCATAGTCATGGGGTAAATACCTTCACTCCATACTGAAATTGTGACGGATCTCAGATACCTCTGCTGAGCATCTCCGCCAGACCTGTGTCTTCTGTCCTCCAAAAGCACCCACAGACTGCAGATTCGCCACAACCAGCCCTTAACCGATCAATCACGAGACAAGCCACACAGGTGTTGAGTAGGGATGAGCTTCGAGTTCGACTCGAACATTGCCTGTTCGCCTAACAGTGAACAATTTGGTGTGTTCGCGCCAAATTCGAAAAGCCGCGGAGCACCCTGTACAAGTCTACAGGAGAAATCTAAAGTGCTAATTTTAAAGGCTAATATGCAAGTTACTGTCCTAAAAAGTGTTTGGGGACCTGGGTCCTGCCCCAGGGGACATGTATCAATGCAATTTTTTTTTTTTAAAACGGCCGTTTTTTGGGAGCAGTGATTTTAATAATGATTAAAGTGAAACAATAAAAGTGTAATATTCCTTTAAATTTCATACCTGGGGGGTGTCTATAGTATGCCTGTGAAGGGGCACATGTTTCCCGTGCTTAGAACTGTCCCTGCACAAAGTGTCATCTCTGCAGGAAAAAAAGTCATTTAAAATCACTCGTGGCTATAATGAATTGCCGGCTCCCATAATACAGAGATCACTCATTGAAAGTCATTGATAAAAAATTAAATTACCAGGCCCTTCAGGTCTGGTATGGATATTAAGGGAACCCCGCGTCAAATGTAAAAAAAAAAAATTGATGTGTGGGTTCCCCCTAAAAATCCATACCAGACCCTTTATCCGAGCACGCAACCTGGCAGGCCGCAGGAAAAGAGGGGGGGATGAGAGAGCGCCCCCCTTTTGAACCGTACCAGGCCACATGCCCTAAACAGCGTGGGAACCACACGCTTTTGTTTTATTTTTTAGTCCAAGTGCTGGGGAGGTAGAATGGCTTTCTCCACTCCCGGTGGGGATATCCGCTGCTTGGGAAACAGCTCCCGAAGATCATCTCTCAGTTTCTCCGGATCCAATTCTAAAGGGTGGGTAGAGGCCAGTGGCGCTCTGCTCCATCGCCAGCGCTTCTGTTGGGGATATAAACACTGGGGTAGGGTCCAAGTGCTTGGGAGGGAGAATTGCTTTTGTCACTACCAGTGGGAATATTTGCTGCTGGGGAAACAGCTCACTGAGGTCATCCCTCGGACACCCTGGATCTAACTCTGAGGGTGGGCAGGGGCCAGCGGCCAGCGACACTCTGCCTTGTAGCCAGCACTTCTACCAGCCTTCCAACACCGTCTCAACTCCCCCTTCTGAGACTTTTATGCTATTAGCTTGTCTCGCTGCCTGAGGAACCCCGGATGCGTTCAGACATTCTAGCACTCGCGAAGCCTGCTGTATCATCGCTGCTTCTTCCATTGCGGTTAGGACGGGAAAACGTAGGGGCACCCCTGGCCCCATTTGCTCCGCATCTTCGCGACTGTCCGCTATTTCTCCCGGACAGTCCCAGGCAACGGGAGCCATGGCGGGCTGCTGATCACCGTCAAACAGCCGCTTGTAGGCAATCTCGAGCTCCCATTCCTGCTCAACCAGGAACTTCAATTCCTCCAGGTTACATGCCTCTTCTGGGAGGTCCAGCTCCTTATCTCGGAAGTCCAGGATGTCTTCCAGCCGCCACTCCTCGATGCTCCCAAAGCCTGGGTCTCCATACATTTTTTATACAGCAGCCCCACGCCGCCGTAGCCAGCACCTTCTGTCGGGCTGCCATCTGCTGTACCTGGCCACAGTTGAGCCGTGAACCACCGGAGGGCTCTGTAGCTGGCATCCAGCATCATCTCCTCCTAGACCAATCTTCCGAGCTCCGTCTTCCACTCATCTTGCGGTTGTTCCCTCAGGAACACCTCCCGCGCACGGTAATGCGTCCAGCACATCTCTGTCGAGGAGGGAAGGATCTTCCCCTGATGGTGCCACTCGTGGCTTAGTGTCTCTTGCCAGAGTTGCCGGCAGATCACATCCTCCCAACCGAGGATGGTGTGCTCTGTCGCTGGTCCCCGATGTTGCTTCCACATGCCTTGCAGCCTCCTCCCGAACTCTGCTCTCATGCTGGCTGGTCCCCATATCGCTCCTCGGCGGCTGCCCGGATCTTGAATCCCAGCGGTGATTTGGATGTCCCAGACTGCAGTAGACATCCTACGGCTGCCACCACTGATGGATCTCAGATACCCCTGCTGAGCATCTCTGCCAGACCTGTGTCTCCTGTCCTCCAAACGCACCCGCAGCCTGCAGACTCACCATAACCAGCCTTTAACCCCTCAATCACGAGACAAGCCACACAGGTGTTGAGGGTTAAACATCCAAAGCATAAACTGTTTAAAACCAAACATGCACCTTAAACACAGTTAGAGACACTCCTCTCAGCCTTGTCATAGAGGGGGTAGGGGACAAGGAAGAATCGAAAGTCAACACTTGTATATTAAAACAACTACAGTCGAAACACACGCAGTCATGTGCAGTGCTTTATGCACACTACAAATCCCATAGTCCACAGTCCTTAGCCCAGTTCGGGGGAAGGCAAAGGAGGAAGCCAGATCACAGAAGCCAAAAAAAGAGGATTTCAGATTTTCAGAGTAGACTGAGAGCAATACATGGTACTTTTCTGGGTTAAAGTGGTTGTTAAGCCACTCAACAGCTTTGCTACAATCCCCTCTGCTATATTAAATAATGTCCCCAGTGCATTTGTTTGATTTTTTAAATTCCGCTGTGTACCTTGTTTCTGAACACCAATCTGCGCTCACGTGACCAGCCGCCTCTCTCCTCTCTCAATCTGACAGCAAAGCAGGCAGGGCTGATGTCAGCCAGGAGGAGGAGAGGAGGAGAGAGACAGCTGGTCATGTGAGCACCATTCGCTGCTCTGAAATGAAGTACAAAGCGGCATTAAAAAAAAAAAACACATGCACCGGGGACATTATTTAATATAGCAGAGGGGATTGTAGCAAGATTATTGTCAGGGAGGGAGGGGTAGAGGACGAGGGAGAGCAGAGAGGAGAGCTGCGGATGACAGAGAGGCACATAAACTGACCACGGTGTCAGGGCCATGATAAACCGTGGTCAGTTTACAAGGGGGAGGGCAGAACCAGACAGGATTAGCCAGGCATTTTAGTTTATACAAGGGGCCAAATTACACACCACAAGCACTGTGCTGTATAACATGGTTTAAGGGAACAGGATCCATTTTTTTTTAGGGTAACAAACACTTTAAAACTACATACTTGAATAGAATGTTATTTTTTTTTACACCAGTTTAGTCAAAGGAAGTTGAGCTCTGGTAGCAAACAAAACTCAGAGTAAAAAACATAGAAGAAGCTTTTCTGGGTAATAAATGTAAGTCCAAATCATATATAAATCACGTTAATAAATATTTATAATAAATGTAAATAAAAAAAATCATAGAAGAAACTTTTCTGGGTAATAAATTGGGTATTGTGTGGTGTCTTCATTTATGCAGCTCTTGTACTTCAAAACATAAAAGTTTGTGGGTATATGTGTGTGTGTGGGGGGGTTGGCTACCGTGCTGCTGCATAGATGTCTGAATCCACAGCTCCGCTCCAGAGACAGGAATCTACACATCCTGGGGTATCCATGACTGATCCTACATACACCAACACCTGCCTGAAGGATCAGCCTTGCACCCTAGATGACCCGCAAGAGAAAAGAGGCGTCTTAGCTGAAGAAGTTACAACACTTCTTCATGCCAGCGGCCTGAAGCACTGCCCAAGATGGTGCCGGTGACAGATCCCCAGCCTCCTCTGGCGGTTCTCTCCCAGCCACACCGAGTCCAAGCTCAGAAGGCGGATCAACCCAACATTCTCCTGATGCCTCTACGCCACTCTCCTGCAGCCCAGCAAAATCCAAACCACACATGGCTGCCGATATCAATCACTTTCCCCACTACCAACCAGCTTATCGCCCTCTGCAGCTCCCTGCATGCAGACATGATGGAATGCATGAGCAACTTTAAAGCTGAAGGGGGGAATTGGGAGGAAGGATTAATCATATTGAAAAGAAAATGGAGGAATTTTCCTCCTCTCATAATTTGCTGGTGGATGCCCACAATGACCAGTCCGATGACATAACCTGGCTTAGAGCTAAAGGAGGACAGGTCACATAGGAACAACGTAAAAAAAATATGTGGGGTCTCTGAGACTGTACAACCTGTGCAATTACAGCAATATACCCGTGACCTCATGAAAGCTTTCCTACCTTCAGTATTTGAGTCAGATCTGGTTGTTGATCAAATCCACCTGCTACCCAAGCCATCCCATCTCCCAGATAACATCCCCAGGGATGTTCATATGAAGGAGCAGCTCATGGTAGATTTTCATAAAAACTAGCAAACCTTCTGAGAAATACTCATGCATTCAGCTATATGTGGACCATTTGCAATATACGATGCAAAAATGCAAATCCCTACTACCTGTGATGAAAGCATTATGCAACCATGACAACGTCTAGCGCTGGGGCTACCCAACAAAACTATTACTCGCAATGGAAACTCATCAGCAATAACAAGCCTTGATGAAGGCCTCACACAATGCTCCGCTCCTGGGACAATCTACCTGACCAAGCCCCCAAGAGCTCATCCTCCCCTACCAGGCTGAACACCAAGGGCAATTGGCAAGTGGTATCACATAGGAAAAAAAAACAAAAAGCACAATACATAAATACCCCATCCACTAAATGATTATCAACCTACTTGATTCCTGAAGCACTATGGAGCCCACAGTGCACAAACTTTCCCCTCCTGAGTAATAGGCTGTAATTCTGCCTCCAGATTCATGTTTGAATCTACCTTTTTACCAAACTGTCCATATTCATTTTGTTTGATTTTGTTATCTTGTTCCCTCCTTTTTTTTTCCTCTCCTATTTCTCACAGGTCTGACCTATCTGAGATGGACTTCACAACTACCAGAAACTGTCTAAAAATGCTCACCCTATCTAATTGGCCCCTCTTGGAACCACCATGGATCCGCTAAGGTAGTATCATTTCTATTTACCCATCACCTATGGTACTTAAAGTGGTTGTAAATCCTTACAGACCCCTTTAACCTACAGGTAAGCCTAGATTAAGGCCTACCTGTAGGTGCAAGAAGTATCTCCTTAACCTACACGTTTAAGGAGATATTTTCCTAAATAGGCCACCGATGTCTACAGCGCATGCCAGGACAGTACAACAGACACTCCCTCAAATTGTCCCATTACTCATCTGGAAACCTAGCAGGCAAATTTCTTGCTCAGAAGCTCAAAGAACATAGAACCCAAACAAACATCTCCTATTTAATTCATCCCAATCCAAAAGACAGCGAATCCCTTTGCTGAATACTAGTCCTCATTGTATAATCTTAAAGATGATCCTAACACCTCACAACCCACTGATGATGCCATACACACTTTCTTGACAGATATCAATCTCCCTTCTCTCTCACACAACTAACATTTCCCAATACTCCCATTACTGAGCCTGAGATCATAAAAGCGATAAAAACAAGGACCTGATGGGTTGACAAATGACTATTAAAAACCTTCTAAAACATACTCTCCCCAACCTTAAAGGCAATCTATTCTGATGCATTGTCTCTGCCTTATTCCTCTCTGAAATGCTTAAAGCATATGTTGTTAACATCCCTAAACCAGGTAAGGAACCTACTAGTCCTTCGATTTTTAGACCCATTTCATTGCTAATCACAGATGTCAAACTGTGTGCTAAGATCTTAGCTCACAGACTCCTTCCCATCCTGCCTACTCTCATCAAATCTGATCAAACTGGCTTTACTTCAGGTAGACAGGCATCTGACAGGCATCTGATGACACAAGGAGAGTCATCAACATTATACAATATATACAATACATTATACAATATTCTAAATCTTAATGGATACCTTCTTTGCTCCTCTCTTTGGGGCTACATGACACGCACCCTCCAAAAATTTGTCTTCACAGGACTGATCCTCTCCGCCATTCTGGCTCTTTTCTCATCTCCCTGTACACATCAAACATGCTTTTGCTTCCCTTTACCATATCCAATGGCACAAGACAAGGGTGCCCATCTCGATTTTCAACCTCCTCATAGGTCAGATCTCATTCCAATATAACATCCCAATATAACAATATCCCCTTCCATGACAGGTCCCACGATATAAACCTATTTGCTGATGACATTATTCTGTTCCTAACTTCCTGTCATAAACTGGTGTGACCAGAAATGTGTGGACTGTGATAGGGAAGACCAAACGCATGTAAAGTAATAATAATATGATTTATTATGAGGATAAGTAATACACCAAAGTAAACTCACCTCTGATGTGACCAACAATAAAATAAACCGGCAACCAACCACAGTGAAACACACAAATAGCTACCCAAACCAAATGTATATACAAGTGAAAGATACAATCCTAATCATAAACAAGCCAGGATCATACATGGGAGATCAAGCACATGGAGCAAAACAGGACAGGGAGAAGGTAACAGGAGACAGGGGAGAAGGCTGCAGGGCAGGAGTCCAGGAACAGATACAGACTTCAGGATAACAGAATCACAGGATACAGGCATACGAGTTTCAGGATAGCAACACAGGTCAAGACTCAAGGAACAATACCAAGGCGATGAGTGTACGCATCTGCTGGGTATAACTACACCTCCTGCAATCAGCCTCAGGTGATGCCTAATTGCAGGAGACTCCAGACTACCGGGGGCCACCCACTGGCGGACACCAGTATTGCGGCCAATAGATCTGACAGCACCACAAGCAGGTGAAACCTTTCCTGACACTTTCCCTTCTACATCCCTACCTCATGCCTATGCCATCCTCAATGAGTTCAGCCAGATTTCCTTCTACAACATCAATTTCACAAAGTCACTCATTTTGGAATTAGGTCTCTTCATCACTCCAATCTCAACTAAAATCCTCCCTCCACTACGCATGGAGTAAGTCAAGCATATCATACTTAGGATTGCAATTAACAGCAGACTCCTTGAAACTAGCAGATGCCAACTACTTAACCTTAATAGATAAAATAGCATAACCACTTAACAACCGGCCCATAGCCGAATGACGGGTACAGGGCGGTTGTTTAACTCTAAGAGGCCGTCATATGACGTCCTCCCAGAATTCCGCTCTTGCGCGCCCCCTGGGGCACGCACTCGAGAGCATCCATGACCGCCGGGTCTGCATCACAGATCACGGTAATCGGCCGCTCAAATCAAATGACGGAGCGATCACTTGTAAACAAACCCGCGTCATGTTATGACGCTGGTTCCTCCCTCCCCTCTCTGTACCAATCGGTACAGCGGAGGGGAAAGAGAACGGTGTCAGCAGAGCTGTGGGCTGCATCTGCAGTGCCCACAGTGCTGCTCACCGAAAATTAACCCCTCAATTCCCTGCCAATACTCTGCAATACCCTGCAATACTCTGCAATACCCAATACCCTGCCAATACTCTGCAATACCCAATACCCTGCCAATACTCTGCAATACCCAATACTCTGCAATATTCTGCAATACCCAATACCCTGCCAATACTCTGCAATACCCAATACCCTGCCAATGCTCTGCAATACCCAATACCCTGCCAATACTCTGCAATACCCAATACCCTGCCAATGCTCTGCAATACCCAATACCCTGCCAATACTCTGCAATATCCTGCAACACTCTGCAATACCCAATACCCTGCCAATACTCTGCAATACACAATGCTCTGCAATATTCTGCAATACCCAATACCCTGCCAATACTCTGCAATACCCAATACCCTGCCAATACTGTGCAATACCCAATATCCTGCCAATACTCTGCAATACCCAATACCCTGCCAATACTCTGCAATACCCAATACCCTGCCAATACTCTGCAATACCCTGCAATACCCAATACCCTGCCAATACTCTGCAATACCCTGCAATACTCTGCAATACCCAATACCCTGCCAATACACTGCAATACCCAATACTCTGCAATATTCTGCAATACCCAATACCCTGCCAATACTCTGCAATACCCAATATCCTGCCAATACTCTGCAATACCCAATACCCTGTCAATACTCTGCAATACCCAATACCCTGCCAATACTCTGCAATACCCTGCAATACCCAATACCCTGCCAATACTCTGCAATACCCTGCAATACTCTGCAATACCCAATACCCTGCCAATACTCTGCAATACCCAATACTCTGCAATACTCTGCAATACTCAATACCCTGCCAATACTCTGCAATACCAAATACCCTGCCAATACTCTGCAATACCCAATATCCTGCCAATACTCTGCAATACCCTGCAATACTCTGCAATACCCAATACCCTGCCAATACTCTGCAATACCCAATACCCTGCAATACTCTGCAATACCCAATACCCTAAAATACTCTGCAATACCCAATACCCTGCCAATACACTGCAATACCCTGCAATACTCTGCAATACCCAATACCCTGCCAATACTCTGTAATACCCAATACCCTGCAATACTCTGCAATACCCATTACCCTGCCAATACTCTGCAATACCCATTATCCTGCCAATACTCTGCAATACCCTGCAATACTCTGCAATACCCAATACTCTGCAATACTCTGCAATACCCAATACCCTGCCAATACTCTGCAATACCCTGCAATACTCTGCAATACCCAATACCCTGCCAATACTCTGCAATACCCAATACCCTGCCAATACTCTGCAATACCCCGCAATACTCTGCAATACCCAATACCCTGCCAATACCCTGCAATACTCTGATATACCCAATACCCTGCCAATACTCTGCAATACCCATTATCCTGCCAATACTCTGCAATACCCTGCAATACTCTGCAATACCCAATACTCTGCAATACTCTGCAATACCCAATACCCTGCCAATACTCTGCAATACCCTGCAATACTCTGCAATACCCAATACCCTGCCAATACTCTGCAATACCCGGCAATACTCTGCAATACCCTGCCAATACTCTGCAATACCCAGCAATGCTCTTCAATACCCAATACCCTGCCAATACTCTGCAATACCCAATACCCTGCCAATACTCTGCAATACCCTGCCAATACTCTGCAATACCCAATACACTGCCAATACTCTGCAATACCCTGCAATACTCTGCAATACCCAATACCCTGCCAATACACTGCAATACCCAATACTCTGCAATACTCTGCAATACCCAATACCCTGCCAATACTCTGCAATACCCAATACCCTGCCAATACTCTGCAATACCCAATATCCTGCCAATACTCTGCAATACCCAATACCCTGTCAATACTCTGCAATACCCAATACCCTGCCAATACTCTGCAATACCCTGCAATACCCAATACCCTGCCAATACTCTGCAATACCCTGCAATACTCTGCAATACCCAATACCCTGCCAATACTCTGCAATACCCAATACTCTGCAATACTCTGCAATACCCAATACCCTGCCAATACTCTGCAATACCAAATACCCTGCCAATACTCTGCAATACCCAATATCCTGCCAATACTCTGCAATACCCTGCAATACTCTGCAATACCCAATACCCTGCCAATACTCTGCAATACCCAATACCCTGCAATACTCTGCAATACCCAATACCCTAAAATACTCTGCAATACCCAATACCCTGCCAATACACTGCAATACCCTGCAATACTCTGCAATACCCAATACCCTGCCAATACTCTGTAATACCCAATACCCTGCAATACTCTGCAATACCCAATACCCTGCCAATACTCTGCAATACCCATTATCCTGCCAATACTCTGCAATACCCTGCAATACTCTGCAATACCCAATACTCTGCAATACTCTGCAATACCCAATACCCTGCCAATACTCTGCAATACCCTGCAATACTCTGCAATACCCAATACCCTGCCAATACTCTGCAATACCCAATACCCTGCCAATACTCTGCAATACCCCGCAATACTCTGCAATACCCAATACCCTGCCAATACCCTGCAATACTCTGATATACCCAATACCCTGCCAATACTCTGCAATACCCATTATCCTGCCAATACTCTGCAATACCCTGCAATACTCTGCAATACCCAATACTCTGCAATACTCTGCAATACCCAATACCCTGCCAATACTCTGCAATACCCTGCAATACTCTGCAATACCCAATACCCTGCCAATACTCTGCAATACCCGGCAATACTCTGCAATACCCTGCCAATACTCTGCAATACCCAGCAATGCTCTTCAATACCCAATACCCTGCCAATACTCTGCAATACCCAATACCCTGCCAATACTCTGCAATACCCTGCCAATACTCTGCAATACCCTGCCAATACTCTGCAATACCCAATACCCTGCCAATACTCTGCAATACCCGATACCCTGCAATACTCTGCAATACCCAATACCCTGCCAAAACTCTGCAATACCCTGCAATACTCTGCAATAAATGCTATGTGAAGCAAATGAGTGAATAAATAAAGCATGAAATCAAAAAATATTAACAAAGTGCAGACAGGGAAATGCATATACTAATGTTCAAATATTAGTCCATCATCCCATCAACAAAAAACGTTTTGCTTGTAATCTCCAACGTGTTTTAAACACACCACACCGATATAGGAAAAGTGTCATCAGAGTTTGCAGGAAAAAAGAGGACTTCCACCACCAACACTACTGCCGCTTACCAGCTACACTGATCCCATCTCAGAGACCAGATATCGCCAAATCAAAAACGCTTCCTCTGAGTCAGGACTGCATGGAGGGTGTATCCTCTTTAAGCGCTTGGTTCAAATGGTTAGAAGAATCCTACGGCCACACCGCTTATTCCAATGGTTAGAAAAATCCTACGGCCACACCGCTCATTGCCCAGCACATATAATAACGAAAGGAATCGCCATAGTGTGATATAGTCACGAAATTTAATATAATAAAAAAGATTGCACTTACATCAAGTAGAAAAAACTTTGCTTTGTAAAACAAACAAATTCGCCGGCCGGCTTAGTAACGCTGCCCGTCGCTTCCGGGTCCAGCGTAGATCGCGGTGACGTCAGTACGCCCCTGGAAGACGTTACCTATAACGAAACGGCGTAGGGAGGAGCGACGTACTGACGTCACCGCGATCTACGCTGGACCCGGAAGCGACGGGCAGCGTTACTAAGCCGGCCGGCGAATTTGTTTGTTTTACAAAGCAAAGTTTTTTCTACTTGATGTAAGTGCAATCTTTTTTATTATATTAAATTTCGTGACTATATCACACTATGGCGATTCCTTTCTTTATTATATGTGCTGGGCAATGAGCGGTGTGGCCGTAGGATTTTTCTAACCATTGGAATAAGCGGTGTGGCCGTAGGATTCTTCTAACCATTTGAACCAAGCGCTTAAAGAGGATACACCCTCCATGCAGTCCTGACTCAGAGGAAGCGTTTTTGATTTGGCGATATCTGGTCTCTGAGATGGGATCAGTGTAGCTGGTAAGCGGCAGTAGTGTTGGTGGTGGAAGTCCTCTTTTTTCCTGCAAACTCTGATGACACTTTTCCTATATCGGTGTGGTGTGTTTAAAACACGTTGGAGATTACAAGCAAAACGTTTTTTGTTGATGGGATGATGGACTAATATTTGAACATTAGTATATGCATTTCCCTGTCTGCACTTTGTTAATATTTTTTGATTTCATGCTTTATTTATTCACTCATTTGCTTCACATAGCATTTATCGGATCAGTATAGCGCAGCTTATTTGGGAATAATTATTTGAATTGTGGGTATCTCACGGTTAAAGCTGCTGCTGCGTTTATAATTCACAATTTATTTTATTTTATTTTTTGTTTCATTACTTCACATTAAGTTTACATAGGAACAGCGCTGTATTTTTTAGGTTTTTATTCAATACTCTGCAATACCCAATACCATGCAATACTCTGCAATACCCAATACCCTGCCAATACTCTGCAATACCCTGCCAATACTCTGCAATACCCTGGGCAATACCCAATACCCTGCCAATACTCTGCAATACCCTGCCAATACTCTGCAATACCCTGGCTGCAATACTATGCAATACCCAATACCCTGCCAATACTCTGCAATACCCAGCAATCCTCAGCAATACCCAATACCTTGCCAATACTCTGCAATACCCTGCCAATACTCTGCAATACCCAATACCCTGCCAATACTCTGCAATACCCAATATCCTGCCAATACTCTGCGATACCCTGCAATACTATATTCTATAGGGTCTTTGCTAAAAAAAACATATGTAATGTTTTGGGGTTCTATGTAATTTTCTAGCAAATAAATGATGATTTTTACATGTAGGAGAGAAATGTCAGAATTGGCCTGGGTGCTCCAGAAGGCCTGATGTTGTTCCCTGCATGTTGGGCCTCTGTATGTGGCCAGGCTGTGTGGAAGTCTCACACATGTAGTAATGCCATACTTGGGAGTAATAGCAGAATGTGTTTTGGGGTGTAATTTGTGTTATGCATATGCTGTGTGTGAGAAATAACCTGATAATATGACAATTTTGTGAAAAAAAAAAGGAAAAACAAATCTTGATTTTGCAAAGAATTGTAGGAAAAAATGACAACTTCAAAAAACTCATCATGCCTCTTACTAAATACCTTTGCATGTCTTCTTTCCAAAAAGGAGTCATTTGGGGGGTATTTGTACTTTTCTGGCATGTTAGGGTCTCAAGAAATGAGATGTGCCATCAGTCCTTCAGGTGTGATTAATTTTCAGATATTGGCACCATAGCTTGTGGACTCTATAACTTTCACAAAGACCAAATAATATTCACCAATTTGTACTTATTTTTACCAAAGATATGTAGTAGTATACATTTTGGCCAACATGTATGAAGAAAAATTACTAATCTGCTAAATTTTATAACAGAAACAAAGAAAAATTCATTTTTTTACAGAATTTTCTGTCTTTTTTCTTTTATAGCACAAAAAATAAAAAACCCAGCAGCGATTAAATACCACCAAAAGAAAGCTCTATTTGTGTGAAAAAAGGACAAACATTTCATATGGGTACAGTGTCGCATGACTGAGTAATTGTCATTCAAAATTGAGAGCACCGAAAGCTGAAAATTGGTCTGGTTATAAGTGCCCAGTGGTCAAGTGGTTAAGAGACAAAGAGATGAGCTTAAGTGGAACTATCCTGTCTGCCTGTTTAGCCTCGTTCAAAATTCTTTAACTTCCTCAAATATTGTATATTTTCCGAACACTCCCCATCCCACGTAGTAGCCATCTTAGATCCTTAAATTCCCTTCTTACACAATTTATTTGGTTCTCAAAATGATCACGATGCTCCAGAACCCTTTTGATCAAACACAGACTTGCGGGAGGTATGGGACTAATTGACATTCAGGATTAATTTTGTGCCTCCATCATCACCCAACTTAAAAACTGGTTCACTCCCTCCCCTGATGTTCTTTAGAGTAGAATTGAGCAGGTTCTAAGCCCAAGTATGGACTCTTGCTCTTGGATGTATGGAAACCATTTCCTATACAACACCTCCCACCCACTATACAAGCCTCTCTTTTGGCTTGGAGAGACCTTCGCAAATTACCGCCCTTAACATCTAATAATTCAGATGTCCCTATACCCATTACTATCCTTGCAAATGCAATTCCAAACTTCCCAAGCACAGACTGTCAGGCTAAAGGCATAACTTGGATTGTCGATCTGTACGACAACAACACCCTCAAACCGTTTAGTGCACTTCGGAAACAATTCAACCTAATGTCCACAGATTGCTACAAATACAATCAAATTACGCACCTTTTGAGATCTATTAAAACCCATCATATATATCTGCCAGATGCAATATGGCAACTCTATACTACGTTCCCCAAGCCTCTTAAGGGTATTTCCTTCTTTTACAACTTCTTCCAGCATAAACTCTTCCCAGTGGCAACACACATTCAAAACAATTTTTTCAAGGCCTCTAAATGCGTACACCACTGGGAACTATCGCAAAAAAATAGCCCTATGGTGGTACCTTACGATCTACAGGTTGTCCAAATTCTGCCAAACTTACTTCCCCTTATGCTGGAGGAACTATGGAGCAATAGGCAACATTCTACATATGTTCTGGTCCTGCAAACACCTGACCGGTTTCTGGCATTCATATTCCAATGTATCTCGAACATCACCGGAATCTTGACATCCCCGATCCAAGTTTGGCAGTGCTAAACATAGGCATTGAGAAGATTCCCCCTGGACCTCCGCACTGCGGTTACACATGTTCTTCTAGTTGCTAGATCTTTGATAGCGAAACACTGGAAATCTGACAGGGCACCCAATATTTCCGAAGTATTAAAGACTACTCAGTCTCACTATGTTTATGAATCATTACTGGCTAGTAAATGTGGTACCAGTAAAAAGTTTGATATGCAATTGAAAGAATGAAAAGAATGGTTTAAAGTAAACTGATAGTTTATCCCCTTCTGATAATAATTTCTTACCTATTTCTCTTCGCTCATGTAGATGTCAGACCAACGTATATCTCCATTTCAATTTTGTTTACACCCTAACCTATGTTTTATTTTATTAACTTTCCATTTTCTTATTTTGTTATTGCTAATCTGCGATTATCATTTTCAGGTATGCATCCTCCCTTTTATCACCAGCTCCCTCCCCTCAGCTTTAATGCCCCTACTGCACCTACTTGGTTCTAGATGTAGGTAAATCTATATCTGTTGTATGTTTTCACATTTGTGACCTATGAGCATAACTTTACCCATGTATATATTTTGAATGTATACCTTTTGTATCTTTTGTACTACTTGTACTCTGTGTGTTGTATTATACAAAATACTTTAATAAAAACAATATAAAAAAAAAAACCCATAAAAGTGGAGCAGAGGTAAAGTATGCCTTATTCTAATTATACTTTGATTCAGCCTTGCACCTGTCTTGTTACTGTCACTTGTTTGTCTAAAATTTGTCTGAAAATGTTATGAAAACTGCATTATACAATTATTTGTGGTGACAAAACCACCCACTGAGCCTAGCTTTGGCCTTTCAGTAGTTTTATGATTAAACAGAGCTATTATTATACTTATGACACTATCATTACATTGACTTCCAAGTCATAATCAGCAGTGTAATTTTGAGTCAGCATTTGTAGAATAAACAAGCCGTGAAATGCATACCTTCGCTTCTCATTACACAGCCACTGAAAGAGAATGGTAATCAATAAAATACGGGTTCCTGCTATGTTTTTGCAATGACCCTCCAGCAATCAGCGTACTGTGCTTGGCTAATGAGTTCTGGAGACATTCGTGAATTTTCTCTTTTAATTATTTATATATAAGTAAGCAAGCAACACAATATACACATTCCCTATTTATGTGTGATGTATTACAAACAAAAATAGCCCTGGACATCATCAACTCCATTTTATGATTTCTTATTGGAAATACTACTAGTACCCTTAAAGGAGAAGTCCAGCCAGATCTTTTTAGGCTGGGCTTCTCCTAAGGGTCACAGGAGTGCACTCCTATGAACAGTTTTCAGTGGAGAGCTGTCTGAAATCCGCTTTCCGCTGATGTCACTGCTATCAGTCAAGGCAGTGCATTATCCCGACTTCCCAAGTTTGGATCCACCAGCTACCTTGATTGATGGCAATTTCAGCGAGCCACTGTGATGCTGAGATGGCCGTTGCCCGCCCCTTTACAGCTCATCACTCCAATGAGCGTGGAGAAGCAGACCAGGAGTGATGCTGACTGACAAATACTGGGGAGCTGGTCTTAGCTCCATCATGACATACAGTAGTACGTTGTAGTAAGAAATGTATTTTATGGATATATTTCTATTCTTAAACCTTATATTATCATCATTAATATTACCTGTATATTATCATTTGCATTTTTGAATATTTGCATTTTTGTAGTGAGATTTTTATTTTTATTTTTTTCAACGGTGTTATTGATTCAATGCAGTGTTTTATTAGTGTAGCGGTGGGCTCCTGAAGAGCAGGCGCTATGTGTTTTTCAAAATGAAACTCTACCAAAACTGCAGTTAGGTCTGGGTATTATTTGTCTAAATTTGACTTCTGTATTAGTCTGACTGGACTGTGAAATGTTCAGCCTGGCCACAGGGGGCACTGTCTCTTCTGGCAGGCGTGGAACTATGGTCTGGTCAGGTGTTTAAATTACTCTCTCCCTTGGAGTCAGGTCAGTGGGAGTGGCCCTCCCACTGTGCTGATTGCTCTCTGTTAGAGGGCATTTAAGATGCGGACTTCACGTGGTTCGGGGTTCCAGTCCAGTATGATGTGCTGACTACTTGAACTTGGTCCTCCTGACCAGCCCCCAAGAAGACTATGGCCTGAGGTGCGGATCTACCCGACTGTAATGCCTCGGGGCTGGCTAGCCCAGGGCAAAGAAACTAAAGGAGGATTCTGAGGTGGTTGGGTGCCGTCTCCAGTTCGGGAGAGACCCATTGTACTTAGAGCATTCCAGGGGAGGACTCTTTAGAAGAACACCACGTATGGGTTGGTTTTGCTTAATAAGAGCCTGAAAGGGCTGAAGTTACCGAAAGAATCCGGTTTTGTGGATATCCCCAAGCAGGCTGAATCCAGGTATCCTACAAGTGTTCTAAAGCTTAGTTTCCCTACGTGTTCTGCAACAACGTCTGTGACAAAGACTTTGTTCCTGAGTAAGCACCTTGTTGGCTGCTAGGCCTTGTGAGAGAGGGACTGTCCAACCTGAGTGTTCATCCAGCTGCGAGTGGCTATTCTCTGGATGCAGTCAAAGTAAGCAAGTTCTTTAACGTTTTTGGACTTTGACATTGAGAGTAACTGAACTTCCTTTCCAACCCTCTGATCCCAAGTTAAAAGACTTGGTTTAAGTTTGCAAGTAAAATCCATTTAAGTAGATTTATTGTCAGTCTCAAGTTACTGGGTCATCTACCACGGGACATCCCCTAGATGTGCAACAAGGAGAGCGGAAAGGTAACAGTAAGCCCAAAAAAATAACCTGCAGCTCCTTCGGGGGCTAAGGATGAGCCGAACACCCCCCTGTTCGGATCGCACCAGAACCTGTGAACAGATCTAAACTTCATGTGAACTTTAGAACCCTATTAAAGTCTATGGGACTCGAACGTTCAAAATCTAAAGTGGTAATTTTAAAGTCTAATATGCAAGTTACTGTCCTAAAAAGTGTTTGGGGACCTGGGTCCTGCCCCAGGGGACATGGATCAATGCAAAAAAAAGTTTTAAAAACGGCAGTTTTTTTCGGGAGCAGTGATTTTAATAATGGTTAAAGTGAAACAATAAAAGTGTAATATTCCTTTAAATTTCATACCTGGGGGGGTGTCTATAGTATGCCTGTGAAGGGGCGCATGTTTCCTGTGCTTAGAACTGTCCCTGCACAAAGTGTCAATTCTGCAGGAAAAAAGTCTTTTAAAATCACTTGCGGCGCAATACAGAGAACACTCAATGAGTGTTCTCTGTATTACGGGAGCCGACAATTCATTCATTGATAAAAAAAAAAGCGTGGGGTTCCCCTAAATTCAATTACCAGGCCCTTCAGGTCTGGTATGGATATTAAGGGGAACCCCGCATCACATTTAAAAAAAATTTACCTGGGGGTCCCCCTAAATATCCATACCAGACCCTTTATCCGAGCATGCAACCTGGCAGGCCGCAGGAAAAGAGGGGGGGATGAGAGAGCGCCCCCCACTCCTGAACTGTACCAGGCCACATGCCCTCAACATTGGGAGGATGCTTTGGGGGTCTGTGACCCCTCAAAGCACCATGTCCCCATGTTGATGGGGACAAGGGCCTCACCCCCACAACCCTGGTCGGTGGTTGTGGGGGTCTGCGGGCGTGGGGCTTATCAGAATCTGAAAGCCCCCTTTAACAAGGGGCCCCCAGATCCCGGCCCCCCCTGTTTGAAATGGCCTACCATTTCACAAAGAAAGTGTAAAAAATGGTTAAATAAGATAAACACACTTTTGAAAAATGAATTTATAAAAAAAAAAGAAAAAAAAAAAAAAGATTCCAGCGGTGGTAATCCACTCTTGCTATCCAGCAACAGATGATCATCTCTCCGGGGTCCAGCGATGACTGATCTGATCCAGCGATGGGTGATTTTCAGTCCAGCGCAGTCCATCTGTGCATCCATCTTCTGTCTCCACTGAGGAGACACTGTGGGGATCCAAGCGCCTGATGTTTCTTATATTAGGAGGGCAGGGGCAACCGGCACCTGGGCCCCCCCCTGAAGCTAGCGAGGGAAGCCAGGGGTTACCCAATGATGTATGGGGGCGGGGTCAGGTGGCGGGTGGCCCCGCCCTCCTAATATAAGAAACGTCAGGCGCTGGGATCTCCGCAGTGTCTCCTCAGTGGAGACAGAAGATGAATGCATGGATGGACTGCGCTGGACTGAAAATCACCCATCGCTGGATCAGATCAGCCATTGCTGGACCCCGGAGAGATGATCATACATCGCTGGATAGCAAGAGTGGATTACCACCGCTGGAATCTTTTTTTAATTTTTTTTATTTTTAATAAAGGAATTTTTCAAAAGTGTGTTTCACTTTCTTTGTGAAATGGTAGGGGTACTTTTGTACCCCCTTATCATTTCAAACAGGGTGGGCCGGGATCTGGGGGTCCCCTTGTTAAAGGGGGCTTCCAGATTCTGATAAGCCCCTCGCCCGCAGACCCCCACAACCACCGGCCAGGGTTGTGGGGATGAGGCCCTTGTCCCCATCAACATGGGGACATGGTGCTTTGAGGGGTCACAGACCCCCAAAGCATCCTCCCAATGTTGAGGGCATGTGGCCTGGTATGGTTCAGGAGGGGGGGGGCTCTCTTTCGTCCCCCCCTCTTTTCCTGCGGCCTGCCAGGTTGCGTGCTTGGATAAAGGGTCTGGTATGGATTTTTAGGGGGACCCCCACGTAATTTTTTTTTCAATTACCAGACCTGAAGGGCCTGGTAATTGAATTTAGGGGAACCCACGCTTTTTTTTTTTTTTTATATCAATGAATGAATTGTCGGCTCCCGTAATACAGAGAACACTCATTGAGTGTTCTCTGTATTACGCCGCAAGTGATTTTAAAAGACTTTTTTTCCTGCAGAAATGACACTTTGTGGAGGGACAGTTCTAAGCACGGGAAACATGCGCCCCTTCACAGGCATACTATAGACACCCCCCAGGTATGAAATTTAAAGGAATATTACACTTTTATTGTTTCACTTTAATCATTATTAAAATCACTGCTCCTGAAAAAACTGCAGTTTTTAAAACTTTTTTTTGCATTAATCCATGTCCCCTGGGGCAGGACCCAGGTCCCCAAACACTTTTTAGGACAGTAATTTTGCCGCGAACAGCCCAAATTGTTCACTGTTCGCTGAACAGGTGAACAGGCAATGTTCGAGTCGAACATGAGTTCGACTCAAACTCGAAGCTCATCCCTATTCGGGGGTTAGTGCTACATTTGGATAGTTATTATTATATAGTACCGTATATACTCGAGTATAAGCCGAGATTTTCAGCCTCTTTTTTGAGGCTGAAAGTGCCCCCCTCGGCTTATACTCGAGTCATCGCTGTCTGCCCGCTCGATCAGCGTGTCGAGCAGACAGACAGCGGCCATTCTATTCAAAAGCCGCGCCTCCGGCTCCGCCTTCGCCTGTGATAGGCGGAACACTGAATTTCCCAGCAGCCTGTGTTCCGCCTATCACGGACATCGTATCATCCTCGTACTACGGACGAGGATGATACGACGTCTGTGATAGGCGGAACACAGGCTGCTGGGAAATTCAGTGTTCCGCCTATCACAGGCGAAGGCGGCGGCGCAGCTTTTGAACTTTACAATGGCCGCCGACGAAGAGGGCACGGGACGGAGGCAAGGGAAGGCACGGCACGGGACGGGACGGGACGGCGGCGGCAAGGCACGGCACGACACGGGACGGATGCAAGGAGGCAAGTCACGGCACGGGACGGAGGCAAGGAGGCAAGGCACGGGACGGAGGCTCGGGACAAAGGTAGGCTGGACACACACACACACACACACACACACACACACACACACACACACACACACACACACGGACACACACACAGGGATGGATGGACGGACACACAGGGATGGACGGACACACAGGGATGGACGGACACACAGGGATGGACGGACACACAGGGATGGACGGACACACACACAGGGATGGACAGGCATGTCTCACCCTCGGCTTATACACGAGTCAATAAGTTTGCCAGTTTTTTTGGGGGTAAATTGGGGGCCTCGGCTTATATTCGGGTCGGCCTATACTCGAGTATATACGGTATATATTAATTTGTTGTTAGTGGTGATTTATGTTATGTTTGTTATTGTTTTTTAGTTTTGTTTGTTACAGGGTTTTACTTTGTTCTTCATTGAGTATAATTGTATTTTAATAAGTTAGTATTCTGAATTTGAATTATTATTATTAGCATACTTTCACATAAACATAAGTGCATACATACCGGTAGGTGTGTTTATGTGTTTGTCAAAGTTGCCAACATTTGAAAATAAGTAGGAGCACTTCCGTTTCTATGAGGGAAGCTTTTATATTTCCAAACTCTAGATTGCAATGTAGTATGGTTAAATATGTCAAAAGGGCAAGCTATTATTGGCTCTTATATACATAGCTAAGGTCCAGTGTTTGACCAGAAGCAATGAGAAGAGCAAAAAATGTGCATCCTCCTGACCAATAGTTTACATTGGCCAAATATACCATATAATACACCTATTTCCTGCCTGGGCTCAGGGCTCAGGGCTTGTGATGATACACTCCCCAAGCCGCTAGTAAAAGGTCCATATTGAATAATCACAGGAACGGACAGGTTCATTGATAAAGACTGAGGGATGGGAGGTGGGAATAGGTGGACCTAAAGTAGATTTAATCCCTAACTGAATTATATTACATTTTCAAAGCACTTTGTATAAAAAATAATCACCATTTATACATTTTTAATAAAATACTTGACGATAACAATAATGAGCCATGCCTGCATAAGGTGTGTTAAAATGACTATTTGTAGTCTCCACTGGAGAATTGTAACATGATCACAACTGAAAAAGAGGGAGAGCATTGTCACCCCATAATAGAAAGTACCACAACAATGCACAGAATGACATGAACAACACTGAAGGGTTCTACATCCAGTGCACACTGAGCTGTGGTAGCACCAGAAGTGGCAAAGATTGCACATTTACTTCTGCTTCAAAGTGTATTTCCACTTTTGCAGCCAAATTAGGATGCTTTATATGTGGTCCATGTTCTCCTTAACATATCATTAGAAATTGGTGGTTACCATTTACGTGCTTTTTACTTGCCTAAAAATCCCTACATGCTCTCCAATTTTTGTGATGTTAAGGAGGGGGCTGTGGAGTATGTTTAACATAATTTACCCTGGCTGTACTCTGTTTGTAGGTCTTCATTATCAGATTTGACTACTATCTGTCCTAACAAAGGTTTACAAAGTTAGAAACCACTCTTCTGCAATGTCTGCTAATACAACCAGGACAGAGCCACTGTGAAAATATGCAGAAATTCTTAAAATCATTCCTGACATCTTCTCCTTAGAATCATCTAAAAGATAAAAAAATACTTAAAAAATAGTATGTTGCGTGAACCGGAACACATAACAAACATAAAGTAGTGTTTGCTCAAATTTGCCTGCAAAAGTGGAAATACAATTTTTAGTTTAAATCAGTATTTTTTGCCAGAAAACTACTTATAAGTCTCAAACATTATATATTTTTTTTAGCAGAGACCCTAGGGAAAAAAACAGCGTTCGTTGCAATTTTTTAAGTCACATGGTATTTGTGCAGTGGTTTTTCAAAGGCACTTTTTTTTGGAAAAGATACACTTTAATGAATTTAAAAAAACAAACAAAAAAAAACACAATATATATACCCAGTTTTTTCTGTAAAATATGAAAGATGATTTTACACTTTAAAATTGCACACAATCTAGCACTAGAATTATTGCTCTTGCTCTAACATTAGCAGCGATGCCTTACACACGTGGTGGAAATATGATTTACATATGCGTGCATCACTTATGTATGCGTTCACTTATGAACTTGAGCACAGAGAGATGGGGCACATTCAAATGTTTTTTTTTCTTATTTATTTTTACACTGTCTATTTAATTTTTTATTTTTATTTTTATCACTTTTAATCCCATTTCAAGGAATGTAGACATCCCTAATAATAGAAAAAAGGGTGACAGGTCCTCTGGATGGAGAGATGTGGAGCTCAAAAATAGCACATATCTATTCTTTACCTTTAAAAAATTTTTTTACTTCCACCCCTTGACCAGAGCATCAAGATGTTACTCCGGTCCTCCAAGGTCATAGAAGGCAATGAAAGTTTTTCATTGTCTCTGTGACCAGGTAGCCACACCGTCTGATCGCTTCCCAGGCATGTGTAAGCGGTAAGCTCGAAAAACACCGGTGAGCGGCGGTGATGGGTGAGGGATGGGAGATGAGCCCCCTCCGGCCACTTCGGAAAGGGATCAAGTGGCTAATGAGCCACTCAAATCGCTTTCCTGAGAAAGCCAGCCACCGGCTGAAAAAAACAATACTGGGGTCATGAGGGGCATAGCTTGAAGCTTGTGGGCCCCTGATGCAAAAGTTGACCTGTCCCCCCCCACTACTTCCAATATGCATGCAGATACATCCACTGCATGCAAAGATACTCAAATTGGCTTAAGAATTTTGAGTTCCCAGAGTTCCTCTTTACATCAGAGGATAGGGATTACCGCTGGAGAATCAGAGGACAGGGACTAGGGATGAGCTTCGTGTTCGAGCCGAACATACGTTCGACTCGAACATCGGCTGTTCGCCCGTTCGGAGAATTCCGAACGTTATGGGCCGTTCGCGCCAAATTCGTGTGGCGCTCATGGCCCGCAATGCACTGCGTCATCGCAGTGCATTGCTGGCTCATGATTGGCCAAGCATGCACTGTGACCCCGCATGCTTGGCCAATCACAGCGCCAGCAGCGAGGAGAGCCATGATTGGCCACAGGCAGGATGCCCGTGGCCAATCATAGCTCTGGCTGTGTAGTACACGCCCCACACTATATAAGGCCGCCAGCGCGGCGGCCTAGTGTAGTGTGTTGGCGTCTGAAGCAGTTAGTGGGTGTTCTGTGTACCTTCAACACAGTACACACCGATCGTTATCTGCCGATTTTCGATCTTGCTCTTCTGTAGTGGTTTTTGTCTGCTTGCCCTGACCGCAGTATACACCGCTATATTCACCTCACCTATATAGCTAGTGATCTATCTTTTATAATAGAGCTTGCAGTCAGTAGTGTTAGGAGCTTGTGCGTGCTGTCTGCGTGCTCTGTACCCAGTACACACCGCTATATCCACCTACATAGCTCTTCTCTATTTGAGCCCACTTGCCATCTGCAGGAGTTATTGGAAGTTGTGTGTGCCTCCAGCACAGCACAGTATACATCTGTATATACCCCTTTATCTCTGGTGTTCTATAAAAAAGGCATCTGCAGGAGTTAGTGGGTTTTTTGTGCCTCCAGCACAATATACACCTATATCTACCCTTTATTGCTGTTCTCTAATAGAGGCATCTGCAGGGCTTAGTGGGCGTTGTGTGACTCAATTACAGTATACCCCTTTATCTCTGGTGTTCTATAATAAAGCATCTGCAGGAGTTAGTGGGTGTTGTGTGACTCCAGCACAATATACACCTGTATCTACCGTTTATTGCTGTTCTCTAATAGAGCCATCTGCAGGGCTTAGTGGGTGTTGTGTGACTCCATTACACTGCTGTTTTACCCAACTCCCTTCAGGCCATTAACATGTCTGGAAGGCCAGCAAGGAGAGGCAGACAGGCGCGAGCCGATAAAAGAGGGCAAGCAGGCTCTGTGTCTAGAGACAACAGTGCTGGTCGTGGACGCGGTGCATTGTCATCAGCACGTGGCCATGGGACACGCTTGTCCTTCTTTTCGGCAGCTGGACATGTTGAACCGCAACATGCCAACGACTTGGTAGAGTGAATGACCAAGCCCTCTTCATCCTCCTCATCCTCTCTCACCCAGTCTCAGGGTACTAGCAAAGCAGCTGCCAACGCATCGTCTTCCCTCCTCTCAATGTCATCATCAGTGACTCCTTCCCTAGACCCACCACATCCTCCTGAGGAGTCTCCGGAACTCTTTGAGCACAGTGTTGGGTACATGCTCCAGGAGGATGCCCAGTGTTTTGTAGGCTCTGATGATAACACTCAGCTAGAGGAAGGCAGTAGCGTGAGCGCAGAGAGAGGGGATGCTCAAGAAGGACAGCAATCTGGCAGTCATGTTCCACAAGCTGCAGCATACTGCCAGGTTTGCTACAGCGATGAAGAGGGAGGGGATGATGAGGGCACTGACTCCACGTGGGTGCCTGGTAGGAGAGAGGAGGAGGAGGAGGAGGAGGCACATTTCCAACGAGGCAGGATGCCCTCCGGGGGCCAGCTTAGGGGCAGCACACCGACTGAATCACACCGCAGAGCTCCGCCTGTGCAGGGCGCTGCCTCTGCGCATTATTCTAAAAGTTCTTTGGTGTGGGCCTTTTTTGAGACGAGTGCATCAGATCGCACCGCTGCTATTTGCAACATATGTCTCAAGCGTATCTCGCGTGGCCAAAACATCAGCCGCTTGGGCACCACATGCTTGACCAGACATATGTTGGCAAGCGTACCTCAAAGACCCACACCAAAGAACAAAGCGGACCTCTCCTTGCTCCTCATCAGCTGGCATCTCCAACCCCACTAGACCTTCAGTCCTCTCTGAAACCTGCTCTGAGAGGAATGAAGGTGTAGAATTAGGTGTGTCACAGCCAAGTGCTTCCGGGCACTCTGCTAGCAGTACACCCACGTCTGATTATAGCAGGCAAATGTCCCTGCCCCAGCTGCTGGACCGGCGAAAGAAGTTCACTCCCAGCCATCCACATGCCCAGCGGTTGAATGCTAGCTTGGCTAAATTGCTAGCACTTCAACTGCTGCCTTTTCAGTTGGTAGACTCGGCCCCCTTCCGTGAGTTTGTACAATGTGCGGTTCCTCAGTGGCAGGTCCCCAAACGCCACTTTTTCTCACGGAAGGCGATTCCAGCTCTCTACCGGCATGTGGAAGGCAATGTCCTTGCCTCGCTGAACAGGGCGGTCAGCGGTAAGGTGCATATTACCGCTGACTCATGGTCCAGCAGGCATGGACAGGGACGTTACCTGTCTTTCACGGCCCATTGGGTCACTCTTCTGGCAGCTGGGAAGGATGCAGGACAAGGTGCAGTAGTGTTGGAGGTTGTTCCGCCACCACGCCTCCAAAATGCTACTATTGGTTGTGACACACCTCTCGCCTCCACCCCCTCCTCTTCTTCTTCCTCCATGGCCTCTTCCAGTGCTCTGTCCTCAGAATCAGCGGTGCTCCGTAGGCGTTCCAGGGACTACGCAAGTACGCAGGCAAAATGATGCCATGCCGTGCTTGCGCTGGTTTGTTTGGGGGACAGGAGCCACACTGGGGCGGATGTTTTGTCAGCTCTGCAGGGGCAGGCCCGAGAGGTGGTTGACGCCATGCCAGCTTAAGCCAGGAATGGTGGTTTGTGACAATGGCACCAACCTCCTCTCCGCCCTCCGACAGGGACAACTGACCCATGTGCCCTGTGTAGCTCACGTCCTTAACCTGGTGGTGCAGCGGTTCTTGGGCAGGTACCCCGGCTTACAGGATGTCCTGAAGCAGGCCAGGAAAGTCTGTGTGCATTTCCGCCGATCATTTAATGCCTGTGCTCGGCTGGCTGAGCTCCAAAAGGAGTTGAACCTGCCCAAGAACCGCCTTATATGTGACATGCCCACCAGGTGGAACTCAACGTTGGCCATGCTGCAGCGGCTGCACACACAGCAGAGGGCCATCAATGAGTACCTGTGCGACTACGGCACCAGGACAGGGTCAGGGGAGCTCAGTTTTTTCTCACCACGCCAGTGGGGCATGATCAGGGATGCATGCACTGTCCTGTCACCGTTTGAGGAGGCCACAAGGATGGTGAGCAGTGACAGTGCATGCATCAGTGACACTGTACCTCTTGTCCACCTCTTGGAGCATACGCTGCGTGGAATAATGGACAGGGCACTTGAGGCAGAACAGAGGCAGGAAGTGGAGGACTTCCTTGCCTCTCAAGGCCCCCTTTATCTAGACAGTGTTCCTGCTGTGCCACCCATCACACAGGAAGAGGATGAGGAGGAGGAAGAGGAGGAGGAGGATGATTGTGTCAGCATGGAGGTGGAGGCTGGCACTCAGCATCAGCAGTCTTGTAGGGATGATTTACAGTCCCAAGAAACACATGGACTTGTACGTGGCTGGGAGGAGGTAGCTGCGGATCATGTTGCCCTTAGTGACCCAGAGGACTCCGGACCGAATGCCTCAGCTAACCTACGCTGCATGGCCTCCCTGATCCTGCAAAGCCTGCGGAAGGATCCTCGTATTCTTCGGATCAAGGAGAGGGACCATTACTGGCTGGCCACTCTCCTTGATCCACGGTACAAGGATAAGGTTGCCGACCTTATCTTGCCATCGCAGAGGGAGCAGAGGATGAGACATCTCCGGAGGCCTTGCAGAAAGGTCTGTGCAACGTGTTCCCAGAGACTGGGAGGTTACAAACTCCTGGTCCTGGACAACGTGTTGCTGAGGCATCAGTCAGAAGGAGCGGTGGAGAAGGTGGCCGTCTGACTGATGCTTTCAGACAATTTTTTAGTCCCAAGGTATGATCGGTTCTAGCAACCATCGCCAGCGTCTGATTTACATGGTGCAGGAATACCTAGGGGCAAGGTCAGACTTGGACACCTTTCCCACCGAAAATCCTCTGGCTTACTGGGTCTTGAGGATGGATCACTGGCCAGAGCTTGCACAGTATGCAATTGAGCTACTGGCCTGTCCTGCATCCAGCGTTCTTTCGGAACGCACCTTCAGTACTGCTGGTGGCTTTGTTACCGATCACAGGGTGCGCCTGTCCACCGAATCAGTTGATCGACTGACCTTCATCAAGATGAATCAGTCTTGGATCACCCACAGCTACCAAGCACCTGAAGCTGATGTAACCGAATAATTTTTTTTGAAATATCACATCCCTTCAAGACTGCCTATGCTGATGCTGAGTGACTGTCCTGTTATGTTGATTGTCTATCCTCTTCCTCCTCCGCTGATATGTTGGAAGAACATTTCTGGTTCTGGGTGATGCCATCAGCCCAATTTTTCTGCCCCTGTTTAACAGGGGCATTTAAGTACAATTTTTGATGCAATGCTTTGCAGCAGGGCTAATTCCTGCAATAAAACTAGAGTATATGGGAGAGGTTGCAGTGTGGTGGCACCAGCACCGGTGCCTAAGGCCCAATTTTTCTGCCCCTGTTTAACAGGGGCGTTTAAGTACAATTTTTGATGCAATGCTTTGCAGCAGGGCTAATTCCTGCAATAAAACTAGAGTATATGGGAGAGGTTGCAGTGTGGTGGCACCAGCACCAATGCCTAAGGCCCAATTTTTCTGCCCCTGTTTAACAGGGGCGTTTAAGTACAACTTTTGATGCAATGCTTTGCAGCAGGGCTAATTCCTGCAATAAAACTAGAGTATATGGGAGAGGTTGCAGTGGGGTGGCACCAGCACCAGTGCCTAAGGCCCAATTTTTCTGCCCCTGTTTAACAGGGGCGTTTAAGTACAATTTTTGATGCAATGCTTTGCAGCAGGGCTAATTCCTGCAATAAAACTAGAGTATATGGGAGAGGTTGCAGTGTGGTGGCACCAGCACCAGTGCCTAAGGCCCAATTTTTCTGCCCCTGTTTAACAGGGGCGTTTAAGTACAATTTTTGATGCAATGCTTTGCAGCAGGGCTAATTCCTGCAATAAAACTAGAGTATATGGGAGAGGTTGCAGTGTGGTGGCACCAGCACCAGTGCCTAAGGCCCAATTTTTCTGCCCCTGTTTAACAGGGGCGTTTAAGTACAATTTTTGATGCAATGCTTTGCAGCAGGGCTAATTCCTGCAATAAAACTAGAGTATATGGGAGAGGTTGCAGTGTGGTGGCACCAGCACCAGTGCCTGAAGCCCAATTTTTCTGCCCCTGTTTAACAGGGGCGTCTAATTACAATTTTTGATGCAATGCTTTGCAGCAGGGCTAATTCCTGCAATAAAACTAGAGTATATGGGAAAGGGTTGCAGTGTCGTGGCACCAGCACCAGTGCCTAAGGCCCAATTTTTCTGCCCCTGTTTAACAGGGACATGTAATTACAATTCTTGATATAATATTTCACAGGAGGGCCCGTTCCTGTGCCCACCCAGAGTAACTGTGAGGACTTATAGTGTTGTGGCACCAGCACCACAACCACCAAAGGTCAATTTTTCTACCACTGTTCAACAATGGCATGTAATTACAATTCTTGATATAATCGTTCACAGCAGGGCGCTCCAGCGCCCAGCAAGAGTCACTTTGAGGGCTTACAATGTTGTGGCAAAACCAACACCTTGTTCCGCCATTTCTGCAGAGCATATAGGGCAGGCCCCTACTTTCAAGCATCCAACTTACAAACATCTCCTACTTGCAAACGGAAGGAGACAACAGCAAGTGAGATGAAAAAAGATGGACGACAAAACAAATTATACAGGGGTGATAACCCTTCCCCATGTTTTCCAAAAAGCTTAAAAATTGTTTTTTTGACTGGAGCTACACTTTAAAAATGTACCAGTTGAAAATTACAAACAGATTCAACTTAACACAACAAACCTACACAGTCCCTGTCTTGTTTGTACCGCCTGTATACTGCTGTTCTGAGTATATAGGGCCTGGGGGCCACACGCATTTCCTTTTTTTAATATGGGTACAGGGTTCCCCTTGATATGCGTACAAGACCCAAAGGGGCTGGTAATGGGCAGGGAGGGCTACCCATGCCATTTTTCTCAATGGTTTTCAACCATATTGCAGGAACCAGATATAACATTAAAACCACAAGCAGTTTTCAATGATGTTATTTCTGTTTAATGTCATTTTGTGCAGGGACTGTTCTAAACACGGGAAACACGTGGCACTTCACAGGCATACTACAGACACCCCCCAGGCACCATATTTAAAGGAATATTTCACTTATTTTTTTTCACTTTAATCATCATTAAAATCAGTGCTCCCGCCAAAACGGCCATTTTTAAAAACATTTTAGGCATTGACCCATGTCCCCTGGGGCAGGAGCCAGGTCCCCAAACCCGTTTTAGGACAGTATCTTGCATATTAGCCGTTAAAATTAGCACTTTTAATTTAGAACGTTTGAGTCCCATAGACTTCAATGGGGTTCTAAAGTTCGTTCGAATTTGGGGTCCATTCGAAAGTTCTGGTGCGAACCGAACCGGGGGTGTTCGGCTCATCACTAACAGGGACCCCTAGCAGGTCACTTGGCAGAGCTCCTTTCCCATCCCAGTACTGTATACAGCTCCCCCCCCACACACTACACAGGGCCAGGGGCATACCAATATGGGGGCGGGGGTGCGGTCCGCCCCGGGTGCCACACTTTGGGGGGGTGTCAGTGGCCAAGTGACTTTGATATGGGGGTGAATTCTGCACCCAAGTCGGGGTGACACCATCAGATCATCTCAAGGGCATCCCTGCTGTCTCTGGTTGCTCATTTTCACTTTAGTTTTTTTTAGAACACCCCCCTGCCATGACCACAATGGACTGTTCCAGACTGTTCAGTGAGTGACTGTATTCCCTCCTGCTAGCTCCGCCTCCACCCACCACTGCTGCTGCCTGTGTGTGTCTGTCTCATCTCTCTCCGCTGGGGCGGCTGCTACCACACAGTGAATACAGAGTCCTCCCTAGCCGACTGAGAGCCTGAGGTGGTGAGTGGAGGGGGGGGTTGATGTAAGAAGAGGCTGCAGCCTGCAGAATTGTGTCTACCCCTGTGCTGGTCTATGGTGGGGGGTCAGCGACTGTGATTGCTATATCCACCACTCCCTCTCCCTGCCATGTGTATTGTGTAGCTGTCTGACCTGATTGGGGGGGGGGGGGTTGATGTAAGAAGGGGCTGGAGGAGTGTGTCTACCCCTGCCATGTGCTGGTCTGGGGGGGGTCAGGGTGATTGCTGTGTCCCCCTCCCCCTGCCATGTGTATAGTGTAGCTGATGGGGGGGGGGGGTTGATGTAAGAAGAGGCTGGAGTATTGTGTCTAACCTGTGCTGGTCTGAGGGGAGGGGAGTCGGGGTGACTGCTGTGTCCATCACCCCCTCCCCCTGGCATGTGTATAGTGTAGCTGACCTGATAGGGAGGGGGGATTTCAGAATGCAGATATGTCCTATATACAGGGTGCAGATATGTCCTATATACAGGGTGCAGATATGTCCTATATACAGGGTGCAGATATGCCCTATATACAGGGTGCAGAATGCAGATATGTCCTATATACAGGGTGCAGATATGTCCTATATACAGGGTGCAGATATGTCCTATATACAGGGTGCAGAATGCTGATATGTCCTATATACAGGGTGCAGAATGCAGATATGTCCTATATATATACAGGGTGCAGAATGCAGATATGTCCTATATACAGGGTGCAAAATGCAGTTATATGTCCTATATACAGGGTGCAGATATGTCCTATATACAGGGTGCAGATATGTCCTATATACAGGGCGCAGAATGCAGCTATGTCCTATATACAGGGTGCAGATATGTCCTATATACAGGGTGCAGATATGTCCTATATACAGGGCGCAGAATGCAGATATGTCCTATATACAGGGTGCAGAATGCAGATATGTCCTATATACAGGGCGCAGAATGCAGATATGTCTTATATACAGGGCGCAGATATGTCCTATATACAGGGCGCAGCATGCAGTTATGTCCTATATACAGGGTGCAAAATGCAGATATGTCCTATATACAGGGTGCAAAATGCAAATATGTCCTATATACAGGGTGCAGATATGTCCTATATACAGGGCGCAGAATGCAGATATGTCCTATATACAGGGTGCAGAATGCAGATATGTCCTATATACAGGGCGCAGAATGCAGATATGTCCTATATACAGGGTGCAGAATGCAGATATGTCCTATATACAGTGTGCAGAATGCAGATATGTCCTATATACAGGGTGCAAAATGCAGATATGTCCTATATACAGGGTGCAGATATGTCCTATATACAGGGTGCAGATATGTCCTATATACAGGGTGCAGATATGTCCTATATACAGGGCGCAGAATGCAGATATGTCCTATATACAGAGTGCAGATATGTCCTATATACAGGGTGCAGAATGCAGATATGTCCTATATACAGGGTGCAAAATGCAGATATGTCCTATATACAGGGTGCAGATATGTCCTATATACAGGGTGCAGATATGTCCTATATACAGGGCGCAGAATGCAGATATGTCCTATATACAGGGCGCAGAATGCAGATATGTCTTATATACAGGGTGCAGATATGTCCTATATACAGGGCGCAGAATGCAGATATGTCCTATATACAGGGTGCAGATATGTCCTATATACAGGGTGCAGATATATCCTATATACAGGGTGCAGAATGCAGATATGTCCTATATACAGGGTGCAGAATGCAGATATGTCCTATATACAGGGTGTAGAATGCAGATATGTCCTATATACAGGGTGCAGAATGCAGATATGTCCTATATACAGGGTGCAGATATGTCCTATATACAGGGTGCAGATATGTCCTTTATACAGGGTGCAGATATGTCCTATATACAGGGCGCAGAATGCAGATATGTCCTATATACAGGGTGCAGAATGCAGATATGTCCTATATACAGGGTGCAAAATGCAGATATGTCCTATATACAGGGTGCAGATATGTCCTATATACAGGGCGCAGAATGCAGATATGTCCTATATACAGGGCGCAGAATGCAGATATGTCCTATATACAGGGCGCAGAATGCAGATATGTCCTATATACAGGGCGCAGAATGCAGATATGTCTTATACACAGGGTGCAGATATGTCCTATATACAGGGCGCAGAATGCAGATATGTCCTATATACAGGGTGCAGATATGTCCTATATACAGGGTGCAGATATGTCCTATATACAGGGTGCAGAATGCAGATATGTCCTATATACAGGGTGCAGAATGCAGATATGTCCTATATACAGGGTGCAGAATCCAGGCGTGTGCTGTATACAATAAATATTCTTGAGAAAATGGAAAATAAATCGTGGGTGTTTTTTCATTTTAAATGGGGGGGGGGGGGGTGCCAGATGTAGGATCCGCCCCGGGTGCCAAATACTCTAGGTACGCCCCTGCACAGGGCTGAAATCACATTCCTTTACACACAGTCTGTTAGTCTTCACAGGGTATATCTGGCTTTTATGTTGCTCTTCTGACCTGTGAAATTCTCTGGTCAGAACGACAGTGTAGTTGCAGTAGGCAGATACACCCTGTGCAGATTTATGGCTAACTGGCTGTGTTGTAAAGTAATGGGATTTTAGCCCTGCGGAGGAGGAACAGTATAGAGTGCTGTAATTGGAAAGAAGCTCAGCAGCCGGGCATAACATGCAGGGTGGAGGGGGTGGTCAGGGGGCTTTGGGGGGGGGGGGGCAACTTAGATCTGGGAGGGCAAAGCAATGTGACACAAAATCTGAAGCCTGCAGCCCTTCAGGGGCCCCACGCAGAGGTGTTAAGGGATTATTTTAGCAATTTATGAAGGTTTCTCTGTCAGTGTTGGCAGGTGTTGGAAGGTCACCTCCCAGAGGTATGTGTCTTTTCCCCAATTGTCAGGGAAGTGGGGTAAGTAGACATCCCCGGGTGGGGGGGGGGGGGTACAGAGAATCCCAGCTGATGACTAGGAGACACTGAGCAGTGTCATACCTCACCAGTGACTTTGGTCCCATCGTGGCTGTAGGGCAGCACTCTCCTCCTCTTGTCTTGCTGAGCTTGGTTACCATTCCATGTTGCCAGCACACAGCACAGACACTTCCTCATCCTGGGTTGTTCTCACCTCATGCTCCTCTCTATTCAGGAAATGGCTCACAGCTTCTCCCCAGCCAATGGGAACAGAGGGGTGTGGCAAAGTAGAAGCCCAGTGCTAGAGCGTGGCTGTGGGGCCCTAGGGCAGATTGGAGCTGGATTTTGTGGAGGATATGATAATATGTCAGGGAGGCTGCAGGGGCCCCCTGGAGCTAGGTTGGGGTTGCAGTTGTGACCGTTGCAACCCCTTATGCTACGCCCATGGCGGTTATGGCTGACAGCTTCAACCATACCCCTGGTAAACCACTTGCAAACTGCAACTTACAGTATATATACGTATTGCAGTCAGCAAGTGATTAAAGTATAAATAAAGGCAAAACTTTTTTTTTTAGTTTTGGATGTCAGTTTGTATTGCTCTCTGTGCCTCAATTTAAGGGTATGTAAACCCAACATTTCACATTCCTGATAGGTGCCTGCTGTTCCATGTACTTGCATGTAAACGTATCCTGTTCTCTTTGTATTGCTTTCTTTATGTGAAATCCCTGGTGTTCCTGCCAGTCCCCCCACTTTCATATTAAAAACTGACCACATTAAGCAGGAGAACACACCTTTATCTGTTCTCTAGCTGTGCTTTCCTCCAATGATCAGACTTGTCCTAACACACCTCCTCCTGCACAGCCTTTCACTGGGATACTCAGTGTGCTGCTGTGTATGCGGCATTAGGGTTTTTTACATACATTTTAGGGTATATAGAATATCTACATTACATACAGTATATCACGATATATGGTGTATATTATTTTTCCACTGCATTGGGGAACCTACATAAATAAAAAAATATAGAATATATACATAAGAAAATGTATAGATAAAACTTCAAAAAGTCCACAATTCAAATATATATATAGCAGCGCTCAATATGCAAAATCTTATTCAGATGTTTGTTCATATGTGCTCTTGAAAGAATGGTGATAGAGTCCAACACGTGAAGAGAAGAAAAGAGATCAAAGCCACTTTCCACCTGGCGTTTCTCCACCTTATGTGCTCTCCAAAAACGAACCCCCCAAGGGGATGCACTCACCAGAAAATCAAGGATATATGAGCCTTCAATATACCAGACCACTGAATTTCTTTAGTCATGGGAAATCAAAGATATAGGAGCCTTCAAAACTTTAAATTCTTTGGTCGCTTGATGTCACCATAATAGGGTGGTCCAAAGCACATAAAGGAAACAAGATCGTACTGACATAGTGTGATACTGTTTTAAAACCTTTATTATAGACCCCCCATACAAAATAGGCGTACCAAATATAATCAAACAATTCGCATAGAATAAGTGTACTGTGCCTGTGTTACTCGTGGTGAGCCCCTTCGGTTACCGCGAACGACCGTCCTGTACGTTCGGCTTACTTCCTGGTACCTTGGTAGGTTCACGATCGAGTCACTGGAACGCACACGAAACTTCCGGTGTGTGTTACGCCCTGACGCGTTTCGTCATTTCCGACTTCGTCTCGAGGGAGTAACACACCACGCCGGAAGATGATACATATACACATCGGGAACCAATGAAAACGAGTATTCGTTGAGAGCGACAAGAGCCAAGATCCGCCCAGACTAACCTACTGTGATCTGGGTTTTTCGTCACTCTGCAGTCACCATTCGACATAATCACTGAACCCGATGCGTGGTTAAATAACATGCAATACGATCTCATTAGACCCGATGTGCAGTTAAATGACATGCAATAAATACAATCTCGCAAATGCATATATATACACCAGGATCATAATAAAACCAGGTTAACAGGACCATGCTTATCAGTATGCCAATAAACTAGCAAATAAAATAGCAAATAAAACCATGATCCATTAATGCGAGTTTCTTAACATATAAATATATAATATCTTAAAATCTAAAAACATAGAGACCAATAAGTAAAAACATCCAACAATGCTTAATAGATATATCACGTTATATCCTATACCTACATGTATAGATATATGCGCCAATTAGTGTCCTATATTTAGCTCCTAAAATGATCTAATTTTTATTCTACATGGGGCATGCTTAATCAATAAGATAAAAATTAATAAGGTAAAAATTAACCCTTTTATAAAACCGGAAAAATGCCCATTAAAAATAAAAATAAAAATAAAAATAAAAATAAATAAAAATAAAAATAAAAATAAAAATAAAAATAAAAATAAAAATAAAAATAAAAAAATAAAGAATAAAAATAAAAATAAATAAAAATAAAAATAAAAAAAATGAAATTCAAAATAAATAAAAATAAAAATAAAAATAAAAATAAAAATAAAAATAAATAAAAATAAAAATAAAAATAAAAATAAAAATAAAAATAAAAAAATAAATAAAAATAAAAATAAAAATAAAAATAAACAAATAATAATCAAATAATGATAAATAAACCTAATAAAATCTACAGGAGACAATCAGTTAGAAGCTTAAATAAACCTAATAAAATCTACAGGAGACAATCAGTTAGAAGCTTAAGTGTCACTGATAAAACAGTTTATATCTAATTCAATGTTTAAACCCTTAGGATTTAAAACGTCAGTTAAAAATATCCAATGGGTTTCTTGTTTTGACAATTCGCGAACTCTATTAATTCCCCTCCAATAGGGTTTAACCTGTTCAATCCCCCAAAAACGCAATTCAGTTGGATCTCTATTGTGCTGAAGATTAAAATGCAGGGATACATTATGGTCTTTATAGCCTATCTTAATGTTATGTATATGTTCTGCTATCCTAACTTTCAATTTCCTCTTCGTCCTCCCAATGTACATCAGGCCGCATGGGCACATAAGGGCATACACAACATGAGTACTATTGCATGTAATGAATTGATTCAGGGTAAATTCTCTGTTGTTCGAGGTAGAAGTAAATTTAACAAGATTTCTAGTAGGGTTCCTAATTTCCCGACATGCTTTGCACTTACGACATGCAAAGAAACCATTTTTATCCCAGAATGTACGAGGAGGAGCCGGTGGATCTACAACTTTTTTTATTATTTTATCGCCGAAACTCGGCGCTTTCCGATAAATGAATTGTGGTCGAGTTGGTAGTACTGGATTCAGCTTTTTATCCAATAAAAGAACAGGCCAATGTTTTTTAAAAATATTTTCTACTTCTTTATATTGTATGTGGAAATTAGAGATAAAACCCCATTCTTTATTATTTATAGGGTTCATTCTCTTGTCAACCACCGTCGACAACGGCCTTAGATGTTGTTCTTGCAGACATTCTGTTCTTGGAATCTGCCCCACATCTTCAATAATTTTTTGCATGTCCTGGGGATTATATCCTCTGGCAATAAATTTATTACTCAGAACAGTGGCCTGAGATATATAGTTATCGAAATTGGTACAATTCCTGCGGACCCTCATTATTTGACCCTTAGGAATATTTCGTAGCCAATTTGGATGATGTCCACTAGATATGGGCAGATAGCTGTTCCGGTCTGTTTTCTTAAAGAAAACCTTTGTTTCAAGTTTATCTCCCTTACGATATACAGTCACATCTAGGAAATTAATCTCATTTTTTACAAAAAAGCGTTACTTGCACTAAGGCATATTTGAAGGATACGAAAAGCTTTTTAAACCTCATAGATGTAGTAGACCTTAAAGCTAAAGATAATATTCTCTTGGTAACAGCGGATGTATCATCCTTGTATTCCATTATCCAGCACGATGATGCTCTATTGGCATTAAACTGGGCACTATGTCAAAGGGATGATCTCCCTCATGCCCAGAAAGTTTTTTTGAGAAATGCTTTGGACTTTTGTCTAAATCATAATTATTTTTGATATAATGGAGAATTTTATCTACAGAAAAGAGGGGTAGCTATGGGGGCAAAATTCGCACCGAGCATAGCTAAACTCTTCATGTCAGAGTGGGAGGATAAGGTTATTTTTAATAATAGACCCGTGGAATTACTTTTTTACAAACGGTACATAGATGATCTGTTCTTCATTTGGAACGGTAACCAAGCCCAATTAGATGGTTTTCTCAATAATTTAAATAATAATAGTCACAATATTGTTCTGTCCTCAGATTCTAATAAAAATGAGATTAATTTCCTAGATGTGACTGTATATCGTAAGGGAGATAAACTTGAAACAAAGGTTTTCTTTAAGAAAACAGACCGGAACAGCTATCTGCCCATATCTAGTGGACATCATCCAAATTGGCTACGAAATATTCCTAAGGGTCAAATAATGAGGGTCCGCAGGAATTGTACCAATTTCGATAACTATATATCTCAGGCCACTGTTCTGAGTAATAAATTTATTGCCAGAGGATATAATCCCCATGACATGCAAAAAATTATTGAAGATGTGGGGCAGATTCCAAGAACAGAATGTCTGCAAGAACAACATCTAAGGCCGTTGTCGACGGTGGTTGACAAGAGAATGAACCCTTTAAATAATAAAGAATGGGGTTTTATCTCTAATTTCCACATACAATATAAAGAAGTAGAAAATATTTTTAAAAAACATTGGCCTGTTCTTTTATTGGATAAAAAGCTGAATCCAGTACTACCAACTCGACCACAATTCATTTATCGGAAAGCGCCGAGTTTCGGCGATAAAATAATAAAAAAAGTTGTAGATCCACCGGCTCCTCCTCGTACATTCTGGGATAAAAATGGTTTCTTTGCATGTCGTAAGTGCAAAGCATGTCGGGAAATTAGGAACCCTACTAGAAATCTTGTTAAATTTACTTCTACCTCGAACAACAGAGAATTTACCCTGAATCAATTCATTACATGCAATAGTACTCATGTTGTGTATGCCCTTATGTGCCCATGCGGCCTGATGTACATTGGGAGGACGAAGAGGAAATTGAAAGTTAGGATAGCAGAACATATACATAACATTAAGATAGGCTATAAAGACCATAATGTATCCCTGCATTTTAATCTTCAGCACAATAGAGATCCAACTGAATTGCGTTTTTGGGGGATTGAACAGGTTAAACCCTATTGGAGGGGAATTAATAGAGTTCGCGAATTGTCAAAACAAGAAACCCATTGGATATTTTTAACTGACGTTTTAAATCCTAAGGGTTTAAACATTGAATTAGATATAAACTGTTTTATCAGTGACACTTAAGCTTCTAACTGATTGTCTCCTGTAGATTTTATTAGGTTTATTTAAGCTTCTAACTGATTGTCTCCTGTAGATTTTATTAGGTTTATTTATCATTATTTGATTATTATTTGTTTATTTTTATTTTTATTTTTATTTTTATTTTTATTTTTTTTTTTTTTTTTTTTTTTTTTTTTTTATTTATTTATTTTGAATTTCATTTTTTTTATTTTTATTTTTATTTATTTTTATTTTTATTCTTTATTTTTTTATTTTTATTTTTATTTTTATTTTTATTTTTATTTTTATTTTTATTTATTTTTATTTTTATTTTTATTTTTATTTTTATTTTTAATGGGCATTTTTCCGGTTTTATAAAAGGGTTAATTTTTACCTTATTAATTTTTATCTTATTGATTAAGCATGCCCCATGTAGAATAAAAATTAGATCATTTTAGGAGCTAAATATAGGACACTAATTGGCGCATATATCTATACATGTAGGTATAGGATATAACGTGATATATCTATTAAGCATTGTTGGATGTTTTTACTTATTGGTCTCTATGTTTTTAGATTTTAAGATATTATATATTTATATGTTAAGAAACTCGCATTAATGGATCATGGTTTTATTTGCTATTTTATTTGCTAGTTTATTGGCATACTGATAAGCATGGTCCTGTTAACCTGGTTTTATTATGATCCTGGTGTATATATATGCATTTGCGAGATTGTATTTATTGCATGTCATTTAACTGCACATCGGGTCTAATGAGATCGTATTGCATGTTATTTAACCACGCATCGGGTTCAGTGATTATGTCGAATGGTGACTGCAGAGTGACGAAAAACCCAGATCACAGTAGGTTAGTCTGGGCGGATCTTGGCTCTTGTCGCTCTCAACGAATACTCGTTTTCATTGGTTCCCGATGTGTATATGTATCATCTTCCGGCGTGGTGTGTTACTCCCTCGAGACGAAGTCGGAAATGACGAAACGCGTCAGGGCGTAACACACACCGGAAGTTTCGTGTGCGTTCCAGTGACTCGATCGTGAACCTACCAAGGTACCAGGAAGTAAGCCGAACGTACAGGACGGTCGTTCGCGGTAACCGAAGGGGCTCACCACGAGTAACACAGGCACAGTACACTTATTCTATGCGAATTGTTTGATTATATTTGGTACGCCTATTTTGTATGGGGGGTCTATAATAAAGGTTTTAAAACAGTATCACACTATGTCAGTACGATCTTGTTTCCTTTATGTGCTTTGGACCACCCTATTATGGTGACATCAAGCGACCAAAGAATTTAAAGTTTTGAAGGCTCCTATATCTTTGATTTCCCATGACTAAAGAAATTCAGTGGTCTGGTATATTGAAGGCTCATATATCCTTGATTTTCTGGTGAGTGCATCCCCTTGGGGGGTTCGTTTTTGGAGAGCACATAAGGTGGAGAAACGCCAGGTGGAAAGTGGCTTTGATCTCTTTTCTTCTCTTCACGTGTTGGACTCTATCACCATTCTTTCAAGAGCACATATGAACAAACATCTGAATAAGATTTTGCATATTGAGCGCTGCTATATATATATTTGAATTGTGGACTTTTTGAAGTTTTATCTATACATTTTCTTATGTATATATTCTATATGAAGTGCTATTTTTAACAAGCAGCAGCTACTATTATTATTAGTTTAATTGATAGAATAATTTAGCAATCCTAAGGTTTAGTCTAAAGTTTGCTACATTTTTCTTTTCCTCAAGCGCTGAGCAGTGTGTGGTTAGTAGGTGGGGACGATAAATTTCCAGCACGCAGGCTTGAAATAAAAAAATATGTTGACAGTGGCATTGATAAGTCACGCAGGGCTGTAGTGCTTTGTTCACATGGAAAAGTTAATAGAAGAGATGAACTAGAAGCCTTTTACATGAGTCATACTTTTTAATTTTTGTATCTACTTAAGAATTCTGATGCCTTCTATATCTGAGATATTATATGATGTGAACTTGTATTGATTGATTTGTGTTATATTGCTGTGTTCTAGTGTTCTCATTTATGAATACAGCAGTCTAATCAATACCGACCCCTTTCTTTGGAAATGTATTAGAAACCCCATTAATTTTCTCTTTTGCGCCATCTCTTCTATGCCATTACAAAAGCAATCTACTATTTATTGCTTTTTTTGCTAAATTTAGTGTGATAAGTGTGCATTGCTTAGACAACTTATATAATATTGCAGTCAAGGGAGTAACTGGAGCCATGCCAGCTGATAGATGTGCATTGTGGGGGATATAACTCAACAGTGCCTCTTGTAAAAGTTGAATATAATTTATTTAGACAGCATCATTTGTCACTTAGAATAATTCACCGGGCTCTTGTAATTCTGTAGAGTTATTTACCATGTCTCAATAATTAAGTAGGTTTTGCTGATAGCCTTGCGTTCAAAATGGAGCTGTTTGTTAGCAGTGGTACCCCATGCTAATTTTCTTGTGGGTCATACACGTATCCTAGGTTTAAGGTGTCCTCAAGGGTCGGCAGGGTGGGGGAATGTGCGCTCAAAATTGAAGCTGCATTTTAATACATTTACAGATATTATGATTTTTCAAGAATTTGAATAGAGTTGGAATAAGTCCAATCTCTCATCAAGTTTTTATTGCTGTGTTAAAATTTCCTTTTAACTTTTGATTTAACTGAGCCACTTTAGGCCAAATGTTGCAAATGGAGGGCTTGGCGAATAGCATCTCTGGCCTATCATTGCCGAAGAAAGCCAACTTGCTCTTTTTTTGATTAAACAAGTCAAAAAAGAGTTTCAACAATTGGTTAGGATTTTTGTGAGGATTTTCATATCATTATTAATTAAAGAGATAGACCTAAAATTAGCCCAAGAGGAATGGTCACAATCAGGTTTAGGAAGCATCACAATCTTGGCGGTCAAAACGTAAATTTGGGAGCAAAAG
Organism: Lithobates pipiens; assembly: GCF_037356315.1. Taxonomy (NCBI): domain Eukaryota; kingdom Metazoa; phylum Chordata; class Amphibia; order Anura; family Ranidae; genus Lithobates; species Lithobates pipiens. Next base: position 144,533,206 of record NW_027507758.1, on the reverse strand, counting down.
TATGCAAACTTTTGGCCAGCGTCATATCTGGTTTATTTGCTTTAGTGGCTGGATTTTGCTAGCTATGCTGCAGCATATTGCTGAACATTTCGTTACACCACTGGCACCGGTTAAAACAGTTAACCGGTGATTGAGATTCATTTTTTGGGTATAATAATTGATTCACTGGCTATGGAGTGTTGAACACCACAAGACAAGTTACATGCACTACAAGTGGAGATCGGCTTAGTGGTGGGAAAACGGAAAATTCAACTTAGCTGGAGTCCTTGCAAGGTAAGTTGAATTTTGTGTGCAGAATTATGCACTTGTCGGCTGCGACTGCGGGCGTTTCTTCTCCCAAGCATTTTATTACTCTGACATGAAAGCACTGGGAGGACTTGCTAGTTTGGTGGGTCTTCCTGCACTCTTATAGTGTTTGTTCTTTGTGGATGGAGGGGCCGGTGAGCAACTTTCACCTTGATTTTTTATACCGATGTGGCCAGGTCGACCGGTCTTGGGGCTTATGTTGGGAGGCAGTGGTGTGCAGAGAAGTAGCATGAGTCTTAGCACTGGGCGGGGTTCCTCAAGAACCTGGTATTTCTGGAACTGTTTCTGGTGATTGTGGCAGTGGAGATTTGGGGGTCCATCTTCTGGGACAGGAAGATAAGGCTTCATTGTGATAACATGGGGGTAGTTCAGGTCATCAACCATGTGACGGCCTTTTCTGCACCAGTGATGCAATTGTTGCGTCATTTGGTGTTGCGTTGTATGCAATTAAATATTTTTATGTATGCAGTGCACATTCCAGGAACGACTAACGCAATGGCTGATGCTTTTTCTCGGTTTCAGTGCGAAAAATTCCAAGAGCTGGCACTGGAAGCAGAGCAACACAGGAGTCCTTGTCCCCCCACAGCTGTGGCAAGTCGCATTGGAGTCATCACGGGTTTGATCAGGAAGTCCGTAAGCTAGGGTACTTGGTCAGCGTATGCAAAAGTTTGGCAGGAATGGTGTGACTTGCTGGGACGGGTGGGACAAGTGATGGGAGAAGGAGTTGTCACTATTTTTTTATACTTTATTGGTTTAAATTATGAACAGGGAACATGAGTATCATTAATTGACCGTAAAATGGCAGGGTTGGTCTTTTGGTTTAAATTGACAAGGAGCAGGGATGTTACACAAGAATTCATGGTCAGACAAGCCTTGAAGAATGGCAATAAGAGACGTGACAACAGGCGCTCAGTCACTTTTGCCATGTTGCGAGAGTTGATGTTACAAATGAGTACGTGTGTACTTCCATTTACGAGGCCAGTCTATTTAAGGCAGCATTCTCATTGGCGTTTTATGGGACCTTCAGTTTGGGGGAACTGGTCAGTCCAGCTAGGAACACTACGGGGGGTATCCAGGTGTCTGATGTGCATTGTAGCAGTTCTTCAGTGGCCATATTCCTCTGTCGGTCAAAAACGGGAAAAGGTAAGTATATACATGTGTATGGAATCCTGGGGGAGGTGGTTTGTCCAGTGACAGCTGTTCAGGACTTCTTGGTTGTCCAAGTGGGGGTTCATTTTTGGTTCATCAAGATGGGATGTCATTGCCAGTATTTCAATTTTGTTCTGTTTTTCATAAGTATTTGATGTCGGTGGGCCACGATCCATCTGGTTACACATCTAATTTCTTCCGCATTGGGGCTGCTACTGAGGCAGCCAGATGGGGATTGGACACAGCGGTAATCAAGAGCATATGGCGGTGGGAGTCGGACAGATTTAGGCTTTATGTTCGTCCCCATTTGGTGTAAAGAAAGAATGAGTGTAATGTGTTATGCCTTTCTGTTGGTTATTGGAGTTATTTGTGCTATGTGCTGCATTTTTTCTTTCAGATGATGCGGCTGGTCTTGTGTGGATCATGGGACACTCTTTTGTCTTTTGGGGGGCAAAGTGGGCTGATGTATGGCCGAACAAGTACACAGCTGTGGTCCGGTGGATTGGAGTGCCGGGCATGCCGTGGAGCAGGGTGTTGCCTGAAGTTCATAAATATGCCTGTTTGGATCATGCCCCTTATGTTCTTCTTTTACATGTTGGGGGTAATGACATGGGGGTTAGGTCCATGAGGCACTTGATCAGGGGCATCAAGTTTGATTGTCTGAGAATTCGCACAGAATTCCCTCAAACTGTGGTTGTGTGCTCTGATATGGTTGGCCGCACGTCCTGGCGATGGGCAAGGTCAGTGGAATAAATCAACAAGACCCAAATAAAAGTGAACAAGGAGGTGGGCAGATTTATTGTCAGGAATGGAGGCTTAGTGGTACGTTGACCATGAGTTAGAGGTGGAGACTAGTCGGTATCTCAGAGGGGATGGTGTTCATCTTAATGTAGTGGGCATTGATATGTGGTGCTTGGGACTGCAGGATGGCATTCAGAGAGCATTACGTTGTTTGGGGCGTCCTCAGGTGTAAGGTGTCACACCTGTGGTCTGTGGCAGTTGGGGATCTTTGGAGGCATTAAAAAGTAAGTACAAGATGGCATAATTGGGGAACCATCATGGTATGGGAACCTCTGGTGATGCCAGTTAACCAAGGTTTAACTGGCATTGGGAGATGGGTGTCAGCGTTGTAAGGTGCAGAGCGGTTTTGTCCTCGAGTCAGCAAGCTGCGACTGGGGGCCTTGTGTGAACACGCTGACACAAAGAAAATTTGGTCTGGGCCTCCAATAATCCTCAACATAGTTGATATATATATATATAAAGGTTATGTTGTTATGTTAATAAAATAGCCGTTGAGGCCAATTTACTCCAAAATGGGTGTCATCTGATTATTTCACCACTTAACAACTGGCCCATAGCCGAATGAAGGCTACAGGGGGGGTTGCTTAACTCTGGGAGGGTGTACAGTGATGTCCTCCGATAATACCGCTCTTGCGCTCCCCCACGCACACAAGAACATCTGTGACCACTGGGTCCTATGGATCACGGATCAAGGACCACGCTGATGTAACGCAGGTTTCCGTTACATCAGAGGGGGGCAGGGTCACCCGCACGTCACTGGGGAAGTCCGGGTTTCTCCTTGCGTCAGAGGGGGGCAGGGTCAGGTGACGGATGGCCTGTCCACCTCAGCTAAGACCTGTCAGGCTACCGGGATTCCCGCTGTGTCTCCGGTGGAGACAGGATGCGCGCGCTGGACATCATTGGGAGAGATCACCCATCGCTGGACCCCAGAGAAGAGATCACCCATCGCTGGACCCCAGAGAAGAGATCACCCATTGCTGGACCCCGGAGAAGAGATCAGCCATCGCAGGATACCAAGAGTGGATTACCACCGCTGGAATCTTTTTTTTTCATTTTTTTTATTTTTAATAAAGGACTTATCCCAACAGTGTCTGTGTCTTTTTTTAACAATTTTTTACACTTTGTTTGTGAAATGGTAGGGGTACAATGTACTCGTTACCATTTCAAACAGGGGAGGGCGGTATCTGGGGGTCCCCTTGTTAAAGGGGGCTTCCAGATTCTGATAAGCCCCCCACCCGCAGACCCCCACAACCACCGGCCAGGGTTGTGGGGATGAGGCCTGGTACGGTTCAGGGGGGGGCGCTTTCTCGTCCCCCCCTCTTTTCCTGCGGCCTGCCAGGTTGCGTGCTCGGATAAAGGGTCTGGTATGGATTTTTGGGGGAAACTCCACTCCATTTTTTTTTTTTACATTTGGCGTGGAGTTCCCCTTAAAATCCATACCAGACAGGTCTGGTATGGATATTTGGGGGGGACACACATAATTTTTTTTAAATTTGACGTGGGGTTCCCCTTAATATCCATACCAGACCTGAAGGGCCTGGTAATTGAATTTGGTGGAAACCTCACATATTTTTTTTATTTTATCAATGACTTTCAATGATTGTTCTCTGTATTACGGGAAGCCGACAATTCATTATAGCCGTGAGTGCTTTTAAATTACTTTTTTTCCTGCTGAAATGACACTTTGTGCAGGGACAGTTCTAAGCACGGGAAACATGCGCCCCTTTACAGGCATACTATACCCACCCCCCAGGTACAAAATTTAAAGGAATATTACACTTTTATTGTTTCACTTTAAGCATTATTAAAATCACTGCTCCCGAAAAAATTTCAGTTTTTAAAACTTTTTTTGCATTGATACATGTCCCCTGGGGCAGTACGCGGGTCCCCCAAACACTTTTTATGGCAATGACTTGCATATAAGCCTTTAAAATCAGCACTTTAGATTTCTCCCATAGACTTTTACAGGGTGTTCCGCAGCTTTTCAAGGTGGCACAGTGGTGTAGTGGTTAGCACTCTCACCTAGCAGTAAAAAGGGTCGCTGGTTTGAATCACAACCATGACATTACCTGCTTGGAGTTTGCATGTTCTCCCTGTGCCTATGTGGGTTTCCTCCAGGTACTCCAGTTTCCTCCCACACTCCAAAGACATGCAGGTAGGCTAATTGGCTTCTGTCCAAAAATTGGCCTTAGTATATGAATGGGGGCCTTGGTTTGTGGGCTCCTTGAGGGTAAGGAATTATGTGAATGTGCAGGGATAGGGATAATTGTTGACACTCACTCAGGATGGACTGGTGTCTTTATTCAACCTTACTAACTAACCCCAAATTGTTTGCTGTTTGGCGAATGGTCGAACAGGCAATGTTCAAGTCAAACATGAGTTTGACTCAAACTCGAAGCTCATCCCTATTCTACTGCAAACCGAATTGAGGGTGTTCGGCTCATCCCTATATATATATATATATATATATATATATATACAGTGTCTCACAAAAGTACATTTTGTAAATATTTTATTATATCTTTTCATGTGACAACACTGAAGAAATTACACTTTTTTACAATGTAAAGTAGTGTATAGCTTGTACAAGGCTGGCCATACATGGTTAAATTTCGAAAGAATTTTCTTTTGAAAATCAGAAATTTTGTGCGTTTTTTGATCTGATGGTGCCACCATTAATTTCGAAATTCGGGAAACCAAGCCTTCAATTTCACCTCCTGTTGCTACAGAAAAGAATGTGAATCGAGGGGGTGTGGCCAGCGCATGAGCTGAATGGAAGCTCTGTGAGAGAGCTCTGTGACACGAACGGGCATATTAGCGACAATTCACAGCGAATATCGGTAAAAAAGATACGAACAGACAACGGAAGAGTTCCTGAATCCGAAGGTGATGTCAAAAAAGCGGAAAGACGAACGGAAAATGAAAAAACTAACGACATTCTCCTCTCAGTCAGCGGGAGGGAGAAAAAAAGATGGCACAGATCCTCTCACAGTTGCTGTACCAGCAACAGCCTCCTCAGGGAGAGCGCAATACACTGACAGGCCTGATGCTGCTCTAGAGGAATCACCTCAGAAAACATATCTGGAATCTCCTCATGAGGAAGATTACCTCAGTCCTACATGTCGCAGCCCGGCTAAAACTCGTATCAAACTGGATTTCACAGGCCAGGAGGTAAGCTATAAAATACCTCATATTAGTCAAGATAACACAGTCATAACTCCTATAGCTTCACCTATAGCCGCATTCCCCACTAATAACCAGCCTATTCTGGACACCCAATTAAAAGAAATGCTATTAACTTTACATACTTCGCTTCATACGGATATTTTACAACTCACAAATCAATTCTTCAAAGCAGTGAACTCCTTAGGTGAAAGAGTACACACTATTGAGAACTCTATGGGAGACATGACCAATACTATTAATGATTTAATAGATGCTCATGAAGAAAATAAAGCTGAAAAAGAGTGGCTTAAATTTAAAATCGCAGATTTAGAAGACCGCTCAAGGAAGAACAATCTCAAAATCAGGGGTATCCCTGAAAATATACAGCAGTCTGATCTTAAAAAATATGCCACTGACTTATTCTCCAACTTGCTGCCAGCTATACCAGCCTTAGAGCTCACAATTGATCGTATCCATCGGATTCCGAAACCGTCATTTCTCCCTCCACAGATACCACGTGATGTACTACTTAGGCTTCATGCACACGAGACGCAGATGCAAACGCTGCTGGACACATGTTGAAACCGGCGTTTAGAAACGCGCGTTTTGCCGCGATTTTTACCGCGATTTAGCGGCGTTTTACCGCGTTTTACCGCGTTTGCGTCTAGAAGCGTTTAGTTAAGCTAACATCATAGACCCTCCCCAGCTCAAAAATTAACTATTTCAGCAATTTTGTGAGACCAGAGTGAGTAGCAGCAGCTGTGAGAGCTGCAGTGTACTTGTATTTAGCGTGTCACTTGCCACGGCACCTGCCACAAGTTGTGGATTGTCCACTTGCCACGTGACTTGCCACATCACCTGCCACGTCACTTGCCATGTCATCTGCCACAAGTTGTGGATTGTCCAACTGCCACGTCACCTGCCACAAGTTGTGAATTGTCCACTTGCCACGTCACTTGCCACATCACCTGCCACGTCACTTGCCACGTCACCTGCCACAAGTTTTGGATTGTCCACTTGCCACGTCACTTGCCACGTCACTTGCCACGTCACTTGCCACAAGTTGGGGATTGTCCACTTGCCACATCACCTGCCACGTCACCTGCCACAAGTTGTGGATTGTCCACTTGCCACGTCACTTGCCACATCACCTGCCACGTCACTTGCCACGAGATATGGATTGTCCACTTGCCACGTCACTTGCCACGTCACCTGCCACGTCACCTGCCACGTCATTTGCCACGTCACCTGCCACAAGTTTTGGATTGTCCACTTGCCACGTCACTTGCCACGTCAGCTGCCACGTCACTTGCCCACAAGATGTGGATTGTCCACTTGTCACATCACCTGCCACATCACTTGCCACATCACCTGCCACAAGTTGTGGATTGTCCACTTGCCACGTCACTTGCCACATCACCTGCCACGTCACTTGCCACGAGATGTGGATTGTCCACTTGCCACGTCACTTGCCATGTCACCTGCCACGTCACTTGCCACGTCACCTGCCACAAGTTTTGGATTGTCCACTTGCCACATCACTTGCCACATCACCTGCCACGTCACTTGCCACGATATGTGGATTGTCCACTTGCCACGTCACTTGCCACGTCACCTGCCACAAGTTTTGGATTGTCCATTTGCCACGTCACTTGCCACGCCAGCTGCCACGTCACTTGCCACAAGATGTGGATTGTCCACTTGTCACATCACCTGCCACATCACTTGCCACATCACCTGCCACGTCACCTGCCACAAGTTGTGGATTGTCCACTTGCCACGTCACTTGCCACATCACCTGCCACGTCACTTGCCACGAGATGTGGATTGTCCACTTGCCACGTCACTTGCCACGTCACCTGCCACGTCACTTGCCACATCACCTGCCACAAGTTTTGGATTGTCCACTTGCCACATCACTTGCCACATCACCTGCCACGTCACCTGCCATAAGTTGTGGATTGTCCACTTGCCACGTCACTTGCCACATCACCTGCCACGTCACTTGCCACGATATGTGGATTGTCCACTTGCCACGTCACTTGCCACGTCAGCTGCCACGTCACTTGCCACAAGATGTGGATTGTCCACTTGTCACATCACCTGCCACATCACTTGCCACATCACCTGCCACGTCACCTGCCACAAGTAGTGGATTGTCCACTTGCCACGTCACTTGCCACATCACCTGCCATGTCACTTGCCACGAGATGTGGATTGTCCACTTGCCACGTCACTTGCCACGTCACCTGCCACGTCTCTTGCCACGTCACCTGCCACAAGTTTTGGATTGTCCACTTGCCACGTCACTTGCCACGTCAGCTGCCACGTCACTTGCCACAAGATGTGGATTGTCCACTTGTCACATCACCTGCCACATCACTTGCCACATCACCTGCCACGTCACCTGCCACAAGTTGTGGATTGTCCACTTGCCACGTCACTTGCCACATCACCTGCCACGTCACTTGCCACAAGATGTGGATTGTCCACTTTCCACGTCACCTGCCATGCCACCTGCCACAAGTTGTGGATTGTCCACTTGCCACGTCACCAGCCACATCACCTGCCACAAGTTGTGGATTGTCCACTTGCCACACCACTTTCCACGTCACCTGCCACGTCACCTGCCACAAGATGTGGATTGTCCACTTGCCACGTCACCAGCCACATCACCTGCCACAAGTTGTGGATTGTCCACTTGCCACATCACTTTCCACGTCACCTGCCACGTCACCTGCCACAAGTTGTGGATTGTCCACTTGCCACGTCCCTTGCCACGTCCCCTGCCACAAGTGGATTGTCCACTTGCCACATCACTTGCCACATCACCTGCCACAAGTTGTGGATTGTCCACTTGCCACGTCACCTGACACAAGTTGTGGATTGTCCACTCGCCACGTCACTTGCCACATCCCCTGCCACAAGTGGATTGTCCACTTGCCATGTCACTTGCCACGTCCCCTGCCACAAGTGGATTGTCCACTTGCCACGTCACCTGCCACAAGTTATGGATTGTCCACTTGCCACGTCACATGCCAGTCACCTGCCACAAGTTGTTGATTTTCCACTTGCCACGTCACCTGCCAGGTCACTTGCCGCGTCACCTGCCAGGTCACTTGCCACGTCACCTGCCACAAGTTGTGGATTGTCTACTTTCCACGTCACTTGCCACTTCACCTGCCACGTCACTTGCCACAAGTTGTGGATTGTCCACTTGCCACGTCACTTGCCACCTGCCTTGTCACTTGCCACACGTTGTGGATTGTCCACTTGCAATTGCAATTGTTTAAAATATTTTTCTAATGGTTTTTCATCATTTGCAATCATTTTTGAGATTTTTAATGTAAAAAAAAAGGTCACCTTTAAAAACGCATATAAACGCAAACGCGGCTAAACGCGGTAGCGGCGTTTTGCCGCGTTTTACCGCGTTTTGCCGCGTTTTGCGTCTGAAACATGGAAATTTTTGCTTCTGAACGCATTTTTTTGCTTCTGGAAAAACGAGATTAAACGCAACTGCATAAAAACGGAAAAAAACGAGACTGTGTGCATGGACACATAGGATAACATTGAATGAGTTCAGGAGCAGTTGAAAAAACTGTCCAACTGCATCTGAACGCGCGTTTAACTGCGTCTCGTGTGCACGAGGCCTTAGAGTACACTTCTACCATGTTAAAGAACAAATCCTATATAAAGTGCAACATCTAGGACAACTTCCACAACCATATAATACAATCCAGATTTATGCTGACTTGTCTAAACATACTCTAGATATGAGAAGACAACTTTCCACGATTACAAAAGCTCTGCGTAATCATAAAATTGAATACCGTTGGAAACAACCATCTAAACTACTGATACAGAAGAACGACACCTACCATACAATCACTTCTGTGGAACAAGGCATTAAGTTACTTCACGCATGGGGTATTATCCCCGAACCAACTCCACCTATCGGAGCTAATAAGAATCTGGAGAAACTTACGCCACAATGGCATTAGCTTTCATTGACTAGATCCGGTCAAAATACAATCCTATCTATAGGAAACCGATGTATCAGCTTGCCCGCCGTGCCGTGCGATACTAAATCTTTGGAACAGCTGACCTTTGAACTAATTCCCCATTCTAATGTTGCAGTATACATTGAAATGTTTACCACTGCAAGTTAAGTTTAATGTTTGGTTATATTTTTGTTTGTGCTTTTACTTTTATTTTTTCTTCACAGTATCCTATACACAACTCATAGCATTCAAAGGGACATGTATGTTGTGAACCTACAAAATTTGAATCAAAACTTTTCAGTCACTAAATTTTTGGACATTCATAGTCATTTCAGACTACAGATTGTTCACATGGAAGTAGAATTTAAAGCTATTATCAGGGTAGTATGTACTTACTTTTTCCATCTTATTAATATCCTTTTATGAGTATAAAGTTAATATCTTTAAATACTAATGGTCTTAACCATCCAGCAAAAAGAGCGTCGATGTGGCAAATGGCTAACACCCAGCGATGTCAAATATTGTGTATACAAGAAACCCATTTCAAAACAGGCGCTACTCCCACTTGCACCCATAAGAACTTTCCTCAAATATTTACAGCATCAGGCCAACAGAAAAAAAGAGGAGTACTTATTGCCATACATCATTCAGTTAATTTTCAATTGCATGAATCTATTGTAGATACCAATGGACGATACCTCATATTAATATGTACCATTGATAATACACTTACTACATTGGTAAATGTGTATGCGCCTAATAAAAGGCAATCCCATTTTCTGAATGGCCTGATGAGAAAAATAGGTAAATGCCGAAAAGGTGCCTTAATAATTTGTGGAGACTTCAACACAATACATGAACAAGAACTAGACACTTCTAATCCCAAAACCAGAACCAACTGTGCACTTAAAACTTTTTTGAATAAAAGCGATCTCTATGATGTATGGAGATGCCATCATCCTGGAGATCGTGAATACACATATCATTCCCTGGTACATAATACCTATACTCGTATCGATTATATTTTTACGGATAAGTGGTTATTGCAGCGGGTGAGGGAGTCTGACATTGCACCCATCACTTGGACTGATCATGCCCCAATTAGTATGACTATTCTACCTAAACACTCTCAAACGACCCATTTTCTATGGAGAACAAATGCATATCTTATCAAAATGCCTACCTATGCTACAGCTATACAAAACCAGATAACTGAATTCTTTAAATATAATGTGGGATCGGTGTCAGACTCCGCCACCCTATGGGGTGCTCATAAAGCATTTAGTAGGGGAATCCTAATGCAACTGAATGCTCAATTCAGGAAAAATAAAACGAAACTCATTGAGAAACTTACTGCTGACATTAAAACATTAGATTCCCAAAACCAATCTCACCCATCACAACAACTGAAAACTAAACTACAAATATTACGACAGGAACTCAGAACGACTTTATTGGATACATTTGAAAAACATACTAGAAAACTTAAAGCTAAATATTACCATACTAGCAACAAAGCAGGAAAAAACATGGCACTTCGGATCAAAGGCAGATATTCCAAATCAAAGATTCCATATCTATACCACCCTATTACTAGAGAAAAATTGCAAGACCCCCAAGACATAGCGAATGCATTTAGCTGTTATTATAGCTCCCTTTACAATCTTAAAGATGATTCTCAAACTCCCACACCTACCCCAAAGATAATAAGTGATTTCTTAGATACTATTAGTCTCCCATCATTAACTACTGATCAAATATCTGATCTTAACGTCCCATTTTCAGTGGAAGAAATTGCTAGAACTATAGACTCCCTGCCCAACAATAAATCTCCGGGCCCAGATGGAATGATAGGAGAATACTATAAATTACTTCGAGATATACTGGCTCCCCACTTATGCTCACTTTTTAACGAAGCGGCATCCAAATCAGAATTTCCGGCTGAGAAAAATATGTACCATTGATAATACACTTACTACATTGGTAAATGTGTATGCGCCTAATAAAAGGCAATCCCATTTTCTGAATGGCCTGATGAGAAAAATAGGTAAATGCCGAAAAGGTGCATTTTCTGAAAATATATTTTCTGTGCTGATCTGTGCTGATCATAACACTGCCGAAACCAGGCAAAGATCCCAATGCTCCCCAAAATTTCAGACCGATTTCATTATTGAACATTGACATCAAAATATACGCCAAAGCAATAGCGAATCGACTGATGAACTACATACCAGACCTCATTCACAAAGATCAATCTGGCTTTACTAAAGGTCGACAATCTTCAGATGCAACAAGACGTCTAATTGATATTATACACTTCACTGAGAGACATCAAACGCCTTCTCTGCTCCTTTCTTTGGATGCAGAGAAGGCGTTTGATAGGGTCCATTGGGGCTATTTACAGTCAGTGCTTTTAAAATTTGGCTTTCGTGGAAATATTTTATCGGCAATTTTTGCACTGTATAAGGGCCCCTCAGTGAGAGTATACACAAATGATATGATGTCTAGGCCCTTTGGCATCTCGAATGGAACACAACAAGGTTGCCCCTTATCTCCTTTAATATTTAATTTAGCCATCAAACCTCTAGCAGAACGTATACGATCTGACACAAAACTATCTGGTATAAAAATTGGGCAAATAGATAATAAAATAAGTCTGTTCGCAGATGACATAGTGCTTATAGTGTCTGATCCTATTTCATCTCTCCCGAATCTACAAAATATACTAACGACATTTGGAGCAGCATCATATTATAAAATCAATGAAACTAAGTCCAATATTTTAGACCTAGGATTAGATAACACAACCAGGCAGTTATTGTCTAATAAATACCCCTACCACTGGAAAGACGAGGGGATTTCTTACTTAGGAATCACTCTCACTAACAAAACAAAACAGTTATTTAAAACAAACTTTTTACCATTTAAGAAACATTTTGAAACAGATCTGACAACACTTAGTAAATTCGAATTTACATGGGCTGGTCGCCTGGCAGCTTTCAAAATGATGACCTTACCAAAATTATTATATCAACTCAGGTCCTTTCCAATATGTATCCCTAAATACTACTTTAAATCCTTACAAAGCAGTTTGGGAAAATATCTATGGAATGGCAAAAAATCCCGTTGCGCATACCATATACTAATTAAACATAGAAATATAGGTGGTGCGACCGTACCTGATCTACAGGATTATTATGACGCAACTCTTTTGACCCAATTGCAAGAATGGTTCTTGCCTACTCCTAAAACTTTATGGGGACAAATTGAGAAAGACATCACACGACAGCCTAATATGCAATTCTGGTTACTTAGTAGGAAAATTAAGTCCACAATTACAGCTCAATACCCACCAACGGTGAAAACGACGCTACACTCTTGGCAGAGAATCATCACATACAAATGGGATAAAACTCCAATCACGGTGTTAAACCCTCCTCTAACAATTATACCAACATTAATTCCTGGCGTACAAATACACGACTGGAATTTGGGTGGGGATATCAAACTTAGTTCCTTCTTCCAACAGGGCTCATTAAAGTCTTTTTCTCAGTTAAGTAATGAATTACAGCTTCCGAATTCTGAGCGATCTACATATATTCAAATAGAAAAGTGTCTGCTACACAATCCACAACTCAGAGCTTCAATCCCGGTTAAAATATGGTCTTTCCTCAATAACCATGCCACCTCACAGAAAGGAGTAGCTACAATATACCCAATTCTAGGGGAAAAAAACATACCCAGCAAACTACCTTCCTTCCTTAAATGGGAACAAGATTTGGGGCAAGACTTTTCAATTAAACAATGGATGGCTTCCCTACGAAGCATATATAGGGCCACTGCATGTGTTACACTATGGGAACTGGCACAAAAAATTGTTCAAAGACAATACCTGACTCCACATATCCTAGCAAAATTCAAGGGGAACTCGTCACCTAATTGCTGGAGAAATTGTACCCAATTGGGGACCCTATTTCATATTATGTGGGACTGCCCAAGCTTACATAACTACTGGCAGGCAATCTCCCATTTACTCACTTCCGTAACAGGTATTGTCCTTCAACTTTCACGAGAACTAGCCATTCTGAATATGAATTTACATACGATTCCCAAACAATATCGTAAAGTAGTAACACATATACTTTTAGCTGCGAGACTATCCATAACTAGAAAATGGAAAACTGACTCTCTTCCTACTATGACAGAAGTTATAGAATTAACCCAACTCCACCACTCCTATGAATTATTTCCTAATGACAAATCCCTATATATTAAGGAACAACAACTATGGGAACCTTGGAGTACATGGTACAAAAATTATACTTCCACAATTTAGATAATGCTGATTCTTTAATCATATAGAAGAAAGAACTCCTGTGCGTTTTAATATTTTTTTTTTGGATGGCTTTAAAAATAATTTCAAAGCAAAGTGACAAATATATCACATATTTGTTTATCTGAATTGAGCTGCGGAGTAAGAATAGATCTTTATTTTCCTTCATAAAAGATAACTACTGTGTTTGAATTTCCTTTAGGATGTTGGCCTAGGTACTCCAAGACACAGATAGATCCCTGTGAGGGGTGTCTTGGGGTCCAGAAGTGGCCATTATCCATATCGCTATTTATAAATCTTACAATAATTATATTACAGACTTTATTATACAAATTTTAAGAGACTTACTCTTGTTCGAGTCCCTTTATGACTATGAATATTAGATACTTAGGAATACTACTTTATTCTTTATTGTGGATTATTTGTTTCTATGCTATATTATGCTGAGAAAACCCTGTCACTACATTATACTGTGTTATGTTACTTTTATTACTATATATTATTTTTTTTTTTTTTGTAACCCTTGTTGTAACTAACTCTGCTAAAAATCTCAATAAAAACATTTGAAAAGAAAAGAATGTGAATCTTCCATTCTTTCTGGGAATTTTCTTTTCTTGCACATGCATATTTCTTTTTCAATTACATTTCTCGCACGATTCTCCCATCATTGATTAGAAAATCGTAAGTTTTTCAAACAATTTCCAAAATGCCCGATTACTCAAATTCAATGGCTGCGCAAAAATCGGCTGTTGCTGCTGCCCACTAATGGTGCGAAATTCGAATGAAAATTCTTAGATAAGGTTTTCGAAAGGAAATTGTTTCGAAATTCGACCCATGTATGGCCTGCCTAACAGCAAACATTTGCTGTCCCCTCAAAATAACTCAACACACAGCCATTAATGTCTAAACAGCTGGCAACAAAAGTGAGTACACCCCTAAGTGAAAATGTCCAAATTGTGCCCAAAGTGTCAATATTTTGTGTGGCCACCATTATTTTCTAGCACCCTCTTGGGCCTGGCGTACACCAGAGCTTCACAGGTTGCCACTGGAGTCCTCTTCCACTCTTCCATGACAACATCATGAAGCTAGTGGATGTTAGAGACCTTGCACTCTTCCACCTTCTGTTTGAGGATGTCCCACAGATGCCCAATAGGGTTTAAGTCTGGAGACATGCTTGGCCAGTCCATCACCTTTACCCTCATCTTCTTTAGCAAGGCAGTGGTCATCTTGGAGGTGTGTTTAGGGTCGTTATCATATTGGAATACTGCCCTGCGGCCAGGCCCAGATTGGCCATAGGGCAAACCGGGCAATTGGCCGGTGGGCCGCGGCCGCCGGGGCCACCATGCTGCAAGTACAAATCGGGGCTCTTTGAGCCCGCGCCGCTCATGCAGCTTCTCCGCGGCCGCAGAGTTGCCAGCGAAACTCAGCCCATCGGCATCGGGAGGATGTAAACATAGAGGGAGTGGAGCTAGATGTGAAGCCTTCGGCCGTATAGGTCGGCCATCGGAGCCAGCCTGACAGGGGGCGTGACTGTGAAGGGGGAGGAGCCAGAGCAGACACCTGCTGCTGAGTCCTAGCAGAACACCGGAAAACAGTAAGTGGTGGAGGCGGCTGCATATAGAACAATCATTCACTCTATCTTCCTCCTGCAGTATCGGAATGCCTGCGAGAGGTAGAGGAGAAGCAGGAGACTGCAGGAGGAAGATGGAGAGAATGATTGTTCTATATGCAGCCACCCCCACCGCTCCTCCTATCCTGCTTATTACTGCTGCCCCCGGGCTCTCTACACCATCCATACTCTCCCTCAATGAACTGTAGCTCCCCAGTGTCGGCAGCACTCATGTAGCCCCAGACCACGGCACTCCCACCACCTAATGTATGTCTAAATTTTGTTATGGCACTTTGAAGCAATTCATTTTGGGTTATATGCATATAATATGAAGGCTGCATGAGTATTGTTATATTGAGCTCTCTCTGTTTAACCATTCAGCTTTCTTATTATCATTTTCTGTGCTGATCAGCATGTCTGCACTGTATGACTGGTGGGGTCACGCTGAGGCACAGGAGATGTGTGCTTGTGTGCTTGTGTGCTGGTGCATCAAGCCTTTTAAAATATAATTTTAAAATATCCTTTTAAGATTTTATTTTGCAATTGTTTAGGATTATTTTAACTGGTTTAATATGCAGGTTGATAGGATGTTATGTCCAAATCTCTGTATAATCAAACCTGTGGGAACTGTTTAAGGCAGGCGCTGTAGCTGTTTAATGTATGGGGACACTACTGTTTGTTATGCGCTGAGGGACTGTGTGGGAGTTTATAGCTTTAGTATGTTCCTATATTATCTATTGCTACATTGCTTATGCACTCAATAACACTGGATCTGCCAAGGGCTGGTGTATTGATGGGACGGGAACACAGGAAATGCACTTGTGTGTGATGTGTTCTCTCCGCTCAGGGGGTGGGGTTATGGGATAAAGAGGGATTGCTCTGGTGGGTAGCCAATCCCATTATTATGTCAATTTTATGACGAAACATGTCAGGGGCTTGGCTGCAGAGTGATCAATGAGGTAGACACGGAACACTGACCAACATACACAGAGTGGCTACTGGGCTGGGACGAGGAGTGGTGAGTCTTACAGCTGCTATCTTGCTATCTCGTTAGCACTGGGTCTGTTGTGGCCATCCATTATCCAGCTACTTTGGTCTTGGAGTGCTGTGCAATTTGTTTATGGTGTGCCTTTGATATTCCACATGTGAGTGCAATGCAGTGAAATTTTATGAGATTAAAGTGTGTAAAGGTTTTACACTATCAGAGGCTGTGTTTTTTTCATTTACATGTGGAGTGTGTAAAGAGGATTAATCGGGAGCTGTGCATTTGCCTCTGACTGACACCTGAAGATCTGTCACTCTTCATTCCTGTAAAAAGAGGGTTTAAGCGTCTAAAGCCAAACACGGCAGTGTGAGGCATAAACAGCTGTGTGTAAAGAGGATTAATCGGGAGCTGTGTATTTGCCTCTGACTGACACCTGAAGATCTGTCACTCTTCATCCCTGTGAAAAGAGGGTTTAAGCGTCTATAGCCAAACACGGCAGTGTGAGGCATAATCAGCTGGTGAGTGTGTGCACATAAGGGGATTGAAGTCACAGTGGTGTGGTGGAGGAGTGTTTCTGGAAGTCTTTATGAATTATAATTATAATTGATTCACTGGTCACTATCTAATAAACGTTGGACTTTCTGTTTAAAAACTGGACGCTTTATTTATTTATTCATTCATAGAATTTATTGCAACTATTCACTTCACACGGTGTTGCTATTATAGTTTAAAGTGGTAACAATCGATGTTATTTATGTTATGTGTATACTTTATTGGATACATTTGAGTTGAGATTGTGTATTATTAGCATATTCACTGTGTATTTAGCGCCGCTCATTCTACACTGCTTGGTAGGATTTTTGCACACTCCCACCACCTCGCTTGACTGTAGTCAAGACACACTTGTCTTTGTACTCCATACCATGTTGAACTTTCAGTGACCAGTATGAGAGAGTGAGAGCTATAACACCAAACTTAACACACTTGCACCCCATTCACACCTTAAGCCTTGTAACACTAACGAGTCACATGCCCCCGGGGAGGGAAAATGGCTAATTGGGCCCAATTTTTACATTTTCACTTAGGGGTGTACTCACTTTTGTTGCCATGGGTTTAGACAGTAATGGTTGTTTGTTGAGTTTTTTGAGGGGACAGCAAATTTACACTGTAAGGTCCCTTTCACACTGGGGCGGTGGGTGCATCAACAGTAAAGCGGCACTATTTTTATCAGCGATTTACTGTCAATTTCGCATTTATATTCGGCTGCTAGCGAGGCACAGTTACCCCCCGCTAGCGGGCCGAGAAAGGGTTAAAACCACTGCAAAGTGCTGCTGCTGCAGCACTATGCTGGCGGTATAGCCACACTGCCCCATGATTTCAATGGACAGGAGCGGTTTAGGAGCGGTGTATACACCGCTCCTTCATCGGTCCAAAGATGCTGCTTGCAGGAGATTTTTTAATGTCCTGCAAGTGCACCGCTCCAGTGTGAAAGCACTCAGACTTTCACACTGGAGAGACAGGAGCTGCTCTTTACAGGCGTTATGCAGGCGTTAGCGCTGTAGCACTTGTAAAGCGCAGTGTGAAAGGGGTCTTATACAAGCTGTACACTCATTACTTTACATTGCAGCAAAGTGTAATTTCTTTAGTGTTGTCACATGAAAAGATATAACAAAATATTTACAAAAATGTGAACTCACTTTTGTGAGATGCTGTGTGTGTGACTATATATATATACATATATATATATATATATATATATATATATATATATATATATATATATACTCACCAGCAACTTTATTAGGCACACCTTGCTAGTACTAGTTTGGACCCCATTTGCCTTCAGAACTGCTTTAATTCTTGGTGGCATATATTCAACACGGTGTTGGAAACATTCCTCAGAGATTTTGGTCCATATTGACATGATAGCATCATACAGTTGCTGCAGATTTGTTGGCTGCACACCCATGATGCAAATCTCCCATACCACCACATTCCAAAGGTGCTCTATTGGATTGAGATCTGGTGAATGTGGAGGCCATTGGAGTACAATTTATTTTCAGGACCCAGAGTATGGAGGAAGAATGGAGAGGCACGCACTGCAAGATGCTTGAAGTCCAGTGTGAAGTTTCCACAGTCTGTGTTGATTTGGGGATCCATGTCATCTGCTGGTGTTGGTCCACTGTGCTTCATTAAGTCCAGAGTCAATTCAGCCGTCTACCAGGAGATTTTGGAGCACTTAATGCTTCCTTCAGCAGATGAGCTCTATGGGGATGCTGACTTCATATTCCAGCAGGACTTGGCACCTGCCCACACTGTCAAAAGCATCAAAACCTGGTTCAATGACTGTGGGATTACTATGCTTGATTAGCCAGAAAACTGGCCTGAACCCCATAGAGAATCTATGGGGCATTGCCAAGAGAAAGATGAGAGACATGAGACTGAGCAATGCAGAAGAGCTGAAGGCCGCTATTGAGATATCCTGGTCTTCCATAACACCTCAGCAGTGCCACAGGCTGATAGATTCCATGCCACGCTGCATTGAGGCAGTAATTGCTGCAAAAGGGGTCCAAAACCAAGTACTGAGTACATATGCATGCTTCTACTTTTCAGAGGTCTGATATTGTTCTATGTACAACCCTTGTTTTATTGATGGCATGTAATATTCTAATTTTCTGAGATTGTGGATTTGGGGTTTTCATGAGCTGTAAACCATAATCATCACAATTTTGACAAATCACAAACTATCTTGCTTTACATGTAATGAGTCTATCTCATATATTAGTTTAACCTTTTAAGTTGCGTTAGTGAAATAAATGAACTTTTGCATGATATTCAAATTTTTCGAGTTTCACCTGTACATACATCTTCCTCTTCTCTACTTGAGCTTAAAAAAATAAAATCAAAAGCAATTGGGAAGAGAAATGAGGGAGCAGGTGGGACCTGTAGTGCAGCAATGAAAGCAAGCCTACAACGCAGGACAAGGTGGCCATTAGAAAGGGATTTATGAACTATAACATGAATAAACTGTGGGCTCATACTGAAAACAGTTAGGGAACATGAACAGGTCCGCCAAGGGCAAGCATTAGTAAAGCAACAAAAGTCTGTGGCAAGGGCCTGGCCAGTGAGGAGTAAAACCAGTGAAACCAGTAGGGAAAAAAAATATAGTAATATTAAAGTCATAACGGTGTAGGTCAGGGCAAAAGGGTTAACAGTCCAAATTTGCGGATGATACCTCACAACCAACGACTCAAATTCAAATACCAAAAGTGAAGCCCAGTCAAAGCGAAAAAAAAAACTTAAATCATCGTGGCCTTCCTGCTCATCCTGTAGAAACCTCCTGAAAGTGTTGTGCCTGAAGGGAGCGAAGGGATTGGAAGCTTCGCAAAGACACCTGTGGTGATTTGCGTTGTGGTTGCAATGACCATGTGGAAAAATTCAAAGGTGGAAAATTGTTAGCTTAAAGTGGTTGTAAACCCTTACAACACACTTTAACCTAGATTAAGGCTTACCTGTAGGTGCTGCAAATATCTCCTAAACCTACATGGTTTAGGAGATATTTACATTTCCCTGTACAAGGATTTCTTCTGAGCATGCGCCGATGTACTCGGCGCATGCGCACTTTAGAAGGGTCACTGCGTGCCATTTTCATTAAACGAAATGCCGTGACTGTCGGCTCCTGTGCGGGAGTGACGTCACGCGACTCCGGCCTAGTCACAGAGCCGGAGTCTGTGACCCCGGAAGGAAGATGGACGCTTCGTGCCAGCGAGGAAATCGGTAACATCGCTGGCTCCTGTGTCAGGTAAGTGACACATAATAGGCTACTATGCGATGCATAGTAGCCCATTATGCTTTGCCTTTGCAGGGAAACAAAGAGGAAGTAAACCCATCAGGGTTTACGTCCTCTTTAACCTGCTGCAGTTATCTGATTGCAATAGCTGTCAGTGGAGGTTCCATGCATATTACTTCCCTTTATTTGAATTACATACTCTGAGATATGTAAAAATTATAACCTGCTGAGATCAGAGGTTTGTGGATAATTTATGAGAACACTCTTCAGAGATATATACAATCTGAACAACGTGGCAGTAACTCTAGTGATATTGGAATTCTGTGATGTGGAAAGAGTCAGAGACTTGTATTACATCTGTTATTGCTCTCAGTAGTGTTCAAGTTACCATTATGCTACACCTCTGACTGTTGTTATGTAGTTTTATCAGTAGGAGAAGAGGATCTTAGGAGGGAAGGTGGCGATAGTTGGTCATTTTCTGTTTTAATGAGCAAGGAGTTATGTTGTGTTTTACAATAAAGTACAACACAGTGGTTGAGTGGCTAGCACTTCTGTCTTGTAGCACTGAGGTCTCCTGTTTGAATCCCAGTCAGGACACTGCCTGCATGGAGTTTGCATGTTCTCCCTATGCTTGTGTGGGTTTACAACCACACTCCAAAAAAAAGGCTGGTGGCTAATTGGCTCCTGTCTTAACTGGCCCCAGTATGTGTGTATTTGTATGCATTCATGTGAGATATAAACTTTATATTGTAAGCGCCTTAAAGGCAGGGACTAAGGTGAATGTATGTACAGTAAAGTGCTGCCTAAATTGTTGGAAATATATCAATTCTGCTTTTAAGACAATGCTTGCGGTGGTGCTTTTCTCACATCTTCCTCTTGCTTGCAGCTCACTCTACCTACTAGTATTAACCCTACCTGCAACTCAAATTTTAGCTCTGTTAATAATCCTATCCTTACTGTAATCCTAGCCATAGATCTGTTGGTAAAAGGTATTAATCACAGATGTCAATCAAAGCCAGTGAACCAATGAGGAGATAGTGGGGTTGTGGCCTAGCTTCGGCTCTGTGTGAATGGGCACACAGAGCAGAAGCGCCAGAGTGACCCTGCTCAGGTGCTCTGAGGGCACTCGGCAAGTGGGAGGAGCCAGGAGCGCCGGCAGTAGAGTTGCCGCCTCATCCCTTTAAAACCAAACACATATTCATTGCACAGGTTAATTTAATGCTGGTAAGGCACTGTGAGTTTAATTACCACCTTAATCAGCCACAGAACCTATAAAATAATTTTTAAAAGGATAAGTTGGAAACCCTAGCTGACAGAGGACACAAGAAGAGAAGAATCGGGGTTGCTCTGTGCAAAACCACGAAACCAGGAAAGTATAACGTGTTTTTGTTTGTTTTTTAAAAGACAAGCCTTTAACTGCTTGCAGCCCACACTATAGCCAAAAGTACGGGCTTCCATGATCGTGCTGCCCATGTGCCCCCTGAATTCTGCCAGCTGTCATCTTCACATTGCAGCTGGAGACACTACCAGTCCTTTCTCTCCATACTACCTTGCTTATTCTGTTGTATTCTATCTGCCCCATGTATGTTATGCACGACTGGGGTTTTTCCATTTTCTATTGTAATTTTTCATTGTAATTTCTTAACAATAGGGGACAACGTTTTTAAAAAAAAAAATTTATGTCTTATAGATTGTTTTAATATTTACCTGATCACATTTATATTCACTTACCTCCGTAGTTATTATATTATACATTTTAATTTTTGATTACTCATGTTTTAGAATATTTTGGTGCAGGGATTTTTTTCAGCTAGCCGAACTCAGTTCCAACACCCCTGGCTCAGGCCCTCTTCTCCCGACTACCACTATCACTTGTAAACACAGAAGTCTGGATTCTGTCTTTCCAAGTGACAGCTTGTCTCTCAACGGCTCCCACAGATCTGAACTCCTGAGCAGGATGGGGACAAGGGAGATGTAGGTGCCTGGGGTGCAGTACAGATGTCGATACCCCCACTGGATAATCTCCTTGCAAGTGAGAGAAGCAGAGAGACCTACATTGTGTGGGGAGGTACTAAAGCCAGCTGGGTGCTTCTGCCTAATACAGCTACAAAAGTAAGACATGCAAACAAGGGTGGAGCTTTTAAGTGAGGGGGAGGGGGTTGCATGGAGAAGTGAGAGCTGAAGAGGTTTGAAAGTGGGATGTGGATGGGAGATGCAGAGGTAAGCAGCTGTGAAAGAAGGCTAAATTCTGCACTCTGTATGTAGCGCACCAGTGAAATCTGCACTATTTACATAGCGCACCCCCAAACTCTGCACTCTGTAGATAATACACTCCTGGTAGTTAATGCCCCTTAAGACCCTCCCACTGTTAGTGAAATTTGACCACACCCACTATTTGATCAAGATTGGAGGGTGTGTGTGTAGGGGGAAGGGGGCTTTGGGTTGTTGTGGTTAAGTTCCTGCACCTATTTTCTGAGAAAAAAAAGCCCTGTTTTGGTCTACTGTAGTGTTTGTGATCAATATATAAAAAGAAATATGCGGCGCTACCCCACTTTCTCATAAACTATAATGTCACAAAATGTATATAAGAAATAGTGATAAACCTATGTGCAAAAAAAACAATGTGCAAATCAGCAAAACCAAAATAACAGCAAAAACAATACTGTGCAATATAATGCAATCAATAAAGTGCAAATGCAATATAATAAAAATAAAAGTGCAATATAGTCCATAAAAACCACACAAATGATCAGTGCAGTGCAGTTTCCAATTGGCAGCAGCGTTCATAAAAGAACAAAAAGTGCAAATGGTTTATAAACCACACAGGCGATCAGTGCAGTGTAAATTCCAATATAAATGCTGTGATCCTATGGTAAATCCATGCAGTGGAATAAAAATTAAAGCTGCTCCAAATCATGTGACAGTCCTCCATTAATTCAGTGCTAAACTTGTTCACCACCTGTTTCCCCCAGGCTCTCACCTCCAATGGAGACCATCAATGGCCAAATCAAGCGTAATACAGGTGACCCACTGGTTATTTTCTCCTCTGCTCGTAATATCAGCCCGTCAATGTAGATAGTTCACCAGCCATAGTTCACACTTTGAAAAAGTCACGTGGATGTGACGCAACGCGTCAAGGAGGAGCCAGGTGTCACGATCGTCACTTCCGGTCACGGCCGAGACCAGAAGTTCCTGTGTTTACTATTTCGCGAATGTTACTACCTAACTGTAAGTGTGGATATTGTTTGAATAAAGTGTTTTACATTACGTTCTAC
This sequence comes from Lithobates pipiens, assembly GCF_037356315.1. Classification (NCBI taxonomy): domain Eukaryota; kingdom Metazoa; phylum Chordata; class Amphibia; order Anura; family Ranidae; genus Lithobates; species Lithobates pipiens. Next base: position 144,509,792 of record NW_027507758.1, on the reverse strand, counting down.
ATATGGGAGTCCCCCTCTTGTTTTTTATTATCCGGTGTATGGCTGGTGAACTATCTACATTGATGGGCTGATATTATGAGGAGAGGAGAAAATAGCCAGTGGGTCCCCTGTATTACGCTTGATTTGGCCATTGATGGTCTCCATTGGAGGTGAGAGGCTGGGGGAAACAGGTGGTGCACAAGTTTAGCATTGAATTAATGGAGCACTGTCACATGATTTGGAGCAGCTTTAATTTTTATTCCACTGCATGGATTTACCATAGGATCACAGCATTTATATTGGAATTTATTGTACACACTGATAACACTGATTGCCTGTGTGGTTTATAAACCATTTGCACTTTTTGTACTTTTATGAACGCTGCTGCCAATTGGAAACTGCACTGCACTGATCATTTGTGTGGTTTTTATGGACTATATTGCACTTTTATTTTTATTATATTGCATTTGCACTTTATTGATTGCATTATATTGCACAGTATTGTTTTTGCTGTTATTTTGGTTTTGCTGATTTGCACATTGTTTTTTTTGCACATAGGTTTATCACTATTTCTTATTTACATTTTGTGACATTATAGTTTATGAGGAAGGGAATCAGGATAATAGGCAAGTGGAGCGCACTAGTATTTTTGTTTATATAGTGTTTGTGATCAATGTTTTTTTTTTTGTCTCTGGTGTCTCTTCAATGTTATACTCATCAACCGATGATTCAGTCAGTATAGTATATATGTATGTAGTCTGAATATTCGAAGAGAGGCTTGGATCGCATGTGGTTTTACTTCCCCTTCCAGTTACCCCCTGTTTGATTTATATATATATATATATATATATATATATATATATATATATATATATATACACACACACACATATAATATATACACATATATATAGTGTGATCACGGAGCCCAGCTCCCATGCCCTCATGATGACATCAGATGTGACCAAACGCACAGGATGGAGCTATAACTTTTGACGTTATGACAGTTTTCAAAAGCAGGAAGTGACTCGATCATCTCCCGGGAATGATTGTTTAAGCACATTTTACCTCTGAATTTTTAACTAGTCTGTACATGTTTTTAATAAATATTATATACAGTTTTATGCTATGTGGTTTCCCCGTCTTCTTTACATGATGACATGGAGTATCTCTGTTTGCTGATGTGATGGCTATAAGGATATGGTGGTGACTCAGAAGATGTCTATCTCCCATGCTGGTGACCATTGAGATTTATGTGCCTGTTTGACTCTTTCTCCACTAATTCTGGTAAGAGATTTTATTATCTAATTCTATATTAGCACTGGATTAATTTCACATATATTGTATGTTTATACCTTATATATGTTTCACTTTAACCACTTCAGTTCCGGACCAATAAACACCTTAAGGACCAGAGGTCTTTTTGCAATTTCGCACTGCGCTGCTTTAACTGGTAATTGCGCGGTCATGCAATATTGCACCCAAACGAAATTTGCGTCCTTTTCTTCCCACAAATAGAGCTTTCTTTTGATGGTATTTGATTGCCTCTGCGATTTTTTTTTTTTGCGATATAAATGAAAAAAGAGCGAAAATTTTGAAAAAAAAAAGATATTTTCTTCTTTTTGTTATAAGAAAAATCGAATAAACTAAATTTTAGTCATACATTGAGGGCAAAATTTATTCAGCCACATGTCTTTAGTAAAAAAAATGTCAATAAGCGTATATTTTTTGGTTTGCGCAAAAGTTATAGCGTCTACAAACTAGAGTACATTTTCTGGAATTTACACAGCTTTTAATTTATGACTGCCGATCTCATTTCTTGAGGTGCTAAAATGGCAGGGCAGTACAAATCCCCCCCAAATGACCCCATTTTGGAAAGTAGACACCCCAAGGAAATTGCTGATGGGTATGTTGAGCCCATTGAATATTTATTTTTTTTGTCCTAAGGGATTGAATAATGACAAAAAAAAAAAAAAAAAATTTTTTTTACAAAAAGTTGTCACTAAATGATATATTGCTCACACATGCCATGGTTATATGTGAAATGACACCCCAAAATACATTCTGCTGCTTCTCCCGAGTACGGGGATACCACATGTGTGGGACTTTTTGGGAGTCTAGTCGCGCACGGCACCCCGAAAACCAATCACCACCTTCAGGATTTCTAAGGGTGCAAATTTTTGATTTAACTCCTCACTACCTATCACAGTTTCGAAGGCCATAAAATGCCAAAATAGCACAAAACCCCCCCAAATGACCCCATTTTGGAAAGTAGACACCCCAAGCTATTTACTGAGAGGCATGTTGAGTCCATGGAATATTTTATATTTTGCCAAAAGTTGCGGGAATATTACAAACTTTTTTTTTTTTGCACAAAGTTGTCACTAAATGATATATTGCTCACACATGCTATGGGCAGAAGTCAAATTACACCCCAAAATAAATTCTGCTGCTTCTCCCGAGTACGGGGATACCACATGTGGGGGACTTTTTGGGAGCCTAGTTAACTAGCTACCTAGCGACACTAGCGACACTGATGCAGCGTTCAGAAAAATTATCGCTTAGTGACACTGGCAAAAGGGGGTGAAAGGGTTAACTAGCGGAAATCAGGGGGTTAAAACCATTATTGGGTAGTATATCGGGGTACCTAGCGCTATAAAAACCTGGCGGTGAACCTAAAAAAATAACTAGCTACCTAGCGACTGTAGCGACACTAATGCAGCGATCAGAAAAACGATCGCTTAGTGACACTGGCAAAAGGGGGTGAAAGGGTTAACTAGCAGCAATCAGGGGGTTAAAAACATTATTGGGTAGTATATCGGGGTACCTAGCGATATAAAAACCTGGCGGTGAACCTAAAAAAATAACTAGCTACCTAGCGACACATGCAGCGATCAGAAAAATGATCGCTTAGTGACACTGGCAAAAGGGGGTGAAAGGGTTAACTAGCGGCAATCAGGGGGTTAAAAACATTATTGGGTAGTATATCGGGGTACCTAGCGCTATAAAAACCTGGCGGTGAACCTAAAAAAATAACTAGCTACCTAGCGACTGTAGCGACACTAATGCAGCGATCAGAAAAACGATCGCTTAGTGACACTGGCAAAAGGGGGTGAAAGGGTTAACTAGCGGCAATCAGGGGGTTAAAAACATTATTGGGTAGTATATCGGGGTACCTAGCGATATAAAAACCTGGCGGTGAACCTAAAAAAATAACTAGCTACCTAGCGACACTAGCGACACATGCAGCGATCAGAAAAATGATCGCTTAGTGACACTGGCAAAAGGGGGTGAAAGGGTTAACTCTAGGGGCAATCAGGGGGTTAAATCTTTATTGGGGGGTGATAGGGGGCTACCCTGGACCTAACACTAACTGTCCTGACAGTTTTTACTGTCACAACTGACACTGAATGCATTGATCAGTAAAGAAATGATCAATGCAATCAGTGACACTGTGACTGGGGGGGGAGGGGGGGCGGGGGGGGGATCGGGGGGCGATCGGGGGGGGGATCGGGGGGGGGTTTGTGTGCCTGTGTGTACCTACATGTCAGTGTAGTGTTCGTGCAGACTTACTTTTACTCTTCTCCTCGTAGTCCGGTCAAAAAGACCGCCCCGAGGAGAATGACATCACTTCCTCCTTCCTGTGTAAACAATACACAGGGGAGGAAGCTTCTCATTGGCCAGGAGCGATCCAGAGGGGGTGGCCGAAAACGAACGGCCATCCCCTCATCACGGAGCGCTCCTGCACCGAATCGGACCGCCGTAACCAGCGGGAGGGGGTCCGATGGGACCCCCCACCCGCTGGAAGGCAATCACGTAGATGTACGTGATTCTGCCTGCCTGTGCCATTGTGCTGACGTACAATGGCAATACGGCGGTCCTGAAGTGGTTAATTGCAGCACTTTGGGTTTACTATTTATTTATACACAATTTATATCAATGTTGTGCCAGCTGCTTTTTTGCTTTACAGTTACATTTTGTGTAAATAGGCATTTTTTCTGCCAAGTTCTGGCATAACAAATGCAGCATATTTTCACATGCCCATGTGCAAGAAGTCTAAGCCCTTGTACACACGGTCGGAGAATCCGTCGGAATGTGTCCTATCGGACCGTGTCGTCGGATAATCCGACTGTGTGTGGTATGCATCGGACTGATTCCGTCCGAATATCCATCGGACCCAATTTTCCAACATGTTGGAAATATTTCCCGACCAACTGGTTCGATCGGACATACTCCGATCATGTGTAGCGAATTTTGATCGGACCAAGTGCCACGCATGCTCAGATCAAATTCCTACATCAAACCTATTGGCTACTAGCCTGAATGTAGTCCCATCGTAACAAAATTACGTCATCACGCTCTGAAAGATCGGATTTTTTCGCCAACTTTGTCCGACCGTGTGTATGCAACAGTTTCGGACAAGATCCGACAGACAAAATCCGACGGCAAAATCCAACGGATTTGGTTGTGGAAATCTCCGACCGTGTGTACAGGGGCTTACACCTGCAGTGAATAAAGACCAGAATCCATATGACTCTGAACTGCCTGCGCTAACTTGCTCAAGGTGAGGGAAGCCACACAGACATGATGCTTGTGTGAACTCTTCTGCAACTCACTGATTTTTATAGGTTTACTACTTTACAAAAACTGCAAATGGGGTTTTGATAAGTGGGTATTTTTTTACCGATCAGACAAAGTTGCTACATTACAGTGCTTTTTTTCTCATATTCTATATGTAGTGTGCATGTATATGCACATTAAGAGATCCGAAGTCTGGTAGAGGGCAATGGCAGGTGGTGAGAATATTACAATTAAAAACCAATACTAGAGAGACAGATCACTGGCCTGGTAACGTTATCCCAGATGTTCCCAAATGAATTAGACTGCAGGTAAAGCAATGGGATTTCAGTCACCTCACTGAGTATGCAAACATTAGAAAGCACTATAAATAGTGCATAAAGTACATTTCTATGCTAAATAGTTTTCATGCTTCTATATAAAGATAGTGCTACTAAATGCGTTTTTTCTTTACCATGAAAAATGCAGTCCAAGCCTTAAGAAGGTTAAAGAACACTGGTTTAAAAAAAAAAAACACTGTGTACAATCTACGCTGTTTGAGAATAAATGAAATTGGTGATCTCATTAGCATTACTTCAGCGGTTTTTGCTAATAAACATCACAAGATTGCGGAGTTGCATATAGAGAAGATTGATGAGCGGAGGAATTATTTATGACATTTAAAGTAGTAATAAACCCTCTGTTATTAATGTATGACTCTGCCTAGCTACACTTTGTTAGCTATATTTTCAAGGTTTTATTTTTATGTTTTTTGCCCAAAGCTTTTTTTACCACTTTAAAATTTGACTGCCGGTATCTCTCTCTCCCAGCTGTGTCCCCGAATTGCCGGTGAGGGCACACACTGTGCATATGATCAGCTAATGATTGTATTATGTGTCAAATGAGTAAATACCTTTATGAAGGGCCAGATCTAGATTATTTTGCACCCTAGGCAAGACCAGCTACATGCATCCCCCCCTCCAAAAAAATAAAAATATATTACCATGATGAAACAATTATCATATGCTTTGCAGTCCAAGTCCAACTACTGATAAACTTCTTAACAAATCTGCTAATGCAGCCTTGAGTTGCCATTTTTGGAATTTTCTTCACCCAGTAAATATGTTTTACCTGTCTGCACTTAGAAGCACCTTTCCCCTCTTTTCCTCTATTAACCATTTTACCTGGCTAATAGATAAGGTAAAGTCTAGAGGCTTGGAAAGATCAATTTGTAAATGGATAGAAAACTGGCTAAAAGACCGAATTCAAAGAGTAGTGGTTAATGATTCTTACTCTGAATGGTCTAAGGTTATCACTGGTGTACCCCAGGGTTCATTGTTGGGACCCTTACTTTTTAATACCTTTATTAATGATATAGGGTCTGGGACTAAAAGTACCATTTCAGTGTTTGCAGATGACCAAGCTATGCAGTGAAATAATGTCCATTTAGGATGTCTCCAACTTACAATCCAACCTCAATGCACTGTTTAATTGGGCATCTGTGTGGCAAATGAGGTTTAATGTTAATAAATGTAAAGTTATGCACTTGGGGGCTAAGAATATGCATGCATCATACATACTACTGGGAGTACAAATGGGGGAATCCATAGTGGAGAAGGACCTTGGGGTTTTAGTATATCATAAGCTTAATAATAGCATGCAATGCCAAGCTACAGTTTCCAAAGCGAGCAAAGTCTTTTCTTGTATTAGGAGAGGTATGGACTCCAGAGAGAGCGATACCATTTTGCCCCTGTACAAATCATTAGTAAGACTTCATCTGGAATCAGTTCAGTTTTTGGCACCAGTTCTCAAAAAGCATATTGGGGAACTGGAGAAAGTACAGAGAATGTGAACCAAACTGATAAGGGGCATGGAGGAACTCAGTTATGAGGAAAGATTAGAGGAACTGAATTTATTCTCTCTTGAGAAGAGGAGATTAAATGGGATATGATCAACGGGTATAAATACATAAGTGGTCCATATAGTGAACTTGATGTTGAGTTATTCACTTTAAGGTCTTTAACGTCTAGAGTAAAAACAATTTTGTCTCCAAATACGGAAAGGTTTCTTCACAATAAAAGCTGTGAAAATATGGAATAGACTCCATCCAGAGGTGGTTCTTGCCAGATCAGAAGATTGCTTTTAAAAAGGCTTGGATTCTTTCCTGAATGAACATAATATAACTGGGTACTAACATTTATAGGTAAAGTTGATCCAGGGAAAATCTGATTACCTCTCAGGGGATCAGGGAGGATTTTTTTCCCTGCTGTAGCAAATTGGATCGTGCTTTGCTGGGATTGTTTGCCTCTGGATCAATTGTGGGTGAAGTATTGTGTATGTAGTGGTGCCCCCATAGGAGCCATTCGAGTATTGTGGTCTGTCTGTCACCCTGCCCAGTCAGGCACACACTTTTTTCACTCCTCAGAAAAAAGAAAGCAGTCCTTGCATTTTGTTTTTTGTTTGTTTTATTGAGGGATATTAAACTTGGATAGGGATGAGATGCCTGGGTGATCAAAACATTGCAATTTGGGACTTTATATACATCCGGTATATACATCACTCCATTTCTCCTCCTGCACATCACTTCCTCTCTTTTCCTCTCCAGACTAGCTAGTACTGATTTGGTAGGCCTGACACTGGCTTAGCCAGGCCTAAAGCAAATGCCCTTTACAGGCAGGGCCCTATGGTGTAGAAAAATAGGAAAGTCCCAGTGCTAGCTGTCCCTGTGGTCACTGCCCTCAGCAACCCCTCTTCAGGCACTGCCAGCCTTCCTGGCTGCAGCTGGACTTTTCCACTGCCCGTGCCACCCCAATCTTCCAGACTGGCTCTGCACCCATCCCAGACTGCTCCACAACAGTCCTCTCAGGCATGCCTCCTAGTCCCCGCCAATTATGTGAACACTCACCAGCCCTCTTGGCTGCTGCTGTGGAACTCCTGGAGACTTGCCTGAAAATTTTCTTCCTCTGTGTTCTCTCTCCCGCTGTGCCTCCTGTCCAGGACACCTCCATGTTTTCTTAGAGGTACCCGTCCGCACACCAAGCCCAGGCCCCAAGTCACCCCCCAGACTGGGAAGCTCCCTCAAAGGCCCCAACAGCGTAACACTCCATCTCCATTCTTCCACCTGATCAACTCCTCCCCAGCCGGGCTAACCCTGGGTATTTAAGGAGGCCTGCCCTCTGCCAATCAAAGTTGGGGATTGACCCTAGGTGGCTCCATCTCAATGCACGTGAGTATGGGGGGACTTGAATTTTTTTTTAATTATTCATTTATTTAGTTTTTTATTTTTACACTCTTGCTTTACATTTTTTAAAATCACTTTTATTGCGGTCACAAGGAATGTAAACATCCCTGTGACAGCAATAGACAGGTACTTTTTATGGATAGATCTGGGGTCTATCAAACCCCAAATCCCTCCTCTGCAATTAAAAGAAGTCAAGACACCAAGATCTGTGTTTTTGAATAATTTTTATTTTTGAAAAATAGCGCCGTTGACATCCTGGTAAACCGGAAGTGATGTGATATCATTGCTTCCAGGTTACCATAGTGGAAAGCTGATCAAAGTTGACCCTAGCTTTGTTTGGCTGTCCGACCACCTGGCAGACCCACTGGCTGATCGATTGGGTTTACCGGTGGGACAGGACAGCCAGAGCAAGCCTCGGAAGGTGGTGGAAGTGGGGGTGCCCCCTTTCACTGCTTCCTGCAATCCAGCGCCTAGTTAGCAGCTAGGTTTGCTTTTACAAGAGAGCCGACTGCCGGCTCTAAAAAACGGTACCAGAGTGATCATTCCAATATAACTGCTTGAAGTCTAGCGATGTATGGGTAAATTACTGGTCAGCAAGAGGCCATGCCTCCTCCCTAGGCAGCTGCCTAGTTTGCCTAGTGGTGGCCAATATTTTTTCCAATAAACTTTTAAAATTTACTTTACTTTTTTTGTACAGTGCTCCAACAAATTGATGTAATCATAAGCAGGCATTGACCTGGCTTGGCACGCGCACGATTGGATTGCTGTACTGGGACTCCAAGGAGACCATAAAAGGCAGCATGGCCACCCTATAGACTGAAGTGTTCTTGGCAAGCAGTTCTAGCTCTCCTTTTCAAAAGGATGCAGAGAAAAAAACAAACCAGCATTTCAGAAACAATGTGAGTGATGCTGCTACATTAGATTTGATACCTCGTGGGTGTAATAAAACTTTAAATCAAAGTTGTTTCATTAAAAATATTGTATTTGAAAATTTCCATCCAAAATGTACAAATTAAGGGGCTGTCTACAAAAAAGGAAAACTCAAGCAAAAGTGAAATTATTGCCCATTTTATATTTTTATTATTATTATTCAGCATTTATAAATCACCAACAGTTTGCACAGCACATTGAAAAATAAGGGCAGACAGTACAGTTACAATACAACTCAATACAGGAGGAATCAGAGGGCCCTGCTCATTAGAGCTTAGAATCTAAAAGGAAGGGTCAGGAGATACAAAAGGTAATATCTGTGGGGCATGAGCTGATGGACAAAATAAAAGTACAGTTGTCACATGGAGGCAGGATAGGCTTCTCTAAAGATATGTGGTCACTTAAAAGTAGACAGAGCAAGAGATAATTGCATTGATTGGGGTAGGGAATTTCAGAGGATGGGAGAGGATCTGGATAAGTCCAGGAAGTGAGCATGGAAGGAGGTGACAAGAGAGCTAGAGCATAGAAGTTCTTGGGAGGAATGAAGAGAAAGATTTGGTTGGTATTTTGAGACAAGGTTGTTTGTTGATGTAGCTTGTGGCAGAGTTGTGGATGGTTTTGTAAGTTTATGTTTGTAGTTTGAATTCCATTTGTTGGGTGAGCTGAATCCATTCAAGAGTTCAGCAGAGAGGAGTAGCAGACACTGAACAGTTGATAAAGTAAAAATGCCTGGCAGCGGAATTTATGATGGACTGCAGGGGGGGATAACCTGTGTAATCCAACGAAAAGGGAATTGAGGTAGTCGACGTGAGGTGAGTGATAACCAGGGAATGAATTAGAAGCTTTGTGGTGTCATTGGTTAAGAAGGGATGTCCCGCGGGCACGGTCACGGAGCTTGCAGCAGGCGCGCGCGCACGGCGGGGAATTCAAAGTAACTTAGGGGTACCTTACTTTGCCCAGCCGTGCCATTCTGCTGACTTATATTTGCTGACAGCAGTCGGCAAGTGGTTAAACAATAATGCATAACAGTATTAAGTGACAAAAAACATCATGTGCAAATATTCTTACAATGTTGCAATAATTAATAATAATAATGTTGCAATAATAAATATAGAAAAAGTCCAAAATTCTAATCTCTCATCTAGTGAACAGAAATTGTGTAGAAAAGATCCAACACCTTCCCAGGTGAGATTAAAAGGTTATTTGAAAAGAGTGTTCAGAGGTCCACAGCAGGTCTAAGAGCTTCATGCGATGTCCACCTCTGAGACTCTCCTCCATACAGCCAAGTGGAGATGGACGAACTTCCGACAGGATGTTTCGCGAACCGCAAACGCGGCCGAAAGTTAGCAGACCGCAAAGTTCGCGTCGGGCCCCATTGACTACAATGGCAGGCAAACTTTAAAAACCTACAGGTCATATTTGCAGCCACAAAATAATTACTAGCTGTGCACACATAGTCCCACCACATGGCCACTGACATAACACATGTATGAAGTGAATCTGGGATCGACAACTACAAGCATTCTTTTTTTATATGTGAAATTTTGACAATTCAGGACTCAGGAGCGCAAGAAGGCAATGGAGGAGAGGAAAGGTCAGGGTAGGCTATGAAGATGGTGCAGGAGATGATCACCAGCACCGTGATATAGAGCAGTGACACCACCACTGTGATAGAGTGCACTGACACCAGCACCGCTATATAGAGCACTGACACCAGCACAGAGAGAGAGAGCACTGACACCAACACCGAGATAAAGTGCACTGACACCAGCACCGTGATATAGAGCACTGACACCAGCACCGAGATAGAGAGCACTGACACCAGCATCAAGATAGAGAGCACTGACACCAGCACCGTGATATAGAGCACTGACACCAGCACCGTGATATAGAGCACTGACACCAGCACCGAGATAGAGTGCACTGACACCAGCACCGTGACAGGGTGCACTGACACCAGCACCGTGATAGAGTGCACTGACACTAGCACTGTGATATAGAGCATTGACACCAGCACCGTGATATAGAACACTGACACCAGCACCGTGATAGAGTGCACTGACACTAGCACTGTGATATAGAGCACTGACACCAGCACTGTGATATAGAGCACTGACACCAGCACCGAGATAGAGAGCACTAACAGCAGCACTGATACCAGCAACTCGCTGCTGGGCCCCAAAAATATGACACCGCTATACCTCTTCATACAGGAGAGTACGGGCATATAGTACGGTGTGCTTTTTTTGTATAAGGAAGTGAGCCAAATGTAGAAAAAAGGTCTGTGTGCTCGATTAAATAAATAGTTTATAGAGATATACATGGTCTACTGGTCACATGTGTTGAATTCCTCCGAGATCTATGCCTCATTCATTTTTAGAAATGTGAGGTAGTCAACACTGTCGTGAGCTAGGCGAGTGCGCTTATCGGTCATGATCCCCCCTGCTGCGCTGAACGTCCTTTCGGACAGGACAAATTGGGCAAGCTCTGGCCAGAGGTCAAGCCTGCCTGCCCACCCAGTAGTCCAGGGGTTCATCACTCCTCAGAGCATCCACATCGTCCGTTAACCCGATGTAGTCGGACACCTGTCAGGCCAAGGCGTTCCCTGATGCTGGATCCGGATGAGACTTGTCGATGGGTCGGCTGAAAGAATGACCTCATATCAGAAGTCACCAACACATCTTCAAACCGCCCTCTTCTTGCAGGCACTGTTGGATTGGTACCCGCAACTCTTTCTCTGGGAGTGGGAATTGCTGCTCTGCCAGCGCATGCAAAAGCAGAATGCAGCATTTCTTGAAGCAAGGCCTGGAAGTGCTCCATTCTGACAGCCCTCTGTGACGGTGGTAACATTTCTGCTATTTTGTGTTTGTACCGGGGGTCTAAGTACATTGCCACCCAGTACTGGTCCTTGACCCTTATGCTTTTTATACGGGGTCCCTGTTAAAACACTGGAGCATGAAGGCCCCCATTTGCACTAAACTGGAAGCGGTGTGGTGGCCAGGCTCCTGCTCATCATCCAGGATAATGTCGTCCTCCTCGTTCTCCTCTCCCCATCCATGCACAACAACAGGGATCCCAGAACATGCACAACAACAGGGATCCCAGAAAGGTTTAAAGCATGCTCTTCTTGCTCCTCCTCATCCGCCCCGGCACCATCCTCCTCTGACTCCTCTTCAGACTCCTGTTGTTGACTTGTCTCAGATAGAGTAGCCCCCCCTGGGAATTCATCCAGCATTGCGACTTCCTCATCTTCCTGCTCCTGCTCCTCCACGGCTTGATCAATGACACGACGCAATGCACGCTCCATAAAGAAGGCATAAGGTTCCATGTCACTGATGGCACCATGGCTGCGACAGACCAGTTTGGTGATCTCATCAAATGGCCGCAGAAGTCTGCATGTGTCGCGCATGAGAAGCCACTGGCGCGGTGAAAAAAACCCAGCTCCCCAGAACCTGTTCTGCCGCAGAGGTCATACAGGTAGACGTTAACTGCATGTCTCTGCTGGAGCAGCCTATCAAGCATATAGAAGGCTGAGTTCCATCGCGTCGGGCAATCGCAAATAAGACGTCTGATCGGCAGATTGTGTCACCACTGAATGTCAGCAAGACGAGCCATGGCTGTATAAGATCTTCTGAAATGGGCCGAGATTTTCCTTGCCTGCCGTAAGATGTCCTGGACCCCAGGGAATTTGACAACGAATCGCTGCACGACCAAGTTTAAGACGTATGCCATGCATGGCATGTGCGGAATTTTGCCCTGTTTCAATGCGCTAAGCAGATTGGCACCGTTGTCACACACCACTTTACGAACTGTCAAATTGAGCGGTGTTAGCCACTGATCTGCCTGTGAACGCAAAGCTGAAAGGAGTGCCGGGCCAGTGTGGCTCTTGGCTTCCAGGCACAACAGACGCAGCACGGCATGGCAATGTCTCACCTGACATGTCAAATAGGTTCTGGGGAGGTTGGGCAGCGCAGCGGAAGAGACGCTAGCAGCGGAAAAGGAGGAGTCAGCTGAGGAGGAGAGGAGGAGGATGGAGTAGGAGTAGGAGGAGAAGAAGAGGCAGGCCTGCATGCAATCCGTGGCGGTAAAACCAAATCTACACGGGTGCCACGGGTTACATGCTTGACGGCCGTCAGAAGGTTCACCCAGTGGGCAGTAAAAGTGATATACCTTCCCTGCCCGTGTTTGCTAGACCACGTGTCTGTGGTCAGATGTATCTTGGCACCGACACTGTGTGCCAGAGATACATTCACTTGCCGCTGAACATGGCCCTATAGCTCTGGGATGCCCTTCTGTGAGAAATACTTCCTTCCTGGGACCTTCCATTGTGGTGTTCCAATGGCCACAAATTTTCGAAAAGGCCTCCGTCTCCACCAGTTTATATGGCAGTAGTTGGTGGGCTATCAGTTTTGACAAGCCAGCCGTCAACCGCTGGGAAAGAGGGTTATCCGGCGTCATCATTTTTTTTGCGCTCGAACATTTGGCCCACGGAAGCCTGCCCTTTTGCAGTAAAACGTGAGCTTGGCATGATGGAAGGTGGAGTGGAGGACAATTGTGAGGAGAGAGGAGAAGGAGAAGTAGAAGACGAGGCTGGATGGTGAGAGACTGGAGTGTGGCTTTGTGTGTTCCGTTGCTCCCACTGGGCTCGGTGATGGAAGCTCATGTGCCTTCTTAAGGCGTTCATCCCTAGGTGAGTGTTGGGCTTACCGGGACTTATGCATTGACTGCAAATATTGCAGATGGCAACACTATTGTCATTAGCGGACACGTTAAAAAAAGCCCACACTGCGGAGCCATGTGCCGGCGTCCTGGGAGCGCCAGATGTGACCGTACATGGTTGATGCCTCGCTCCTGATACATTCACATTCTGCTTTGTCACTTCTGTGCAATCTAAGTTCTTCCTGCTTTTCCTCCATATCTGCTGGTCCATATCTCCCTCTGAACTCCCCTCCTCTTCCTCTCTTGTGGGCACCCACGTGGCATCACTAGACACGTCTTCATCGATGTCACCTTCCCCACCGCTATAATTAGAGATTTCAGAGTAGGCAGCAACAGCGGGGACAAACCTCCTCCTTGGGCTGATCTGGGTACTGTCGTCAGATTGCTGAGTGGCGGTTGTTGCTACCTCCTCTTCCTGATCCAATGCCAAGAGTGGCTGCGCATCGGAAATGTCTTGATATGGATCAGAAAATAATTCCCGTGACTCAAGCGGAAGGTATATGGTGGTGGTGTTGGTGGTAGTGTCTTTGGGGGTGCACATAGCAGAGAGTGAAGAAGTGGGTGGAGATTGAGAGGATGAGGAGGGTGCAGAAGAGTAAGCCTGAGTGAGCCACTCAACCAAGTTTGGTGCATCCTTTGACGTAATCGCACGCACCTTCTGCAATTTTCCACTTTGGCTCAAGTCTGTTGCTCCTGCCCTACCCCTACCACCCCTGCGGAAGGGCCTGCCTCTTCCTCTGCCTGTCATTTTTTAAATGACCCTGTGACAAAAGTCTCTAGAGAAGTGCAGTATGTATGTGGAAGAAGGTATATAACACCCCGCTTCAATCTGTTGTTTTTGGGGGCCACTGGTCTATCACACCAGTTATAATACTTTTTTTTATTGCGTTTGTCACTCTTTGTAGTATCGCTGCAGAACCGCTCAGCAGTCACAATGCTGCACAGTGGAAATGCACTATACTATGCTTTCTATATGTGAAGTATTTTATACGTGTATTACACACCTATATACTGCACACCAAATAGTACACCTATACCAGTCCTTACAAGGACCTTTGTGGACCTAGTAGCTAGTGATTTGCAGACTGTACCTCAGTCCCTACACTGATAAAGGACTGCTGCAGAATAGGGCAGCAGTGCACCACAACCCTTTATATTGTACACCTATACCAGTCCTTACAAGGACCTTTGTGGACCTAGTAGCTAATGATTTGCAGACTGTACCTCAGTCCCTACACTGATAAAGGACTGCTGCAGAATAGGGCAGCAGTCAGCAGCAGTGCACCACAACCCTATATATTGTACACCTATACTAGTCCTTACAAGGACTTTTGTGGACCTAGTAGCTAGTGATTTGTAGACTGTATCTCAGTCCCTACACTGATAAAGGACTGCTGCAGAATAGGGCAGCAGTGCACCACAATCCTATATATTGTACACCTATACCAGTTTTTACAAGGACCTTTGTGGACCTAGTAGCTAGTGATTTGTAGACTGTACCTCAGTCCCTACACTGATAAAGGACTGCTGCAGAATAGGGCAGCAGTGCACCACAATCCTATATAATGCACACCTATACCAGTCCTTACAAGGACCTTTGTGGACCTAGTAGCTAGGGATTTGCAGACTGTACATCAATCCCTACACTGATAAAGGGCTGCTGCAGAATAGGGCAGCAGTCAAGTATAATATTCTTTCTATATTTGGAAGAAAGTATATTATACGTGTACAACCCTATATACTGTACACCTATACCAGTCCTTCAAAGGACCTTTGTGGACCTAATAGTAATATCTAGTGATTAAACTGACTGTCCCTGCTGTACACAGCGTCCTGTCCCTCCCTGCACTGACAAAAGACAGGCTGCTGCAATCACCAGCACAGCAGTGCACTCAACCCTATATATTGTACTAAACCTATACCATACCAGTCCTTCAAAGGACTTTTGTGGACCTAATAGCTAGCGATTTGTGTCACTACACTCTCTCCCTGCTCCACACAGCAACCTCTCCCTATAATGACATAAGACAGAATGTAAAATGGCCGCCAGATCAGGTCTATTTATAAGGTATGGGGAATGTCCAATTGTCCATGTGCTGAAATGTCTCAATTGGCTGTCCTGTACCCCATGAGGGATGTGTCATGGGTTAAAGTTCTTTCACACTGTAAACACATATGACCGGGCGAACAGCGGCAATAGTCCGCCGATCAGGCGAATCGCTGCGAAACGACCGTCGGGCGAACAGTTCGGCCATCCCTACAGCCAAGCTGCAGAAAATAAAGCTCACTAATACCTGAGAAGATACTTTGATAGTGCAATATTTAATGTGTAACAATAAAATATTTCAGCCATTTAAAAAACAGTCAGAATCTTACATGAAAAGCTGCTTCTGACCAGACAGTGGCCTCACGCCAGCACTAGCAACTCCTTCCCAATGCATTTAGTCAAATAGGACATTATCAAGTGGGGGCCTTTCTGTATGTGGAGGTTAAATCTCTTTTCCTCCAGATGTAAAGAGTGCCTCCTTATCTTTTGTGATGACCTAATGAATAACTCTACACAAATTTCATAAGATGTCACTTATGTATTTACCACTTCAATACAGGGCACTTTTAACCCCTTCCTGCCCAGGCCAATTTTCAGCTTTCAGCGCTGTCACATTTTGAATGACAATTGTGCGGTCATGCAACACTGTACCCAAACTACATTTTTATATTGTTTTCCACACAAATAGAGCTTTCTTTTGGTGGTATTTAATCACCACTGTTTTTTTTTTTGTTTTGTTTTGCTAGATAAAGGAAAAAATCTTTGTTTCTGTTATACAATGTTGCAAATAAATTATTTTTCTTAAAACATTTAGGCTAACTATGGTATTTATCTGAAAATGTATCAATCCCGTCTCATTTCTTGAGATATCCTCCAAATTACCCCCTTTTTGTTTTATGATTTTTTTAAAACACACTTTGGCCAGAGCAATATAATTTTACCATAATAACATGGTACTACAGTGGTACTACTCTGGGGAAGTCACCTTTTTTTTTCTTTTTTTTTTTTTTTACACATTTTATGTTTGCTTATAGCATTGAATTTAATTGCTATATGCAAGCATTTTACTGAATGAAATCATTTAATTTAGTTTGTTTGGTTGTGATTAACTGTGATTGGCCACAGCTGATCACATGGAATAGATGGGCAGATGAGCCCAGTCTGTACCATGTGATTAAAGTGACCAATCACATCTAGCAACGCAATTGTACACAATGGATGGCTTGAAAGGAAGCCATTTATTGTATACAACTGTCATGTGACCTGCTGTGATTGGTTAGAGCGGTCACATGGTACCACCTAATTGCTTTTTTTTAAGAGTGTCCTCATAGCCGCCTTAAAATCTTTCCTCATAGCAGAACTCCTCCATGCCTTTTAATTTGCCTTCTCTTTGTCCCCAGTCACAAACTCTAAATTATCGTATAAAAGGCTTACATGCTCAGACCCAGTCTATTTATTATTAATACAGTTGAAAAAAAATGTTGGCTTGTCCTACTCTCTTTTGCAACCTGTTATTCTGAATTCATGCAGCCATGATTTCCTTTTCACATATTGGGGGTTATTTACTAAAGGGAAATCCACTTTGCACTGCAAGTGCACTTGGAAGTAAAGTCGCTGTAGATTTGAGGGGCACATGCAAGGGAAATAAAAAAACAGCATTTTAGCTTGCACATGATTGGATGATAAAATCAGCAGAGCGTCCACTCATTTCAGATCTACCTCTTAGATTTAGAGCGACTGCACTTCCAAGTGCACTTGCAGTGCAAAGTGGATTTTGCTTTCATAAATAACCCCCATTGTGTTATATTATTTTAACTTTTAAATGGTGATAACTTCTGTTATAACTTCTGTTGTGTGCTCTTCAATGACAATATTCCCTCCCAATCTAAGGGCCTGTTCACACCAGAATGTGTTGCAGAAAAGTTGCATTTCTCTGTGCATTTCTCACACCGCATGCAAACTCGCTGCCCATGAAAATGCATTTAGCAAACGTGGAGTATTTGCAGCCACCAAACCACATGGCACTGCAGTACCATGCTGTTTTGTGTGGCATGATTTGTAAAAGAAGTACCTGCAAAACATTTTGCACATTCCTGTGTGTTTGGCAGAAAATTGAAATGAATGTGCTGTGAATATTGAAATGCACAGGAATGCTCAAAAACACACATATTCGAAAGCGTGCAATGTTGTATGAACCGGCTCTAAGTCTTGGAGTGCAACTCTCTTAAGCTCTCTTAAAATTAGGTGTTTTATCTTTCCAGAGTATAATTATTGCTTCCTATTATAGATTGTGACTTAACTGATGGACTAATTTGGGGGGGTTGATTTGATTGCTTGGCCAGAGAATAGGGGTGTGCAGCCTTCCTACTTTAACTACTTGCTGCCCACCATATAGCAATATGATGTCAGCAAAGTGGTTGCGATATCCTGACCGGAAGTCATATGACAGTCAGTGCAGCCCCATCAGTAAAGGAGAAAACTTACTTAGTTTTGTAACAGAAACCAAAAAAAATTTTTTTCAACATTTTCAGTCTTTTTTTAAATTTGTTTAGCAGAAAATAAAAATCCCAGAGGTGATCAAATACGACTGAAAGAAAGCTCTATTTTTGAGAAAAAAAATAAATAAATTTAGTTTGGGTACAGTGTAGCGTGACCGCGCAATTGTCATTCAAAGTGCGACAGCACTGAAAGCTGAAAATTGGTCTGGGCAGGAAGGTGTATAAATGCCTTGTATTGAAGTGGTTAACGTGTTTCTCTAAATTCATGGTTTAATTGTTTATTCTAAGTGTTATTAAACCCACAACAGTAAAATCAGTCTGTATATGCAGTAAAGCATGCTTGTTATACTCACTGTGAAACCTAAGGGGTTAATCCCCCACATTGTGTAAAAAGGCTGTTTGCTCCTGTATGCACAGACCCTCCTCTTCTTCCACTGACTCCAGAACATGTCCAAATAATACAGAGCCTTTGGAGTCAGGCTGCACATGCTCAGTTTGGTGTGTATTGCTAGAGAGTTTTTTCTTGGGAGAGTGCATCTGATCAGCAAAGGACCAATCAGCACTGTCCACACAGAGGGTCAGGTGTCCTAGATCTCGACAGCTTAGTGCAGTATAAAAACACCTCCTATAAGCTTTACCAGGAAATTATTGAAATCACAAGATTGCTATATACTTTTGAAGAGAAAAGGTATTTAGCAGTTTAAATTTATTAAAATAATTGCATTTCTGTGTTCTATGTACCGTGGGAGACCATATTTAGTGAATGCAGGGTCCTGGGTTTAGTAACACTTTAATGCCAACCTGTACTTTGCTTACTATACTTTTAATGTAGGTTAACCACATCAGCTCCCAAACCTGCAGACACTCTAGACCAGAGAATTTTTTTACATTACTATGGACCTATTGATTCAGCAATAACTTTGCAATGCTTAAAGTGGAAGTCCACGCTTTTACTAACTATGCCTAAAACCTGCTCCCATCCCCGTTTTAACTCCAAGTCTTATTACCCTGTGAAAGAAAGATCTGTTTATTCTGAGGGCACGCTGGTCTGGTTGCTCCCAGTGGTGGCTTTTGGAGGAGGTGGATGGACAGCCAACAAGGGACATCCCATAGCAAGCTTATCAGTGATGTCACCTCCCAGGCCTTTCAACCATTGTTGGGGATCTCTCCTCTTCCCCGAAGCTGGCCACTGAGGAGATCATATGACCAGACTAGAGTTCTATGTGAAAAGGTAAATGCAAACATCTTCTTTTCAAAGGCTAGTTAGAATAGGAGTTAGAAAGGGGGGCGTGAACATGGCCTATCCTGGGCGGGTGCGCGGTGGCACCCAGGCACTGCAGGAGGGGGGACGCCAAAATATCGGGGCACCATCAGTCCCAGTGTGCTGCCTCGAGCCAAGTTAGTATTGTATGGCCAGCAGCAGCTGCTTCTGGCTGCCTAGAGCGCACGTCAGTTGAGGGTACTGTGGCCTCGCTCTGTGCCTTCATTGCCCCCTCACTGACCCCCCCTCTCTCTCAGCCCCCCTCTCTCTCAGCCGCTCTTTCTCTCTCGCCCCCTCTCTCTCTCTCAACCCCCTCTCTCTTAGCCCCCTTCAATATAGATGGAGTGCTCTGCATTTTGTAGAGGGGTATCTAGGGGTGTAATCAGTGGTATCTGGGCAGGTGTGATCAGGGTGGGATGGGTTATCTGGGGGTGTGATCAGAGTGGGGGGTATCTGGGGGTGTAATCAGTGTAGAGGTATCTGGGTGTGTGAGATCAGAGTGGGGGGTATCTGGGGTTGTAATCGGGGTAGGAATATTCATGGAGGTGTGATCAGGATGGGGGGTATATGGGAGTATAATTAGGGTGGAAGTATCTGGGGAGGTGTGATCAAAGTAGGTGTATCTGTGGGGTGTGATCTGGGAGTTTTCTTATGGGGGGGACCTGGCCATTGGAAGTTTTAGTTGGCCTCAGCTGCCTGTGGCAGAGAGAGGAAGTGAGGAATGCCTAACCCCACCCCCTCATTGCACACTGCTGTTTAGTGGAAGTTCAGCACAGTTCCATTTTCAGTGGTATGTGACATCCTTCACGTTGTGCCCCATCACATTACAGGCTCACTGTGAAGGAGGTACAAGCTTGGTTTTAGACAGTGGAAACTGGTAGGCTGCATTTGGTGGGCACTGATGAGTCTGCAATTGGTGGGCACTGGTAGGCTGCATTTGGTGGTCAATGATAAGGCTGTATTTGGTGGGCAAGGATAAGGCTGCATTTGGTGGACAATGATAAGGCTGCATTTGGTGGGCAATGATAAGGCTGCATTTGGTGGTCACTGATAAGGATTCATTTGACAGGCACTGGTGAGGCTGCATTGATCTCTAGTATCATGTCAGCAGTTTATGACCATCTTTTGTATCATGTCTGCAGTCTCTGACCATCTCCTGTATCATGTCTGCAGTCTCTGACCTTCTCCCGTAGCATGTCTGCAGTCTCTAACCATCTTCTGTATCATGTATGTGATCTCTAACCATCTCCTGTAGCAGGTCTGTAGTATGTCTGGGGGCTCTATCTAACAGACTTTCTAATATAAACCCTTTCTCTGTCCACTAGAGAGACTCCCCCTCCCTCCAGGTCCCACTAGAGTACCCTGCTTATCTTCCTGTATTTTTTTATTGTTAAGATATCATAGAAGGATCCCAGGATAACAAACATCTCTGTGTTTGAGTCATTGTCATAGAAACATGTGTAAAGGGGAGGAGTTAGTACGAGTTAGTACGATTGTCATAGAAACATTTGTAGAGGGGAGGAGTTAGTACGATGACCACACCCATGTGGGGGCACTGCAAATAGGATCGGCCCTGGGAGTGAGAAGGTTTAAGTATGCTTAGGAAAAGCTTGGATTTCTATTTTAAGATAACAAGGTTTTATATATATATATATATATATATATATATATATATATATATATACAGTGCCTTGTGAAAGTATTCGCCCCCCCCCCCCCCCCCCCTTGAACTTTTCAACCTTTTGCCACATTTCACGCTTCAGACATAAAGATATAACATTTTAATTTTTTGTGAAGAATCACCAACAAGTGGGACACAATTGTGAAGTGGAACGAAATCTATTGGATATTTTAAACTTTTTTAGCAAATAAAAAACTGAAAAGTGGTGCGTGCAAAATTAATCGGCCCCTTTACTTTCAGTGCAGCAAACTCACTCCAGAAGTTCAGCGAGGATCTCTAAATGATCCAATGTTGTCCTAAATGACTGATGGTGATAAATAGAATCCACCTGTGTGTAATCAAGTCTCTGTATAAATGCACCTGCTCTGTGATAGTCTCAGGGTTCTGTTGAAAGCGCAGAGAGCATCATGAAGACCAAGGAACTCACCAGGCAGGTCCGTAATACTGTTGTGGAGAAGTTTAAAGCCGGATTTGGATACCAAAAGATTTCCCAAGCTTTAAACATCCCAAGGAGCACTGTGCAAGCGATCATTTTGAAATATCAGACCACTGCAAATATACCAAGACCTGGCCGTTCCTCTAAACTTTCAGCTCAGACAAGGAGAAGACTGATCAGAGATGCAGCCAAGAGGCCCATGATCACTCTGGATGAACTGCAGAGAACTACAGCTGAGGTGGGAGAGTCTGTCCATAGGACAACAATCAGTCTTGCACTGCACAAATCTTGCCTTTATGGAAGAGTGGCAAGAAGAAAGCCATTTCTCAAAGATATCCATAAAAAGTCTCGTCTAAAGTTTGCCACAAGCCACCTGGGAGACACACCAAACATGTGGAAGAAAGTGCTCTGGTCAGATGAAACCAAAATCCAGCTTTTTGCCCACAATGCAAAATGATATGTTTGGCGTAAAAGCAACACAGCTCATCACCCTCAACACACCATCCCCACTGTCAAACATAGTGGTGGCAGCATCATGGTTTGGGCCTGCTTTTCTTCAGCAGGGACAGGGAAGATGGTTAAAATTGAGGGGAAGATGGATGCAGCCAAATACAGGACCATTCTGGATGAAAACCTGTTGGAGTCTGCAAAAGACCTGAAACTGGGACGGAGATTTATCTTCCAATAAGACAATGATCCCAAACATACAGCAAAATCTACAAAGGAATGGTTCACAAATAAACGTATCCAGGTGTTAGAATGGCCAAGTCAAAGTCCAGACCTGAATCCAATCGAGAATCTGTGGAAAGAGCTGAAAACTGCTGTTCACAAACGCTCTCCATCCAACCTCACTGAGCTCGAGCTGTTTTGCAAGGAAGAATGGGCAAGAATTTCAGTCTCTCGATGTGCAAAACTGATAGAGACGTACCCCAAGCGACTTGCAGCTGTAATCGCAGCAAAAGGTGGCTCTACAAAGTATTAACACAAGGGGGCCGAATAATTTTGCACGCCCCACTTTTCATTTTTTTATTAGTTAAAAAAGTTTCAAAAATCCAATAGATTTCGTTCCACTTCACAATTGTGCCCCACTTGTTGGTGATTCTTCACAAAAAATAAAATTTTTATATCTCTATGTTTGAAGCCTGAAATGTGGCAAAAGGTTGAAAAGTTCAAGGGGGCCGAATACTTTCGCAAGGCACTGTATATGTATATATATATATATATATATATATATGTATTAAGGCTGTTACTGATTAAAATGTTTGTGTTCGTAATCATTTTTTATCGATTAATTGACTAATTTCGATTAATTAGAACGCACATACAGATCCAACTACTTTTAGCTGATCTCCTTGCATTGCAATTTATTAGTCAGTGGTAAACGTGGTATATACTATATACAATCACCCGACACTAGTTAGTTTCCACAATCCATGACTTAACTTCACAGTTCACACAAATACGTTTTAAATTCAAACTGTAGCACTGACGTAAGTTAATTTCTTTTTCCACAGTAGCGTGACAATCCCTCCACCTCCGGTCTAACTAATCACTCTCACCTTATGGCATGGACCCCTGTGCAAACAGGTGGTCATGCAAGCGGGTATCAAAAGGGTTAACACGGACCATAAACTTCTCTCACATCTCCTTAGATCTCAGCAGGTCATGGGTAGAAAGAAAAGATCTAAGTGATCACTGCTTAAGTATAAGATTTAATTTTTGTGTTAAAACACAAACTACTCACATAAAGATGATAAAAACACAGCATGTAAAGCCGACAATCGTGTTAGTTCCGTAGGGCAGCAGCGGGTGACGATATGCGTAGCTCCTCCCTGTACGCGTTACATTCAGTCAGAACTTCAACGTCACTGGACTCCTCCCCCCTTCCCTTTGTTAGCAGAAGGAGGCACTTGGGGAAGTGGGGAGGAGTCCAGTGATGTCGATGTCCGTGACGTCTCCGGATCTCCGACGGAACTCCCTGGAGACCTGGAAGCTGGCGGAGAGAGGTGAGTACTGATCAAAAAAATGTATATAAAAATAGGATTCTAGCACAAAGCACTACAACTTTGTTTACAAATGAAACACAATTTTGCACATTTTATTAATGTGGCAAGAAAATTTTAGTTAGTGGAAATTGAATCGGATAAATCAAATGTTAATTATCAGTTATATAGGTACCAAGTGTAGTTAATAAAATATATATATATTTTTACTTGTCATATTGTTTTAACTGACCTCATATTCAGACTAAAGAAAGAAAAGTAACAATTCACTTTAATCGATCTAACTTGTGGACAGTGTTTATAATTGCTGTATTAGGCCTGCATTTGCGTGGGTACGGCAGCCCATTAATTTGAATGGGCTGCTGTGCTTGCATTTCACGCAGGAAAAAACTTTCTGCAGCATTTTAAAAAAACAGCTGCTGGAAAATCATGTGGATCTTTTGCAGTATGCGATTTCCCTGTGGTTGTTGCACCTCCAAACAAGCTTCATTTTTAGATGCGTGGGGGTACCATTAAGAACGAATGGCAGCCCAGCGCATTGTTGATTAGCAGTGTGTTTTGACTGTGGGTGGTTGCAGGGCTCTGGAATATTGATTGTGAACAGAGAAAGGTAGTCAGAGATCTAGACATGCAGCTGCAGGATTTATACCCTCTGTTGCTGTTGGCAGGGGTAGTGAATGGGGTTGATCTGCAAGTGCCCCGCAACCCTGTGCACTGCATGTGGTTGCAGGATGCTAGTATGAAGTTCAATGGTTTAAATCAGGCGGTGAGAAGGCGGGACAATGCCTCCTCATCACCTGTCAAATGCTCTCTGAAGAGCAATTCAGAAATCAATGCACCTGTGAACGAACCCGTACATATTCCTGCATGTCCATGATGGCAGCTCAGACAAAACCCCATCGCTTTTACAATGCTGGGCCCCTGCTAAATAGAAGGGGCACCTCATTGATCAAAACGTTATGCCTGTCACTCCATTTAATTTGCATTTCCACTCACCTCTATATTAGGGTTGCCACCTTTTCTTCAAGTCAAACCCAAAAAATGCACAGCATTTTTTTTTTTTTGGGGGAAAACTTTACATATATTTTGCAATTAAATAACATTTCTAATCATATGAAGTTAATCACTAGAGTCCCCCTTTACATCAGAGTCCACAGGGTTCCCCTTTTACATCTGAAACTGCAGAGTTCCCATACACTGTAAGGCAGGACTCTGCAGACTCTGATGTAAGGGAGAACTCTGGGGACTCTAACATAAGGGATGCTCTGGGAACCCTGATTTAAGGGGGAACACTGAGTACTCTGATGCACAGTGAGGATTCTGATGTAGGGGGAACACTGTGGCCTCTGGTGTAAAGGGGAACTGTGATAGAGGGTGTGCTCTAAGAACCCTAAGGCAGGAGAGAGAAGGGGGAGACTTCAGTCACAGACAGGGATGGATGGTGAGCCTGCTGGGCTTCAAATTTCCCCCCACTTCCCTTTTCTGAGGCACAGTGCTCAGATTGGAGTGTGAGTAGACACAGAGGGGTAGGGGCAGGAGGAAGAGGAGCAAATCGAGCCCATCTGTATGTGGGGGGAACTGTTAGTGCTGGCTTTGGGCAGTGTGAAAGAGAGTGTTATGCCGCGTACACACGGCTGGACTTTCTGGCAGACTAGGTCCGACAGAATCATTACGTTGGATAGTCTGATCATGTGTGGGATAATCCGATCGTTTTTCTTTAAAAAAATCAGACAGACCTAGAAATAGAACATGTTTCAAATCTGTCCGACGGACTCAATTCTTATCGGGAAAACCATTCGTCTGTATGCTGGTCTATCGGACCAAATACGACGCAAGGGCACCTATTGGCTACTGGCTATTGAACTTTGTTTTCTAGTCCTGTCATACGGCATCACGTTCAAAATGAACGTACTTTCTAACGGACTTTAGTCCGCTCGTGTGTGGGCAAGTCCATTCGTTCGGAAGTCCATCGTAACTCTGTCGAAAGTCCGTCAGGAAGACCGTCTGACCTTTTTCACCGGAAAGTCTGGTCATGTGTACGCGGCATAACAGACACTCTTGGCTTGGACAACTGCAGCCAGCAACCTTGCTGTCAAGCCATAGTCCAGTCTGAATAATGTGTCCGGGTTTCAAGCAGTTTGAAACCCGGACACATGATTCCATCCCGGACAGGTGGCAACCCTACTCTATACAGAATTACAGGATGTCCTTGGGTGGGTAAAACAGAGTGAAGGCTGTCCTTTGCAGGCAGAGATATGTGGAGAGGCAGCGAGCAGATGAATATCACTCCAAGGGGACTGTCAGAGCTGCTTCAGCCACCAGCTAGAACTACAGACGCAGTGTCAGAAAATGTGTCTGCCTGCCTGATTACTTCTTGGTCAGCAGCGGCAGTCTTCACAGTGACACAGTCCAATTTAAAAATATTTCCACTCTTAGCACGGCCAGTGCAGTCCTGGCATTCCACGTGGCTCTGCGGGTCTCACCACTGTTCCGGATAACTGGAAGGGATTGGGCAACCAGCTGGAATGGATCACAGTGTTTCTCCAGGAGAAAGGAACCAAGAAGCTCCACACTGACCAGCATGGACCGCGGAACAGGATGTGATGTCATCGGTATCTGATTGGACCAAGGCAGGGCTGGAATCTTGTCAATCAGGGCTGCAGTGGTGAAGGCTATGCGCTCGGAGCTCGCTGCTCCTTTTATTGGCCTCTAGAACATTGTGATCCATTCCAGTCAGCTGCCCAATCCTTTCCAGCTATCCAGAACAGTGGTGAGACCCACAGAGCCATGTGGAATGCTGGAACTGCACTTTACTTTAACGAGCATTCATCTTCTATCATCTTGTAAGTGTTTTTAATCTTAGGCCGCGTACACACGCGGGGACTGTTCGCCCAACTTTGTCCGCTGAACAGTGTTTCAGCGGACAGTCCGCTCGTGTGTGGGCTTTCAGCAGACAGTTTCAGCGAACAGTCTGCTGAACAAAGATTTTCGGAAATTCCGAAAAACTGTCCGCTGAAACTTTGTTTCAGCGAACAGTCCCCTCGTGTGTAGGCTTGTTCGTCAAACTAAGTTCCGCGCATGCTCAGAAAGGATTTACACGCCGAAGTTTGCATTGCAGTGTATAGGACGTCGTTTTCTAGTCCCGTCGTACGTGCCGTTCACGTCATCGCGCACGGTTTCAGCAAACTGTTCGTTCGTCGTGTGTGGGCAAGTCCGTCCATGCTAATTTTGAGCGGACTGTTTGCTGAAACTGTTTGACGGACAAAGTTGAGCGAACAGTCCCCGCGTGTGTACGCGGCCTTATCCTATTAAAGTCATCATTTTAATACTACACTCAGGTCGGCGTGTCCCCCTCCCTGTTTTTTCCTTACATGTCTTGCAGAGTTCTGGACACACTCTAAAGGATGGTTGCCTTCCTTTTTAACCCTTAGTATCCCTTTCTTTTCCAACCACCCAACCTATGGATACATCACCATCCAGCTATTACAGCCACAGACTATACCCACCGTTACTCTATTTGGAGTGCCAGATAAACACTGACTATACTGCTATCAGCATAAGCCTGATCATTGGAGGAGAGCACAATGAGTTCCCAGCACAGCTAGATAACAGACCACACTATTCTTTCATGCTTAGTGTGGTCAGTTGTCAACAGGAAAGCAGAGGAAATGGCAGGAACATAAATTATTTCACAAAAGGAAGGAATACAAAAAGAACAGGATACTTTTTCATACAAGTACATGGTACAGCAGGCATATATCAGGAATGTGAAATGTTGGGGTTACATATTCTTTAACCAACACTGTCACAATGACACTATGGCTAGTAATATACAAATTATCATTGAACTAGAAACTGAGCTGTACTCAACTATACTGAGCTGTACTCAGTATCTGAAATATCTGTTTTGTGGCTGCTTGATGTGTGAGTCCTCAGCATCCCAGCCTTTCATGGTAATTGCGGGGCTACAGGATATACAAACTATTAATGCTATTTGTAGTAGGGATGAAACAAAACCAAAATCAAATATTCTAGTAATCAGAGGAAGGAACATGTGCCTTCAGAGGAACCCCAAAGATATAATGTAGACAAGGAACTGAGCTTACAGTCCCTGCACTTGATAGTAACAATACTGCTCACTGCACCACCATTTATCAAGAAAGATTGGAAACCAGAAACATATGACTATCAGATGTAAGGCCTCTAAGAACATGTTTTTGTTGCTAGTTTGATCTTTCGATGTGTATTTCAAACATCTCTCAAGTCCAATTTTTGTTCAGTCTTAAAGAAGTACAAGAAAGAATGAATCTCTTGAGTGATGTCTACTGTCATTGAACTACAGTAGTAACCCACCAAACAAGCTCTGCAATACGTTATTGTTGAGATTTGTGTCAAGCCTTGACAAGCCTAGGGCCTTGACACTAAGACCATAGATTGCATGTGCATGTGTAGAATCATTACATTCTTGTTTCCATTTCTTTCAGTGTCTCCATCATTGTCAAATTTAATGAATCTCTGTGGTACCTATGACATTTATTGATGTAGTGAATGAATGTGGTTACACTCATGTGGCACTTAAAAGCTAGGTTTGGAAGAAAACATAGCTTAATTGACATTTTTCTTGGTTAAGTAATGTTATCAATACAAGACATTACATTTTATGATGAAAAAGTCCCCTTAGGGGATATTTATCACAGGTTGTTCATCAATGTCCCAGACCTACTAATTGGTGTCTAATGTAAAGTCATTCAGCGCCTGTGCATTCTACAGAACGTGTTAAGTATAAGGATAAAGAAGTTACGTATTTGTTGCTATAGGAATGAATGGAAAGAGAGGTGGCAATTGATGGGCACAGTGGCGGCAATTAATGGGCACAGTGGCTGTGTTTGATGGCACAGTGGTAGCGTTTGATGGGCACAGTGAGGTTGCAATTGATGTTTTTTTTTTTTTTGAATTTTCAGTTTGTTTACGCCCCCCCAAACATTTTGAGCACCAGCCGCCACTGACCTAAGGAAACCTGCAAATGTCTGCACAAGCCACTTTAACCCTCCTGTAACGCTCAGATCCCAAGTAGCTCTAATGCCGCGTACACACGATCGGATTATCCGGCGGACCAGAGTCCACCGGACAAACCGCCGTGTGTGGGCTCCGTGTCGGAAACCATGAAACAGACAGAAGTACAATCAAATCACACTTGTTTATTAATAAAAATAAAAGGTAAATAGAAAAAATCGTAGTCAAGCATAGCCAGAGTCCTGTAGCCAGATCGGGTAGTCAGCCAGTCCAAAGTTCATTAACCAGATCGGGTAATCAGCCAGGCCGGTAGTCAGGGATCCATGGAGAGCAACCGTAAGCAGGATAAGAAGCCAGGTGGGATGTCAGCAAGCCAGTCTTGAAACAAACAGCTGGAGATGGTTCCCTGTGATGTGACCAACGTGAAGTCAAATGAAAAGTGATCAGGAAGGCTTTAAATAGGCTTTAAATAGGCTTTAAATAGGCATTTAAATAGACACTCCGACAGATTTTTTCTTCCCAAAAGTCCGGCGGACTTAGAAGTTTAGAAACTAAGAAGTTTTGACTTGAAATTGTCTGCCAGACTCGACAGTCCAGCGGACCATCCGCCTGTCTGTGTGCTAGGCCGGACTTTTGAAATGAACGGACTTGCCCACACACTGAGTAAAGTCATTTTGAACGCGGCTCCAGGTAGACAGAGCTAGCGAAGGAAATCAAAGTCGTCGCCTCCATTGGCGAGATTGACACCTCGCTAGCCCCGTCACCTGGTATGGATTTAAAGGGAAAGCCTACGGCAAAAAAACGGCGTGGGGTTCCCCCCAAAGTCCATAGCAGACCCTTATCTGAGCACGCAGCCCGGCTGGTCAGGAAAGGCGGTGGGGACGAGCGAGCGCCCCCCCCCCGAGCCATATCAGGCCACGTGCCCTCAACATGGGGGGTGCTTTGGGGAAGGGGGGCCGCCCCCCCACCCCAAAGCACCCTGTCTCCATGTTGATGAGGACAGGGGCCTCTTCCCGACAACCCTGGCCATTGGTTGTCAGGGTCTGTGGGCAGATCCCAGATCCCGGCCCCCCCTATGTGAATGAGTATGGGGTACATGGTACCCCTACCCATTTACCTGGGGAAAAAAAGTGTACATAAAGAAAAACACAACACAGGTTTTTAAAATACTTTATTAGACAGCTCCTGGGGTCTTTTCTTCTTCCGTCTTCAGGGGTCTTCTCGCCGGACTCCTCCACTATCTTCTGCTCTTTTGCTAGCTCTTTTACTAGTGGAGAAGCCCGGCTTTCCCCTTCATCTCCACGGTCCCAGCATCCTCTGGGACTGTGACATCATAAGGGACGGGGTCACCACGTGACATCACTCGGTGACCCCGCCCCTTGTCCCTATATAAGTCGTCGCACAACGCGTCCCTGCCATTGCGGCCAGAGAGAGCGTTGTGTCAACATCGGAAGAAGGAGGAAGAAGAAGCAGAAGGTGGTAGCGTCGGCGACAGTGACAGAAGACCAGGCCAAAGCTAGTTAAAGAGCTGGAAGAAGAAAGTGGAGTCCGGCAAGAAGAACCGAAGAGTGGAACAAGACCCCCAAAGAGCGGGACAAGACCCTGAAGTTGGAAGAAGACCCTCTGGAAAGCGGCGGCGATGAAGGAGAAATCCGGGCTCCTCCGCTAGTAAAAGAGCTAGCAAAAGAGCAGAAGATAGCGGAGCAGTCCGGCAAGAAGACCCCCGAAGACAAAAGAAGAGAAGACCCCCGGAGCTGTCTAATAAAGTATTTTAAAAACCTGTGTTGTGTTTTTTTAATGTACACTTTTTTTCCCCAGTTGAATGGGTAGGGGTACTTATTAAAGGGTGCTTCCTGATTCTGATAAGCCCCCTGCCCTCAGACCCCGACAACCAATGGCCAGGGTTGTCGGGAAGAGGCCCTTGTCCTCATCAACATAGGGACAAGGTACTTTGGGGTGGGGGGCCCCAAAGCCCCCCCCCCCATGTTGAGGGCACACGGCTCGCTCATCCCCACCCCCTTTCCTGACCGGCCGGGCTGTGTGCTCAGATAAGGGTCTGCTATGGACTTTGGGGGGGCACGCCGTTTTTTTCCATACCAGGTGAGGGGGCTAGCGAGGTGTGAATCTCGCCGATGGAGGTGGCGACATTGACTTCCTTTGTTAGTCCCGTCTACTTGGAGCCACGTTCAAAATTAACAGACAAGTCCGTTCATTTCAAAAGTCCGGCGGACTAGCACACAGATGGGTGTATTGTCCGCCGGACTGCCGAGTCCGGCAGACAATTTTGAGTCAAAATTTCTTTCTAATTTTTGGGGGGCCGTAAACAAACTGAAAAGTCCGGTCGTGTGTGGGCAGGTCCACTCATTCGGAAAGTCCAGCGGACCTCCACTGCAAAGTATAATAAGTCCGCTGGATAGTCCGATCGTGTGTACGCGGCATTAGTCTCACCCCTGTATATTCCTATTTACCCATATCTATGATTGTCAGCCTCACTGGCCATTTGGACTTTACAGGAAGGGGCAAGGAAGCTTTGGCACTTTTAGAAAGTGACATGCCTTGACCCATCAAAACAGCAATCAGCCATGACAGGGGGGCTTGTGACAGTGGTGCATAAAAGTGCAGACACATCTCATTGTCTCTATTTTCTTTTACCTGCGACAGTTTTGTTTTTTCCCCATGACAAACATGCAAATGTGTTGGCAGATGATTGTGCCTCTAGTTGCTGCATTAATAGAAACTTGTCGTGAAAGAAACACTTGGGCTGCTATTCCTTAGGATCTGTTCATACCAATGTGTTTTATGTGTGCTACAATTCAGGATCATTAACCACTTAAGCCCCGGACCAATTTGCAGCCAAAGGACCAAGTCCCTTTTTGCGATTCAGCACTGTGTCGCTTTAACTGACAATTGCGCGGTCATGCGACGTGGCTCCCAAACAAAATTGGCATCCTTTTTTCCCACAAATAGAGCTTTCTTTTGGTGGTATTTGATCACCTCTGCGGTTTTTATTTTTTTGCGTTATAAACAAAAATAGAGCAACAATTTCTGACAGTCACACAGGGATGCACGGGGAGAGGTTTGTTTACACAGACCTCTCCTCGTTCTTCAGCTCTGTGACCCGGTCGCAGGACACCAGCGGCGATCGGGTCTGCTGGTCCCGCGGCCACAGTCATGGAGCACAGGACCGGGTCGGGAGCGCGCCTCTGGCGGCGCGCTCCCGGCCCATGGCTGGGCACTTAAAAAGCAACGTACAGGTACGTGCTTGAGCCCAGCCGCGCCATTCTGCCAACGTACATCGGCGTGAGGCGGTCCTTAAGTGGTTAAATACCGATGAAAGCAGGTTACCAAGTATTCTTTAAAGCTATCGCACTGTTCACATCAGTGTGTTAGGTTAGAGAAGAGGTTATACTATAGGTGTTACCTGCGGGTCACATGTGACATTAAAGAGGATCAAGATATACAGAACATTTCAGTCAACATGTCTCATCTTTACTCTCGCATGTTAGGCAACTTGCCTAGACTATCTGTAATAAGAGGTGAGTATCTCCTTGCTCAATAATAAAGAAAATACTAACTAACAAAGAAAATTAATGAACAAAACTTGTATGGCAATAGGGCTACATTAGGAATGCTGCTGTAAGATTGATCTTTGATTTTACATGTAAGATCAATTACTGAAGTGCAGTACAAGAGTACAAAGGAGATTTTCAGAAGGTAAAAAAGGGGAAGAGAAGAAGAAAAAGGAAAAAAGGAAGCAATTCAGCTAATCTGTCATGAGCACTCCACATTTTCTGAAGCGTACCATTTCATCCTGAAATATCTATGTGGGTCGCCCAGGAGTCCCAGCTACCAACCATTATCCAGGAAATTTTCCCTTTAGCTGCTGAAAAAAAGGACATTTGGTTGTTTTCACGCTCTTGCTATGGTAAATTTAGCACCCAAAAAGACAAAGATTAAGTCCCTGGTAGCTCTATTGTTGTCAGGTAAATGCTCATTGACCAGGCTATAGAGGGGCTCTTGGGGATTTAGTATCCTGCTCCCTTTCAGATCATATGGAAGATTCTGTTCCAAAATCCCCTCAGTTTGGGGCATTCCCACCAGTGGTGGATCATTGATCCTGATGATGCCCAGTCTCTGAAGCAGTGAGGTGAGGAGGACAGAAACATTTTCGCTAATGTAGTTGGGACTAAGTACCATCTAGTAATCACTTTGAGGTTCGCCTCTATAAGAGCGATATATCGTATGCCTCTGTAGGCTCGAAGAAAGTTTTTATTGCAGGTTTCGATATTCCAGTAGAATTGGACTTCGTTATCCCATGCGTGCATGTAAGGTAGTTTGGTGCTATGCGTGGAAAGTGACAGATAAATAATCAAAATACAAATCAAAAGACTTGGCCACACCATTGTTCATATGTCATTCATCTTGGGGATTCTGATTTGTTTTTCCATAGGGAAATTAGGAAATAGTAAATTTGTAGAAATCTATACCGCTCCAATTCTGGCATTTCCAGTTTCTTTTTTAAATTATTAAGCGAGAGCAGACCCTTAGGAGTTAGAAAGTGTCTAATGCTGTATAACCCCTCATCCAACAACCAGCGTAAGGCCTGTATGTTCATACCAGGGGTAGATTTGGGGTTATGAAAAATATGTGCTAACAGTTGAATATCTGAAGTTAGAAAGGGGAGGTTTTTTGGGCTATCCCAAAGGTCTATTGAGTTAGACAGCACTGGAGACATAATTGGTGGGCGGTGTGTTGGAAGACACCATAGAAGAAAATTCAACATGTGAGTTGGAACTGCTTGTCGCTCTATATGTACCCAATCAGGTTTTTCTAGGCACATATAGATTACTGATAGTTGTGCCAAGCATGCAGCTCGGTAGTACCACGGTAAGTTAGGAACCCCCAATCCTCTCTGTGTTCTTGATCTATATAGAGTTCTCTTTGAGAAGGTGGTCCAAGGTTCCTGGGATAAATTTCAAAGTTTGCCTTGAAATTTTCATAGGTGATCTTTCCTCAAGGGAATCGGGAGGGATCTGAAGAGATATAGTAATTTGGGATGAAGCATCATCTTGATCGTGTTTATCCTTCCTAGCCAGGAAAATTTGTGTAGGGCCCAGTCTTTAAGTTCTGCTTTGAGCTTAAATGCAACAAATATTTTAATTACCATGTGTTTCAAGTACAATGTCCCATAAGCTGGTTTATGATGCAGATTTTTTATGTAGTTTTTATATTGTGTTGGTATTAGGTTAACTACAGTGCCTTCCAAAAGTATTCACCCCCTTGGCATTTTTTGTGTTTTGTTGCCTCACAACCTGGAATTAACATGGATTGTTTGAGGATTTGCATCATTTAACTTACAGCACATGCACACAACTTTGAAGATGTTTTTTTATTTTTTTTATTGTGAAGTAAACAACAAATAGGACAAAATAACAGAAAAAGTCAATGTGCATAACTATTCAGCCCCCTAAGGTCAATACTTTGTAGAGCCACCTTTTGCGGCTATAACAGCTCCAAGTCGCTTTGGATACGTTTCTATGAGCTTGACACATCTTACCATTGGGATTTTTGCCCATTCCTCCTTGCAAAACTGCCACAGCTCCTTCAAGTTGGATGGTTTGCGCTTGTAAAACAATCTTTAAGTCTGATCACAGATTTTCTATTGGATTGAGGTCTGGGCTTTGACTAGGCCATTCCAACACATTTACATGTTTCCCCTTAAACCACTCAAGTGTTGCTTTAGCAGTGTGTTTGGGGTCATTGTCCTGCTGGAAGGTGAACCTCTGTACTAGCCTCAAATCACACACAGAGTGGTACAGGTTTTGCTCAAGCATATCCCTGTATTTAGCACCATCCATCTTTCCCTCAGCTTTGACCAGTTTCCCAGTCCCGACTGCTGAAAAAGATCCCCACAGCATAATGCTGCCACCAGCATGTTTCACTGTGGGGATGGTGTTCTTTGGGTGATGTGATGTGTTGGGTTTGCGACAGACATAGCGTTTTCTTTGATAGCCAAAAAGATTAATTTTAGTCTCATCAGACCAGAGCCCCTTCCTCCATACATTTTGGGAGTCTCCCACATGCCTTTTTACAAACTCAAAACATGCCATTTTTGGTTTTCGCTGAAAGTAATGGCTTTCTTTTGGCCACTCTGCCATAAAGCCCAACTCTATAGAGCATACAGCTTATTGTCATCCTATGTACAGATTCTCCCGGCTCTGCTGTGGAACTCTGTAGCTGCTCCAGAATTACCTTAGGTCTCTGTGCTGCCTCTCTGATTAATACCCTCCTTGCTCGGTCCGTGAGTTTTTGGTGTGCGGCTGTCTTTTGGCAGGTTTGCTGTTGTGCCATGTTGTTTCCATTTGGTTATAATAGATTTGATGGTGCACTTCGGGATCATCAAAGATTTGAATATTTTTTTATAACCTAACCCTGACTTGTACTTCTCAACAACATTGCCCCTTACTTGTTTGGAGAGTTCCTTGGTCTTCATGGCAGTGTTTGGTTAGTGGTGCTTCTTGCTTAGGTGTTGCAGCCTCTGGGGCCTTTCAAAAAGGTGTCTATATGTACTGACAGATCATGTGAGACTTAGATTGCACACAGGTGGACATCATTTCACTAATTATGTGACTTCTGAAGGTAATTGGTTGCACCAGAGCTTTTTATGAGCTTCATAACAAAGGGGGTGAATATACGCACATGTCAATTATCAGTTTTTTATTTCTGAAAAATAGTTTTTTTAGGCTGGATTCAC
This sequence comes from Lithobates pipiens, assembly GCF_037356315.1. Lineage (NCBI taxonomy): Eukaryota > Metazoa > Chordata > Amphibia > Anura > Ranidae > Lithobates > Lithobates pipiens. The sequence continues at coordinate 144,474,673 of NW_027507758.1, read as the reverse complement.
ACCTATGCATTTTTTGTGCTTTTTGCATTTTGCAGATTTGCACTACAGAACGTGTTCCATAGGAAATCATGTTAAATTGACTGTGGTGCAAATCTGCAAAATGCAGAAAGCACTAAAAATGCATAGGTGTGAATCCAGCCTTAGTGTGGTTTCAGTTTTGCAGAAACACACTAGTCCACTTAACATGGTTTCCTATGCATGTAGTTCACATCTGTGCATTTTATAGAAAGGGCCAGGGGAATTTTTCTGGTTTTGGTTAGATAGACTTCAATGGATCAAAAATGTGTATTGAAAAATGCACCTGGAATATGCAAAGTGTAATCTGCATAGGTGTGAATCAGGCATCAAAATGCATCATGCACTTTGATTAAAACCTGTACATTTTCTAACTCACTGGTGTGAATGAGCCTATTTTTGATCCATTGAAGTCTATGGAACCAAAAACCAGAAAAAAGTACCTGGCTCTTTCCATAAAATGCACAAATGTGAACGTGACCCCTAGGAGACCATGATAAATGAACTGTAGTGTGTTTCGGCAAAACTGAAAATGCACTAAAAAAATGCAAAGGTGTGAACCAGGCCTTACAATGTTTTTAGGACTTAGGCTGGATTCACACCTACGCAGTTTTAGTGCTTTTTGCATTTTGCAGATTTGCACTGCAGTCCATTTAACATGGTTTCCTATGGAACATGTTCTGTAGAGTAAATCTGCAAAATGCAAAAAGCACTAAAAATGCATAGGTGTGAATCCAGCCTTAGGCTCGATTCACATTAATGCATTTTTTTAAAAGCATTTTTGCATAAATTTAAGGAAATTTTTAACATGTGCTCCTATGGAACATGTTCAGATCAATGCATTTTTGTGCCTCTGCGTTTTTTGTAAAGGGTCAGGGACTTTTTCCCCGCAAAATGCAGCGTTTTGCATGCAATAGAATTCAATGGACTCGTATGTCGTGATTTTGCTGCGATTTGTGTTTTTTTTTATTTTTATTTTTTTTACACTGTATATAGCCGGTTGCTAAGGAGGGGGCCGGGAAGCTGGCCGCTACATCCTTAACAACTGATGAGTCGTCAGCTGTCAGCTGGCTTCCCGGTTAATGTAAAAAAAAAAATGCAGGCTACAAAAAAAATTGTGAAAAAAAACAGCGTGGGGTCCCTCCCAGGTCCATACCAGGCCCTTGGGTCTAGTATGGATTTGGAAGGGACACCCACACACCAAAATAAAATAAAAGTGACCACCAAAATCCATACCAGACCCTTATCCGAGCATGCAGTCGGATAAGGACGAGCGGGCGTCCCCCCCCTTCTGAACCATACCAGGCCGCGTGCCCTCAACGTGGGGGAATGGGTGCTTTGGGACAGGGGGGGCTCTCCCTCCCTGCCCCAAAGCACCTTGCCCCCATGTTAATGGGGACAAGGGCCTCTTCCCGACAACCCTTGCCCGGTGGTTGTCGGGGTCTGCGGGCAGGGGGCTTATCGAAATCTGGAAGCCCCCTTTAACAATTTTCTGCAAAAATGCAAAATGCATAAAAAAAGCATTAATGTGAATCGAGCCAAACTAAAAAATGTAACCGGGTGGCTCCGACCCCTCTGACGCTATGGGAAAGCCTTAGGGATGTCATCGTGTGGCCCCACGTTGTCATCTGAGAGGCTGTCATAATGGCGGGAGGCAGATCGGTGGCAGTGTGCAGCTTTTTCTTTTTTCTTTTTGGTCCATCGGAGCGAGAGAAGAAGATGAATGGAATTTATGGGACACTTTTTTTTTTTAAATAAAGGAATTGTCCCAAGCCATGTCTTGTGTTTTTTTTTTAATTATTATTTTGACACTTTTTTTTGTGAAATGGTAGGGGTACATTTGTACCCATTACCATTTCATACAGGGGGAGGCCGGGATCTGGTGGTCCCCTTGTTAAAGGGAACTTCCAGATTCTGATAAGCCCCCTGCCTTCACACCCCCACAACCACCGGGAAAGGGTTGTGGGGATGAGGCCCTTGTCCCCATTAACATGGGGACAAAGTGCTTTGGGGGGGCGGCTACCCCAAAGCACCCTCCCCATGTTGAGGGTATGTGGCCTGGTATGGTTCAGGAGGGGGGTGCTCTCTCATCCCCCCTCATTTCCTGCGGCCTGCCAGGTTACGTGCTCAGATTAGGGTCTGGCATGGATTTTTTTTACAGGGTTCCCCTTAAAATCCATACCATTTTGAGGGGGACCCCCACTCAATTTTTTTTACTTTTGGTGCGGGGTTCCCCTTAATATCCATACCAGACCTTAAGGACCTGGTATGGAATTTGGGGGGACCCCCACACATTTTTTTAAAAAATTTTGGTTTGGGGTTTCCCTGTGGGGGAATCCCATGCCATTTTTTTCAATGAGTTTTATGTGTATTGCTGGGACCGACAATTCATTATAGCTGTGCCCATGAGTACTTTTAAATTACTTTTTTTCCTTTAGAAATGTAATTTTGCTCTGGAACTGTTCTAAACACGGGAAACATGCGTCACTTTACAGGCATACTATAGACACCCCCCAAGTATGAAATTTAAAGGAATATTTCACTTTTATTGTTTCACTTTAAGCATTATTAAAATCACTGCTCCCAAAAAACGGCAGTTTTTAAACTTTTTTTTGCATTGTTACATGTCCCTTGGGGCAGAACCCAGGTCCCCAAACACTTTTTATGACAATACCATGCATATAAGCCTTTAAAATTAGCACTTTTGATTTCTCCCACTTTTAAAAGGTGTTCCGTGGCTTTCAAATTTGCCGCAAACACTCCAAATTGCTATTCGGCGAAAAGGCAAACACCAGATGTTCAAGTCGAACTTACATTCGACTCAAACATAGGGCTCATCCCTAGTTATTGAAAGATAGATGGGCAAAACTCTCAGTCAAACAGGGATCTATTGCTTTGAGCAGTGCTTGTCAATCTAACACTAAACAGGCTTAGAGGAGGAGAGAGGGGAGATCTTGTTAAATTGCAGCCCATTGGTCCAATAAGCAGGTTGAAGTGGTGGCTAAGAAAGCTGAACTTTAACATTATTCCTTTAGTAACATGTATGTGTATGTTACCCGTTACTCTAAGGTGGGATTTACTAAAACTGGAGCTTGCAAAATCTAGTGTAGCTCTGCATAGAAACCAATCAGATTCCAGATTTTAGGCTCCATTTACAGCTGAATGTTCCAAATCGCAGGTGGAATCGCTGCATATCACGGGAGGCTTGTGCATTGCCATTTTGCTGCGATTGTCGCTCGATAAATTGCACTGCAATTGCAGCGTGTGTTGCTGTCACTCAAAAGTAGCTCCTCCTTCACGCATTGTGATTTGCTGCAATTGCAGCGCTGTTTGTCAAGCTCCACAGTTTATCAAGCGCCGCAATTAGGGTGCCATTAAGACGTAATGGCATTGCGCAAGTGTCTCGCGATTTTGAATCCTGGACAGAATCGCGGCTCAAGTGTGAATGAAGCCTTATTGTCAAAGCTTATTTGAACTAGCTGAATTTAGAAGCTGATTGGCTCCTACCAAATCCTGAGTGCACAAGTTTAAGGGCTCATGCACAAAGGAGATTTTTACAGCTGCTGCTAGGGGCGTCTGATTTTTTTTTTTAACTGCCTCTAAAAGCCCCTCCATGTTAGTCTATGTGTCCATGCACACATAAACTGTCAGAGGCCTTTGGAGGCATAAGCATTTAGGGGCAGTAAAAAAAAAAAACAGCCTGTGCTTCTAGGAGTAGTAAAAACGAGCTGTAAAAATGGAAAACGCCCAAAAACGCCCCTAAACGCTGCTAAACACTGTAACAAGCTGTTAGCCACATTTAGCATTTTTAGGCATTTTAACAATATAGGGGGGTGTTTTTACTGCCAAAAAACGCTAATGCCCATAAACATTATTCAAAAACATGGCTAACACTGTGTTTTTAACATTGCTTTTTCCTGGCAGCAGCCCTGGCATTTTTTTAAACATCCTGTGTGCATAAGCCCTTAAACTTGGTAGAAGGGTTGTTGAATTAAAGCATTAAATGAAGAGAAGGAGTTTATTATTTTTCTTGTTCAAAATTTCTTTAATTGTTTTTACAATATAGCATATAACAAAAGATTGACAGGATCTTGGAGATTATTATTTTTGCTTGCAAGTCCTTTTATTTTGACATTAAACATCTTACAATTTGGTGAATAGTGCCAAATCTAGGCAATTTAGTTTAAACTGGCTTTACCTTTTTTTTTATGAAAGAAATATATTATTTCAGGAAAGTTGCAGGCACCTTAACAGTCAGCTCATATTGCTGGTGTATTATGAACAAACATATAAAAGCTCCCATACAACCTGTTAAATAGAATATTGCTTTTGTAATAAGTAATGCAACAAATATACCAAAATAGTACAAGTACTAGATGCAGTTCTAAAACTGATTAAAGCAATATAATATCCTGCAAAGTGCTGTCTTGTTTATTATAGCAGTCGTGGCTTACTGCCTTATTGATGGGATTGCACTTTCTGATATAGCATTAGGCTGGAAGCAGCACATACAATTAAACGTATTTGCAGGGGTTTATCAAGAACTGTTCAAGAACAAATGACAATGGTGCTAATGAAAGAAATAATGTTTGATTTGTGTACTTCTTTGTTATATAATTGATCTTTCCGGGCTGCAGCTGCTATAGAGCCTAGGAAGGGGGCTTCCGATGTCATTTACATCTAAATTTGCTATTGGATGCTGAGAGAATTTCCTAACCACCTCCTGGTTGTTCTGGAATTTATATACAGTGTATATCAGTGCTAGAATTTCATTTCAGCCATCAACAACTGTCAGGATAAGTTCCAGAACTATGACTGTCATTCCAGTAATTTTACGCCATGGCTTATATACTATATAGAAATACCATTTTTTTTTTCCTAAAATCTTTTCTTTTCCTTAGGGTCCTTTAACACAAGCTTTCCGATCAGGTCCATCTGAAAAACTGACAGGACATTGCAGTCTCCCCTATGAAGTGGCGGATACCTTATCAAGTATCTGATCTGATCCTGCCTGAAAAATCCAGACAGATGGTGGTCCTATTTTCCATCCGTCTGGCAGTTTGGATTGGATAGAATCAGATGAAAATGGACTGGCAGTCCATATCCACCCAATTTCCCCAAGGAGGAGAGCAGGGCTGTGTCCATGTCTGCCTTGCACAGTGAGCGGAGACGGACTTGTCATCCATCTGCTCAGCGGGGATCAGTGGAGCGATCCCCCACTGAGCAATCGGATTCCGCAAAACAGAGGCACCCATGTGAAAGGGACCTTTCTTTTTTTTTACTCATTAATCCAATAAGGAAGATGGTTTTCCTTCTTTTGATGGTTAAACAAGGGCTGTCAACTGCAGGGCAGTTTCTCTTTTCTTGTATGTGAGGGGGTGTTGACAGAAAGGATCTGACCAATTAAGCAGCAGAATGGCCATGGGATGTTATCAGTTTACTACTATGTCCCAGATACAGTTTTCTATAGATCAGTGGCGGCTGGTGAAGTTAAAGGATGGGGGGGGGGGGGGCGCCGGACCCCAACCTTCCTTTTTGACCCCTCCCATTTCTCATAAGCCCCACCCCTTATAGAATCCACCCACTCCGTCCCCTGTATTCCAAATGCTCCGCCCATAGTTTATAGAAGAATTCTAATGTTGGTTGACTAGTAATAATAAATAAATATAATTATTGCTAGTGTCATACAACATTAGAATTCTACTATAGCTTGTAGGCGGAACATTCGGCCGGAAATGTACGATGGCAGCATCGTACAGTTTAGCTGCTGCGTCGAATCTTCTTAGAACATTTGACAGACACCATAAGCCTTCAATGACAGATTCAACCTAAATTATTTTGGATTTTTGGACAACTGCGTTTTTTAACGAAACAAAATAAATAAAAACAAATTTTATAAGTAACTAAATACATTTTATTTTTCGGATGAAAAGGAAATTCCGAATCAAAATATTTCAGTGTGCGCATGTCTAGAATCTATGGAAGCTGGGTACAGTACATAACAGGGGCCACACTTGATATCATACCCAAGATGTCTATGAAAAAAGAGGTCACGCTTGGTGTCATACATAGAATGTCTATGAAAATGGGGGCTACACTGGGTCCCATATATACAGATACCACACTGGTGCCATGTGCCATGTCTGGAAACAGGTGCCACACATAGCATGTCTTTGAAGACAAGGGGTATACACTCTGGATGGCATACATACACGGGCCAAAGAGGGTGTTATACACAGGCTGTCTGTGAAAACAGGGTCCACACACAATGGCAGTGCCCTAATCCTGAAGTAACATGCATACACAGATAATACTCTACAATCTGATTCCGGAACACTGCTCAATCCTCCACACTTCTCCTCACACTTCAGCCTGTGCAAAGCACCACCAAAGCACACATTTCTTTATTTTTATTACTGCCCCATGTAACACCTGACATTCCCCCAATGGGAGAGTTCACATTACACTATGAGTGGAAACAGGCTCTGCAGGTGGAGAACAGTGCCTCCTATATATCCTCCCTCCCCCACCAATAAATCAGAAATGTAAAACCTCTGGTCAGGGCAACGGTCAGAAAAGACTAAATAAATAAAGAAAGAAATAAAGCAAGCCCATGCTGTCACAGTGCCTGGCAAAGTAAAAAAAAAAAAACAGCGGCCCATGTATGTGCTAGACAGTGAGCTGTGTACTGTGCAGCTTCTACTGCTGACCATCATCCTCACAGTGTACTGTGTGTGCCATGTGAGTGGAATCAGCAGATCTTACATCGTACAACGTTCTGTTCCTCAGCTCCAGGTTAGGGTTGCCATCTCATCCCTTTAAACCCGAACACATATTAATTACACAGATTCTGAGGCTAATTTGATGCTGATAAGGCACCAAGTGAGTTTAATTACCACCTTAATCAGCCACAGAACCTGTGTAATTCATGTGTGTTCGGGTTTAAAGGATGAGGTGGCAACCCTACTCCAGGTGAATCCTTTTTTCATATCCTTCATGTTGCCCAGTCTGCAGTGTGCGCTGTCTAAGTGAAGACTGGAGAATGAGTGAGAGGCGAGCAGGGAAGTGTCAGCGGGGGCGGATTGTGGCTGTCAGAGTGTGTCAGTCAGGAGACTGAGTCCCACGGCACACTTAAATTAGCCTTACCTTGCCCGGAATCACACAACTTAGCTTCCTAATACACCATGAGTACAGTCCGTCTTACAGTCCACAGCACAGTGATCCGGGAAACCGGAAGTGCTGCAAAAGCACCGCCCATCGTTCTCTGGCCCCCGCCGATAAAAATAAATCACAGGGGGCCAGAGACAAATGATCGGAGAATGGGAGTGTTTGCGGGCGCATAGCTTGCACCCTGAAAAATCCCTAGCTGATTGCAGGCTGGGAAGCTTCCCAGAGGCCACTGTGTGTCCAGTGCCTGGTCACTCCTAACGTGATCACATTTTTTTTGTGAACAACTGGGATCAGGGTGGGGTGGCACCCATGCGCCCCCTATGGATGGGCCGCTAATACTATAGGTATCAATATATTTGAATACCTGTTTTGGAACAGAACCAGAACCAAAGTCCGGTATTATTATTTCTGCCCCTGGTCAAATTAAATATAAAGCGTGCACGCGCTGAAGTAATACGCTGACACTCAGTTCAGAGTAAAATACTTTTTGCCTTTATTTCCTCTTTTTTCAGAGTTTTTATTCAATTTCGTTAAAGATTAAGATACGTCAATAAAACAAACGCATTGAAGCCACAAAACAACCACACATATATAAATACATATATTGGCTTTAGCTGGCTCATCTATATGAGGAAGTAGCTATGTCCTTGCAATGTTCTTTGCTTCTTTTAAAACATTGGTGTTATCTTGTTATATTTTGAATGTATTCTCGGAAGCAGGCGCAAATGTTTCTGTTAACTGTTGCAGCTCCTAGGCAAGAGTGAGCTTTTGCAAAATATATGAATATGTCTTTTAAGGCTGATAAACTGAAGCTGATATGCCAGGCATAATATATAAAACATGTTCTCTTGTATACATTGGGGTAGACATTTCATTATTCTCTTAATCATATCCATTACAGTCCCCCCTTGAAGTGTCTATTCAACTATTCAAACTCTCCCTCATACTGAAGTTCCTACTCACCTGGCCCATTCTTTTTCAGTAACTCTTTTGGGCTGTATATAGAGGAGAGCAGCGACTAACTCCTTATCCCCCGCCATACAGGTTAGAGAAGGGCAGTCAGGTACTGTCTGTCCCTGTAATCCTATGGTGTTGCATCCCACTGCTCCCCAGGAATCACAGTTGTTACCTTGCAGTGGGAGGTGTGTATCCACATGTTTTTCTCGGCCACCTTGACCGATGTGGCAGTTGTTAGGAGACCTGGAAAGGACTATCATATCTGGGTTCAAGAGTATGTTTTCTCACAAACTTCTTTATCGGGACCCAATTACCGGGGACCAGATTGTGTGTTCCTGTATCTAGCTCAGGATCTGGAATGGAAGAAAACACTTGCGAATGGATACGGGTTAATTCTCAAGATAAAGCAGTAACATAATAAGTTATTACATCAGATTGGGGCTGTAATTGCTGTGGGAAATAACAACCCAGTCTGCTGGCTGAACCAAACAATATCTCATAGGGTGACAAGCCTTGGTTTCCCCTTGGAGTGTACCTAACATTGAATAAGGCAATGGGTAGGCAGTCTGGCCAACTCATTCCTGTTTCCTGAGACATTTTTAGCATTCTAGATTTTATTGTGCCATTCAATCTTTCCACTGCTCTGAGGATGGTATGGGATGTGGAAAGCTAGTGTGACCCCTAAACTGCCCATATTTCCTTGGTTCCTCGAGGCCGTGAAAGCCGGCCCCCGGTCACTCTCTATAACCTCTGGGACACCATATCTGCATGCTATTTCTGTTTGAAGTCTTTAATCTGTGTTCTTTGCTGTCATGTTGGTGACAGGATAGGCCTCAACAGATGGGCGGCACTGTGGGCCCACTGTACCACTGCAGACACGGTCTCTTGTTTAATTCAATGATTCTTTCAACTTTTGTGGCTCCTTTTTGATCCACACTTGTTTCTCTTGCAGAGTCCTGTCCGCAGGAGGGTTTTGTAGAATCATGGTGGTTTGCACAGTCTCTTCAGGTATATCTATTGGGTCATCCAGGATGGGTGCATTCACTCTACTGACCACTTCTCGCATTCCATTTGCAGCGTTTTTTGCAGCGGTATCTGCCAGGTGATTGCCCAGTGCTTCTTGGGATACCAATTTGCTATCTGCCTTTACCTTTAGTATAGCCACTTGCGTTGGGAGAAGTAAAGCATCCATTAAGTCCTTGATAGCTGAACTGTGTTTTACAGGTGCTATTGCCAGGAACCCTCTGGTTTTCCAGATGATACCGAAATCGCAGACCACACCAAGGGCATATCTTGAGTCTGTATAAATGGTGGCTCTTTTTCCTTCTGCCAATATACATACCATGGTTAGGGCCATACCTGGAACCATCCACAAAAACTGTCAATTCAGGATTCTTAATGGCTGTTTCACTGACTGTCGGCAGGTGTGATGTCCATCTTCATCACTTCAAAGCAGTCATGGACGGTGAGGGTCATTCTCCAAAGAGGTTCCCCCCCTCGAGAAGAGGAAGCAGAGTGGATGAGTTAAGGGTATCAATTCGGAGGATGGTGATGTTATCAGGGAGAAGCAAGGCACACTGGATTTTGAGGTGCCTCTGTGAGGACAGATGTTTGGGCTGTACTTGGTTTAGTATGGCAGTTATGTCATGAGGGGCAAGGTGGGTCTGAGTCTGTTGCCATGATACAAGTTGGGCCTGAGCCAAAACTCCTGTGGCATGTCCATGTCTCTCTGAGACAAAGAGTTTGAAAGTCTTTTCCTAGTTTGGGAGGCCCAGAGCAGGGGCTGTTGAGAGGATCTCCTTCAGAACTTCAGAATTGTCCACAGCTTCTGGGGAAAGCAGGAAAGGGTCAGATTTCAGGCAATCGTAGAGGGGTTGCATCAAGAGGGAGGCTGCTGGGATCCAAGAACGGCAGTAGGAGATTCATTCTAGAAAGATATGAAGGGGCTTTTGACCTTGAGGCAAAGGGATGGCCTTGATTGCAGCAACTCTTTCTTCAGTGAGATGTCGGGTGCCTTGGGAGATGCAGTGGCCAAGGAAACCTTCTCTCTGCACCACTGGACCTTTTGCTTTGAGGCCTTACATCCCCACTCAGCCAGGTAGTGGAGGAGGCTTTCAGAGAAGATTAAGGCAACACCAAGTGTATCTGCACAAAGCAGGAGGTCATCTACATACTGAAGGAGTACAATGTCTGGGTGTAAATGCATCCAGGTGTCCAGAATGAGGGCCATTGCCTTGGCAAATTGGGAGGGGGAGTTCTGGGCACCTTGTGGCATAACAGTCAGGCAGGTGACACAGGCTTGCCTGAATCCTAGTGGAGAAGGTCCATGTGATCCGGAGAAGAGCGGGCGTGTAGGTGAGGTGTGGTGTCATCTCCCTGGTACTGAGAGTTTTCATGTGGACCACGGTTGGGGCTTGGTTGACTGTGGGTGAATTTCCGGGGGCTTCGGCATTCCCTTCTGGGTTGGCCGGGCCTTCCACAGTTGTAGCAGACAAGTGGAGCTGGTACTGGTGGGCACAGATGCAGTGTGTCAGAGGCCATCATGAGAGGAGCTACCTTTTTACTGTCCTGTGAGGATTCTGGGCCTAATAACAACATCTCAAGCTCCATTACTCTATACTCTATGTGTGATAGGAGCAGACCCTTTTTGATTGACACTTTAAGACCTGAGCCAAATGCGGCGTGTTTGTGTACTTTGTTCAGCATGCTAATACCCAAATCAGTAAACATGTGTGTCATTCTAGTGCATAGAATTATGCAACTTTAAATCACTTCCTTTTTTTACTAACCGCAATTCATCTGACATAACGCCCAGAATATATATAACTTCCCCATTATAATATTGTTAAACTTGTATCTGAAAACACTACTAATTAACTGATAGAGGTGAACAATTCCTTATCCTGGCTGTACTGTAATTCTTTCAGAAGTTATGAAATTCTTGATTCTACCAGGGAAGGAAGACGGCAATGTGTATTGCTAATGGAAAATAGTAAAAGGGTATTCCTGCGCCAACACAAATGGTAGAACCTGGCGTACTGCTGCACACACTGAGGGGAATATCTGAGCCCAATAGAAACATAGTTAAAAGAAGTAGTGGTGCGCTGTGCTAGAAGATTAATATGCTTCTAACACAAAGGTATACAGTATACACGGCAGAGAGGAATACATGCTGTGCAAAAGTCCCAGAGAGGTACTAAAATGATAGTGACAAATGAGAGTTTATGATGAATAATTGTCAGCTCCTATAGTCAAGAAGTGTAGTTTTAGAAAAAAATTTAAAAATATCACATCAATAAAATAAATACAAAATAGAAGTGTCCATAAACATTACATATTGCATGTAAGCTTAAAAGGTATACAATGAATCCAAAATATAAGTGCAAATGATGCAAATAATGATAGCTGCAAAATATTGGTGCATAAAAACCAAGTGCTCGTCTCCCAAGTGAAAATACAGAAAGAAAAATTAAAAAATATATATAAAATGTCACACCGTACTAGACGGTGAATGCATAAAAGAGTGCCCACAAATGTTCTTTCAACACCAAGAAATACTAATGGTGCAATATAACGTGATCCTGTGTAGGGATGGCCTTGTGGTTCGCCCAGCGGTCGATTCGCCGCAAATTTTGCTTGTTCGCGATTCGCCAAACCGGCGGATTTCTGGCACTGTTCGCGCGGCGGACATATGCGTTTACATTGTGAAGAACTTTGACCCATGATGACACATCCATCATGGGGTACAGGACAGCCAATTGAGACATTTTAGCACATGGACAATTGGACATACCCCCACCTTATAAATAGACCTGATCTGGCGGCCATTTTACATTCTGTCTTTTGTCAGTGTAGGGACAGGACACTGTGTAGAGCAGGGACAGTCACTTTAATCACTAGCTATTACTATTAGGTCCACAAAAGTCCTTTTAAGGACTGGTATAGGTGTACAGTATATAGGGCTGTAATAAACTTAGAATATACTCTCTTTCAAATATACAAAATATATTCTGTTGCGCTGCAGCTGACTGCTGTGCTGCTGAGTGCACTGCTGACCAATTCTGCAGCTGTCTTTTGTCAGTGTAGGGAAAGGACGCTGTGTGGAGCAGAGACAGTCAGTTTAATCACTAGCTATTACTATTAGGTCCACAAAAGTCCTTTTAGGACTGGTATAGGTGTACAGTATATAGAGTTGTAATACACTTAGAATATACTTTCTTTCAAATATACAAAGTATATTCTGGTACAATGCTGCTGACTGCTGTGCTGCTGAGTGCACTGCTGACCGATTCTGCAGCTGTCTTCTGTCAGTCTAGGGAAAGGACGCTGTGTGGAGCAGGGACGGTCAGTTTAATCACTAGCTATTACTATTAGGTCCACAAAGGTCCTTTTAAGGACTGCTATAGGTGTACAGTATATAGGGTTGTACACGTATAATAATATACTTTCATTCAAATATACAAAGTACATTATGGTGCACTGCTGACTGCTGAGTGCTGACCGATTTGACAGCTGTCTTTTATCAGTGTAGGGACTGAGGGACAGTTTGGTGTTTGGAGCAGGGACAGTCTGCAAATCACTAGCTACTAGGTCCACAAAGGTCCTTTTAAGGACTGGTATAGGTGTACATTATATAAGATTGTACACAAATAATATACTTTCTTTCAAATATAGAAAGCATATTATAGAGCACTGCACTGCTGTGCTGCTGACTGATTCTGCAGCTGTCGTTTCTTAGTGTAGGGAGAGACAGTTTGGTGTTTGGAGCAGGGACAGTCTGCAATTCACTAGCTACTAGCTAGCTACTATTAGGTCCACAAAGGTCCTTTTATGGACTGGTATAGGTGTACTATTTGGTGTGCAGTATATAGGGGTGTAATACACGTATAAAATACTTGCAAATATAGAAAGCATACTATAGTGCATTTCCACTGTGCAGCATTGTGACTGCTGAGCGGTTCTGCAGCAATACTACAAAGAGTGACAAACAAAAATAAAAATAAAAATATTATAAATGGTGTGATAGACCAGTGCCCCCCCCCAAAACGACCGATTGAAGCGGGGTGTTATATACCTTCTTCCACATACATACTGAACTTCTCTAGAGACTTTTGTCACAGGGTCTTTAAAAAATGACAGGCAGATGAAGAGGCAGGCCCTTCCGCAGGGGTGGTAGGGGTAGGGCAGGAGCAACAGGCTTGAGCCAAAGTGGGAAATTGCAGAAGGTGCGTTCGATTACGTCAAAGGACGTACCAGACTTGGTTGAGTGCCTCACTCAGCCTTACTGTTCTGCACCCTCCTCATCCTCTCGATCTGCACCCTCTTCTTCACTCTCTGCTGTGTGCACCCCCAAAGACACTACCACCAACACCACCACCATATACCCTCCGCTTGAGTCACAGGAATTATTTTCCGTTTCATCACAAGACATTGCTGATGCGCAGACACTCTTGGCATTGGATCAGGAAGCGGAGGTAGCAACAACCGCCACTCAGCAGTCTGACGACAGTACCCAGATCAGCCCAAGGAGGAGGTTGGTCCCCAGTGTTGCTTCCTACTCCGAGATCTCTAATTATAGTGGTGGGGAAGGTGACGTCGATGATGACGTGTCTAGTGATGTCACGTGGGTGCCCACAAGAGAGGAAGAGGAGGGGAGTTCAGAGGGAGATATGGACCAGCAGATAGGGAGGAGAAGCAGGCGCAACTTACATTGCACAGGAGGGACAAAGCAGACTGCTAATGTATAAGGAGTGAGGCATCAACCATGTACAGTCACATCTGGCGCTCCCAGGATGCCAGCACATGGTTCCGCAGTGTGGGCTTTTTTTAACGTGTCCGTTGCTGACAATAGTGTTGCCATCTGCAATCTTTGCAGTCAATGCATAAGTCGTGGTAAGCCCAACACTCACCTAGGGACGACCGCCTTAAGAAGGCACATGAGCTGCCATCACCGAGCCCAGTGGGAGCAACGGAACCCACAAAACCACACTCCAGGCTCTCACCATCCAGCCTTCTACTTCTCCTTCTCCTCTCTCCTCACAATTGTCCTCCACTCCACCTTCCATCATGCCATCCTCACTTTTTTGTGGAAAAAGGCAGGCTTCCGTGGGCCAAATGTTTGAGCGTAAAAAAAAAATGATAACGCCGGATAACCCTCTTGCCCAATGGTTGATGGCTGGCTTGTCAGAACTGAAAGCCCGCTAACTACTGCCATATAAACTGGTGGACTCGGAGGCCTTTCAAAAATGTGTGGCCATTGGAATACCACAATGGAAGGTCCCAGGAAGGAAGTATTTCTCACAGAAGGGCATCCCAGAGCTATATGGCCATATTCAGTGGCAAGTGAATGTATCTCTGACACACACTGTCGGTGCCAAAGATATATCTGACCACAGACACGTGGTCTAGCAAACACCTCATATTATATGGTTTTGGCAAACCTGAAGGAAAAAATCAGCATAAAATGTGATAGTGCGTATGGGGCTTTCATCCATCTAGTGGCAGAAAATGTACTGCAGTGGAATTCTCTGGATTGAAACTTAAAGGGGTTGTAAAGGTTTGCGTTTTTTCACTTTAATGCATCCCATACCAAACATTCAGCCATATTGATCATATATTTCTAACCATAGGAATGGTACCAGAAATTCTCACATCAACTATAATCCCTATCCCATGGTCAGATCATAATGCAGTCTTTACCACCATTGCCTCTACCATACCTAAGGCGCATCCAACATGGAACCTCCCAGATATACTACTTAAACACCCAACATATCGCCCTACAACTGAACAAGCCTGGAAAGAATATTTAACACACAACAATATAAATTCAGAAATTTCCCCACTAACACTCTGAGAAGCACACAAACTTATCTTGAGAGGAGTATTCCAGCAACAATATGGGATACTCAAATGAGAACAGAATTTATCAGATCAGACCCCATCATTACCGGAATTGAAATTAGGGGATACAAACATAAACTTTGTTTGTTTGCGGATGATATCCTTCTATTTCTCTCATCCCCACAAGTTTCGGGCCCTAACCTCATTCCAATCCTTAACGATTTTGCTGTTTTCTTTGGCCTATCCATTAATCCTAAAAAATGTTTAGCACTAAACATATCTCTTTCAAACTTGGAACTAAGTTCAGCAAAAGTAGGTCTTCCTTTTACCTGGGCAGATAGATCTATTCCATATTTAGGGATGCATCTCACTGCCTCTTTATCGGAACTTTTTCAGTTAATTACCCTCCGATGCTGAAAACTATAACGAATCTAAAGAAATCTTGGTCCACCTCCCATTATCATGGTTTGAAAGAATGAACGCCATTAAAATGACGATCCTACCCAAACTATTATATTTATTCAGAGTCCTACCAATTCTGATTCCTGCATATTACCTGAGAATTATACAGAAAAATGCAACAACATTTATATGGGGTTCCTCTAAACTACATATACAACTACACACACTCTACCTTCCCAAGATAAATGGAGGTCTAGGTTGCCCCAATTTTGCATCTTACTATAGAGCAGCACATATAGCAAGTTTAACTAAATATCACGCACAACAAGAATCCCCTTTATGGATATCAACCAAAGCAACCAAATGTGACCCCCTATCAATTTCCAACCTACTTTGGATTTCACCAAAAGACCGTAGAGGTTTACGTAACCTTATTACCAAACACTTTGTTTCCCTTTGGGATAGATTCAAAGTCTGAAATCATTTTCAATCCTTACACAATCCTCTACTTTCATTCTATAAAAACCCTGCCTTTTACCTTGCATGGGTCTCTCCCAGATCTTTCAGAGCATGGGCAACCCTGAATATTCTGACTATGCATAAATTTGTAAATTCTTCATCCTTTATCCCCTTCTTGACCCTTTGTGAAGCATACAGATTACTCCTAAGTATTACTACAGATAAACTCCTAAGGTATGACCTCATATTATATGGTTTTGGCAAACCTGAAGGAAAAAATCAGCATAAAATCTGATAGTGCGTATGGGGCTTTCATCCATCTAGTGGCAGAAAATGTACTGCAGTGGAATTCTCTGGATTGAAACTTAAAGGGGTTGTAAAGGTTTGCATTTTTTCACCTTAATGCATCCTAAGAAAGCATACTTAGAGCATCTAGCAATATGCATAACATTGAATTGAATGGCACAAGAATTCAAATATTTCCAGATATCTCACAAGCTACCTTGGAGAGGAGACGCAAAATGAAAGCGATAACTGCGGTATTACAATCGGCTCATATTAGATACCGGTGGGGTTTCCCATTTCAATTAACAGTACCACACAATGGCACCACTTATACAGTCTTCAACATCTCGGAAGGTAAAGATCTCCTTGTAAAATTGGGTCTCCTGGATCCAGGTACAGTTGCAAGACCTCCTGCCACTCCTCATACTTCACCTATCTGGGCCACCCCAGCCACACGTCGCGGACAAGGAAGATGGCGTCCATCAATCAGAAATTTGGATGCCTGAAGCTATATATCTGCCGCTTAACGGTGGCTAAAACTTCACCCTTATTCCATGCTTTTTTTTTTCTCCTTTTTTTGTTGTCTTTCACATGATCCTAAGAACAATTTTTATAGTTTTAAACATTTACAAGTTCGACTTATTGTGATTAGTACACAGCAGTTCTACACCTTTAAAAGGTATTGGGTTGGTATAACATAATTCCTTCTATGTGATCTCATGTGATCTTATAAACCTAACTTTTTTTTTCTTTTTCACGCTGATGAGGGTTTTATTTAAAAAAAAAAATTTCTCTCTCTCCCCTACTAATTTTTCCAACACGTTACAGCATGGTCTTATATTTTTGTTTATAGATTCCTCGCTGAGGTTGTTCTACTCCGCCTCTGCTAGTTTGTTCCCCTACTCGCAAAGGACTCCTAAAGCATGGTTCAACTAGTGGATACACTTCTACGGCTGATCCTGCTATCCATTGTTTTATTGGTGGATGCTCCATTTGTGAGTAACGGACAGTATTGTCCACAACAAAATTCTTTTTGTTCAGTTAGTGCTTCTCACACTAATACCCGAGTTATTAATAATATTTCTTATAATTATACTAAAATACTCTATTTTTACATATTTTTGAAAAGGTCAAACAAATATTCTCTATTTTACTTAAGGCATTATGATGGTGCGTCATTGTGCTATGCAGCACTCCCACTTTCTAGGAGTTGATTATTCCTAGGGTTCTACAGTTCCACAATCTCCAATGTTCACTGCAATAGGTACAATATGTTATTCATTAGAAAAAGGTAAACTAGTAAATACATATGCAAGATTTTGATGTATACTTTGATATATGGTATTTTTGAAAATATGGATGGCAACACATAGATCACCAGATTTTTCTCTATCTCAGGTAATTTTTTATTTTTAATGTTAATGGTGTCAATCATATTACTAACACCACACCAACTCTACTATATGCCCTGCCCTGGGCCTTGTGATCCATTTTCTACCTCACTACCTCATAACCATTGTTGCCTTTTTTCACTGCTACAATGGATCTTAGGGTGATCTCTCACAATGCCCAGGGCATTA
Organism: Lithobates pipiens; assembly: GCF_037356315.1. Taxonomy (NCBI): domain Eukaryota; kingdom Metazoa; phylum Chordata; class Amphibia; order Anura; family Ranidae; genus Lithobates; species Lithobates pipiens. The sequence goes on along the minus strand of NW_027507758.1, from coordinate 144,456,962 downwards.
ATTCACCTCACAAGAGAAGGAAAGCCTTTCGCCACAATAAAAGATTGGGAGCGGATATAATCTTAATGCAAGAAACCCACTTCGCTACAGACAAACACCCTAAATTCTTTGACAAATGTTTCAGCCAATTTTATTGTACTACTTACAACACAAAATCAATAGGAACCGCTATATTCATCAGGAACCTGGTAGTTTTTGAGATTCAGAAAGTCTATAAAGACCCAGACAGTCGTTATTTGATTTTGAAAGGCACAATTAAAGGACAATCAGTCACTATCGCCTCGGTTATGCTCCAAATGATGCCCATTCAAACATTTTCAACAAATTTTTTGATATTCTAGGCAATTATTATTCCACGCATTTAATAGTGGGTGGTGATTTCAATTTAGCTGCTCATTCGGCTCTGAACAGAAGTAGAGTTGTCCCATCCTCTAAAGTTTTTCCAAAATCTCTGAACAGATCACTATATAATCATCAATTAGTAGATACTTGGAGAGCCCATAACATAGGCGTCAAATCCTACACATTCTATTCCTACTCGCATAACAGCTTCGCCCGACTGGATTATATCTTCTGCACCCCGGTCCTACTTGCCAACTCCTCTAAGGCAGATATACATACATGACCTTGGTCTGACAACCACATAGTCTCCTTTGACACTTCATGCATAGGTCTAGCCAATACAACACACTCATGGCGAATTAACGATTCCTTGCTCACTGATCCGGCAAGCAACCAGCAAATACTATCTCACCTTGAGCAATATTATTCATAACGTAACACTGAACATGTCTCCTACAAATATATGGATGGCGCATAAGGCGGTGATGAGAGGCCATTTGATAAACATTGCCTCAATCAAAAACAAATCCAAACTCGCAGCCATTAGGTCCCACACAAAGGATCTAGACCACTGATCTGCAATTAGCGGACCTCCAGCTGTTGCAAAACTACAAGTCCCATCATGCCTCTGCCTCTGGGTTTTATGCTTATTGCTGTCAGAGTCTTGTTATGCCTCATGGGAATTGAAGTTCTGCAACAGCTGGAGGTCCGCTAATTGCATATCCCTGATCTAGACCATTTATATCACAGAAACAACCAAAATCCATCTAGTGACCTTCTTAAACAAATTCAAGAGAAACGCACTACTTTAGACGCAATATTAACATCGGAGACCGAAAAAGCAATCAGATGGTCTAAAGCTAGATTTGTACTCAACAGCAATTCATATTCCACCATGTTCGCTAGAAAACTAAATCAATCCATGAAACCACCCCACACATACAAATTGAAGAACACATACAGTGTCTCATCCCAAAGAAGTCATGAAACTGTTTCTAGACTTCTATAAAAATCTTCTTTCCTCTCCCAAACAATCCTCCTTAGACTGGCTCAACGATATTACTCTACCCACTCTTTCTAGGGAACAAATCAAATCCCTCAATGCCCCATGTACTGACACAATTAACAGAATCATTGGAACATTAAAGATATCCACAGCCCCTGGCCTGGATGGCTTTTCTACGTCCTATTATAAAAAATCTGCCTCTACTATTACTCCACACCTTACTAAACTATACAATAATATCTTACAAGGCGGCCATTTCCCATCTGAAAGGCTTTTAGCCAATATGTCCCTTCTCCCCAAACCAAATAAAGACCACACCACCCCCCAAAACTACCGCCCAATATCAGTTATTGACAACGACTTAAAAATATTTGGCCGTATTTTGGCAGACAGACTATCTACTCTTATCTCCATTAGTATATCCCGATCAAACAGGTTTCATTCCAAACAGACAAATAACAGATAATATACGACTGACCTCAAACATCATTCAAGACTCCAACATACATTCCAAACCCACACTACTACTTAGCCTTGATATACACAAAGCTTTTGATAGCATTTCCTGGTCATATCTTGACACTCTACTCCCCAAATATGGCATTAACAATGATTTCTTACATGGCTTTAAGGCTCTCTATCGCAGCCCATAAACACATATTAAACTCTCAGGCAACAACTCTGACTTTTTCCCCCTGACCAATGGCACCAGACAGGGTTGTCCCCTCTCCCCTCTACTTTTTGCACTTGCGATAGAACCCTTAGCCTGCGCTATTAGAAACAACACATTAAAGGATACTTTAATGCCCCGTACACACGAGCGGACTTTTCAACATCCAAAGTCCGAAGGACCGAGTCCGTCAGACTATCCGATCGTGTGTGGGCTGCAACGGACTTTTGATTCGCCAAAGTCTGACGGACTTTAGAAATGAAGCATGCTTCAAATTTTCCCGACGGAACTCCGCCGGACCCGGTCCCCTTCGAAAACTCCGCTCGTGTGTATGCTACTCCGACGGACTAAAACCGACGCTAGGGCAGCTATTGGCTACTGGCTATGAACTTCCTTATTCGAGTCCAGTCGTACGTCATCACGTTCGAATCCGTCGGAGTTTAGTGTGATTGTGTGTGGCCAAGTACGTTCGGCCGAAAAGTCTGTCAGAACTCCGTCGGAATTCCAGCAGAACTCCGACGGAACTCCTTTGGAAGTCTGTCGGACTTAAGTCCGCTCGTGTGTACGGGGCATTAGGGATCCAGAGAATACAAATTAAGTCTTTATGCTGATGATGTGCTTCTATTTATAACTGACCCTCTCATCTCCCTACCCAATCTAACTAAAACCCTTGACATCTTTCATGACCTGACAGGTCTGTGTGTAAACTTATCTAAATGCTCGGCTTTACCGATCAATATTCCCCCAGCCTTAATATCGTCACTTAAAGATAAATTCTCATTCAATTGGAATGCGGATTCGTTTAGATATCTAGGTATCCAGATTACACCATTATATAAATCATTATACCAAGCAAACTACCCTCCCTTAATTAACAGTATTAAAAATCTACTTAAACTTTGGTCATTATACCAGATTTCATTCTTGTGCAGAATAGTGGCTGTCAAAATGATGATATTACCAAAACTTTTGTTTTTCTTTAGAGCCCTTCCTCTTATTCTATCTATAAAACATTAGAATCCTTACAGAAAGACATCAACACATTTAACTGGCTAAACAAGAAACCCAGATTTAGCTATTCCCTTATGTTTAGACCCCAAATAAAAGGAGGCTTCAGCATCCCCAACCTTTGGCTTTATTATCTTTCGGCCAGATTCACCCAATTAGCCCAGTGGTATGCCCCTTCACTCCATATCCCTTGGCTCCATTTTGAGGAAGAATCTATCCTACCCTACAATCTACAAGGACTCCTTTGGTCCAAGACTATCCCACCACAGAAATTAAGACACTAATACATTATCGTCACTCACACCCTTCAACTATGGAACAGACAAGTCACTAAATTCAAGTTATTCTCTGACACTCCCCCCTTGCTTCCTTTCTGGGGGAACCTCGTCCCCCCCGCCCCCCCCAGACAGAGCTCAAGATCAAAACTTTCTAATGAATTGGAAATTACATAACATAACACATTTAAAATCTCTCTCTCACAATAATTAATTCTTCACCTTTACATTTTTGTCTACAAACAAAATATGATTTCCCATCTACTGAACTAGAAAACTATACAAATATAAGACAATTCTATCAGAAATATCATTCACTTACACTCCATCCCCCATATACACAATTTGAACAAATTTCCATCTCCTCCCCTCGAGATAGGGGTTTAATCTCCAGAATATATAAGTGTTTAAATGAGACCGATATGCCCGAGAAAACATGCCCCATGCTACAATGGGAATCTGATTTTAATACCTCATTTACTCTTGAGCAATGGGACTCTATTTTTACAAATCTACATAAATGTACCAAAACTACCTCGATCAGAGAATCAGCCATCAAATTGCTATATAGATGGTATCTTACCACTGCCAAACTTAACTCATTTTATCCCTCACTTTCCCCACTCTGCTTCAGGTGTTGCCCTTCTCAGGGAACACGTTTACATATCTTTTGGGATTGTCCCCACATAAAAAAACATCTGGCACAAGGCCAGCACATTTATAGAAAAAATATCCGGTAGAAAGTTTGCTCTTACGCCCCAAATATGTCTCCTATTCTCCCCTATACAAGATATTCCAAAGATTAACACAAGCCTAATCCATACATTCCTTAGTTCTATACATTGGGCCATAGCCTTTAATTGGCGCTCTACTACAGTACCTTGGCCACAAATTCTGAACCGCATGACGACCATCAAACTTTTAGAAAGAATTCACCACATGTTATATGATTCAATGCCCCTCTATCAAAAAAAAAAATGGATTCTATGGGATACTACCTCTTTGACTTAGGAGGGGGGATGGAGGTGTGGGGTGTGGAGGGGAGGGGGAGAGAGGGGAAGGGGGAGTTTTGATTCTGATCTTTTTTTTTCTCTTGCCTCCCCTTCCTAACATATACGCATTGGTTGTTATTTATTTCTTCCCTCCACTACTACTCTCGAATGACTCGATTATAGCACTGTGCAAATTTTTTTTTTTTTTCCTTTACCTGACTAACCATTACCCTTTGTCTCTTCCTGTACAACATTCACTGTCAAAGATATTTGTATTTATACCAGTACCATCATTGTAATTGTCTTTTACCTTGACCTTTTACATAATAAAAATAGTTTGTAAACAAAAAAATTAGCACTTTTGATTGTTCGTGTCCCATAGACTTTAACAGTGTTTGCTTGTTTGTACAAATTTTTTGTCTGTTCGCATGTTCTGGTGCGAACCGAACCAGGGGGTGTTCAGCTCAACCCTACTAAATAGCAGAATATTACAACAAAAAAGTGGTGCAGGGAATGCTTACCCCAAAATCAGGTTTGGTTTGCCGGCAGCTAATATGGAGGCACCAAAGGATAAGTCATCAGGGAGCAAAGACAAATTGGCAACTGAGATATCTATATATATGAATAGATTGAGACTGAATCTATATTTCATGTATCTATACATATATAGATCTCTCAGTTGCCATTTTGTCTTTGCTCTCTTGCTCGCCCGATGACTTATCCTTTGGTGCCTCCATGTTTGCTACAGGTGAACCCAGCCTGATCTTGGGGTAAGCATTCCCTGTACCTCTTCTTTGTTGTGATATTCTGCTATTTAGGATACTATGGTGTTCTTGTTACCCTTGATACTATGACTTTGTTATGTATTCTATTAGTGTCCTGCTCCCTCCACCTCAAAACATGTCGGCCTACACTTTTTGATCTCCTTTGGAGTATTTCCCAGGTAAAAGGGTCTCCTACCCTGGGGATGTAGTGACCATCACGAGGGATAAAAACTAGTCTATATTTTGTATGTTTACATGATCTTTTTATATATTGTTTTATAAAACGATATATACAAAATAAAAAATTGTTAATTTTAATATTCCTTTTTTGTAATGTCTTAGGACGGTACCAAGAAAATCCTGTTCCCCCATTTGTAGTCATTGTCTTTAGATATTTTGTAGAATGATAACAAATGGTAATTAAAATTACACATGAGGTGCTATTTACTTGTAAACTTCTAACTCTTTCTAATGACACAGTTTTTCTTCTAAATAATTGATAATAACCATGAAAATTAATATCCAAGATTAAAATTGCATGAGCATATTGTAAAAATCCCTACTTGCCTGCTCTTCTGAGGCATAGAGGTATATCTCTGGAAGTAGGTTATCGCTATGATCATAGGAATGCCTGTTGGACTTAAATTGAACCTGTACATTTAAAAAAAAAAAAAGCAATAGTTAAAATAACAAACATGCCACATTTATCTACTCTGTACAATGGTTTTGCACAACTTGGCCCCAAACCTCCTCTTCTGGGGTTCCCTGCCAGTCTTCTGGGCTCCTCCTTTTCTCTGTCTGGCTCCCATAGCAAGAGCTTGCTATGTAGGCGGTTGTGCAGGCTCGATTCTGAGCTGGGCTGTGTGTGCCTGCTCCCTACTCACATGATTTGATTGACTACAGCAGAAGCCAGTGGCTCTCATTGCTGCCTCCACATTCAGCAAGGAATGAGAGATTTGTATCAGTTAAGTATTTATAAGGGGCTTTGAAGGAGATGATCGTGGAATATTTTATATTAATATTTTATATTTTATATTAATACTGAAGTCCCACAATCCCCCACTGTCGAGCACCAGGACGTTGCTTTACCCGTCTGGGGATTTGAAATCCCCCTGGCTTTCTCTTCTCTCCTCCAGCACTGACAGGATGGGCTAGGTAGGTTCTGATTGATCAGCGCCATTGATGTGACCGTTCTGACCAACTAGAATGCCGCAGGAATTTCAAATCCCCAGACCAGTGAAGCAGTGTCCCGGTGCCTGACAGCGGGGGATTGTGGGACTCCAGTACAGCAGAAATGGGGGGGGGGATAGGGAGGTGGTCCAGTGTCCAAGTTCACCTAATGCCGCATACACATGACCGGACTTTTCAATGTCCTAGGTCCGACGGTCTTCCCGATGGACTTTCGGCGGAGGTCCAATGGACTTTCTGAAACGAAACAGACTTGGCCACACACGGGACTAAGTCCGTTCGAAAGTCTGTTTGTTTTGAACGTGATGACGTAAACGGAACTAAACAAGGAAGTTCAATAGCCAGTAGCCAATAGCTGCCCTTGCATCATATCTGGTCCGTCGGACTAGCGCACAGACAAATGGTTTCCTGATTTTTAGTCCGTCGGACTTGAGTCCGTCGGATAGATTTGAAACATGTTTTATTTCTAGGTCCGTCTGACTTTTGGGAAAAATAATAGCCGCTGGAGCCCACACACGATCGAATTGTCTGATGGATTCCGGTCCACCGGACCAAGTCTGCCGGAAAGTCTGATCGTGTGTACGCGGCATTACAGATTTTATGTAAAGGTGAATGCACACTTTAAGCCTTTAAAAGAACTTTAAAAGTCCTACATAAGAGCAGAAACAACAAAATGCCTGCTCCTCCCTTTATTAGTCAGAACAATGTTTTCTGTGCCTCCCTCTGATTTTTTTCATGTCCTGCCAACTGCTTTTCCACTGTCCAGTGATGTGCTGCAGTGCCCAGTGAGGGATATTCTTATTGGATAAGCGAATGACAGCTAGTAAAGCCTGTGAAATCAGGGAAAATCAGGACACTGTTACACAGTTAAACAAAGTTAAAAGAGAAGAATGGGAATTATTTTTATATTTGAATCATACTTACCTACGTAAATGCTGCATTTGCCCACCGCCGGTCTAAGGCTGACAACCAAGCGCTCGTATGGTTCTCAGTGCTCCCTGATCAGAGAGCTGGTGACAGTCAGTCGCCTACTCTCTGCTCTACCCCCTCCCTCACTCACTCGAGCACTGGGCTGTGGAAGGGGTGGGAGTATCTGGCTCAGACCCTCAGTAGCTTGCTAAGAGACTGAGCCAGATGTCCAGGCATGTGAGCAGATCCCCATCATATGGTTGAGATCTTTCCTGAGCCTGGACCGGCTCTGTGATGTCAGAACGAACCACAGGAGAAGCACAGTCAAACGAGCTTTGGCTGTACTTCTCCTTTAAATAAGAGAGGAGCTAATAAAGGTAAAAACGAACATCTTGTGGTTTCTACACTACACCCCATTCACACCGCTAGCGCGGCCGCATTAGCGGTAAAGCGCCACTAGTTCTAGCGGCGCTTTACCATCATTTTAGCGGCGCTTTTTGGCCATTAGCGGCCGAGAAAAGGGTTAATAGTGCCCGAAAAGCACTGCTGCTGAAGCGCTTTGCAGGCGCTTCAGCAATGGTGCTCATTCATTTCAGGGGCGGTGGAGGAGCGGTGTATACACCGCTCCTCCACTGCCCCAAAGGTGCTGCTTGCAAAACTTTTTCCAACGTCCTTCAAGCGCACCACTCCAGTGTGAAAGCCCTCTGGCTCTCACACTGGTCCTCCAGGGGAGGCGTTTTTCAGGCGCTCTACAGGTGCTATTTTTAGCCTGAAAAACGCCTCAGTGTGAAAGGGGTCTTAATGCAACTCTGTTGCTAAAATATATGTTTGAAAAAAAATGTTTGCTGCTAAGAAAATATTTATTGCTTGCCCCTCTTGCTGATAAGCAAACCACAATCCTGTAGACTCTGGCGCTCCCAGAAGTCAGGTTTGCCAGCTGTCAGTAAATTCACAGACAGTTTGTAAAATCACAGATTTTACATTTGCCTGTGAATGTCTATTATGGACATGCAGATTACATGCCCATAATGAACATTTATGGACAAATGTAAAAATCTTGGATTTTACAAACTGTCCTTGAATCTCGTGATGGTTGGTAAATCTTTTTCTGGTCCCTGCTGAGTGCTGTGATTCCTGCCAGCAGCCCCCATGTTACTGCTGTACATAGGCCCCATCATATCAAACCACTGATAACAGTGAGAGACCAGGAATCCGACACTCCAGGAAGTGTCGGATTCTAGACATGTGCAGAATGAAAGAATTTGTTTTGTTTTGTTTCAATTTGTAATTTACATAAATTGGTTTAGTTAAATTTGTTTTAATCCATTTATTTCATTTGAGGAATTTGTTTAATTTATTCATATGTGAATTGATTTGAATTTTCTAGTTCAAAATTGGATCGATTTGAAAAAGTTTTCAAATTCAAATCGTTTTCCAATTTCCAAAGAGACTAAAATAGAATAGAAAATAAAGGAAAAAAATAGAAAAAAAACCCAGAAAGTAAAAGAAGAGAATGGAATAGAATAGAAAGGAATAAAAAAATAGAATTAAATAGATTATAACCATAGTCTGGAATTCGAATAGAATAGTAAAGAATAGAATTTAAAAAAAATAGAATAGAATAGAAAATAAATAAAATAACAATTTTCCAAAATTCAAATATAATCTATTCAAATTTGAAATGGCTATATTCTTTCTATTCTATTGTTTTTTTTAATTATATTATGTTTCTATTTGTCTATTCCATTCTGTTCTATTCTTTTCTATTCTATTTTATTTTCTGTTCTATTCTATTCTATTTTTTCTATTCAAATGTATTCTATTCGAAATTATAATTTTGGAAGATGGTTATATTCATTCTATTCTATTAAATTTTTTTATTCTTTTCTTTTCTATTTTATTTTAGTATTTTCTATTCTATTCTTTTCCTTTTTATATTCTATTATTTTCTGTTCAAATTTTTTTGTTATGTATTCAAATTCAAATGTATTCTATTTGAGATTCGAATTTCAGAAGATGGTTATATTCTTTCTATGTTATTCTATTCTATTTGTTTCTATTATATTCTAGTCTATTATTTTCTGTTTCACTACTTTGGAAATTTGAAAACTATTCAAATTTGAAAATGATTCGAATTTGAAAACGATTCGAATTTCATACAGATTTTTTTCCAATTCGTTTAAATTTGGTACTATTGTAATTCGGAAATTCAGTTACACCCAAATAAAAAATTTTCCAAAATATGAAAATTCGTCCAAATTTCAGTTCGGAACAAAACGAAGCACACATGTCTATCATATTCTGCAGAAGCTTCAGCCGGCAGCAGGCAGCAGGAGAATTGACTATATTTATAGAGTACCGTATATACTCGAGTATAAGCCGAGATTTTCAGCCTCTTTTTTGAGGCTGAAAGTGCCCCCCTCGGCTTATACTCGAGTCATCGCTGTCTGCCCGCTCGATCAGCGTGTCGAGCAGACAGACAGCGGCCATTCTATTCAAAAGCCGCGCCTCCGGCTCCGCCTTCGCCTGTGATAGGCGGAACACTGAATTTCCCAGCAGCCTGTGTTCCGCCTATCACGGACATCGTATCATCCTCGTACTACGGACGAGGATGATACGACGTCTGTGATAGGCGGAACACAGGCTGCTGGGAAATTCAGTGTTCCGCCTATCACAGGCGAAGGCGGCGGCGCAGCTTTTGAACTTTACAATGGCCGCCGACGAAGAGGGCACGGGACGGCACGGCACGGGACGGGACGGGACGGGGGCAAGGCAAGGCACGACACGGGACGGATGCAAGGAGGCAAGGCACGGCACGGGACGGAGGCAAGGAGGCAAGGCACGGGACGGAGGCTCGGGACAAAGGTAGGCTGGACACACACACACACACACACACACACACACACACACACACACACACACACACACACACACACACACACATGGATGGAGACACACACAGGGATGGATGGATGGATGGATGGAGACACACACACACAGGGATGGATGGATGGATGGATGGAGACACACACACACAGGGATGGATGGATGGATGGATGGAGACACACACACACAGGGATGGATGGATGGATGGACACACACACACACAGGGATGGATGGACGGACACACAGGGATGGACGGACACACAGGGATGGACGGACACACAGGGATGGACGGACACACAGGGATGGACGGACACACACACAGGGATGGACAGGCATGTCTCACCCTCGGCTTATACACGAGTCAATAAGTTTGCCAGTTTTTTTGGGGGTAAATTGGGGGCCTCGGCTTATATTCGGGTCGGCCTATACTCGAGTATATACGGTATCTTAACCCAAGAACAGAAATGTAATATATTTCTACTTACTGTACTCATACTTAGATGTGTTGTCTGTAATTATTTATTTTTTACAATTTTTACCCTAAATTTTTATTTTTTTTCCTTTTCAAATATTTTATTGAGTTTTACAAGGAACAAGAAAAGAGGTGAGTTAACAAGCTAAATCAATGAATATAATATCGTGATATAATAGAATATCAGTTGGGAACTTTGTGAGCTGTGGTTCCGAAATGTGTTAACAATGAGCATGGAAAAAAACTATTGTAAATATATGCAAAACAAATACATTAAGAAGGCAAAGATGCCAGTGGGTGTATAGGAGAAGTTAATTGGGGACAGAATGGAAGGTTGTCAGATCTCATCAGGGCCAGGTTCCAACACTATGGCCTGGCTTATCCCAGTGAGAGGATCAATAACCTAAGCCGTACCTAATGTTCCCTACTGAAATCAAATAATATAGTGGGAGAAGGGAGAAAGAAGTCTCCCGTGAGGTAAAAGAGTAAAGATATCCACTCATATGGTAAGTGTAACAGGGAGGAGAATATTACTTGCATTCAGGGTAGTAGCAGTGAATTGTTGAAGCCTGAGGGTAGGTAATGGTCAACCCAAGGTTTCCACATTAATTCAAAGATTCAATTCTAAGAAGAATAGCTTCTGTTTTTGCATGCATCATGGCTTGCATTAGTCTGTATTTCCCATGCTTTCTCTATGATTTTTTTGCTGCGTGGTTACAAAGAGCAGAAGTTTAAATTGACGGTGAGTAACGGGATGTGGTTTGCTATTCAAGAGTGCTACAGCTAGGTCAGGAGGTAAGGTGGTAGAAAACAAAGTAAAAAGGATTTGAAAAACCTCCAACCAAAAGGAACTGACAATGGGGCATTCCCACCAGATGTGGATATGTATGCCTGGGGTAATACAACCACGGAAGCAGTGAGAGGATTAATGGGGGCAAAATTTGGCTATCCTGCCAGGGACTAAATACCACCTGGTAAGAACTTTATAGTTGGTTTCAAGAGCCACTATGTTTGGAGTGGCCAATTTAGTTGCCTGCCAGATCTGGGCCCAATTCAGTTCTTCTGGTTGGAGATGGAGGTCAGTCTCCCATTTGCTTGTGTAAGATAGGGGAGAGGAGGTAGTGTGTGAGAGTAGCTGTGCATATAAATCTGAAATAAGACCTTGTCTATGTGGGTCTGATATACAGCTGTGTTTCAAAGACTGTGAAATCAGGGGTTGTCAAGTTAGGGGGGGTGTAATAACTTAAAAAAAAAAAGTATAAATAACGGAAGTTTTCTAAAGAAGGGAGATCACAGGGAAGGTAGGGAAGGGAGGAATAATATGAGATTGAAAGAAATGGTGGGCACAAATCATGGATTATGGAGGAAGTAGAGGAGTGGGTTATGCTTGGATTAAAGACCGAAGTGGGTTTTTAATTTGTCCCAAATTCAGGGGGTATATAGGGCTGGTTTAGGTAAACATAGTCTGAGTTTGTCCCAAATAAATTGTATGGCTTTGCGTTGTAAAATGCGTACAAAATGTGAAGGAATCATTACTTGGAGTACTCTAAACGGGTAGAGAATTTTAGAAAGGATAAACATTTTGATTATTGTTATCCTACCTATCCATGCTAATGGCAAGGATGACCGATTGTAAGGAGTTTAGAAATTTAAGTTAATAAAGGAGGGTAATTCATTGCAATAGAGATCCTTTGGGTTTGCTGTAAAGTTAATACCCAAGGCGAATGGGAGAGAATTGTGTAGTTGGTTTTGAGCAGATGGGATTGATATGTTTAAGGCTTTGGATTTTTGTGGATTTATCATTAGGTCCGATATTGTCCATATTTAGAAAGGATATCCATCAGAGCCGGTGATTATAATAAAGGAATTGTGAGAAATATCAAAACGTCATCCGCAAACATGCATATTGTATGGTAATAGCCTCCAAGCTCTAGAGCTTTAATATTTTAGTTGGACCGGATAAGTTGGGCTAGGGGTTCAATTGCTAGCGCAAAGAGGATAGGGGATGGGTGCAACGCTGTCGGGTTCCTCTCTCAATGGTAAAGGCGTCAGAGCAATAACCAGAGTAGGATAAATAAGCTTTAGGATGGTGATATTGGGCAGCAATCCACCCTAGGAAATTAGTACTAAACCCCCAATGTCGAAGGAAAGAATTTAGATAGGATCAGACTAATGAATCAAACACCTTTCTTATATCAAGAGAGAGGAAACAGACACGGTTGCAGTGAGTTTGTGCTGCATGAGCTAGGAGTATAGCCCAGTGGATATTGTCACCTGCTTGTCTACAGGGGATAAACCCAGTTTGATCTTTGTATATCAGGGTACCAATAATAGGATGGAGATGGGTAGTAAGAATTTTAGCTAATATTTTAATGTCTATATTGAGAATTGATATTGGTCTGTAGTTGGACCAGGATGTAATATTTGTATTCAGTTTTGGGATCATAGATATGGAGGATGTGAGAAATTCTGTACAGAATGAGTGACCTTGGATGAGGGGATTAAAGGCTGCAACCATGAGAGGGGACAAAAATGTTGCAAAGTGTTTATAATAGGTGGCGGATAAGCATTTGCGAGGTTTCAATCACCTTATAGTGTTCTGAATCTCAATTTCTGTGATAGGATCTTCTCGAGATTCCTGATGGGATGAGGAGAGGGCGTGGAGATTAATTGTGGACAGGAGTGTATCTAGGTTGGATTGGTCAAACTCATTAGTGTGTTTATATAGTTCAGAGATTTTTCTTTTTAATTCATACATGGTTTTTAGTGGGTTACTAGTGTAATTATCTTTAGTTAATTTTACGTGGATAGGTTTCGGATTGTAGGCTGCCCTACATAGAGCCAAGCCTAAAAAGGTATCTGGTTTGTTCACTTTCATATAGAAATCACGTATAAACTTATGGAGTATCTTTTTTGTCGATTCTGTCAAGAAAAGATCAATTTCCAAATGTGCTTTATCATACAACATTTTATTAGACGGAGAGGATGTGGCTTGAAAATTCTCTGAAGCCAAATAAAAAGCATCCTCTAATCATTTTTGAAGCTGCCTCTTCAGCTTACGATAGTGAGATGCTTGACTGATACAGACACCTCTAATATAAGGCTTGAGTGCTTCCCAGTGAGTCAGGGGGCCTGTATCAGTGGCTTTTTTTTTATCAACCAGATAATTCTTGATAGCCCTTTCAACATCCTAATGATAGGTAGGGTTAGCCAACAAAATATCATTGATGTACCAGGTACAGAGATTGGGCCTTGGGATTAATGATGAAAAGGTAGTCAAGACCATATTATGGTCAGACCAAGAGAAAGGTATAATAAGTGAATCTTAGATGAGTGCTGAGGAGCCCATGCTCACAAATAAATGATCTATTCTAGAAAATTGTGGGGATGGGAATAATGGGTATATTGATGTATAGCTGGGTGTTGTTCATGCCATGAGTCAATGAGGGAATATTGGTTGAGAAGTAGTTGGTAAGAAAGGCGGTGGGCAATCGGAGTTGGGGATTTGTCCAAAAAAGGGTATAATGTTAGGTTGGAATCTCCCCCAAGTATGAGGGTGCCTATTTTATGGGATTCCACTACAGATAATAAATGAGATAGAAATTATGTTGAGTTTCTATTAGGGGTGTAGAAGGAGACAATCATAACTTTGTTGTCTAACAGAAGACCAGATAATATTAGGTATCAACCTTCAGGGTCTTTGAGTTCCTTACTGAGGGTAAATGGAGTCGTGCGATGGAAAGCAAACAGTACGCCTCTTTGTTTTGTGTCAGCTGAAGCTGTGTATACCTTAGGGTAAGCACAACTAAAGAATTTGGGAGAGGACTGTGTTGTGAAGTGTGTTTCCTGTAAGCAAACCCCATGACCCATGAGTTTGGAAAAAGAGCGTAAAGCTTTCGTGCGTTTAAGAGGGAAATTAAGACCTCGAACATTCATGCCCTGTACACATGATAGGATTTTCCGACAACAAATGTTGGATGTGAGCTTGTTGTCCAAAAGTCCGACTGTGTATATGCTCCATAGAACATTTGTTGGCGGAATTTCCGCCAAAAAAATGTTGAGAGCAGGTTCTCAAATTTTCTGACAACAAAACTTGATCACACGAATTTACGGGGCGATCAGCGGGATGTTCACCTGCATTCTAGGACCTTAATTGGATGAAATCTTGCACCTGACTGCTGATCAAATGCAAGGTTTTGACAATTAGGACACAGAGCACTGTTAGTGCCTTGATTGGACAAAGTGATGATGACTTTGTCCAATCTTGGCTCAGTGCTCATAGTCCCACCCTACACTATAAAAGGTTCCATCCCACAGGAAGCTTTTGCAGTGAAGATAGATAGAGCGGAGTTGGAGTGGAGATAAATAGAGCGGGGCTCGGTTCGCTACTAGCGAGTTATTGTGACTCTGAGTGTAGAGTGTAATGCTCTGTACGCACGACCAGACTTTCCGGCGGAAAAGGTCTGACAGTCTTCCTGACGGACTTTCGGCAGAGTTCCCGAAGGACTTCCAAACTAAAGGACTTGCCCACACACGAATGGACTAAGTCCGTTCGAAAGTCCGTTCACTTTGAACTTGATGACGTAAGACGGGACTAAAAAAGAAAGTTCAATAGCCAGTAGCCAATAGCTTCCCTTGCGTTGTATTTGGTCCGTCGGACCAACATACAGATGAACGGTTTTCCCGATAGGAATTGAGTCCGTAGCACAGATTTGAAACATGTTCTATTTCTAGGTCCATCTGATTTTTTTTTGTGAAAAACGATTGGATTAGCCCACCCATGATCGGAATGTCCGATGGACTGATTCCATCAGACCTAGTCTGCCGGAAAGTCTGGTCGTATGTACACGCCATTAGTATAGTGTATAGTGTGACTATAGTGTGAGTATAGTGTAGTGTGTTAGTGTAGTGCAGTGTTTAACACAGCATTACAAACATGTAGTGCTGTATACAGTGCTGTATATCTTTTTTTTTTTGGTTGCTGAGTGTTTTTTTTTTGTCTTTTTTTCTTTGTCCCCTGCCTGCCCCCTTTTTAAAATATTGTCAGATGCAGTTTTTCTGACTGCGATGCTGGTGTTCCCTCTTTTTTATTTTTCTTATAGTTTTTACATTTCTGTTACCTCAATTTAAAGTGCACCAAACACCACTTTTCATTCAATAAAGTGCATCCAATCACACATTTCCCAGTTTCTATTAAATTTGGGTAGTAAGTCCCTCATCATGTCTGGGAGGCCAACAAGGAGAGACAGGCGTTCCCATGCCACTATGAGGGGGGCAGCAGTGTCTGTGCCCACAGTCAAAGGTGGACATGGTTCATCCTCAAGCAAGGCACATTTGTCTCTGTTTAGTGATGTTGCCCATGCTATCCAGCCACAGCATGCAGAGGAGGTAGTGGACTGGCTTACTAAACCATCCTCATCCTCTATGACCCAAGCTTACACTAGTATGCAGTCCAACACAGCTGCCAGAGTGGCTTATTCTGCCTCCTTGTCCACAGCTACTCCTACCATAGCTGCAGCATCATACATGGAGGAGTCAGCTGAATTATTTGATTTCAGTGCCAACCACTTGCTTCTTGAGGATGCACAGACATTACTTGATTCTGATGCTGGTTCTGAGGTAGAGGAAGGGAGTAACATGAGACAACAGAGAGGGGAGAACACTGATAAACAACAAATTGGCAGTCATGTTTCCCCAGCCTCAGCGTGTTGCTAAGTTGGCTCCAGTGATGATGAGGATGGAGGAGATGATGATCATGAGGTCACTGACGTGACTTGGGTGCTGGATAGAGCAGAGCAGGAAAGTGAGGGGGAGGCATAACTCCAACGAGGCAGGACATCCTCCAGAGGCAGCTATCATAGAAGAGTATAGAGCAGCCACTCTATTCCATCATGCAATTGCAATCTCTGCTGCAAGCAGATCAAGCGTGGCAGAAACAACAGCCATTTGGGTACCATATGCTTGACAAGGCATTTAAACTTTCACCACTCAGCCCATTGACAAGAGCACCTAAAAGCCACACAAAAGGGACACAATTCTTCTCCTCCTCGCTCCTCACCTTTCATGTCTACCCCCACTATATCTCATGACCTCTCAGCAGCCTCCACTGACAGAGATTATGGTATAGAAAATTGTGTCACAGATCCTTGCAACACATCTGTCAGCAGCACACCACCAGTTGTAGAAAATTGCAGGCAAATTTCTTTGTCCCAGCTGCAGAATCGAAAAAAAATATATACTCCCTGCTACCCACATCACATGCCCAGCATCTAAATTCCAGCTTGTCAAAATAAAGAAAGCTTACAGGGAAAATCAATTTATATGTAATTTTTTTTCTTTATAAATCAGTCAGTCTTGCTGCAGCAGGTTCTATACACGGTACAAATGTGCCACTTTACAGACAGACTGTCAGAAACCATGAATCAGACTGAGACAGAAGTACAGTTAAATCACACTTGTTTAATAATAAAAGTAAATAGAGTACTTCATACTCCTCATGGTTCTCAACCTGTACAGGGTAAGGATGTGGCACCAAGGTGGTAAAGCGATTGCAGACCAAAGGTTTTAATAAGGAGACATGAAGTACATTTGAGATATGCATATTAGAAGGAAAGTCTAATGCGTAAGCCACTGGGTTAATCCTGCGAAGAATAGAGAAAGGCCCATAAACCAAGGTGCAAACTTGAGCGAGGGAACACGAAGTCGGAGGTTGCAAGATGGCAGCCAGACCCTGTTCCCAACCTGGTAGGAAGGCGCAGGAAGCATCTTCGGTCAGCATGGATTTGTGCCCAAGTGGAATGAAGACCACGGAGATTCTCCTCTAAAGCAGGAATACTCTGTGGAACAAATGAGTCAGGCAACATGGAAGCTTGGAAACCATAGTTCATAATAAACGGAGACAATCGGGAAGCAGAATTCAAGGCACTATTGTGAGCAATCTCTGCCCATGGTAAGAGGTCTGACCAGTTATGAGGGTCAGAAATATAGCAACATAGGAATTGCTCCAAGGACTGATTGGCTCGTTCTGCTGCCCCATTAGATTGCGGGTTATACACAGAGGAGAAAGCAAGCTGAATTCCCAACTGTGCACAAAAGGTTCACCCAGAACCGGGGCACAAACTGACTACCCCTGTCCGAGACAATCACCTTGGGTAGCCTGTGTAAGTGAAAGATCTCCTGAGCAAAAATGGAAGCCAGTTCCTTAGAAGTGGGCAACTTCTTAAGTGGAATACAATGAGACATTTTTGAGAACATTACAACCACCATAAGGATAACTGTGTTGCCCTGGGAGTTGGGTAACTCCACAATTAAATCCATAGACAGGTGGGTCCAGGGCCTCTCTCCATTGGGAATGGGTTGTAGGAGGACCACTGGAAGGTGTCGCAGTCTTGCTCTGAGCACACATGGAACAGGCAGCTACGAAGGCGGTTGAATCAGCACGTACTAGGCCACCAGAATTGTTGGGAAATGTCCCAAAAGAGTTGATTCTTCCCAGGGTGGCCAGCAGCCTTGGGAGAATAGTAAGTCTGGAGCAAGGCAATACGGAGACCCTCTGGGACAAAGCAGTGGTCACAAGGTTTCTCAGGAGGAGCATGGACCCCTAGCAGCAAGAATTTTGTCACCCAAAGGAGAAGTGAGACTGGTGCAAACCATAGCCAAAATACGATCAGGAGGAATCACAGGAATAGGAACCGACTCCATCTTGAAAGTGGAGGAAGATTGTCATGACAAAGCGCCAGCCCTTACATTCTTAGTACCTGGTAAGAATGAGACAATGTAATTGAAACTTGACAAGAAAAGAGCCCATTGTACCCTTCTGGGAGAGAGGCGTTTAGCCTCAGACAAGAATGTGAGAATCTTATGGTCAGTAAGAATGAGAACTGGCACAGTGGTACCTTCGAGAAGATGTCTCCATTCTTTCAGGGCTAAAATGATTGCCAACTGCTCTCTGTCACCAACCTCATAATTTCACTCCGCAAGTGACAATTTCTTGGAAAAGTAGCCACAAGGATGCATACCCCTCTCAGAGCTAGGACGTTGAGACACAAGGGCACCAACTCTAGTCTCAGAAGCATCAACCTCAAGGATAAAAGGTAATGGAGGATTCAGATGTGCCAACACAGGAGCAGAAACAAAGGCAGCCTTGAGACTCTCAAAGGCCATTGTGGGACTGCTGAAAGTTTCTCTGGGTCTATCAAAAAACCAGCAGTGGAAATGACATAACCCAGGAATTTAACCCATTCACAATGGAATTCACACTTCTCCAATTTACATTAGAGATGGTTCTCTCTGAAGCCGCGTACACACGGGCGGACTGTATGGCCTACTTAGTCCGTCTAAACACATTTCAGCGGACAGTCCGCTCGTGTGTAGGCTTCAGCGGACTTTTTCAGCGTGCAGTCTGGCGTACTAAGTATTTCGGATTTTTCGAAATACTGTCCGTCATACTTTGGTTTCAGCGGACAATCCGCTCGTCAGTAGGCTAGTTCGACGGACTAAGAATGGCGCATGCTCAGAAAGGATTTACACGGCGAAAGGTTGCATTGCTGTGTATTCGACTTCCTATTTCTAGTCCCATCGTACGTGCTGTACACGTCATCGCGCAAGCTTTCGACGGACTGTTTGTGCATCCGTGTGTGGTCAAGTCCGTTCATTCGAAAGTAGGACGGACTGTCCGTCGGATTGTATGACGGACTAAGTAGGCCATACAATCTGCCCGTGTGTACGCGGCTTTAGTTTCTGAAGCACACGACAGACATCTGTGTGGTGGCTCTCCAGGGACTTTGAAAATATGAGGATATTGTCAAGATAAACCACCGCATATAACTGTATCTCGGAGGACATTGTTAATATATTCCTGGAAAACTGCTGGGGCATTCTAAAGGTCAAAAGGCATTACGAGGTAATCATAATAGCCTGTTCTGGTATTAAACACAGTTTTCCACTGGTCGCCCTCCTTAATCATCACTAGATTGTATGCTCCTCTCAAATCAAGCTTTGTCAAAACCGTTGCTACCTTGAGGTGGTCAAATAACTCCGTAATCAACAGAATCAAATAGGCATTCTTAATCATAAAATTATTGAGACCCCTATAATCAAAACAAGGTCTCAGTTCACCACTCTTCCTCTTCACAAAGAAGAAACCAGCAAAATCACGGTACTCCTCTGGCAAAGAGGAGAATGAAGAGGTGCAAAGAACCTTGGCTTCCTTCTGGAAGCACGTCTTACTGCATTGTGGCAACCAGGAGAGAACCTCAGCAAGGAGCCAATCAAAAGAGGGGTCGTGCCTCTGTAACCAAGGATAACCAATAACCAGCACAGGGTGAGGTTAGGTGAGGAAATAAATTGAAATTGGATTATCTCATGGTGAAGAGCCCCTACAGCCATGGACATCGGAACAGTATCATGAGTCACATGGGCAGGCTGTAGAGGTCTCCCATCAAGAGCCTCAATGACAAGTGGAGTGTCACGCAGCTGCAGCGGAATCGAGTGCTTTCATACAAAGGCAGCATCAATGAACAAGCCTGCAGCCCCAGATTCGAGTAAAGCCTGTATCTCAACAGAAAACTACCCAAGAAAGGGTAACCAAAACCAGGGGCTTAGCCTTCTGGATAACTGGGGACAAAACAATGCCACCTAAGGTCTGTCCGTGACAGGACCTCAAGGTTCGGGCGTTCCCTGGACAGGTAGGACAAGACTTCAAAAAGTGACTTGCCTGGCCACAATAAAGGCACAATCTCTCCCTCCTCCTAAGAGTTCACCTTCCCTGACTGACTCGGTACCAGGAGGCATGGGAGGTGAGGGAGGCATGGTTGGGACTGCAATGCTTGGAAACAAATGTACAGGAGGCTTCCGCAAGTGCTCCTTAAGGCCCGGTTCACACCGCTGCGGGGGGAGATCCGGATGTGATTCGCACAGCAAATCACATCCGATCTCCGTAGCGATGCGAGTTCAGCCATACAGATAGTATGGCTGAATTCGCAGCGCTCCCGCAGCAAACTCGCACGGGACCCTTTTTTGGGTCCGCAACAGAATCGGATCGCATGGGGGTTCACACCATGCGATCCGATTCCTGTGCGAGTCGGCAGATCGCACTGCGATATGCGGACGGATCTGGGGGTGTCATTAACATATCATTGACACTCCCAGCCGTCCGCATAGGGCAGTGTGAACTGCCGGCGGGAGGTGTGCGATGCGGGTAAACGCAGCGGATTCGCGGCATTCCCGCATCGCTATAGTGTGAACCCCGCCTAAAAGAGAGTCTTTCTCTGAGTCTTGAGTCAATGAGGATGGCAAACGTGATCAACTCCTCCAGCTCAATGGGTATATCTCAGGCTGCTACTGTATCTCATCCTTACTGGTATCTGAGAGATCATGAGAAAAAGCAGCCACGAGGGCCTCATTGTTCCAAGCAACCTCTGCTGCCAGAGTACAGAATTTAATGGTGTAATCGAATCGGTAACAGTTCTCGTACTCTTTTTGGACATGAGGCACTTGGCAGCAGAAGCAGAGCATTCGGGAATGTCAAATACCCTTTTAAAAGAAGCCACACACTCAGGGTAACGGAAGACAACAGGTTTTTGTGTTTCCCATAGAGGGTTTGCCCAGGCCGAGGCTCTCTCACAAAGCAAAGATATCACAAAACCTACTTTGCTTCTGTCTGTGGGAAATGCCTGGGGCAGCATCTCAAAGTATATCTCAACCTGGTTGAGAAACCCTCTGCATTGGACTGGTTCTCCCCCAAACTGTGGGGAAGCGGAGCGGAACCAGACATACCTCTTATAAAGGTAATACTCGAGGCGGGTGCCTGCACAGCAGCAGGGACAGCCTGCAACACAGGTTGTACTGGAGCAGCCACAGTGGGAGATTCCAGGTGAGCCGTGCGACTCAGGAGCATTCGTAATGCCATGACAAACTGATCCATGTGGTGATCCTGCTCATCCATTCTGGAAATAATATTACCAACAAGTGGATTGCATCTTCTGAATTCATGGTCTTCGCCCACTGTCAGAATCAGACCAAGACAGAAGTAAAGTTAAATCACACTTGTTTAATGATACAAGTAAATAGAACAAACGTAGTAAAAACATAGCCAAAGTTCGGTAACCTGAACGGATATTCAGACAAGCTAGAAAGTCAGGAAGCCAGAGATCAGCATAGTGAAACCTCAAGCAGGATCTGGAGCCAGAAGGAATGTCAGCCAAGCAAGTCTTAACAGAAACACAGGAGATAGTCTCTGTGAAGTTGACCAAGGTGAAGGTAGAGATCATAGGGGCTGGACAGCTTAAGTAGGCAGGACTAACGAGCAGGATATAAACAGGTGAGTCACTGTGGAGAGATAGGAGCTGGCAATTAGTGGACAGCTGAGTGGCCAGCTCAGAGGAAGGAAGGGCTGAGCCCAGCCCTGACACAGATTAAGGGGACCCCCATGCACTATATTTAAAGACATTTTTGATTTTTATTGTTTCACTTTAAACATCATTAAAATCACTGCTCCTTTAAAAACTATTTTTTTTAGGTTTGTTTGCATTGGTACATGTTGACCAGGGCAGTACATGGGCCCCCATATCTTTTTTATGGCCAATAACTTGTATATAAGCCTTCAAAATTAGGACTTTTGATTTTTCAAATTCGGGTCCCATAGACTTTAAAAGGGGTTGCGGTTCAGTTCCGAACTTTTTCGATGTTCAAGAGTTTTGGATAGAACCGAACGGGGGGTGGGAGTTCAGCCCATCTCTACTGTAATTGCCCTTGAAAGGGAAGGGGGTGTAAAATGCCAGCCCTGAAGTGGTTAATGTCTCCTTTTGCAGGGACACTTTTTTTTTTTAACATCAATTTTTGTGACATATTCCCTTAAAGCAGAACTTTAACATAGAGTACACTTTCACTTAAAGTGAACTTGTATACACACTGTACAGTCCCAAGCCAGGTATGCATGTCTATTTTAATGCAAGTGTCAAATTCAATTTTGGTAGAACAGAGAAGGTTTCCCTTCAGTGCTACAGCAAATAAATGGCTTGGCGAGGCAACAAACATCCTTAGTAAATCAACACCAATTAATCCAAGGTCTAGTGGCTGACTTTTCTAATTTATGGGGTGTGATTGTATCTAAGGGCACCAAAGTTGATACAATCAGGGATCAATAGACTTTATAAAAAAATATTTTTTCTCTTTAACTGTAGTGTATAGCAATAAAACATTTCTAAAACAGACTACTCATTGATATGCATGAAGCCACACTCTGCCTGAATGCAGGTGTACAAATATAGACACAAAGGAGATTGCGGCCATTGGACGGAACACTGTCAGCCTCGCTCATCCTTTTCTCTGAAATGGCTCACAGCATAAATCCATCAGCTGCATGAATATTTTTTTTTTGCCTAACCAACTATGTAAGTAACGTTATAATAGAATTCTGGGCTAATGAAAACACATCTTTTTCATTTTTATGTATATAAATTGGATGACTTCTAAACTTAGTACTACAATTATTTTTAAAATGTGCTATAAATCATTTCTTATAATCCTTCTACTTATTTAATTAGTATCAGCATAATAGTTTGTGCTATCCACCTAAAGTTGATCATGTTGCCCTTAGTGACCCAGAGGACTCTGGACCGAATGCCTCAGCTAACCTACGCTGCATGGCCTCCCTGATCCTGCAAAGCCTGCGGAAGGATCCTTGCATTCTTCGGATCAAGGAGAGGGACCATTACTGGCTGGCCACTCTCCTTGATCCACGGTACAAGGGTAAGGTTGCCGACCTTATCTTGCCATCGCAGAGGGAGCAGAGGATGAGACATCTCCGGGAGGCCTTGCAGAAAGGTCTGTGCAACGCGTTCCCAGAGACTGGGAGGTTACAAACTCCTGGTCCTGGACAACGTGTTGCTGAGGCATCGGTCAGAAGGAGCGGTGGAGAAGGTGGCCGTCTGACTGATGCTTTCAGACAATTTTTTAGTCCGCAGCCCCAAGGTATGATCGGTTTCCCGCACCCATCGCCAGCGTCTGATTTACATGGTGCAGGAATACCTAGGGGCAAGGTCAGACTTGGACACCTTTCCCACCGAAAATCCTCTGGCTTACTGGGTCTTGAGGATGGATCACTGGCCAGAGCTTGCACAGTATGCAATTGAGCTACTAGCCTGTCCTGCATCCAGCGTTCTTTCGGAACGCACCTTCAGTGCTGCTGGTGGCTTTGTTACCGATCACAGGGTGTGCCTGTCCACCTAATCAGTTGATCGACTGACCTTCATCAAGATGAATCAGTCTTGGATCACCCACAGCTACCAAGCACCTGAAGCTGATGTAACAGAATAATTTGTTTTGAAATATCACATCCCTTCAAGACTGCCTATGCTGAGTGACTGTACTGTTATGTTGATTGTCTATCCTCTTCCTCCTCCGCTGATATGTTGGAAGAACATTTCTGGTTCTGGGTGATGCCATCAGCCCAATTTTTCTGCCCCTGTTTAACAGGGGCGTTTAAGTACAATTTTTGATGCAATGCTTTGCAGCAGGGCTAATTCCTGCAATAAAACAAGAGTATATGGCAGAGGTTGCAGTGTGGTGGCACCAGCACCAGTGCCTAAGGCCCAATTTTTCTGCCCCTGTTTAACAGGGGCGTTTAATTACAATTTTTGATGCAATGCTTTGCAGCAGGGCTAATTCCTGCAATAAAACTAGAGTATATGGGAGAGGTTGCAGTGTGGTGGCACCAGCACCAGTGCCTAAGGCCCAATTTTTCTGCCCCTGTTTAACAGGGACATGTAATTACAATTCTTGATATAATATTTCACAGGAGGGCCCCTTCCTGTGCCCACCCAGAGTAACGGTGAGGACTTATAGTGTTGTGGCACCAGCACCACAACCACCAAAGGTCAATTTTTCTACCACTGTTCAACAATGGCATGTAATTACAATTCTTGATATAATCGTTCACAGCAGGGCACTCCAGCGCCCACCAAGAGTCACTTTGAGGGCTTACAATGTTGTGGCAAAACCAACACCTTGTTACGCCATTTCTGCAGAGCATATAGGGCAGGCCCCTACTTTCAAACATCCAACTTACAAACATCTCCTACTTACAAACGGAAGGAGACAACAGCAAGTGAGATGAAAAAAGATGGACGACAAAACAAATTATACAGGGGTGATAACCCTTCCCTATGTTTTCCAAAAAGCTTAAAAAGTTTTTTTGACTGGAGCTACACTTTAAAAATGTACCAGTTGAAAATTACAAACAGATTCAACTTAACACAACAAACCTACACAGTCCCTGTCTTATTTGCACCGCCTGTATACTGCTGTTCTGAGTATATAGGGCCTGGGGGCCACACGCATTTCCTTTTTTAAATATGGGTACAGGGTTCCCCTTAATATGCGTACAAGACCCAAATAGGCTGGTAATGGGCAGGGAGGGCTACCCATGCCATTTTTCTCAATGATTTTCAACCATATTGCAGGAACCAGATATAACATTAAAACCGCAAGCAGTTTTAAATGGTGTTAATTCCATTTAATGTCATTTTGTGCAGGGACTATTCTAAACACGGGAAACACATGGCACTTCACAGGCATACTACAGACACCCCCCAAGCACCATATTTAAAGGAATATTTCACTTTTTTTTCACTTTAATCGTCATTAAAATCAGTGCTCCTGCCAAAACGGCCATTTTTAAAAACATTTTAGGCATTGACCCATGTCCCCTGGGGCAGGAGCCAGGTCCCCAAACCCTTTTTAGGACAGTATCTTGCATATTAGCCGTTAAAATTAGCACTTTTAATTTCGAACGTTCGAGTCCCATAGACTTCAATGGGGTTCTAACGTTCGTACGAATTTGGGGTCCGTTCGAAAGTTCTGGTGCGAACCGAACTGGGGGGCTCATCCCTACACTTGAGACAGCAAGCTTACTGAATTACCCCAGTGCCATGGTAGTATATTGAGAACTATAAGTCAACATCCGCAAAGGCTGTCAGACCTTGTAGTTTTCCCATTCACAGAGCACTGTGAATGGGTGACGTGGCCAGGCAGGCGGAACTTTTTTAGATTGTGACGACTAGCTGGGGGAGAAGATACCCTGCAAGCTGTCCAAATGGAGGATCAGGGAAGAACGGGGCCTGGTGCACATGTAACATGTGGCATGTTACACCCTGAATATGGGTGTAACATGTTTCAAAAGGTAAACTTGTCCTTTAAGTGTGTCTTTCTGAACACGGCCTAAATCAAAATTTACCATGAAATTTACCACAAAATGTCTCCATGAAATAAAAAGAGACATGTACTTGGAAGCCAGCAAAACAGCTCAATAACCCTTTTTCAATAAAGCATATGTATAGGTATAGCTTAGTTTGAAATAATAAGGGTTAGAACCCAGGTCATTTTTTTATTTTTTACTGTGTCTTCACTGGGTAGATTTGCCTTCATTATTTATCCTTGTGGCCATTGTCACGAGGCAAAAAGTGATGGAAAATCTATAAAACAGTTGTCATTAGTTCAAGAGGTGAGGGTAAATCTTGCACCTGACACCTGTTTCAGTGACAAGTTTCCAAGGGGAGTTTCCCTCATGTTGTATACATTTCTGCCCGTCAGAGTCTGTGTCCACAGGCATTAGTGGATGTGGTCTGTCCTCAAGCAGGGCACATGTGTCTCTAATGATGTTGCCCATGCTATCCCCCAACAACATGTAGAGGAGGTGGTGGACTGGCTTACTAGTGCACAGTCCACCAAAGCCAGAGAGGCTTATTCTGCTTCCTTGTCCACAGCTACTCCTACCATAGCCCCAGCATCATGCATGGAGGAGTCAGCTGAATTATTTGAACACAGCATCAGCCACTTGCTTCTTGAGGATGTACACACATTACTTGATTCTGATGTTGGTTCTGAGGTAGAGGAAGGGAATACATGAGCCTACAGAGAGGGGGAAAAAATTATATTTTTAATATATGTTTTTTTTTACATTGGTACATATCCCCCAGGTCAGTACCCAGGCCCCAATACCCTTTTTATAGCCAATAACTTGCATATAAACCTTTAAAATGGGGACTTTTTATTTTTCACATTTGGGTCACGATTCCGACCAAACTTTTGCAATGTTCAAGAGTTCTGTCACGAACTGAACAAGGGGTGTTTGGCCCATCTCTACTGGTAAATAGTGACATCCTTGTCCCTGAGCAGCAACTTCCTGGGCATCTTCTTCCAGGTTCGTAGACAATCGATTTCAAGAAGAAAAAGGAAAATCTTCCCTATGAACTTTTTTATGAACCCTTTGGTTTGTACATTATCTTCTGCCTTTTAACATTTGTAGTCTACCCTAAAATATTATATAGATAGAAACAGATAGGAATTTTAGCAGCAGATTTGCATGCACATATTTTTACTTTCTAGGTTCTTATTTAGAAGAAATTGTGAATTAAAAAAAACAAAAAACATTTTTCTGCATTCTGCAATAAAATACTATCAAAGGGGTCGATTTACTAAAACTAGAGCTTCCGAAATATGGTGCAGCTGTGTATTATAGCCAATTAGCTTATAATTTCAGCTTGTTTAACCACCTCAATACAGTGCAGTTACACCCCCTTCCTGACCAGACCAATTTTCAGCTTTCAGCGCTCTCACAGTTTGAATGACAATTACTCAGTCATCCTACACTGTATCCATATGAAACTTGCGTCCTTTTTTCCACACAAATAGAGCTTTCTTTTAGTGGTATTTAATCACTAGTGGGTTTTTTATTTTTTGTGCTATAAATAAAATAAAACGTAAATTTTGTGAAAAAAATGCCTTTTTCTTCGTTTCTGCCATAAATTTTTGCTAATTAGTAATTTTTCTTCATAAATTTTGGCCAAAATTTATACTGCTACATATCTTTGGTAAAAATAACCCACATTAGTATATATTATTTGGTCTTTGTGAAAGTTATAGAGTCTACAAACTATGGTGCCAATCACTGAAAATTGATCACTTCTGATCAGGCCTTCAGTACATCAGGTGTACCTCATTTCTTGAGACACTAACAAGTCAGGAAAGTACAAATACCCCCCAAATGACCCCTTTTTACAAAGTAGACATCCCAAGGTATTAAGTAAGTAGCATGGTGAGTTTTTTTAAGTTGTCATTTTTTCCCACAATTCTTTGCAAAATGAAGATTTTTTTTTTTTTTTTTTTTTTTTTTTTTTTTTACTAAATTGTCATATTATCAGGTTATTTCTCACACACAGCATATGTATACAACAAATTACACCCCAAAATACATTCTGCTACTCTTCCCGAGTACGGCGATACCACATGTGTATGACTTTTACACAGCCTGGCCACATACAGAGCACTAACATTGATGTAGTACCTTCAGACGTTCTACGAACAAAAATTACGCATCTCATTTCTCAACCACCTATTACACTTTTGAAGGCCCTGGAGTACCAGGACAATGGAATTTCCCATAAAATTACCCCATTTTGGAAAGCAAACACCCCAACGTATAATCTGTGAGGCATAATGAGTCTTTTGATCGGTTCATTTTTTTCCAGAAGTTTTTGGAATATGTGGAAAAAAATTAAAACGCATTTTTTTTTTACACAAAATTGTCAATTTATAAGATATTTCTAACACATAGCATGTATATAGCAAAAATTACACCCCAAAATACATTCTGCTACTCCTCCCGAGTATGGCGATACCACATGTGTAGGACTTTTACACAGCCTGGCCACATAGAGAGGCCGAACATTGAAGTAGTACGTTCAGGCGTTCTAGGAGCATAAATGACACATCTCATTTCATTCCTACCCATCACACTTTTGAAGGTCCTGGACCACCAGGACAGTGAAATTACCCACAAAATGACCCCATTTTGGAAAGCAAACACCCCAACGTATATTCTATGAGACATGGGCTGGAGATAGGTACTCGGGTACTCTGATGGCCTGGTGACAGTTACTCGGGTACTCTGATGGCCTGGTGACAGGTAATCGGGTACTCTGATGGTCTGGTGACAGGTACTCGGGTACTCTGATGGTCTGGTGACAGGTACTCGGGTACTCTGATGGTCTGGTGACAGGTACTCGGGTACTCTGATGGTCTGGTGACAGGTACTTGGGTACTCTGATGGTCTGGTGACAGGTACTCGGGCACTCTGATGGTCTGGTGGCAGGTACTCGGGTACTCTGATGGCCTGGTGGCAGGTACTCGGGTACTCTGATGGCCTGGTGACAGGTACTCGGGTACTCTGATGGCCTGGTGACAGATACTCGGGTACTCTGATGGCCTGGTGACAGATACTCGGGTACTCTGATGGCCTGGTGACAGATACTCGGGTACT
Source organism: Lithobates pipiens (assembly GCF_037356315.1). Taxonomy (NCBI): domain Eukaryota; kingdom Metazoa; phylum Chordata; class Amphibia; order Anura; family Ranidae; genus Lithobates; species Lithobates pipiens. Next base: position 144,428,131 of record NW_027507758.1, on the reverse strand, counting down.
CTGATGGCCTGGTGACAGGTACTCGGGTACTCTGATGGCCTGGTGACAGGTACTCGGGTACTCTGATGGCCTGGTGACAGGTACTCGGGTACTCTGATGGCCTGGTGACAGGTACTCTGATGGTTTGGTGACTGGTATTTGGGTACTCTGAAGGGCGGTGACAGGTACTCATATGGACTGTGACAGGTACTCGGGTACTCAGATGGACTGTGACAGGTACTCTGGTACACAGATGGACTGGAACAGGTACTCGGGTACTCAGATGGGCTGTGACAGGTACTCGGGTACCCTGATGGACTGTGACAGGTACTCGGTACTCTAATGGACTGTGACAGGTACTCGGTACTCTAATGGACTGTGACAGGTACTCGGGTACTCTAATGGACTGTGACAGGTACTCGGTACTCTAATGGACTGTGACAGGTACTCGGGTACCCTGATGGACTGTGACAGGTACTCGGTACTCTAATAGACTGTGACAGGTACTCGGTACTCTAATGTACTGTGACAGGTACTCGGGTACCCTGATGGGCCGTGACAGGTACTCGGGTACCCTGATGGGCCGTGACAGGTACTCGGGTACCCTGATGGGCCGTGACAGGTACTCGGGTACTCTGATGTGCCGTGACAGGTACTCGGGTACTCTGATGTGCCGTGACAGGTACTCGGGTACTCTGATGGGCTGTGACAGGTACTCGGGTACTCTGATGGGCTGTGACAGGTACTCAAATACTCTGATGGACTGTGACAGGTACTCTGATGGACTGTGATTGACAGGTACTATGAGGGGTGGTGACAGGTCCTCTTTGTTGGGGGGGGCAATCAGTATGATTGGTGTACACTGTATGCGGTAACGAGATGTTACCGCAATCTCCTCCTCACACACGATCGGTGTGTGAGGAGGAGAACCCGGTAACATCCCGTTACCGCAGTTTGTTTACATTTTTGTGATCGGCTGTGAAAGGATCACAGCCGATCACGTGGGTAAACAGCCGGCCAATGGCTGTTTACCAGAGTCGGTGACGAGCAGTGTTCCCGGGGAACACGCCACCACCGGCGTGCACGCGCAGCGCGCTCGCGATCGCGCACATGCGCCGTGCACGTTCGGGGTGTGACCATCTGTGATCGGCCGTGACTTCATCACGGCCGATCACGTGGTAAACAGCCATAACGAATGGCTGTTCACCCCCTTCGGTGGCGAGCGGTGTCTCCGTGACACGCCGCCACCGAAGAAACAGGGATGCGCGCGCACGATCGCTGTTTAAACGGGAGGCCGTCATATGACGGCCTCCCGCCACAATAGGTGCGCCGCCTGGCCATCATTTGACGGCCGGCGGTCAGCAACTAGTTAATTAAAGTCCATGCAAAAAACGAAATTCCCTGCATCTATAGACACCACAGATCTAACACTAATCTCTCTATCCCTGTAAAGAAAAAAGTAGTATACATACCATTTTGGCAGCCGATCTAACCTGTTCTGACCGGATCCAATACTGAGCTGTCAGCCATGGCTTCACTGTATGGGCGTGTTGGAGTGGGTCAGATCGGCTTCCAAAAAGGTATGTATATTAATTTTTTCTTTACAGGGATAGAGAGGATAATGTTAGATCCGTGGTGCTTTCACTTTAAGCTTTGACAAAAAAAAAACTGGAAGCTGATTTTGGTTCTGGCTTCTATGACAGCTGCACCAGAGTTTGCACTCTCCAGTTTTACTAAATTAACTGCAAATTCTCCTGAATAAACTTATATTACATAAGTGCTGTTTTCATGTAGCATTGCTGAATGGTAAATCTCTAAGAAAATGTTTCATTACTAGAGCTATATTTCCCTTTCAACGCTACAATGCGAAGAATACAGGAAAAATAAAATTGCTTTGCGTAAATTGCTAGTATAACATTAAGATAAGACAGGTTGGGTTGGGTTGGCAAGGACAGAAATCAGCACAAATAGACATTTTCATAGATTTGCAATCACTAAAATTTAAAATTAAATTCTATGTGCTTACAGGAATATTGAACACTCATGTAGTGCATTCAGGGGCGGCCTGACCATTCAGCCACTCGGGCACTGCCCGAGGGCCTCGAGCCACTAGGGGGCCCCATCAGGGTTGCCAGCCTCAGTAAAACCAGGGACAGTATGTAAAAATCTGTGTTTTTTTTACATCTATCTCTAAAATGTCCCTTACTGACATCCTTTTGGTCTAAAAATCCTGAGATTATAGCTGGCCCACCTCTCCAGTATCTTCTCAGCCAATAGAAACATGTCTATGTCTACTGTGTGTACATGTATGTGTATACTGTGTGATTGTATACTGTGTGTGTGTATACTGTGTGGCCCCGTTAATCTCCTATTGCCCGGGGGCCCCATAAGTTGCCAGTCCGCCCCTGAGTGCATTCATCTCATTAAACATCATTGTTGGAACTTGAGAATTAATCTAGGAAGGGAATGTTTTGTTAGACTTTTATATATTTACCAAATCTTCAGATTTGAAGATCTTCAGATTTAAAATGAAAGTGTTCCTGCATAAAAGTGTTTGCTTTGTTTTTTGGTATTCACATGCATGCGGTTTTATTGTTTTAATGACCAGGAAGGATCAGATCATTGTGTTAAATAAAAAAAAAACTTGTTTGCAAACAGAATAAAATAGTAATGAAAATTGAGAATAAAGTACAATCTGATGGTGAAAACATCAAAAGTGTGTAGTTTAGAGCTTTATTTATTAAACAGTGAATATGACTTTTATCAAATATTAATTTCAGGTAAATCTTCCTAGTACATGTGTTTTAAATGACAAAAAGTGATTGATTTCCCTGCACTGATTGTTTAATGAAAGTCAACCTGAGTTTTTCCCATGCAAAGAATGGACACACACGAATTTGCCCGCCTCCCCAGTATCCTGTTGCTCCCCCGCATCTCATTTTTGCTGCTAGTAGCAGGAAAAGCTGCCTGTCTAATTTTGACTCCCTGGTGCTTCTTGTCTTATGTAGTAAGTCACATATTCCTTTATACCTGGGAACACTGGGTATTCAAAGTCACAAATCGGTGACTATACCCTGCATAGGCAAAGTAAAGGTTTGGAATAAGGTAATACTGGTGCAGTATTAGCCTAATATTTTTCTTTGGAAGCCCAAGCAACTTTGTAAATACATTCCCTTTGCCTCCTGAGTTATGATCAGCAACATACACTGACAACATGAACATCATCAACTTAAAGTGTTAGTTAGTTAGTTATTATGCTGCTAGCATTAGTAAATAGATAGGTAAGTATATCATATTTACTTGTTTTAAACTTTTTTTTTTACATTACTTCAGTTACTTCCTGGTTTTCAGACCTAAGAAAATGATGTCATATATCCTAGGAGTCTTCAGGAGGGAGGGGGAGTTTTCTCTGCTAAGCACAAACTCCTGCCTGCATGCCTGATCTAAGGGTAGATGGAATTAAGGAAGTAAACAGTACATGAATCATGTGCCCTTACTCAAGATGGCCACAACCAGCAATGTTAGAGGGGTATTTATATGCAGACATTAATGGATGGGGGAGATTGCATTAAATATTAACAATTAAATAGTAGTTTTGGTTTGTAGTGCTCAAATACAGTGTAGGGCTGCCTTAATACAAATTGGCAGTTATAGTATGCTTGTTTATTTAAAAAGCTGCTAATCTCCTAAAGCCCAGATACCCCAAATCCTGAAATACTTGAATAGATAGTTCCTTGCTTAGTTACCAAGGCAGCCCACCTTCTCCTCATACCATTATAGGTCCTTGAGGCTGTCCACCACGACTGGAAAATACATTGTTTGGTTTTGTCTGTCAATGCCTCCTGCCATGCTATAAATTATTTCAGAAAGAATATTGGCAGGAGAGCATGCGAGCACCCGGGCTTTAGGCTAGGTGAGATCAAGTAACTGGTCTAGTTTGCATCCTTATGGGCTTATCAGTTACATTTTCTGGAGCCATAGAGTGATCCAAGCAAGCCATCACTGTATTTTTATTTGTATTTTAAAGGATATAATTGAGGTGGTAGAGGTGGTTGAACTGTGCTTAACTGGATAGGAGAGAGAGACTTGCCTATCAAGGGCAGGAAGGGAAACTATCTGCTTTGGGAAAAATGGCAAAACAGATGCCCAGCATAGCTTGATAATTCCTTAGTTAGGCTTCTAAAAACTCAACGACTTTTAGTTTCTTATAACATGTAAATAGTAACAGGAGATGGCAGTTAGGGTCAACAAACATGCTTCTGAAAAACCTTCATGGAAAAATATGTTCCTCAATCTGGTCCTACTTTTCTATGCTGACAATAAGCCTCTGCTATTAAACCATGCCTAATTATACCCACTCACATTAAGTCTCATCCTTGATCCCAGTTCCTTAGTCAGTCCCTGCTGGTGCCTGCTTCACAATGTGACTCTGTGAAACTATAAGGACAGAAGGACATCAGGTACAATGTGTGACTGTTGTCCTGCCTATTTAGGGACCCCTGCCTGACACCATCAGCTTACAACTGCCACACCATCCTTCAACCTAAAGCATTTCTTATGCCCCATACACACGGTTGGAAATTCCGACGGAAAAAGTCTGATCAGATTATGTTGTCGGAAAATCCAATCGTGTGTGAGCTCTATCGGACTTTTCCATCGGATTTTCTGACGCACAAAGTTTGAGAGCACGATCTAAAATTTTCCGACAACAAAATCCGATCGTTTAAATTCCGATCGGGTGTAGACAATTCCAATGGACAAAGTGCCACGCATGCTCAGAATAAACTAAGAGACGAAAGCTATTGGCTACTGGCCCATTTATACTCCCGGAGTACGTGTTTGACGTCACCGCGTTCTGAACGTTTGGATTTTCCGACAACTTTGTGTGCGACCATGTGTGTGCAAGACAAGTTTGGCCCAAAATCCGTCAGAAAAAATTAGACGGATTTTGTGGTTGGAATGTCCAACCGTGTCTATGGGACATTAGTCTCAACAAGCAAATTATGGTGCAAATGAAGGTGCAAACTGGCTCAGCCACACCACTACTGATGGAAAGCGGGTTTCCGTGGGGGTGCTCGCCTAAGAGGAAGGTGCTGAAATGCTTTCAGGGGACCACAGAAGTAGAGAATCATTTTGCACAGAGCAGGTAAGTATGACATGTTTGTTATTTTTATTGAAAAAAAAGGTTTAATATCACTTTAATTATTTTCTTATTAAAGCTATATGCGTTTTAGCCATTTCAGATTTTTTTTTTTCAGTAAAAGAGCGAGGTTTTGATATAATAAAGCAAAAAGGCTGATTATTTTGCAAGGGAAACTGAACTTTGCCCCAGAGCTTAATGAATGTGGTAGGGTTCTGCTAACACCTATCATCCAATCATGTGCAATCAAAATGTTTTTTTTTCCCATGTATGTAATTAAAAAAAGTGAAGAGCCTATTTGTCTTTTGTAAAAAAATCCTAAAATGTGCATTTGAGCGGGTCTATTATGACACTAATTGTAGTGTTTAGTCTTGCTGAACATTAATAATGTGTTTGTGTTCACTGTAGTGCATTTTTCTGCATGTTGGGGAATGTTTTCTTCACATGGAGGATGTATGACAGGGTTGTTTTTTTTATAAAAAGGGTGCACTTGTAGGGTGGGTCCTGGGCCTGGGGACCTGCGTATCCTAAGGTAGCCTTTATCTATTTATTAAGTGCGTATTCTCTGGCATTCTTGTTCTGGTTGTCTGCCTCTCTTTACTCGTGTCTGATCTTCTATCTCCTGGGATCTCCTGGGTGTTTATTCCCTTTCTTTGATCCAGGGGTTTTCTGAAGCATTTTGCTAGTTTGTGTTTGGCATGCTGATCTCTAGCTATCTTGGATTTGTCTTGCCTGTGAGTTATCAACTCACTTGCTTGAAGTTCAATATTTTTTTCTGCAACCTTGTTAAAACTGATCTCCAGGCAGATATTAAAAACACAATTTAATGCAGCTTTGAACTTCTTATAAAAAGATGTAAATGCATTTTACACACAACTAGCATAGGTACCTGAATCTGTCTTGATATCAGCCTCCTGTCGTCCCTTGCACAGCGGCATTCAGACCTTGGTCTTATGTACATGTGCTAACAGCAAAAATGCAGAGCCATAGTAATATATTGTGATAAAGATACAGCCTCATCTCTATGTGGATAAGTGTAAAAGTGTAAAAAAGCATATATGTGAAAATCTAAAACTCGTACCATAGGTCCATACATTAAAGCGGAGGTCCACCCTAAAATGGACCTCCGCTCATCGGAATCCCCCCCCTCCGGCGCCACAATTGGCACCTTTCAGGGGGGAGGGGGGTGCAGTTACCTGGATAATCCAGGTAACTGCACCCACTTCCGGGATAGCTGTCTGCGGAAAGGGGCGTAGATTACGCCCCTTTCCGCAACTGCCCGCCCCTTTGCGCAAGTGCCCCGCTGCCTGCTGGGAAACACACAGTTCCCAGAGGCAGCGGGGACCGTCCGGATTGCGCCGCGCGGCTCGCGCATGCGCAGTAGGGAACCGGGAAATGAAGCCGAAAGGCTCCATTTCCTGATTCCCATACCCAAGATGGCGGCGGCAGCACCTGAGTGACGATCTAGAGATCGGCTTCGGGTGCCGACATCGCGGGCGTGCTGGACAGGTAAGTGTCACCATTTTAAAAGTCAGCAGCTGCAGTATTTGTAGCTGCTGACTTAAAAAAAAAAAAAAAACGCGGAGTCCCGGCGGACTCCAGCTTTAAGTCCTCCAAGTGTCTTCCAATCACCTTGCCTCAAACAGATAATGTGCTCATATAAATTCACTTAAAGAGGAACTGCAGTCTGCTCAGATAATTTGTAATAAAAATATATTTGCCATTCTGTAGCTTCCCTCCGACCACTTTGCATATTATTTTATACAGTATATACTGCGATTCTGTACTTGCCAAATATGCTGCAGAAATCTCCCTCCACGGAGTCTGGCTGCAACCATTTTAACTGTGGGCAGCTGAAGCTGTTGCCTGTTCACTTCCTGGATTTAAAAAGAGGCACACCCCCAGCTCTGCAGCTCTCATTGGCCCTCTTATGACTCACCCCCCTCCCCCTCCTGGCAAACTCTCACGAAAGTGAGAGACAGAGCTGTACATGATATCATAAGCTTAGGCTTTTTTTCTAAACAAGAAACAGCAAGTGGGCTGTATAAGGCTGCGTACACACGGGCGGACTGTTCGCCCAACTTTGTTCGTCAAACAGTTTGACAAACAGTCCGCTCAAAATTAGCATGAGCAGACTTGACCACACACGACGAACGAACAGTCCGCTGAAAACTTGCGCGATGACGTGAACGGCACGTACGACGGGACGAGAAATTCGGCGTCCGATACACTGCAATGCAACCTTCGCCGTGTAAATTCTTTCTGAGCATGCGCGAGACTTAGTTTGCCGAACAAGCCTACACACGAGCGGACTGTTCGCTCAAACCAAGTTTCAGCGGACAGTCTTACGGAAATTCAGAAAAACTTTGTTCGTCAGACTGTCCGCTGAAACTGTCCGCTGAAGCCCACACACGAGCGGACTGTCCGCTGAAACACTGTTCAGCGGACAAAGTTGGACGAACAGTCCGCCCGTGTGTACGCGGCCTTAGGTATTTACTGGCAGAAAAAAAAATGTTTTACTATCCAAAGTTAAAACAACAAGGGCAGAAGATTTAATAGAGGGAAAGATAAAAAAAATGACTGAAGTTCTGCTTTAATGAAACTCCAATCAAGATTAAAATAATAGAAAAAAGCGCAAGTAATCCACTTAGATTTGACAGTGCTTTAGGTGAGCACCATCACAGGCAGCTCTTCTGTAATAGCCCAGTCGGCATGCATTCCAGATACCACAGATACACAACCGGACGTGTCGCTTGTTTGTTATATGCAAGTAGCGCCATTCCTTTATGTTCTTTATGGTAAATGCAGAGCCGATTAACTTATCAGTATGTGGCCGATCCTTCATT